>NC_090402.1:6365000-7580000 GCF_036365525.1 Heterodontus francisci | reverse complement strand
ATTGGGTGCATTGCCTGACTTTGCCCCTGTCTCAGCTCATCTGCTGCTGAAACCCTCATTCATGCCTTTGTTACCTCAAGACTTGACTATTCCAATGCACCCCTGGCTGGTCTCCTACGTTCTGGACTCGAGGTCATCCAAAACACTGCTGCCCGTGTCTTAACTCACACATAAATCCCATTCACCTATCACCCCTCTGCTTGCTGACCTACATTGGCTCCCAGTCAAACAGTGCCTTGATTTTAAAATTCTCATCCTTGTTTTCAAATTCCTTCATGGCCTCGCCCCTCCCTATCTTCGTAATCTCCTCCAACCCCTTAACCCTCCAAGATATCTGTGTTCCTCTAATTCTGGCTTCTTGAGCATCCCTGATTTTAATCTCTCCACCATTGGTGGCTGTGTCTTTAGTTGCCTAGGCCCTGAACTCTGGAATACCCTCCCTAGACCTCTCTGCCTCTCTACCTCGCTTTCTTCCTTTTAAGATACTCCTAAAAAACCAACTAACCTAACATCTCGTTCTATGGCTCAGTGTCATATTTTGTTTTACAATGCGCCTGTGAAGCACCTGTGGGACCTTTTATTATGTTAAAGATGCTATATAAATGCAAGTTCTTTCTTTACTACTGGGATTGGTCAGCCAAGAAGAATCTGAAGGTTGATAGGCTTGTTCTCACTTATTATCTTGTCCAAACAAAGATGGCTACTGAGCAGCCTTCCTTAGCATGTGGAGGCTATTGAGTGGTTTGGTTGTAAGGCATTCATCCATCGAATAAAAGCATCTTCTGCTCACCAAGATCCCACCTAGCTCTCTGTCGGTCAGTCTTGCGGCGGATACTTGAGTTTTTTTATTAACCCTGGTAGAGCAGCATGGGAGAGGTGTTCAATATAAGCTTCCTATTTCACAGCATCACATTAAAACCACTGTAGAGGGATTGTCCCTGTTAAACTGATGGAATTGTCAACTTGGCTCAGTGGTAGCACATTTGCCTCTGAATCAAGATTTTAAATTCAAGCATAGTAAAAGCAAAATCTGAAGTAAAAACCAGCAGGTAAATACTCAGCAGGTCAGGCAGCATCTGTGGAGAGAGAAGCAGAGTTAATGTTTTCAGGTGTGTGACCTTTCAACAGAACTCTTGAGTATTTCCAGCATTTTCCGTTTTTATTATAAATTCAAGCCCCACACCAGCAATGGCACAGCTAATCTAGGCTGACTTTTCAGTGCAATACAGAGCGAGTGCCGTATTGTTGGAGGCCCTGCCTGTTTGTGGGACCTTGTGTGTAGATTAATGGCAATGTTTGCGTAGCCTCTGCTAATGTTCAGATGTAGGGAGACTGATGAAGAAGGGCTGTAATACTGGTCTTTAACAGTGTAGCACTTGGCCTTCAAGAATTAGGTAGTATGTTCAAGTGCATGGCTTCCTGTTACTAAGATCATGGTTTCCTTATTTGGATAAATATGGTCTGCTCCTGTTTGGGTGACTGGATGGAGTGAGGTGTTTTACATTGTTATTGGCCACCTCAAGTTGCTTGAGTCACACTTCCTGTTGGCTGATCATGAAATGCATTGACAGCTGTTGTCAAAGTCTCTCAGCTTCTATGCTAGCTTGTCAGCCAAAGCATGCAACAGGGTGATGAGTGGCTTATTATGGGAAGGAAGTAGGTGAACCTTTCAGAGTAAAAATTCTTTAAAATGTATTTAGAATATTTAAGCAAACTGCAGGGTAGAACTGACTCCGCCATATTATTGTACAAATGCCCTAACACATGCATGCCAAATCCTTAAAAGAGGTGCTGGCCCTTTTATTTTAAAGTTAACCCCTCCAATAAACTAGCAGGGAGCAGACTTTGCAGCGTGTTGAGCAATTGTTAACAGTAATTTATATCCAATAGGTTACAGCTCCACAACGAATCTAGAAACGTGTGATTTTCCCTCATATCAGTTGGGAGTTGACAATAGCATCCACAAACACGCACTGCATTTAAGGCAGCTGCCTCAATGGCCCAGTTTAAGGATGGCAGTAACTGACCCACACAGATCAGTAAGAATTCTACTTTAATTTACAGTCTCTGCTAAGTTAGTTGATCGCTAGTGGTGGTGGAAGGTAGTACAATTGGCCTCAGGTTTCGGGGGAGGCGAGGAATTGGTCTGGTCTTGATTGCAATTCAGTTACCTTTGCTGGCATGTGTGATGGGTATTAGATGAGGGTAGAATCAGGTTCAGTTATGGTGTCACACATGTTAGAGTTGCCTAGACACATTGGCATGAATCAGGTAATGTAGTGGAGGACATCGGGTGGCTGGAGAATTAAAACATAGAAAATAGGAGCAGGAGTGGGCCATTCGGCCCTTCGAGCTTGCTTCGCCATTCATTATGATCATGGCTGATCATCCAACTCAGTAACCTGTTCCCGCTTTCGCCCCATACCCTTTGATCCCTTTAGACCCAAGAGCTGTATCTAACTCCTCCTTTAAACATACAGTGTTTGGGCCTCAACTGCTTTCTGTGATAGTGAATTCCACAGGCTCACCACTCTCTGGGTGAAGAAATTTCTACACACCTCAGCCCTGAAAGGTTTACCCCGTATCTTTAGACGATGACCCCTGGTATTGGACTCCCCCACCATCGGGAACATCCTTCCTGCATCTACCCTGTCAAGTCCTGTTAGAATTTTATAGGTTTCTATGCGATTCCCCCTCACTCTTCTGAACTCCAGCGAATATAATCCTAACCGACTCAATCTCTCCTCAAACGTCAGTCCCGCCATCCCAGGAATCAGTCTGGTAAACCTTCGCTGCACTCCCTCTATAGCAAGAACATCCTTCCTCAGATAAAGAGACCAAAACTGCGCACAATATTCCAGGTGTGGCCTCACCAAGGCCCTGTATAATTGCAGCCTCTCGCTATGAAGGCCGACATACCATTTTCCTTTTTTACCACCTGTTGGACCTGCATGCTTACCTTTAGCAACTGGTGTACGAGCACACCCAGGTCTCGTTGCATTTTCTCCTCTCTCAGTTTATAGCCGTTCAGATAATCTGCCTTCCTGTTTTTGCTACCAAAGTCGATAACCTCACATTTATCCACATTATACTGCATCTGCCATGCATTAGCCCACTCACTCAACTTGTTCAAATCACCCTGAAGCCTCTCTGCATCCTCCTCACAACTCACCCTCCCACCCAGTTTTGTGTCATCTGCAAATTTGGAGATATTACATTTAGTTCCCTCATCTAAATCATTGATATATATCGTGAATAGCTGGGGTCCTAGCACCAATCCCTGCGGTACCCCACTAGTCACTGCCTGCCATTCGGAAACAAACCCGTTTATTACTACTCTTTGTTTCCTGTCTGCCAACCAATTTTCTATCCATCGCAATACATTACCCCCAGTCCCATGCGCTTTAATTTTACATGCTAATCTCTTATGTGGGACTTTGTCGAAAGCCTTCTGAAAGTCCAATTAAACCAGATCCACTGGCTGTCCCTCATCAACTCTACTAGTTACATCCTTGAAGAATTCTAGTAGATTTATCAAGCATGATTTCCCTTTTGTAAATCCATGCTGACTCTGCCTGATTCTACCACTGTTCTCTAAGTGCTTTGCTATAAAATCTTTGATAATGGACTCTAGAATTTCCCCCACTACTGACGTTGGGCTGACTGGTCTATAATTCCCTGCTTTCTCTCTACCTCCCTTTTTAAATAGTGGGGTTACATTAGCTACCCTCCAATCTGTAGGAACTGTTCCAGAGTCTACAGAATCTTGGAAGATGACCAGCAATGCATCCACTATTTCTAGGGCCACTTCCTTAAGTACTCTGGGATTCATACCATCAGGCCCTGGGGATTTATCGGCCTTCAATCCCATCAATTTCCCGAACACCATTTCTCTACTAATACTGATTTCCTTCAGTTCCTCTCTCTCACTAAGCCCTGTGTTCCCCAACATTAAGGAGTCAGTGTGTTGATGAAAATATAGAATTAGATAGGGAGCGGTAGGAGAATGTGGGTAGGAATAATCCAAAATAAAGTACGTGGGGCTGAAATGTGCATCAGTGAACTGTTCAGCTGTGGAAGCATCACACCCAGCTGATACTGCCTAATCCTCGGATGCACTTTCCTGCCAGGGTCACTGGACAGCTATTGAGAGCAGGGATCCTAGCTGATGTCCTTTCTCGCCCTTCAAACCCAAGCCATAATGTCCGAGAGCTGCCCCAGCAAAGATCAGTTAACTGAATCCAGACCTAGGATCGATCCAAGGAGCTTCCTGCTCCTTAAAAAGAAAAGAAAGACTTGCCTTTCTATAGTGCTTATCACGACCCCGTATGAAACATATAAAATTCTTAAGAGACTTGACAGGATAGAAGCTGAGAGGCTGTTATTCCTGGCTGGCGAGTCTAGAATAGGGGTCACAGTCTCAGAATAAGGGGTCAACTATTTAGGACTGAGATGAGGAGGAATTTCTTCACTCAAACGGTTGTGAATCTTTGGAATTCTCTTCCTCAGAGAGCTGTGGATACCCAGTCATTAAGTACATTCAGGGCTGAAAGCGGGAATCCAGGGATAGGATAGGAATGTGGAGTTGAGGTAGCAGATCAGCCATGATCTTGTTGAGTGGTGGAGCAGATTGAAGGGGTCTATGGCCTACTCCTGATCCTATTTCTAATGTTCTTTTGTAATTGGACCAGGGTGAACAGATGTAAGTCGATCCTTGTTTTAAGATCTCACATTCTCATCCCTTTTATATTTTATTATAAATTCCTATGTGCGCATTTACAATAAAAATCTCTATATAAACTTGTCACACTATAATTACAGCTTTGCACCTGTGGTGGTGCTGTAGCAGCTCCACAAGGGGAGGGTGTAACTACATCCTGATTAGTTTAGTTTAGAGATACAGCACTGGAACAGGCCCTTCGGCCCACCGAGTCTGTGCCGTTCATCAACCACCCATTTATACTAACGCTACACTAATCCCATATTCCTACCACATCCCCACCTGTCCCTATATATTTCCCTACCACCTACCTATACTAGGGGCAATTTATAATGGCCAATTAACCTATCAACCTGCAAGTCTTTGGCATGTGGGAGGAAACCGGAGCACCCGGAGGCAACCCACGCAGACACAGGGAGAACTTGCAAACTCCACACAGGCAGTACCCAGAATTGAACCCGGGTCGCTGGAGCTGTGAGGCTGCGGTGCTAACCACTGGAAAAAATGGAAATAAGCAACTTAGGAAAAAAATGACAGTGTGTGCAGGGAAAGCTTTTTGATATCGTCTTTACAAAAGTCAGTCTGATCAAATGAGCAAAGAATGCTTGAAATTGGAATTACCTGCAGAAAGAGGCCATTCGGTCCATTGTGCCTTTGTCGGCTCGTTGAAAGAGCTACCTAATTAATCCCACTCCCTTGCCCTTTCCGCATAGCCCTGTAAATTGTTTCCATTCAAGTCTTCATCCAGTTTTCTTCAAGTTCCTATTGAATCTGCTTCCCCCACCCTTTCAGGTGGTGCATTCCAGATTATAGCAACTCGCTGCACAAAAGAAAATGTTTCTTCATGTTGCCTCTAATTCTTTTACCCATCACTGTAAATCGGTGTCATCTGGTTTCATGGAGCCACAGAGCAGTACAGCACAGAAGGAGGCCGTTCAGCCCATCGAGTCTGAGCCGGCTCTTTTGAACAGCAATCAGATCCTCTCCCTGGTTCTTTACTCATATCCCTGCAATTTTATCTCCTTCAAGCATTTATCCAATTCCCTTTTGAAGGCTATTATCGGATCTGTATCTGTCATCCTATCAGGCAGTGCATTCCAAATGCTAACCACTGGCTTTGTTAAAAAATTATATATATATGAAACCTCATGTTGACCCTTTTGCCATTCTGCTGAAATTGAGGACTTTTGGGGGGGTGGGGGATGGTAGTAATTAGCCTTTTTAAAAAAAAAGTCAGAAATGTGTGGTTTGTTGCAAGTTCAATGTTTTTCGTGGTGTGTGCTTCCTCCCTCCCGCGCCCCATTTGCCAGTGTGTATGGATGAGAAACGCAAGAGCGATCTGGCTGAGCTTTGACTGGCTTTTATTAAAGCCTGTGTGGGTGGCTCCAGTTTGCTGATGTCACTGATGGAAGCCAGGCAAGAGCTTCAAAGACCTTCATTGTTGGATGTGTAACGTAAGCAAGTCTCCCAGTGCTGGGGGTGTGTGTATGTGTGTTATAGAGAGAGGGGGTGGGCAGCAGGCTCAGGAAAAGCAGCTTCATATGTATCGCACAGCCTCACCACTGCTTCGAGCAGCTAATTCACCAAAAGAAAAGTAAAATTGGGTTTGAATCACTGCTACAAAAAAAATGGGTGCGGTGTGTGTTCGCTAAGTTTCAGACCTGACTGCAAACAAGAAAAGTACTTTCTTAAATCAAGTGTTGAGTTCCAACCCCCCCCCCCCCCCCACCCCCCCCCTCTGCTTTTGGATTTGAAGCAGACAACCCTGAGGGGGGTTTGGAGTTGGAATTCTTTTAACCAAACGTGGGAGACTTCCAAGGAAAAAAGACAAGAAGGGGGCAAATAAAAAGGAAATCACTTCGAATTGAAGTTTAACAAATGAAAATGCTGGAGATTTGCCGTAAGCTGGTGGGGTGTAAATCAAGGAAGACTCTGTCTGCTTCATCCAGCTGCTACCTGGAAGGTAAGGCTTTAAGTGCCTTAGGAAAGGAGGCGAATCAAGAGAGAGGCCCTGAAGTAAATTCCTTAGCTCTAGAAAAACCTTTGCAGAGGCCTCTGCTCTCATGTGGCTGAGGAGAGGGAGAGATAGCAGCTTGCGTAGGCAGAGACGTAAACAGCTGAATTTTGGAAGACATTTTGCTCTTTGCCAGAGTAGCAAACTTTTATACTCGTGATTCCATCCCCCACATGTAAGATTCACTCCTAATAGAAATGGATGCACTTTAGCCCCAAGTGCTTACTTATAGATTGGTCATGTTTTAAAATGAGAGTTTCCTTAATGTAAAAGCTGTTAAAAATGTTAGTACACCAGAGAGCGAAAAAATTCAGCCAGTTGGGGAAAATGTGTAACCCTGAAGCATGTTGTCTTCTGCTGCTGTGCAGCAATTACTCCCTGTTGAATTCTTAGTTCTTTGCAGTTTTTTTTTGTATTGCTATAACTTCCAACCTTCCCTGAAGCTTCACAATTAGGACTGCAGCATTTATGGTAAAGTTGAAATATCCTGGAATATTTATTTTCCAGCTGTTTTAGCAAGTTCAGATGAACGAATCTTGTAATCACTAAAACACCAGTACAGTTTACTCGGGACAGGATAGACATAGATCCTTCATAAATAAAACAGCAAAATGCCGTTTGTATAACATGCCTCATCCGAAGCTCACTTTTTACATCAATTGCAAAGGATGCACTAAAGGGAAGGAATGTGCAGGAAGGAGATGCTTTATTAGTAATGATTATGTAGATTTACTTTTTGTTCCAGTAGATGCCCCATATCAAAGTTAACACATCTTTAACCCTCCACCCAAATTATTTGTAAAGTTGAGACAATTTGAGATCGACAGAGTTTGTTTCCTTTATGGAACATTGCCTGAAGGTGCAGATTGGGACAGAACTTAAAGTAATACTTTGTTGTAATTCATAGGATGTGATGTTATTTATAAGATCAGAAGTATTATGCCATGATTAATGCTAAAGTTGGAGTTGTGTGGAACGTTTTTTTGAAGAGGTAACCGCGAGGGTTGATGGGGGCAATGCTGTTGATGTGGTGTACATGGACTTGTAAAAGGCATTTGAGACAGTACCACTCAATGGACTTTAATCAAAATTATAGCTCATGGAATAAAAGAGACAGTAGCAACATCAGTACACAGTTGGCTGAGTGACAGGAAACCAAATAATGGTTAATGGATTTTTTTTTATTCGTTCCTGGGATGTGGACGTCCCTGGCTAGGCCAACGTTTATTGCCCATCCCTAATTGCTCTTGAGGTGGTGGTGAGCTGCCTTCTTGAACTGCTGCAGTCCATGTGGTGTAGGTACACCCACAGTGCTGTTAGGAAGGAGTTCCAGGATTTTGACCCAGCGATAGTGAAGAAACGGCGATATAGTTCCAAGTCAGGATGGCGTGTCGTTTGGAGCGGAACTTGCAGGTGGTGGTGTTCCCATGCATCTGCTGCCCTTGTCCTTCTAGGTGGTAGAGGTCATGGGTTTGGAAGGTGCTTGGTGCATTGCTGCAGTGCATCTTGTAGATGGTACACACTGTTGCCACTATGCCTCAGTGGCGGAGGGAGTGAATGTTTGTGGATGGGGTGCCACTCAAGCGGGCTGCTTTGTCCTGGATGGTGTCAAGCTTCTTGAATATTTTTCAGGCTGGAGGAAGGTTTGTGGTGGAGTTCTCCAGGGGTCAGTCTTGAGACTCTTGCTTTTCCTGATGCATATTAATGACTTGGACCTTGGTGTACAGGGCACAATTTCAAAGTTTGCAGAAGATAGGAAACTTGGAAGCATTGTGAACTGTGAGGAGGATAGTGCAGAACAGGGTTGTCCAACATACAGCCCGCGGGCCATAATCCGGTCCACCAAAGGTTTCAGAACTCGCTGGAAAACCCCGAGTCTGTTGGAAAACAACTGTTCCCGATATCAGCAGCTTACACCCATGAAACTGACAGCGCGATGTTTTTAAAACCAACCACTGAGCGTTCCGCGCTCTGCAACTGACCAGGGAGGGGGGCAGAGAGAGAGGGAAAGTGGACAGAGAGGAGGAGGGGAGCCGGGGGACAGAGAGAGGGGGCGGGGGGAGCAGAGGGAGGGAGGGGGGCAGAGAAGGAGAGAGGTGGCGGGGGGAGCAGGGGCAGGGCAGAGAGAGAGGGAGGAGGGGGGAGAGAGGGAGGGGGCAAAGAGGGAGGGAGGAAAGAGGGAGGGAGGAAGGGTTGCAGAGGGGGGACAGAGAGAGAAAAAGGGGGACACAGAAAGCAAATGGGGAGAGGGGATGAGAGAGAGAGAAAGGGGGGACAGAGAGCGAGGAACGCTGAGCGGGAAACAATGGAGACACGGGGTTGGAGAGAGAGAGGAGGAAAGATGGAGAGAGAGGGTGGGGGGAGAGGGAGACAGAGAGGGGAGTGGGGAGAGTGAGTGAAAATCATTTCCTTATGGCACAGAAGGAGGCCATTCTGTCCATTGGGCCCATGCCGGCTCTTTACAGAGTTCTGCAGTCAGTCCCACTCCCCAGCTTGATCCCTGTAGCCCTGCGAGTCTGTTTCTCTCAGGTGGCCGTCCAGCTTCCTCTTAATGTCATTGTCTCTGCTTCCACCACTCTTGTGGACAGCAGGTTGCAGGTCGTTATGCTTCCTCATATTTCCCCTGAATCTTTTGCACAAAGCTTTCAATCTGTGTCCCCTGGGGGGTGGGGGTGGTGAGGGGGGGAGAAAGCGAGAACCACACACACACACACACACACACACACACGAGAAATCAAGGTCTCCTGAAAGATGGACATCTATCCAGAATACTCTGCATCGCTGCATCAAATGTAATGCTTATGCAAGCAAAAATAATGCCAGGTATGTCACTAAATCAATTTGCAATGTAGTGACGAGAAATTAAGTCAATAAATTAGACTTCTCATTTAAAACTTCACAAAAATGCACATTTGTTGTTTTTATCAGTAAGATCAATTTTTATTGCCTTTATCTTTCGAAATTTGCTCACTGGCCCCTCCAGGCCGAGCAAAGTTCGTAATGCAGCCTTCCGCCCAAAAAGGTTGGCCCTGGTGTAGAACTCCAAAAGGACATAGACAAGTTGGTGGACTGGACAGACAGGTGGCAGATGCCGTTCAATGCAGAGAAATGTGAAGTGATTCATTTTGGTAGGAAGAACATGGAGATTCAATATAAAATAAAGGGTACAATTCTAAAGGGGGTGCAGGAGCAGCGGGACCTGTGTGTATATGTGCATAAGGCATTGAAGGTGGCAGGACAGGTTGAGAGAGCAGTTGTTAAAGCATACAGTATCCTGGGCTTTATTAATAGGGTCATAGAGTACAAGAGCAAGGAGGTTATTTTGTACTTGATAAGACACTAGTTCAGCCTCAGCTGGAGTATAGCATCTAGTTCTGGGCACCGCATTTGGGGAAAGATGTGAAGGCGTTGGAGAGAGTGCAGAAAAGATTCATGAGAATGGTTCCAGGGATGAGGAACTTTATTTACGAAGATAGATTGGAGAAGTTGCGACTATTTTCCTTGGAGAAGAGAAGGTTGAGAGGAGATTTGATGGAGGTATTCAAGATCATGAGGGGTCTGGACAGAGTAGATCGAGAGAAACTGTTCCCTTTCATGTAAGGATTAAGAACGAGAGGGCACAGATTTAAGGTAATTGGCTAAAGAAGTAATAGCAACATGAGGATAAACTTTTTCACGCAGCAAGTGGTTAGGATCTGCGATGCACTGCCTGAGTGTGGGGTAGAGGCAGGTTCAATCGAGGCATTCAAAAGGAAGAAGGTACCTGAAAAGGAGGAAAGTACAGAGTTATGGGGAGAAGGCAGGGGAATGAGACGAAGTGAATTGCTCACTCGGAGAACCAGTGTTGACATGATGGGCCACATGGCGGCCTCCTGTGCTGTGTAATTCGGTGAACTGCTCTAAGTGGCTCATCCTGACGTCAGGTAGAGGTTTATTCCTCTTGGGCATATTCTGAGGCCAGTTAAATTTTAGTAGTTTCTCTGTAAGTTGGCCACTAATTGAATATCCTTGACTCTACCATAAGGTCAGGAAAACTAGCAGAAAATTACTGGCTTTTCGCTCTTTCATATTTTAAACACTTAGCGTCCATTTAAAAAAACCTCAAGTGCTTTGGGACATTTTCTATGTTATAAGTGCTATATAAATGTACATTGTTGTAACTTGATATAGGTGAAGTGCTAATTGCAAGACTTGAGCTTCTATAAATATATTTACCCAGTTTTACTGATTGTTATAATGAACAGAGAATCTGTTATGAATGGTGCAATGGTGATGAATAAAATTCATGGGGTTCTAAGTGTATTTTGGATGACTGCAATATCAATAAAGACAAGGCCAGCTGACAGTTCCCGGACTGGGAATTAACTTGCTTGTCAACGTAACAGGTGAATGTTACTTATCCACTTGCGACAGTTGACTGCCTTGTAAATGCCTGAGAGCAAATTTACTTTGCCTGTCAGCGTAGACAGGAAAGCTTGCTAATACCTACCCTGATCGGAATCTGTATTTGTAGTGGCAGGTAGGTGGGTTATTTGGTTTGAAAAGTTTGGGAATGCTATGAATCTGACATGATCTAAAACAGAGATAGTCGACTCTCTCACTGAATAAATATCAAGAGAAAAAGCATTTACACCAAGGCAGCAAATATTTTTCACCCAAACCGCTTTTTAATTTGGAGCCTTCACTTAAATGAGGCTTTTGAACTTTTACTTTTAACATGCTGGAACATTTGGCAGTCCGCTGAACAAATGGCTTTGGTCTGCAACTTTTACCAATTGAGTCTGTTGTCTTAGTTGCAAAATAGTGGTTTTCAAACTTCTCTGACTGGTAGCAATCCCCACTCCTTCCGAAATTTACCACAGTTTCAGGGAACTCAGTTGCAGTTTCTTAGTGTCAGCTGTCTGAAGGAAAATGTCTTATGATTGCAGAAAGCATGTTTTATGAGCAGGCAACAGCAGAAGTAATGTCAAGTAGGGAAAAATTCTGAAATCTGGTGTCCTTGGGGACTTGACCCTGATTTGAAAAACTGTGTTGTAAAAAATATTACTTTTTTGTTTGCATATAATACATAGCATTACGTGGAGTGCAGTTAGTATCAAACCCAGATGTACATCACATCAGAGTGTGCTTTACGTGAATATTTTTGTAAAAGTGGATTTTCACGCTATTTTTGTGCACAGCCATCAGCCTCTCGCCTCTGAGTCATAATGTTGTGGATTCAAGACCTGTTCCAGAGACTTGAGCACAAATACTAGGCTGACACTCCCAGTGCAGGACTGACATTCAACCAAGACCCTGTCTGCCCGCTCAAGTGGACACAGAAGATTCCATGGCACTATTTTGAAAAAGAGCAGGGGAGTTCCCCCTGATATCCTGACCATTATTTATCCCTCAACCAACATCATTTAAAAACAAACTATCTGGTCATTATCTCATTGCTGTTTGTGGGAGCTTGCTGTGTGCATATGGGTGCCACGTTTCCTACATTACAACAGTGACTACACTTCAAATGTATTTCATTGGGTGTAAAATGCTTTGGGACATTCTGAGGTTGTGAAGGAAGCTAGACAAATGCACCTATTTCTTTTCCTTCGTTATAACGCACCCATGACTGGGGAATATCTAGTTCCTCTGTGCAGTAGCGAGAATGAGCCTGATACGAGTGTTGGAAATGCTTTACTTCAGAACAAGTTCAACCTGAACTGATCTAGTGGGTGAAGTTAAATCCCTTACTCCTTCCTCAGGCTCAGTGTGATTGAGAGATCAAATACCAGGATTTAAAAAAAAAAAAATGGGTTGAGAGGAACCTTGCATGTTTCAAGGATGTCCAGTGTGAGCTTGTATGCTCTCTAGGATATAGATGAAAATATATTTATTTAGCACTTCATCAAATGTAAAATATCTGTCCGACTCTTGCATAGAAAAAGGTCACCAAGTACTTGATGGGGAAAAACAATTTATACCAAGTGGTAAAAAGGAAAACAGAAAACGTAGAGGGAGTGGAGCAAACACATTGTCAAAAAAGAGGCTCTTAAGAAGGAGATGGCAAGAGGAAGTTCCCAAGTGTAATTTGGAGGGATTCAGTGGAAAAACAGAGGGCACATTGGAGGGATTTAGAGGAGTTCACAAGTATAAGTTGGAGGTGTTTAGAGGAGTTTCAGAGAGCAAATTGGAGGAATTTAGAGCAGATACCAAAGGCACATTGGAGAGATTTAAAGGAGTTCCTGTGGGCAAGTTGGAAGAATTTGGAGGAGATCCCAAGTGGAAGATGGAGAGATTGAAGGAGCAGCCAAGAATGATAGAATGTTTCAAAGCACACCACACTGTGAGGTATTTTGGAGTACATTAGTTGCTATGTAGCCCAATGTGGTAACTATTCTGCACCAACAATGTTCCACAAACTAATTTGTTTTTGATGGTATGTGTTGATGAAGGAATGTTGGCTGAGACCCAAGGAGAACTCCCAGCTCTTCCTCCAGTGGCAGCATGGAATCTTTTAATATCAACCTGAACAAACATATGACTGATGACACTTTAGATTCTGCAGTGCTCCCTCTGTACTGCATCCAAGTGTCAATCGAGGTTCTGTACTTAAGTCTGGCAGAGGTTTGAGTGGTGAACTTTCAAAGCTACAAGTGAGACTGCTACCAATCCAATAGTGGGCTTGGCAGTGTCATCTGACCAGGAGAGGATGGCCAGCTTTTTGGCAACTAAAACTTGCATTTTATACAGCACTTTTAATGTAGTAAAATGTCCCAACGTGCACCACAGGAGCAATATCAAACAGAATTTGACAGTCAGCTATATGAGATGTTAGGACAGATGACCAAAAGCTTAGTCAAAGAGGTAGGATTTAAGGGGTGTCTTAACCGAGTAGAGAGAGGGAGGCGGTGAAGATTAGGGAAGGAATTCCAGGGCTTATGGCCCGGGCTGCTGAAGGCATGGCTGCCAATGGTGGAGAGCAAAGGTTTTCTGAAGGTTGTTGGAGGTGACAGAGATCGGTTTCAAGCCATCTCCCTTGATGTTGAACTCTATAAAACACACAGCATGGATAGAGTTGTACCTGTTCTATGTTCGACGAGCACAGCACTGACAACCCCGACAACTAACCAAGCCTCTTCAGCCACTGGATATAGCAGTTAACCGTGTATTCAAAGTTACTGTTGGGTAGCTATGGGAAACCTGGATACACGATGACATGTATACATATAATAAAAGCAAATTGCAGATGGAAGAATGAACTAGTCATTTATGGTCAAATGTGTGCCAAAGGTGACTGCTCAGGACTGTGTAAACTTGCTGACGCATTTAAACTGGTTGGCTGTGCTTTGGCGGCCTTTTCTTGCCAGTGTACACGTTCAGTGAAAGAAATTTTAAGGGACACCTTTAACCTAACTTGACCTAAATGGCATTGACTTGGGCTGTCCTCATTCTTGTTTTTTGGTGCTTTCTGAACCATTCACCAAAAGCAGCAGAGGTGGTGGTTGGGCAACATGCGAGCCAAAGTTAACCACGGCAAGAGCGAGGCCATGTTCTTTGGCAACTGGGCTGACCGATCCTTTGTCCCCTTCACCGTCAGGTCAGATTACCTGAAGGTGCTGGGGATATGGTTCGGAAGGGCCGGGGCGTGCACCAAAACATGGGAGGAGCGAGTAGCCAAGGTACGACAAAAGTTGGGCATGTGGGGGCAGCGATCTCTCTCCATTGTGGGTAAGAACCTGGTCATCAGGTGCGAGGCGCTCACGTTGTTGCTCGACGTGGCGCAGGTCTGGCCCATACCCCACTCCTGCGCCGTGGCAGTCACCCGAGCCATTTTCCGCTTCGTCTGGGGATCTAAAATGGACCGGGTCCGGAGGGACACGATGTTCAAATCTCTGGACAAGGGCGGGAAAAATGTACCCAACGTGGCCCTCGTCCTGATGACCACCTTCGTGTGCGGCTGCATCAAGCTGTGTGTAGATCCCCAGTACGCAAACTCCACGTGTCACTACCTGCTGAGGTTCTATCTGTCCCCGGTTTTGCGAAGGATGGGCCTGGTCACATTGCCGCGGAACGCTCCATGCAGTTGGGCGGTGCCGTACCACCTATCCTTCGTGGAGCAGTTTCTGCAGGAAAACACCTTTGACCACCGGTCCATCAGGCAGTGGTCTGCACGGAACGTCCTCAAGGCCCTACGGGAAAAGGAGACGGGGGATCCTGTCGGATGGTTCCCCGAGCAGACCGTCAAAGTCATTTGGCGGAATGCCTCATCACCAGAACTTTCAAACAAGCACCAAGACGTAGCTTGGCTGGTGGTGAGAAGGGCCCTCCCCGTCAGATCCTTCATGCACACCCGAAGTCTCGCCCCCTCCGCACAATGCCCCCGCAGTGGCTGTGGTGGGGAAGAGACGGTCGCCCACCACCTCCTGGAATGTGTCTTTGCAAAGCAGGTGTGGAAAGAGATGCAGTGGTTTTTGTCGAGGTTCATCCCAAGCAGCTCTGTAACACAGGAGTCTGTGCTCTACGGGCTGTTCCCAGGGACGCACACCGAGACAAACATCAACTGCTGCTGGAGGACTATCAATTCGGTGAAAGACGCCCTTTGGTCTGCCCGAAACTTGCTGGTCTTCCAGCGCAAAGAGTTGTCCACCACCGAATGTTGCAGACTGGCACATTCCAAGGTCCAGGACTACGTGCTGAGGGACGCACTAAAGCTTGGGGCAGCCGCAGCAAAGGCTCAATAGGGAAAGACCACAGTGTAAGGTCCCCCCACCAAGCTGAACTGAGGGGCTGGATCCATGGGAAACCCCTCGAACTGTATCGGGAAAATTTTGTGTGCTGTAAATGTAAAAATGTATATGGCATGACAATGAAATGGAAGAGTTGTGAGGCAACTCATGATTGTATAGAAGGAAACTGATCACCTTTGCACTGTTTGTATTTTTTGACTTGATGCTGTTTTAAACTGTTTGGGAATTTAAATTTTACAGATTTTTATGACTAAAGTATATTTTGGAAATAAAAAAAAACATGCTCGCTTCTCGGCCTTTTGGCTAAGATCAAGTGTAGTATCTATTCTTATCAGTGCTTACTTGGTTGAGAAGAGACCATGGTCATTGCCTTTTGATCCTGGGTAGGCTTTGAGTAAAATGGCGATAACCAATCTTTGAGCTTCAGGCCTGGGAGTGCGGAACACCGTTCGGGTGGTCGTGAAGGATAAGGAAGGAGATGCACCGGTCGATCACACCTTCTTCATCAAGAGGATACTCCTCGATTGCTGTGGATTTCAAGCTACGGACGTCTTCTGCCTGCAGGATTTCCCCAGCAGTGGATACTTCGACGTGACGTTCCGGAACGTGGCGGGATGCATCAAGTTCCTGAAGGCGTTCAAGGAGAAAGGGGACCGGGCGCCACTGGTCGATCCTCACAGCGGTGCCGCTCTTCACGCTTCCGTCACAACGGGACCGGGTGGTGACGATTCACCTCTACAACCCCCATGTTCCGGTGGTGGATGTACTCACCTTTCTCGCCAGGTACGTCGAGGTGGCCGGCAGCAGCACTGATGTCAAGAACCGCTTTGGGATTTGGACCAGCAAGCGGCAGGTCAAGGTCACCTTGAAGGTCGATCCCAGTGGAGCCATCATCCTCCCTCCCTCCAGCTTCGCTATTGGGGGAAGTCGAGGCTTCTTGGTCTACGCTGGACAGCCTAGAGTTTGCCGCACCTGTGGCAAATCTGGTCACGTGGCAGCCAACTGCAGCACGGTTGTTTGCAAGAACTGCAAGGAGGAAGGCCATCAGACCAAGGACTGTAAGCAGACTAAGTGTTGCAACTTGTGCGGTGCGGCAGGCCACCTCTACAAAACCTGCTCCAAATGCTGCCTCAGTTATGCTCAGGCGGCAAGGTCCAAGGAAAGGCCGGGAGAAGGTTCGACGAAGGCGTCCGGCATTCGAAAGGAGACCAGCAACCTTCTCCGCAGTGAGGAACTTCAACCTGAGAAGGAAGGGGAGGCAGTTGAAACCAGCGACCCAGCACCTACCCTGCGCTCAGAAACCCCTCCTCCACAGACAGAATCAATGGAGGAGGAGGCAGCAGATGGACAAACAGGTCAGTGGCAAGTGGTCCAGAGGAAAACCACAAAGAAAAAACATCCCAAAGTGGAACAGGCCACCACCCAAACCAGTGGCAAGAGGAGACTACCTTCTGAATCAGACTGCAACAGCTCCTGTTCACTGGATGGGGGAATGCTGGAACGACAGCCCCTTCAAAAGAGGCGGCAGAACTCCAAGGAGATGGAAGATAAAGCATCCCAGCCCCCTGGCACTGGAAGCTGTGATGGGCCCGGCGTGCCCCAACCCCAAAGCGCCACACGTAACGACGTGGCCAAGGCGTCTCAGCTCCAGGACACCGGGAGCAAAGACACGTCTGGCGCACCTCAGCTCCGGGAAGCTGGGAGCAGTGATGTTTTCGAGGAGGAACAGATGGAAGCAGCAGAGGACAACCCAATCCTTTCAGTGTACAAGACCCCCCCAATGTCACCCTAGCGGAACAAACCCTGCATGAAAAACCAAGAGGGGTTTCTGAGCCCAACCAACGTGAAACTGCTTGCGCACACGATGGGTATGCAGGAACATTCCGAAGGACTGGGACTAGCAAGGGCAAATGGTATAGGAAGCAACAACTAACTTTAAAAAATGGGTGTAAGAATTGCTTCCATTAATGTGCATAGCATTAAATCTACTACGCGATGTGTTTCAACCTTGGATTACCTTGCCAAGGTCAAAGCTGACCTACTGTTTCTGCAGGAGTGTGGAATACCACATCTCAGCACCTACAGGCGCTGGTCGCGATGGTGGTCCCACGGGCCATCGATCTGGTCAGGGGGTAATGATTGCCGTTCCTCCGGCCTGGGTATGCTGCTGCGGGGAGGTAACTTCACCATCTCCGAAGTTAAGGAGGTGGTGGGCGGTCGCCTCCTCGTAGCAGACGTGATGTACAACAACGCTCCGCTCCGGTTGATCACCGTGTACGCCCCGGTACAACGCAGCGAGCGGCTGACCGTCTTCCAGCAGCTCCCACTGCTGCTGGCGACGTCCAGGCCGGTCATCCTAGGCGGTGACTTCAACTGCATCATCGATGCGGCTGGACGACCTGGCAGCGACGACAGCAAACTGGACGCTACGTCCAGATTCCTAATAGAAACAGTTAAAGATGCCAAACTATGCGACGTCTTCAGCAAACCTGCAGACGGAGCGCAGCGCAGATACACATGGTCAAGATCGGACGGGTCTGCCCGTTCCAGGATTAACTTCCTGTTTGTGTCCCGCGCTGTCACGGTCGGATCCACCGACGTCAAACCGGTGTTCTTCTCCGACCACTGCCTCTTACTGGCCGACTGTCACTTACAGGACGACCAGCGGGTTGGCAGAGGGCCGTGGAAGCTCAATGCTACACTGCTGACCCCAGAGAACGTTGAGGAACTCAAAAGGGATTACAAAGGTTGGAGGACCGTGAAACCCCTCTTTGAGTCTCCAGTTCACTGGTGGGAAGCGATTAAGGAGAACATGAAGAGGTTCTTTATATTCAAAGGTGTTCAGAGGGCGAGAGAGAGACAGAGGGAAAAGTCCCGACTCCAGAAAAGTATGCAAAATCTGTTCCGGTTGCAGTCAATGGGGGTCGAGGTCAAGGAGGACCTCCAAGAGGTGAAGAGCCAGCAGGCCTCACTCTTTGCCAAGGAGGCCTCCAAGATCATCATCCGGTCCAGAGTCCGCTCCATCGAGCAGGATGAGACGTGCTCGCGTTACGACTTCCAAAAGGTACACAGAGAGAGCTCTGTTATCTGCAGCCTGAAGGAAGAAGATGGCTCGGTAACATCTTCGCAGTCCGACATACTAAGGATCAGCAAATCCTTTTATGCTAGGCTGTATGACGCGAAGCCCACAGACAGCAGAGCCTCCCAGTCCTTCCTGTCATCTATCACAGAGGTCTTAGATGACAGCAGGAGGGAGAGTCTGGACATGCCGCTAACTCTGGACGAGCTGACAAAGGCCGTCGAGTCCTTCGAGACGAGTAAAACTCCCGGAAGCGACGGCTTACCGGTCGAGTTGTACTCAGCCCT
Organism: Heterodontus francisci; assembly: GCF_036365525.1. Classification (NCBI taxonomy): domain Eukaryota; kingdom Metazoa; phylum Chordata; class Chondrichthyes; order Heterodontiformes; family Heterodontidae; genus Heterodontus; species Heterodontus francisci. The sequence continues at coordinate 7,561,171 of NC_090402.1, read as the reverse complement.
GTGGGACTGGGTCGGCCCGGACCTGCTGGAAGTATACGAGAGTATGCTCCTGGCCGGCAGCATGTCAGAATCCTTGAGGAAAGGCATCATCACCCTCATTTACAAGCGGAAGGGGGGAGAAGGCAGAAATCAGAAATTGGCGGCCCATCTCACTGCTTAATGTTGACTGCAAAATTCTGTCCAAAGTCATGGCCAGTCGAGTCATGTCTGCTCTGGAGTTGGTGATTCACCCGGATCAGACCTGTACTGTACCCGGCAGGAAGATCTCTGATAGTCTCGCGCTACTCAGGGATACGATCGCCTATGTACGGGACCGGAGGGTGGACACCTGCCTCATCAGCCTGGACCAGGAGAAGGCTTTTGACAGGATATCGCACACCTACATTATGGGCGTGCTTTCCGAAATGGGGTTTGGGGAGGGAATCTGCAATTAGATCAAACTGCTCTACACAAACATCAGTCGCGCAGTCTCAATCAATGGGTGGGAATCGGAAAGTTTCCCGATCCAATCTGGAGTCAGACAGGGCTGTCCTCTCTCCCCGGTCTTGTTTGTTTGCTGTATTGAGCCTTTTGCTGAGTCTATTCGGAAGGATGCGAGCATAAGAGGGGTGACAATCCCAGGCAGCGGAGGCACTCAGGTGAAAACCTCCCTGTACATGGATGACGTCGCCGTCTTCTGCTCGGATCCGCTGTCTGTGCGCAGACTGATGAGCATCTGCGACCAGTTCGAACTGGCCTCAGGAGCCAAAGTTAACCACGGCAAGAGCGAGGCCATGTTCTTTGGGAACTGGGCTGACCGATCCTTTGTCCCCTTCACATTCAGGTCAGACTACCTGAGGGTGCTGGGGATATGGTTCGGAAGGGCCGGGGCGTGCACCAAAACCTGGGAGGAGCGAGTAGCCGAGGTACAACAAAAGTTGAGCATGTGGGGGCAGCGATCTCTCTCCATTGTGGGTAAGAACCTGGTCATCAGGTGCGAGGCGCTCACGTTGTTGCTGTAGGTGGCGCAGGTCTGGCCCATACCCCACTCCTGCACTGTGGCGGTCACCCGAGCCATTTTCCGCTTCATCTGGGGATCTAAAATGGACCGGGTCCGGAGGGACACGATGTTCAAATCTCTGGACAAGGGCGGGAAAAATGTACCCAACGTGGCCCTCATCCTGATGACAACCTTCGTGTGCGGCTGCATCAAGCTGTGTGTACATCTCCAGTACGCAAACTCCAAGTGTCACTACGTGCTGAGGTTCTATCTGTCCCCGGTGTTGCGAAGGATGGGCTTGGTCACATTGCCGCGGAACGCTCCATGCAGTTGGACCATGCCGTACCACCTATCCTTCGTGGAGCAGTTTCTGCGGGAAAACACCTTAGACCACCGATCCATCAGGCAGTGGTCTGCACGGAACATCCTCAAGGCCCTACGGGAAAAGGAGACGGGGGATCCTGTCGGATGGTTCCCCGAGCAGCCCGCCAAAGTCATTTGGCAGAATGCCTCATCACCAGAACTTTCAAACAAGCACCAAGATGTAGCTTGGCTGGTGGTGAGAAGGGCCCTCCCTGTCAGATCCTTCATGCACGCCCGAAGTCTCGCCCCCTCCGCGCAATGCTCCCGCGGTGGCTGTGGTGGGGAAGAGACGGTCGCCCACCACCTCCTGGAATGTGTCTTTGCAAAGCAGGTGTGGAAAGAGATGCAGTGGTTTTTGTCAAGGTTCATCCCAAGCAGCTCTGTAACACAGGAGTCTGTGCTGTACGGGCTGTTCCCAGGGACGCACACCGAGACAAACATCAACTGCTGCTGGAGGACTATCAATTCGGTGAAAGACGCCCTTTTGGTCTGCCCGAAACCTGCTGGTCTTCCAGCGCAAAGAGTTGTCCACCACCGAATGTTGCAGACTGGCACATTCCAAGGTCCAGGACTACGTGCTGAGGGACGCACTAAAGCTTGGGGCAGCCGCAGCACAGGCTCAATAGGGAAAGACCACAGTGTAAGGTCCCCCCACCAAGCTGAACTAAGGGGCTGGATCCATGGGAAACCCCTCGAACTGTATCGGGAAAATTTTGTGTGCTGTAAATGTAAAAATGTATATGGCATGGCAATGAAATGGAAGGGTTGTGAGGCAACTCATGATTGTATCGAAGGAAACTGATCACCTTTGCACTGTTTGTATTTTTTGACTTGATGCTGTTTTAAGCTGTTTGGAAAAAACATGCTCTAAGCAGCTGCCATTGTTGGTGCACATCAACTCATGATAAGTACGTAGAGTGATTCAAGCATGCTCTGATGTATTTTCTTTTCCCTGGAGAAGATGCCTAACCTCCACTTGGCAGATTTTCACATTGATTAATGTCAGGGATTGCATGGTGGAAATCTGTTTTGAATTCTGTCGCCATGTTGGTGTTCCTTAGAGCTGTGCCACCATGTCATCCTATTTGGTTTACTTTCTTGATGTTTTATGATATGCTGCATGTTGCAGAGAATTTCTGTGAGGAAAGTTTTAATGTGCGGCATCATCTGAAAGTACCTTTCAGCTGTGGCTCAGTGGGTCGCACTCTCCGAGTCATTTCCAGTCCCACTCCAGCACAAAAATCTAGGCTGACACTCCTAGTGCAGTACTGAGGGAGTACTGCACTTTGGAGGTGTGGTGTTTTGAATGAGATGTTAAATCAAGCCTTCTCCTGTCCCCTCGGGTGGACTAAAAGATCCCATGGCACTATTTTCAAGAGCCAAGGAACTTTCCTTGATGTTCAAACCAATATTTATCCCTCAATCAATATGACTTAAAACAGATGATCTGTTATCACCTTGCTGTTTGTGGGAGTTTGCTGTGTGCAAATTGGCTGCTGCAATTCCTGCATTACATCAGTGACTACACATCAAGTACTTTATTAGCTGTAAAGCACTGTGGGACATACTGAGATTGTGAAAAGTGCTTTATAAATGCAAGTTTTTTTCTTTATGGATGCCTTCACAATTTTTCTTGTGATGTTCACCTTGAAATGAGGCATCTGGGAGGTGCATCATCGGCGCAGGCTTTGAGGGCCGAATGGCCTGTTCCTGTGCTGTATTGTTCTTTGATCTTATAGAGTAGAGTCAGAACATTGAAGAGGGAGGCCATTCAGCCAGTCGAGTCCATCTGGCTCTCTGTAAAGTAATCCAATCAGTCCCATTTCCCGGCTCTATCCCCATAGCCCTGGATGTTTAGTTCCCTTAAGCGTCCATCTAATTTCCTTTTGAAATCATTCATCGTTTACGCTTCCACCACCCTCGTCGGCAGCGAGTTCCAGGTCTTTGCAACTTAGTGCATAAAAAAAGTTCTTCCTCACACAAGTATGCAAAGTAGTTAACAGTATGGAAAAGCCAAATCTGTAAAAATGAATTTAAATCATGAGTCGGTCAGAAGTGTAGGTTCAAACCAGAAAAGTTAAATATAGGACTGAGAGAGTTGGTTGCTGCAATGGGAGAGGGGCAGGGAGGGGGTTTATAGGGTCATTCTGGATAGATGAGTTAAGATGGTTGAAGGGTCCACCGCTTCTGTAATTATCTCGTGATCCTCTTGCTCACTGGTTTGCAGGCAACAACACGAACTTCACCGGCATGTGATTGCTCAACAATGAGGGCAGCATGGCTGGTGGAGCTGCTGAAAAATCAGAGTAGCAAGAGCTAGTGACTTCTGTGAAAAGCAGTGACCCATCTCTGCGACAGAGGTTGATAGGTATGGAGTTAAACATGTCAGCAATTTGATTTTTTTGTTTGAAGTTGTTCCGTTTAATTTTGTATCTTTTTCTTTTTCCCAAGTTTCCCGGTTTTCTGAGCTTTTCTATCTGAGGGTGAAGGGGTGGTAGAAGGATCATGGATCATTTGGTGGCTGGGAAGGAAGCCCTCCTTTAAAGCTCTTTTCTTGCTTTCCTGGATGTTACAACAAAGCCCAGTTAACCTCCCGCTCCCATTCCCCCGGGACACCCGTGTACAAAGATGTCAGCAGACTCTGATTAAAACTTCGCTTTCTGTGTTGAGTCCTGCAGTCCAATGCTGTAGTTATTAATGCACCAGCTCTCTGCCAACACCATATTTCAAGTTCTCTTGGCTGTAATATGTTTTAATTCTTTTACTTTTCTCAGTCAGCATTGTTGGTGCACTGTGTGTGACATTAATAAAGCAAGAAACTGTAATTCATGTTACATGGAGTTTATTACACGTACATTAAAAACACTCAAACTATTGATCCAGCAATTCTGTTTACCAGGTACCATTCAAGAGCCTGCCTTGAGCTGACTCCTAAAAGGCAAGAGAGAGTGGTAAGGGTTGAGTTAGATTTTTTGAAGTGTAATTAAGAATTTATTGGGGAATTACTGGAATATGCAGCGATCACTGAGTAAGTATCTTGGGAATCGATCCGTTTAATGTTGTGCCAGGAAGTGAGTTCTAGATTCCTGAACTGCTCTCGCAACAGTCAACCAGTTAAATAGAAGTTAGTCATGGGCTATATGATTGAACTGTACCATTGTAATTAATGTGCTGGAAACACATTTACATACAAGAAAAAGAATTATAAAGCAGTAGTTTGGTTGAGCAATGCTGATGTCAAATGTTTGAGTGGTTCATAATGCTATCCTGAGTCATGAAGTTGTAAATACGAGTCCCATTCCAGACATGAGTACAATATCCAGGCTGACATTCCCAGTGCAATACTGAGGTGTCGTCTTCTGGATGAGACTATAAACCGAGGCCCCTTCAGGTGGAAGTAAAAGATCTCACAGCTATATTTCAAAGAGGAGCAGGGAATTCTCCCATATCCTGGCCAATAGTTCTCAAATGCCGGATTATCTGGACATTCATCTCATTGTTTTTTCTGGGACCTGTTTGTGATGTATATGCCGAGATGACAACAGTCCCTTCACTTCAAAGTAACTCATTGTATGTAAAGCACTCTGAGACATTTTTTGGGAGGCGTGATCTGGTGCAGTACAAATGTCAGCCTTTCTTTCTAAAGCCAAGTTAAATATCCCATTGCATTCCACTTATCAACAACAGAGTAAATTCAAATGTTACTGCTGTCAAATCACATAATTTGATTCTCAGCATGTGTTGTTTGCCACAATACTCATTGCTAGAACATGGTAATTGATGCTTGCTTGATGCCCTTCATTTCATTTGTCGACAATCTTGGCCTCACTGTCTCCACTGAATGCAAGTGGAATTCCCACATTTCCTTCATTGCAAAAGCTGCTTCCAAAAAGCTCAGTTTCCTTTTTTATGCCAAACACTTTCTCTCTACTCATTTTCTCACTGTCCACCTCTTCCTGAAGCTATTCTCTCCTTGATATGGTATGTATCAGTGTGTGATGGTCATGTCTTGCAGTAACCTGCTGAAATGGCCACTCTTCACACCAGTCTAGACAGTCGCTTTATTGAAGGCTGCTAGACTGGATTGGGAAGGGAAAGAGGGAGAAGGCTGGACATTCCCACAGTCAGGTCTGATCTTACAACTAACATGCACAGCTGCACACTTCCAGCAAGTGTCCCTGGATAGCAAGGAATGGAATCCTTGGCTTACATTCACTTTACTCGTCCAGGCCTGCTTAGACAAATTGTAGCTGTCCCACACTTTCTAGGCTGAGAATTCTGATAGCCATTCTGATGTAACCTGGTGCCGCCTTGGTTTGTATGGCTCTGCTCTTCAGTGCTGTAACCAGTAGAATCATGGGAAAAGAACTGCCAAATGCTTCTCTTCCTCTCAAGAGCCCTTAACTCTAAGTCATGTCTAAGTCTTGAATACTGTACCCACAAATGTGGAAGCTCTTCCAGCACCCCTTGTGCTCCTGGACATGTTTACATGACAAAATGCATCAATCCCTTTCTTAAATTTATTCCCCCAGATTCTTTCTCTGTTCCAGTACTTTATTTAAATCTATTGTACTCTTGCTTCTCCTGAGCCTTAGCCCTTTGATGCAACTGTGGGTGGCACAGTGGCGCAGTGGTTAGCACCGCAGCCTCACGGCTCCAGCGACCCGGGTTCAATTCTGGGTACTGCCTGTGTGGAGTTTGCAAGTTCTCCCTGTGTCTGCGTGGGTTTCCTCCAGGTGCTCCGGTTTCCTCCCACAGCCAAAGACTTGCAGGTTGATGGGTAAATTGGCCATTGTAAATTGCCCCAAGTGTAGGTAGATGGTAGGGCAATATAGGGACAAGTGAGGATGTGGTAGGAATATGGGATTAGTGTAGGATTAGTATAAATGGGTGGTTAATGGTCGGCACAGATTCGGTGGGCTGAAGGGCCTGTTTCAGTGCTGTATCTCTAAATCAAATCAAATCAAACTGTGCCCTGTATTATATAATAGGAAATGGTTTAGCCCTACAGTTACCCAACTTTGTGAGTAGTGGCCAGGCACTTACCCTGAATGAGGGTAAAATACATTGAGTTCTCCTGGAGCTTCTGCTAACAGCTGGTTTCAGGTAGTATTGCTTTGGAGTCCTGAGAGCTAGCCTGGCCGGTCAGCTGCAGATAGATTAGTGGCTCAGGCACACCGGCATGGACTGGTTGGGCCGAATGGCCTGTTTATGTGCTGTATATCATATGTTGTTTATCCCCTCTGCAAATAATGACTGTGATAATGTGGCAACACTCTCAGCAGAACTACAGATTCCCAACCCAGAGGCTGCTGTATTTGAAATCCCATTTTTCCACTTGCATCACCTCGCAAATAAATTTGGCTATTCTTTTCTTGCTGCAGTAAATAGAGTACTTTGCAGTAACGAGAGTCCCAAGGGCAAAATAGGTGAAACCTGCACTGAAGACACTCCTAGCCACAAAGTAGCATTGATAGATGGTAATGGGAAGACCTATTATCCAGATACTCTCTCCAATCTGATCAGAGAAGGAACTGGAACAGTAAGAGACAATAGTGGGAGACTGAAAGGTGGATTTACATAAAAACAAATGAGAAAAACTTGAGCAGGAAAGTAATTTGAAAGGAACAGTGGGAGTCATGTGGTGATAAAGCAGTGTTTTGTTTGGAATACTTTTGAGATTATTGGGGAAAACTGTAAAGTAGAATTTTGTAGAGTGTATTCTTTGTATATTACTACAGCTTGTCATTTCTCCCAGCTATCTGTGTAAGCAATTCCTTCTGGTATGGCCATAGATTATTTCCCCAAACGGATGGATGAGCAAACTATTTCTCAGCCCCTCCTTGCGGTGTCCTCCAAGTGGACACCGAAGTGCAAGATCATGTTTAATTTTAATTCAAACAACCTAACATAAGAAATAGGAGCAGGAGTAGACCATACAACCCCTTGAGCCTGCTCCTCCATTCAGTACGATCATGGCTGATCTTCTGCCTCAACTCCACTTACCTGCCTGCTCCGCATATCCCTTGATTCTCTGAGGGACCAAAAATCTGTCTATCTCAGCCTTAAGTATACTCAACGATGGACATCCACAATCCTCTGGGGTAGAGAATTCCAAAGATTCAGAACCCTTTGAGTGAAGACGTTTCTCCTCATCTCAGTCCGAAATGATTGATCCCTTATCCTGAAACTGTGCCCCTGTGTTCTAAATTCCCCAACCAGTGGAAACAACCTCTCAGTATCTACCCTGTCAAGCCCCTTCAAAATCTTGTACGTTTCAATGAGATCACCGCTCTCCTAAATTCTAGAGAGTATAGGCCCAATTTATTCAGCCTTTCATTATAGGACAACCCTCTCATACCAGGAACCAATCGAGTGAACCTTCGCTGTACAGCCTCCGATGCAGGTATATCCTTCCTTAAATATGGAAAGCAAAACTGCACACTACTCCAGGTGTGGTCTCATTAAAGCTCTGTACAATTGTAGCAAGACTTCCATGTTCTTGTACTCTAATCTCCTTGCAATAAAGGCTAACATGCCATTTGCCTTCTTAATTGCTTGCTGTACCTGCATGCTAACTTTGTGTTCCTTGTACAAGTATACCCAAGTGTGTCTGAACATTAACATTTAGAAGTTTCATGCCTTTTAAATGTTTTGCTTTTCTATTCTTACTACTGAAGTGGATAACCTCACACTTGCCCATGTTATACTCCATCTACTACCTTGTCCATTCAGTTAATCTGTCTATATTTCTTTGCGGCCTCTTTGTGTCCCTTTCAGTGCTTACATTCCCACCTAACTTTGTATCGTCAGCAAACTTACTTACATTACTCTCAGCTTTTTCGTCTAAATCATTAATATAGATTGTAAATAGCTCAGGCCCCAGCCCTGATCCTTGCGGCATTCCACTAGTTAGATCCTGACATCTTGAAAATGCCCCGTTCATCCCTACTCTCTGCTTCCTGTCAGTTAACCAATCCTCTATCTATGCTAATAAATTACATCCACTCCATGTGCCCCTATCTTGCATATTATCTTTTTGTATGGCACCTTATCGAATGTTTTTTGGAAATCCAAATATGCTACATCTTCTGGTTCCCCCTTTACAACCCTTCTAGTTACTTCCTCAAAAAACTCTTAAATTTATCAAACAAAATTTGGCTTAGTCTGATCATACTATGATTTTCTAAAAGCATTGCTAAGACTTCCTTAATAATGGATTCCAGCATTTTCCCGATGTCAGGCTAACTAACCTGTTGTTCCCTGTTTTCTCTCTCTTCCTTATTTCTTGAATGACACTGTTACATTTGCTGACTTCCAAACTCTTGAAACTGTTCTAGAATCTAGGGATTTTGGAAAATCATAACCAGCGCATTCACTATTTCTGCAGCTACCTCTTTTAGAACCCTAGGATGTAGGCCATCAGGTCCTGGGGATTTGTCAACTTTTAGTCCCTTAAATTTTTCCAATGTTTTTTTTCTGCTTATATTAACTACCTTAAGTTTCTCACTCTTATTAACGTCTTGGTTACTGTCTATTTCTGATATGTAATTTGTGTCTTCTACAGTGAAGAGAGATACAAAATATTTGTTCAATGTCTCTGCCATTTCCTCATTCCCCGTGATAATTTCTCCTGTCTCTGCCTCTACAGGGCCAACATTTATTTTAGCTACTCTCTCTTTTTATATCCCTGTAAAAGTTCTTATCTGTTTTTATATTCCTGGCTAGTTTACTCTCATTCTATTTTTTCCCTCATCAACTTTTTGTTTGCTTTTTGCTGGTTCCTAAAACACTCCCAATCCTCAGGCCTACTACTATTCTTTGTAATATTATAAGACTCGTTTAAACTAATACTATCCTTAACTTCTCTAGTCAGCCATGAATGGATCTTTCTTGCTGAGTTTTTGTTTTTTAAGGGAATGTGTTTTTGTTGGAACATTTTGAATTGTTCAAGTGTTTCCCAATGTTTACCGCCAAACCTTTTGAGTCTATTTGCCCAATCAACCTTAGCCAGCTGTCCCCTTTGTAATTGGCTTTGTTTGCTTGTTTAAGATTCATGTTTAGGGACTGGAGTATGTTGCTTTCAAACTTAATATAGAATTCAGTTGTATTCTGGTCACTTTTTCCCAGAGGATCTTTTACTATGATTACTAATTAAACCTGCCTCATGGCACAATCCTAGATTTAATAGCATTATCCCCAGTTGGTTCCATAGTGTGCTGTTGCAGGAAATTGTTGTGAAAGCTTTGTACAAATTCATCTTCCAGACTACCTTTACCAATTTGATTTGTTCAATCTGTATGAAGATTAAAGTCCTCCACAATGATTACATGGCAAGCGACAATTATTTGTTGCTTGATGCTCTGTCCAATGGTATAACTACTGTTAGTTGGCCTATAAACTACTCCCACCAGTGTTTTCTGACAAAATGTTGCATGAAGACTCTGAGAAATGTTAATCACCAGTGTCTCCACCCTGATATAGTAACAACATAGAATGTTACAGCACAGAAGGAGACCATTCCACCCATCATGCCTGTGCTGACTCTTTGCTAGAGCTATCCAATTCCAGTCCCCTGCTCTTTCCCATAATTCTGTGTACTTTTTTTCCTTCAAGTATTTATCTAATTTTCTTAATGTTACAATTGAATCTGTTTACATCACCCTTTCAGGCAGTGCATTCCAGATCATCATAACTTGCTGAGGTGGGAGAAGTGCACTGTCTTTTCTAGTTCCACTTCTCAACAGGTCACAACATATATTTAAATGTTTACCCAGTTACCGATACAGTCAATCTACTCTTTATCCCCGAATAAAATATACAACCAGGTTTCTTCAATAAACAACAAAACTATCAGTTTATTATAAGACAAGACTTATCCAGTAACAAAGAAAAACGTCAACACACGAATTGAAATATGAAAGTTTCCTTTTTAAATACCTGCCCCCCACACACACACACCAGTTAACTGAAAAGTAGATTTTCTCTGCAGAGGTCTTTTACAAAAAAAATTAATACTTTGGCTAAATACTTGTTAATTCTTGAAGAAAAAAGAGAAGTATGAAAGGATGTCAGTTGTCCTTTTTGGTCTGGTGTTCGGGTATACGGAGATGGACCAGTTCATTCTGGAGATGTCGAGAAGTAGTCTGGTCGGCTTTCCAGGAGAAATATGGCATCAGGGGTTTCAGTTATACCGCTCTGGATTCGCAGGTTTGTCAAAGAGTTAGAGAAAGAGGAGCTGACGCGCTGGATTTCTCCGGGTCTCTTGGAGACGTGCAGGAAAGATGAGCTGGGTGTTTCTCCCTTAGCAGGTTGATCTCCAACTGCTTTTCAACATAGTCCACATTCCAGCTGAACCAAAACAATATCTCAAAAGTGAAACCCCAAACAGCAAGTCAGAACCTCCTTACCACTATAAATCGTGGGGTCATGTCACTTCTCTGTAAACATCGCCCCAAGTTACCAAGGTTTCTGTTGTTTATCAGGTTTAAGGCATGTGATTTCCAGTAAAGGTTGTTTTCAAATAAGACCTCTCAGTGACCCTTGTAAAAAAAAAAAAAAATTCTTTTCAGTTTTCCCAAATAAACCAATGTCCATAATTCTTGCACACGAATCCTCAATTTTTTTTTAAAAAGTAGCACTTTCATACTCGTATACAAGTTTAAAAAAAAAGTTTCCTCATGTTGCCTGTGATTCTTTTGCCGATCACCTTAAATCTCTGTCCTCTGGTTACTGACCTTTCTGCCATTGGAAACTCTTTTTCTTTTATTTACCCAAACTTTTTCAAATAGTGTATTTTGTATTAAGTGATAGCTACAGATGGGCACTATGTAGTAATAGATCTTACAAGAAAGGAATGTTTATGTGCTTCCGGCCAGGGTCATTAGGTGTCATTAGTTTAACTATAGAAGAAAGAAATAATTGCCATTTAAAAAATTGTGTTTTATTATGCCTCAAAGCAATTTATGTTCCTTGAATTGCTTTGTTTTAGAAAGTGAGTTATTAACTAACAGCCGTACTTAGATTTGCTCTTTTCAAATTGAGGCACTCATGTTGGCAATTTGTTACTTAATATAATTTGTGTTCTCCCACTGCTCCCACATTTCCAAGTAATATTTTGTGCCCTGACATAATTTCTGATAATTAAGCAAAAACCTTGGAGGCAGGAGTGAGGGGCTGGTTGATGCAAGAGATAGCCTGGTTTAGATACTTTCTAAAACAACAGTTGTTACTGTCGGCCTCCAATCCTTTGACTTGGTGAGAAGGGAATGGTCTTTTTTTTTGTTGTCCAGAGCACATTTAACAAATTTTAAATAAGCTCATAGTGTGGATGGAAAATTAGCATATTTCATTTTGTCTTGTCTGATCAGTCCACCAAACATGTCCCACACACAAACACAAGCTTGTTAGTTCAACATGTGCTCGCACAGCTGATTAAAAACCAGAATTTGTCAATTCTATTGCTTTGCTCTTGGGCACAAATGACAAGTCATTGTATTTGCAACATAGAAACAGGCCATTCGGCCGAACTGCTCTATTCCGATGTTGTGCTCCACATAAGCCTTCTCCCACCTTACTTTATCAAACCCTGATGAGTCTGGATCTTCTCTGTCTGCCACTGTTCATGTACTATGCCAGTCAGGTAACTGGCAACACCAGTGTTCAAGGCATGGCCTGACTTCCCTTCTAAAACCCAATGGCTGAACCTTTCCAAGCCCTCCACCTCATGGTAGTATTAAGTCCCTCATTCAACTCTTGTGCATGATTGGAGGCTCAGAGAAATAAAACTGTGTTTTAGTAACCTTGTTCTTAGTTTTGAAAAACAGCCATGGTGGCTAGATGCTGGCAGGTTACTGCGATCTTTTGACAACTGTTGAGTTTATCCACTGCCAGCAATGAAAAAGACAACTTGCATATGTATAAAATGTCTTTAATGCAAACAAAACCTCTCAAGATGCTTCACAGAGGCATGATGGGAAAGAATGAAGAAATCCAAATCAGAGTCTGGAAGCTCTCTTTATGACCACGAGGTAGAATTTCAGAGTTAAAGGGAGTGGGATAGAAAGAAACTATAATGGACGTTTATTCCTTTTCCTGAAATCTTCTGTCCTTCACTCTCATGAAGGTGACAGCTCACGCTGTGTGTCTGAGCCAGCAGACTTCCATTACAATGTTCAAGACTCCCTTCTTCATGCTTGATCGCAGACACTTAGTGCCAGTAGCTTATTTGACTATCAACCAAATTATACCTGTGAGCCTGATCTTGCCTTTACCTGGTAGCCCACACAACGCATGTTAATTGGGCATCACTGATGAGGCCACTGACCCATTTCCCCCTCGTGGCCCAGAAATGCTGCTGCCATTTTTTGCTATTCCAATGCTGCCATGGTAGTTCCCAATCTCATGCTCCAGATGTTGGAGCGAAACCTGTTAGTTCTGAGTTAGGTAATTGCGTGAAGGATCAGATTCAAGACCCCTCTTCCCTGCCACCCTCCCCCCTCCCCCCCTGGTCTGATATAAGAAATTACCACATTATCTGAATACAGTGAAGTGACCTGGCAGTGCAGTGTCAGCGCTTCAGTTGTATTCAATATTTGACCTTCAAATCCTGTTCCATAAAGTAAATTTGGTTAATAATCTGTTATTCATAAAGCATCCTCAGTCATTTTGTGACACTGGTGGACTGTTGATGTTGAGACAGGCACTGGCGATAACTTTAGTGTATCACAGCCTCTCTCTTTTCCCTCTCCTGAAGTTTGACTTCAGTTGGGGATGCTCAAGCATTCACAGGTTAACACAGGTAGCAGAGCCTCAAGCTTCTGGTTGTCATTCCATTAGATCCTGCAGGTAATTCATGGGAGGGATTAGCCACCATAAACTTTGAAATTAAAAAACTAAAATTAGAGGGGGACAGCAGGAAATTGAGGGAAGACACCAAAAGTTGATATGTTTTTCTTTGTTAAATATAAACAGAAAATGTTGGAAACACTCAGCAGTTCAGGCAGCATATGTAGAGAGAGAAACAGTTAACCTTTACAGGTCTGTGACCTTTTCAGGCAAGGTTAATTCTATTTCTCTCTCCACAGTTGCTACCGGATTCCGAGTACTTCGAGCATTTTCTGTTTATATTTCAGATTTCCAGCATCTGCTCTATTTTACCTTTTGTGTTAGCGTTGCTTTGTTGAAGTTTGTGTATCTGCATCTGTTAGTAATTTGGTCAACATGGGGGTGATTTGCACATTTGTGATAGCAGTGTGAATAGCTAATGGTAAGATGACCTTGATTACGCAGCGTACTGGAGCAAGAGGTGTACAACAACAACAATTTTCAGTTTTTTAGCACCTTTAACTTTGTAAAACATCCAGAAGAGTCACAGGAGTGTTATCAAAGTTCGACACTGAGCCACTTAAGGTGATATTAGGACAGGTATCCAAAAGCTCACTCAAAGAGGTGGCTTTTAAGACTTAAAAGAAAGACTTGCATTTGTATAGTGCCTTTAATAATGACTGGACGTCCCAAAGTGCTTTACAGCCAGCGAGGAGCCAAATAAGGAGTGCTTTAAAGGAAGAGAGAGAGGTGGAGAGATTTAGGGAGGGAGTGCCAGAGTTTAGGGCCTAGGCAGCTGAAGGTATGGCTGCCAATGGTGGAGTGAAGAAATCTGGGGGTGAGCAGGAGGGCAGAATTGGTGTGATGTTGCCTGTGTATTTCTTGTCAAAAAATTGAAAACTGTGAAGACAATTTTATCCTCCCCTGCCATTCTTTCCTGTGGTTCTCTTTTCACTTGCAGCTGGCAGGGAGTTCAGTCAGCATTCCCATCAATTAGCTGCTGAGAAATTCTTGGAATGTCATTTTGACCAGCTGTAGTGAGGAGGAAGAGAATTAGTGAAGTCCCTCATGGGAGGTTTTCACAGGAAGGCTGCTTTCTCTCTCGCTTGTGATATATTAGATTTTTAAATCTTCATGCTAGCTTTGTAGGCACATATTTAACCTTCAGGAGTACATGTAAAAGATCCAATTGAAACAACGATCGCTGAGTAATCCCCCACAGCATCACAGTAACGTCCGGTGGCCTCACTAGTCGAATAGCCTGCAGCCGGTCACTGCCCAGAATGTCTCATGAGAAATCCTTTTGGCACCACCGCTTCTTGGGTTGGATTTTAGGTGACCTTTCCACGAGCTGTCTGTCTGCACTTGTGTCACTAAGTCCACTACCCTTATTCCGCCAGCAAAATTATAGACCCAACTTTTTGTTTCTGAATTTTGTTGCCGAAATCAGGGAGTCAGATTTGATGGCGTAAATACCAGGAACCAGTTTGCAAACTCCAGACTCCTGGGCTCTGACCTGAACAAGGGCCATTGCAAGAATAGCTAATGACTAGCCCTCTTGGGTAAGCTGCTGTATCTGGAACTGCAACCCAACATAGAATTTCAGCAGGACTGGGAAGAGGAGAACAGAAAATGCAGGAAATACTCAGCAGGTCAGGCAGTATCTGTGGAGAGAGAAACAGTTAACGTTTCAGGTTTTCTGACCTTTCATCAGAACTGCAAGCAGTTAGAGATGTAGAAGGTTTCCAGCTAGAATAGAGGCAAAGAAAGGGGGAGGGAAACATAAAGCAATAAAGGTGAACAAGGTAAAAGAAACAAATGGAAATCTTATTGGAGAGAAGAGCAGAACTTCTTCAAGGTGGGCATTCCTGGAAGAGAAGTAGCAGGGAATTAAACACTAATGCAAAAGCAAAATACTGCAGATGCTGGAAATCAGAAATAAAAACAGAACATTCTGGAAAAGGAGAGAATTGGAGTGGAAAAGAATAAAAATATATTGGATATACTTTGTTTATTAGCTGGGCCAATGGCAATATGCTGGCCAAAAAATACAAGAACACTTTAAGGAAGTAATTTTTTTCAAGTGGAGCATTTTTAATATCAAGTATTTGCAGGTCTGGTGTAAGACTGGATGTAGGGCGAAAAGCTAATGCTACTGAGTCCCAAGGCTGCACCTTTATCCTCCTCCATTCCAGTGTGATATTTCCTTTCCCATCCTTTGAAACTGCTGATGTAGTCCTAAATTACAAATGGTGAGCTGCTCGCACCCCCCCCCAGGTTCTAACTTTACTTACAGCTGGCAGTTGCCAGTCCCATTGGTTTGTCCTGAATTCCTTATTCAGGTCCCCCAGAGGAGGCATGGCGATGTTCTAACCTCCTGCACCCCCTCCCGCCCCTAGTCCTTTTGGGCTGGGTTGCCGTCACCCTGGAGACTTGACAACCTGCTCCCCAATAGCTAGGCGATTTGGGCACATTTGTGCTTTTTGCTATTTGCTGCTTCGTTCTGTTTTGAATTTTGGGCATGCACAATCAGGATTAATTGCACAATATATGTCTGGCGGTTTATCTTTCAAAACGGCCAGAAAAATCTATTTTAAAGCTGGTAGCACTTTGACCCTTGAATTGATTTCTTGTGCCAGACACCGAAAGATTTGTTTTTCAAAAAGTGCCAATATTTCTGACTATACTATTATCGCAAATCCCTTTTCCTAATGAGGTCTTTAAAATTACAAAAGTGTTCGATAGAGTAGATGTGGAGATGAAGAGTCCAAAACTAGAGTCTATAAATGTAAGATCGTCACCAATAAATCCAATAGTGAATTCAGGAGAAACTGCTTTGCCCAGAGAGTGGTGAGAATGTGGAACTTGCTACCACAAGTAGTTGAGGCAAATAGTATTGATACATTTAAGGGGAAGCTGGATAAAAACATGAGGGAGAAAGGAATAGAAGGATATGTTGAGTGGGTGAGATGAAGAAGAGTGTGAGGCATCAACAGCAACAGGGACCAGATGGGCTGAATGGCCTGTTTTTGCGATGTGATTCTATGTAACCTTTTGATGCTCACATTAGAACTTAACAGATTTCCGTTTGGGTTTTTCATATGGGTATATCAGCATATCTTTCTATTCCTTTTTCCCTTATATGCTTATCTAGCTGGCCCTTAAATGCATCCACACTATTTGCGTGCTAAGGATGCTATTTTCAAAATTGCACAGCAAACTTGAAGAGTTATGTAAATCTTTCTTGTGTCCCATCATCCTTGTATAATTCACCAGTTCACAGGACCTGATGGCTTTGGGAAGGATGAGTTTTTACGTATCTTGTTTAGTTTAGTTTAGTTTAGAGATACAGCACTGAAACAGGCCCTTTGGCCCACCGAGTCTGTGCCGACCATCAACCACCCATTTATACTAACCCTACACTAATTCCATATTCCTACCACATCCCCACCTGTCCCTATATTTCCCTACCACCTACCTATACTAGGGGCAATTGCTAATGGCCAATTTACCTATCAACCTGCAAGTCTTTGGCATGTGGGAGGAAACTGGAGCATCCGGAGGAAACCCACGCAGTCTCAGGGAGAACTTGCAAACTCCACACAGGCAGTACCCAGAATTGAACCCGGGTCGCTGGAGCTGTGAGGCTGCGGTGCTAACCACTGCGCCACTGTGCTCATTTTTTTGTTGGTATGAAATAGGCATAAATTCAGCAAACTTTATGCAATAATCTGCTTGATTGATCAAATTGAACATTCTGCTTGCTTTGTGTTTTCTTTTTAAAAAAAAAAATCCCCCTTTAGGTTTGGCTTCATTCTGTATGCATTGAAGACTGATCCTATGTAAACACAAGAGAGGAAGAAAGAACTTGTATTTGTGTAGTGCCATTCACAACCTGAGTATGTTCTAAATGCTTCACAGCAAGTGAAGTACTGTTGAAATGTAGACACTGTAATGTGCGGAAACACAGCAGCCCAATTTGCGCAGAGCAAGATTCCACAAGCAGCAATGAGAGTTATGGCTCGATAATCTCTTTTATTGATGTTGCTTGAGGGATGAAGGTTTGCCAGGACACTAGAGAGAACTTCCCTGCTCTTCTTCGAAGTAGTGGTAGTAGGATCTTTTACGTCCACCTGAATGGACAGATGCGACCTCAGTTAAACTCCTTCAGTACTGCACTGGAGCATGAACCGAGGTTGCATGCTCAAGTCCTGGAGTGGGGCTTCACCCCCCAAATCTTCTGACTCAGAGCTGAGTGTTGCTACTGTGAGCCAAGGCTGACTCCTGGTACATGGGTATCAGACTTCAATCCTAGTCCCAGCACATCATGCTTTGGGAATTGCCTCAGCAGTTAATGTACTTGCATCCTAAATGCTGGCAGCACAAGGAACAGTAGATCTAGCCCCCTTGCTGTGTCTGCATCCTAAATGGAGTGACTCCACTGAAGCTGGAACTCAATTGTTAGACCAAATTGGATGTCAAGTTACGTTTCCAGTGTTTGAGAGAGATACTGCAAAATAAGTTTTTGGGATTACCTCATGCGACTGGTGGTGGTTTGCAATTGAGAGCAGAAAAGTGAAACATAACCTGGTGTTTTCTCCATGTGTGGTGGAAACTCCCTTTGGATGGATATTTTGGACAAATTAGTGGCAAGCTGAAGTGGAAAATGCTTTTCCTGGGCAGAAGTGATTCAAACAGTGTGGAAAGTACCTGTAACTGAGGTCTCGAGTGTGGGGCGTTCAGGGACTAACCAGCTTCCGACATAGAACAAGAGCCTCTGCGGTTTCCCGTGAGTAGATTTGTATCCATTTCCTTCCCGAGTTCTCTTGAACTTCAGTTGAGAGGTTTCAGGCAGGCTGCCTTTTTTGTTTGGCTAAAGCAAGCATGATCCTAGCCTGGTAATTGGAGCCGAAAACCTTTAGACTCAGAGAGGCTGAGTTCAAATGCCTTCCTTTCACCGACCCAAATGATGAGCTTCCAGTTCTGGTTGAGATGGGGAGGGCAAGGAAGAATGACAGATTAATAGGACTGTGGAGACGCATATTTTAGTGGCAACACACACACAAGTGATTATAACATGACTTCAGGTCCAGATATTATAGCTTCCCTAATTAAGGAGGAACCATGATAGTGGAAAGCAGCATTAGGATAAAATGGGAATCTCGAGCATAGCCACTGGTTTGCAGTTTTCATGGAACAATGGACAGAATACAATTCTCCAAAATCCACCTATTTAAAATGCTCAGAATCCCTTGCAATAAAAGTGGAATTTGACTCAATTCAGTCACTGTAAAAAAGACAAACTTCTGATCATGAGCAAAATATATTGAGCTGCTTAAATTGGAGAAAAGGCTTGAAGGAGTAGAAGTAAGAGATGTGTCAAAAAGGTATAGGCTTGGCTGGGCTAGAAGGGTTAGTTAGTGTAATCTCCTCCAGCCCTTCAACCTTCCGAGATAGCTGGGCTGCTCCAATTCAGGCCTTTTCGCATCCCCATTTCGTTTGCTGCGCTATTGGCAGCCATGCCTGCAATTGTCTAGGCCAGAAACTCTCGGATTCTCTTCCTAAACCTCTCCACCTTTCCTTCTTTAAGTTGCTCCTTAAAACTTTTGACCGAGGTTTTGGTCACCTGTCCTCCTATTTGCCTTAGTGTCAACATTTGTTTGATAATCACTCCTGTGAAGCATCTTGGGCATTTTACTACTTTACAGATGCTATGTAAGTGTAAGTTGTTGAATGACACATAATGGAAGACAGGGTATGAGTCCATCAGTGAAAGTGATGGAAAGGGAGTAAAAAGGTCATTATTCACTCAACTTTATAGCAACTTGTAAAATTGTTCTATATTTTAATAGTCCATTGAATGGAAAAAGTAATTTTATACTCTCTCTTTATACTTATGCTTGTTAGATTTGCCAAAAAGTGGAAATTTTTGACTATTAGGATTCTCAAACAGCAGGTAAGTGCAGTTTAGATACAGATTAGCCAAGATCTAATTGAAAGGTAGTACAGGCTTGGGGGTTTAAATGGTCTACCACTGTGTCTATCTTTGTATGTCCCATGACAGCAGATCAGGGCACTAAGATGTAGGGAGGTGCGAGGACACAATTTCCTAAGGCAGGGATAAGAAAGCATCAGATGCCAGAAAATAACACAGTGGACACAAATAATAAAGTATCTACACCCAGAGTATACTGCTTCTGTCCAGCCCCCAGAAATCAGCAGGATTTCCTGTTCTGAGTTGTACCTGCAACTGCATGTTTGGGCTCAGACATCAGGAACATCTCGCTACTAAGGAGCATGGGACACAAATTTAGGGTTTTGGGCAAGAGTTATGGGAGGAATGTGAGGAAGAACTTTTTTATGCAGCAAAATAATAACCTGGAATTCGCTGCTTACAAGGGTGGTGGCAATGCAGATGATCAATGATTTCAAAAGGACATTGGATGGACACTTGAGGAAAATAAACTTGCAGGGCTACAGGGATAAAGTGGGAGAATGGGACTGACTGGATTGTGCTACAGAGAGCTGGCATGGACTCAGTGGGCCAAATGGCCTCCTTCTGTGCCATAATGACGCTCTGTTTCTGAATAAGCATAGTTATCATCATAACTCACAAAGCCTGAACTGAAAAAGATATAGGATACCTGTTAGAGCAATATAATGGGAGCTATGGCATACAGTTTTAATTCTCAGTTCAATTTTGTGCCAAGAGATTCTTTGTTGTGTAGGGATATGTTGCACTGTTGGTGGTCAGATCAGCCATAATCACATTTTTTTTAAATTATGCGTTCCTGGGATGTGAGTGTTGCTGGCAAGGCCAGCATTTATTGCCCATTCCTAATTCCCCTTCAGAAGGCGATGGAAAGCTGCTGCCTCAAACTGCAGCAGTCCATGTGGTGTAGGTACACCTACAGTGCTGTTAGTGAGGAAGTTCAAGAATTTTGACCCAGCAACAGTGAAGGAATGATGATATAGTTCCAAGTCAGGATGGTGTGTGACTTGGAGGTAAGCTTGTATATGGTGGTGTTCCCATGTGCCTACTACCCTTGTTCTTCCAGGTGGAAAGGGGTCGCAGGCTTGGAAGGTGCTGTTAAAGGAGGCTTGGCAGATTGCTGCAGTGCATCTTGTAGATGCTCCACCTGTGTGCCGGTGGTAGAGGAAGTGAATGTTTATGGTGTTGGGTGGGGTGCTGATTAAGTGGGCTGCTTTGTCCTGGATGGTGTCAAGCTTCTTGAGTGTTATTGAGCTGCACTCATCCAGGTAAGTGAAGAGTATTCCAGCACAATTGAATGGCGGAACAGGCTCAAGGGGCTAAATTCCAGAAAACTTGTTGAAGGATAATGCTGTCGCAGATCCTTACTCAGTGTTACATTTATTGTACAGAGTAAAAGGAATTATAAACATGCAGCTCCTTACTCAGAACCTCCTCTCACTGTCTCCTTATAAGTGCTCAAATGAAACCCCGATTAACACCCTCCACCTGTATATAATTAAACAATTGATATACAATTAACAGCCTACTCCTGGTCCTAGAACTTTTGTTTCATATCCTGTTCTGTTTATGGCTGTTTTGTGGATATGGTAAGACTTATCCATCTGATGCTGCTACAGTTTAAATCCTCAACATAGAAATGCAGGACTCCCATTCAAGGCTTGTCATGAAAGGAAAAATAGAAAAGAGGGAACATAGAGTCAACAATAGCTCATTGCATTTTAACAGCACTTTTAACATAGTAAAATGTCATAAGGCGCTTCACAGGAGCATTATCAAATAAAATTCAACTCCGAGCCCCATAAGGAGATATTGGGGCAGATAGCCAAAAGCTTAGTCAAAGAGGTGAGTTTTAAGGCATGTAGTAAAGGAATGCAGAGAGGTTTAGGGAGGGAGTTCCAGAGCCTAGGGCTCAGGCAGCTGAAGGTACAGCCACCAGTGGTGGAGCGATTAAAATCGGGGATGCAGAAGAAACAAGAATTGGAGGAGCTCCAATACCATGTTGGGCTGGAGGAGGTTACAGAGGTAGGGAGGAGTGAGGCCGTGGAGGGAATTGAAAAGAAGGATGAGAATTTTTAAATGGATGTGCTGCCTAACTGGGCGCCAGTGTAGGTCAGCAAGCACAGGGTTGATAGTGAATGAGACTTGATGTCAGTTAGGACATGGGCAGCAGAGTCTTGGATGACTTCAAATTTATGGAGGGTTGAAAATGGGAGGCCAGCCTAGAGAATGCTGGAACAGTCAAGTCTAGAGATAAGATTCAAATATGACCAGGGCTGAGGATTTCATTTGTGAAGAAATATTTTAGGAACGCGTGCTTTTATCAGCCGAGAATGTTGCAAGGTAATGCGATAGAGGCTTTGTTGAGATAGGTGTTTAGGAAGCACTACAGAAAGCTGAGAGGAGTATAGAAAGTAGAGAGGTGAAAGCAAAGAGGGGGCATGAAAGAATATTGGCAAGCAAAATCAAAGTGAACCCAAAGATGTTTTATCAATACATTAAGAGTAAGAGGATAACTAAGGAGAGAGTAGGGCCCATTAAAGACCAAAAAGATAACCTTTGTGTAGGAGTGGAAGATATTGGTATGGTTCTTAATGAAAACTTTGTGTATGTCTTCACAAAAGAGGGGGACGATGCAGTTATTGTAGTTGAGAGGAAGAGTGTGAAGTATTGGATGTGATAAACAGAGGGAGAGAGGAAGTATTAATGGGATTAGCATCCGTGAAAGTTGATAAATCACCAGGCCAGATGAAATATATCCTTCCCTGTTTAAAAAAAAAAGCAAGAGAGGAAATAGCAGAGGGTTTGACCATCATTTTCCCGTCTTCACTGGATACAGGTGTGCTGCTGGAGGATTGGATAATTGCTAACGTCGTACCTCTGTTTAAAAATGGAGCGAAGGGTTGACTGAACAATTACAGGCCAGTCAGTCTAACCTCAGTAGTGGGCAAATTATTGGAATCTATTCTGAGATACAGGATAACTGTCACTTAGAAAGCCACAGGTTAATCAGGATAGTCAGCATGGATTTGTTAGGGGAATATCTTGTTTGACCAACTTGATTGAAATTTTTGAAGAAGCAACAAGGAAGATAGATGAGGGTACTGCAGTTGATGTGGTCTACATGGATTTTAGCAAGGCTTTTGACAAGATCCCACGTGGCAGACTGGTTAAAAAAAATAAAATCCCATCCAAGAAAATGCAGCAAGGTGGATACAAAATTGGCTGAGTGGCAGGAAACAAAGGGTATTTGTTGACAGGTGTTTTAGCGACTGGAGGGATGTATCCAGTGGCGTTCTGCAGGACTCAGTACTGGGCCCCATGCTTTTTGTGGTGTATATTAACGATCTGGACGTAAATATAGGGGGCGTGGTCAAGAAGTTTGATGACGCCACAAAGATTGGCCATGTGGTAGATAGCGAGGAGGATAGCTGTAGACTGCAGGAAGATATTGATAGTCTGGTCATATGGGCAGAAAAGTGGCAAAAGGAATTCAACTTGGAGAAGTGTGAGGTGATGCATTTGGGGAGGTCAAACAAGGCAAAGGAATACACGATTAATGGGAAAATACTGAAGTGTAGAGGAAGTGAGGGATCTTGGAGTGAATGTCCACAGATCCCTGAAGGTAGCAGGATAGGTTGATAAGGTGGTTAAGAATCCTTTCCTTCATTAGCCGAGGTATAGAATATGAGAGCAGGGAGGTTATGCTGGAACTGTATAACTCATTATTTAGGCAACAACTTGAGTACTGTGTGCAGTTCTGTTCAGCTTATTACAGAAAGGATGTAATTGCACTAGATAGGGTACAGAGGAGATTTACAAGGATGTTGCCAGGACTGGAAAAATGCAGCTATGAGGAAAGATTGGATAGGCTGGGGTTGTTCTCCTTGGAACAGAAAAGGCTGAGGGGAGATCTGATTGAAATGTACAAAATTTTGAGGGGCCTGGATAGAGTGGAGATGAAGGGTCTAGTCACCTTAGCAGAGAGGTCAGTGACGAGGGGGCATAGATTTAAAGTGCTTGGCAGAAAAATTAGAGGGGTGATGAGAATAACTTTTTCACCCAGAGGGTGGTGGGGGTCTGGAACTCACTGCCTGAAAGGGTAGTTGAGGCAGAGACCCTCAACTCATTCAAAAGGAGCCTAGATATGCACCTCAAGTGCCATAATCTGCAGGGCTATGGACCAAATGCTGGAAGGTGGGATGAGAATGGGTGGATCTTTTTCGGCCGGCATAGACACGATGGGCCAAGTGGCCTCTTTCTGTGCCTTAAAGTTTCCGTGATTCTATGATTCTAAGTAAACCAGGACAAGGATAACAGTGCAATGAGATGTTGTTAAACCTCTGGTAACCAACCGATAATAGTTTACAATTTCTCCTTTGCGAATTATTCAGGGAAAGAAAAATTAATGGTCATGCTTCAGAATAAAGTAAAATGTGCCAAGTTAAGATTTGTCAGACCAAGCTCCTGGAGAACAAGTGCAGTTTGTAGGGGAGGGTAGGAAAGAAGCAAAGGGAGCAGCTTTGGAAAAAGAAGCATACTTGTGATGCACCTTAGAGTGCAGAATGAAGGCATTTGAAAGCCTTTTCCGCAGCATGCTGCCTTGAGTTTATGTTCTGCAGACTGAACTTAGAATAATGTTATATTGAAGAACTGCAGCCAACAGGAAGCAACTGAGCATCCATCAGATTCCATAGCTTGGGGAGGTGACCCACAGTGTAGACCCACAGAACGCTGTTGTTGGATTGGTGAGAGCTGCTTAAAGTTATAACAAGCGAGGGGAAGAGCTGTCCCCTGAGGTTTCTGCTGATAGACCAATTGGGTTTTCACATGCCACCAGAACATGGCTGTAAAAGTGAAAGGGTGACGAGTGCCACACTTAGAGGAGTGATATGTAGTGGTTACTCACTCTGGGTGGGGGGCAAGCAACTGGGCAGCATAATAGGAACATAGGAACAGGAGGAGGTCATTCAGCCCCTCAAGCCTGTTCTGCCATTCAGTGAGATCGTGGCTGATCTGCGACTTAACTTCATATCCCTCGATATCTTTGGTTAACAAAAAGCTATCAATCTCAGTTTTAAAATTAACAATTGGCTGAATATCAATTGCTGTTTGCAGAAGAGAGTTCCACATTTCTACCATCCTTTGCGTGTAGAGGTGTTTCCTAACTGAATGCATTAAAGTACCTTTTAATTGTTTTGTAGGTGCTGTAATGAAGTTTAAAAATATTTCCATCTCATATGGATTTGGTATGACATGGCGTTTTCCCTTCAGAGCTAATTTTTTGTGTGTTTGAACATTTAGGAAGTTAAATTACAAAATACTGCAGCAGAATATAACTCCATTCCAGAATGAGCTTCATTCCAACATCAGAGCTATATAGAGGTCATTCTAGTGTAACCTACATAAACCTGCATTCGTGCTCTGTTTATATTGGCAAGTTGGAGGTAAAATCAACCCACGATCTTACCAGAATCCAATCTTTAATTGCCAGTGTGAACTCTGAGTCTACCCTGGCTTCACATACTCCCGCCTCTTGGAGTGCGTTTCATGCTAGGTCCAAATCCTGAGACATTGCAGTGTAAACAGTGATTGCAACATTGGCCACATCTGTTTGTTTTAAAACTATATCTGATAGATGTAAGTGTTGTATTGAGGGGAGATGGTAGTGTAGTGGTAAAGTCACTGGACTAGTAATCCAGAGACTCAGGCTAATACTCCGGGAACGCGGGTTCAAATCCCACCATGGCAGCTGGTGGAATTTAAATATAATTGATAAATTCAATTGATTAAAAAAAATAAAAAAGCTAGACTCTAATAGTGACAATGAAACTACTGTTGATTATCGTAAAAACCTATTTGGTTCACTAATGTCCTTGAGGGAAGGAAATGTGCCTGGTCTGGCCTCCATGTGACTCCAGACCCACAGCGATGTGGGTTAATTCTTAACTGCCCCCTGAAATGGCCAAGCAAGCTACTCAGTTGTACAAAACCGCTACAAGAAAGTTGATAGACTACAGCAGTTCAAGAAGGCAGCTCCTTCTCGAGGGCAATTAAGGATGGGCAACAAATCCTGGCCTTGCCAGCAATGCCCATATCCCATGAAAGAAATGTAAAAAAAGCATAGCTTATATGTACGATATTAAAACAAAAAAAATGCATGCATTCATCACTGAAGTTGGCCCAGTCAGACCTAGCAGTGTAAAAATGATAGCAACTTTTAATCCTACCCCTATGGGTATAAACTGGCCACGTGTCTGTGGCTTTTCATTAACTTATCTATGTAAAAGATCAAGGTAGTGAGAAGCTGGGACTGGTAACCCATCAGTTGTGGTTTCTGTGGTAATCTAGATACCAATGGATGCTTTCAGTATCTGTAACCAAATGAAATTGCTTTTACTGGTAGTTATATGGTTATTTCATACAGATATTTTGGTTTGGGACTTGTTGGCGCTGCGCCATCTTGTGCCCTCCAGTGAGGGAAAGGAAAGTATGGCTTGTATGGAAAGTATTGCGCCTTTCACAACTTCAGGACATCCCAAAGTGCTTTACTTTTGAAGTGTAATCACCGTTGTAGTATGGGAAGCAAGGTAGTCAATTTGCGCAAAACCCACTAACAGCAATGACCAGACAATTTTGTGTTGCTGATGGGATAAATATTGGCCAGGACACCAGAGAGAACTCCCTGTTCTTCTTTGAAAAGTGCCATGGGATCTTACACATCCATCTGAGAGAGCAGACGGGAGCTCGGTTTAACGTCTCACCCAAAAGATGGCACCTCTGACATTGCAGCACTGCCTCAGTACTGTGCTGGCAGTGTCAGTCTCTGGAATGGGACTTGAACCTACAATCTTCTGGCTCAGAGGCACTGCTGAGCCACAACTGACACCTGAAGCAAGAGTGAGGGGGTAAGATGATAAGTAAGGAATATTGGAGGACAGACCATCTCATGCCGCCTGCACACTTCTTCATGGCTGTTTATTGCTTTATATTGTGAAAGAGCGGCTGACAGCAAAGCTTTTCCTTGGCTGTACTTGGAAATATAAAGATGCCAACTTGCCACCTTCTAGCTACAGCAACAGGCTGCCTTTTTTGGCTACCTGCTGCTAAATTCTGGGTAGTAAACGTAACCCCCTGGAAAAGTGAATGAGTAAGTGGTAGCAAGAGGCTAGTTTAGCACAGCTGTCCCAAAACCAGCCAGGAAATGCTTAAGTGCCCGTAGATTAGTATTGATGGAAGCCTCAGGAGCAATAACCACTTCTTCTCTTGGGAAGTGTATGCTGCACAAGCAGATTAGTAGGGTTTAAGTAACATTGAGGGATGACCTGATAGAGGTCTTTAAAATCATGAAGGGTTTTGATAGGGTAGCTGTGGAGAAAATGTTTCCATTTGTGGGGGAGACCAGAACTAGGGGCCATAAATATAACACATCCAAAATGCTGCAGATGCTGGAAATTTGAAACACAATCAGAAAATGCTGAAAATGTTCTGCAGGTCAGGTAGATCTATAGAGAGAGAAACAGAGTTAAATGACTTTCATTAGAAATGGAAAATGCCACAAGGAGTGGTTGAGGCAAATAACATAGATCCATTTAAGGGGAAGCTAGATAAGCACATGAGGGAGAAAGGAATAGAAGGATCCGTTGATAGGGTTAACTGAACAATGATGGAAGGAGGCTCATATGGAGCACAAACACTAGCATAACCAGTGGACCAAATGGTCAGTGTCTGTGCTGTAAATTCTACGTAATGCAAGTTATCATTCATAAATTACATCTTTGTTTTTGTGCTCATCTAAGTGTGATTCCACAACTTTTCCAATAGTGACACCTTTTATGAACACGAAGCAAACAGAGATCTGGAAATACCTGTTGCAGCTGGACTTCACTCTGCATCAATCCAAAAAGTCATGGTAGAATGCCAGTGAAAACATTTCACACAGATCCTCCTGACTGATCAATACAGTGAGACTGTCTAGATCATGATTGTCCGACATACGGCCTATGGGCCAGACACCAGCCCTCTAAAGGTTTCCATCCGGTCCGCAGATGTAAACTGCCAGAATGTCGACTGACAGCTATAGGTTTGTTAGGATTCTACTCCTACTGGAGAGGCCGTGTTCACAGCCTGCCTCTATTATGCACACTTATGGCGGGAGCGAGGGAGAGAGAGAGCGAAAGACAGACAGAGAGGGGGAGGGCGAGAGAGGTACAGATAGAGGGGGAGGAAGAGACAGTTAGACAGAGGGGGAGAGGGAGGGGGAGAGAGAGAGACGGATGGAGGGAGGGGGAGAGAGAGAGACGGATGGAGGGAGGGGGAGAGAGAGAGACGGATGGAGGGAGGGGGAGAGAGAGAGAGAGAGAGACGGATGGAGGGAGGGGGAGAGAGAGAGAGAGAGAGAGACGGATGGAGGGAGGGGGAGAGAGAGAGACGGATGGAGGGAGGGGGAGAGAGAGAGAGAGACGGATGGAGGGAGGGGGAGAGAGAGAGAGCGACGGATGGAGGGAGGGGGAGAGAGAGAGAGAGAGACGGATGGAGGGAGGGGGAGAGAGAGAGAGAGAGAGAGAGAGAGACGGATGGAGGGAGGGGGAGAGAGAGAGAGACGGACGGATGGAGGGAGGGGGAGAGAGAGAGAGAGACAGACGGATGGAAGGAGGGGGAGAGAGAGACAGACGGATGGAGGGAGGGGGGAGAGAGAGACAGACGGATGGAGGGAGGGGGAGAGAGAGACAGACGGATGGAGGGAGGGGGAGAGAGAGACAGACGGATGGAGGGAGGGGGAGAGAGAGACAGACGGATGGAGGGAGGGGGAGAGAGAGAGACAGACGGATGGAGGGAGGGGGAGAGAGAGACAGAAGGATGGAGGGAGGGGGAGAGAGAGAGACAGACGGATGGAGGGAGGGGGAGAGAGAGAGACAGAAGGATGGAAGGGGGGGAGAGAGAGATAGACGGATGGAAGGGGGGGAGAGAGAGATAGACGGATGGAGGGAGGGGGAGAGAGAGACAGACGGATGGAGGGAGGGGGAGAGAGAGAGAGAGAGAGAGACAGACGGATAGAGGGAGGGGGAGAGAGAGAGAGACAGACGGATGGAGGGAGGGGGAGAGAGAGAGACAGACGGACGGAGGGAGGGGGAGAGAGAGACAGACGGACGGAGGGAGGGGGAGAGACAGACGACGGACGGAGGGAGGGGGAGAGAGAGACGACGGACGGAGGGAGGGGGAGAGAGAGACGACGGACGGAGGGAGGGGGAGAGAGAGAGACGACGGACGGAGGGAGGGGGAGAGAGAGACGACGGACGGAGGGAGGGGGAGAGAGAGACGACGGACGGAGGGAGGGGGAGAGAGAGACGACGGACGGAGGGAGGGGGAGAGAGAGACGACGGACGGAGGGAGGGGGAGAGAGAGACGACGGACGGAGGGAGGGGGAGAGAGAGACGACGGACGGACGGAGGGAGGGGGAGAGAGACGACGGACGGACGGAGGGAGGGGGAGAGAGAGACGACGGACGGACGGAGGGAGGGGGAGAGAGAGACGACGGACGGACGGAGGGAGGGGGAGAGAGAGACGACGGACGGAGGGAGGGGGAGAGAGAGACGACGGACGGAGGGAGGGGGAGAGAGAGACGACGGATGGAGGGAGGGGGAGAGAGAGAGGACGGACGGAGGGAGGGGGAGAGAGAGAGGACGGACGGAGGGAGGGGGAGAGAGAGAGGACGGCCGGAGGGAGGGGGCGAGAGAGAGAGAGAGAGACGGCCGGAGGGAGGGGGGCGAGAGAGAGAGAGAGACGGCCGGAGGGAGGGGGCGAGAGAGAGAGAGAGACGGCCGGAGGGAGGGGGCGAGAGAGAGAGAGAGACGGCCGGAGGGAGGGGGCGAGAGAGAGAGAGAGACGGCCGGAGGGAGGGGGCGAGAGAGAGAGAGAGACGGCCGGAGGGAGGGGGCGAGAGAGAGAGAGAGACGGCCGGAGGGAGGGGGCGAGAGAGAGAGAGAGACGGCCGGAGGGAGGGGGCGAGAGAGAGAGAGAGACGGCCGGAGGGAGGGGGCGAGAGAGAGAGAGAGACGGCCGGAGGGAGGGGGCGAGAGAGAGAGAGAGACGGCCGGAGGGAGGGGGCGAGAGAGAGAGAGAGACGGCCGGAGGGAGGGGGCGAGAGAGAGAGAGAGACGGCCGGAGGGAGGGGGCGAGAGAGAGAGAGAGACGGCCGGAGGGAGGGGGCGAGAGAGAGAGAGAGACGGCCGGAGGGAGGGGGCGAGAGAGAGAGAGAGACGGCCGGAGGGAGGGGGCGAGAGAGAGAGAGAGACGGCCGGAGGGAGGGGGCGAGAGAGAGAGAGAGACGGCCGGAGGGAGGGGGCGAGAGAGAGAGAGAGACGGCCGGAGGGAGGGGGCGAGAGAGAGAGAGAGACGGCCGGAGGGAGGGGGCGAGAGAGAGAGAGAGACGGCCGGAGGGAGGGGGCGAGAGAGAGAGAGAGACGGCCGGAGGGAGGGGGCGAGAGAGAGAGAGAGACGGCCGGAGGGAGGGGGCGAGAGAGAGAGAGAGACGGCCGGAGGGAGGGGGCGAGAGAGAGAGAGAGACGGCCGGAGGGAGGGGGCGAGAGAGAGAGAGAGACGGCCGGAGGGAGGGGGCGAGAGAGAGAGAGAGACGGCCGGAGGGAGGGGGCGAGAGAGAGAGAGAGACGGCCGGAGGGAGGGGGCGAGAGAGAGAGAGAGACGGCCGGAGGGAGGGGGCGAGAGAGAGAGAGAGACGGCCGGAGGGAGGGGGCGAGAGAGAGAGAGAGACGGCCGGAGGGAGGGGGCGAGAGAGAGAGAGAGACGGCCGGAGGGAGGGGGCGAGAGAGAGAGAGAGACGGCCGGAGGGAGGGGGCGAGAGAGAGAGAGAGACGGCCGGAGGGAGGGGGCGAGAGAGAGAGAGAGACGGCCGGAGGGAGGGGGCGAGAGAGAGAGAGAGACGGCCGGAGGGAGGGGGCGAGAGAGAGAGAGAGACGGCCGGAGGGAGGGGGCGAGAGAGAGAGAGAGACGGCCGGAGGGAGGGGGCGAGAGAGAGAGAGAGACGGCCGGAGGGAGGGGGCGAGAGAGGGAGAGAGACGGCCGGAGGGAGGGGGCGAGAGAGGGAGAGAGACGGCCGGAGGGAGGGGGCGAGAGAGGGAGAGAGACGGCCGGAGGGAGGGGGCGAGAGAGGGAGAGAGACGGCCGGAGGGAGGGGGCGAGAGAGGCGGACGGGCGGAGGGGGCGAGGGAGGCGGAGGGAGGGGGCGAGAGAGGCGGACGGGCGGAGGGAGAGGAGGACGGGCGAGGGAGACGGGCGGAGGGGGTGAGAGAGACGGAGGGAGAGGGACGGACGGGCGGGCGGAGGGGGAGAGACGGGCGGAGGGAGGGTGCGAGGGAGAGACGGGCGGGCGGAGGGAGGGGGCGAGGGACGGGCGGAGGGAGAGAGGGACGGGCGGAGGGAGGGGGCGAGTGAGAGACGAGCGGAGGGAGGGGGCGAGTGAGAGACGAGCGGGGGGAGGGGGCGAGTGAGAGACGAGCGGGGGGAGGGGGCGAGTGAGAGACGAGCGGAGGGCGGGGGCGAGAGAGGAAGGGGCGGGAGAGTGACAGTCGGGCGGAGGGAGAGGGAGCGAGACGGACGGGCGGAGGGAGAGGGAGCGAGACGGGCGGGCGGAGGGAGAGGGCGAGAGAGACGGGCGGAGGGAGAGGGCGAGAGAGGCGGGCGGGCGGAGGGAGAGGAAGAGAGAAGGAGAGAGGGACAGGCGGGCTGAGGGAGGAAGAGAGAGACGGGCAGGCGGAGGGAAGGGAAGAGAGGGAAAGAGACACGGGCGGGCGGAGGGAGGGAAGAGAGTGGGAGAGAGAGACGGGCGGGCGGAGGGAAGGGAAGAGAGAGAGGCACAGGCGGAGGGAGGGGGCGAGAGACTGGCGGTGGGGGGGGAGGGGGGGCGGGAGAGAAAGCTCAAGATCACTCCTGACAGATTGACATCTATCTGGAATACTGCGCTTCGCAACATCAAGTGTGTGAGTAGCGATAGAGTACTTATGTAAGCAAAAACAATGCCAGGTATGTCACTAAGTTCATGTTCAACATAGTGACACGCAAGTAAGTCAATAAATGAGTCCTATCATTTAAAGCTTCCACACAAAAATGCGCATTTGTTGTTTTGATATTAAGATAAACTTTTAATGCCTTTATCTTTCTGAAATTTTCTCACTAGCCCCCTATGTAGGACAAAAATTGTAATGTGCCCCCCCCCCCCCCCCCCCCCCGCACAATGCGAAGAGGTTGGATAGCCCTGGTCTAGATCTTGCGTCAAAATTAATAGGACAAGCTACCAATACCCCACTCCCTTTGGCTTTACACCATGGAACCTTTTGTCTTTAATCTCCTGCCCTTCACCTGATCACAGACCTTCCCTTTTGTTGTTCTTCCCACCGTCCACCATTTCACTTGCTCAAACCCTGTTGCATATCTAACTTTTCATCGTTCTGATGAAGGGTCACAGACCTGAAATGTTCACTCTATCTCTCTCCACAGATGCTGTCTGACCTGCTGAGTATTTCCAGCATTTTCTGTTTTAGTTCAGATTTCCATCACCCACAGTGTTTTGTTTTTCCTCAGAGATAATGTTCTTTCAAGTTTTTTTGAGAAAATTTGAATCTTTGGGCAAAACCTTAAGCAAAACATGTATTTTTGGGCCTTTTGAGCAAAAACTGGGCTTTGGAAACAGGATCCAAGCCAAGAGAAAAGAAATCCGGCTTGGGAGCAAAGCTTTGAATCTGAAGTAAGCACTTCAAAGCAATGTTAAACAAGCTCTGAGGATTTGGGTACCTTGCACAGCCATAATGGGACTTCAAAACAAATCTCTTCAAAGTCTACATACCATTGATCTGGGAAAGTTTACAGTTACTATGCTGAAACTGCCTTGACAGGTCCAACGCCAAACGTTAAGTGAATGTACTTGTTGGAACAGATGTCAGATCTGTAGCACGGTTCTTTGTAATGCTTATACAGTACAGTTATATCAAAGCATAAAATCTGCAAAAAAAAATTGGCGCATTCTGTCCAAATGTAATTTCTTACCACTGTTGCTAAGTGACAGCAAATGTTATCATGTATAGTGCAGTAAATTATTCTGTGTGGAACGTGTTCATTTTTTCCAGTGAGTCAGAGCTCCGAGGCAATCTATACTCAATTCTGAAAGGCATCAACAGGCCTTTGTATCATCACGTGTTTGATGTATCATCGCATATTTAAGCACTATAGATACTCCTACCTTTATCTTAAAATGGTGGGATTAGTAATGGCGATTTGAAATAATCTTTGAAACAGCAGCAACAACTTACATTTATATAACGCTTTTAACATTGTAAAATGCCTAGACGCTTCACAGGAGCATTGTCAAACAACGTTTAACACTGAGCCACAAAAGACATTAGGACAGATGACCTAAAGCTTGATTAAAGAGTTAGGTTTTAAGGAACGTCTTAAAGGAGACGAGAGAGGCAGAGAGTTTTAGGAAGGGAATTCTGGAGATTAGGGCCTTGGCATCCGAATGCATGGCCATCAATGGTCGAACAATTAAAACCGGGGATATGCATGAGGCCAGAGTTGGGGAAGGGCAGATATCTCGAAGGGTTGTGGGGCGGGAGGAGGGTTATAGAGTTAGGGAGGAGCAAGGTCTTTTGGATTTTTTTTATTCATTCATGGGATGTGGGCGTTGCTGGCCAGGCCAGCATTTATTGCCCATCCCTAATTGCCCCTGAGAAGGTGGTCGTGAGCTGCCTTCTTGAACCGCAGCAGTCCATTTGGGGTAGGTATACCCACAGTGCTGTTAGGAAGGGAGTTCCAGGATTTTGACCCAGCGACAGTGAAGGAACGGCGATATAGTTCTAAGTCAGGATGGTGTGTGACTTGGACGGGAACTTGCAGGTGGTGGTGTTCCCCTGCATTTTTTGCCCTTGTCCTTCTAGTTGGTAGAGGTCGCAGGTTTGGAAGGTGCGAAAGGGGGAGGGTGAACAGCTAGTTGTCGTTGTGCACATAGGCACCAATGATATAGCTAAAAAACGGGATGAGGTGCTACAAGCAGAATTTAGGGAGTTAGGAGCCAAGTTAAAAAGTAGGACCTCAGAGGTAGTAATCTCAGGATTGCTACCAGTGCCACGTGATAGTCAGAGTAGAAATGAAAGAATAGTCAGGATGAATGCGTGGCTTGAGAGATGGTGCAGGAGGGAGGGGTTCAGATTTTTGGGACATTGGGACCAGTTCTGGGGGAGGTGGGACTATTACAAATTGGACAGTCTACACCTGGGCCGGACTGGAACCAATGTCCTTGGGGGTGCTTTTGCTAATGCTGTTGGGGAGGGTTTAAACTAATGTGGCAGGGGGATGGGAACCAAATGAGGTCAGTGGAGAGTAAGGATGTAGTAACTAAAGCCTGTAAGGAACTAGATAATGAAGTCAGCGTGACTAAGGGAAAGAGTAGGCAGGGAGCAGATGATGAAAGCAAAGGGACTGGTGGTCTGAGGTGTATTTGTTTTAATGCAAGAAGTGTAGTAGGTAAGGCAGATGAACTTAGGGCTTGGATTAGTACCTGGGAGTATGATGTTATTGCTATTACTGAGACTTTGTTAAGGGAAGGGCATGATTGGCAACTAAATATCCCAGGATACCGATGCTTCAGGCGGGATAGAGAGGGAGGTAAAAGGGGTGGAGGAGTTGCATTACTGGTCAAAGAGGATATCACAGCTGTGCTGAAGGAAGGCACTATGGAGGACTCGAGCTGTGAGGCAATATGGGCAGAACTCAGAAATAGGAAGGGTGCGGTAACAATGTTGGGGCTGTACTACAGGCCTCCCAACAGCGAGTGTGAGATAGAGGTACAAATATGTAAACACATTATGGAAAGCTGTAGGAGCAACAGGGTGGTGGTGATAGGAGATTTTAATTTTCCCAACATTGACTGGGATTCACTTAATGTTAGAGGTCTAGATGGAGCAGAATTTGTAAGGAGCATCCAGGAGGGTTTTCTAGAGCAGTATGTAAATAGTCCAACTCGGGAAGGGGCCATACTGGACCTGGTGTTGGGAAATGAGCCGGGCCAGGTGGTTGACGTTTCAGTAGGGGACTACTTTGGGAATAGTGATCACAATTCCGTAAGTTTTAGAATACTCATGGACAAAGACGAGAGTGGTCCTAAAGGAAGAGTGCTAAATTGGGGGAAGGCCAACTATACCAAAATTCGGCAGGAGCTGGGGAATGTAGATTGGGAGCAGCAGTTTGAAGGTAAATCCACTTTTGATATGTGGGAGGCTTTTAAAGAGAGGTTGATTAGCGTGCAGGAGAGACATGTTCCTGTGAAAATGAGGGGTAGAAATGGCAAGATTAGGGAAACATGGATGACAGGTGAAATTGTGAGACTAGCTAAGAGGAAAAAGGAAGCACACATAAGGTCTAGGCGGCTGAAGAAAGACGAAGCTTTGAAAGAATATCGGGATTGTAGGCGCAATCTGAAACGAGGAATTAAGAGGGCTAAAAGGGGTCATGAAATATCTTTAGCAAACAGGGTTAAGGAAAATCCCAAAGCCTTTTATTCATCTATAAGGAGCAAGAGGGTAACTAGAGAAAGGATTGGCCCACTCAAGGACAAAGGAGGAAAGTTATGCGTGGAGTCAGAGAAAATGGGTGAGATTCTAAACGAGTACTTTGCATCGGTATTCACCGAGGAGAGGGACATGACGGATGTTGAGGTTAGGGACAGATGTTTGATTACTCGAGGTCAAGTCGGCATAAGGAGGGAGGAAGTGTTAGGTATTCTAAAAGGCATTAAGGTGGACAAGTCCCCAGGTCCGGATGGAATCTATCCCAGGTTACTGTGGGAAGCGAGAGAGGAAATAGTTGGGGCCTTAACAGATATCTTTTCAACATCCTTAAACACGGGTGAGGTCCCGGAGGACTGGAGAATTGCTAATGTTGTCCCCTTGCTTAAGAAAGGTAGCAGGGAAAATCCAGGTAATTATAGACCGGTGAGCCTGACGTCAGTGGTAGGGAAGCTGCTGGAGAAGATACTGAGGGATAGGATCTATTCCCATCTGGAAGAAAATGGGCTTATCAGTGATGGGCAACATGGTTTTGTGCAAGGAAGGTCATGTCTTACCAACTTAATAGAATTCTTTGAGGAAGTGACAAAGTTGATTGATGAGGGAAGGGCTGTAGATGTCATATACATGGACTTCAGTCAGGCATTTGATAAGGTTCCCCATGGTAGGCTGATGGAGAAAGTGAAGGCGCATGGGGTCCAAGGTGTACTAGCTAGATGGATAAAGAACTGGCTGGGCAACAGGAGACAGAGAGTAGCAGTGGAAGGGAGTTTCTCAAAATGGAGACGTGTGACCAGTGGTGTTCCACAGGGATCCGTGCTGGGACCACTGTTGTTTGTGATATACGTAAATGATTTGGAGGAAAGTATAGGTGGTCTGATTAGCAAGTTTGCAGACGACACTAAGATTGGTGGAGTAGCAGATAGTGAAGGGGACTGTCAGAGAATACAGCAGAATATAGATAGACTGGAGAGTTGGGCAGAGAAATGGCAGATGGAGTTCAATCAGGGCAAATGCGAGGTGATGCATTTTGGAAGATCCAATTCAAGAGTGAACTATACAGTAAATGGAAAAGTCCTGGGGAAAATTGATGTACAGAGAGATTTGGGTGTTCAGGTCCATTGTTCCCTGAAGGTGGCAACGCAGGTCAATAGAGTGGTCAAGAAGGCATACGGCATGCTTTCCTTCATCGGACGGGGTATTGAGTACAAGAGTTGGCAGGTCATGTTACAGTTGTATAGGACTTTGGTTCGGCCACATTTGGAATACTGCGTGCAGTTCTGGTCGCCACATTACCAAAAGGATGTGGATGCTTTGGAGAGGGTGCAGAGGAGGTTCACCAGGATGTTGTCTGGTATGGAGGGCGCTAGCTATGAAGAGAGGTTGAGTAGATTAGGATTATTTTCATTAGAAAGACGGAGGTTGAGGGGGGACCTGATTGAGGTGTACAAAATCATGAGAGGTATAGACAGGGTGGATAGCAAGAAGCTTTTTCCCCAGAGTGGGGGATTCAATTACAAGGGGACACGAGTTCAAAGTGAAAGGGGAAAAGTTTAGGGGGGGATATGCGTGGAAAGTTCTTTACGCAGAGGGTGGTGGGTGCATGGAACGCATTACCAGCGGAGGTGGTAGACGCAGGCACGATAGCGTCTTTTAAGATGTATTTAGACAGATACATGAATGGGCAGGAAGTAAAGAGATACAGACCCTTAGAAAATAGGCGACAGGTTTAGATAGAGGATTTGGATCGGCGTAGGCTTGGAGGGCCGAAGGGCCTGTTCCTGTGCTGTAATTTTCTTTGTTCTTTGTTCTTTTGCTGTCTAAGGAGCCTTGGTGCATTGCTGCAGTGCATCGTGTAGATGGTACACACTGCTGCCGCTGTGCGTTGGTGTTGGAGGGAGTGAATGTTTGTAGATGGGGTGCCAATCAAACGGGCTGCTTTGTCCTGGATGGTGTCAAGCTTCTTGAGTGTTGTTGGAGCTGCACCCATCCAGGCAAGTGGAGAGTATTCTTTCACATTCCTGACTTGTGCCTTGTAGATGGTGGACAGGCTTTGGGGAATCTGGAGGTGAGTTACTCGCCTCAGGATTCCTAGCCTCAGACCTGCTCTTGTAGCCACGGTATTTATATGGCTACTCCAGTTCAGTTTCTGGTCAATGGTAGCCCCTAGGATGTTGATAGTGGGGGATTCAGCGATGATGATGCCGTTGAATGTCATGGGGAGATGGTTAGATTCTCTCTTGTTGGAGATGGTCATTGCCTGGCACTTAAGTGACAAGTAACATTCGCGCCACACATAAGCCCAAACCTGGATATTGTCCAAGTCTTGCTGCATTTCTGCATGGACTGCTTCAGTATCTGAGGAGTCACGAATGGTGCTGAACATTGTGCAATCATCAGCGAAGATCCTTACTTCTGACCTTATGATTGAAGGAAGGTCATTGATGAAGCAGCTGAAGATGGTTGGGCCTAGGACACTACCCTGAGGAGCTCCTGCAGTGATGTCCTGGAGCTCAGATGATTGACCTCCAACAACCACAACCATCTTCCTTTGCACTAGGTATGACTCCAACCAGCGGAGGGTTTTCCCCCTGATTCCCATTGACCTCAGTTTTGCTCCTTGATGCCATACTCGGTCAAATGCTGTCTTGATGTGAAGGGCAGTCACTCTCACCTCACCTCTTGAGTTTACCTCTTTTGTCCATGTTTGAACCAAGGCTGTAATGAGGTCAGGAGCTGAGTGGCCCTGGCAGAACCCAAACTGAGGGTCACTGAGCAGGTTATTGCTAAGCAAGTGCCGCTTGATGACACTGTTGATGACACCTTCCCTCACTTTACTGTTGATTGAGAGTAGACTGATGGGGCGGTAATTGGCTGGGTTGGACTTGTCCTGCTTTTTGTGTACAGGACATCCCTGGGCAATTTTCCACATTGCAGGGTAGATGCCAGTGTTGTAGCTGTACTGGAACAGCTTGGCTCAACATTATGTAGGGTGGAAGATGGGAGGCTGGCCAGGAGCGATTGGAATAGTTGAGTCTTAACACTAACAAAGGCATTAATTCTGTGCCATCCCGGTCCATTTGAAAACTGACTACAAAATGATGAAAGATACAAGATGCTTGTTCATTCTGTTGTCTAAATAGAAAAAGAAAGAGGGAAAAATCTTGCCATAACGTTAATTTCCTTGAACCCTTCCTCATGCCGAACAGGTCATGGAGAAACATTGGTCGTTGGTTTCGAGAAGCACATGGTGCAATTTTTTCACCCTGTCAGCTGGAGGAGGCTGATTGACAGTGGTACCGATAGGAAGGCGAATTGTGTTGGGGACAAGAGAATGCATATTGCCAGTCTCAACCAATGAGATCAGACAGCAACTTGCTCCTTCTCTATATGGACCGATAGTTGGAGGACATATTTCACGACGCTTATATGCTGGCAGTTAGCTTGCGGCAAGTCAGGGGATACGAATCGGTATATTGCAGCATGTAATGCACGTTGTATCTACTACACATAAGGTGGCTCGTCCCTTTAAGACAGTAAAGTAAAATTGCTTAAATTCCAAGATCCATTTAGAATCATAGTTATAGTCATTTACGCATAGAAGGAGGCCATTCAGCATATCGCGTCCATGCTGGCTCTCCGTGGAGTAATCCAGTCAGTTCCATCCCCACCCCCCCACCGATCCCCATAGCCCTACAAATTTATTTCCTTCAAGTGCCCATCCAATTGCCTTTTGAAATCATTGGTTGCCTCCTCTTCCACCACCCTTGTGGGCAGCAAGTTCCATGTCATTACCACTTGCTGCGTAAAAAAGTTCTTCCTCACATCCCCCTGTATCTCTTGCCAAAAACCTTCAATCTGTGTCCCCCGTAGTCTTTGTACCATCAGTAAATGGAAACAGTTTTTCCTTGTCTAACTTATCTAAGCCTGTCATAATCTTGTATACCTTGATCAAATCTTCCCTCAATCTCCTTTGCTCCAGGGAGAACAACCCCAGCTTTTCCAACCTAACCTTGTCATTAAAATCTCCCATCCCTGGAACCATTTTGGTAAATCTCCTCTGCACCCTCTCAAGGACCCTCACATCCTTCCTAAAGTGTGGTAACCAGAACTGGATGTAGTACTTTAATTGGGGCCTAACCAGAGCATTCTAAAGGTTCAGCATAACTTCCCTACTTTTGTACTCAATGCCTCTATTTATGAAGCCCAAGATCCCATTTGCTTTGCTAACCACACTCTCAATATGTCCTGCCACCTTCAAAGATCGATGTGCATGCACCACCAGGTCCCTGTGTTCCTGCACACTCTTTAGAACTGCACCATTAAGTCTATATTGCCTCACTCTATCCCTTCTTCCAAAATGCATCACCTCACACTTGTCAGTATTAAATTCCATCTGCCACTTGTCTGTCCATTCTACTAGCCTATCTATGTCCTGTTGCAGGCAGTTCGTATCATTCTCACTGTTTCACTCCTCCAGCTTTGGTATCATGGGCAGATTTTGCAATTCTATTCTATTTCAAGGTCAAAGTCATTTATATATTGCAAAAAAAGGCAATGGGCCTGACACTGACCTTTGGGGAATACCACTATCTATCATCCTCCATTCTGAAAAGGCTGCATTTGCTGACAACGCTACCGCTAGGTGGCGCTGCTGTGGCACATGCGCAAATGCAGCATATGCCACTAAAACATCACAGTCTGCGACTTTAGGCAGCTGCCAGGACTAAAGATGGTGCTGCTCAAATCATCACACGGAGGCAACCTAACACATGGGGCTGCATTTGCTGACAACGCTATCGCTTGGTGGCATTGCTGTGGCACACCAAAGTCTTTGGCCGCATGCTCCCCGCTGCTGTCTACGGCCTCTCGCTTCCGGCCCTCTCCATCCAGCCGTTCCCTCCAGCTGCAGATCCCCCATCCAGCCACTGTCTACCCTACTTCTCAACTGTCCCGAAGATGCACACGTCACAGGATGACGTCATCGGCGCATACGCTAACCAGTCCTGGCAAGCCGGAACGCAGCGCATGCGCAGAGAGCAGGAGCCCGTCTGCGCATGTGCGCACCGCGGCGCAGCCTGATGACGTCAGTTGGGGGCCAGCGTTGTCAGGAATCACTTTGTTCTGAAAAACAACCATTTACCATGACTCGCTGTTTCCTCTCCTTGAGCCAATTGTTTTTATCCAATTGGACACCGACTCTCCTATTCCATGAGACTCAGTTTTGTTAACCAGTCTTTTATGTGGTACTTCATCAAATGCTTTCTTAAAATCCATGTAGACAACATCCACAGTATTCCCTTCAACAAACCTCTCCAAGTGCCTGTTTTTTTCCCCCTGAATATTGTTTCTAAAAGCTTACCCACCACTGATGTTAAATTAACTGGCATTTAGTTTCTAGGACTGTGCTTACACCCTTTCTTGCCACTATCCAATCCTCTGGCACCTCCCCTGTTTCTAGGGAAGATTATAACCTGAACCCTTCTGCTATCTGCATCCCCACTTCCTTTAGCAACCTGGGATGCAAGCCACCCAGACAGATGACTTATCTACCCTAAGCATAGCCAGCCTTTCCAGTAGCTCCTTGCTCTCAATTTGTACCAACCATTGCCTCTTGAGATTCAGTGTTGGTGAGGGAAGTGTGCAGATTGGGCATGCATGTCAGTTCAGGAGGATTCAGCGCTTTTAGATTATTTTGGACTTCAAGTGTAATACCTGCAAGATGCATAAGTATTTTTTTTATGTAGGTAGATGTAGGGATACACACAAGGGATAATTGCACTGACTGCAACTGCAATCGTCCATCAACCTGGCAGTAATAACGTTAAATCAAATATATTTGTCAGTGATGGTGTGTATTCGAACATTCTCCCTTTAATTTTGGGTCCTAGGTTTTGAGCACTGACTGCAAGGTGTAAACTGAATTATTCTGGCCAACTGAGAATCAAAATCTGTGGACGGGGGTTTATGGGGTTGAAAATAGCCCTGGATTAAATTGCAACCTTGTAATTCGTGCCCAGGTACGCATTGTTCTCAAAAATGACAAGTGAATTTACACAAGCTGAATTTAATCAGACAAATTAAATCTCTAACTACTTGCATGGATTTTCATACTTTAAATTGTTCTGGCAAATTAACAGGATAACATACTTAAAATGGTCACTGGGGGTTTGCATATCAGACCAGTGTGCCTGCATGCCAGTCCAGTGTATCAGAAGAGTATCTTAAAACCTGACAGCCACAGTCCTGATTTTTGTGGTGTTAGTATTAATTACACAGAATGATTAAATTTATAATAGAAATATTTGTAAAGGTTGGAGGCGGGTGAGGTGTTTACATTTCACAAGCGATTCCTCTCTTACTGTTAACCATCATCACTGCGGTGTTTTTATAGCCCTTCTGGAGGAAATATACAGCATGAGACAAATTTTCTTCAAATGCTTTTTTGTTTTGAAAGTGATGACTCAATAAGTGTATCAGTTGAGGCAGTGCTTTCTGAATTGCCATCACTGTTGTAATGCCTTTGTTGGGTGCCCTGTTACCTGTTGCTGTATTTATGTCGATCTGGTTATCATAGACTCTCAGAATTGTTACAACACAGAAAGAGGCCATTCAGCCCATCATATCCGCACTAGATCTCCGAATGAGCAATTCACCTAGTGCCATTTCCTTGCCTTCTCCCTGTAACCCTGCACATTCTTCCTCTTCAGGTAACAGTCTAATTCCCTTTTGAATGCCTCGATTGAACCTGCCTCCACCACACACTCAGGCAGTGCATTCCAGACCATAACCAGTTGTTGCGTGAAAACGTTTTTCCCCATGTCGCTTTTGCTTCTTTTGCCCTCTTGTTCTCAATCCTTTCTCGAGTGGGAGCAGTTTCTCCTAGTCTACTCTGTCCAGACCCGTCATGATTTTGGATACCTCTCTCAAATCTCCTCTCAGCCACTTTTTCTCCAAGGAAGAGTCCCAACTTTTCCAGTCTATCTTAATAACTGAAGTTCCTCATCTTTGGAATCATTCTCGTGAATCTTTTCTGCATTCTCTCTAATTATTGGGACACCTTTACTGTTTTTACAGAGGGTGGGATTAAATTATAAATATAAAATGAACATTCCAAGTCAAGTTAAAATGTTCAGAACGTAGAACTTTCTCAGCTTTGTTTTGAATGTGCCGTAGATGTTGCATTTATTTTATTGAGTTCTATCAGCTGTTTTCAGTTTAGGTTCACCATAGATTAATTCTTAGTCACAGAGTCTTTACGGCACAGAATGGAGGCCTTTCAGCCTATCGAATCCAGGCTGGGGCTCTGTAGAGCAATCCACTCAGTTGCATCCCCCCTGCTCTATTGCCATAGCCCTACAAGTTTATTTCCTTCAAGTGCACATCCAGTTTCCTTTTGAAATTATTCATGGTCTCTGCTTCCACCATCCTCATATGCAACGAGTTCCAGGTCATTGCAACTTGCTGCACAAAAAAAAGTTGTTCCTCATATCCCCCCTATATCTCTTGCCCAAAACCTTCAATCTGTGTCCCCTTGTCCTTGTACCATCAGCTCATGGGAACAGCTTTTCTTTGTCTACCTTATCTTCTGTATTTAATTTAGTTTAATCTGGACATAATCTAATAACCTGAACCCTTTGCACACTAGAACATTTTACCACCATGGTTGCAAAGCTTTTAGTTTTAATGGTTTTCTTGATGTGCGTCATAAAGGCAGGGGGCAGGTTTCAGAAAGTATCTAATGATACCTGTTCCCATTAGTTAGTCTCCTGTGGCTAGTGGCACATATGGCAACTCATTTCATGTACTGCTGTCTATCCAGAACAAGATATTTCACTCCAATCAGAGTCACATCTTGCCCTCACACCCAGCAGATGGTGGTTCTTTGCAGTTGATCATTGTATTTGCCACT
Source organism: Heterodontus francisci (assembly GCF_036365525.1). Lineage (NCBI taxonomy): Eukaryota > Metazoa > Chordata > Chondrichthyes > Heterodontiformes > Heterodontidae > Heterodontus > Heterodontus francisci. The sequence goes on along the minus strand of NC_090402.1, from coordinate 7,518,524 downwards.
CAGTAACAGTCCTCGTGTCTCTAGGTGGCTCAACAACTTATATTTATATAGCATCTTTAACGTATTAAAATGCCCCCAGTTGCTTCACTGGAATGTTATCAAACAAAATTTGACATCTAGCCACATTCCGTTAAATGACCCAAAGCTTGGCCAAAGAGTTACATTTTAAGGAACGTCTTAAAGGAGAAGAAAGAGATGGAGAAGCTTTGGGAGGAAATTTCAGAGCTTAGCGCCCAGGCAGCTGAGGGCACAACCACCAGTGGTGGAGTGACTAAAATCAAAGATGTGAAAGAGGCCAGAATTGGAGGAGTGCAGATATTTTGGAGGGTTGTTGGGCTGGAGGAGAGGCTATAGAGATAAGGAGGATGGTAGCCACGGAGGGTTTTGAAAACCAGGATGAGATTTTTAAAATCAAGGCATTGATGGGCCAGGGTCCAGTGTAGTTCAGCGAGCACAGAGGTGATGTTCCTGAAGCAAAAGGTATTTTTTATCTGTACAGGTAATTATCCTGACTCTGAACCCACTACCAGGAGGATCAGATGACTGCCTTTAGCCTGGGCCTGTGTGGATTGGGTGGGCCTACCAGGAGTTATATTCCCACCAATATTGCTGTCTGGATCATAGGAGCACACAAGCCTTCCCACCACCTCGATGCTGTCCCTGACGGAGAGCTCATTGAGTTGCATCTGTCTCTAAAAGTGTCAACCCTAAAGGCCATTGGTGTTCTGATTTAGGATTAGTCCATGAATGAGCTTGTATTTGGACTTTCAGAAGGCTTTTGATCAGGTCCCACATAAGAGATTAGCGTGCAAAATTAAAGCACGTGGGATTGGGGGTAAGGTACTGATGTGTATAGAGAACTGTTTGGCAGACAGGAAACAGAGTAGGAATCAATAGATCTTTTTCCGAGTGGCAGGCAGTGACTAGTGGGGTACTGCAGGGATCAGTGCTAGGACCCCCGCTATTCACGATATATATTAATGATATAGATGAGGGAATTAAATGTAATATATTCAAGTTTGCAGACGACAAAGCTGGGCGGGAGTGTGAGCTGTGAGGAGGATGCAGAGAAGCTCTAGTGTAATTTGTACAGGTTGAGTGTGTGGGAAAATACATGGCAGATGCAGTATAATGTCGATAAATGTAAGCTTATCCACTTTAGTGGCAAAAACAGAAAGGCAGATTATTATCTGAACGGCGATAGATTGGAAAAGGGGGAGGTGCAGCAAGACCTGGTCCGTGTGCACCGGTCACTGAAAGTAAGCATGCAGGTGCAGCAGGCAGTTGAGAAGGCCAATGGTATGTTGGCCTACATAGTGAGAGGATTTGAGTACAGGAGCAAGGATGTCTTGCTGCAATTATACAAGGCCTTGGTGAGACCACATCTGGAGTATTGTGTGCAGTTTTGGTCTCCTTCGCTGAGGAAGGATGTTCTTGCTATGGAGAGAGTGCAGCAAAGGTTCACCAGACTGATTCCGGGGATGGCAGGAAGAAAGATTGGGTCGATTAGGCTTGTAATCGCTAGAGTTTAGAAGAATGAGAGGGAATCTCATAGAAACCTACAAAATTCTAACAGGACTGGACAGACTAGATACAGGAAGGATGTTCCCGATGGTGGGGGAGTCCAGGACCAGGGGTCACAGTCTAAGGATAAGGGGTAAGCCATTTAGGACTAAGATGAGGAGGGATTTCTTCACCCAGAGAGTGGTGAACCTGTGGAATTCTCTACCACGGAAAGCAGTTGAGGCCAAATCATTAAATATATTCAAGAAAGAGTTAGATATAGTTCTTATGGCTAAAGGGATCAAGGGATACGGGGGGAAAGTGGGAACAGGTTACTAAGTTTGGATGATCAGCCATGACCGTATTGAATGGTGGAGTAAGCTCGAAGGGCCAAATGGCCTACTCCTGCTCCTATTTTTCTATGTTTCTATGAGCCAGCAGCATGAGAACAACCCTTTCCAAATCTCCAGGTCTACAAAAACCAAATGAGTAAATTCACCAAAGGGGAATTTTAAGTTCAAATTAAACAAATTCCCTGGGTTCATGGGTCAGGATGAAATGGCCGCATGTCACCATGGGCCACAGTTTGGGCATCCCAGTTTTCTAGACTATGTAGTCTGTGTAGTATCAGGCTTAGAATATTATGAGGGGAATCTCAAGAAGGCAACAGTCAGATGTCACACAAATCCTTTGAATCCTGGAGACATATTTCCTTTCAAATCCTTGTTAAGTATCTTTAAAAACACGTATAATTATAATTATCAGTGCGAACTTGAAAGCCCTAGTGATTTTACCAGCTGTTGGAAGTTTTTTGTGGAATGAGGTCAGTGTAATATTACAAGGACTGGTAATTGAAGTGAATGGCCACCATCTGACTGATGTTGCAGGATTTAACTGGGTGGTTTATTGCGTTATGTGCACTGTTATAATTTTAGTTCTGTTTTCTTTCTAGAAGCCCTGCACCGTCCAGATTTCGAGTCACAGGGCCTGAACGAGGCTGCCCGGTGGAACTCCAAAGAGAACTTGCTTGCTTGTCCCAGTGAAAATGACCCCAACCTCTTTGTTGCACTGTATGACTTTGTTGCCAGCGGGGACAATACACTCAGCATAACCAAAGGTGAGCAGCAAATCGCATGCTTCCAAAAGAAATTGCCAGATATATTTATGGTCATTGAACTTGATACACAGCTAGAATATACTTGAGAGCCAGAGTGTGGTGGGGTGAGGCAGTGGCAGGTGGCAAGGAATAGCACGAGGAGAAGGTAGTTGTGAACGCAAAAGGAATACTGCATGTTAACCTAGGCCATCACGCGAGGTCACTAAATTCCTGTCGATAGATATTCTGCTTGTATAAGCTGACTTTGTGGTGAAGGGGAAAAATTATAAGTTCTGAAGATGTTAAATGGGTTTTGGTTTGCCACCAATGTGGCAGTCTCAATTTGGCATCCAAAATTACCCTTGGATCCATGCCATTTTGTAACTTGGTTGTAATATTTTCTTAAGTGTGGTTCCTATAATGTTTTTCTGTGCTGATGTTTGTAAGTGAACTTCTTCATATTTAAGTGCTGGTCAATATTCCAAAATAGAAAACTGTTTTCTCTCTGTTGATACCTACATCTACCATTAGATAGTGGAGATATTGTAGTTTGTTTTTTGTGCTCAAAAAAAAAAAAATCACAAATTCAGAATTTACCATTTTTCTCTCTAAATGTAGCCCCTTCCTTTTATAGTCTTCCCAAATATTTAGTATTGGCCTCCTCTCGTTATGGAGATGTGCAAATAGAATGTATAGTTTGATTCGATGTATCCTGAATAATCATAGAATCATAGAAAGTTTACGGCGCAAAAAGAGGCCACTTGGCCCATCATATCTGAGTCGGGAATCAAGACTTGCCTTTATTGCATCTGGTTTCTAGTTTGTAATAGCAGACAGTATTCCTGAATCTGAATGTTAGCCTGAAGTTTTGCCCTTGATGCAAAGGGGTTTTGGGTGTACATCAGTGCAAAAGCGAAGACTACCAGCCACACTGAAACTTTGAGGTGTAAACCCAACTCCCATGGTTTTTGGGAGACCATTTCACATCTGTTTAGAGTTTTCTAAGGGTGCAGTGTAAATCCAGCCTTGGTCTGGGCTGATGTTTACAGCTGGTGTTTGCATTTGTCTCTCTTGCCCAGATCAGGGAAATGGGGGGGACAACTGGATGGGAAGCAAGCCTGTTCGACAGCATACAGGTGCTCCTCCTGGCGGGTCAGCCACAGAGTAAGATTGGTCAGTGGCATTATCTTGTGACTGTACTGACTAAGGGAGACAGCTGGATATTTGGGGAAGTGGAGGCTGGGGAGAGCCAAGAGTTGTGCATGTAAAGTTGAAAGGATATTCAAAGCTAGATCCAGAAATATAGCGGACAATGGCAGTGCAGCAGATTCAAAAAATACAATGTACGACGACATCTAAGCATGCAAAAAAAAACAGGTTGCTGTTCAGAAAATGGCATTACTTTTGTCGAGTGTGTAACACAGCAACTTATGCACTCTGCTAATAGATTCTCTTTCTGGCAGGTGAAAAGCTTCGTGTTTTGGGCTACAACCACAACGGAGAATGGTGTGAGGCTCAGACTAAAAATGGACAGGGCTGGGTTCCTAGCAACTACATTACACCCGTTAACAGTCTAGAGAAACACTCCTGGTACCATGGACCAGTCTCGCGCAATGCTGCAGAGTACCTCCTTAGCAGTGGCATCAATGGGAGTTTTCTGGTGCGGGAGAGTGAAAGTAGCCCTGGACAAAGATCCATATCACTTCGTTATGAAGGAAGGGTATACCACTACAGGATAAACACTGCGTCTGATGGAAAGGTACGTCTCCACTCAAAGCTATTGACTTTGGCATGCTGAGAAATGTTACATTTGCTTTTGGATTAACGATCAAGGTTGCTATGGAGAACTAATTATCGATGAGGGCTTCCTGGTGCCTCATGTAACTTGGTCATCAGATGTTTGTAAATAAAATTACATTTACAGCACAAACAGGACATTCAGTCCAACTGGTTCCATGCTGGTTTTTATCCTTCAAGTGAGCTTCCTTCTGCCTCTCTTCCTCTCAATCCATCAGAATACCCTTCTATTCCTTTCTCCTTCATTTATTTATTCAGCTTCCTGTTAAATCTATCTGTGCTATAGATAATTAGTGAGCTCTGTGTTCTCACCACTGTGTGGGTAAACCTCACAGCACAGTAGGAGTACCGACACCACGTGGACCTCAGTGGTTCACTGCCACTTTCTCAAAGGCAATTACGAATGGACAATAAATTTTGGCCTTGCCAGTGACCGCTACATCCCATGAATAAATTTTTTAAAAAAGTTTCTCCTGAATTCTCTATTGGATTATTTGTTAGTGACTATCTTATATTTATGACCCTAGTTCTGGTCTCCCTCACAGGGTAGACATAGAAATGTTTCCATTTATCAAACCTTTTCATAATCTTAAAGACCTCTATCAGGTCATCTCTCAGCCTTCTCTTTTCTAAAGAAATGAGACCCAGCCTGTTCAATCTTTCCTGATAGTTATAACCTCTCAGTTTTGGTATCATGCTTGTAAATCTTTTTTACACCTTCTCCAGTGCCTCTACATCCTTTTTGTAACATGGAGAGTAGGACTGTACTCTACGCTCCAAATGTTGTGTACCAGAGGCTAGATGAAGGAAACGGAATGATCATAAAAGATTTATCTGCTGTGCACTGATGTATATTCAGTGTCCAGGATCCTTCCATCCATACACGGCACATGCTGTTCATTCAGAATGTGACCAGGTTTCAGGGTGCTCACACAAGAAAACTTCAAGGGGATACGTTTTGAAAATAGCAAAATTAAGATTTTAAATTATGTATTCTGTCCTGTTCTGGTGGGAACAATGATCCAAATTAATCTGCAGGTCACATAATTGGATGAATAACTACTCTATCGTCAAACTTCTGGTATTCAAGATAGACAACTATTTAGACAGTGGTTTATCTTGCACCTCAAGCATCTCAACTGCTTTACACGCAATGAATTACTTTGAATTGCCTTGTTGGTTATATGGGCAAAAATGACAGCCGTTTTGTACACAGTAAGATTCCACAAAAAGCAATGAGATGAATGAATGAACAGTGAATCTGTTTTTGTTGGTGTTTATTAGTACCTTTGACAGTGCAGCATTTCCTATATAAACCTGGAGTAATCCTTGTAGTTACACATTATATCATCTGTCTAGAAATGCAGTTTGCAGAGTTCGGTTGGAAGCTGTATATTCCTAGATAGGTAGGTCCATTCTTATCTTAAAATGCTGTTCAGGAGAGTGAACCCAGCATATAGACATAATAATGGGCAGAGCGCAATGAGAAATGAATGAGGAAGTGAGGTAGATTGCTCATGCTAAGGTGCTGTATTTGTTCTTTGAATGAAGATATCCTTCATCCCTTCAGACATAGTCTGGTAAGAGTCTAATGCAGTGTCTGGATTGTACATACTGTATGCCAGTGTAGAAAACGAAAGTATTATTTTAAATCTTGATTTACTTTTTTAGCTGGAAACCTCGGGTCCTGGAGAGCTGTATAAAAAAAGAATTGAGGAGGTGTTTTCGAATCCTGTGAAAATAAAAATAGGAAACTGCAAATGCTGGAAATCTGGTCCAGTACAGCAGTCAGTCAGCATCTGAAGGAGAGGTCAATGTTTCAGGTCTAGATCCTTCTTCAGAATGTTGACATTTCTGTCCGGGGATGTCCACTGCCTGCCTGCGCTCTCCACACATCCTGGCTGACCTGCTCAGTATTTCCAGCATGCTCAGTATTTATATAAGGGCGTTATAGGATGTGAGGGGGGTGGGGGAGGTGGAATATCATCATCTGTAAGGATGAAAATCTTTGGAAAAATTGTTATTCTGAGGGAGTTCTGTGCATTTTTTTTGGCAGTCTACAAGGAGAATCTGGAACACAGTACTTAAAAATGAGTGATCCACCTTTTTCACTTGTTTACCATACTGTGTATTTTTTTTAACTTTTATTGTAGTACTGAGTCCATTGTGAATAAAATATCATGGGCTGCACGTCAGTGATTTCCTGGCCTGCCCTTCTCGAGAAGCAGAGGCATAGATAGTATTTTTTGGGGGGGGTGGGGGGCAGGGGGAGAGATGGTTACATCGAGTCTCCGGCACAGTAACGGACCATTTGGCCCAACTGGTTTATGTTGGTATCAATGCTCAACTTGATCATCCTCCCACCCCTCTTCATCTCATCCTAGCTATTTATTTATTTAGAGATACAGCACTGAAACAGGCCCTTCGGCCCACCGAGTCTGTGCCGACCATCAACCACCCATTTATACTAATCCTACGTTAATCCCATATTCCTACCACATCCCCACCTGTCCCTATATTTCCCTACCACCTACCTATACTAGGGGCAATTTATAATGGCCAATTTACCTATCAACCTGCAAGTCTTTGGCTGTGGGAGGAAACTGGAGCACCTATATAACATTTTATTCCTTTCTCCCTGATGTGTTTAAAAGCAAAATACTGCGGATGCTGGAAATCTGAAATAAAAACAAAACTTGTCCTATCTACACCTTCTCCTTTGTTATCTGTTGCCCCACCCCCACTTTACTTGCTTATAACCTTTTAGTTTAGTTTAGAGATACAGCACTTTAACAGGCCCTTCGGCCCACCGAGTCTGTGCCGACCATCAACCACCCATTTATACTAATCCTACACTAATCCCGTATTCCTATCACATCCCCACCTGTCCCTGTATATTTCCCTACCACCTACCTATACTAGGGGCAATTTATGATGGCCAATTAACCTATCAACATGCAAGTCTTTGGCGTGTGGGAGGAAACCGGAGCACCCGGAGGAAACCCACGCAGACACAGGGAGAACTTGCAAACTCCGCACAGGCAGTACCCAGAATCGAACCCGGGTTCCTGGAGCTGTGAGGCTGCAGTGCTAACCACTGCGCCACTGTGCCGCCCTTTTACATTTCTAATATTTGCCAGTTCTGAAGAAGGGTCACTGACCTGAAACATTAACTCTGCTTCTCTCTCCACAGATGCTGCCAGACCTGCTGAGTATTTCCAGCATTTCTTGTTTTTATCCCTGATGTGTTTGTCTAGCTTCCCCTTAAATGCATCTATACTGTTGGCCTGAACTACTTGTGGTAGCGAGTTACACAGTCTAACCATGCTTTGGGTAAAAAAACCTCTTGCGAACTCCTATTGGATTTATTGATGACCATCATATTTACAGCCCTTAGCTCATGTTTGTTTTTGTATGGCCTTATTAACCTGTGTCACTACTTGTAATTATTTCTTTAAATGTACCCCTGGACCTGTTTGCTGCTCTACTCCATTTCGACACTTATTATCCAAGTAGTATGCAGCCTCCTTATTCTTTCTACCAAAGAGCATCACCTCACACTTATCTATATTGAAATTCATTTGCTAATTACACACCCATTCTGCAAGGTTATTACTATCTTGTTTATTGTTCCATTCTTCCTTTGTATTAACTATGCCCCAATTTGGTGTGAGTTTCCCAGGCCAAACAATTCTACTTCAAAAGATCTGTTTTACACAAATTTCAAATACAAATGCTTTTCTTCCATCGTAATCTTCATAGAGGTCATCAACTAGGACTTGGAGAAAAATCAGGTTCCAGACTGGGAGTGTATACAAGGTTCTGCATGTGGTTGTCTTTTTGATCAAATTGCTTTCAGTGTATTAAACTACCTGTCAAGCAATGTTCAAGAAATTATAAACATTCCCCCAGAGCAAAGGGAAAAACCTTAGGCAATAAGTCATATTCTAATTGACATATCATTGCTTCCATTAATCTAACAATTTGGAACTCTCCTGGGGGAAACTTGGAGCTCTCAAGATTGAGGTTGATAGGTTTTTGTCAGGCAACTGTATCAAGGGATATAGAGCAAAGGCAGGTGAATGGATGTGAGGTACAGATCAGCTGTGAGCTAACTGAGGTGAAGCAGTCTTGAGGGGCTGAATGGCCTCCTGTTCCTAATGTTCCTGTGTTGCTAATTCAAATAAAGCAAATTAAAGGAAATTCAAGGAAAATAGTTGTCGGCGAAACACTCTAAAGCAACCAATCCAAATGCTGTTTGTGTGTTAGTGTATCTGCTGTGATATCCCAGTGAACGCTTAGAGGCGCAGTTCCAAATAATCGGTTTTCACTGGTCGAATTATGGAACTGACTAGCCCTGGAGGAATATATATTCTTTCTGGGTTCTGTCAGGTCATCTGAGGTGTGTCCTTTGCAAAGAAGAAGTGTTCCAATTTTCTTTTAAAAATTATTGGAATTTCTAGGGGTGTTTGAACACCCTGAATACAGGCCCCCCCCACCCCACCCCCACCTCCACCGAGGCCTCTGTGCAGAGGGTCTGATTACAGTCATAATGCAAGTGTCCACCCACATAAATGTTGAATATGACTTGTTGCCTAAGGTTTTCCCTTTTTGCTCTGGGGATATGTTTATAACTTTTTGAACATTGCCTGGCATGTAGCTTTACAACACTGAAAGAAATGTTATCATATAGGTAACCACATGCAGAATCTTGTATACGCTTGCAGTGCAGAACCTGATTTTCCTCCAAGTCCTATTTGATGACCTCTATGAAGATTACAATGGAAGAAAAATATTCGTATCCTAACCATCTCTGCAGTTTTATTTCCTGTAACTGTCTGACCTTCCTGAATTCACAGTTTAGCTCTAACGTAGAGCAATGATTCTGACACTGCCATGGATTTATAATGCTGTTCGGGTAATCAGAGCCTTTACTTGTGATGCAGTCAGCACAGTGCAATTTGAAGCCATGAGAAAAATATTGAAAGATATCAAATTGAACGCAGCAACATCCTGCAGAGGCTGATAGAGAAAGAGAGACTTGTATTTTTTACAGTGACTTTTCACATCTCTCAGCAGTGTCTCAGAGCAACTCGCATACAGTGAATTATTTTGAAATGCGGCAACTATCACTTAGGTCAATGTGGCAACAGTTTAATGCACAGCAAGATCCCAGACAATAATGAAATGAGCAACTAATCAAACCTGTGTTTGAGGAAGACGTCCCAGCTCCTCTTCCAGTTATGCCATGGGGACTTTTACATCCTCTTTTACAATGAGACACTTCATCAGAAGCAGACTTATATCTCATTCAAACAAGACAACAAAATGCCCCTTCTCTCATTGTCTGCACTAGAGTCCACCTAAACCAATTAGTGTGGAAACAATCCAGTTCAGGAAACACAGACAACTCGGTGTACTTTGACTTTCTCCGGTCTGTTTTCAGTGCAGTGGTCTCACTGATGCATAAATCCTAAATCACAGCACCCAGGATCTGTTTCTGTCTGCAACCTGGGATGCATGCAACTGAAGTGGAACATTGCTTTAAACTTTGTGTCCCATAATCTCTAAAGTACACAGCTAAAGTGTCCCAAAAGACCAAATTGCTGGGACCTTTGGTTGATTTATTGGTGTGAGACTTGACGCCATGACCTGCCTGAGAGACAGTACAAGTCAGACTGACATTACTTGGGCAGACTATGTTCATTCTGCCCAACACTGACAGAGCAAACTACATATTCTTTTTGCACTTGAAGCTCATTTACAGTACCAAACGATCTAACAGTGCTGAACAAATACTTGCCAGCTGAACTCAAGCGCCACTTTATTTTAATCACAGCTGATAGAGGTTATAAACTATTTAATTTTGGAGTGTATTAAATAGGCAATGTGCCTAGACAGGAAGAAAAAATGATTCACGCATTGGAAAATTCTTTCTTGCAAGTAAGCTTTGTTATGGTCAGATGCCGGAAGTAATATTATTATTGCATAGTTTTAAAGAAATTCGATCGTTGCTCTGACGTATCTAGTCATTTGTATCCAAAGCTTTAGAATAAATAGTTGAGTTTCTAGAAGAATCTATGGCATTATTCCATTATTGGTAATTTAACACAATGGATGTGTAGAATTGAAGAGGGGGGGAAGGACATAAAATGAGAAGCAAATGCAGTAAATCTCAAACAAATCAGATTCAGATGTTGCTTCCCTGAAATTGCTCTCGGTGTGAATGTTTTACTTCTCAATATGAAATGTTTTGGAATGGAAATTCAGTTTGGGGATGTACTTCCAGTATTCGGTGCAGTTCAGTCTCAGGCTTACAGCTTTTTAATAAGATTTCTCAGCAGTATCCTAATCTGGAATTGGCCATACGTTTCATTGAAACACTGTGAAAGGGAGCTGTTTACCAAACTGAATTTGCTGCTCGCTCCCACTGCCCCCGGTTTAAGGATGATTGTCACTTGGAATGGAGATATCTCGCCGTTCCTTCATGTTTTATGGGCCAAAATCCTGGAACGTCCCTCCCAACCTAACATTACTACGGGTGAACCCTCACCACGTGAACTGCAGTGGTTCAAGAAGGTGGCTCACCAGCACCTTCTCAAGGGCAATTAGGGATGGAGAAGAAATCCTTACCAGCAACACCCACATCCCATGAATGGCTGAAAAAAGGATAGTGGGAGGAGAGACTACATTTTGTGTAAAACTCTATGCTTTGCCTTCTGGGGAAGGAGGGTCACTTTTTATATGTTTTTGAAGGCAAGCAGGGATATTGTGGCCTAGCTTAAGTCCAAAGGCAGTCTTGAGGGACTGTGACGTGTCAGGTCCCCAGACCCTACGAAGACCATGTGAATGATTCATTCCAGGCAGCTGCCAATAACAAACTGAAATCAGAATCAAGAAATTAGGAATAGAAAAGGCTGTAAATTGAACAAGAGGGAGGTGAGAAGGAATTTCTGAGAATGGTGTTTGAATTCCCTCGCATCTGCCCTCTTAATCAAGACGCTAGCTTTTTGTCTGTAAATGTTTTTAAAATTGAACGTTTATTCCTGCAACTGTCCACAATGAACGTTGAGCTGTAATTTCAACAATTTGATCCTCAGCCTCCTTTTAGCAAAGCACATTATAAGGATTGCTAGTTACTGGACTGGGAGAAAACCCAAATCAGTCCATCACTGGCTCCTCTTCAGTATCTGCATGTTGTGAATTATCAAGTGGAGTGAAAGAGTCTGGATCTGGGAATTCTGTATGTTGAACGTTGGGAGATTAGTTTTTAATGTCTCAAATTCAGAGCTTTGTATGTGTTCAGATCAATCACCCTGAGGTGCTGTTCAGTATTTCATTTGTATTTTTCTTGTTCAAATACCTATGTATGGAAATGAGAAGTGATTACAGAGGACTTGAAGGGTTTAGTTAGAGCAGTGACCGAAGGTCTCTGTGAAGTGGTGGAACTCTTGCAGCCAGAGGAAAATCCGGAGAATAGAGAAAGGAGCCAGTTGGAAAGTGTTGATAATCCAAAGGGCTAGAGCAGTCTTGTCTGTTCTCATCCCTTCCCTCTCCAAACGCTGGCTCATGCATGTCATTCTCTGTTATATGAATGATGCTGCTTGATTTACCCACTGAGCTGGATAACTGAACATGCACAGATAAAATGTGGGCACTGGACTTCTTATTCTGGGTAAGTGGCAGTCTAGAGAACACCAACAAAGTTGGTAGTATCATGTCAGCACTGTTACTTTCAGGTGTGTTCCCCTGCTCTCAATGCAGTGATGGGTGCAAGGGATAGATCTGTGGACATCACCCAGAACCAGTCATCATTTCTGAGCAAAGGTAGTGAGTATTGTGCAGTTATTTGACTTTGGAGGGTATCACAGCCAAACCAAGTTTTGGCATCTCTCTAATATCCATCAGAAATAGTGAATGACAATTAGGATAAGAACCACGGGCTGATTTTTATTGTTGCTTAGTTCAGAGGACACAGAAACCAAGTGGCAGTTGTGGCTTAGTTGGTAGCACTCTTGCCTCTGAGTCATAAGACTGTAAGATAAAACCCCACTCCAGGGAGTTGAGCACCAAAATCCGGGCTGATGCTCCCAGTGCAGTACTGAGGGAGTGCTGCACTGTTAGATATGCTGTTTTGTCGATGGATGTTAAATCAAGATCCCGTCTGCCCTCGTGGGTGGGTGTATAAAGTCCTACAGCCACTATTTTGAGGAGCCTGGGAGTTCTCTCCGATGTCCAGGCCAATATTTATCCCTCAATCATCATTAAAACAAATTATCTGCTCATTATCCTATTGTTTGTGGGAGCTTGCTGTGGGCAAGTTGGAAGCTGCCTTTCCTACATTACAACAGTGACGACACTTGAAAAATACCTCATTGGTTGTGAACCACTTTAGAATATCCTGAGGTCGTGAAAAGAGCTGTGGAAATGCAAGTCTTTTTTTTTGTTTTCACTTCCTCAACTGAAATCAGCTAACTCAGCACAGAACAGTGATTGAACCTAGTTGACCGTCTGTATGGCTCAGAACTCTCAACTTGGAATGTTGAGTCAGCGGGGTGGTGGGGTGGGGGAGAATCTCAGCTTCTATTTTGGTATGCTTGTAAACAGGAAATCCCAGATTTCAATCTCTCCAGCAATAAATGATCTATGTGTGGTGTACTAAACGTCTTGATATTGTCTTTCCCCTCCAATAAAGAAACCAGTCGTTAGCATAATACCAACCCATGGTGTCAGGCTTTCAGATCCTATGTCAGTATCATCCGATTACGACATGTTAGCAAAAATCACATTGTTACCATTAGAAAATAAACTGCACAGATGAGGGGTAACATTTGACAGGGAGGCCAAGAAGCTGATTTAGTCTCGGTTCTTTTGTGCTTCCTGAACCACCATCACGAATGTGAGATTTCAATTGGAATTCAAATGCAAATGTCATAGAGGCTCCCACCAGCAAGAAAGAACTTTGATTAGCTCTCTTGAATAGGCTTTTTCTTGAGTTGTTTTGTAAAAATTTGGACAGCCCATCACCAGGGAAAATACTGACTGAAAATAAACTGCACCCATTTAGCCAAATCTGAGCATTGGCTTGTGATTCTCTTGTTTTCTGTTCCGTCTGTTGCTGAAAGTGTTGAATTGTTTTTGGCCTCGTTCTTGAGCTGAGCTGTGTGGCTCATGACATGTGCATCGATGAGATTTTCTGTTTATTTTAAAAAAAAATTTATTTATTGATACAGCACTGAAACAGGCCCTCCGGCCCACCGAGTCTGTGCCGACCAAAAACCACCCATTTATACTTTTCTTTTCTTTTGGGCCTCCTTATCTCGAGAGACAATGGATACGCGCCTGGAGGTGGTCAGTGGTTTGTGAAGCAGCGCCTGGAGTGGCTATAAAGGCCAATTCTAGAGTGACAGGCTCTTCCACAGGTGCTGCAGAGAAATTTGTTTGTCAGGGCTGTTGCACAGTTGGCTCTCTCCTTGCGCCTCTGTCTTTTTTCCTGCCAACTACTAAGTCTCTTCGACTCGCCACATTTTAGCCCCGTCTTTATGGCTGCCTGCCAGCTCAGGCGAACGCTGGCAACTGACTCCCACGACTTGTGATCAATGTCACAGGATTTCATGTCGCGTTTGCAGACGTCTTTAAAGCGGAGACATGGACGGCCGGTGGGTCTGATACCAGTGGCGAACTCGCTGTACAATGTGTCTTTGGGGATCCTGCCATCTTCCATGCGGCTCACATGGCCAAGCCATCTCAAGCACCGCCGACTCAGTAGTGTGTACAAGCTGGGGATGTTGGCCGCCTCGAGGACTTCTGTGTTGGAGATACGGTCCTGCCAACTGATGCCAAGTATTCTCCGGAGGCAGCGAAGATGGAATGAATTGAGACGTCGCTCTTGGCTGACATACGTTGTCCAGGCCTCGCTGCCATAGAGCAAGGTACTGAGGACACAGGCCTGATACACTCGGACTTTTGTGTTCCGTGTCAGTGCGCCATTTTCCCACACTCTCTTGGCCAGTCTGGACATAGCAGTGGAAGCCTTTCCCATGCGCTTGTTGATTTCTGCATCTAGAGACAGGTTACTGGTGATAGTTGAGCCTAGGTAGGTGAACTCTTGAACCACTTCCAGAGTGTGGTCACCAATATTGATGGATGGAGCATTTCTGACATCCTGCCCCATGATGTTCGCTTTCTTGAGGCTGATGGTTAGGCCAAATTCATTGCAGGCAGCCGCAAACCTGTCGATGAGATTCTGCAGACACTCTTCAGTGTGAGATGTTAAAGCAGCATCGTCAGCAAAGAGGAGTTCCCTGATGAGGACTTTCCGTACTTTGGACTTAGCTCTTAGACGGGCAAGGTTGAACAACCTACCCCCTGATCTTGTGTGGAGGAAAATTCCTTCTTCAGAGGACTTGAACGCATGTGAAAGCAGCAGGGAGAAGAAAATCCCAAAAAGTGTGGGTGCGAGAACACAGCCCTGTTTCACGCCACTCAGGATAGGAAAGGGGTCTGATGAGGATCCACCATGTTGAATTGTGCCTTTCATATTGTCATGGAATGAGGTGATGATACTTAGCAGCTTTGGTGGGCATCCAATCTTTTCTAGTAGTCTGAAGAGACCACGTCTGCTGACAAGGTCAAAGGCTTTGGTGAGATCAATGAAAGCAATGTAAAGGGGCATCTGTTGCTCACAGCATTTCTCCTGTATCTGACGAAGGGAGAACAGCATGTCAACGGTCGATCTCTCTGCACGAAAGCCACACTGTGCCGCCATTTATACTAATCCTACATTAATCCCATATTCTCTACCACATCCCCACCATTCTCCTACCACTTACCTACACTAGGGGCAATTTACAATGGCCAATTTACCTATCAACCGGCAAGTCTTTTGGAGGTGGGAGGAAACCAGAGCACCCGGCGGAAACCCACGCAGACACGGAGAACTTGCAAACTCCGTACAGGCAGTACCCAGAACTGAACCCGGGTCGCGGTGCTAGCCACTGTGCCGCCCTGCGTGTTCTTTGGCATAGCTTTTTGAAAAGAAAAAGAAAAGACTTTCATTTATATAGCGCCTTTCATAGTCAGAGTTATACAGTACAGAAACAGGCTCTTTGGCCCACTGTGTCTGTGCCGGCCATCAAGCCTATCTATGACTTTAGGATGACCCAAAGTGCTTTACAGCCAATAAAGTACTTCTGAAGTTTAGTCGCTATTGTTGGATTTTTGAGAAAACACTGGGATGTTTTAACATTTATGCCGTTAAATTGCAGTTGTCTGTTGTCCAACTGCGAAATGATGTATGTGACTAATGGCACGTGCAGACCTAAATTATCTTTTTGTAATTGCACAGAGGAAATGCTGCAGGAAATCCCAATATTGAAATGGAACTGAATTCATTGTTGCTTTATGACCGTTCCGGCCATGCCAGAATCCTTCATTAACTATTGCAATTGTGTCCTGAAAATTTATGTTTTTAAAACAGAAACTGACGCACTGTTAAGTGGGTTTGAAATTTCTCGAAGTCTGAAACATTCGACTTTAACATGTAGTGATTTGCACACTACTTTTAACTTTTTCTTTAAAAAATGCTGGTTTGCATCTAAATCAGAACCAAATTGGTTTCATGTAAGCTGCTGTACAAAAACAGCTGCTTGCATTTATGTAGCGCCTTTTAAAGCAGTGAAACATCCCACAGCTCTTCACAGAGGAGTATCTGACTTTGAGCAGTAGAGGGAAATGATTTCAAAGAATTGCCACATTTTATCGTGCTGAGTTGGTGCAAGGTTCAAACTATTTACATTGATTGGCACTTCAGGACTTTGTGCCATACTTCGAAGTAATGATAGGTATGGATACAGGATAGCTTTCTCAGATCGCAGAAAGCAGGGCCTCTTTATGTAGTTTTCACAGTGCAGTGAGCTTTTGAAGGAAGGAAAGAAAGGAAGATCTATATTGTATCTTATCACATCTCTTGGGATGTCTTGAGGTGTCTTGCGGGCAGTGAATTGCCTTGAAGAGCCGGGACTAGTCTGGGCAAACGTGGCAGCCAATTGCACACAGGATCCCACAAAGAGCAGTAAATTAATGATTTTTGGTTGAGGGGAGAATGTTGAGCAGGACACTTGGATGGGGGGGGTGGGTGGATTTTTGCTATTTGTTGAATAGCACAGGACAAAGCAGATACATCTGAACAGTGGCACCTTTGCCAATGCAGCACTCCCTGAGTATTCTGAGTTGTATTTCATTTACTGAGGTCCTAGAGAGGGACTTGAACCCATGACCTTCTGACTGAGAAGCTGGCAACTATGACATGTGGGAAAATCCTGCATGCAGAAATATTGTAGCTGGGCTACTTTGTACAACATCTGCACAATGCCCATCAGCAAGAAGCTCCCTTTATTTAAATTGAAATATTTTGTGTTTGTTACTTGTCTGTTTTTTTGGTCTCCCCTTGCTCTTGTAAAATCTGCAGTTGAAAGTGTCCACTTCCAAGCCTCAGCAATGGTGCTCAGAAAATGGCCCAGAACCAGCCTGTGATGATTTCCTTCCGATTGTTCCGCCTACCAGGAATCACTGTTGAGCTTGGCTGATCTGCATGTGAAGCAAGAGCTGTGGGCACTAAATCCATTCCCCTTATTTTTTAATTAATGCATGGGATGTGGACATCGCTGGCCAGGCCAGCATTTATTGCACATCCGTAATTACCCTTGAGAAGTGGGTGGTGAGCTGCTTTCTTGAATACAGCTGAATGGCTTGCTGGGCCATTTCAGAGGTTGGTTAAGAGTCAACCACGTTGGTGTGGTTCTGAAATCATATATAGGCCAGCCCGGGGAAGGACAGAAGATTTCCTTCCCTAAAAGACATGAGTGAACCAGATGGGTTGTTATGGCAATCGGTAGTTTCATGGTCACCATTAATGATGCTAACCTATTATTCCAGATTTTAATTAGTTGAATTTAAATTCCCTAGCTGCTCTGGTGTGATTTGAACTTGTACCTCTGGATCATTAGTCCAGACCTCTGGATTGCTAGTCTAGTAACATAACCACTGCCATACTCTTAATTTAATGTTGTGCATTGTTTTTAATGTGAAATATATGTGTGTGTAGTTTGTGTTACATTATATAAACACACAGATACACATCCTGTTGGAGATATATTTGGTGGTCCCATGCCAATGCACGAATATCAAAGCGTTGTGCCAAAGTGGGCCACCTCGGTGCTTCACGGCCAGATATGGAGCTTCAATTGACATCCAGATTAATTTGCCTGACTCATCTTGTTGATACTAACAGATGTTGGTCTACTGATTTATTCAGCCCTTTCTAAACCTCCAGGCCCTGTAACTTCAAACAAGATAAGAAATATAAGCCGAAATAGGACTTTGTTGCTGGGCTTCATAGGCCTTACTGCCATGACTTTGCATAACAGCAATGCTTTGCATAACCCATGACTGGTTGTATGGGTTTATAAGAAATGGCCTGGATTTAAAATCTTATCTCAATGTAACATTTTGATTGAACACAAATGTTTTGGATCTTCTGTACTCCTTTCTCATAGGCAAAAAATTATATAGCACCTTTAGCAGGACTTCCCAGAGCACCTTACAGCCAATGAAATACTTTTGAAGCGTACTCACTGTTATGTAGAAAGCGCAGCAGCCAATTTGTGCACATTAAGCTCCCACAAACAGAAATATAATGACCAAATTTATCTGTTTTAGTGGTGTTGGTTGAGGGATAGATATTGGCCAGGATACCACGGAGAACTCCCCTGCTCTTCCAGTACAGCCATATGATCTTTTATCTCCACGTGGTAGATCAGATGTGATCTTGGTTTAACATCTCAGCAGAAAGACGTCACCTTCAGTATTGCAGCACTCCCTCAGTACTGCAGTGGAGTCTCAGCCTGCATTTTGTGCTCAAGTCTGTGGAGTGGAACCCACAACCTCCTGACTCAGAGGTGAGAGTGCTATCTGCTGAGCCACAACTGATGCCCTAATCAGTGGAGCAGTTGCTCTGTGTAAACTATACTCTAGGTGATCGCATTTCTCAGTCTGTTGCTTCATTCCTTTATGCCACAAAATCAATAAATTAACAAAAGGCAAAATACTGTGGATGCTGGAAATCTCTAATAACAGAAAATGCTGGAAACATTCAGGTCAGGCATCCTCTGCGAGGTTAATGTTCAAGATTGATAACCTTTCACCAGAATGGGTTGATAAATGAAGCCTTTGCTTCTATTGTGTATTAAATCAGCTTAGACAAGGAGGCAATTCTCTGATACCAGCAAGAAAAAGTTTCCCACAACCATAATGTGGGTAAAACAATGCTGGGATATGTGTGATGCTGGGTTTGGGATGTACCAGAGTGTATAGCCTAGAGCGCCACAGCACACAAACCACCTCCGTGAACAACCAAACCACATCCCAGGAAGAGAAAATTGGCTAATGTGAAAGAAGGAAATGAATCAACACCAGCATCCTGTCCAAAGGCAACAACCTAATCCAATGTGACCACTAATTCATGTAAGCATAACCTCTGCTTCTTCACACAACTACTCCCCATGGGGGTGGCGTGAAATTGCCTCAAATCATAAATGTATGTTGGCCCAGTGTATAAGCACCCCCAACCAGCCAAATTAATACAGAATATCCTGGAATTACTCAGCAGACCTGGCAGCATCTGTGGAGAAAGACAAAGTTAACATTTCAGATCGATGACCCTTCGTCAGAACCCTATTTGACGGACTTAAGACTCTTTATTGGAAGAAAAGATTGGTTTAGAATCTTAATTTTGGGCACCTCAGGGGTCTTCAGTTTTATAAAATACATGGGGAGAGGAGAAAATCTTAAATTTCAAGTTGAATCTGGACTTATCCAGAGCCTACCACCAACATTCGATCTGTGAAAAAAGTTGTATAAGCATAAATTTTACTTCGTCCATACCCTTGGTTTTCACAATGGGGAGGTAATAAGAGCCTCTTGGGTCCATAAGGGAATTATACTTGTTCCATAAGGTCGTCAGATTTCGTCCCATTTGTTGCAGGAAATACCATGTACAAAATTTTGGGAATCCTACATTATTTTATCTTTATGTATTCGTTGAATTGTATGCAGGATATTTCTGTTGCTGTGTAGTTGGGAGAAAAGCAGGGGCTGTCACAATAGCCCTCTTTCTGGGTAGGTGACACTATTATTTGGCATTAGAAGAGCTCCCCCGGAAGTTTATATTTGTAGAAGAATCGAGAAAGTATTGAGGTGTAATAGAAAAAAAGAAAGACTTGCATTTGTACAGTGTCTTTCACCACCTCAGGATGTCTGAAAGCACTTGAAGTCCATCATTGTACCATTGACATCAAAAGGAAAATTTTGTGGCAGTGTAGGCCTTTGTTATAATGGCTGAGCATGTTTCCCCAAAGTCTGAATTCGATTGATTTATTTTTGTCTTCAGTTTGAAAATGGAAATTAGCAATGTCAGGGATTATTTCTAACTTTTTTTTTTATATTTCAAAATCACTTTCAAAGTATATCAAAGTTCACATTTGGCTTTGTTTGTTGAATATTACATTGGACAAGGTGGCTTGGAGGAGTAGTTGTGTGGTGTGAAGGAGCTGAATTGACAATTAAAATGATGCAATCCTTCCCTCATCCTATGCAAAAGACTCACTGATTGCTCTGTTCCTCCAGTTCCAGTCAGTTTTTTTAATTCATTTGTGGGATGTGGGCGTTGCTGGCTAGGCCATTTCAGAGGGCATTCAAGAGTCAACCACACTGCTGTGTGTCTGGAGTCACATGTAGGCCAGACCAGGTAAGGATGGCAGATTTCCTTTCCCTAAAGGACATCAATGACTAGCTTTTTCAATTCCAGATTTATTAATTAAATTTAAATTTCACCATCTGCCATGGTGGGATTTGAACCCATGTTCCCAGAGCATTAACCTGCTCTCTGGATTACTAGTCCAGTGACATTACCACTATGCTACCGCCTGTCTGATATTATGAACCATTACTGTGACACAAGGAAAGTAGTGCAAGGACAACCACAAGACTGGTTCCTAGAGTTAAAGGACCGAGTTCTAAGGAAAGACTTAGACTGCTGTGCTCCTTAAACCCCACCCCTTTGACCAAGCTTTTCATCTCCCCTCTTAATTGCTTCTCCTTTGGGTCAGAGCCCATTTTCTCCTCTTATGCCTCTGATATCCCTTGGGACATTTTTCTATGTTAAAAACAATATAAATAAAGGTTTTTAAAAAAGTGTTCTCAGGTTTGACAGCACTGGCAAGGCTGTATTTATTTCCCATCCCTTGTCCTGAGAAGATGGTGGGCCTTCTCCTTGAACCACTGCAGTCATTGTGATACTCCCATAATGTTTGGGAGGGAATTCCAGGATTCTGGCCCTAGCAACAGTGGGTGATGTATGTCTAAGTCTGGATGGCATGTGACTTGAAGGTCATAGTCATTTACAGCACAGAAGGATGCCATTTGGCCCATCAATTCCAAGGTAATACTCTCCCAATATTGTTGCTCTTGTCCTTTTAAGTGGGGGAAGTGCTGTCTAAGTATTGTGGCAAGTTGCTGCAGTGTATCCTGTAGATTGTACACACTGCAACCGTGGTGGAGGGGGTGGATATTGAATCCAGTGACAGGGCCACCAGTTCACGGAACTGCTTTGATCTGGATGTTGTTAAGTTACTTGAGTGTTGTAGCTGCACCCATTCATACAAACATATGAACTTGAGCAGGAGTCGGCCACTCAGCCCCTCGAGTCTGCTCTGCCATTCAATAAGATCATGGCTGATCTGATTGTAACCTCAACTCCACATTCCCGCCAAGTTCAGGCAAGTGGCGAGTATTCCGTCACCCTTTCAGCTGGAGTCTTGTGGATGTCTAGGGGTTAGGAAGTGATTAAAAGCAATAACGTTAACTCTGCTTCTCTCTCTATAGATGTTGTCTGACCTGCTGAGTATTTCCAGTATTTTATGTCAGGAAGTGAGTTCCTTGTTAGTTACTCAGGAGAGAGGTTGTGCAATTTGAGATGAGTTTATATGGCTATGGCTCATTTTGGTAGCACTCTTGCATCTAAGTCAGAAGGTCATGTGTTCAAGCCCCCATTACAGACTTAGAACACTCATTCTATGCATTGTTGGAGATAATGTTTTTCAAATGAGATTTAAAATATGTCCCTGTCTGCCACCTCAGGTGGATATAAAAGATCCCATGGCACTATTGGGAGAAGAGCGGGGAGTTCTCCTGATGTTCTGGCCAACATTCATTCCCTCCAGCACAGCCCAAAAAAGTAATTATCTGGTTATTTATTTGTATGCTGTTTGTGGTACCTTGTATGATGTTTGCCCATATAACCGTGATTGCACCTTAGCGTAATCTGTTGATTGTTGAGTGCTTTGGAGCATCCAGAGGATAGAACAATAGAGTTTTATATATATATATATAACAGTAGAGTTATATAAAAGAGAAAGCCCTATACAAACCTCACATTGACCCTTACTGTTGTTATATTATGGAATAGTTTAGCTAAATAGCAGCACTGATGAAACTTTGATTTTTAAAACAAATGCAGAAAAACGCGCTAAAAAAAAGAATAGACACGCCCAATGGGGTGATTGTTGCTCTCCCCATGTGCATTTATGGTTTGTATCAGTACTGTAAAGTTCATTAGCATCCTTAATGCATGATGATGCAGGGACGGCACTGACTTAAGAAAGGCAAGATTCTGCAGCCCAAAGGTTACACTTCCATTTGTGCAATCTATTGTTCTTCCTTTCTAGGTTGCATTGAAAACAACTTGAAACAGGCCCTTCGGCCCATTGTGTCTGTGCCAGCCAAGCACCTATCCTAATCCCATTTTCCAGCACTTGGCCTGTAGCTTTGTATGCTGAGTTACATAGAAGAGTTGCAGTACAGAAGGAGGCCATTCAGCCCATTGTGTCTGTGCTGGCTGAAAAAACTAGCCACCCAATCTAATCCCACCTTCCAGCACCTGGTCAGTAGCCTTGCAGGTTACAGCACTTCAGGTGCATGTCCAGGTACCTTTTTAAATGAATTGAGGGTTTCTGCCTCCACCACCATTCCTGGCAGTGTATTCCAGACACTCACCACCCTCTGGGTGAAAATGTTTTTCCTCATGTCCCCTCTAATCCTTCTACCTATCACCTTAAATCTGTGCCCCCTGATAATTGACCTCTCCACTCGGGGAAACAGGCCCTTCCTGTCTACTGTATCTGCGCCCCTCAATTAAGTCCCCCCTCAGCCTCCTCTGTTCTAAGGAAAGCAACCCTAGCCTATCCAATCTCTCCTCTTGGCTGCAACTTTCAAGCCCTGGCAACATTCTTGGATGGGGTCAGATGCTCAAGAAATGCAAGTTTGCTTGTTCTTTGTTGTTCATATTTATCTTGTGAATTATTTCAACATGTCTTGCAGAGATTACATTAAGTTTTCATAATTGCTCCACAAAGGGTTACTGATGGTGAATCACAAACATTAAAAGCACATTTTTAGCAGTGCACCTTGAAATAAGTTTGAAAGCTATGAAAAAGATTTTCATTAGCTTGAGGCTGCTGCTATTTGTTTTTCTTTGTACTTCTATGGTTAAAGAAAGACCAGCTTTCTTGGGGAGATTAAACTAGCAAGGTATTGAAGGCAACATTTGCCATGTGTAGGGCCAACAAGACTGAAGGCCTGCCAGTGGAGTGGGGAGCAGGAGGGACACTGATGCACACAAGGCCAGAGTAAGAGTGAAAAGCAGGAGCTGAGGCACAAGGCTGGCAGTGATCGCAGAGGGAGCATGATGTAAGGCCATAGAAGGATTTGTAAACCAGGATTCCTGGAATCATTGGCTGTGTCCACAAGTAATTGTGGGAATAATAACCGTCTGGTGCCATTCGAGGCTGGCTGTAAAAATATTCTGTTGCTTAGTTGTGTCCCTTTGTCCTGAACATGCTGATAATTAGCAGGAAAGCTGCGATATAGCTATCACTCCAGTGCCTAGTATTTTTTCAAAGCCGCTAAAAATGAGGTGATAGAGTTTATGCACCTAATTTGAATTTGTCATTGAAGATCTAAACTTGGATGGTGTAAGCTTGAAAGCCAAGTATGTCCAGTATTTGCCTCCTAGTTCAATGAGATCCATTATTCATTAGATTCATTACCAGTAGATGGGAATACTGGTAAAGTTAAGAGTCACTGAGGTGTAGTTGGACCAGCCACCAGAATTCTGCAAGTAAAAATGTTAAGTATGTGGGGGTCTCCTTAAGCTATGGCGCCAGTCCTGTGGTGGAGGAAGGGTTGGTATTTGAAGAGAATGTTGGGAGATGCTGGGATTTGGTTCCAGCTGTGCAGTCAACTTGTTCAGTTTTTATTCCAGTGTCACAGTGAACCACATAGAAGGGGAAAAAAACTTCCTTCAGCCGTTGGCTCTTGCAGAGACCCCTGAGATTAGCTGACTACTGGTTCTGCAATTGCTTGATCCTAACTATTCAGGGCAAGGAATGCCTGATAAAATTCTTTGTAGGATGGTTGTCAGGGGACTGGAAACTGGTTCGCACTGGAATACAGTCATTCCAAGACTGCATATGCAGCTCCTGACTCCACAACATACCATTCATAGCAAAAATGTTTTTCTAACCCCCCTGCCCCCCCCCCCCCAAAAACAAAGAAACTGATATTTTGATATTTACATTTTTGCCATTTCTTCCCCCTTCTGATGGCTTTCGCCTTCTTGAAACCTCCTACAGGAAGGTCAGGCTGACGATGCACTGATTTATTGGCTTTGATTGCAGTGCTTAAGATGGTGACCTTGTGACAAAACCCATGGGCATTGGTAATGTGGAATTTTATTTACTTTTTTGCATTCTAAGAAAGCACACTTATGGAATATTCTATTCACTCAATTTGAGAAAATGCATAGGTTTTACAGCACAACAGTCTATGCCGTGTTTATGCTCCACATGTGTCTCCTCCCACCCTCTTCATCTCGCTCTATCCAGCCTATCCTTATTATCATACTATTCTTTTCTCCCTCACTGACCTATCTCGCTGTCTTTTCAAGTGGACGGTAACATGTTGGGTTCAAGTTTATTAGCTCTGGCTCCTGTTCTGTTGCGCTTCTTGATTTTACAGTGGGGAACGGGCTTGATCTGCATTAAACATCTGTGTTCTCACCTAAATCCAAATAATTTCTAGCACTGCTTTTGAATCAGATGATTCTGCTACATGTCTGATTTTGACTTTCTTAACCTTGCTACAGGCGGCGTTGTTACAAAGCATCTGAACTGCACTTCATTGGTAGGAAAAACTTAAGTAGCTTTGGTAACCAAAACTATAGCAGCGGCCACATTAAGAGCAAGGCTGTCTAATAATATAATTCTTTCAAATCTTGTTGATGAAGATTATGGGGTCTGGTAGACCATTTGTAATTCATTGGCTGTGAAATGCTTTGGGACATCCTGAGGACATGAAAGGTCCTTTATAGAAACAGGAGGAGGCCATTCAGCCCCTCAAGCATGCTCTACCATTCAATTAGATCATGGCTGACCTGTGTTAAATGGAAGTGTGATAATTCTTTATTTTATTTCCCTTTCAAATTCTTGTGAATAAGCTCCTGCATTTGTTGTCTCCAGAACGGTACACTGCTCCTCTTTTGAGGGAATCATGCAATTTGCCACTTCTGTGCATCTTCAATACAGGTTAAAAGCAACAGCAAAATGAATTATATGTATTTCGAGTCCCCCCTCCCCACCCAGAAGGATGTAAGAAATAGGAGCAGGAGTAGACCACATGGCCTGTCGAGCCTGCTCCGCCATTCAATATGATCGTGGCTGATCTTGGGCTTCAACTCCACTTTCCTGCCTGCTCCCCATATCCCTTGATTCATTGAGAGAACAAAAATCTGTCTATCCCTATCTTAAATATATTCAATGATGGAGCATCCACTGCCCTCTGGGCTAGAGAATTCCAAAGATTCACAACCGTTTGAGTGAAGAAAATTCTCCTCATCTCAGTCCTGAATGATCGGCCCCTTATCCTGAAATTGTGCACCCATGTTCTAGATTGCCCAGCCAGAGGGAAAGAACCTCTGTGTCTACCCTGTCAAGCCCCTTCAGGATCGTGTAAGTTTCAAAGAGACTACCTCTCATTCTTCTAAACTCCAGAGTTT
Source organism: Heterodontus francisci (assembly GCF_036365525.1). Classification (NCBI taxonomy): domain Eukaryota; kingdom Metazoa; phylum Chordata; class Chondrichthyes; order Heterodontiformes; family Heterodontidae; genus Heterodontus; species Heterodontus francisci. The sequence continues at coordinate 7,492,959 of NC_090402.1, read as the reverse complement.
CGGCTCAGTTTACTCAGTATCTCATCATATCATCCCAGGGATCAATCTAGTGAACCTTTGCTGAACTGCCTCCAATGAAAGTATATCCTTCCTTAAATATGGAGAATACTGCACACCTGGGCAATGCCTTATATTTAGACATATTTATGTCTTTCGAAAGTTCACACCAGTTAAACATTAACAGGATTATTTAAAAAATGCTCTTGAGCTAACCATCACAAAAATTGAAATGCCCAATTCTTTCATGGTTATTATGAATGGATTTGTTATAATGACCACTTGCCAAAATACCCTTGCTGTGAATTAACTCTTGAAAGCTGCTTAATCGGGGGCTGTATGCTGCTTTCCTTTTTCCTGTGTTGTGGAGTCTGCAATGCTGGTACATCTTCAATCAGGTAAAAAGGATCAAAAACAATTACTTGTAATAAGGGTTTTAAAAGAAGAAAATATATGGCTAGAAATGGTGATTTCTATAAATAAAAGCAAAATACTGCGGATGCTGGAAATCTGAGATAAAAACAAGAAATGCTGGAACCACTCAGCAGGTCTGGCAGCATCTGTGAAAAGAGAAGCAGAGTTAACGTTTCGGGTCAGTGACCCTTCTTCGGAACTAGCAAATATTAGAAATGTCAAAGGTTATATAAGCAAGTGAGCCAGGAGTGGGGCAAGAGATAACAAAGTGAATTCTATCTGGCAAAGACAGCAATGCTTTTTTTGAAATGAGAACAGAAAGTGTTGGAAATACTCAGGTCTGGCATGAGAGAGAGTGTAGAGAGAAACAGAGTTAACATTTTAGGTCTGTGACTTTTCTTCAGAACTGGCTAAAGTTAGGAATGTAACTGAAATGGGGGGTGGGGGGAGGCGGGGGTGTGGTGGGAAGAAGAACAAAGGGGAAGGTCTGTGATAGGATGGAGGGCAGGAGAGGTTAAATGACAGATGTCATGGAACAGAATGCAAATGGAGTGCTAAATAGTTGTAGTAAAAGACAAAGCATGAGCCCGGAGAGAGTGCTAATGGCAGAATAATGAACCGCACTGTCTGAAAGCAAAAACATGAAAAACAAGTTTAAGACTAGCACATGGTTAAAAAAATTTAAAAAATGAAAATATATTTTTTAAAAATGGAGCACATGCTCTGAAATTATTGAACTTAAAATTGAGCCCAGAAAGCTGTCATGTGCCTAATCGGTAGATGAGGTGCTGTTCCTCAAGCTAGCTTGCGTTGAGGTTCACTGGAACACTGCAGCAGGCCAAGGACAGAAATGTGGTCGTGAAAGCAGGGTAATGAATTAAACTGGCAAACAACTGGAAGCTGAAGCTTCCGTTTTGCTCTTATTTCAGTGTTTTTTTTTAATCAATTGAAGCCAACATTTACCTGTGCGAATACTAAAGGCCCTCAGAAGAGATGATCCAGTTTTAAAATGCAGCATAGCTAGGGGCTCCTTCAAAAGAAATCTAATCTAATAATTTTTTTTTTATTTCCAAAATATACTTTCTTCATAAAAATCTGTAAAAATTACATTGCCAAACAGTTTCCAAACAGCACCAAAAAATACAAACATTGCAAGGGAGATCAGTTTCCTTCAATACTGTCATGTGTTTCTTCCCAACCCTTCCGTTTCACAATTGTCATGTCAATTACAGTTTTACATTTACAGCAATTGAGAATATTAACGATACAGTTCGAGGGGTTTCCCATTGATCCAGCCGCTCAGTCCAGCTTGGTGGGGGAACCTTACACTGTGGTCTTTCCCCATTCTAATCTAATAATCAAATTCTAAATTTTCTCCTGAGTACTACAATCTGTATGACTGGCATTTGAAAGAATGTACCACACATATTTCAACAGCATCATGCTTAATGTGGCAATTGCTGTGGTTTCACTTCCCAAAGTTACACACATACTGTTATGCGTAATTCATTTTGAGCCAGGACCCTCTGACATTACAACAGTGGCTACACTTCAGAGCTACTTCGTTGGCTGTAAAGCACTTTGGGATATCCTGAGGTGGTAAAAGATGCTATAGAAATGCAAATTCTTTTGCTTGTTCTTTTTATCGCCACTTTTTTTGGTTATTTCTCCCCACCCCTGTCCTCCCTTGTTTCCATCACTTTATAATACATCCCTACATAGCTAGTTTAAAGTATTTGCTCAGTATACTGCAATTTCACTCTGAATTTCTTTTCATTTTTGAGACTCGGCTAGGTAAAGGCTGAGTGTATGAACAACCTCCTGGCTGGTTATTGGAGGGTGTCAGCTGTGATTCTGCAAGTTGGTTTAAGTTGGGCAAAGATGGCAGCAGAACTCCTGAGTCAGGTTCCAGTCCAGAACGCAACCAGGGGCTTTCTCTCACAATGTGGGCATGATGCCTTGTGGAGTATAACTCCAGTGTGATGTTGAAGTAGGCCGTTTCAGCTGTTCAATAAAGCAGCTCACTGGCGCCTCGAGCAGCTTTGCTTGGGGTACCATTTTGTGAATAAAAGGAAAATTAAGGTTAATGAGTAAAACATCATTTTTGAAAGGAGAGGCTCAGCGGAAAGGTGGAAGATCTGTTTAAAAGTACCTCTTGGCAGTAAAAATGTGAGATTATAATCAGTCATTTATTTATTTTATTTCTATTTAAAGGTACAGCACTGAAACAGGCCCTTCGGCCCACCGAGTCTGTGCCGACCATCAACCACCCATTTATACTAATCCTACATTAGTCCCATTACCCTCTCACATCCCCACCTTCCCTCAATTCTCCTACCACCTACGTATACTAGGGGCAATTTATAATGGCCAATTTACCTATCAACCTGCAAGTCTTTGGCTGCAGGAGGAAACCGGAGCACCCGGCGAAAACCCACGCGGTCACAGGGAGAACTTGCAAACTCCGCACAGGCAGTACCCAGAATCGAACCTGGGTCGCTGGAGCTGTGAGGCTGCGGTGCTAACCACTGTGCCGCTGATCATCTGGGCTCCTGGCCAAGTGGATTATTATAACCAGAATCTGCAGTATCTGTACACATTTGAGTGTTTGATTCACATTCTAGTTCATCCCTCGAGCATTTTTTTCACATTGAAGCTCAATATTATTTAAATAAAAACAAGGCGAGTGTAATCTGTTAGGAATAGTCACCTCAGATTGCCCATATATCTGTGATTTTAACCAGCAACTGGTCTGGAGGGTAAAGTCGCATAGCAGTTATGTTGCTGGGCTAACAATCCCAAGGCCTGAACTAATGATCCAGATATGTGAGTTCAAATTCCACCACAGCAGCTGCAAAATTTAAATTTAATTAACTAAATAAATCTGGAATAAAAAGCTAGTATCAGTAATAGTGACCCATGAAACTACCAAATTGTCATACAAACCCGCCTGGTTCGCTAATATCCTTTCGGGAAAGAAATCTGTCGTCCTTACCTGGTCTGACCGACATGTGACTTCAGACCTACAACAATGTCCTTGACTCTTCACTGCCCTTTGAAATGGCTGAGTAAGCCAGGCATTTGTATAGGAATGGCATTAAATGCTAGCCTTGCCAGCGATGCCCACATCCTGTGAATGAATAAAGATAGAAGTTTTTTTTATTCGTTCATGGGATGTGGGCATAGTTGGCAAGGGCGGCATTTATTACCTATCTCTAATTGTCCTCGAGAAGGTGGTGGTGAGCTGCCTTCTTGAACTGCTGCAGTCCATGTGGCTAGATACACTCAGTGCTGTTAGGAAGGGAGTTCCAGGATTTTGACCCAGTGACAGTGAAGCAAGGGCGATATAGTTCCAAGTCAGGATGGTGTATGGCTTGGAGGGGAACTTGCAGGTGGTGGTGTTCCCATGCATCTGCTGCCCTTGTCCTTCCATGTGTTAGAGGTCACTGGTTTGGAAGGTGTTGTGGAAGGAACCTTGGTGAGTTGTTGCAGTGCATCTTGTAGATGGTGCGCATTGCTGCCACTGTGCGCAAGTCGCGGAGGGAGTAAATGTTTAAAGTGGTGGCTGGTGTGCAAATCAAGCAGGCTGCTTTGTCCTGGATGGTGCTGAGATTCTTGTGTCTTTTGGAACTGCACTCATCCAGGCAAGTAAGTATTCCATCCCTCTCCTGATTTGTGCTTTGTTGATGGTGGGCAAGATTTGGGGAGTTATGAAGTGAGTTACTTGCTGCAGAATTCCCGGCCTCTGACTTGCTTTTATAGCCAGAGTATTCATGTGGCTGGTCCGGTTAAGTTTCTGGTCAGCGGTACCTTGCCACGCCAACCCCCCCCACCCCCCGGGCAAGATGTTGATGGTGGGGGATTCAGCAATGGTAATGCCATTGAACATCATGCGGAGATGGTTAGATTCTCTCTTGTTGGAGTTGGTCGTTGCCTGGCACTTGTGTGGCGCAAATATTACTTGTTCTGGTCTTGCTACGTGTGGGTACAGACTGCTTCAGTACCTAAGGACAGGGCAATCATCAGAGAACATCCCCTCTTCTGACCCTATGATGGAAGGAAGGTCATTGATGAAGCAACTGAAGATGGTTGAGCCTAGGACACTACCCTGAGGAACTCCTCCAGTGATGTCCTGGGGCTGAGATGATTGACCTCCAACAACCACAACCTGCGCTAGGTATGACTCCAACCAGTGGAGAGCTTTCCCCATGATTCCCATTGACTTCAATTTTGCTAGGGCTCATTGATGCCACACTCTCTCAAATTCTGCCTTGATGCCAAGGGCAGTCACTCTCACCTCACTTCATGTATGGTCCAAGGCTGTAATGAGGTCTGGAGTTGAGTGGCCCTGGTGGAACTCGTGTGAGAAGTGAGTGGTTTCCCAGTGAAGCTCTTTCCTTTTTTTCAAAGCTGAAAAGGATCTTGGACCTCGCGGTACTGATTAAATAGTACTTGACATACCGACATACCATGAACTGGTGGAGTGTATGTTTTATCTCCTAACTCACTCAGTTCCCAGTCAGCTGCATGGCCGGGGACAGGTGCCAGAGGAAGACGAAGAGAGATCACAAAAATTGCCTACTTCCACCTCCGTAGCATCAGTCACCTGTCCCCTTTATCTCAGTCCATCTGCTTTTATCCCCCCTCAACTTGATTACTTTAGTGTTATCAGCAATAGGAGCTGAATTAGAACATATGGTCCCTCGCACCTATTCTGCCATTGAGTGCAAGCATGGCTGATCTGTCTCAACTCCACTTTTCCCACTCACTCCCCATATCCCTTGAATCCCTGCAAGACAAAAAATCTGTCTATCCCAACCTTGAATATACTCAGCAATGGAGCATCCACAACATCTCTGCAGTAGAGAATTCTCAAGATTCACAACCCTTTAAGTGAAGTAGTTTTTCCTCATCTCAATCCTAAATGATTGACCCCTATCTGACCTCCCATTCTCCATAAACCTTACCTAACCAAACTCTGCTGCTGATGTCCTACAGTAAGCTGGTTAAATTTGTTCATGGTCCGTTAACACCTCAATGTTAAAATTCTCATGCTTGATGTCAAATCCCTCTATGGCTTCATCCCTCCCTAGCTGTGTAATCCTTCCAGCCCTACAACCCTCTGACATCTCCGCGTTCCTCCAATTCTGAACTCTGGCACATCCCCGATTTTAATCGCTCCACCATTGACGGCTGTGCCTTCAGCTGCCTGGGCCCTAAGCGCTGGAATTCCCTTCCTAAGCCTTGCCGCCTTTCTACCTTTGTCTCCTCCTTAAAGGTGCTCCTTAAAACCTACCTCTTGGACCAACTGTCGTAATATCTCCTTACGTGGCTTGGTACCAAATCTTGTTTGTTCATGCTCCCGTAAAGTATCTCTGGATGTTTTGCTGTTAAAAGTACTATATAAATGCAAGCTGTTGTCCATCACTGACCTACATTGGCTTCTGCTCCCCAAATACCTGAAGTTTAATATGCTCATCCTTGTGATTATATCCCTTTATAGCCTCACCCCTTCCTATCTGTAACTTTCTCCAGCAACACAATCCTGCCCCCTTCTCCAAGCAAACTCTGTACTTCCATGTCGGTAGCCTCAAACACCTCTGCCCTTACCTCAGTCATTTGTTGTTGAAACCCTTGTCTAGCCTTCATCTCTCATTCCAGTGACTTCTGCATCCACACCCTCAGCGGTGTCTTCAGTTATCTGCATTCTATTTTCTGGAATTCCCTTCCCAAATCCCTTTGCTTTTCCACCACCCCCTCCTCCTTTAAGACTCTCCATAACACCCCACAGCTTTGAGCTTTTAGTCAACCCTACCTCTCCTTTGGTTTCGTATGTGTTTATTCCACAAGCCTCAAAGTGCCTTGCACGTTTTTCTATGCCATAAAACTGCTGTTATAAATATCAGTTGTTAGAGGCCAAAAAAGGGAGATGTAACGAGGTCACACTTGAGTACATGGCCTCAAAAAACAATTAATATTATAAAAACTTCTTCCAGTACAGAGCACCGTTTGACCTGAACTCGACACTGGTTTGGAAGAAAAAACAATTACACTGACTCATGCAGTAAGTTTAGCATTTAAATAGCTGTGGTTCCAGGCAGGAGCATTAAACTGTCAGGGTAGTTGATAGGACTCCTTCCTGCTGATTATGTTGTTGTCATTATGGGAGATTGCATTGCTTGTAGGAGGTGAAATTACATTTTACTAATCCTGTGTGAGTGAGAGTGAAAATTGTTCATGGCTCGTGGTTCACCTGTCAGAACTTGGATCTTTTCTTTGTGGAAACATTGCTCTCATTTCCATTATTTCAACAGAATTCCAGTAAAATTCATCCTGGACTGGCTTATTTGTAAGATTTGATGTTATCTTGGCTCAGTTAGTAGCACTATCCCCTCCCACCTGATTCATTGTTGTAGTTTCAAGCCCCCTTTCTCCAGGATTTGAGCATGTAATTTGAGACTGATCGTTCAGTGCTCTACTGAGGGAGTGCTGCCTTGTCAGAGGTGCCATCCTTTGGATGAGGCAATAAACTGAGGCCCTGTCTTTCTCTTCTGCTTCAGATGGATGTTCGAGATTTCATGCCACTATTTGAAGGCGAGCAGCAAGTTCTTCTGCTGTCCTTGGTCAGTGTTCCCGGTCATTTGTCTCAGTGCAGTTTGTGGTATCTTGCTGTATACAAAATAACTGTCACATGTGTCTACATAACTGCCCCTTCACTTCAGAGTAATTTATTTTATACAAAGCGCATGTCTGGGAGACATAAGACGCTATATATATGCTAGCCCTTTTTTTGAAACCTGAGATCTTACTTGTGGCGTAGATAATGATTAGATGGCATGTGTGTGCATACAACTGAGCTGCTTTCCTGCATTGTGGGCCCACCATTCCACACATGCACAATCCTGACCCTGACATTTTAGACAGCACACTTGCCGAGTACTGACATCACAATAGCATTATGAAGATTACAGGAAAGCTTGTGCCACCATTGGCCTATTTGCCCGGTCTGATCAGACCTGCCACTTCAGTCTAAAATACCTAACGAGGGGTATACTGGCATGGTCACTGGCTGCAGGCGTCCCAAGCTGCGGGGGCCAGTGGTTGAAGAGCAGCATTATCTTCTGAAAGCTCGCTTTACTTGTACCATTTAGTACCAAAAAAACCCCAATTAATCTACCAACTGCTCAACAACTAAGCTGAGACAAGTTATTTCCAGCTTTTATGAGCTGATGAACCAATCCCCAACATAAGTTTATTCCTCCCCGGTACAAGCTCCTCCTTCAAACCAAAGGTGTCTGTCCCATTCTCGCCAAAACCTTGTGTTTTTAACCACAATTATTTAAATGATGTCACTGCTGCATCATTAGTTTCTTTGGGCAAGACTAGAACTAGTGGCCATAAATATAAGACAGTCACTAATAAATCCAATAGGGAATTCGGCAGAAACTTCTTTACCCAGAGAGTGGTGAGAATGTGGAACTCGCTACCACAAGGAGTGGGTAAGGTGGATAAATCTCCAGGACTGGATGGATTGCGTCACAGGTTGTTAAAGGAAGCCAAGGTGGAAATAACAGATGTGCTGAGGATCATCTTCAAATCCTCACTGGATACGGGCGAGGTGCCAGAGGATTGGAGGTCTCCAAACATTATACCATTGTTTAAAAAGGGTACGAGGGATAGGCCAAATAATTATAGGCTGGTCAGTCTGACCTCAGTGGTGGGTATATTATTAGAATCAATTCTGAGAGACAGGATAAACTGCCACTTAGAAAGACACAGATTAATCAGGGATAGTCAGCATGGATTTGTAAAGGGAAAGTCATGTCTTATTAATTTGATTGAATTTTTTGAGGAAGTAACAAGGAGGATTGATGAGTATAGTGCAGTGGATGTTGTCTACATGGATATTAGTAAAGCATTTGACAAGGTCCCACATGGCCTACTCATCAGAAAAATGGAATCTGATGGGATACAGGGGAATGTGGCAGGTTGGATCCAAAATTGGCAGAGAGAGGAAACAAAGGGTAGTAGTCGATGGATGTTTTTGCGAATGGAAAGCAGTTTCCAGTGGCATTCTACAGGGCTCAGTGTTGGGTCCCTTGCTATTTGTGATGTATATTAATGATTTGGACTTAAATGTGGGAGGCATGATTGCAAAATTTGCTGATGACACAAAATTTGGCCGTGTAGTTGATAGTGAAGAGGATAGATGTAGACTGCAGAATTATATCAATGGCTTGGTTGAGTGGGTGGAAAATTGGCAAATGGAATTCAATCCAGAGAAGTGTGAGGTAATGCATTTGGGGAGGGTAAACGAAGCGAGGGAATACGCAATAAATGGGAGGATATTAAGAGGAGTAGAAGAAGTGAGAGACCTTGGAGTGCATGTCCACAGGTCCCTGAAGGTGTCAGGACAGGTAGATAGAGTGGTGACGAAGGCTTTCCTTTATTGGCCGAGGTATAGAATGTAAAAGTAGGGATGTAATTCTGGAACTGTATAAAACTCTGGTTAGGCCACAGCTGGAGTATTGCATACAGTTCTGGTCACCACATTACAGGATGGACATAAGTGCTTTGGAGAGAGTACAGAGGAGATTTCCAAGAATTTCCAGGGCTTGAAAGTTGCAGCTATGAGGAAAAATTGGATTGGCTCGGTTGTTTTCCTTCGAACAGAGGTGGCTGAGGGGTGACTTGATTGAGGTGTACAAAATTATGAGGGGCCTAGATATAGTAGACAGGAAGGACCTGTTTCCCCTAGTGGAGAGGTCAGTTACCAGGGGGCACAGATTTAAATTGATTGGTAGAAGGATAAGAAGGGACATGAGAAATAACATTTTCACCCAGAGGGTGGTGAGTGTCTGGAACTCACTTCCTAACAGCACTGTGGGTGTACCTACACCCCCAAGAACTGCTTGAACCCTGGCCTCCTGATTCAGGCAAGAGTGCTACTCACAGGACATCCTGAGGTCATGAAAGGTGCTCTATAAAAATGGAAGTAATCTTTCTATAAAAGTAGACATGAAGTGGATTATGTCAGCCTTAATGTGCCCTGCACAAACTGTTGCATGCACATGAAGGACAGGCGAGGAGGTAGCAAAGTCGAGCAGTTTTGGAGGAGGGGAGGGCTGGAATGGACTCATGGTGAATTGTGGGGGCCAGGGAATGTGGGTAAATATGGAATCAGGTTATCTGTGAGCTTTTCCAAACTTAACTGAATTTTGCAGTGTTGTTTTGAATACCGGTAACACTTACCTGCCTTGTTTTTGCAGCTGTACGTATCTTCAGAGAGTCGTTTCAACACATTGGCAGAACTTGTTCACCACCACTCGACAGTGGCCGATGGACTTATCACCACCCTACACTACCCGGCTCCCAAACGGAACAAGCCCACGATTTATGGAGTCTCCCCTAATTACGACAAATGGGAGATTGAGCGAACAGACATTACGATGAAACATAAGCTCGGCGGAGGCCAGTATGGTGAGGTGTATGAGGGAGTGTGGAAGAAATACAACCTGACTGTGGCGGTGAAGACACTGAAGGTACAGTGGATTTCCTTCACAGATTTTTCACACAGAGGAGTAGAATCTGAGTAACTGCTGATTTGGCTCAACGAGTGTTGGGAAGAAAATGCAGTTTATAAGTTAATAATTTACTTAAGTTATTGGAGTTTCAAAATATTGCGGTGTTGGCTATAGCTCACTATCATCTCTGAGTCAGAAGATTGTGGGTTCAAGTTCCACTCCAGAGGCTTGAGCACATAATCCAGGCTGAAACTCCAGTGCAGTACCAAGAGAGTGCTGCAGTGTCAGAGGTGCTGTCTTTCAGATGAGCCAGCAAACCTACATTAAAGAAAGAAAAACTTGTAGTTCTGTTGCACCTTTCACATCCCCAGGATGTCCTAACGAGCTTTACAGCTTTTGAAGTGTTGTCACTGTTGTAACGTAGGAAATGTGGCAGCCAAATGTGTACAGCAAAGTCCCACAAACAGCAATGTGATGATGACCATCCATTGTTTTACTGATGTTGGTTGAAGGATAAATATTGGCCAGGACACTCCCCTGCTCTTCTTTGAAATAGTGCCATGGGATCTTTTACATCCACCTGAGAGGGCAGACGGGACCTCAGTTTAACATCTCATCCAAAAGACCGCATCTCTGATGATGCAGCAGTCCCTCAGTACTGCACTGCAAGTGTCAGCCTAGATTTTGTGGTCAAATCTTCAAAGTGGGGCTTGAACCCATGGCCTTCTTACTCAGGCAAGAGTGCTACCCACTGAGCTATGGCTGACCGTTCAAAATTGCTACATTGGCTGCAAAATGAGCCAGGACATCCTGAGGCCATGAAAGGTGCTCGATAAAAATGGAAGTAATCTTTCTTTCTATAAAAGTAGACATGAAGTGGATTATGTCAGCCTTAATGTGCCCTGCACAAACTGTTGCATGCACATGAACAAGTTAAGAATTAATTCTTAGCTTTGTACGATTTAATATGAACAATTGAAGTCATTGGTGAATCCCTGCAGGGAGGTGGAAGGTTACTGGCTGAGTATGGTATATCTAACAAATAGTCACAGTGACATGCAGTGTGAGTTTATGCAAATGAAAAGGACATACTTACCTTAAAGGGAGTGTAACAAAGGTTCACTAGACTGATTCCGGGAATGAGGTAATTGCCTTATAAGGACAGAACGAGTAGACTAAATTCTCTAGAATTGAGAAGAATGAGAGGTTGAAACATAGAAAGTTCTTGAGGAGCTTGACAGTGTACATGCTGGTGGATGTTTCTCCTGGCTGGGGAATCTGAAGCTAGGGGACATTGTCTCAGGAGAAGGGATTTAGGACAGAGATGAGAAATTTCCTTAAAGGTTTGTGAACCTTAGAATTCTCTACCCTGAGAGCTGTGGACGCTCATTTGCTGTGTGTATTCAAGACAGAGATTGATTGACTTTTGGGTACTAAAGGAATCTGGGGAGATATGGGGATAGTGCGGCAAGGTGGAGTTGAGATAAAAGATCAGCCATGATGTTACTGAATGGTGGAGCAGGCAAGAGGGGCTGAATGGCAGCCTTCAGCTCCTATTTCTCATCTGATTACAGAACAGTTTCACTGCTGGAATGTGACTGTTCATTTATTACCATTTAACATGAACCATGGAGGAATACATCCTGACTACTGCTGAGCTACATGTAGAAGTTGTTTTTATCCCTCTTATTGGCCAAGATGAAAATGTTCCATTGTTTTGTCCAAGGGGGTCGCATTTCTGTATCCCCAGTAATTAAATACGTGGCAAAGCTTTTCTGCAACCTGGTGGTTCGCCAGATTCATTGTAGTTGTTTGTGTGTGTTTCCAGGAGTGGAATGAGAAGATGGAGGGTTTAGGAACAGGAAGGGGATCTGTGAGGGGAAGAGAAGGAGAAAGTGACTTGAAATGGACCTTCATGGTAGCAGTGCCTCATGGCAACAAGTTCAAGGGGAGAAAAAAAAAAGTTTGAAAATCAGAGGCAGGTCATGGCGAGTTCAGGTGGTGAAAATTGCCGAGGATCAGTAATCAAGGGAAGAGAGATTGGTTTAATTGTAATAAATCTTTTTATAAATGTACACAGATTATTGGAGAATATTACAAAGGAAATTAACAATAAACTGGTTAATCAACATTGGGGAAATTCTGGTCATGTCATAACATCTGTTTTCCTAGTACATAGATATTGAGCCAGAACACCTGAGTGTACAATGAGGACATGCATTGTTCGGTAAAGAGGGATTATGGAGCAGTGTTTTTTTTTTTGGAAAAAAGATATATCTGTAAAAGAACTTTCACTGGGAGATGCTGCATGGCTTTGGGAATTTTGATTACTTCAGGCTGGAGGTTCACTACCTGATCCATCAGCTGTCTGAGGAGGATGATGGGTCTAATACAAGACATTAGGATCTGCAGCTACCCCCTGAGGATCGCAATTTCCTGCCCACACCGCTGGTAAATCCTGGCTTTGCCTCCAGGCTCAACGATTCCAATGTTGTCCTGCTCAGCCTCGTGTCCTCTACCTTCCATAAACCCGAGTTAATCCAAAACTCTGCCGCCTCTCTGCTAACTCGTGCCAAATCCCATCACTCCCCATGTGCTCACTGACCTACACTGGCTCCTGGTCTGACCAAGCCTCAATTAAAAAAAATTCTCATCATCAAATCCTTCCATAGCCTTGTCCCTCCCAGTTTCTGTAACCTCATCCAGTCTTACAACCCTCAGAGAACTCTGTGTTCTTCCAACTCTGGTCTCTTGAGCACTCTTCATTCCCTTTGTCCCGCCATTGGGGGTTGTGCCTTCAGTTCCCTCGGCCCTGAGCTTTGGAATTCCCTCCTTAAATATCGCTGCCTCTCTACTTCTCTCCTCCTTTGTGTCTCCTTAAAACTTAGCTCTTTGACCAAACTTTTAGTCACCCATCCAAACATCCCCTTTGTCAAGTTTTGTCTAATTGCTCCTGTCGTCTTGGGGCGTTTTACTAGGTTAAAGATGCAATAGAAATACAAGTTTTTTTTTTGGGTTTATTTTCCTGGAGCGTGAGAAAAAGAACAGCCGCTGAAAGTGGCACTTTACCAGACCCACAGAACCAGTAACTGTTTCCTGTTAAAACTATAGGACCAGTATATTTAATAGTGGACTTTTAATTGCTATGGATTCTATCCAGTGAGGGAGAAAACAAGTAAATCAGTAATAGTATCACATGTAGATACAGCCAGAACGACTTTGAAGACAGAAATAGAGAATAAAAAGCAGAAAATAAAAAATGGGGCAATAGATAGAGTGAAGGGGAGGGATGATAAGAGAAAGGACAAGAGGAAGGAGAGCAAAGTGCTGAGACAAATATATTGTCATTGAAGGATACAGTACCAAGTTTATTTTCTGTGTTGAAGGCTGAAGCCAGGGTTTCAGTCATACGAATTAGGAATTGGCCATTCGGCATTTCAAGCCTTCTCCATCATTTGATAAGATCATGGCTGATCTGATTGTGACCTCAACTGTACTTTCCTGTCTACCCCTTATACCCTTTGACTCCCTCGTCAATCAAGTATCTATCTAGATCAGCCTTAAAAATATTCATTGACCTTGCCTCCACTGCTCTCTCGGGAAGACAATTCCACAAACTAACTGTGCTTTTTAAGTGCAGGTCTTCCTTTTAGTGTTTGTAGTGGGGCTTGACTGCCTATCCTTCCTGGTATGAGACTTACAAACGTACGAATTAGGATCGGGGGTTGGCCACTCGACCCCTCGAGCTTGCTACGCCATTCAATAAGTTCATGGCTGAACTGATTACTCCACATTTCCACCTACCCCTGATAACCTTCCACCCCTTGCTTATCAAGAATCTATCTACCTCTGCATTAAAAATATTCAAAGACTCTGCTTCCACTGCCTTTTGAGGAAGAGAATTCCAAAGACTCACGACCCTCAGAGAAAAAATTTCTCCTCATCTCTGCGACCCCTTATTTTTAAACAGTGACCCCTAGTTCTAGATTCTCCCACAAGAGGAAACATCCTTTCCACATGCACCCTGTCAAGACCCCTCATGATCCCAGTGATTTCTGTAGTTTCAGCAGACACAACTCAAGTTGCTGAAGAATCTTGGTGACTCACAGCAATAATAGGCCAGTGAACTGGGATTAAAATACAGACAAGCACCCTGTACAGTGGATACAAGTTCATCGCTTTTACCAAGGTTCTTGGCTTGAGTAAGTGGCTGTCTTGTGACTGTAAAATCTCCCTGTTCGGTTTTGCCAGTGTTGATAGTCTTGTCTTCTGCCTCTCCCTTGTCTTCAATATGATTGACCTACCTGAGAGTTCATAGCACCAGTTGTCCACCAATTCAACGCTTTGATACTGGCCCTCAAAATAAAGTCAGGAGTAACCCTCCTGATATGGGAGAGGAATGGTGGTCAGCAAACTTCAACAATCAATAAACTATCCAATTTGAAAGACTGCCATGGAGTTCCCAAGTGTGACACAACTGAATTGAGTGTGCCATGAGCCCCACCTAGTGTTTTACTTTAACATAACAGCACCTTGCAGCAGTAGCTTGAATTGTACATTCAAGATAGTTAAATATAATACAGTTAGAAATCTTATTGTGCAATGTAGTCTGTACACATGGATAATCCGGTGCAGTGATTTTCATTCAGATAAATTAGATTTTTTTTTTACTTATTTCTCATAATAAACATTTGTACTATATGTCTACTTGAGCTGAGAGGATGACCCTAAATCGCACAGTGAACTTACAGGTTTCATCCTTCTAAACTTGTGTTCTGGCTAGAGAGAGTACTTTGAGTAGATTGGCTATGGAAACGCGTGGAGGTGATGAATTAAGAGTCGCATGAGATGTTGATGCAACATTACAACGATTGCATCATTCAGTGAGAAACTTCCCTGCACAGTGGAACCTTGATTATCTGCCATAATGAAGATTCCCCAGTTTTTGGTAGATAACTGAGAACCTTTGCATTGAGCTTCTCTTCTTCCTGAACTAACACAACAACAACCATTTGTGTTTATATAGTGCCTTTAACTTCATAAAACGTTCCAAGGAGCTTCACAGTCCTAAGTTACGAATGTGGAGAAAGCTGAATGATTTTGATCGGACAATTCTCTCATGTCAACTACTCAATGTGCCCATTCTGAAATGCATTTAAACGGGTGTAATGCACGTTTGAATCACTGATTTAATCGAACTTCAACCTCCCATTGATCCACTAGCAACCCGTTGATCAGTCAGTTTCAGCTGAGTTCTGCTATACATTCTACTGCAGTGAAATTTAACATGAGAGACGTCCCAACAACTTCCATTGTCCTCACTTGCAGACAAGATCAACTGGGGCATTGGAGAATTGATTGAGCATATCGCAGATGAGCTCAATTCCCACCATTCACCTGTTCTACTTTGCAGAAAGTGGGTGATGAAAGAGGGTAATAAATTAAATAATCCAAGTTATAACATTGGTGCAGGGTCTCTTGGAGACGAGCTATGCCATAAGGCTAGCTGAGAGGTATGCAGAACAGCCCAAGTCTAGATAGCAAAGTCACTGTTCCACATTGTATAGATCAGTTGTGTTAAGCTTGGCTCAGTGATAACACACTAGTCTTGCAGTCAGTAGATTATTGATTCAAGCCCCACTCCAGGACTTGAGCATGTAGTCTAGGCTGACACTTCAGAGCTGCTATTTTTGGACAAGGGGGGAAAAATTGCAGGGCCATAGGTAAAGAGCAGGGGAGCTTGTCTATTTGGACAGCTCTACCGAAGAGCTGGCACAGGCATGATGGGCTGAGTGGCCTCCTTCTGTGCTGCATCTTTCTATGTTAAACAGAGGCCCTGTCTGCCTGTTGAGGTGGACAGAAGGGAACCCTAGCATGATTCAACAAAGAGCAGGGGAGTTTGCCTGCTGTCCCAGCCAACATTCCTCCCCTAATACCACCAGCAATAGATAAACCAGTCATTTATCTAATTGCTGTTTGTGGGACCTTGCTGTGTGCTAATCAGCTGCACATCTGGCAAAGCAACAGTGACTACACTTTTTAAAAAGTACCTCATTGGCTGTGCAGCACTTTGGGACATCCTGAGGACACAAAAGGTGCTATGTAAATGCAAGTTTGTGCTTTCTACTTGGACAATCGTATCTATGTGCTATAATTGCTACCAAGATGGGAGGAAAGCATTTGTGATGCTATTTTCCTGTAATTGAAAATCAGTGGAAAGATAGACAAACAGTGTAGCCTTGTTTCTTTTTAAATTTTCCTCAGTATTCATTTCGTTTGCATTTACAAGTTTGGTGTTGGAATCAAGGAGTATCAGCTAAACCTGTACAGCGTGAATCAGGTCTTAAGGCCTGAACCAACTCCAAAGTGAAGCTCGCATTTCTTCACTTGTGTGGCAGATCAAGCCCTGATTGTGGATTCAGGCAGCATTGCATGGTAATGGAGTCAGTGCAGTGTGAATATAGGGGTGCGTCCCCTCGAGTAAGCCCATAGCATTCAAGTTTGAAATAGATGCTATTTTAACATGGGGCTTTTGCTATATCCTGTATGATATACAGTATGTACAATACTGGTAATATTTTCGAACTATAATTATTACAGCTTCCCTGTCTTCCTCTGTGCATCTCAATTTCAGAACAAATTAGCCTTTAAGAGACCATTGTATTCTTTCAGGGCAAAGTAGCAAAACATTTATAAAGCAGAGGATGTACAGGTCTGTGAGGGGACAGAGTGTGGGGTAGTGGGATTAGTTTTGCATTGCTCCAACAAACAGCCGGCATAGACGCGATGGGCCGAATGACTGACTGTTGTAAATATCGATGGTTCTAAATGAACTAGATTCTTCTGAGAAGCTTTTTGAGCTCTACCCATTAGATTTATGTTTTCAATGGTCACTTATTGACTTCCAAACAGTGACTGTAGCCTGGCTGCAAACAAGATCCTCTAGTTATTGCACATTTCTTCAACGTGTAGCATTTTGTTGATTCAGAGTACAGATAATTCAACAAAGGGCTGTCCTAGATCGTGGGCAAGAGTGCTATCAGTCCTACTATAAACAAAGCTGTTTTTTGTTGGGCTTCAGCATGAAAGCCTGTTGACTTAAGTGGTTTTTGCTGTTTTCCTCAAATTAAGTCAGATGTGCATGCGTGACTTCAATGCATTTGTCCCCAGGACCAATATTTTTCAGTGACGTTATCAATTGATTCAGTATGCTGACCGCACAGTGTTACAGGCAACAGAATCTTGTGAATGGCAATTTTAATGGACGTTGGCATGCAAGTAGTATTGATAGAGCATCACCATGTACATTAGACTAGTAATCCAGTGGTTCAGATCTCACTAGGGAAAGTTGTGAAATTGAACTCAAAATAAATAGAGTAATTTGTGGGCTAGCTCCAGAAAATGACCATTGAAAGCTGCTCAATTGCCGTATGAACTGCCACCTCTATCTGGTCAGACTGGTATGTGATACCAGTTTCCCATTATGTGGTTAACTCTTATTAATGTTTTCTGCTAGGGATGGGCAATACAGCTAGTGTTACCCACATCCCAAGAACAAGTAAACATTACCACATGGCAGCACCATCCATCCACTCTCGTCTTACTAACCACACAAAGTTTCCACTTCGCTCAGCAGTTTAAGGACTGCCTTCAGCTCACAGTGCACAAATAGGGAGTTCTTACAAAATGATCGCAATAAAGGCAGCTCAGATTGTTTGAAGGACCGTCTGTAGGGTACACAGTGAAGGTGCCATACTTGAGGAAGCAATAGTAAAGGGCTAGGATTAGGAGAAGTGCGTAGAGAGCAAGAGTAATAATGGTCAGCCAATACCAGCTAAGGCTGGTTTAACTGGTCACTCACTACTGTTATAAAAGCAAAATACTGCGGATGCTGGAAATCTGAAACAAAAACAAGAAATGCTGGAATCACTCAGCAGGTCTGGCAGCATCTGTGGAAAGAGAAGCAGAGTTAACGTTTAGGGTCAGTGACCCGAAACGTTAACTCTGCTTCTCTTTCCACAGATGCTGCCAGACCTGCTGAGTGATTCCAGCATTTCTTGTTTTTGTTTCACTCACTACTGTTTGTGTTTTTGTACATAAAATGGCTGCTGATTCAAAGTAACTCATTTCAGGTGATGTGTTTGGAGATATTTCTATACAGGATAAGGTGCTGTATAAATGTGAGTCTTCGAATCATAGAATGATGTGACACTGAAGGCGACCATTCAGCCCATCATGCCTATCCCAGCTCTTGGAAAGAAATATCCAATTGGTCCCATTCCTCCCGCTCCTTCCCAATAGCCCTGCACATTTTCCCTTTCAAGTCTATATCCATTTAACTTTTGAAATTTGCTATTGAATCTGCTTCCATCACCCTTTCAGGCAGCACATTCCTGATCACAACAACTTGCTGCATAAAAATATTTCTCCCCATCTCCTTCCTGGTTCTTTGGCCACAGCAAATATTAAGCAGAATTCATATTTCAGCCATGCACAGTTGGTGCTGAATTGAAATATGACATGTTGCACTTGGATCTGGAATTATAACCTCATTGTCTCCATGCATGTTTTCGAGATTTGACTATAACTTGCTGTGTGTACATTCAAAGTTTATAACCTCTTGTTATTGTGAACAAATGTCTGCAGCAAAAGGTAGAATGTGCTCTTTGCAAGAAAAAGGCACTGACATTTCACTTAAAGAAAGCAGTGAATCACAAGTGATGCATTCGAGATTGACACCGCTCCTGCCATAATCTCTTGCCACATAACGAGAATGAATGTTGGCAACAGATGGATCAAGCTGTCTATTTCCTTTGTGTGTAGTCCCAGCATCCCTGAACACCTTGCTCCTCTATGCTTAATGCAGAGCTGTTCTCTTTCTCCAGGAGGATACAATGGAAGTGGAAGAATTCTTGAAAGAGGCTGCAGTTATGAAGGAAATTAAGCATCCCAATCTGGTACAGCTGCTAGGTAAGTGTGTGCAGGTGAAGTGATTGTTAGACTGATGCCAGTTTTTAGGAAGGGAAATTGTCTCCATTGATTCCACATCCTTCCTCCAAACAATTAAAATCAAAAATAGAGGCGTAAAGTCAGGGTTATAAATAAAAGCACAAAGGCGGGGGTTTAAGAAGCAACTTATTTTTATGCAGACTATTACTGGATTTTGCATCACCAGAAGAGGCTACAGGATCTCAGTTAGTCATGGCATTGAAGAGGGAGCTAAGTTAGTACTTGAAAGATATTAAAGGATATAAGAAAGGACAAGAGCGTGCAATTAGGATGAATGACTCCAATGGGGAGTCAAACACCAGCAGAAGTCTTTTCGAAACTAATAAAATAGCTGGCTGCAGGTTAAATGAGCTTGGATTTAACTGGACAAAACTGCATCCTGAGTACTGAAGTATCATTGAGTACAGAATTTTGAGGTTGATAAACTACTTGTGCTGACTGCAGTCCTGAAATATATTGAACTTGGCTGCCATTGCACTTACAGTTTCACTTGAATTTGCTGGACATAGGTGTTGTTGTGAAGCCTTGTATCCTAAGCATGGTCTTATACCCATGAAATGTTAAACTACAGTAAGTGTATCCTGTGAATAAATTCCTGGACATTGGTTTTACATCTTTAGTTATTTTTGAGATGTTAACTGTACTTCACACAATTACACAGAATGTACAACACAGAAACAGGCCCAACTGATCTATGCTGGTGTTTATGCTCCACATGAGCCTCCTCCTTCCCCACTTCATCTAACCCTATAAGCATAACCTTTTATTCCTTTCTCCCTCATGTTCATATAGCTCCCCTTAAATGCATCTGTGCTAATTGCCTCAACTACGCTGTAATGTTCTATGTACTCATGTTAGCAAGTTTCACATTCCAAGCACTGTCTGGGTAAAGAAGTTCCTCCTGAAATCCCTATGTGATGTATTAGTGACTATTTATGGGCCCTAGTTTTGGACTCACCCACATGTGGAAATGCTTCTCTACATCTGTCCTATTAAACTTGTTTGTAATTTTGAGCATCTCTATCAGATCACCCCTGATCCATTTCTTTTCTAGAGAAAAAGAGCCCCAGCTTGTTCAATCTTTCCTGATGGGTATAACCTCTCAGTTCTGATATCATCCTTGCAAATCATTTTTGCACCTTCCCCAGTGCCTCTATATCCTTTTTATTATATGGAGACCAGAACTGTGCACAGTGCTCCAAGATTCTATAAAAGTTTAACCTAACTTCTCTACTTTTCAATTTGATCCTTCAAGAACCCAGTGCTTTATTTGCTTTTTTGGCCTTATTGACTTGTGGTACTACTTTTAGTGATTTTTGTATCTGTAGCCCCAGATCCCTCTGTTGTTCTACCCCATTTAGCCATTTATTTTGCTGCAGTCAATCGTTGGGTGCAGTTAGAAGCATAAGAGAACTCTTAGACTAGAAAACCATTTAGCCTTTCAAAGTTCCTAGGAAATATTTAGCTCAAACAGGCCATTCAGCCCAACAAGTCTAAGCTCCTGGCTTGCAAAAAATACCCATCAATACCCATTTTCGCCAATCTCCCTTTGAGGTCATGTGTTGAATTTTAGTCTCTTATTGTACAAAGGGACACCGGGTTAGCACTGATAGTTCAAGGGGAGGCTGCAAAGCTGATGCCTGAACTTAGAGGTTTGGGTTATGAGTCTTGAGAAAAGCAAGTTGAGAGGAAATTTATGTGGCTCAGTGTCAAATTTTGTTTGATAACAACAACTTGCATTTATATAGCACTTTTAATGTAGCTAAATGCCCCAAGGCGCTTTACGGAACCATTATTGAATAAAATTTGACACCGAGCCGCATAAGGAGATATCAGGACAGGTGACCAAAACCTTGGTCAATGAGGAAGGTTTTAAGGAACGTCTTAAAGGAGGAGAGAAATGGAGAGAAGCAGAGGCGTTTCAGGAGGAAATTGTGAACATTCCTGTGAAGGATGTTTTGCTATGTTAAAGGCGCTATAAAAATGCAATTTGTTGGGACTTGATAAAAGTCACTAAAATTTTCACTGATGTATAGAAATGAAGTTCAGAAAGGTTCTGCTGGTGGGTACTGTATTTCAGGACTTAGAGGACTCTCTTTAAAGTTAAGAGTATCAAAATAAAACAGTCAGCATATTTTTAAGTAAGTGTGTGATAGAATAGGGGAGCAAATTACCAACAACATGATGGATCAGCTGATCTTTTCCTGCCCGTCATTTTCATTTGTTCATAACGAAGGGGTAACGGAAACACATGGCAGGGTTTTTACTGGTGAATTCCTGTTAGGAAAGGGGACATGGAATTGTTAGTTCTAGAATCACAGCCCGTAACCCAGTGAGAGATTTGGAAGAATCGGTTACATGGTCTTCAGCTCAAAACTTTGCAATGTTACGATTGGAAAGTTGCCTTTCAAACCCTGGAATGTTGAGTCCCCTTTTATAACAAAAAAATGTTGGGGAACAAAGATTCTATCAGACAACAAAACAACATTAAATGTTTGAGTGTTTTTTTTTGGACCGAGTCTCTGTGCACAAGTTGATGCCGAGTAAGAGGTCATTCACCCAGCTGGAAACACCTACTGTATTTGAACACCACGTAGAATGTTAGTAACATTACAATGAGTCCCTTGTGTCATTCCTTCCCAAAGGTGTATGTACTCGGGAGCCTCCCTTTTATATCATCACAGAGTTTATGACTCATGGTAACCTCCTGGATTACCTGCGTGATTGCAACAAGGAGGAGGTGAATGCTGTTGTGCTGCTATACATGGCAACTCAGATCTCCTCTGCGATGGAGTATTTGGAGAAGAAAAATTTCATTCACAGGTACGTTGTTCTGGTACTTGAGAATCTTAGCAGATTAATGATTAATCTCGCTGTGTCGGATTGTGATTCACTGTGGCAGATTGTAGCGCTCCAAACTTATTTTTAAAAGCCAGCTCCCTGTAGAATATAACACAGCATTAGAATTATCCAAACCTCGCCATTCTGGCCAGGAATTGTGGTGGCTTAAAAAAAAAACTAAGTTCTTCACTCATGCAGAAACAGCTTGAACTCTCTGTCACTGAATTCAGTGCTCACGCTGCAATAGCCTGTTCCTGTACAAGTGAAAGCTGATTATTTTCAAGGTACAATAAGATTCAGCCATTGAACGATTTCTGTAAGTAAGCTACTTAATTGCACAGTTGCTATACTTGCTGGTCACTGGAGCTTTATTTCTTCTCTACAGCTACATCTGTTATCTGAGGGGAGGGAATTGTCATTTTAAAATTTATATCTATGTGTTAAAAATGCTGAGTATCTGCCCTTTAGTCTGGACAATGTCTAACCTTTCCATTTGCAGTCGTTAGCACACTGCCTTCATATTCTTCACAGGCAAATGAGGCTTCCTAGCAATCTAATTGTCCCTTGTAATTTCTCTGAGCGATCTAATTGTTCCTTGTACCTATTCCAGCATCTAATTGTAATTTCCCACGGGGTCTAATTGTTTCATGTAACTTTCCCTCGGAATCTGATTGTTCCTTGTAGCTTTTCCTAGGGATCTAATTCTTCCTCGTACCTTTCCCTAGGGATCTTGCCGCGAGGAACTGCCTTGTAGGGGAGAACCACTTGGTTAAAGTGGCTGATTTTGGGCTAAGCAGGTTAATGACGGGGGACACGTACACAGCACATGCTGGGGCAAAATTTCCCATTAAATGGACTGCTCCAGAGAGCCTGGCCTACAACAAATTTTCAATCAAATCTGATGTGTGGGGTAAGTACACCGTTGCTCCAGCTGAATATTTATAATATGCATTGTTAAAATTCTTGTATGGATTGTAAGTGCTTTGGGAGGAACCATCTGGAATAATGAATTCTGGTTGAAGAAACATCACTATTAGAAAGAAAACTCTTACTATTAGCTTGAGCCACCTGCTGGATTTCCCCTGCCTCCCCCCCCCCCCCCCCCCCCCATTTATGTTGTGTTTTGTAGTTTTAATGTTGAGTTCCAATCAGTTAATTATGGTTGCTGCCTGTAGGAGTGTTGATGAATGCCAACAAGGTCAGGAAGCTGAATTACCAGCAGTTGCTTCCACCACTAACCTGGAGTCATTTAGCTTCCTGGGTTTATCTATTCAATTCTTCAAAGCCTCCCCCCCACCCATCACCACCCCCTGACTGTGTTGTAATTGCTCATTGCTGAGTAGATAGAGGAACAGGGAAGCATTAATATCCATATTTACCTACCTCTTTCGAACAATTTTTAACTAAGAGGTCTTGAAGGCAGCTGTCCCTATGCAAATGTGGAGTTAGGTGAGCCTGCTATTGTTTATCATCAGTAATTTGACCATTTCTGACTCTCCTGTGTATCTCACGATGGGGCTAATGTTATGCCATTACTCTGCAACTGCTTGTGTTATGGAACTGCTGCAAAGAAAATTACCTCTTTCCATATTGTGTATCTGAATCCCTTAGCATTTGGTGTTCTGCTGTGGGAGATTGCGACGTACGGCATGTCCCCCTACCCTGGAATTGACCTCTCTCAAGTTTATGACCTGTTGGAAAAGGATTACAGGATGGAGCGGCCTGAGGGTTGTCCAGAGAAAGTCTACGAGTTGATGCGAGCGTGTGAGTACGAGTTAATTCAGTGGCATGTTTAGATCATGCATGATATATTAATAACCTTACGGCTGCCATTATAAATTCCTTACAATGGAGCCTGTCACGCTGCAGTTACTTCCTCAAACCACTGGAGACACTCGAGTGATGCCAACCTTTCCACAGCCAGTGACCAATTGAAAATACTCGGTCCATACAAAGTTATTGTATCAAAGCATTCTTACCCCAGCTTTTCCCACAGGCAGTAGACTCAAGATTACCATTTTTTAATGCTTATCGTTGGTACAGGAAGTATAAGAATCTAGAA
The DNA here is from genome assembly GCF_036365525.1 of Heterodontus francisci. Classification (NCBI taxonomy): domain Eukaryota; kingdom Metazoa; phylum Chordata; class Chondrichthyes; order Heterodontiformes; family Heterodontidae; genus Heterodontus; species Heterodontus francisci. Next base: position 7,469,112 of record NC_090402.1, on the reverse strand, counting down.
AGCTACATGTCAATATTTCCAGTGTGACTTCCTAGCATTTAATCTTTTTATTTAAAAATAAACTTCTGAAAATAGCCCAGTCTCAAAAGTGAATTGCAACTCTTGGCAGCACCATGTCTACAGTTCTGACAGATAACGTCAAGAGCTGCGCTTTGCGCCAGGTCTCAATGCTCGACATCACCTGCGGTAGGAATGGCGAAAGCCTGCCTGCTTTCCTCATGAAATCAGTCAATGGATTAATATTAAGAAGAAGCCGTGTTGATGCTGTTGGATGGGAAAGCTTTACCTGAGTAAGGAAACTTCTAACCACAATGCCTGCCTCTAGGTTGGAAATGGAACCCAGGGGACCGACCATCATTCGCAGACATCCATCGAGCGTTCGATACAATGTTCCAAGAGTCCAGCATATCAGAAGGTGAGTGCTGGTGGTGGAGGACAAACCAGGTTATATGAGGGGTGCATAGATTCAGCTGGTCTCAGTCCCTCTGAGGCGACACAAAAAAAAATTCCGAATTCTTGTTTTTCTCTATATTTACAAACTCGCACTTTATTTCCATTGTCTCTATTAATAAATGATGTCTATCTAACATCATTTTACCTTAAGATAGCAGACTTTCAAAAAAATTAGGACAAGGAGTCCATTGGAATTGTGCCAATATTTATGGTGGTTCGTGAGAATGTGCCAGTTTTCTGCAGCGGGTCCATTGGAGTATCTCAGTATTTCCAGAGAGAGAATGGGAGCGTGTCATTATTTACTGGGTGCACGTCGGTATTTACTGGGAGTGAATGGGTGCGTGTTGTTAGGATCTGAAGTTCTGTTGATGGATGATAAATACCTGGTAGTTCAAAATAATAGGGTGAACAGGTGATGAGTGTTAATTGGTTATTTGTATTCAAATGTGTATATATAAAGAGCCAGCCAGCACTGGCTGTGGGTGTTGGTCGGAGTGCAGAAGTAAGCTTTGTCACAAGCAATAAACAATCTCCACCAAAGCATCCTAGTCTCAGTGTCTTCTTCACAAACAGGCTTGGAAGCATCTCTAACACGTGTCGGAACTTACTGGGAGTGAATAGGTGCGCGTCAGTATTTACTGGGGGTGAAATGGTGTGCGTCAGTATTTACTGGGAGTGAAGGGGTGCGCGTGAGTATTTACTGGGAGGGAAGGGGTGCGCGTGAGTATTTACTGGGAGTGAAGGGGTGTGTGTCAGTATTTACTGGGGGTGAAATGGTGTGCGTCAGTATTTACTGGGAGTGAAGGGGTGCGCGTGAGTATTTACTGGGAGTGAAGGGGTGCGTGTCAGTATGTACTGGGAGTGAAGGGGTGCGCGTCAGTATTTACTGGGTGTGAAGGGGTGCGTGTCAGTATGTACTGGGAGTGAAGGGGTGCGTGTCAGTATGTACTGGGAGTGAAGGGGTGCGCGTCAGTATTGACTGGGAGTGAAGGGGTGCGCGTCAGTATTGACTGGGAGTGAAGGGGTGCGCGTCAGTATTGACTGGGAGTGAAGGGGTGCGCGTCAGTATTGACTGGGAGTGAAGGGGTGCGCGTCAGTATTGACTGGGAGTGAAGGGATGCGCGTCAGTATTTACTGGGTGTGAAGGGGTGCGTGTCAGTATTTACTGGGTGTGAAGGGGTGCGTGTCAGTATTGACTGGGAGTGAAGGGATGCGCGTCAGTATTTACTGGGTGTGAAGGGGTGCGCGTCAGTATTTACTGGGTGTGAAGGGGTGCGCGTCAGTATTTACTGGGTGTGAAGGGGTGCGCGTCAGTATTGACTGGGAGTGAAGGGGTGCGTGTCAGTATGTACTGGGAGTGAAGGGGTGCGTGTCAGTATGTACTGGGAGTGAAGGGGTGCGCGTCAGTATTTACTGGGTGTGAAGGGGTGCGCGTCAGTATGTACTGGGAGTGAAGGGGTGCGCGTCAGTATTGACTGGGAGTGAAGGGGTGCGCGTCAGTATTGACTGGGAGTGAAGGGGTGCGCGTCAGTATTGACTGGGAGTGAAGGGGTGCGCGTCAGTATTGACTGGGAGTGAAGGGGTGCGCGTCAGTATTGACTGGGAGTGAAGGGATGCGCGTCAGTATTTACTGGGTGTGAAGGGGTGCGCGTCAGTATTTACTGGGTGTGAAGGGGTGCGTGTCAGTATTTATGGGAGTGAAGGGGTGCGTGTCAGTATTTATGGGAGTGAAGGGGTGCGTGTCAGTATTTATGGGAGTGAAGGGGTGCGCGTCAGTATTTATGGGAGTGAAGGGGCGCGCGTCAGTATTTATGGGAGTGAAGGGGTGCGCGTCAGTATTCATGGGAGTGAAGGGGTGCGCGTCAGTATTTGCTGGGTGTGAAGGGGTGCGTGTCAGTATTTGCTGGGTGTGAAGGGGTGTGTGTCAGTATTTACTGGGAGTGAAGGGGTGCGCGTCAGTATTTACTGGGTGTGAAGGGGTGTGTGTCAGTATTTACTGGGTGTGAAGGGGTGCGCGTCAGTATTTACTGGGTGTGAAGGGGTGCGTGTCAGTATTTACTGGGAGTGAAGGGGTGCGCGTCAGTATTTACTGGGTGTGAAGGGGTGCGCGTCAGTATTTACTGGGTGTGAAGGGGTGCGCGTCAGTATTTACTGGGTGTGAAGGGGTGCGCGTCAGTATTTACTGGGTGTGAAGGGGTGCGCGTCAGTATTTACTGGGTGTGAAGGGGTGTGTGTCAGTATTTACTGGGTGTGAAGGGGTGTGTGTCAGTATTTACTGGGTGTGAAGGGGTGCGCGTCAGTATTTACTGGGTGTGAAAGGGGTGTGTGTCAGTATTTACTGGGTGTGAAGGGGTGCGCGTCAGTATTTACTGGGAGGGAAGGGGTGCGCGTCAGTATCTATAGGAGTGAAGGGGAGCGCGTCAGTATTTACTGGGAGGGAAGGGGTGCGCGTCAGTATTTACTGGGAGTGAAGGGGTGCGCGTCAGTATTTACTGGGAGGGAAGGGGTGCGCGTCAGTATTTACTGGGAGGGAAGGGGTGCGCGTCAGTATTTACTGGGAGGGAAGGGGTGCGCGTCAGTATTTACTGGGAGGGAAGGGGTGCGCGTCAGTATTCATGGGAGTGAAGGGGAGCGCGTCAGTATTTACTGGGAGGGAAGGGGTGCGCGTCAGTATTTACTGGGAGGGAAGGGGTGCGCGTCAGTATCTCTGGGAGTGAAGGGGTGCGCGTCAGTATTTACTGGGAGGGAAGGGGTGCGCGTCAGTATCTATGGGAGTGAAGGGGAGTGCGTCAGTATTTACTGGGAGGGAAGGGGTGCGCGTATGTATCTATGGGAGTGAAGGGGAGCGCGTCAGTATTTACTGGGAGGGAAGGGGTGCGCGTCAGTATCTATGGGAGTGAAGGGGAGCGCGTCAGTATTTACTGGGTGTGAAGGGGTGCGCGTCAGTATTTACTGGGAGGGAAGGGGTGCGCATCAGTATTCATGGGTGTGAAGGGGAGTGCGTCAGTATTTACTGGGAGGGAAGGGGTGCGCGTCAGTATTTACTGGGAGGGAAGAGGTGCACGTCAGTATTCATGGGAGTGAAGGGGAGCGCGTCAGTATTTACTGGGAGGGAAGGGGAGCGCGTCAGTATTTACTGGGAGGGAAGGGGTGCGCGTCAGTATTTACTGGGAGGGAAGGGGTGCGCGTCAGTATTTACTGGGTGTGAAGGAGTGCGCGTCAGTATTTACTGGGAGTGAAGGGGTGCGCGTCAGTATTTACTGGGAGTGAAGGGGTGCGCGTCAGTTTGCAGTACTAAGTAGTCAATCTACAGCTAAATGTTTTTGTGGCCAAAGGGTCGGGTTCTTCATGGTAAGTTCAGTTAGTTTTGGTGCAAAATATAAATTTAATCTGTAGGTCATGTAAGCAGTCACATGGTACGGTGTTTCACATTTTGTAGGTCAGTATATTGTTAAACATTAAGCACCTTCATTGTTTAAATGGCCCGTGGTAAGTTTCCAGACTTCTGCTGGCTGAAAAAGTGGGCAGGTCATCTGCATTTATTTTTGGAAACCCTACCACAATTTAAACAAAAATTTGAAAACGTAGTTATTTTAACAGTCCAGGAATGTCTTTGTCGTGTACTTTACAGAGGTCGAAAAAGAACTAGGGAAAAAAGGAGGGAAATGCTGTGGCAGCAACAAGCCACAGGCACCGGAACTGCCGACCAAAACGCGCACCCTTCGCAGAACAACCGAGAGCAAAGAGCCAAATGAGGTCCAAGAGGCATCCCATTCAATACTTAAAGTCCTGAGCCAACATGGTACGTCTCGCATTACATGTGAAAGCGTGCAGGAGGCGTAACTAACGAAACCAGGGACAGCAAGACTATGCGCTGAACCCCAAAGTCATTCTTAACATTAAGTTTTACAGAAACTGGCCATTTGCTCCACTTGAACCTCTTCCCACCCCTTACATCATCTCACCCTATCATTTCATGTTGTACTGAAAGCAAAATTAATCTTTATTTAAATGTTTGTTAAACCGCACATCTCTTGAAAACAGTATCAGAATGCTGTGACTTTGTTTAATTGTTATTACCTTTGTCTAAACAGCGAGTTGCATTGTATGGCATCACTAAGGTACTGGGAACTGAATACCGAGCAGTATTTCTACCGTGTAAGAGTTTAAAATAACGTGAATAGTCTTAATTTTCCCCCCTTTTGTGCTGATCAAAGTGAGGAGGATGCTAGTCCTGCGACTGGAACGCCTTCCATTTTAGACACAGCTCAGTAAAGCTCCCTCAACTGTGTAACAAACAACTTGCCTCAATCCCAGAATCCAGAAAGGCTCTCCCTACTTCACCAGTGTCTATACCAGGTACCCTGTGGCCTCTGAGTGAAAATGCCAATTACTGCAATATAAGGAGTGAGCCGGTGCTGTAGGCCTATGCCCACTCGGAACTGGATTGGGAGCATCCAAACTCATCTCGTGTAAGACCCCTCATTAGTCTGAGCTGGATTTGAACACAGGCCACTCTCTCCACTACTTCCCCCCCGCCCCCTCCCCCCACTCCCGCACAAATAGCATGCCGCACCCACCTGCAAATACAACCCTCCCGCCACCCACACAAACACCCGCAGTGCGGACCCACCTGTCTTCCTCCCCTCCACTCCCACGACCAGAAGAAGGTTATTATTTACAGAACAACTGTTGCTATAGTCAGTATGATCATTTGTTTGGATGTGAAGAATAAAAGTAGAAGTGAAGTACAGAAACAGAAAATGCTGCAAATACTCAGCAGGTCAGGCAGCATCTGTGGAGAGAGAAACAGAGTTAACGTTTCAGGTCTGTGACCTCCCATCAGAACTGAGAATGTTTGGTTGCCCAGAGCATAATCCTGTGCAGAACAGCAAGTGTGGATGTTTATGTTTGCTTCTCTGTGTGCAGATTCTGGGGACCACGAGATGGCCATTTCTCCGATGCTGCCACGCAAGGACAGAGATCCAGACAGCAACTTGGATGATGACCGTTTGCAGTCTTTCACTAAGGAGAAAGGCAAATCCAGTTCCATCTTCAGCTCCTTCATCAAAAAGAAGAAAAAGACTGCGCCTGCCCCTCCCAAACGCAGCAGCTCTTTCCGGGATGTGGACGGGCAGTCGGAGAGAAAGGTGGCAGAGGATGCCAGCACAGCTGGTAAAGATGGAAACAACGGAGCCTTTGTCAATAGCGTGGTGCCTTTAGACACAATGGACCCAAGCAAATTGCAGCACTCGTTTAGCATTGGGGGGCAAAGTGCCAACAATGGAGGTGGAGGAGTCGCCAATGGAAGCTTCTTGGGAACAACTGGGTTCTTCTCTCCGCACTTGAAGAAGTCCAGCACGTTAGCCTCAGGCAAAGCTGTGGGGAGTGAGGAGGAACCGATCTCCAACTCCAAGCGTTTCATGAGATCTTGCTCTGCATCCTCAATGCCCCCGGGCAGCAAAGAGATGGAGAGGAAAGCCCTGACGCTACCCCGGGACCTCCAGTCTGCAGGGAAGCAGGCTGAGTCGTCCCTGGCCTCGGGTTGCGATAGGAATGAGAAGCCAGCCTTACCTCGAAAGAGGGCAAATGATACTAAAGCAGACGTGGCTCCTCGGGGAAGCTTGACTGCACCGCCTCGGCTGCCGAAAAAGACGGACGAGTTAAATGACGATGTTTTTGGTAATTTGGAGTCCAGTCCCAGCTCAAGCCCGCCGGCATCAACTCCAAAGCTTGTCCGTAGGCAGCCAGCAGCCATTGTGTCCAGCAGTCCCAATGTCAAGGACAAAGATGAGGGTGGGAAAATTTGTGCCTTAAATTCTGCTTCCCTACAGGAGCACGTCTCCTCCGGCCTGGCTCCTCCCGCACTGAAGCAGAGCTCCACCTCGTTCCTGGGGGGGGTGAATCTGCTTACTGAGGACTCGAGGGCACGAAGGTTCAAGCAGGCTCCTGAGCAGCTGCTGTCAGCTCCTGTCAGGGACCGAGGCAAGCTGCAGAAATCCAAGCCTGCTCCTCCTCCTCCGCCGGCTGCAAAATCAGTCAGGCCGCCTCGGAGCCCGACCCACGAGACAGCAGGCGAGAGTGTCGGAGGCGCCAAGCCCAAGCCAGTCACGGACGCTTCAAATAGTGAGGCCTTGAAGCCCAGCCCGCTGGGGGACATGGTTAAAAGGCCCACCCTCCACTCCGCACCAAAGCCCCAGTCCTCGGCGAGGTCGTCGGCCACCCCCTTATCCTCCACCCAGCCTGGCTTGCCGAACCCAAGCACCGAGCAGCAAGCCTCCACCACCACGGCCTTCATCCCCCTCATCTCCACCAGGGTGTCCCTGCGGAAGACGAGGCAGCAGCCAGAGAGGATGGCCAGTGCCAACATCACCAAGGACACTGTCTTGGAAAGCACCGAGGCGCTGCGCGTGGCTATTGACAAGAACTCTGAGCAGATGGCCAGCCATAGCGTGGTGCTGGAGGCAGCCACGAACCTCTACACCTTCTGCACCAGCTATGTGGACTCCATCCAGCAGATGCGCAACAAGTTCGCCTTCAGGGAGGCCATCAACAAGCTGGAGAGCAATCTCCGGCAGCTACAGATCTGCTCAGCCAGCCAGGACTTTACCAAACTGCTCTCATCTGTGAAAGAAATCAGTGACATTGTCCAGAGGTAGCAAAGGCTCAGGGGGGGGGGGGGGGGTGGGTGGTGGGGTAAGGAATATCTACACAGAAAGCTGCTCCCAGACTCCGTAACAGTGTGATAGAATCAGGAGAAGGACTTGAATTTGGCTGCTTGCTGCCAGAGGTGTGCATGGAAACATGGCATTTGTTCAGTGGACCTGTAAATTCCTCACGTCTGCTTCAGTTAACTCCTGTCAGGGCTTTGTTATTACATAATGAATTTTACAGCACAGAAGCAGGCCGTTCAACTTAGCAGAGCCCCTCCAACTTTATTTCATCTCATCCCATCAGTTTATTCTGTTCTTTTCTCTCACCTGTACTTAACGGCTTCTAGGCGGCAGCAGTTAATCCCACTCCAAAGTACAAGAGGATTGCCGTTTTCTTGTTGATAACTACCCCCCCGATGCTGTTGTATATTTTCAGGAGCTAGCATTTGTGTGTCACATTCTGTGGCATGCAAACTGCTAATTAGGCTTGTTTACTTTGATGTGAATGTAGTTTCCCTGCCCAGTAAACTGCACTAATCTTACTTGGAAGTGCTAGTTTATCACGGGAGCAGCCCTGAAAAGGTTGAAATGGTGTCTTGTGTCAACCTCCACCCCATCCCAACTCAGAAAAATCTCAACTTTTATTACTTAAAATCCAGAAACTTGTTGAAACCCTTTAGAAGGGGGATGTTGGGAGAGTTGGTGGAGAAGGAAATTCACTTTATTCCACGTGAATTGATTAGTCACCAGATTGTCGGTGGCACCTCATCCTTTACTGCAGTTCACTTTTCATCACTTGCACTTGATTTTTATTTTAGACAAGGCTGTACAGTTTACCCCTCGCAGTGTTAAAGAATAGACAGAAGTGGCATATAATTATCACAAATGTTAACACTTCGAACAGGCAGCGCTCTCCTTTGGTTACAAGGCCATCGGATTTTAATACTGTGGCTGCACATTTAAAACTAGATGCCACAGTGTGCCCACATCACAACTGAAGAGGTTGTTTAATTAGCAAGAGTTGATCACTTCTGTGAGCAGAGTAGCACCACAGCTGACAGTATCAAGTAACAGCTCACCACTTCTACAATTCCTACCTCATTATTTACTGGCATATTGTTCCAAAGCTCAGACAAACAGAGGAGGCAGTCGAATCAGCCGTAGCTCCACTGTCTGAAGGTGACGTCTCATCCTGGGCTGGGGCTGGTTTGTATTTCCAGGGTGAAGGGTTTGGGGGTGGAGAAGGGGTTTTGAGTGCAGTTTTAATTAGCAATCCTGGAATGCACTTTCACGCTGGTATTCAAGTTTGGAGTCCATGCACTAGCAACATCACCCCTGGTCCCCATAATTAATAGAACTGTACCCCAGTACTAGAATTGTAGTCACACCTCTTCTCTGGCCAACACGTTTTGCTGCTAGGAGCAGAGTTAAGGTTGCCAGCTCTGGTTGGACATATTCCTGGAGGTTTCAGCATGTGATCTCTCACCTCCAATCATCCCACCCAGTAAAACCGCCTCTTTCCTCCACCTCCAATCTTTTTCTAACTCAAGCGCACCATTTTCCTTTTCATGTCCCTGTGCTTTTTCTCCCAGTGTTACTCACTGCAGTATCCAGGAGATTAATTCCTGGAGGGTTGGTAGCTCTAAGCAGAAAGTGCATTTGATGGTGTAAATGCAAGAAACTGGCCCCCAGCTACTGCTCTGGCCATACTCTGAGCTGAACGGGCCGGGCTGTGTTGGTACTCCATGTTCAAAGTACATGGGAGTTGCTTGGCAGAATCTCAACTCAATTTGACAGTGCTTAATTCACTCAGAAATGGTGTGTGGGGAAAAAATGTTTTAGCAACTTAACGAAAAATTGCAGTCTGCAATATCTCTTTGTTTGTCCCTCCCCCTTCCTCACCCCCACCCCCACTCATGTCAAAGATTAATGATGGGTCTGGCTCTCTCCATCCCGTAGTTGTACCAGGAGGTACCATCAATATTAAGGGTGCCCTCTGCCAAAGGGTATCCCAGCTTTCTGTTTCCATGAGTCACATCGGTGTGTAAACATAGAGATTTGGGGAGGCCATGTTCCAACATTTAAATCAAGGCACCCATTAAGCTGCAGATAACTTAATGTCGCTGATACTATCCCATTAATCTGAAAGTAACCACTCCGGGTGTTCTCGTTTAGAATTTATCCACCTACAGCTTGAAAAATACTCCTGGTTCACAAAATTAGAACGACAAAACCAGAAAATAAATACAAGAGCAAGTAGAACCAAGTTGCCTGAACTTTGAGGGCCGGAGTACCAGGGCTTGGGTGCAGCATTGGCAGCCATGGCTCAGTGGGTAACACTGTCATCTCTGAGTACTGTGGTTGTGAGTTCAAGTTCCACTCTAAAGATAGACTCCAGTGCAGTTCTGAGGGAGTGCTGCACTGTTTGGATGAGACGTCAAACCGAGGCTCTATCTGTCCTCTCTCTGCGTAAAAGATCCCATGGCCACTATTCTGAAGAAGAGCTTGGGAGTTCTCCCCAGTGTCCTGGCCAATGTTTATCACTTAACCAACATCACTAAAAACAGATGATCCAGTCATTATCATATGGTTGTCTTTGGGAGCTTGTTGTGCGCAACTTGGCTGCCACATTTCCTACAATACAACAGTGATCAAACTTCAGAAGTACTTCATTGGCTGTAAAGCACCTTAGGACCTCCTGAGGTTGTGAAAATCACTATAGAAATTAAAGTCTTTTTCAGTGGAAACACCTGCCATTTCTACTTCTCTTACCTTTCTGGTGAGGTAAGTGAGAACCTGCCACATCAACTTAAATTTTTTGAGTTTTATAAAAGAAAAAAGATTTGCATTTATATAGCGTTTTTCACTGCCTTCAGATGTCACAAAGTGCTTTACAGCCAATGAAGTACTGTCAAAGTGTAGTCACTGAGGTAATGTAGGAAATGCGACAGCCAATTTTCACATAGCAAGCTCCCAGCAAGCAATGTGGTAATGACCAGATAAAACGACTAAGCAAAGCCTTAATCTCAGATGAAGATTACATATTCCTGGTGAAATGAACATTCCTGATATTCAGCTATATTGAGAGTTGGCGATATAAATTTAATATTTTAATCAGCGTCAAAATAATTGGTTCTGAACGATATGTAACATGTAAAAAATATATGTAATATGTAACTCTATATAACGTGGTAACTGAAGCAGACTTGAGGACTTGTCCCATCATTCAATATTTATATCCTTGTGTCTCAGCCTTGCCCAAACTGAGATCTACTCACAGGGCTTGAATGCAATAATTTTTCCTTCGTGGTAAGATTTTTTATTCTTTTTCTCTGCAACTAAAATTGCCACCAGCAAATCTTAAAAGTTATTTGCCAATTGCAAAAGTCACTCAAGCGAAGTAAGTCAGGTCATTTGAACCAAATGGAACACTTTAACTTAGCTTGTGACTTTCACCAGCCAGAATGTTGCTAATGACTGCAGAAACTTGCCTGCAAAAACTGAAGACTTCACGAGCATTTTATTAATCATTGGGTTATATTCAAGACCTTATGTCAAAGCCGCCCTGGACTTTATCATTCCTGATGTCAACATGAACTCGCATTTAAGGAGTGTATTTTAGAGGAGGGGGGGACGTGTGGTGGGATGGGGAGTGAAATTACTGTCTTTTGATTTGATGGAATCACACAGAAGCAGCTCATAATAAAGCTCTTAAGATATGCACTATGCAATGCTTATGGGGCAGTCAGGTCTTTTGTGATGGCTGACACTTAAATACACCATTAATGTGTGATTAGCTTGGGCACTTCTCCCTGAATCATGAGGGGCTTGGAAAACAAACCCAGAGAAACACAATGTGAAATATCAAGATGCTTTAGGCCTGGAGTTTATCTTTACACTTTAGTTTTATTAAGCAATGCCTTAACTTCCTTCCCACAGCAGTCAAGAGTTTGATTTAGCCAAACAGCGATATTTTTCAAGTTTGGCCAATTATGTAATGACTTTAGCATCCACTGAACTCATCAATTGTAAAGTAAAGCTGTTTCTTTTGTTGGTTATTAGAATAAGATGTTTTTGTATTGTGATTATAGAACTGCACTGCGTTGAAATCTAGAGCAGGAAGGCTAAATGTGGCCACATCAGAGTCGCACTGTATGCGAATATGAGAGCTTGCTATTTTATTTTGATTCCACATAATCTGAAAAGACTTGAAAGAAATCGAATACTTCTATATTTTCTACGCTGAGATCTAGTTTCATTGCTAAAACTCGTATAAATAGTTAAGAAGTGGTCTTAGTGTTCTTTTGTGATCCCTCCTCACAAGTGACAATCACTGAAGATGTCGCCTCTGTAATAGCCAGACAGGATCAGCTTTGATTCCACTAATAACTGGTTAGACTTCCATGGTCGTACTATTTTCATTCTGTATATTGTAGCACTATTTCTTTTTTGTGAAAAGAGATTTCTAGTTTCCAAATAGTATACAAAAGCTATGTCGGTACAATATTAACAGGACCAGAACCTGCTATATGTTTTTACACCCCTGTAAACAGTATTATAAATGCTCTTCAGAGGGTGTATGGCCAAGTTATTCACAACTGTGTTCATTTGCACAGAAGCAGCACCTTGACATCGATATTGGAGACTTGATCACACATTATTGCCCTAATACTGTTTTTATGTTGATCCAAGTGCCACCAGCTCCTGGTGCGTGGGTTTCGCACGGCAACTGGTAACCGCAGAGTGAACGTGACAGATTTATGAAGGCCGGTGCAAGGCCACGCTAGATCAGTGTGAAAGCAGTCTTGTATATAGAAAGCCATATATAAGTTACAACACGGAAACAGACCACTTGGCCCAACCGCTCCATGTCAGCATTTACTCTCCACGTGAGCATGTCTGGATTAGAAATACAGGAAGAGGAGAAGGCCATTCAGCCCCTCGACCCTGTTCCACCATTCAATTAGGTCATGGCTGATCTGTATCTTGACTCCATTTACTTGCCTTTGCTCCAGATTCCTTAATATCTTTACCCAACAAAAATCTCAGTCTTAAAAATTGGCCCCCAGTATCCGCAGTCTTTGCGTGAAAAAGTGCTTCCTGATTTCACTCCTAACTGGCCTATCTCCAATGTTAAATTTATCTCCCCTTTTCCTTAGTTTCCCCACCTAAGGAAATAGTTTCTCTGCATCTACCCTGTCGAATCCCTTTATCAATTTAAACGCCTCGATCGGATCACCTCTCAACCTCCTAGACTCAGGAAGAGAAATCCATGTAGAATTGCAGATGCTGAACTTCTGAGTTTATGTAGACAGAGTAATTCGACTAAACTCAGACACTCAGTGCACAGTATAATAACTTCGAATTATAGTTCTCTGAACTCATAGTGATAACATCCTTTATTCATCCAACAGTGCAGTTACGGTCGTGGATTAATAACGCAAATCATTCCAACAGATGTAAGCAGCACAAAGATAGATCTGGACAATAAACCAGCTCATAAAATTAATGTGCATCATTAAAGTGACGGCTTTGCTTGATTGTAAAACCGTAATCAAATGTTATAACCTCAACTCCCCCATCATTTGTAAAGCCTCTTCAGTTGCTATTTCATAATGAATCTTAATTTCATGTAATAATTTTATTTCTTAAGCAATTGAATAAATAAGTACCTCATACAATTAGCGCATCATTGTTTTGAGATTACACAGAATTTACTGCACAAACAGGCCTTTTGACCGACTGGTCCATGCCAGTGTTCTCCTTCCATCTTGCTTCATTTAACTCCTTTGGCAGATCCTTCTGTTCCTTCCTTTCTCATTGTGTTTATCTAGCTTCTGCTTAAATTCATCTGTGCGATTCGCTTCAACCACTCCCTGCAGTAGTGAGTTCCACATTCTCACCACTCTTTGGGTAAAGAAGTTTTTCCAGAATTCCCTATTGGATTAATTATTGATTATCTTATATCATCTCTACGTCTACCCGATCAAACCCCTTCAAAATCTTACAGACCTCTATTAGGTCACCTTTGAGCCTTCTCTTTTCTAGAGAAAAGAGCCCCAGCCTGTTCAGTCTTTCCTGACAAATATTACCTTCCTGTTCTGGTATCATCCTTGTGAATCTTTTTTGCAGCTTCTACAGTGCCTCTTTGTCCTTTTTGTAATATGGAGACCAGAACAGTGCACGGTATTCCCAAGTGCCTTTACCCACCAACCTCCTACTGCCATTTTTCTATCACCTTCCTGCCCCCAAATCCATGTCATCATTTTATATAGACTTGCATATTGTGTGCAGAACAGCCATTCAACACAACTGGTCTATGCCTGTGTCTATGCACCACACAATCCTTCTCTCTCTGCTGTTAATTTAACCCTATCAACAAAACCTATTCCGTTCTCCCCAATATGGTTTTAGATGAGGAGTCAGTGTCACTCATTTGTTCAAACTCCCAAAGAGGGGCATTTGAGAAATGCCCCTTTAATAGTCTGCAGTCAGTGTCATTGCCCTCCAGGTAGGAAAGAAGGTTTCCAAAAGTGCTGTGCCTTAGGAAGTTGGGTCATTTGATTACTTTCCCTCCTCTCTCATGTTAAAGGTCTGAGCCTGAGCACAGTGCCTCCTCTTGACTGGGTGGCTGTACTCCGGAGCTCTCAATGTTGCAGACCAAGTGTAACCTCTATCCTAACACCACAATGCATTCAGAACAGCAATGTAGTATTGCTGCAATGGGTTAGTTACATAGATTTTAAAATAAATTGGTCAGAGTGCAGTGCCTTACCAAATATATTGGAGCTACAAATACAGTTTCTCCCTAATATATGTGCAGTCCTGTTAATGCAAATGTTAGAAATTATAGCAAGTGATTGGTAATTGAGAGCGCAAAAGCGATGCAGTGGCATTTTTAAAAGTTGAAGAAAATTAGAAAAGTCCTCTGTCTAAAGAGTAAGTTTATTTAAAAGTATATTATGTCTGCCATGGCATTGCTCAGGGTTAGTGAGGTAATGTTGTTTTGTCAGGATGGCTGGGTTATACCATGTGGTGTGCTGTGTGTTATTCTGTACTAACAGTGGAGCTGACTGTCCAACAAAGCCACAAGGTTTAATTGGTGCAAGAAGGTCAGTTAGAGGTTATTTGCTGTTAGGGACATCCTGAGGTCAATCAAGGGATTTCTTTTTTTAAACCATTTGTGGGATGTGGGCGTCACAGGCTAGGCCAGCATTTATTGTCCATCCCTAATTGCCCTTGAGAAGGTGGTTGTGAGCTGCCTTCTTGAACCGCTGCAGTCCTTGGGGTGTTAGGAAGGGAATTGCAGGATTTTGACCCAGCGATAAGTGAAGGAACAGCGAAATAGTTCCAAGTCAGGGTGGTTCTGACCATTTTTTCCATAGATTGGAAAACAACTGAATTTTTAAAAAAAAATTTTAAGTTTGACCAAGTGTGACGCCAGAAATGTGACAAACTTGTCTTGAACCATTTTCCCTGTATATTTATTCTACTATAAATGATCTAAATGAGCTCAATGGTGAAATTATAATGCTAAGGTTACCTCTGTCCCAGTTCCTGATGGAGTCTTAGAGTAATTTACAGCACAGAAAGAGGCCATTCAGCCCATCGAGTCTGTGCCGGCTCATCACAGAGCTATCCAGTCAGTCCCACTCCCCTGCTCAATCTTTGTAGCCCTGCAAGTCTATTTCCTTCAAGTGGCCAATTTCCTTTTGAAGTCGTTGATTGTTTGTCTCCACTTCCACCACCCTCCTGGGCAGCAAGTTCCAGGTGATTACCACCGACTGCGTAAAAAAACATTTCCTCATATTCCACCTGCATCTCTTGCCCAAAACCTTCAATTATGTCCCGAGTCGGTGGATCTGAAAATCTGGTTCTTTGTTACTGCTGATTAAAGGCCCTCTTATTCTGTCCATGTTAAGGTCATGGCCTTTACTAACTCTGAATACAACCAGAGGGAACCAACCCAATAGAATAGCCAGTGACTAATTCTGGGGCAGCGTCAATGACCCTGCAATAACTTCAGCCTTCCACCTTCCTCTAGATTACCAATTAAGGATCAAATGAATTTGACGCTCAGTTTAAGTACACTTTTATCTGCAGTCTGTCGCAATAGCATCCGATTTCAAAACTGAGTTACTGACTGAGCCACGCAAATTCAGACCAGCTCAGAAGTAGCAAGGCACCAGTTGTACCGATCGTGTTTTTCTTTAAGTGTTCACGGGGGATACATCTGGCAGATTGAGTTACCAGAGTGCTTACAGTATAACTGCACATCACAAAACCATTGCCCCTAGTTTGTGTGTGACCTTATTAAACCAGGTTGAGCTCATTTGCCATGTATTTTGCAGACCTTTGCTGCCATCTATTCCATTACATCAGGTCTGAGAGTGCCCTTGGGTGAGGTGGCCCATCAATATTTCACCCTCACCAATTCCGTTCTAAGGGTTCCCCCCAATTTAAGAAAAGCTTACACGTGGCAATAACTTCATTGTGTGGGATTTTCCCGTTGTAGCTCTCCCGCAGTCTGTAGTTTGTACTGTAAGAGCATTGTGTGAACATGTGAAGCACCACTGTTTTAAAAAAAAAATGGCACATAATGTTTTCAAATTTTACTTTTTAAAAAAAATACATTTAAAGCACTTGAAATGAATTTAAGATGTTCATGCAGGAGGCAGTGGAGGTGGGTGACCCGGAATAATTTCCTGTACCATGTCCTCCAGTAAGATACTCGTGATGCAAGAAGCCCACTTTTACAGAGAGACTTTTCATCCTGCAGCTGTTGAATATGACTGAAGCCTTGTTACCTTGTAGTCTGACAGTGATTGTGCTCAATGTCCTTCTAGATGCTAATGATTCAAAACTGGTATTAAAAACAGTCAAAAATGTTGACATTTAATGTCACTTAGTGATTTGAAAAGAAGTGACCAACAAGCACTGGCTGTGAATTATAATCCATGCTTCCTCTGACACTTGCTGTATATTTTGGCCACTCATTTCCCCATATTTGGTCACTCGGTATGAGTTAATCAATGTATACAGAGTGCTGGATGTGTAACGTGAGCGCGATAGGGTTGTCCTTTATTTATTTATTTATTTGACTCAGGTTTTTACATTTCAGTTTTTTTTTCCCCTCCATTCTCACTCTTCCCTGTTGTCGCTCACTTCTACTCATCCTCTCGTAGCCAGGTGGGCTGTTCTCAGACCCTCACTGTAATGTCCCTGGTGACTCTTTCACTCTTTAAAGAGGTAGTTTCTACACAGTGGCAGGTATTCCCTGATGATAAAATGCCCTATCTACTCATCAGTTTAAAGTTAAAATCAATTGACCCTTGTAGGAAGGTCTCAGCCAATACAATCTTGATCTCATAAAACATGAAACCAGTGCTTTGAGTGCCCAGGTCCCAGTTTGCTGTATCAGCGAATCCCTTTGTAAATGACATCCACTGTAGAGTTTTGTTTTTACATTTTTCATGAACAGTGGATGGAATTGTATGTAGGATGTGTTTGGGAGAGTTCTGTGTGCACACCTGACTGTTTTAGACTTCCACGTGAATGGAGAGATGCTTAGCAGTCTCACTGTTAATATAGCCTGTTCAATGAGTGTGCAGCTACAAATCCCTCTTTTTAAAAGAATAAACCTAGAATCAC
This sequence comes from Heterodontus francisci, assembly GCF_036365525.1. NCBI lineage: Eukaryota > Metazoa > Chordata > Chondrichthyes > Heterodontiformes > Heterodontidae > Heterodontus > Heterodontus francisci. The sequence goes on along the minus strand of NC_090402.1, from coordinate 7,452,355 downwards.
TCGGTGTTTCAAGTGTGAAAGTGTTATTTTTGTCTTTCACACTACATTGACACAGCAAAATTACCATTCTGATTCGTATTAAGTTATTGACCTTTTTCTGGTAACAAAACATGTTAGACATAATTTTGATTGTTTTTAATACAACAAGTAGGTTTGACCTGTCACCTGGATAAACTGTTGCTGATTTTCGGGCGGCTTCTTTTCATGAAATTGAATTTGGAATTGTTGGCCATTGCCCGCTCAACCCTTGGCAGCCAGTTTCAGTGCACACCTCTGGGTCCTTTCAAAGCAACGTGCATTGTAAATGAACCCTGTAGCAACTTGATAGCCAACGACAATGTTTACACCTATCAGAAAGATGTACCCAGAAGGATACAGTAGCCATCACCAATGTTTACAGGGGTTGTAAAAGCAGGAGCTTAGGTAAGCCAGACACCAGGACCTGGGGCAGCAGGCACAATGACCTTTGACATTGGAACATCCAAGACAGGTCATCTGTTATCGATGGTGCAATTAAACACCCCCCCCCCCCCCCAAAAAAAAAACAAAGTTCCTTTGTTGGGTCACCTTTTGCGATTTGGTTGTATTATACAGTATCATTGTTAATTGCCTTGGTTCCATTTATAGTTTTTTGTTAATTGTTTCAGTATTAGTGTTAAGTTATGATCTTCCATCACTCTTGCCCTTACTGACTGCTGTGAGATGGAATTGAAGAACCGTGCTTAAGTTGTCTTTTGTTAATAACAGAATCAATTCTTTTTGCCAAGGTACTGTTTGGTTTTGTTGGTTTTTATTGGACATTATATTGTGCCACTATTATCTGATCTACTCTTGATATTACCAGCATTTTGAAGGGTGATTCATGTATCCCTTTTTACGTGTAAATGTCTTTTTTTGTTTCTGTAACATCTATGGTGCAATTTTAATTTTCCTGGTCAAATACAGTTTGTGTTCATGTTCTTGATGATGGCCTTTGCTTTTCTTTTAAATTTTTATTCAAAATTAAGCATTTCACTTCACTTCAAAAAGTCCTTCATTGGCTGTAAAGCATCCTGAGGTCATGAAAGGTGCTATATAAATGCAAATCTTTCATTAGCAGCAATTGATACACACCTGAGGACTGGAAAAATCCAGGTGGTCCTCCATGCCAGCTTTATGTCCTTGCATCATGGATACTTGGGGGCCACATACAGAGTTTAAATCCCTGTTGGGTGTCAGCCATGGCTGAGTGGGTAGCACACTCCACTATGAGTCAGAAGGCTGTGGGGTTAAGTTCCACTTCATGGTCTTGAGCACGTAATCACAGCTAACCCTCCAGTTGCCAGTACTGAGGGGGTGCTGCGCTGTCATAAGTGCCGTCTTTCGGGTGAGACGTTAAACCGAGGCCTTGCCTGCCACCTCGGATGGGGGTAAAAGTTGCCATAGCCACTATTTTAAAGAAGAGTAGGATGTCCTGGCTAATATTTATTCATCGACCAACTTCACTAAAAACAGATTATCTGCTCTTTTATCTCTTTACTGTTGGGAGCTTGCACTGTGCAAACTGTCTGCTGCGTTTTCCTATATTAAAGTCACTGCCCTTCAAAAAGTACCTCATTGGCTGTAAAGCATTTTTGGGACATCCTGAGGTTGTGATTTGATGCTGCAGAAATATAAGTCCTTCCTTCTTTCTGTTCCCATTCATTTGCAGTTATCTCAAGTTGCTGAACACTGGTGTTCTGAGTTAAGACTGATAACAGCACTTTCCAAAGCTCCAGGTCCACAGCACTCCATCAGTAAATGAGGACTGAACTGCTGGAGCTTGTAGGGCTGGATTGCAAGGCCGGATGACTGGGAACTGGGGCTTAGAGCGTTAAATTACGAGGACAGGTTGCATAAACTTAGCCTTAGGGGTTGATCTAAGCAAGATGTTTAAAGTATTTAAGGGATTTGATAGGATTGGCACAGAGAAACTTTCGTCTGGTGGGGGAATCATGAACAAGGGGATACAAGGGAATGTGGCAGGTTCGGTCCAAAATTGGCTCAGTGACAGGAAACAAAGGGTATTGGTCAGATGTTTTTGCTCCAGTGGCGTTCCACAGGGCTCAGTGTTGGGTCCCTTGCTGTTTTGTGTATACAGTCATGATTTGGACTTAAATGTGGGAGGCATGATTGCGAAATTTGCAGATGACACAAAAGTTGGCCGTGTAGTTGATAGTGAAGAGGATAGCCGTAGACTCCAGAATGATATCAATGGTTTGATAGAGTGGGCGGAAAAGTGGCAAATGGAATTCAGTCCGAAAAAGTGTGAGGTAATGCATTTGGGGAGGGCAAACAAACCAACCAAGGGAATACACAATAAAGGGAAGGATATTGGGAGGGGTAGAAGAAGTGAGAGACCTTGGAGTACATGTCCACAGGTCCCTGAAGATGGCAGGACAGGTAGATAAATTGGTGAAGAAGGCATAGAAAATAGGAGCAGGAGTCGGCCATTCGGCCCTGCTCCGCCATTCAAAAAAGATCATGGCTGATCGTCTAATTCAGTACCCTGTTCCCGCTTTTTCCCCGTTTCCCTTGATTACTTTGGTATTAAGAAATATATCTATTTCCTCGAATATATTTAATGACTTGGCCTCCTCTACCTTCTGTGGTAGAGAATTCCACAGGTTCGCCACCCTCTATTGAGTAAAGAAATTTCCCCTCGTCTCGGTTCTAAATGACGTGCCCTGTATCCTGAGACTGTGACCTCTGGTTCTGGACTTCCCAGCCATCGGGAACATCCTCCCTGCATCTAGCCTGTCTAGTCCTGTTAGAATTTTATAGGTTTCTATGAGATCCGCTCTCATTCTTCTAAACTCTAGTGAATATAGGCCGACTCAACCCAATCTCTCATCATACGCCAGTCCTGCCATCCCAGGCATCAGCCTTGTAAATCTTCTTTGCACTCCCTCCATGACAAGATCATCCTTCCTCAGATAAGGAGACCAAAACTGCACATGATACTCCAGATGTGGTCTCACAAAGGCCCTATATAACTGCGGTAAGCCATCCTTGCTCCTGTACTCAAGTCCTCTTGCAATGAAGGCCAATGTATGGAATGCTTTCCTTTATTGGCCAAGGTATAGAATACAAAAGCAGGGATGTAATGCTAGGATTATATAAAATGCTGGTTAGGACACAGCTGGGGTATTGTGTACAGTTCTGGTCACCACATTACAGGAAGGACATAATTGCTCTGGAGAGAATACAGGGGAGGTTTACGAGAATGTTGTCAGGGCTTGAAAGTTGCAGCAATGAAGAAAGATTGGATTGGCTAGGGTTGTTTTCCTTAGAACAGAGGAGGCTGAGGGGTGACTTAATTGAGGTGTACAAAATTATGAGGGGCCTAGATAGAGTAGACCGGAAGGATCAGTTTCCCCTGGCAGAGAGGTCAATTACCAGGGGGCACAGATTTAGGGTGATTGGTAGAAGGATTAGAAGGGACATCACCCAAAGAGTAGTGGGAGTCTGGAATTCACTGCCTGGATTGGTGGTAGAGGCAGAAACCTTCAACTCAATTAAAAGGTACCTGGACATGCACCTGAAGTGCTGTAACCTGCAAGGCTATGGACCAGGTGCTGGAAGGTGGGATTAGATTGGGCGGCTAGTTTTTTTTTAGCTGGTGCAGACACGATGGGCTGAATGGCCTCCTTCTGTGCTGTAACTTTTCTATAATTCTATGCGCAATAATAAAATTAGATCTCGGCTGTTCAGGAGTGAAATCGGGAAGCACTTTTTCACACAAAGGATAGTGGAAATCTAGAATTCTTTCCTCCAAAAGTTTATGGGTGTCCTTTGGAGCTTTCAAGACTAAGATTGCTTGATTTTTGTTGGTTCAGGGTAATGACGGATATGAAGCAAAGGCAGGTAACTGGAGTGGAGGTGTAGTTCAGCCATGATCTAATAGAATGGCAGAGCAGGTTCCAGATGCTGAATGGTCCTGTTTCTATGATTCTGATCTAAGCTGATGCCCTTGCAGTACTGAGGGAGTGCCCGGTTGTCAGATGTGCCATTTCTCCAGGTAAGGTGTTGCATCTGCCTGCTCCCCAAGTTCCTGTGGCACAATTCAAACAGGGAGCAAGAAGACCTCCTTCCATCCAGAGCAGCAATTCCTCTTTCAACCGATATTGATTAATCTTATTGCGGTGTGAGATGTCTATTAAAAAAAATACCTGCAACACCTCTGAGAAAGACAGTACGATGCTACATAAATGGCTTTCCTTTAGAATTATGCTGCATTCAGTCAATGGAAGTAACAGTCGCCTTGTCACTTACTGGCCTGTGAGGGAGAAGCTGCCTCTTCACAACACACTGCAGTCTTTACATAGAATATACAGCACAGAAACAGGCCATTCGGCCCAACCAGTCCATGCCAGCATTATATTCCATTCAAGCCTCCTTCCACCACCCCTCCTAACTCATCAGCATAACTCTCTATTCCCTTCTCCCTCTTATGATCAAGATTCAATACAAGTTTAACCCAACTTCTTTACTTTTCAATTCTATCCCTCTACAAATAAACCCTAATATTTGATTTGCTTTTTTTATAGCCTTGTTAACCTGTGTCACAACTTAGTGATTTGTGTATTTGTACTCCCAGATTGCTTTATCCCATTTAAATTCTTATTTTCTAAGTAATATGTGACCTTATTTTTCTTATCAAAATGTAATACCTCACATTATCTATGTTGAAATTAATTTGCCAATTAGATGTTCATTGTTCAATGGGTTTCTCTACATGTTGAGATTTGGTGGAGGAAGTATTAGGTTTGCAATTTGAACTGGTGTACGGTGCTTATTTACACAAATTTAAAATTGAATAAAGTTTTATAAATAAATAAGCTGTTGATCTGGGGAATATTCCCATCTGGAAAAGGAAAGCTGACTCCTGCCAACTCTTAGCTCCAGAGCAAGGTAAGCTTTCAGTAAAGGGCCCAGAATAACAATCACACCCTTTTTGTTTTTTTTTTTAAAGATGCTGGAATTATCCTATGCCTCCGTGGGATCTCGTTCCAATCTCTGATATGTTCAGAGGTGCAGGTTCAGAAATTGGTTAGGTGTGGACTATTGAATGAATGTATTCAACTCGGTATGAATAGGTATTTACATTAGAAATCCGATCTAGCTCCTTAAAAGGAAAAAGGTAAAAGATCATTATCTAATAAGCTATTTTTTTGTAACCAGAGACAGTGTTTTATTGTAATTCTCATCGTTGTAAGAGCAGTGCTAGTCTGAGTTGTATCTCTACTGATGGGTACCTTTCACATTGACTGTTAGGCTGAGAAAAAATCCAGTGCTTTAAATATCTCCAAAAATCAGTTACTGACACTTCTTGGATTTAGATTCCCTAGGAACATAGGAGCAGGAGTAGGCCATTCATCCCTTCGAGCCTGCTCCACCGTTCTAGATCATGGCTGATCGTCCACCTCAAAGCCATATTCCTGCACTATCCCCATATCCTTTGGTGTCATGAGCAACTAGAAATCTATCGATCTCTGTCTTGAACTTCCTCAGTGGCTGAGCTTCCACCACCCTCTGGGGCAGAGAATTCCAAAGATTCACCACCCTCTGAGTGAAGAAGTGCCCCCTCATCTCAGTCCTAAATGGCTTGCCCTTTATTCTGAAATTGTGTCCCCTGGTTCTAGACCCCACAGCCAGGGAGAACATCCTTTCTGTATCTACCCTGTCTGTCCCTTTTAGAATTTTGTAATTTTTTATGAGATCGCCTCTCATTCTTCTAAACTCCAGAGAATACAGGCCCAGTCTCCTCAATCTCTCCTCATAGGACAATCCCACCATCCCTGGAATCAATCTGGTGAACCTCCACTGCATTCCCTCTATGGGAAGTATATCCTTCCTCAGGCAAGTTCAATCACATTTGAAAATAACTTGCTGTCAAACATAAATGAAGAAATCTCACTAATTGTTGGAAAGTAACTTGACTCCTCTTTCCAGTTTTATAGACAATTGATGAAAGTTGCTACATTCTTGTTGTTAAACCTGGGGCAAGATTCAGCTGTCGCTAGATATATTTTTAAGCTACTTATGATGACTTAGGGTGTCGACGTCTTGGAGAGGATGCAGAGGAGATTTACCAGAATCATACCAGGAATTGGAGACTTCAGTTATGTGGAGAGACTGGAGAAGCTGGGCTTGTTCTTAGATCAGAGAAGGTTAAGGAGAAATTTAATAGAGGCGTTCAAAATTAACTCAGGGTTCCGATAGAGTAAATAGGGTGAAATTGTTTCCACTGGAAGGGGGAATCAGTAACCAGGGGACATGGTTTTAAGATAATTGGTACAAGAGCTATAGGGGAGAAGAGATTTTTAATGCATTTTTAATGATTTGGAATGCACTGCCAGTGGAAACAGATTCAACTGTAACTTTCAAAAGGGGAATTGGATAACTATTGAAAACAAACATTTTGCAGGGTTATGGAGAAAGAGCAGGGGAGTGAGACTAATCTTTCAAGATAGCCAGCACAGATACAATGGGCTCCTGTATGCTGTAAGATTGTGATCAGTGACTGAGTTAGAGGAACTAGATAAAACTAGATAGAATTACTTCAGTTTTGTCCCAGTTACAGGAAACCATCTTCAAGAACCCAGTCTTAGTGTTTATCTAGTCAGCTATGCAATGTTTGTCTTATCATTTATCAGATTCTTTGCATTGCCGGATCTGGATTGTTGTCAAGAATTGAACAATTCCAAATGAAGCTGTTGACTGCAATGAAACTTGCTGCTTTCTTTGTGTCCCTGAGTTTTACTGAGTGACCGTTTAATCAGCTTTGAAAAACTAGGTTTTCCTATTAAGGGACTGCAAGGTAGTGTGAGAAATACCAGCTGGGTTAAATTGTACTGCCCATGGAATGTCTTTGGCTTCAGTCTTGTGCCATCGGCAACGTTCCCTGTAATTTTTTTTCTGAGTGTGCGGGCCCTTTATTTTTTGTGCAGCACCAAACACTCAGTAATTTAAAGGGGATGACTTCCGGTTTGCTGCACGGCCCCGCAGTTTGAGTTTAATTGTCTAATCAAGGAACATTGCGGATTAGAATATGCTGGTCAGATTTTAAGATTCCTTTGCATTATTAACGATGTTGTGAGTGACATCCTGACACGTACTGGATGCGTAATATATATAAATGAACTAGTGGCTGTCTCGTGGTGTTGCTCATGGTCAATAAGATGTAGTTATTTAAAGAGTTTTCTTAAAGGGACAGGCCAGTTTAGTAGTTTAAGTCACAGAGCTGGCGGGCAGCAATAAAGACAGGGCTAAATTGTGGCGAGTCGAAGAGACTTAGTAGTTGGCAGGAAAAAAGACAGAGGCGCAAGGGGAGAGCCAACTGTGCAACAGCCCCGACAAACAAATTTCTCTGCAGCACCTGTGGAAGAGCCTGTCACTCCAGAATTGGCCTTTATAGCCACTCCAGGCGCTGCTTCACAAACCACTGACCACCTCCAGGCGCGTATCCATTGTCTCTCGAGATAAGGAGGCCCAAAAGAAAAAGAAAGAAAGAATGTTGTGAGTGACATCCTGACACGTACTGGATGCGAAATATATATAAATGAACTAGTGGCTGTCTCGTGGTGTTGCTCATGGTCAATAAGATGTAGTTATTTAAAGAGTTTTCTTAAAGGGACAGACCAGTTTAGTAGTTTAAGTCACAGATCGCAGACTACCTGTAAGTAATGCCACAGAAGCTTAGTGATATTTTAGTATACCCTGTGCAGGATACTCAGTGGGGTTCTGTTTACAACTGGCTAGAATGATAATCTACTCAAACCCTGCAGCTGCTGAGGATACAGATCAGCCGCAATCTAATTGAATGACGGAACAGGCTTGAAGGGCTGAATGGCCTCCTCCTGTCCCTATTGAGATGTACAGTAGTCCACTGAAAATATTTCTTTAGACAATAAGCAAGTTAGCAAGTGTCTGATATGCATCTCATTTAACTGGAAAGTTACACAACAGAGTGGATTAAAAGAGTGCAGCAAGAGAACATTAATCCAGATTGTGGAGAATACTGAGAACAGATGGGGCAAACTTGATCATTCACCAAAGCATGTGATGTCTAGCAAAATCATAGAAAAGTTAGAATAGGAAATGTGCATAAATTAATAGAGGAAATGAACTACGTTTGGGGAAAGAAACATACTGTTCATGGTTTTCAATGTAAACAAAATAATTCAGTGTAACCAGTACAAATGATGACGACTGCAATGCAGTCTTAAAGTAATTACTTGATCAAACCTGTTTAAATAGGGGCGAAATCCATTTTTCTTTCACTTAATGGACATTTGTAGGTTTTATTTAATTTATTGCCAATTCTCTGAGTCACTTTTCTTTGGTTCTAAACATTCATTTCTTTCACCAATGACCTCCACCATTCGCCACTCCTCCTCTCGCCCCCCCTAGGGCACTGTGTTCAGCAGAGACTCTTCCGTCGCTTTGGCCCACTCTAGACTGGGCTTCGCCTGGCTCTCCCCTCTCCCGAACCTGAACCTGAAACCGGCTCGCTCTCGGCCCAGCCCCTGCAGCACTTTGGCTGCACTCCTCAAGTCATTCAGAAATTCCCGGGGTTTGTTCTCGAGATGGAAACCTGAGGCAAAACTGAGTCCGTAGCTTTGGATTTCCTTCTCATTTCTGTTGAAGTCTTCTTTGTCTAACCGAGAAGGATAAGTTGGGAAGCTGTTTGTAAAAGAGCTGAGCAGCAAGATAAAACCCAACACCTTCATCTAAAACTCAAAAAGAAAGAATAACAATTAGCAATAATCTGCAGAAAGTAAGCTGCATTTCCACAGAGCGATTCACATGCTCTGGACTGCATCATAGCCAATGAATTACTTGTGAAGTGTAGTCACTGTTGTAATGCAGGAAACACAGCAACTAATTTCCGCACAGTAAGGTCCTACAAACAGCAATGATAACCAGCTAATCTGTTTTTTAGTGATATTGGTTGAGAGATAAATAGTGAAGACGCTGGTGCTAACTCCCCTGCTCTTTGAATAGTGGCCGCGGGATCTTTTACATCCATCTGAGAGCAGACAGGGCCTCAGTTTAAAGTCTCATTTAAAAGACAGCACCTTCGACAGTGCTGTACTCCCTAAGCACTGTACTGGGAGTGTCCGTCTAGAGTTTGCACTCAAGTATTTGGAGTGGGACTTGAAACCACAACTGTCTTAGGTGAAAGTGCTAACAGTGCAAGGATTTCACACACTGTGTACAATGAATTACTTTAAAGTGCAGGCAAAGCACAAGCTGGGCTTGCCAACTCTGGTTGGATGTATTCCTGGAGGATTCATCGTATGGTCTTGTGCCTCCCACTGCCCTGCCCCCACACTCTTGGCATTGGTTGCCCAATGTGTCCAGGTAAGATTCTTGAGAGGTTAGGGCTCCAGGTACATATGGGCTTTTAAAAGTAGAAAGGCACATAAAATGGCAAATGTTGCTTTGGGATTAGCCTGGTGGCTGTTCCACTGACAGCTTTGAGGTCTTGCATCATCTTTCCCAAGGTTTGGTCTAACCAAAGCACCATACTGTTTACAAATTATTTCCTTACATCTGTACTCTGTCATTTATAGTTCCCATGTACTTCAGCATTTCACTTTGTGTGATATTCAAAATTAGAGTCTACCAGCATGGAAAGGAGGCCATTCGGCGCATCATTACTATGCCAGCTCTTTGAAAGAGCTATTCAATTAGTCCCACTGCCCCTGCTCTTTCCCCATAGCCCTGCATTTTTTTTTCCTTTTCAAGCATGTATCCAATTTCTTCCTGAAAGTTGCAATTAAATTTGCTTTCACTGCCCTTTCAGGCAATACATTCCAGATCATAACTTGGCAAGTAAAACATTCCTCCTCATCTCCCCCCCTCCCCCCCCCCCCACCCAGTTCTTTTGCCAATTATCTTAAATCTGTGTTCTCTGGTTACTGACTCACCCACCGATGGAAACAGTTTCTCCTAATTTGGTCAATGAAAACTCCTCGTAATTTTGAACCTTCTCTGCTCTGAGGAGAATAATCCTAGTCTTGCTAAAGCCCCTCATTCTGATCAATCACTGCCCAGAACTGGACACAACGCACCAGCTGAGACCGAACCAACGATTTATAAAGTGTCTTGCTCAGAAGGAGCCGTGATGAAATAATGAACTGGATGAATTATGACAATAAAAAGTCAACTGTTAAACTGAGCCATAAGAAAATGGGCACATCTGTACCACAGACAAAATGGAGTGGAGGTCAGGTGACCTCTCCTGTACTGGCAATTAACAAGCCTGTCTGCAAAGATAAAACTCATGATCTGCATCTGAATTAGCTCAGGAGAAAACACATTGAAATTGGAAAGAGCCTATTATATGTTAATGACTCCTACCTACAAGAATGGAACTAACAATAGTTATATAAGACAGACTGACTCCACAGCCCAAACCCAGATGAATGGGTGTGAAGTAACAGAACATTCCCATCCAGACACCAAGGTAGCAATGGTTTCCGTATCCTGGACCATTGTGTGGTCACACCAGGGGAGAAGGCCCTATATCACCTGATTGAGACTCGTGATGGATTTTTACCTTAAAAAGATAGCCCTCTGGACAGAGGGAGATCAAGAAAAGACCACTGAAAGCCAGTTCCAGCAAAAGGCTGAGACATCGGAGCAACACAAGAAAGAAGCCCTGCTGCTGATACTGTACTGCAACTTGCTGCAGCAGAGAACTTTAAAAAAGTGACCACTGCCTCCAGTCTGAAGTTTTGACCGCCAGAAATCTACAAAAGCTCAGCAAATTCATGACGACAAACATCCAGGCCTGCACCTTTGAAAAGACTTTGCTCCAGAGAAGTTTCAAAAGGTTTCTGTGAACCATGAACTTTTACATCACTTTGGACTTTAATTGCATCCTACTTTTTTTCTATCTATTGTGTATGCATGTGTGTGTGAATGCATGAGTGGGTGAAGGTTGCGAACAATTCGGGTTTTGCTGTTTAAATAAATTTAACCACTTTTTTTTAAAGCTACGAAAAAACCTGTCGTTTGTTTATTTGATCCTAAAACACTCACGGACTAACACACCATTTTTAAGAAAACCCTATTGCAATCTGTTGGGAGGTGAGGAAGTGAAAGTTACCCACACTACCTACTGCCTGTCTGTAGTAAAAGGTTTAGCATAACTTCTTTGCTTTTGTACTCCATGCCTCTTTAAAGCCAAGGATCCCATATGCTTTTTTAAGGTTTAGGAAATGTTAAAATGAGCTAACCAGGCCCTCCGAGCATGAAATAAATGGAATCTAAGAGATACTGTGAGTAAATCAGCCTTTATCCTCATTCACACTGCAAATTGCTTCTCGGTTTCAATTAAAGTTAACACATTTTCTTTTATCTCCTATCTGTATCTCAGACAGCAACTTTCATTTATACAGCACATTTAATATAGTAAACTGTTCCCAGGTGCTTCACAGAAGCTATTATCAAACAAGATTTGCTACTGAGTCACATGAGATATTAGGACAGGTGATCAACATGCTTGGTCAAAGAGTCGGTTTTAAGGAGCAACCTAAAAGGAGAATTGGCCTTTATAGCCACTCCAGGCGCTGCTTCACAAACCACTGACCACCTCCAGGCGCGTATCCATTGTCTCTCGAGATAAGGAGGCCCAAAAGAAAGAAAAGGAGAGAGGTAGAAAGGTTTAGGGAGGGAATTTCAGAGCTTAGGGCCTAGACAGCTGAGCCACCAATGGTGAAGCAAAAAAAAAAATTAGGGATGGGCAAGAGGCCAATTTTAGAGCAGCACAGCAATCCCAGGGGGTTGTACGGCTGGAGGAGGCTACTGGGATGACCCTGGTGAGATTTGAACATGAGAATGAGATTTTAAAATTAAGGCATTGCCAGACCGAGAGGCTAATGGAGGTCAGAAAGCACAGGAGTTATGGGTGAACAGGACTTGGTATGAGTTAGACCTCTCATTTATAGTTTTGTTTTGCCCTTTATTGTACCCTGCACATATTTCCTATCCTTATTTAACCAGTAACAATGATCAATGTCAAACTGTGATTTTTAAGTCATTTTATGACGTGGTTCTTACAAATTTACAAATTTACAAATCAACATTCTCAAATATGAAAACTTATAACAGTGACAGTTTCCTTGACCAATTACCAAACAATCTTATATAAATATTAATTTTAAGTGAATTTCATGAATTAAACTTCCCATACGAGCTCGAAGTCATTTTCAAGATCTAATATAAGGCATCCAGTCTGCAACTTTGACAAGTAATTTGTCAAATCTTTTACTATGCACTGTTTGAAAATCTCATTAGTAACCATAACTAATCAATTTTCTTTCAGTCCCAGCCTGAAGGTTGCAATATTCACAGCTTCCGATAAGGATTTCAAAAACTGTTAGTGATGAAAATCTTTCTTAAACGAGAGCATTAAGTTAACATCTTGCATACTGCAACCAAGTACAGATCCTGGATATAATGTAACATTTATTTGACACTTGAAAGTTTGATACTTAGTAGGAGACTAGGTTAGTTTGAAATATTGATATTTAAATACTGACACAAAATGAGGAACAATACATCTGATTAAAAGCAATTTCAGATTTCTGTTAAATTGGGATCTTGGAAATAAATTTGTTTACAAACATGGAATAAATTCAGACCAACTCTCATTTCACACCGATGGTACTATATATAAATAATAAAACAGTGCTTACATTTTGATGTCCTGGCATGAAGCAGATTAGGTTTCCTCACATTGATCACTCAGCCTTTCTGATCCATGACTTGTTGCATTTATATATTGAGTGATTAATGCTATCATTGCAGACCCTTTAACACTCCGCTGTTAGGAGGCTAAGAACTGAATATTGATTTGAAAGCATAATTAGAATACCTTCAAGGCAGGTGAGCCCTCGTCATTCAATTGCAAAGAGAATTTCTCCAGTGATTTGTGAATCATTCATAGAAAACTGAATTTTCACTCAATATTTCTTAATGTGAGATGAGTAATAGAGTCTCAAATTTATTTTCTTAAATACTGTTAATTACTTGAAAGTCATAGGAAGTGATGGCAGTTTTGAATGTTTCAGTGAGAACAATTAGGATGAATGAATGTTGTCACACATCCAGAGTGGCCATAAAAATACGACTTGCCCTTTAGGGAATGTACTGACTTAATATTGTATCAAATACTTGCTTAAGTTTTCCCACTCTTTGTCAGTAGGTTAACCTATTAACAGTTCAGCCTGGTTTACTGTGGTCAATTTATTTCTCATCCCTTTGAAGTTTGCTTGACTTAAATTTGAAACCTTATTTTGTGACTCTTCTCAAACTTAACATCAAATTCATTCATATTTATGATCGCTATTTGCAAGATGCTCCCTTACCGACAGAATGTTAACCGTTAGATTTCCTCCATGGTTACGGCTGTAAAGGGTTGTTAGTCTGGCGACAGTAACTCCACTTATGATTCACGCATGACTAGTTTTTATCATAAGCTTTATTACATTGACTGATAACAGTCTTCCATATATGAAATGAGAAGATGGACATGCAAATAATACAGCATTCCGAAGGGATCATTCCCTCCTCGACATCCTGGTCCACTCCTCCATTACCCCCAACCCCTCATCCCCTTCCCACAGCACCTTCCCATGCAATTGCAGGTGTAATACCTGCCCATTCACCTCCTCTGTCCTCACTATCCAAGGCCTCAAACACTCCTTTCAGGTGAAGCAGCGATTTACTTGTACTTCTTTCAATTTAGTATACTGTATTTGGTGCTCACAATGTGGTCTCCTCTATATTGGTGGGAACAAACGCAGATTGGATGACCGCTTTGTGGAACACTTCCGCTCAGTCCGTTAGCATGACCCTGGCCATTTCAACATCCCCCTGTTCTTATGCCCACATCTCTGTCCTGGGATTGCTGCAGTGTTCCAGTGAACATCAACACAAGCTCAAGGAACAGCATCTCATTTACCGATTAGGCACACTACAGCCTGCCGGACTGCACATTGAGTTCAATAATTTCAGAGCATAACAGGCCCCCTTTTTATTTTTAGCTATTTTTCCTTTTTTTAAAAATTTTGTTTCATCAGTTTTTTTTTTACCATGTGCCGACCCCACTTTATTTTTGTCATTTTTGTGCTTTCGGCCAGGTTGTTCTATTTTTCTGTCAATTAACACCCTCTCTGTATTTAAGTTTTGTCTTTCAGCACACCATTAACATACCATTTGCCTTTGCTTCATGACCTTCTGGTCAGTTATTCTCTGTGACCTTATCCTAGCAACACCTTCTCTTTGGTTATCTCTTGCCCCACCCCTGCTTTATTTGCTTAAAACCTATTACACCTATTATATAAAACCTATTATGGGTGGCACAGTGGCGCAGTGGTTAGCACCACAGCCTCACAGCTCCAGGGACCCAGGTTCGATTCTGGGTACTGCCTGTGCGGAGTTTGCAAGTTCTCCCTGTGACTGCGTGGGTTTTTGCCGGGTGCTCTGGTTTCCTCCCACAGCCAAAGACTTGCAGGTTGGTAGGTAAATTGGCCACTGTAAATTGCCCCTGGTGTAGGCAGGTGGTAGGGAATATGGGATTACTGTAGGGTTAGTATAAATGGGTGGTTGTTGGTCGGCACAGACTCGGTGGGCCGAAGGGCTTGTTTCAGTGCTGTATCTCTAAATAAATAAATAAACATTTCTAGCCTGTGCCAGTTCTGATGAAGGGTCACTGACCTGAAACGTTAACTCTGCTTCTCTCGCCACAGATGCTGCCAGACCTGCTGAGAATTTCCAGCATTTCTTGTTTTTATTATGCAAACAATACAACCTGGTTCCCAGGCTCCAACCGAAAAGAACAACACATACTCTTCCCAAGTCCTGGAACAACCAGCTCCAGCCCTCTGCAGGGCTCCTGACCCTCCCAAGAACATATTCTATTCTTTTTCCATAATCCAACCTTAACTTGTGCCTCCGTAATAAATAAGTTGTACGTTTTAGCTGAGGCCACGATTTTCATTGTTTATCTTAGGTTATCGTTTTGGTCTTTGCCTCTGTTCTATGAACTTTCTTTATAATACAGTAAGTGTACAGGCCACTCTTTTCTGTGGTTTTTGGTGTCTTAGCAACTAATCTCGTCAAGGGTATGAGCCTTTTAATTGATCTGGGTCTTCATTCAATCTATATTCCTGCATTTCCAAACTGTCTGTCATTCATACATAGAAACAAGTTTAAGATTTTCCCTTAACTCCATGATTGCTATGACACTAAAAACCTAAGCAAAAGGATGCTGGGACAGATTGACCATTTAAATCATCTTAAAACATTCCGACATTAACTAATTCTCGTTCCTTCATAACTTTCACAACACACTCTTTCACTTAATGTAGACGCACAGGTATATTTATTTTGAACTTTATGATGAACAGGAGATTATCTGGGATGGATTTCAATGGCGAGTCAGCCAGTATTTGACAGGATCACAGTCCTTTAAATTTATAAAGAGAAGTAAAAAGGGAAATTGAGTCCATTTTTCTATTCTGGTAGGTCACGTGTTGATATTCCTTAGTGAATTCCTGTTCTCAGTATGAACTAACCTGAGGAGGTACTGCCCCAGAGACCAAATGTGGCACCTTCTTAAACAACCTCTGAACTGTGCCATTGATGGCACCTGCTAGACATGTCCGTCATTGGGAGGACGCGATCACTAAACAAAGTTAACAGGATGTACACTATGTAGTATGTTAGTAAAAATCGACGTATTCCATAGGTGGGATGGAATTTACTGTGGGCCAAGTTGAAAAAAACCTTAGGGTGTTAGTGTCAGCCATGGCTCCTTTGGTAGAACTCTTGCTTCTGAGTTTAAATCCCCACTCCAAAGATTCGAGCACAAAAATCTAGGCTGACATCCCAGTGCAGTACTGATTAAGTGCAGCACTTAATCAGAGGTGCTGTCTTTCGGATGTGACGTTAAACTGCCCTCTAAGGTGGGCATTAAAAAAATCCCATGCCACTATTTTGAAGAAGAGCAGGAAGTTCCCCCCAGTGTTCTGACCAGTATTTATCCCCCAATCAACATCACAAAAACAGATCATCTGGTCATGATCTCAGTACTGTTTGTGGGAGTTTGCTGTGTGCAAATTAATGCCTTGTTTCCTACATTGCAACAGTGACTACACTTTAAAAAAGTAATTAATTGGCTGTAAACCACTTTGGGAATGTCCTTAGGTCGTGAAGGGTGCAAGTTCTTTTCTTATAGGGATATATAAGTGGTAAATACAGAATACTTTTAAGATAGGGACAGAACAAGGTGACATAGGTTCAGGGTTGGTAAGGAGAGTTTCTTTTAAATATAGAAAATGACTGAGTTGCTACCTCAGGTGCTTGAGGCCAAGAAACTGGACTTAAGGAAACAGTTGGATGCTGCAATGGGAAAACTGTAGGGTTGATCTTCTGGAAGGACGAGTTCAAAATTGTCTTTCTTCAGCTGAAACTAATAAATTGTAATCTTGCCTTGTGTTTTAATGAATCTTCATATTACAATGGTATTCAAAATTATTAAAGTTTTTGACTGTAAATGGAGCAAAACTGTTTTTATTGGCAAGAGGTTCTGTAACCAGAGGACAATTTAAGATAATTCACAAATGAACCCTAGGGGATGGAATTAATTTTTTTTTTAAACTCAGCAAGTTGTTGTGACCTGGAATGAACGGCCTTAAAAAGCAATGGAAGCAGATTCTATAACTTTCAGGGGAGTAGGACAACCTAAATAGCTCTTTCAACAGAGCCAACCCAGGCACAAAGGGCTGTTCTGTATGATTCTACCATTAGACGCTTGGTGATTTATATTCGCTTTTAGAACCACATATTATAGGATTTTTTTTCTTTTTAAAAAAATATAAACCAGGCATGACTTGCAGGTTGTACAAGGTTAAGCATATAACAAAAGTTGTAGTGAAACCTTATGTTAGCAGAAGTCATTGGGTAAAATGGTTTGTGCTGTATGTCTAGATGACTTCAGTGTAAGCAATTGAATGGTGAAGCAATAATCAGAATTGAAGACACTAAGGAACAATGTGTAACCCATCGCATGAGGGGGGGGGGGGGACAGTAATGAGAGTGATGTAGAGACAGTTAACGTCAGTCCTTACGTAAGCACCAATATCTCATCCTGATTATTGTTCCACTGCAGTACATGGCATATATCCTCAATGTGCCTCATTGGCTCAAATTAGTTGCTCATTGCTGCAAACCAGAGGTTGGGGGTGGTTATTTGCAAAGCCCACAGTCAAGCCTCAATACCAGGCTCGTTGAAATAGCAAGAGAGACCCTATTTACTTGGCCATCTGTCCCCAACCCCACTTCCCTTCCCCCATCCTCTTTATCCCCTTCCCCCCACCCTCCCGCAGCAGGCACCATACAAAAATTAAAATTTTCAACCTTGTTTCGAAACTCTGTGGCCTCGCTCCCCCTCCTTATTTGTGAGACCTCCTCCAGCCCTATAACCCTCACAGATCTCTGCGTTTCTCCAATTCTGGCCTCTTGAGCATCCCTGATTTTCATTGCTCCACCATTAGCAGCTATGCCTTCAGCTGTCTAGGCCCCAAGCTTTGGAATTCCTTCCCTAAATCTCTCCGCCTCTCCTCCTTTAAGACAGTCCTTGGGACAGTGGCGCAGTGGTTAGCACTGCAGCCTCACAGCTCCAGCGACCCAGGTTCGTTTCTGGGTACTGCCTGTGCGGAGTTTGCAAGTTCTCCCTGTGACCGCGTGGGTTTCCGCCGGGTGCTCTGGTTTCCTCCCACTGCCAAAGACTTGTGGGTTGTTGGGTAAATTGGCCATTGGATGAGGGTCACTTACATTTTCTGTGATCGAGAGACAAACCCAGTTTATTGTAAAGTTTTATTCAAAATATATTACAGGGAAAATAAAAGGAAGTCTTTGCCCGATGTTATCCTTCCTGATCGATTAGGCGCTGCCTTGTCTCCATCACTATTTCTTCCATTATTTCTGGCTTCAAAATATCTTTAATCTGCAATAAAATCAGAAACAACTTGGAATTTACACATACTGGGCAAATGCTTACGTGATTTTATAAGACCATTTCCCCCACCCACCACCAAAATGAACATTCATTCACTAGGGATGGGAGCAAAGCAATGAAAGATATGACTGCTCAACCTCTGCAAAACTGAAAACAGGATTAATCACCCACTTCTACAGGTGCGTAAAATTATTCGGAGAAAGCCTAAAAAAGCATGTTATTTTACATGTGTAACCCTGCAGTTACACACAGGAACCATTAAAGTACCTTCTCTCAACAGCTGCTGACAGACCTGCTGTGTGTTTGCAACAGACACACACACACAGGCTCATCTCTCGGGGAATAACTTTCTAAGAGATGCCAGCCTATAAATTACAGACCAATCTGATCATATGAGAGCACATGTATGGCTCCTCCTCTACTATAAATGCTGTTAAAATAGCAAACAGGTCAAAACCTCTTAAAATGAGAGAGGGAGGAGATTTGAAATTAGCATAAGTGTTTAAACAGCAACACCACTGAGAGTAATTTCAAAGCTATAAAGAATGAAAATTGCTAATTGAAGCAAAGGATTGCATAGTGGATTAGACATAAGTTTGAAAAAAGATAAAGTGAATTAAATGAATGCAAAGACTGAAGACATGTTAAAGTTTCAGATACCTCACAGCCAACCTGGGTCAGAAACATTACCTGGTGATGCAGTGAAGCTTCATAGCAGTATAGAACACTGGTATCATACAGCAGCATCTTGTGAATATTCAGAGCTATGATGCAATTGCGGAGTCGTGAGATCACTTCTCTGTCTGATGAAGGAACTGGCTGTAATCGGAAGCAAAAGGAATACTACTGACATTTCAAGATGGAGATGTGTTTATGAACCCCCCAATTATCGTCAAAGCAGCATCGAGCTGTCATGTCCAAATTAGGACAATATCACTCTAAACAGTTAAATCTTATTTAAAACGAGTCTTCTCCATGGAGGAGATGAATCTCTACAATGAGTTAGATCGTTAGACTAAATTGAAATTCAAGTCCCACAGTTGATAAAACACAAACTGAAGACTTTATCTCAAAGTAGTGGCTACTTTCACCTCTGCAGCAAGAGGTTGAGAGTTCAAGTCTCACTCCAGGCACTTGAGCACAAAGTAGAGACTGACACACCTAGTGCACGACTCAGGGAGTACGGCACTGTCGGAGGTGCTGTGTTTTGGATGAGATATTAACCGAGTGCCCGTCTGCTCGCTTAGGTGGACATAAAAGATCCTGCAGCATTACTTTGAAGAGCAGGGGAGTTCTCCCTCGCGTCCTGGCCAATATTTATCCCTCAACCAACACCACTAAAAAGATTATCTGGTCATCATCACATGCTACCACATTTAACATCTCATCTCAAAGACTGCACCTCCAACAGTGCTGCGCTCCCTGGGTACTGCACTGGAGTGTGACTTGAACCCTTCTGACTCAAAGGTGATGGTGTGTACCCACTGAGCCACACCCGACACACTCATTAAGGAGCATGATTGAAGTTGTATTCCAAGAAGTTTTATCTTTGGTTATTTTCTCAGAGGTGTGCAGGACTCAAAAGCTACCCTGAAGTTACCCAACTGCTCTGGTGTGTGCTGTCAACGTTCAGTAATGGCACCCCACCCCTCTCCTGCCTCCTAAACATTTGAACCTCACCTCGAAATTGGTCACAAATCCTCCTGCCTCATCATCTTTTTGTTCAGTGATTGGATAAATCCAGATGTAACCGTTATTCCCAAGGATGATGGCAGCTCCACATGGCAGGTTGTGAAAGTGAGTCTTTCGACGTTTTACAAGTGAAGGGGAGACTTGGACCAGAGTCCCCTGGCCCAGCTGACCGCAGAGAACAAAGGTTTCAAAAAAGAGAAAAGGAAAATGAATATAGGAATACCCTTTGCAAATGGGAAAAGTTCCAATATAAATGTGACGTACATGGAACAGGGACAGTAGCTTTTGTCAATACAGAAGGCCTGTAGCCAATTTACAGCTGCAATCTAGAATCACAGAATAATATAGCACAGGGAGACCATTCAGCCCATCAAGTCTGCAACAGCTCTTTCAAAGCTCTTTCCCCATATCCCTCCAATTTTTTCTCCAAGTATTTATCCAATTCCCTTTTAATGGCTACTATTGAATCTGTATCCACCACCCTATTGCACAGTGCATTCCAAATCCTAGCCACTTGTTGCATAATATGTTTTTCCACGTGTCTCCTCTGGTTTTTTTTGTCAATTCCCTTAAATCTGATCTGTTCCAATTACTTGCCCTGCACATGCCCAGTGGATTCAGACAGCCCAGAGGTTTAGGAAATCCATCAAGTGTTAAAATGGACATTTTATAAAACAGAAGCATAACCGGCAATCCAAAATCATTGCATTACATCTATCACTCCTGTGCTTGTAGGCCTACATCGGTTCCCAGTCCAGCAATATCTCCATTTAAAAAATCTCTCATGTTCAATTCCTCCATAGCCTCATCCTTCCTGATCTCTAAGCTCCTCCAGGCCTTACAACACCCAAGATCGCTGCACTTCTCCAATTCCTTCGCTCCACCACTGGTGGCCATGTCTTCAGCTGTCTAGCTATCAAATTCTGGAATTTCCTCCCTAAATATCTCTGCCCCTCTTCCTTGAAAATGCTACTTAAAACCTATTTTTTGACCAAACTTTTGATCACTAGTCCTAATAGCTGTGGCTCGGTCAAATTTTGTCTGATAATCGCTCCTGTGAATAACCTTGAGATATTTTACTACAGTAAAAGGCACTACATAAATGCGAGTTGTTGTTGTATGGAAGTTTCAGACATTTAACATGTTTTTCTTTAAACTTTTTGCCAATAACTTCATCATTAGAAGTTACCATACCTTGCCATACTTCAGACTCCTGGTGTGCAAGGACAGAGCACCATCTGCAAACACAGCCTGTACCTCTGCCTGAATGTCTGATAAGGAAAATTAATCAATAAATAAAAGGGTATTAAAGGATATGGAACCCAGGACAGACAAACAGAGTTGAAGTACAGCTCAGACCATGATCTAACTCAATGGTGGAACAGACTTGAGGGGTCGAATGGCCTCCTATTCCTATGGATACCACACACGGTACTGAAGAATTCAAGAGACACTGCATGATTGTCCAGCCATACAGTGGTTGTTGATGGAAGTCACTTTCACTTGTGTCTCTCTCTCTCTGGTGATTCAAGATTTTCCCCCTCTGTCAGACAATAGGTTTCCCATTAGTGACCCCAGGTCTGAATGCCAACTTCAACTCAAGGTGTTCCTCAGTGGCAAATTCATAGACAACTAGATGTAGAACATTAGTGGGGGAGAAGGAGAGAGAAAGAAAGAAATATATTAGTAATGTATAGCTGGCCTCATTTACAAGCTGTAAGTAATGCATTAATGTGGTACCTTCGTTCTGCAACCTAATTAACTGAAGGGTGATCTCAGGTGCAATTGATGGGGGATAAATTGAAATCAGTTAGTTTTTAAAAACATAAAACTTGTCTTGAAAGTGAACTGACTTCATTAATGTGCAATGCAAGTGAATTCTTTAAATCAGCACGTTTTTCAAAACTTTCGTCCCATTGATCCTTATACTTCAAGGGTGAAGTAATCCTCCTTCAGCGCATTTAAAATTAAAAAGAACCCTATTCTGTACAGAGCCGATCAAACATTCCTAGCGAGGTACAGCCTGGGAAAATTGTAGCCTGCAGTCAGCTTACTGCCCATTTAAATCAATGGGCAGAAAAACAGGCCCGCTGTTTACTAAGGAGTGTTACATCACACTGGGACTGCCCAATTGAGGAATCAGCCCCAAGAACTCCATGTTGGTTGGTCAAAAGGATACACTGATCAGGTCTCCCTCTTGCAGGTAGTCCCTCATCATCAGTTCATCCTCAGCAGACCTTCTTCTCTGTAAAGGAGACAAAGCTTATGTAAGGGGAAGAGAAAGCGAGCAGGTTAGCCCAAGAAAAACACATGGATTATCAGCCAGCTTCATCACTGGGATAACCTACACATAGCATTTAAGACAGCCTTCAATCAAGAATCAAGAGCAAGCCTATCCTCCCAGCCAAGGTTACAGATAGATTGGAAACAGGAAGTCAAGTTCCCAACAGATATCCAGGATGAACTGCTCTTCGTTGCACTGAACTGTATGGCATCCACAGTACACAACATACTCCACTCCAGAAACTTGAGCTCAAAAATCCAGACTGACATCCTCAATGCAGTACTCAGGGGGCGCTGAACTATTAGAAGTATCGACTTTCAGATGAGACATTAAACCGAGACCCTGTCTACCCTTTCAGGTGAACATAAGAGACCCCATGACCACTATTTTGAAGAGCAGGGGTGTTCTGGCCAATATTTATCCCTCAACCAACATCACCATAACAGATTACCTGGTCATTAACACACTGCTGTTTGTGGGATCTTGCTGTGTGTAAATTGGCTGATGTGTTTTCTTCATTACAACAGTAACTACATTTCAAAAAGTATTTCATTGGCTGTAAAGCACTTTGGGACATCCTGAGGTTGTGAAAGGTGCTATAGAAATTTCTTTTACTCACGAGTTCTCCTCCAGGAAGGTTAACAGATGAGAGAAGCAGTACAGAGTCCAGTCTGGAGTTGCTCTCTACTTTCCATCGCTTCTGCTGTACCTATAATTATCCAGGAAGGTTCAGTTATATTTTGTAGGACTCAAGCCCAACCTTGTTATTCTACAGGTCAGAGGGTTGGTGTATTTGATCCTGTGCCTGACAAAAAAAAGATGGGGGTTGGTGGCAGGGTAGGGTGTACCCTAAAATGTGGACAGGGAAATGAATATCAAGCAGCTCTGCAGCAGCAACATGTCTTGCATGCAGAGAGATGTCTGAGCACTTTACAGAGTGGTGTAATAAAATGAAGGACACCAAATGGATGACCACGCTAAATGGAATAGATTTCGAACAGATCTAGCAATGCAAAACTGGGCATCTGTGAGGCGCTGTCGGCCATCAGCAGCAGCAGAATTATACGCAACCACAATGTCACCTCATGGCCCGCCATATCCCCCACTCTACCATTACCATCAAGGCAGGAGACCAACCCTTGTTCAATGAAGACTCCACAAAGGCATGCCAGGAGCAGCCCCAGGCATACCTCGAAATGAAGTGTCAACCTGGAGAAGCTACAACCCAGGACTACTTGCGTGCCAAACTGCGAAAGAACGAGCTAAGCGATCCTACAACCAATGGATCAGATCTAAACTCGGCAGTCCTGCCACATCCAGCTGTGAATGGTGGTGGACAATTAAATGACAATATTGAAAATGCTGGTCCCTTTAATTAAACAGGACTCATTTCAGTGTTAGCAGAAAGCAGGTGATGCTCATTATAATTTTGCATTTAAGGGCTGGGTTTTTGCCTAGTGGGGGGAGTTGCCTCTGGACAGAGAGTTAGTTCAGAAGGGAAGAGTTGGAACTAATGTTTGGACTGAGCAATGAATTGACAATAACATAGTTGTGGATCAGAGATGGTCATCAGCTTCCTCATTTTGGACATCTGCCTGTTTAACATTAAACAACTAACTGGAGGAGGTGGCTCCAAAGATATCCCCATCCTCAATGATGGGGGAGCCCAGCACATCAATGCAAAAGATAAGGCTGAAGCATCTGCAACAATCTTCAGCCAGAAGAGCCGAGTTGATGATCCATCTCGGCCTCCTCCTGAAGTCCCCAGCATCACTGATGCCAGTCTTCAGTCAATTCGATTCACTCTGCGAGATATCAAGAAATGAGTGAAGACACTGGATAATGCAAAGGCTATGGGCCCTGACAATATTCCAGCAATAGGACTGAAGACCTGTGCTCCAGAACTTGCCGTGCACCTAGCCAAGCTATTCCAGTACAGCTACAACACTGGCATCTACCCAGCAATGTGGAAAATTGCCCAGGTATGTTCTGTACGCAAAAAGCAGGACAAGTCTAATCAGGCCAATTACTGCCGCATCAGTCTACTTTCAATCATCAGTAAAGTGATGGAAGGTGTCGTTGATAGTGCTATCAAGCAGCACTTGCTTAGCAATAGCCTGCTCAGTGATGCTCAGTTTGGGTTCCGCCAGGGCCACTCAGCTCCTGACCTCATTACAGCCTTGGTTCAAACATGGACAAAAGAGTTGAACTCCAGATGAGGTGCGAGTGACTGCCCTTGACATCAAGGAAGCATTTGACCGAGTATGGCATCAAGGAGCCCTAGCAAAACTGAAATCAATGAGAATTGGGGAGGGGGGGTCAATCATCTGAGCTCCAGGTCATCACTGCAGGAGCTCCTCAGGGTAGTGTCCTAGGCCCAACCATCTTCAGCTGCTTCATCAATGACCTTCCTTCAATCATAAGGTGGGGCTGGTCGCTGATGATTGCACAATGTTCAGCACCATTTGTGACTCTTCAGATACTGAAGCAGTCTGTGTAGAAATGCAGCAAGACTTGGACAATATCCAGACTTGGGCTGATAAGTGGCAAGTAACATTCGCGCCACACAAATGCCAGGTAATGACCATCTCCAACAAGAGAGAATCTAACCATCTCCCCTTGACATTCAACAGCATTACCATCACTGAATCCCCCACCATCAACATCCTGGGGGTTACCATTGACCAGAAACTGAACTGGAGTAGCCATATAAATACCATGACTACAAGAGCAGGTCAGAGGCTAGGAATCCTGCAGTGAGTAACTCACCTCCTGACTCCCCAAAGCCTGTCCACCATCTACAAGGCACAAGTCAGGAGTGTGATGGAGTACTCTCCACTTGCCTGGATGGGTGCAGCTCCAACAACACTCAAGAAGCTTGACACTATCCAGGACAACGCAGCCCACTAGATTGGTACCCCATCTACAACCGTTCACTCCCTCCACTAACATTGCAGTGACAGCAATGTGTACCATCTACAAGATGCACTGCAGCAACGCACCAAGGCTCCTTAGACAGCACTTTCCAAACCCGCAACTTCTACTACCTAGAAGTAGAAGAGCAGCAAATGTATAGGAACACCACCACCTGCAAGTTCCCCTCCAAGCCACACACCATCCTGACATAGAACTAAATCGCCGTTCCTTCAGTCACTGGGTCAAAATCCTGGAACTCCCTTCCTAACAGCACTGTGGGTGTACCTACCCCACATGGACTGCAGCAGTTCAAGAAGGCAGCTCACCACCACCTTCTCAAGGGTAATTAGAGATGGGCAATAAATGCTGGCCTAGCCAGCAATGCCCACATCCCATGAATAAATAAAAAAATGTAGTGGTGATGGAGGAGAGAGTTCTGAAACGGGCAAAGGGAAGAAGGATTAAGGCACTATCGAACAGGTAGAGAGTATATGCAGGGATGTACAGCTAGAGGAGGGTGCTGAGGTAGATTGGGAGTATTCCAAGTAATTCACCATTGGTTCATAATGATACATCAACTCATCACTTCTTTCAATAACTTCTCTCTGCTTCTCTTGTTTTGTTTCAATGCCCTTCCCTTGTAACTTCATTCTCATACATATCGAAAATAAAGGTCTTCCAGACTGCCCGCTTACTTTCGACTCCCTCATTTTAAAATCTCTGACTGGTTTTTGAAAGCTTCATCATGCTGAACAATTTCCCTGGGTCAGTTTCTGCTGGGTTCCTTCATCATGTTGAAAACTTAGCACATCTCAATTCCAATGAAAGCTAAACAACCACTTCATCTCAAAATGTTTGTGTAAAATTTCAGATTAGTATCTTGATGCTCATTACAGATATATAATTGGCACGCAGACAGGTTCAAACAACCTGCTAACTTTACCAAAATCTCTAGCTTTGCCCTGGTCCAAGTGCATTTTTCTTTCTCGCAGCTTTAACAGTTTTTTTTATTCAGATGGGATGTGGGCGTCGCTGGCCAGGCCAGCATTTACTGCCCATCCCTAATTGCCCATTAAAAGGTGGTGGTGAGCTGCCTTCTTGAACCGCTGCAGTCCATTTGGGGTAGGTATACCCACTGTGCTGTTAGGAAGGGAGTTCCAGGATTTGCTCTCCTCTTTACTTCCCAAAGTATATTTGGGTCTCCAAACGGATCCATACTTGTAATGTTATTAAGCTCTGTAACTCTAAACAAAACCTAGTGGTTTTAACTTACCTCTGTAATTCTGCCCACAACGACATCTCCAACTTCTCCATTGTATCTAGTGAAATAAAAATTCAGATTTATAGTATCAAATCAACCATATTCAATGACATACATTGGCTCCTGCTCCAGCAACATTTAGTGTATAAATCTTCCGCATCCCTCCCTATGTATGAAATGTTCTCCAGCTGTAAAAGAACTCTGCGTTTCCCCCAGATCTGGGCTCTTACATGACCATCCCCCCCACCCCCACTCCCTTTGCCTGACTGCTGGAGTCCGTGCCTTCAGCTGGCTAGCCTTTAAGCTCTGGAATTACGTACCTAACCTCTCCATCCATCTCCTCCTTTAAGATGCTGCTGAAAACATACTTCTTCAACCAAGCATTTAGCACTGTCCTCATGACTCCTCCTTTGGCTCGGTGTCAAATTTTGGCCGATTATGCTCCTGTGAAGCACCTTGACGTTTTACTAAGCTGTTGTTGATCATCTTTGTGATCACAGTTGTTTTACTTTTCTGGTTTGAATGCAAGAGTTTCCTTTAAATTAACATGGCTACAGATTTATGGTTTTCATGGAATTGCATGACAATTTCCAAACTTCCTGAAAAATCCCAGAACCCAAAATACTGAAAACAGAATTTGACAAATGCAGTCACCATAAACCAGTGACCCGATCAACACTTGTACATAGACTGTGCTCCATAAAGAGTCCTTATGCCGTTAGCGTGGCTTGTGGAAGCAGTGTCACTTCTCAGTCATAGGGTTGTGGGTTCAAGTCCCACTCCTGGTCTTCAGTGCATAATCTATGATGACAGTCCAGTGCAGTCCCGAGAGGGTGCTGCAGCGGTGGAGGTGCCGTCTTATGGTTCTCATGTTAATCCAAGGTCCCCCCATCTGCTTGTTCAAGTGGACAGAAAATACTCCATGATGGATTGAAGACCGGGCGGGCGGGTGGGTGGGGGGGGGGGTGGAGAATGGTGGCAAGGGAGTGAAAGGTCAGAGATGCTCCTTCCATGGAGTTAAGTCACATTAAGAAGGGAGCTTACAGCACAAATTTAAAAAGACCTCAACGTGAACTATGGGAAAAGAGCAGGGGAGTGGAACTAATTGTATAGCTGTTTCAAAAAATTAATAAATTTGTCAAATACAATTTCCCTTTCGTAAAACCACGTTGACTTTGATCATATTATAATTTTTTTTTTGAAGTGCATTGTTAAGACTTCCTCAATAGATTCCAGCATTTTCCTGACGACTGACGTCAGGCTAACTGGCCTGTAGTTCAGTTTCCTCTCTCCCTCCTTTCTTGAGTAGTAGTGTTACATTTGCTGACTTCCAATCTGCTGGTTCTGTTCTAGAATCTAGGGAATTTTGGAAAATCATAACCACTGAATCCACTATCTCTGCAGCTACCTCTTTTAGAACCCGAGGATGTCGATCTGAGGATGTCAGCTTTTCGTCCCTCAAGTTTCTCCAATACTTTTTCTCTGCTGATATTAATTATTTTAAGTTCCTCACTCTTATTAGCTCCTTGGTTACCCTCTATGTCTGGTATGTGATTTGTATCTACTACTGTGAAGACAGACACAAAATAATTGTTCAACATCTATGCCATTTCCTCATTCCCCATGATAATTTCTCCTATCTCTGCCTCTAAGGCACTAATGTTTATTTTAGCTATTCTCTTTTTTTATATATAGACTTGTGAAATTGCACAACTATGGGACTGACTGAATTGCTCAGTGGAGAGTTGGCATGGATCCGATAGGCCAAATGGCCTCCTTCTGTGCCGCAAATGACTCTGACTCTATGAAAGCTCTTACAATCTGTTTTCATATTCCTAGCTACTTTACTCAATCTATTTTTTTCCCTTTGAATCTGAAACGAGGGTCCGAGAGTCATAGAGTTATACAGCTACAGAAACGGGCCCATCGTGTCTGTGCCGGCCATCAAGCACCTAACTATTCTAATCCCATTTTCCAGCACTTGGCCCATAGCCTTGTATGAAGCACGAGTTGGGCATGGTAGATTGGGGAACTTTATTAAAAAAGGTTGACTGTGGATAGGCAATGGATAATATTTAAAGAATGTGTACATGAATTACAACAATTATTCATTCCTGTCTGGCACAAAAACGAAACCAGAAAGGTGGCTCAACTGTGACTCATAAAAAGAAATCAAGGACAGTATTAGATCCAAAGATGAGGCATATAAAATTGCTGGAAAAAGCAGCAAGTCTGAGGATTGGGAGCAGTTTAGAATTCAGCAAAGGAGGACAAAGAGGTTGATTAAGCGTGGGAAAAGAAAGTATGAGAGTAAACTTGCGGGGAACATAAAAACTGACTGTAAAAGCTTCTATAAATATGTGAAGAGAAAAAGATTAGACAAATGTAGGTCCCTTACAGTGAGAAATGGGGGAAATTATAATGGGGAACAAAGAAATGGCAGAACAATTAAACACATACTTTGGTTCTGTCTTCACAAAAGGAGGACACAAATAACCTCCCAGAAATGTTAGGGAACCAAGGGTCTAATGAGAGGGAGGAACTGAAGGAAATCAGTATTAGTAAAAAAAAAGCGCAAGGGAAATTAATGGGCTTAAAGGCTGACAAATCCCGAGGGCCTGATAATCTACATCCCAGAATACTAAAGGAAGTGGCCCTGGAAATAGTGGATGCATTGGTGGTCATCTTCCGAAATTCTATAGACTCTGGAGCAGTTCCAAAAGATTGGAGGGTGGCAAATGTAACCCCACTATTTAAAAAAAAGGAAGGAGAGAAAAAGCAAGGAACTACAGACCAGTGAGCCTTACATCATTAGTGGGGAAAATGCTAGAGTCTATTGTAAAGGATGTGATAGCAGAACACCTGGAAAGCATAAACGGGATTGGGCAAAGTCAGCATGGGTTTACGAAAGGAAAATCATAGTTAACAAATCTACTGGAGTTTTTTGAGGATGTAAAGAGTAGACTAGATAAGGTAGAACCAGTGGATGTGGTGTATTTGGATTTTCAGAAGGCTTTTGATAAGGTCCCACATAAGAGGTTAGTGTGCAAAATTAAAGCACATGGGATTGGGGGTAATATACTGGCATTGATTGAGAATTGGTTAACAGACAAGAAACAGAGAGTAGGAATAAACAGGTCTTTTTCCGGGTGGCGGGCAGTGACCAGTGGGGTACTGCAGGGATCAGTGCCTGGGCCCCAGCTATTCACAATATATATATATATATATAAATGACTTGAATGAGGGAAATAATTGTAACATTTCCAAGTTTGCAGATGACACAAAGCTGGGGGGGGTAAGTGAGCTGTCAGGAAGATGCAAAGAGGCTCCAATCTGATTTGGACAAGTTGGGCAAGTGGGCAAATGCATAGCAGATGCAGTATAACGTGGATAAATGTGAGGTTATCCACTTTGGTTGTAAAAACAGAAAGGCAGATTATCTGAATGGTGATAGATTGGGAAAGGGGGAGGTGCAATGAGACCTGGGTGTCCTTGTACACCAGTCGCTGAAAGCAAGCATTCAGGTGCAGCAAGCAATTAGGAAGGCGAATGGTATGTTGGCCTTGATTGCAAGAGGATTTGAGTACAGGAGCAAGAATGTCTTACTGCAGTTATACAGGGTCTTGGTGAGACCACATCTGGAGTATTGTGTGCAGTTTTGGTCTCCTTATCTGAGGAAGGATGTTCTTGCCATGGAGGGAGTGCAAAGAAGATTTACTAGGCTGATTCCCTGGGATGGCAGGATTGACGCAAGAGGAGAGATTGGGTCGACTAGGCCTATATTCACTAGAGTTTAGAAGAATGAGAGGGGATCTCATAGAAACCTATAAAATTCTAACAGGACTAGACAGTCTAGATGCAGGGAGGATGTTCCTGATGGCTGGGGAGTCCAGAACCAGGGGCCACAGTCTCAGGATACAGGGTATGCCATTTAGAATTAAGATGAGGAGAAATTTCTTCACTCAGAGGGTGGTGAACCTGTGGAATTCTCTACTGCAGAAGGCAGTGGAGGCCAAATCATTAAATATATTCAAGAAGGAGATAGATATATTTCTTAATACCAAAGGGATCAAGGGAAACGGGGAAAAAGCGGGAACAGGGTACTGAATTAGACGATCAGCCATGATCTTTTTTGAATGGCGGAGCAGGGCCGAATGGCCTACTCCTGCTCCTATTTTCTATGTTATCAACTTTTTGGTCACCCTTTGTAGGTTTCTAAACACTCCCAATCCTCAGGTTTACTCCTATTCTTTGCAACATTATAAACCTCTTTTAAACTAATACTATCCTTCACTTCCCTTGTAAGCCACGGATGGATCTTTCTTGGTGAGCTTTTGTTTTTTTTTTTAAGAGAATGTATTTTTGTTGAATATTTTGAATTGTTTCTTTAAATGTTTCCCACTATGGTGGCGTAGTGGGATTATCACTGGACTAGTAACCCAGAGACCCAGGGTATTCCTCTGGGGACATGGGTTCGAATCCTACCACAGCAGAAGGTGGAATTTGAACTTAATAAAAAAAAAAAAATCTGGAATTAAAAACTAGTCTAATGATGGCCATGAAACCATTGTCGATTGTTGTAAAAACCCATCTGGTTCACTAATGTCCTTTAGGGAAGGAAATCTGCTGTCCTTACCTGGTCTGGCCTACATGTGACTCCAGACCCACAGCAATGTGGTTAACTCTTACATGCCCTCTGAAATGGCCTAGCAAGCCACTCAGTTGTACCTAACCGCTACGAAGTCTATAAAAAGGAATGAAACTGGACTGACCACCCGGCATTGACCTAGGCACCGGAAACGACAACAGCAAACCCAGCCCTGTTGACCCTGCAAAGTCCTCCTTACTAACATCTGGGGGCTTGTGCCAAAGTTGGGAGAGCTGTCCCACAGACTAGTCAAGCAACAGCCTGACATAGTCATACTCCTGGAATCATACCTAACAGACAATGTCCCAGACACTGCCATCACCATCCCCGGGTACGTCCTGTCCCACCGGCAAGACAGACCCAGCAGAGGTGGTGGCACAGTGGTAGACAGTAGGGAGGGAGTTGCCCTGGGAGTCCTCAACATCGACTCCGGACCTCATGAAGTCTCATGGCATCAGGTTAAATATGGGCAAGGTAACCTCCTACTGATTACCACCTACCGCCCTCCCTCAGCTGATGACTCAGTACTCCTCCATGTTGAACACCACTTGGAGGAGGCACTGAGGGTGGCAAGGGCACAAAATGTACTCTGGGTGGGGGACTTCAATGTCCATCACCATGAGTGGCTCGGTAGCACCACTACTGACCGAGCCCTAAAGGACATGGCTGCTAGACTGGGTCTGTGGCAGGTGGTGGGGGAACCAACACGAGGGAAGAACATAGTCGACCTCGTCCTCACCAATCTGCTTGCCGCGGATGCATCTGTCCATGATAGTATTGGTAGGTGTGACCACCGCACAGTCCTTGTGGAGAAGAAGTCCCACCTTCACATTGAGGATACCGTCCATCGTGTTGTGTGGCACTATCACTGTGCTGAATGGGATAGATTTCGAACGGATCTAGCAATGCAAAACTGGGCATCCATGAGGCGCTGTGGGCCATCAGCAGCAGCAGAATTGTACTCAACCACAATCTGTAACCTCATGGCCTGGCATATCCCCCACTCTACCATTACCATCAAGCCAGGAGACCAACCCTGGTTCAATGAAGAGTGCAGGAGGGCATGCCAGGAGCAGCACCAGGCATACCTCAAAATGAGGTGTCAACCTGGTGAAGCTACAACCCAGGACTACTTGCATGCCAAACTGCGTAAGGAGCATGCGATAGACAGAGCTAAGCGATCCGATAACCAACGGATCAGATCCAAGCTCTGCAGTCCTGCCACATTCAGCCGTGAATGGTGGTGGACAATTAAACAACTAACTGGAGGAGGTGGCTCCACAAATATCCCCATCCTCAATGATGGGGGAGCCCAGCACATCAGTGCGAAAGATAAGGCTGAAGCATTTGCAATAATCTTCAGCCAGAAGTGCCGAGTTGATGATTCATCTCGGCCTCCTCCTGAAGTCCCCAGCATCACAGATGCCAAACTTCAGCCAATTCGATTCACTCCACGTGATATCAAGAAACGACTGAAGGCACTGGATACTGCAAAAGCTATGGGCCCTGACAATATTCCGGCAATAGTACTGTGCTCCAGAACTTGCCGCGCCCCTAGCCAAGCTGTTCCAGTACAGCTACAACACTGGCATCTATCCTGCAATGTGGAAAATTGCCCAGGTATGTCCTGTACACAAAATGCAGGACAAATCCAACCCGGCCAACTACCGCCCCATCAGCCTACTCTCAATCATCAGTAAAATGATGGAAGGAGTCATCAACAGTGCCATCAAGCAGCACTTGCTTAACAATAATCTGATCAGTGATGCTCAGTTTGGGTTCCGCCAGGGCCACTCAGCTCCTGACCTCATTACAGCCTTGGTTCAAACATGGACAAAAGAGCTGAACTCCAGATGAGGTGCGAGTGACTGCCCTTGACATCAAGGCAGCATTTGACCGAGTATGGCATCAAGGAGCCCGAGCAAAACTGAGGTCAATGGGAATCAGGGGGAAAACCCTCAGCTGGCTGGAGTCATACCTCGCGCAAAGGAAGATGGTTGTGGTTGTTGGAGGTCAATCATCTGAGCTCCAGGACATCACTGCAGGAGTTTCTCAGGGTAGTGTCCTAGGCCCAACCATCTTCAGCTGCTTCATCAATGACCTTCCTTCAATCATAAGGTCAGAAGTGGGGATGTTCGCTGATGATTGCACAATGTTCAGCACCATTCGCAACTCCTCAGATACTGAAGCAGTCTGTGTAGAAATGCAGCAAGACCTGGACAATATCCAGGCTTGGGCTGATGTGGCAAGTAACATTCGTGCCACACAAGTGCCAGGCAATGACCATCTCCAACAAAAGAGAATCTAACCATCTCCCCTTGACATTCAACGGCATTACCATCGCTGAATCCCCCACTATCAACATCCTAGGGGCTACCATTGACCGAAAACTGAACTGGAGTGGCCATATAAATACCGTGGTTACAAGAGCAGGTCAGAGGCTAGGAATCCTGAGGCGAGTAACTCACCTCCTGACTCCCCAAAGCCTGTCCACAATCTACAAGGCACAAGTCAGGAGTGTGATGGAATACTCTCCACTTGCCTGGATGGGCGCAGCTCCAACAACACTCAAGAAGCTCAACACCATCCAGGACAAAGTGGCCCGCTTGATTGGCACCCCATCGACAAACATTCACTCCCTCCACCACCGACGCACAGTGGCAGCAGTGTGTACCATCTACAAGATGCACTGCAGCAATGCACCAAGGCTCCTTCGACAGCACCTTCCAAACCCGCGACCTCTACCAACTAGAAGGACAAGGGCAGCAAATACATGGGAACACCACCACCTGCAAGTTCCCCTCCAAGTCACACACCACCCTGACTTGGAACTATATCGCCGTTCCTTCACTGTCGCTGGGTCAAAATCCTGGAACTCCCTTCCTAACAGCACTATGGGTGTACCTACCCCACATGGACTGCAGCGGTTCAAGAAGGCAGCTCACCACCACCTTCTCAAGGGCAATTAGGGATGGGCAATAAATGCTGGCCTGGCCAGCGACGCCCACATCCAGTGAATGAATAAAAAAAAAAATTTACCACCATATCTTTTAGTCTTGGTTATGCAATCAACCTTGGTCAGCTCTCCCCTCATACCTATTGTTAGGTGGAATGACTGAAATAATCACTCGACACCTCAGGTCTGTAGTTCAATCGTCAAGCAGTCTTTATTTTTACACTGGTGGGGAGACAACCTCTGCTTGTCAAGCCACGAGGCTTCTCCACCGAGACAAAAGAGCCATGCGATATTTATACTTCATGTTACCTCATGATGCATCTTTTAAAATTTATCCAATCACATTTGAAAACATACACAGTGGTTTTCAACTTCTCCAATTGCAGCCAAGACACGTACACTTGGGCTGTGCCCATACTACTGATTGTTATCGATCCTACTGTTAACTTCTTTGTTTAAACAGCTCGAAACTTACGATGTTTAAATGTCCCCTTCAATATGTAATTGGCTTTAAGTTTAAGATTCTTGTTTGGGACTGGAGCATGTTGCTTTCGAGTTTACATGGAATTGAACAGTATGATGATGAAATTGAAATAAAAACATTTTCTTGGCTTCCCTTTACTGGATGACTACATGCACATACCAGTGATAAGTGTTAAAGGCTTGCCTTGTTTGAAGTGGCTTGACGCATATCAACTTGTTCACTCTTTCCACAGCCCCAGCGACTGATGCAATGAGCTTCTCATCTTCCATGTATGTACCATGGCCTCTGGAAAAAGACGCAAGATTTATACAGCAATGTGAATCTGCGCAAAATATCCAGCACAGTTAAACACTCAGGAAAGAGCCTGCTTCCCTCTCCCAATTAGCGTCATCGATTCTCAAGGAATTAAAGATTAATGTCCCCGACATTGCCGTGAAAGCCCAAGAGAAAAATTACAGGGAAAAGAACATTGTGCTTATTTTTCATTTTCTTTGAACACTCTTTTTTAGTTATAAAAATATTAGAACTGGAGAAAAGAAGATTGATTAAAAAGTGAAGAATCATCCAGTTGGGTAACGAAGATTTCTGTTCGCTTTCATAACGTGCCAAAGCAGTTTACAGATAATTTGAAGTATAGTCACTTGTTAATTTTAAATCAAAGATTGATAGATTTTTGTTCGCCAAAGGTCTTAAGGGATATGAGGAAAAAGGGGATACAGTTAGGTTGCAGATCAGCCATGATCGCATTGAAATGCAGAACATGCTTGAGAGGCTAAATGGCCTCTTCTTATGCCCCAAAATTCAACATCCAGTGTTGGTCTGCACTGCCCAACAAAATGTGTCATTGGTTTTTAATACGATTTCAACAGGTTTTGACATTGTCAGCCAGGATTAATCAGAGATTTCTCCCTCCTCATCCCCACAAAAATTACCATAGTAAGGTGGCAGCCCTAGTGAAACTAAGGCTAAAAGGGTTAAATTATGAGGACAGGCTTATATTTCCTGGAGTATACAAGATTAAGGAGTGATTTAGTTGAGGTGTTTAAGATGATTATAGAATTTGATAAGGTAAATGGAGAGAAACTATTTCCCCTGTTTTTTTTTGGGGGGGGGGGCAGAGTTCAGAATAAAGGGGCATAATCTCAAAGTTAGAGCTCAGCTATTCAGGGGTAAGTGATGTCAGAAAGCACTTCTTGACTGAAAGTATAGTAGAAATCTGGATTCTCTCTCCCTCTAAAAAGATGTCGAGGCTAGGGTACAAATTGAAAATTTCAAAACGGAGATCAGTAGATTTTCGTTAGGAACAAGAACAGGACTAGACCAGTCAGCCCCTCAAGCCTGTTCTGCAAATCTGTTAAGATCATGGCTTGATCGGTATCTTACCTTGATCCACCTACCTTGGCTGATCAATCTCAGATTTAAAGTTACTAGTTGCACAACCATCTATTGCATTTGGTGTTTCCTAACTTCTCATCTGAATCGCTTATCCTAGACTGCCTCACTAGTGGAAAGAGTATTAAGGTTACAGAACCAAGGTGGAGAGGTGGATTAATAGACTGTTCTGATCACAATCTGCAAAATGAGGTACAGAGGGAATGCAAACTCTCATTCCCAAAGCTCCACAAGTGGAAACATTGTCTCTGCGTCTACCCTATTATACCCCTTTCACAATCTTAAAGACCTCTAGGTCACCCCTGAGCCTTCTCTTTCTAAAGAGCACCTGCTTGTTCAATCTTTCCTGATAGGGATGATACCAGAATTGAGAGGTTATAGCCTGTGAATCTTTTTGGTGTCCCTTCTCCTGTGTCTCTATACCCTTCTTATAATATGGAGACCAGGACTGTTCACAGATACAAAAACTGCTTCTCTCTCCACAGATGCTGCCTGACCTGCTGAGTGTTTCTTGTTCTTATTACCGATTTCCAGTATTTGCCTTTTATTTTACTGTTCACAGATACTGCAGGTGTTGTTAAATATCACCCGAATGGGTGGTGAGTGTGCCCAGTTGCTGCCCATCCATTGATTTGCGGTTTATATTTATGAAGCCCGCAGGCCGAGTGCGCGCTGCCTACAACTTGCCTCGTCTCTCAGTTCGCCGTCACCTTTTAAACTGCACTTTACCTCAGATTTTTTTCAGTTTTACCTCATAAAGCCAGTATCGGTGGTGATCGTGTCTCCTGGCGACACCAGATGTTTACTAACCTCCGCCGGTAAGGAGACACGCTTTCTGGCCGTTGCTAAACGAATGTCCACCGCCATCTTTGGTACTGGCACAGCACCGTCCGCCAACCCTTATAAACCAAGAACCGCCATCTTTGATACTGGCACAGCACCGTCCGCCAACCCTTATAACCAAGAACCGCCATCTTTCATACTGTCACAGCACCTTCAGTCAATGTTTACACTTGCGTTCGCCATCTTTGATGTTGGCGATCAGGCCTCAGCCGATACCACTAACGAGAACAAAAGCAAATTACTGCGAATGCTGGAAATCTGAAATAAACACTGAAAATCCTGCAAATACTCAGCAGATCTGGCAGCATCTGTGGAGAAAGGAACAAAGTTAACGTTTCAAGACGTTAATCTTGCGTCAGGCCTGCTGAGTATTTCCAACATTTTCTGTTCTAAATACAAAGAACTACTTTTGCCATATTTAATACATCAGCTCCCCTAATACTTAGAACTAATTGCCAACTTTTATGCTGGCAATTTGCCACAGGCCTCCTCATGTAGTCGCCATATTTCTTACTGGCAAATAGACAGACCTGGCTTCAGTCGCCATGTTTATTACTGGCAGTCAATGAGTTCCTTCCTGCTGCCGCCATATTAATTAATGGCAACGGGCTTTGTCCGCGCCTTTTTATAGCTAAGCTTTGCCACATTTTACAGGGCGTCGACTTGGTTTTTGGTAGGCGTTTCGATGTACCAACTTAGATAGTAGACATATTGTTGAGAAAACGGTATTTCAACGCGGGTTTACTCTTGGTTCCTTCACAACAAAGTCTGGAAATGGTGGGTGCCGCCATTTTGAGTCTGTGTCCACAGTCAATTCCACAGCAAACTTTAATATGGTCTTCATATTAATTATTCTTTAATTTGACAAACACGGTAGGGTGTTGCAAATTTATTAGTTTACAGATCTATTGGTCGAAGTGTGACCCAACCCCAAAACATTCCCCAATCACTAATATCCACAAAATGTAAAAAAGCACCCATTGCCTACTTTTATGGTGATTTCTGTGGTTACATTGGTGCATTATATATATATGAAATATATAAATGTAATTTATAAAAATTATTGGCAAAAGAACTAAAGGCAACATGTTTTTTTAACACAGTAAGTGGTTAGGATCTGGAATGCACTACCTAAAGGGTGTTGTTTGGGAGGTAAATGCAAAATCTTTTTATTATTCATTTGTGAGATGTGGGCGTTGCTGGCGAGGCCAGCATTTATTGCCCATCCCTAATTGCCCTTTAACTGAGTGGCTGGCTAGGCCCTTTCAGAGGGCATTTTAAGAGTCAACCACATTGCTGTGGGTCTGGAGTCACATGTAGGCCAGACCAGGTAAGGACAGCAGATTTCCTTCCCTAAAGGACATTAGTGAACTTGATGGGTTTTTACAATAATTGACAATGGTTTCATGGTCACCATTAGACCAGCTACTGTACTAATGTGCCTCCTGACTTGCCATGGTAACTTGCTGCAGGCATCCATCAGAAGGCAGTTCAATAAAGACACAGTATAAGAAGACTGTTTTCCTGTGAGCTCGTAACATGGTGTCAGAGTGGAGCTGAGACTGAATGTTGAAGAATCGTATAGAAGCACAGCTACTGAAAGAGGAACACAGGAATGTTCAGAGCTGCTAAAAGCCACAGACAGGGAACAAGGAAGCGCTGAAAGCACTGGGTAAGACACAATGGCTGCAGATTTTTCTCTCCCAGCACTGGTCGAAATGAAAGTTGATATGAAGCAGAACTAGTAGTTTTTCCACTCACAATGGCAAAATTACAAAATTGCGACACATTTAAATAACAAACCAGAGCAACTATGAGTAGCTACACTTTATCACTGTTGGGAGAGACTGTTGCAAAATGTATTCTACCCTAAATCTCTTCGAAGAACAAAAAAGACAGCAGAAATTTTGAAAGCCGTGGAGGCACGCTTTGAACCCCAAGTGAACCTAACTTATGAACAATATGTGTTCAATATTGGGGCCCAAGGTGAAAAAGAATCCCATTGATCAATATGTCACTGCATTAACACAGCTCGCAGAGTCCTTTGAATTTGCACAACTAAAAGATGATCTAATTAAACACAGGATTGTATTAGGCATAAGAGATCCTGCAATGAGAGCTAGTCTACTGAGAGAGGAGAAACTTACTCTCAGGAAAGCGAAAGGGCAGAAACATCACAGTCAAAGTGCGGGATGCAAATACTGCGGAGGACATCACACAAAGGAAAAGAAGGCATGTCCAGTGTGGGGAAAACAGTGTTCTCACTGCAAGAAGCCGAATCATTTTGCACACAAGTGTTTGGCTAGATGGAAGCACAACAAGCAGGTACAGATGGCCACTGGAGAGATATCAACTGAAGATTCTGATGAAACACTATACACCATACAGCAGTTTGGTTCAGTCAGGTTGATAGGTGATAAATGGTTTGTGACTGTTGGAATGACAATTGCAGAAGGAATTTCATGGGCTATCCTTAATATTTCCTGGTGATACTTGGGTGATACCACTATCTGGTGAACATCTGTCCATTCTTCGTCCGTCGGTCTGTAAGGTGGTCTCCATGTCCTCACCAGAATCCCATTCTTAATATATTAGCCTTCTGAAACCCCTTTTGCCTCAACTTCAGCTAGAGTTGATTGTGCCACTTTATTTAACTCTGGATTGGCTTGCTGAGCCTTGATCAGAGAAGACTTATTGAACATTTCCTTCAGAATATCCAAATCCCCCACAAAAGTTTCATATATTCAACTATCTGACTGTGGTGCCAACTTTATATCTCCGACAATGGAACTTGTTTAGCCATTGCTCAGGTCACTACACATGAAGGAAAAATTCCTGGAAACTTTTTGTGCAACTTCTGTCTTTTTGACTTCACTTGGTCTTTCCGTGCTCAAGTCAACATAAAGTGTCAGATAGAGTGTCATGCAACATCATGACCATCACAGACCTGTGTGACATGGCTCAACATGACATCTCAGATAGACCATGGATGAAGCTGGGAGTAGACCTCTTCAGTCTCGCAGGAACTGATTATTTTGTCACCATAAAATACTATTCTGACTACTGGGAGGTAGACCAGCTGACTTCAAAGACTACCAATGAGATTGTAGAATGCCTGAAAGCACACTTCAGTCATTACGGCATTCCAGACATTGTGATGAGCGACAATGGCCCTCAGTTCATGAGTGAAGAATTCAGCCGCTTCATAAAGGATTGGGAAATTCAACACCATACATCATCTCCACACTGTCCCCAGTCAAATGGAAAGGCTGAGGCAGCAGTGAAAATCACTAAAGGAATCATTAAAAAATCGAGCAAATCCAGCACAGATGTATACAAGGCAATCCTTGAGTGGAGAAACACACCTTTTGAAGGCATGGAAAGTAGTCCAGTACAAAGACTAATGACACACTGCACCTAAACCACTCTTGCAATAGCAAAAAAGCTACTGAAGCCAGAAGTAGTAACAGGCGTGAGTAGCAAAATCAAGGTGAAACGGCAGAAAGTCAAATTTCATTTCGACAGAACTGCCAAACCATTGCCAGAATTGAGCATTGGAGAGCCAGTCAGGATACAAACCTTCAACGCTCTCAACAAGAGTCAGCCCAAGTGGTAACGTGGGACCTGCGTAGAGCAGTTGTCACCTTGATCGTATGCAGTGGAAGTGAACGACCAGATATACCGTCACTACCGCAGGCACATACGCACAACTGGAGAAGCTGTTCCTTCGCTGCAGGTGACCGATCAGGAAGATGTGAACTCACCATCTGAACATTCCACAGATCAACCATCAGTCCCAGAGGTCCACAGCACCCCAACAACGGAAATGGAACAACAACAGTTACCTCAGCAACAACAAGTGACACGGGAAGA
Source organism: Heterodontus francisci (assembly GCF_036365525.1). NCBI lineage: Eukaryota > Metazoa > Chordata > Chondrichthyes > Heterodontiformes > Heterodontidae > Heterodontus > Heterodontus francisci. The sequence continues at coordinate 7,411,948 of NC_090402.1, read as the reverse complement.
CACTCCCCAGAGAAGGAAAATCACCCAGATGAACAGCCAACGACAGCGCGCAGGCGCACCATTAAGAGACTAGCAATTTAAAGACTAGCGTGCAATGCATGTGCAGAGACTGACGAGAATAACAAACTGCTAAAGTTCCTCACAGTGTCAACGCTAATGCATGCAATTTTTTTTGTATGAAAGGGAATGTTTGGGAGAGAAATGCAATACTGTACTAATGTGCCACAGTTCTGATGAAAGGTCACAGACCTGAAATGTTAACTTTACTTCTCTATCCACAGATGCTGCCAGACCTGTTGAGTATTTCCAGCACTTTTTGTTTTTGTTTCAGATTTCCAGCATATGCAGTATTTCGCTTTTATATTACTGTACTAATGTGCCTCCTGGCTTGCTGTATTCATGTGACCTCTACCATGAGGCACTCACTCACTCGATCAGAAGGTAGTTCAATAAAGATGCAGTACAAGCAAGACTGTTGTCCTGCGAGCTCGTGACAGGTGGTAGAGGCAGATGTTCACTGGAACACTGCAGCAATCCCAGGACAGAGATGTGAGCATGAGAGCGGGGGACGGGGGGGGTGGGGGGGAGTGTTGAAATGGCAAACAACCGATCAAGGAACAGCATCTCATTTACCGATTAGGCACACTACAGCCTGCTGGACTGAACATTGAGTTCAATAATTTCAGAGCATGACGTGCCCCCCATTTTTATACTTTTATTTTTAGTTATTTTTTTCTTTTTCCTTTTTCTTTATATAATTTTTTTTGTGTTTATTTTATTTTATTTCATCTTAGTTTGTTCAGTTTGCTTACCCACTTTTTTTTTCATGTTCAGTTTTAAGTCCATTAACACCCTATCTGTACTAATGCTTTGTCTTTCAACACACCATTAACATATTGTTTGCCTTTGCTCCACGACCTTCTGGTCAGCTATTCTGTGACCTTGTCCTATTTACATCTTCTCCTTTGTTGTCTCTTGCCCCACCCCCGCTTTACTTGCTTATAAACTTTTACATTTCTAATATTTGCTGGTTCTGAAGAAGAGTCACTGACCTGAAATGTTAGCTCTGCTTCTCTCTCCACAGATGCTGCCAGACCTGATGAGTATTTCCATTTCTTGTTTTTATTTCAGATTTCCAGCATCTGCAGTATTTTGCTTTTATTCCTCAGAATCTTATATGTTTCAATAATATCGGCTCTCAATCTTGTAAACTCGAATATGTATACGTCCAACCTGTTCTTCCTTTCCTCATAAGACAAACCCTCATCCCAGGAATCAGCCTAGTGAACCTTCTCTGAACTGCTTCCAATGCAAGTATGTCCCTCCTTAAATAAGGTGACCAAAACTGTACACGGTACTCTAGGTGCAGTCTCACCAATGCCATGTACAGTTGTAGCAAGGCTTTACTATTTTTAAGCCCTTTGCAATAAAGGCCAACGTTCCATTTGCCTTCCTAACTACTTGCTGTACCTGCATGCTAACGTTTTGTGATTTATGTACAAGGACATCCAGTTCCTTCTGTACTGCAGCATTCTGCATTCTCTCTCCATTTAAATAATATTCTACTTTTCTGTTCCTGCCAAAGTGGACAACCTCACATTTTTCCACATTATACTCCATCTTCCAAATTTTTGCCCACTCACTTAACCTATCTATATCTCTTTGCAGACTCAATGTATCCTCCTCACAACTTGCTTTCCTACCTATCTTTGTATTGTCAGCAAATTTGGCTACAATACAGTCGGTCCCCTCATCCAGGTCACTAATATAGATTGTAAATAGTTGAGGCCCCAGCACTGATTCCTGTGGCACTTCACTAGTTACAGTTTGCCATCCTGAAAATTACTCATTTATCCCGACTCTCTTTTTCCTTTTAGTTATCCAATTCTCAATCCCTATTAATAGATTGGGCGGCTAGTTTTTTTGGCCAGTGCAGACGCGATGGGCTGAATGGCCTCCTTCTATGCCATAATTTTTCTATGGTCCTAACACCATGAGCTCTTGTGTAGTAACCTTTCATGATGCACCTTATCAAATGCCTTTTGGAAATCCAAATACACTACATCTACTGGTTTCCCTTTATCCACCCTGCTTGTTACATCCTCAAAGAACGCTAACAAATTTGTCAAACATAATTTCCCTTTCACAAAACCTTGTTGATTCTGCCTGATTGTATTATGATTTTCCAAATATCCCACTACTGCCTCTTCAAAAACGGATTCTCGCGTTTCCCATTGACGGACGTTAGGTTAATTAGCCTATAGTTTCCTGCTTTCTGTCTCCCTTCTTTCTTGAACAGAGGTGTTACATTTGCAGTTTTCTAAACTGCTGGGAACTTTCCAGAATCTAGGGAATTTCGCAATATTATAACCGATGTATCTCTGCAGCCACTTCCTTTAAGACTTGGATGCAGACCATCAGGTCCAGTGGACATGTCAGCCTTTAGTCCCATTCGTATTCCCTTTACTTTTTCTCTAGTGATAGTGATTGGTTTAAGTTCCTCCCTCCTGATTTTCTACTATTCTTGGGATGCTTTTTGTATCTTCTACTGTGAAGACAGATACAAAATACTTGTTCAAAGCCTCTGTCATTTCCTAATTTCCATTATTAATTCCCCAGTCTCACACTCTAAGGGACCACTGCTCACTTTAGCTACTCTTTTCCTTTTTATATATTTGTAGAAGCTTTTATTGTCTGTTTTTATACTTCTTTCTAGTTTTCTCCCTTTTTTTAGTCCTCTTTTGCTGCTTTCTAAAATTTTCCCAATCTTCTGTCTACCACTAATCTTTGCAGCATTGCTTTTTCTTTCAATTTGATACCATCCTTGACTTCCTTAGTTAACCATGAATGGTGCATCCTTCTGTTAGAGTCTTTCTTCCTCAATGGAATATATCTTTGTTGAGAGTTATGAAATATCTCTTTAAATATCTGCCGCTGCTTCTCTACCATCTTAACTTTTAATAAAATAAAATACTGCAGATCCTGGAAATCTGAAATAAAACCAAAAAGTGCTGGGTACCGATTAGGCACGCTACAGCCTATATTGAGTTCAATAATTTCACAGCATGACTGGCCCTTTTTTATTTTTATTTTATTTTAGTTTTTTTCATCATTCTTTTTTTTTACCATGTGCCTGCCCACTGTTTTTTCATGTTTGTGCTTTTGGCTAGGGCTGTTCACTATTCTGTCATTTTACACCCTCTCTGCCCTAATGCTTTGTCTTTCACCACACCATTAGCACACTCTTTGCCTTTGCCCCATGACCTCCTTGTCAGTTAATCTCTCAGACCCTCTGTCCTATCAACACCTTCCCTTTGGTTCTATTTTCCCCCACCCCCGCTTTATTTGCTTAAAATCTATTACATTTCTAATCTTTGCCAGTTCTGATGAAAGGTCACTGACCTGAAACGTTAACTCTGCTTCTCTCTCCACAGATGCTGCCAGACCTGCTGGGTATTTCCAGTACTTTTTGTCTTAACTTTTAACCTATTTCCCAAGTCCACTTTAGCCAACTCTCTCTTCATATCCTTGTAATTGCCTTTATTTAAGTTTGAGGCACTGGTTATGGACAACATTTGTCATCCGCAAACTGAAGTCTATCATATTATGATCGATCACTCTTGCCTAGAGGATACTTTACTATGAGGTCTTTAATTATCCTGTCTCATTACAGATTCAGGTCCAAAATAACCTGGTCCCTGGTAGGTCCTAGAACACAAAGAAAGATGTTTGCGGTTGTTGGAGGCTAAACATCTAAGCCCCAGGACATCACTGCAGGAGTTCCTCAGGGTAGTGTCCTAGGCCCAACAATCTTCAGCTGCTTTATCAATGACCTTCCTTCCAACATAAAGTCAGAAGTGGGGATGTTCGCTGATGATTGCACAATGTCCAGTACATTCACGACTCTTCAGGTACTGAAGCAGCCTGTGTCCACACGCAACAAGAGCTGGACAACATGCAGGCCTGAGCTGACGTGACAAGTAACATTTGTGCCACACAAGTGTAAGGCAATGACTATCTCCAACAAGAGAGAATATAACCATCTCACCTTGACTTTCAATGGCACTACCATTCCTGCATCTCCCACTATCAATATCCTGGGAGTAACCATTGACCAGAAACTTAACTGAACCAGCCATATAAATACTGTGGCTACAAGAGCAGGTCAGAGACTGGGAATTCTGTGGAAAGTAAGTCACCTCCTGACTCCCCAAAGCCTGTCCACCATCTACAAGGCACAAGTCAGGAGTGTGATGGCATACTCTCCACTTGCCTGGATGAGTGCAGCTCCAACAGCACTCAAGAAGCTCGACACCATACAGGACAAATCAGCCTGCTTAATTGGCACCCTATCCACCAACTTAAACATTTATCCCCTTCACCAGCGCAGTGCGTACCATCTACAAGATGCACTGCAGCAACTCACCAAGCCTCCTTTGACAGCACCTTCCAAACCTGCACTGTCTACCACCTAGGACAAGGGCAGCAGATGCATGGGAACACCACCACATGCAAGTTCCGCTCAACGCCACACCATCCTGACTTGGAAATATCTGTTCCTCACTGTCACGGAGTCAAAAACCTGGAACTCCCTCCCTAACAGCACTGTGGGTGTATCTACACCAGATGGTCTGCAGCAGTTCAAGAAGGCAGCTCACCACTACCTTCTTAAGGGCAATTGGGGATGGGCAACAAATGCTGGCCTTGCCACATCCCATGAAAGAATAAAAAAAAGTGTCTTTCACAACCTCATTGTCTCAAAGGAGTACTTTTTGAAGTGTGGTCACTGTTGTAATGTAGGAAATGTGGCAGCCAATTTGCACACAGCAAGCTCACACAAACAGCAACATGATAATGAGCAAATTATGTTTTTACTGATGTTGCTTGAGGAATAAATATTGACCAGGACACCAGGGAGATCTCCCCTGCTCTTCTTTGAAATAGTGACATGTGATTTTTTTTTTCATCCACCTGAGGGGACAGACAGGACCTTGGTTTAACGTCTCAACCGAAGACGGCACCTCTGACAGTGCAGCACTCTCTCAGTTGTGCACTGAAGTGAATACTCATTTCAGTTTTAGGTGATCACATCCAATGAATTACTGTTTGAAATGTAGTAATGTATGCTCTTTGGCTTGCTGTATGAATCCAGCCTTGATTCCATCACTCACCTTTTCCTACTAGCTCAGGTTTAGCCCAGATATATGTAATATAAGAAATGAGCCAAGGTTAAAACAGTAACTACGTTTAATAAGAAACACTTAATTGACTGTCAAGTGCTTTGAGACATTCTGAGATTGTGAAAGGCGCAATAAATGTGCAAGTCTTTTGTTGTAGGCTTGGAAATACTCCGCAGGTCAAGCAGCATCTGTGAAGAGAGAAACAGAATTAACCTTTCAGGGCGATAACCCTTCGAATGTTAATTCTGCTTCTCTCTCCACAGATGCTGCCAGAACTAGAGTAGTTCCAGCATTTTCTGTTTTTATTTCAGAGTTCTAGCATCTACAGTATTTTGCTTTTGAGTCACTAAAGCCACTTGCTTACAGCTGCCTCGGATTCCCCACCCCACGCTCTCCACCATACCCCTAAATGCGTGCCAATGAACACCTTCAAGACTAGACTGCTCCAAAGCAAAAGCAAAATACTGCAGATGCTGGAAATCTGAAAATGCTGGAAATACTAAGCAGGTCTGGCAATCCTGTGGAGAGAGAAACCAGAGTTAACGTTTGAGGTCAATAACCCTTCATCAGACTTTTCCAACACCCTGAAACAGTGTCAACATTGGTTGATGAAACCGCCATTTTTGTTACTGGCGAACAAGAGTGCAGAGCGCCATCTTTTGTACAGGCATTGATCGTTGCCCTCCCGGCCGCTGGCGGCGCTGTGGCGGAGGTTCTCCTGTTGGCCGCGAGGGGGTTTTTTCTTCACCCCCGCGAACAAAACGGTTGCAGGTCGCGAGGCGCGAGTTTCTTCTCACAAACAACAATAGAAATTATTATTGGTTTTTAAATAATAAAGGATTTGGCCGTCGTGATGTTCCCTCAGCAACAGCAGCCGCATTTCCAGCAACAACTGCTGCAGCTCCAGCAGCTCATTCACCAGCAGCGGCAGCAGCACCGCCTCCCGCACCATGCAGGCCCCAGCCGGTAAGTCCGTCAAATCCAGGCAGGGGAAGAGACTAGGCCCATCGCCTCACAAGATGAAAGGGGTGGGGGCAAAGTAAGGGGAAAGAAAACCCCTCTCGGATACGAATATGGTTGTTTATAAAAGAGGATAGCTTTTTCCTAAAATATAACGTAAACAAACTGAATTTCTTACAAAGCAGCTTTCACAATCAAGCAGTCTGTATTTGCCTGTCCCTAGAATGGAACGCCGTTAGGCCGTTTCAATCTGGAACTAAGTTTGAAATAAACCCTTGGGGAACCGTGGCCTGAACGGGAATTTGCATCTACTTTCGTTTAGAGTGTTGTGTTCGTAATCCAGGTTGACTCTTCCACGGAGGGAGTGCTGCTGTGTCGGTGGTGCCATCTTTCGGATGCGATGTTAAACTGAGATCCCCTTCTGTCGTCTTGGATGGATGTAAAAGATCCCATGGATGACACTATTTGAAGAAGAGTAGGGGACATTACAACAGTGACTTCAAAAGTACTTCATTGGTTGTAAAAAGTTTTGGGGTGTCCTGAAATTATGAAAGGCACTATAGAAATGCCAGTGAAAACTAAATGCTGAAAATACTTAAAATAAAAACAAGAAATGCGGTCTGAGAAACACCTGTTTTAGTTTGACCAATAAGGGTTGCCACCAGTGTTGTCGACAGGAAAACCGTTCAAGTGCCCCCTCATGAGTGGGTGCAACTAATATAATGATTCAAACAATGTCTAATTTAAATAAAAGGGAAACCTGATGAATTTCAATGATATTGTCTCTGTATACCATACATGATACGTGTGCACTGTGTGCTACCCAGGCACAGACAAGACAGCAGAAAAGAGAGGGGCAGTAGCCGAAGCAAACCTTCCCATGGGCCACACCAGTCCACAAGAAGGTCCTACAACTTGCCCACTCCCCCTGGCAAAGATCAGGAGCATAGGCTGACTGAGAGATACAGGACTCGGATGTGTTGCTTATTTGTGGTCGAACTGGTGGCAAATATCACACAAATTTTAAAAAAATCTGAGAAAAGTCTTTGCAAGTGCTGGAAATCTGAGGGAAAATGTTGGCAATATACACTGCAAATCAGTTAGCGTCTATAAAAAGAAAAGACAGGATAATACTTCAGATGCAAGATACTCTTCACAACTGAAAGATAATTCAATTTTTGCAGTTCTGATTGAGATTTTGGGTTCTGGATCTCGAGTTTGTTAGAATCAGAGATCACTACTTCTGGTCCTTGTTTACACACCTCACTGTGACTCGAAAGTTGGTGTGTGTACACAATTTAAGATTATGCGCTCTTGTTCTTAGTTGAGGCTTGAAAAAACATCCTTCTGGCTCGGAGGAAAGAGTGCTACCAACAGAGTTAAGATGATACTAAGGTTTCAAGTCGGAACCAGTTAAAAACATAAAGCAGGGAACAATAGACCATTCAGCCATCAAACCCTTTCCCTTAGAAAACTACAACAACTTGAAAAGCACCCTAGAGTGCTGCACAGCAGTGTAATTAGGCAAAACTTGGCACCGATCCAAAGAAAAATATTAGGATGGATAATACAAGCCTTGTCAAAGAGGTTGGTTTAAAGCACAGTTTCAGAAGAGAGAAGTGGAAAGTTTTAGGGAGGGAATTCCAGAGGCACAGCTGTCAGTGGTGGGGGCAAAGGGATTAAAGGATAAGTAGGAGGCCATGGAGAGATTTGAACATATGGATGAGAATTTTAAAATCAAGGCACTCTGAGAATGGGATCCAATGTAGGACAGTGAGAATGGGTGAACGGGACTATATACAACTGTGGAAGTGAGCAGAAAGGCATGGCACTATGCTTAATGGGAAATATAGCCAAGTTAGGAATAGTAGCTTTGCTGAGCTTTGATTTTAAGTGGCAGAAACCACAATGAAATAGTTAAAAGTAAAGGCAGAGCGTGTGAGACTGTAAAGACTAGCCGACACTGGTAATTGCAAGGACATCTGTTCTTTATGGCCAGATTGTGTGACTCCCTGTGGTTTGGAACAAATGGACTCCTGTGAATCAAATGATGTCCATCCCTGTGTGAGTGATAAGGAGTGCTAGGCCCCTCTTATCTTCGTGAGCTGCCACTACTTGTAGCTGCAGACTGCACGAAACACTCAGGAATGTACACCTAATAGAGATAGCAGGATGCGCCGCAATTACTTGTCACAAGGTAGAAACAGAACTCATGATCAATGTAGGGAGTGAGACCAGAATGTTTATTGATGATTCCTATGCTCTTGCTAATTAGCTTGCTTGTCCGCTTTGTTTTATCTTGCTGGTACAAAACAATATTTTATTAGTAACAAGTATGTATTGAGAATGGAGTATATTGTAACCTCAGTAACAGATGTACTGCATGTCACCACGTGGGTGAAGTTGAATTGTACCGCACTGATTGGTTAAACAAGGAGGTGTAGCATGAATCTTAATGTATAAACAGTAGTATCTGTATCACAAACTTCACTTACTCTGGTGGACCCAACAGACTCTGGGGTGGAGTCAGTGTCGTTGCATTAGAGTAAGTCAGCCGTCTAAATGCGCAAATAAAGTAATTGATTTTACCTACACATCCGACTCGGTATATTCACTGAACCAGACTGAAGGCAAAAAGAACTCAGATTTACACAACTTGCCGCAGAATTGGTTCTGCGCCGTATTACTGTTGAAAACTGGCAATGTTCCATGCAAACCAGTATGTTAACAGTTCCTCTGCTGTTTGTGCTGGCACAACTTGTGCATGTGTTTAAATTGCATTCAGCAGGCATTGGTGAAGGAAGCTTTGGAAGTGCTGTACTGAGCACATGCATTATCACTGCAGCAGGTGGGGCAGCAGAACTCAGTTTGTCAGGTGCATTGCAGTCAGGAGGACCCAACAGTCTGTTGGGTTAATAGCCAGGTCTCGTGTCTACTGATCAGGGACAGCAATGAAACAGCAGATCAGCAGTCTGAAAAATGAGCCATAGGGAGGCTGCAAACTTGCATTCAGGATGAATATGCTGCTAATGTACTCCAGAGTACTCCATATAAATACATGAAGTTAATTAATCTGCAGAAAGGGGTTAAAAAACTCCTTTCTTATGGTGCATATTTTGAAATTATTATCTTGCAAGTAAAACATCTTAATGTGAATCAGTGACTGAATATGAGCTCGAGCTTTTAATGTCTCTTTGGCACAATAAGCGATTTAGGGGCAGCCAAATGCTCAAACTCCTATGGATTGTCCTGAAGTGACTGGCTAGTAGTTTTGAGAAAACAAGACTCACCAGAGCATGCAAGATAAATTAGACACTGCAACAATGGTACAGTGTGTTGAAAGTATTCTATAAATTAGTAATAAACTATTCCAACATTTTACTGGCTGGCCTTCCATCTTCAACCCTCCATAAGGTTTAGTTTATCCAAAACTGATAACTTTCATTGACTCCTGGTCCCTGAATGCTTCGAATTTTTTTTTACTGTTCACCCTTGTGTTCAAAGTATTCTGTGGCCTCAACCCTCTCTATCTCTAATCTTCTACAACTCTTTGGATTTCTGCGCTCCTCCAATTCTGGCATTTTGCGCATCCCCAACTTTCTTCACCTCTTCATTGGCGGCCATGCCTTCAGCTGCCTCTGCTGTAAGCTCAGGAATTCCCGCCCTGTACCTCTCCGTGCCTCCTTTAATACGCTCCTTTAAAATCTCTCTCTTTGACCTAGCACCTGTCCTAATGTCTCCTTCTCTGGCTCAGTGTTAATTATTTGTTTGATTGCACTGTTGTAAAGCTTGAAATGTTTTATTACGTCAAAGGTGCTATATGAACATATGAATTAGGAGCAGGAGTAGGCCACTTGGCCCTTTGAGCCTGCTCTGTCATTCAATAAGTTCATGACTGAACTGATTACTCCACATTTCCACCTACCCCTGATAACCATCCACCCCCTTGTTTATCAAGAATCTGTCTACCTCTGCCTTAAAAATATTCAAAGACTCTGCTTCTGCTGCCTTTTGAGGAAGAGAATTCCAAAGACTCATGACCCTCTAAGAGACAAAATTTCTCCTCATCTCTGTCTTAAATTGGCGACCTCTTATTTTTAAACAGTGACCCCTAGATTCTCCCACAAGGGGAAATATCCTTTCCACATCCACCCTGTCAAAACTCCTCAGGATCTTGTATGTTTCAATCAAGTCGTTTCTTACTCTTCTAAATTCCGGTGGATACAAGCCTAGTGTGTCCAATCTTTCCTCGTAAGACAGCCCGCCCATTCCAGTATTAGTTGAGTAAACCTTCTCTCTACTGCCTCCAACGCATTTACATCCTTCCTTAAATAAGGAGACAAGTACTGTACACAGTACTCCAGTTGTGAACTCACCAATGCTCTGTATAGCTGAAGCATAACCTCCCTACTTTTGTATTCAATTCCCCTTGCGATAAACGATAACATTCTATTAGCTTTCCTAATTACATGCTGTACCTGCATACTAACCTTTTGCGATTCATACACTAGGGCACCCAGATCCCTCTGCATCTCAGAGCTCTGCAATCTCTCACCAGTTAGATAATATGCTTTTTTATTCTTCCTACCAAAGTGGACAATTTCCCACTTTCCCACATTATACTTCAATTGCCAGGTCTTTGCCCACTCACTTAACCTATCTATGTCCCTTTGTAGCCTCCTTATGTCCTCTTCACAAGTTACTTTCCTACCTATCTTTGTGTCATCAGCAAATTAAGCAACCATACCTTCGGTTCTTTCATCTAAGTAATTTATATAAAATGTGAAAAATTGAGGCTCCAGCATAGATCCTTGTGGCACACCACTCGTTAAAGGCCTGCTTGGGTATGCAACTGAAACCCGAACCTGACAGAGCCACATCCAACTCGGCCCGAGTCCTTTGATTTTTTTTCCCGCGCCCGACCCGACCGCTGGAATGAAGTTGATTATATCAAAGAGGTCTACCTTGGATGGAATTGCTCACTGCAGACTAGTGTGGAGTCCGGATGCACGTTTCCTGCCTTGATGTCCTGGCTGTTCAAATTTTGAAGCTTTTCCCTCCCTGACCAAAAGGCAGCACTGTGTCTGACCTGGCCTGACCCAAGCCCGAATGCCGGACCCAGAAGAGAGACCCGACCCGAACCCAACACATGTCGTTGGGTCGGGTTGGGTTCGGGTTGGGTAGCCATGATCTGGCACTCGTTACGTCTTGCCAACCAGAAAATGAGCCATTTATGCCTACTCTGTTTATTGTTAGCCAGCCAATCTTCTATCCATGCCAATATGTTATCCCCTACACCATGAGCTCTTATTTTCTACAATAACCTTTGATGCAAGTTGTTGAAAGATAGAATACTTGTCCACATATGATAATTGCACCTTGCACTCTGTGTTGTGGATTGGATTTCTTAGTGTAAGCTGCTTGCCTGTGTCCCATTGATGAGCCACAGACAATGTTACATCTGCAATATTTCTGGGTTAAGATGTTCTGAAAGACCAAATCCGGAGAGAAACTTTTCTAAGAACATTTTGAATAGATATCAGATGCTCAAAAGAAACCCTTTATACTCTTTTCCTGTATCAGCAACATTTGGTTATAGGTACCATAGTGTAGGTCTCCAGGACCCTTCTTTCCATCTTCTGGATGTGAGATATTTATGATTGGCACAATCATGCCTTCTGACTAATTCCATAATATAACCATTTTCTTCACAGTAATTTTTGTTTGTGTTCTCCCTTCTCTCGACTCTGCAACACAGCTAAGGCCTGTCTCTCCTCTCCATCCCATTCCAGTTGTTGTGGTGTTGATGGTCCTTTTCAATTGTTTGTTCAGAGTAATTTTTATCACTATTGCTATATGTAATATTTGTCAAAAACGTGGCTATCACCACAATCCGCATCTATGTTTCTGCACCCCGAAGGGATACCTTCTAGTGGCTTTTGGTGTGATCGCAGGCCGGGAGAGAGTATGAAAGGTCTTGGGACTGCCATCTTCACCTTTCCTCTTTTCCTAGCAATGTAATTTGATACTGTAATTTGTGTCCTATTTACTTAGGTTTGTACAAGTATATCAGCTTTGTTAAGTCTGGGTTTAAAACTATATTAATGTAAAAGGAATTCTATCTGCAAAACAGATTTTTAGTTTTGTACATCAGTGCAGAATGCAACCTGAAATCCAAATCTCGGGACTGCTCTCTAACATGCTAATGAGTGAGAATTCCTTGGCGTATGGAACTTTGTTGAAACACCAAAATGAGATTCTCAGCTGGTTAAGTATCTTGTAAACTGTTAAGACCATAAGCAATAGGAGCAAGAGTAGGCCGTTCAGTCCTCGAGCCTGCTCTGCCATTCAGTAAGATCATGGCTGATCTACCTCAGCTGCACCTTCCTGCACTATCCTCATATCCCTTGATTCCCTTAGTATCCAAAAATCTATCGATCGCTGTCTTGAATATACTCATGACTGCGCTTTCAAAGCTGTCTGGGGTGAAGAATTCCAAAGATTGACAACCCTGAGTGAAGGTATTTCTCCTCATCTCAGCTCTAAATGGCTGACCCCTTATCCTGAGACTGTGACCCCTAGTTCTAGACTCTCTGCTGGGGAAACAGTCTCTCACTGACTAAAAGCAAAATACTGCGGATGCTGGAAATCTGAAACAAAAACAAGAAATGCTGGAATCACTCAGCAGGTCTGGCAGCATCTGTGGAAAGAGAAGCAGAGTTAACGTTTCGGGTCAGTGACCCTTCTTCGGAACTGGGTTCCGAAGTTCCGAAGAAGGGTCACTGACCCGAAACGTTAACTCTGCTTCTCTTTCCACAGATGCTGCCAGACCTGCTGAGTGATTCCAGCATTTCTTGTTTTTGTCTCTCACTGACTACCCTGTCAAGCCCCTTAAGAGTTTTATATGTTTCAATGAGGCCACCTCTCATCTTCTAAATTCTAGGAAATTTCGATCTAGCGTACTCTTTCATCCTGTTTTGACATAGTTTGTTTAAGTCCCATTGACTAGTTTTCTTGGTGTAAATTGATTCACCAAGTGAAGCCAGAGCTTTTTCCCGTGCTGCCAATGGATGATTTTGTTTCAAGTAGTTAAGCAGTTCACCCTTGGTCGGACTTTCAAGGCTAAATGCTGTGGATGGGAAGGCAGTTTGATGAATTGCTTTCTGGGTTCTGCTGATGGATAACTAACTACTAGGGTCTGCAATTGAACAGCCGTGACTGATGTTCCCTTCATTTCCCTATCCTTTGCAGAAGTGCTAGGCTTCCAGTTGCTATCGTTTAAAAAAAAATGTTTTACAGCAGTGGCTTTGAAAGTTTCCATGCGTAGAACAACTACTGCAGGTATTTACATCCTGCTGCAAAAACTGGCATTCTTCCAGGGACCTCCTGATGAAATGTTAAAGAAAGAAAAAAGAACTTGCGTTTTCATACTGCCTTTCACAACCTCAGAGCGCCTCAAAGCGCTTTACAGCCAACAAAGTACTTTTTGAAGTGTGGTTACTGTAGTAGTGGAAGAAATGTGGCAGCCAAATTGTACACAGCAATCCTCCGTAAGCAACAATGTGATAATGATTTGATCTGTTCTAGTGATTGGTTGAGAGATGATTATTGCCCCAGAACACCATGAAAACTTAACTGTTCTCCTTCGAAATAATGCCATGGGATCTTTTACGTCCACCTAAGCACATAAGAAATAGGAGTAGGGGTAACCATACGCCCCTGGAGCCTGCTCTGCTGTTCAGTACAATCATGACTGATCTTCTGCCTCAACTCCACTTTCCTGTCCACTCTCCATACCCTTTGATTCCCTGAGTATCCAAAAATCCATCGATCTCTAACTTGAATGGCCTCAGTTTAACATCTCATCTCAAAGACTGCATCATCGACAGTGCAGCACTCTCTTCGTACTGCGTGAGTATCGGTCTTGATTCTGGGCCCAAATCTTTGGATTCGAACTTGAACGCACAAAGAATGCACATCCCACTGAGCCATAGCTGATACCGTAACCAATTGATGGACGTCTGGTTCTAATGTTGAAGTGACAAACGAAAGCAGTCATATCATATCGGTAATGTTTTTTATTATGCAACAACACAAGTAATACATTAGTAGGCAAGTGTAGAAAAAAGAATGCAGGTTGCTTGAACTGCTGCGTTTGCAGCCCACAGTATGGACGGGAATCTGATCTTAAGGGTATCAATTTTGGAAACCTCTGCTTTAAAGCCCTAGATGATTCATGGTGGGGGAAACTCAAGGGCCTTGCATCTTAATTCAAGATAGTCAGATTCAGCTGTTAGAGGAACATGGGTGGAACATTAGTACTGTGGCTTTGCTATGGTGTGAAGATGGTTACATCTTGGGGAGCACAATTGTGTCATGAAAATAAAAGCAGAAAATGCTGGAAATGCTCAGCAAGTCTGGCAGCATCTGTGAAAAGAGAACAGTTAACGCTTCAGGTCTGTGACCTTTCATCAACATCATGAAAATGTTATCCTTTGCACGCGATGCACTGAAAACGTTCTGAAGCACCAACTACCTCTTCACCCGCACACTTGCCCCACTTAGTTTAAGTCAGACCTCTGTTGTCGAACGACAGTAGGAACCCTAAAAGGATCCGTGTCTTTTAAATGCCTGCATTAGAATGGGAAAAACCACAAGGAAACATGAGCAAAAAAGTCCCATCATAGAATTGGAAATCTGGAGCAATTATTAGCACATTGACAGATGGTTGGGTAACGTGATACTGCAATGAATTGTTACTAGACTCATTAAAGATTAAAATTGTTGGTGTCACTTATTGTGCGTCAGAAAACCCATATCTGGTATAATTTTACCTCAATCCCTGGAATATTTGTGGCTGTTGGGGAAATATTTTAGTTTTTAATTACTGGTTAATTATCTTTGCAGGGCTGTGCAGCAGCAGCAGCCGCCACATCATCACCACCCTCAACAACAGCAGCATCATCAGCAGCCACAACAGCAGCAACAGCAACAGCTAAACCTACGTCCAACCAGTCAACCTTCACTCCTTAATCCGAATCCCATGCTGCAGCGTGCCCTGATAATGCAGCAAATGCAAGGTAAGATGATGATGTCTCTGTTAGTAGAAAGTACACAATGCAGTGTTATCATGACAGGGTAAATTCCTTTCTTACTATCATAGCAACCTGTCAAGCATTAGCTCCTTGCTAATCTTTTAATATTTTGAAGTTTACAATTGGTACTGTTATTTAATTGAGCCTAAAATAATTTTAACACTGGTAAGGAGAAGTGGTGCTGATGCCTTTTTAATGAGGCTACTCAAAGCTGTGCAAGTCTGCTTGTTTTTTGGTTCATTGCATATGTTAAATTTTTAAAAATGGCCCATGCCAGCGAAGCATACACAAAATGATAAAAGCAAAATACTGCAGATGCTGGAAATCTGAAATAAAAACAAGAAATGCTGGAAATATTCAGATCTGGCAGCATCTCTGGAGAGAGAGAAGCAGAATAGACATTTCAGGTCAGTGACCCTTCATCAGAACTGGCAAATGTTAGAAATGTAATAGGTTTTAAGCAAATAAAGTGGGGGTGAGGCAAGAGATAACAAAAGGCAAGGTATTGATAGGACAGAGGGTCACAGAGAATAACTGACCAGTAGGTCATGGAGCAAAGGCAAACGGTATGTTAATGGTGTGCTGAAAGACAAAGCATTAGTACAGAGAGGGTGTTAATTAACAGAAAAATGAACAGCCCTGGCCCAAAGCACAACATGAAAAAAAAGTGGGTAGACACATGGCAAAAAAATGAATGATGAAACAAACTGAAATAAAATAAACAAATAAAAGATAAGTAATAAAGAAAAAATAACTAAAAATAAAAAGGGGGGCCCGTCATGCTCTGAAATTATTGAACTCCGTGTTCAGTCCGGCAGGCTGTAGTGTGCCTAATTGGTAAATGAGATGCTGTTCCTCGAGCTTGCATTGATGTTCACTGGAACACTGCAGCAAGCCCAGGACAGCTGTGGGCATGAGAGCGGGTGGGTGTGTGTTAAATTGGCCAGCAACCGGAGCTCGGAGTCATGCTTTCGGACTGAGTGGAGGTGTTCTGCAAAGCGGTCATCCAATCTGCGTTTGGTCTCCCCAATGTAGAGGAGACCACATTGTGAGTAGTGAATACAGTATACTAAATTGAAAGAAGTACAAGTAACTTGTTGCTTCACCTGAAAGGAGTATTTGGGGCCTTGGATAGTGAGGAGAGAGGAGGTAAAAGAGGTGTTACACCTCCTGCGATTGCATGAGAAGGTGCCATGGGACGGGGACAAGGTGGTGGGGGTAATGGAGGAATGGACCAGGGTGTCACGAAGGGAACGATCCCTTCGGAATGCTGACAGGAGGGGCGGGGAAGATGTGTTTGGTAGCGGCATCACGCTGGGCGTGGCGGAAATGGCAGAGGCTGATCCTTTTAAATGTGGAGGCTGGTAGGGTGGAAAGTGAGAACAAGGGGAACCCTGTTGTGGTTCTGGGAGAGAGGGAAAGGGGTGAGGGTAGAGGTGCGGAAAATGGGCTGAACATGGTCGAGGGCCCTGTCAACCACAGTTGGGGGCAATCCTCGGTTGAGGAAAAAGGAAGACATATCTGAAGTGCTGTTGCGGAAGGTTGCATCATCAGAGCAGATGTGTCGGAGATGGAGAAACTGGGAGAATGGAATGGAGTCCTTATAGGAGGCAGGATGTGAAGAAGAGTCGAGGTAGCTGTGGGAGTGGTGGGCTTATAATGAATGTTAGTAGCCTATCCCCAGAGATGGAGACGGAGACAGAGAAGTCGGAGAAGGGAACTGTCGGAGATGGGCCATGTAAAGGTGAGAGAAGGGTGGAAATTGAAAGCAAAGTTGATTAAGTTTTCCATTGTGGGGCAGGAGCAGGAAACGGCACCAATACAGTCATCAGTGTACCGGAAAAAGAGTTGAGGGAGGTGGCCTGAGTAGGACTGGAATAAGGAATGTTTGACATATCTCACAAAAAGACGGGCATAACTAGGACCCATGTGGGTACCCATCGAAATACCTTTTACTTGAAGGAGAAGTTGTTCAATGTGCCAACATGTTCAGCCAGGCAGAGGAGGGTGGTGGTGGATGGGGACTGGTTGGGCCTCTGTTCAAGGAAGAAGCGGAGAGCCCTCAAACCGCCCTGGTGGGGGATGGAGATGTAGAGAGATTGGATGTCTATAGTGAAGAGGAGGCGGTTGGGGCCAGGAAACTGGAAATTGTCAAAATGCCGTAGGGCGTCAGAAGAGTCACGGATGTAGGTGGGAAGAGACTGGACCAGGGGGGAAAAGATAGTCGAGATAGGGAGAAATAAGTTCACTGGGGCAGGAACAGGCTGAAACAATGGGTCTGCCGGGACAGTCCTGTTTGTGAATTTTAGGAAAGAGGTAGAAGCAGGTTGTCGGGGGTTGCGGGACTATGAGGTTGGAAGCTGTAGAGGGAAGATCTCCAGAGGAGATGAGGTCAGTGACAGTCCTGTGGACAGTAGCTTGATGTTCGGTGGTGGGATCATGGTCCAGGGGAAGTAGGAAGAAGTGTCTGAGAGTTGGCGCTGAGCCTCTGCAATGTAGAGTCTGGTGCGCCAGACTACAACAGCACCCTTGTCTGCAAATATGATAATGTCGTGAGATCTGAGAGAAATGAGTGCAGCAAGTTTAGAGGGGACAGGTTAGAACAGATACTGTTCAATAACCCTTCCTGAACAATTGTTTAAGTAAATGAAGATTGTGTTCTGGTAGCTACGGTGATTAGAGCCATGGGTTACTCGTCCATTCTACTGAGAGTTTAAATCCTAGCCTCAGTTGATGTTGTTACAGACCTCTGTGATTTGCTGCGGTTTTGCCAATTTCAGCTGTTTTATGCAGCAGCGAAGCTCACTGCTACTTAGAGTTAAGGTTGGTGGTTGGTAATGGCATAATATCCTGTGACAAATTTTGTGATTTTCATATACTAACAAAAGCAAGATTTTGCCTTAAGTAGCTTGGTTCCCCCCCTCCCCCTTTAAAACTGACTTTTATGAGATTTGTATTTTTAAATCTATCACTGTATTTCATTATGTTACACTCTTTTAAGATAGAAAAAATTTAACTTGGACACTATCTGTGTACTATATATCAGTTGTAGTGGTGCAGTACAGTACTGCCTGCATACTATATCTAATATTCCAGTTGACACTGACCCTCAAGTTTAAAAATGTACTCTTTTAGAAGACACAGCTGAGCAAATTTGTTTTTAGAAACATAGGAATTGGTAAGATTATAAAAAGACCAAGATCCACCGAGGTTTGCCCTCTATCATCCTAGTAATGTGGTCCCATGATACAACAATAATGGTGTTGTCTAATAATAATCTCTATCAAATAGTCTACAACTGAGCCAGATGTGAGGTGAGGAAAACCCCCAGTTGTGAAGAGCTTTGGGAACCATAGGTCCAAAGTCACCTGTTCATCTCAAGCATGTTACGTCATCACGTCATGTCCCAAAATGTCATTTCTGCAAGAAAGCTATCTAATCTGCATTTTGAATGCATCAATACTAACAGCTTCCACTGTCTCCCTACAGAGCCTGTTCCATAGATTGACCACTTGCTCATGGCTCTCTGAAATGATCTTTCCTCAGCTTAGTTTTGAATTTATCTCCCTTAAAGCGCAAGCTGTGGCCTCTAGTTCTACTGTTGTGGACATGGTGAACTAGCTTAGAATCATAGAATGGTATAGCCCAAGAGGAGGATATTTGGCCCATCATGCATGTGCCTATTCTTTGGTAGTGCTATCCAGCCAGTCTCACTCTATTGCAGGCCCTGCAAATTTTTCCCTTCAAATGTTTCACAAATTCTCTTGAATGTTACTATTAAATCTGCTTCCACCATCCTTTCAGGCAGTGCATTCCAGGTCACAACTCATTGTGTAAAAACAAAACGTTTCCTCATATTGCCTTTGGTTCTTTTGTCAGTCACTATAAATTGTGTCTTCTGGTTACTGACTCACCTGCAACTGGAATCAGATTCTCCTTATTTACTCTATTAAAGCCCTTCATGATTTTGAGCACCTCTGTCAAAAAGCTTGTTAAGGACTACATTATCTAGTCATTTTAGAATACTAGAAATAACAATCATATCATCTTGCAACCGCATCTTTTCAAGTGAGAATCTGCCCAATTTACATAATCACTCCTCATAATTTAATCCTTCCATCTGCTCAATCATTCTGGTTGCTCTCTTCTGTGCACTTCCAATAGCTGCAAAATTCTTTGTACTGTGACAATCAGGGCTGAACACAGTATTCCAAGTGCGGTCACGCCAATGATAAAGAACGATAGACTTGCATTTATATAGCGCCTTTCACGACTACCAGACGTCTCAAAGCACTTAACAGCCAATGAAGTATTTTTTGAAGTGTAGTAGTCACTGTTGTGATTTATAAAGTGAAAGCTCAATATTGACCTTTTTAAAACTTCTCAATGTCCTACTTTGTTTTGTGCACAAGCATTGTTGTGATATCAGCAGATTTAGAAAGTGATTCTTTTTAGTGTTCTGCCAGCACCAAAACATGTTGCAACCAAAGGTTGTTGGTGTAGCATGCTCCTAGCACCAGCAAAGATCCTGGCATAATAACTCTAATAGGTATTAACAAATTTGTTAAATGTACCAAACCTTACCTCGAGTACTAGAATCAGACGGAGTATCAGTTGTCATGCATTGGCTGTATTTAAAGAGGGAATTTGCCTTCATACTTGTGGATTAAGCGTCACCTCTTTCAGGACTTTCCAAAGTACTTAACAGCCAATGATCACTTTTGAAGATTACTTGCCACTGCTACGTAGGCAAATGCAACAACCGCTTTGCGCACACAGAGGTCTCAAAAACAGTGCTGAGATAAATGACATTACTTGCTTCTTCAGCAGTTGGATTTCCTAGAGTATCTTTCTGTAATTACGTTAGAGACTTATAATCTAATGTAGTGCGCTGGCTGTAGTCCTCCTTTTGTACCATATCTATATGTGATCACTACAGCCCATTAAGTTCAATAAGCTGTAGCCTTACATGGAGTGTTGGTAGAGATGGGGGAAAAATACCAAGGAAGAAAACCTACCTCAGCTGCTACCTCCTTTCAGTCAAATAGCATGGACATTGGCTGTGGAACACACGATTTAAATATATCTACTCTCAAGGCTGCAGGCCAAAATATGTTGGAAAGAAGCTGTACTTGTTAGGTCAGGGTCCTGGATGCGAAATAGGAACCCTTTATGCTGTTGCTTAAAAAGCTGTAGAACTTTGGTTATTTGTCAAGACCCTGTCTGAAAAATGTTTAAAAAGCTGTAGATTTTCTAAGAACATGGGTTATCCATTCTACCTGGACTCTGCTCTAGTTTACCCTGGAATACACTATCATACGGCTTAGCGTTATTTCAAACAAGTTGCTGTGAGCTAGGACAGTGATTGCAGTAGAGCTATCTCCAAAATGATAGCTCCAACAGATAAGCTCTGTGTTCCCGCAGGTCTGTCCAAGTGAAGTCCCTGCATAGAACCATAGAAAAAGTACAGCACAGAAGGAGGCCATTCAGCCCATCGTGTCTGCGCCAGCCGAATAAACGATCCGCCCAAACTAATCCCACCTTCCAGCACCTATAGAAATACATCTTTGGCTCCTTTGTATACTTGTAGCAGCTGGATGTTTAATTGTGGAAAGGCACCAGGATCTCTCCTTGGGTTTGATAGCGGAACATCTCAAAGGCTCTTTATTCGGGGTGGGAGTTCTGTGTTTTGTGATTAAGTTGACCGCTCAGACAGCCATCTTTTCTCTCACATCCCTTCTGGTTTTAGCTGCACAAGGAAGCTAGATAACGACAATATATGTAAGAAGCTACATAAATGACAAGGCGTAGCTAGATAAGCACATGAGGTAGAAAGGAGTAGAAGGATATGTTGATAGAGTTAATGAGGTGGGAGGTGGTGTGGAGCATAAACATTAGCATAGAACTGCTGGGCTGAATGGCCTGTTTTTCTGTTGTAAAGTCTATACAAGGTCTCTGATTTATGGTTGGATTCTTGCTTCAAAAGCACGTTTGAGCATTTTTAAAGCATGGTCCTAGTCTTTGTGTGTGTGTGTTGTTGGCATCTGTTATTAAGGACTGCTGCGACCTGACTGATAATTTCGTAGGGTGGCTGTCAATTTTACCAACTTGGCTTCTCGGCAAGGAATGTATTTTGTAGGCTTTTATTTAAATCATACTTGTTCTTGGTGAGACATATTGCATGCCATGTGTTGAGTTTTACATTCATCAGTTTATGTGTGTATTCTTTATGCATTCTGACCATTTAGCTTCATTTAACTTCGAAAAAATTATGATGAATTATAGTCATCTCCAACTTAAATATTTTAAACTAAGCATTGTTGCCTTTTCAGTAGGAATATCTGCTATTTCTAATCTACTGTCTAATCTCTTGTGGCATTACTCAATAGGTGAGTGTTGAAATGTTTAGCTGCAAATCCGATATTCCTTTAATGCCATTATGTACATAAGTTTAGAGCTCAATTTTTTTTTCTACATTGTGTCCTGGAAGTATTTTTCTTTTCTCTGTTTGAAAGCTAAAGGGGGTCTATGTGCTTTTAAGACTGAGTTGTTTGTCTCTCTGAAGACGGTGTGTGCAAGCTGTAAGCCTCTTTCCTAAGCAACAGCAGGAAAGAGAGAGGTTACATGCCGTATCGTATCAGTTCGACTGTGTGTAAAGACTGGCTGGAACTGGTTTGAACTGGCAGACCAGCAAAGTGTGCCTCTTGAAGGAAGGATTTGTGTGTCTCAGCAGAAAATCTACATTGGCCTACAGGCTGTGTTTCGCCTAAAGAGGAAAAGATCCCTGGAAAGGAATATTTGCATTATTGGAGGTAGCAAATTCCTTTTTACTTCCAGTCTCTAAGAAATCTCTACCTCAGAAGTGACTTTCTGTTGCCTTTCGTGTTTCTGAGAGTTCTGGAAACTCAGTAAAGTTTCTACTAATAGACTGATAATTCAAAAATCTAAATAGACCTGTTGTTATACTCCTTGTTGAAAGATCTGTGTGACACCTACTGCAGCCGAAGTACCGTGAACGCTTATCCATTACAGACTGTTCATCAAACTCGTCGGGAGACTTCGAGTGACATCTGACTATTTGACTCTGGGACACCTCACCGTTGCTTTACAACCCAGTTGTTTTATCATTCCTAAGAAACCACTCTAATTTAAAACATTTTAGAACCGGTTAATGGTTGATTTTTGAATATGTGTGTGTGTGCATGAGGGGTAGGAGGAATAAGCAGTTAAGTCTTTACAGGCAAATTTATTTCAGTATTTAAGATTTAGTTTATTAAATAGTTAATTTGTTGTTTAAAGATATCTGGTTTGGTGTTTTTTATTCTGGGGGTTGTTAAAGTGTTTAATTTGGCTGATTTCTGGTAGGTGGGAAACTTTAATAATATGCTGTGACCTGTGGAGTAATGGGACTGAATTGACAGTGCAGTATTCCCGCTTCAGTCGTAACAAATGTTGTAGTACATGTTGTCATGCTCTGAAGGAGCTGTGATTAAATAAACAACGAATTGGAGGAATTATGAAAATAAAAAATCAACTTCTAAACTGAACCACAAAAACATGGACACTTGTACCAGACAAAATGGAGTAACAGTCACGTGACCCCTCCTGTATTGACAATACACACCTCCATCTGTTGAGGATGAAACTCGTTAACCTCATCTGAAATAACTCTGGGGAAAAACCATTGAAATTGAAAGGGGTACCATTGCATGTTGATCACTCCTGTCTACATGAATGAACTAACAAAAGGTTCTGGAGACAGACCGACTCACAGCTCAACCAAAATGAATAGGAGTGTAGTAGCACCTTCTTTCTTTTGGGCCTCCTTATCTCGAGAGACAATGGATACGCGCCTGGAGGTGGTCAGTGGTTTGTGAAGCAGCGCCTGGAGTGGCTATAAAGGCCAATTCTGGAGTGACAGGCTCTTCCACAGGTGCTGCAGAGAAATTTGTTTGTTGGGGCTGTTGCACAGTTGGCTCTCCCCTTGCGCCTCTGTCTTTTTTCCTGCCAACTACTAAGTCTCTTCGACTCGCCACAATTTAGCCCTGTCTTTATGGCTGCCCGCCAGCTCTGGCGAATGCTGGCAACTGACTCCCACGACTTGTGATCAATGTCACACGATTTCATGTCGCGTTTGCAGACGTCTTTATAACGGAGACATGGACGGCCGGTGGGTCTGATACCAGTGGCGAGCTCGCTGTACAATGTGTCTTTGGGGATCCTGCCATCTTCCATGCGGCTCACATGGCCAAGCCATCTCAAGCGCCGCTGACTCAGTAGTGTGTATAAGCTGGGGATGTTGGCCGCTTCAAGGACTTCTGTGTTGGAGATATAGTCCTGCCACCTGATGCCAAGTATTCTCCGAAGGCAGCGAAGATGGAATGAATTGAGACGTCGCTCTTGGCTGGCATACGTTGTCCAGGCCTCGCTGCCGTAGAGCAAGGTACTGAGGACACAGGCCTGATACACTCGGACTTTTGTGTTCCGTGTCAGTGCGCCATTTTCCCACACTCTCTTGGCCAGTCTGAACATAGCAGTGGAAGCCTTACCCATGCGCTTGTTGATTTCTGCATCTAGAGACAGGTTACTGGTGATAGTTGAGCCTAGGTAGGTGAACTCTTGAACCACTTCCAGAGCGTGGTCGCCAATATTGATGGATGGAGCATTTCTGACATCCTGCCCCATGATGTTCGTTTTCTTGAGGCTGATGGTTAGGCCAAATTCATTGCAGGCAGACGCAAACCTGTCGATGAGACTCTGCAGGCATTCTTCAGTGTGAGATGTTAAAGCAGCATCGTCAGCAAAGAGGAGTTCTCTGATGAGGACTTTCCGTACTTTGGACTTTGCTCTTAGACGGGCAAGGTTGAACAACCTGCCCCCTGATCTTGTGTGGAGGAAAATTCCTTCTTCAGAGGATTTGAACGCATGTGAAAGCAGCAGGGAGAAGAAAATCCCAAAAAGTGTGGGTGCGAGAACACAGCCCTGTTTCACACCACTCAGGATAGGAAAGGGCTCTGATGAGGAGCCACCATGTTGAATTGTGCCTTTCATATTGTCATGGAATGAGGTGATGATACTTAGTAGCTTTGGTGGACATCCGATCTTTTCTAGTAGTCTGAAGAGACCACGTCTGCTGACGAGGTCAAAGGCTTTGGTGAGATCAATGAAAGCAATGTAGAGGGGCATCTGTTGTTCACGGCATTTCTCCTGTATCTGACGAAGGGAGAACAGCATGTCAATAGTCGATCTCTCTGCACGAAAGCCACACTGTGCCTCAGGGTAGACGCGCTCGGCCAGCTTCTGGAGCCTGTTCAGAGCGACTCGAGCAAAGACTTTCCCCACTATGCTGAGCAGGGAGATTCCACGGTAGTTGTTGCAGTCACCGCGGTCACCTTTGTTTTTATAGAGGGTGATGATGTTGGCATCGCGCATGTCCTGGGGTACTGCTCCCTCGTCCCAGCACAGGCATAGCAGTTCATGTAGTGCTGAGAGTATAGCAGGCTTGGCACTCTTGATTATTTCAGGGGTAATGCTGTCCTTCCCAGGGGCTTTTCCGCTGGCTAGGGAATCAATGGCATCACTGAGTTCCGATTTGGTTGGCTGTATGTCCAGCTCATCCATGACTGGTAGAGGCTGGGCTGCATTGAGGGCAGTCTCAGTGACAGCATTCTCCCTGGAGTACAGTTCTAGGTAGTGCTCAACCCAGCGGTCCATCTGTTTGCGTTGGTCAGTGATTATGTCCCCCGATTTAGATTTGAGTAGCACCATTATAACAGAATGGTCCCCATTCAGACATCACCAGATAGCCATGGTTTCCATAGCAAAGTGACTCCTGACAAATGCAGAGCATGCGCAGAGCGATCGCGGAAGTCATCAATGTGTGCGAACATTTGCCAGCTTGCCAGTATGAATGCGCGCACATGACGTCGCCATGCAATGACGCCCTCACCCCTCAATAGCCGTCTCCATTCACCTGAACAGTACCCCGCTCCCTCCATCCCTGCTTCAATGGTCGCATCACCCCGCTCGATCCCTGCCACGTCAGTGCCTTCCCTCAACCACTCGCTCCCCCCGGCAGCTCACCCCCCCCACCCCCCAGCTACTTGCACCCGCCCCACTGGCCGCTTCCCCCCTCTCAGCCATTCGCTCCCACCCTCGTGCATTTCCCCCCCCCCCCCCCCCACCAGCTGCTCTTCACCCCCCAACCCCCTCGGTCCAGACCTCGCCACTGTTCCCCTGCCTCCCCTCAGCTGATCATTCCCCGTTTCCCCCCTGCCACCCTCTCCATCCACTCACTCCCCGCTTCTCTCTTTTTCCCCCCCCCACCCCGCCCTTCCCTCCTCGGCCACTCGCTCCTACGTCGCCCGTCACCCCACGTGGCCCGCCTTCAGGTGGCTCAACGGGGAAAAATTGAATGTGGGAGCGAGAGGTGGGAAGTGGTGGGGCCTGGAGCTAGCGGCTGTGGGGGCGAGAGGGGTGGGTGTTGTGGGTGGTAGCAGAGAGCGAGCAGCCGGAATCTGGGGTGGGGAAGTTGGGAGCGAGCCACCAGAGGCGGTGGCGAGCGGCGAAGCCGGAGCAAGTGGCTGAGGAAAGGCAGCGGGGAGCGAACAGCAAGAAGATGGGCACAGGAGGGCGTGGCAAAGAGAAACACAATGGGGGGGGGGGTGGCTGTTGGAGGCGGGATGGAGCCGGCGATGGCAGCCATTGAGGGGATTTTCCGGTTGAATTTGTTTTTTATGATAAGTTGGGCAGTGCCATCTTTAATCCTGGCAGCTGCCTGAGATGTCGCAGACAGTGGCATTTCAGTGGAAGAGGCTGCATTTACGCATGTGATAGTACTGCGTCACCTAGTGGTTGCGTTGTCAGCAAACGCAGCCTTTCCGTAGCCTGGTCCATTGTGTGGTCACCTAACAGAAACTCAAATGTGATGGATTTTGACCTCAAAAGGTAACCCTCCTAGACAGAAAGAAAGAGAGCAAGATCAAGCCAAGACCACAGAAAGCCAGTTTCCATCCAGAGGCTAAGAGAGAGAGTTCCAGCTAAAGAGAAGAACCCTGCTGAACAAGATCTGAACAACCACGACAGCTGAGAAATTACAAAGTGACTTTGAGACACTCCATCTGTGAAGATAAACCAAATTCACACCACCAACTTTGGGTGAGTTTAATCACTAGAACTCTACAACACCTCAGCAAGTTCAAGACAGCAAACATTCAGGACCAGCACCAATTAAAAACGACTTTTCTCCCGAGAAACTCAACAGTATTCTGTAAACCGCAAACTCTTATCGCCTTGGACTTTAATTACATCCTACCTTTTTACTCTCTATCTATTCTTGTGTATGAATGTGTGAGTGGGTGAAAGCTGTGACCATTTCAGGAATTGTTTAAAAATAAATGGTTATCTTCCTTTTTTATCCTATGAGAAAACCTGTCATTTATTTGATCCTAAAACACTCCAGGACTAACACATTTTCAACAAAACACAGTTGTGGTCAGTTGGGAGGTAAAAAGTGGAATCCATCCACACCACTTACCACCTGTCCATAACAAGGTCGTTCCACCAAAATGCAATCCCTGCATTAGAATTGTAATGGAAAGTATTTTATTAAACTTTTCTATTCTTGATGAAACTGACATGTCCTTGCTAATACTGAATGTAAAATGTGTCTATAACTGACGTGTCATACAATACTGGTAACCGATCCTGTTTCTTAAATCTGATTCTCACAACAATTGTATTTTATAGGCGGTCTTCATGGATACAGCATGACTACTCCAGGCATTCAGCCATTCTTCCCACCAGGATCCAGAGCATCAATTCTGGGCACTCCTCCCCTTGGCATCCAGCTGCAGACACCTCGCATCAGATTTGGGAACCAACTCTTCCAGCAGCATAACCGGAGATTTAACAAAGTAAGAGGAAAGCTAATTTCAGTGGGGTGAGCCAGATTGTCCTTATGGGAATGCTGTAGTGTAGAAATTAAGTTAGCCAATGTGACAAAAATGGAATATACCGGGGCCAAAAAATCTTATTAGTAAATGTGTAAATATCTGGTTTTCACATTGCAAATGTTGGATTTGTACTCAACTGAATGTCCAAGATATCAACTGCCTTGGCTATTAGGGCAGGTTACTTGAATCCATTCAATTAAAAGTAGCAGAAACTATAAATGACCTCAATGCAGTCAGTGTGGAAAATGAGCTTAGCTGGAGAAATGTAAGCTGTAGTTCCATTGCAAAGATTGGGTTGCTGAGCCACTGAAGAGGTGTTGTAATACATGTATTACATAAAAGATAAATGTCTGGCTGGAAGACTGTTGAGATCTGCTGGATTCTGTAAAATATGTTGGAAGATATACTTGCATTGAAGGTGGTCCAGCGAAGGGTCACTAGATTGGTCCCTGGAATGAAGGGGTTGCCCTATGATAGGCTAAGTAAATTGCACCTGTATTCTGTGGAGTTTAGAAGATTGAGAGGTGATCTCATTGAAACATGCAAGATTCTAAAGGGGCTGGATAGGGTAGACACTGAGAGATTATTTCCGCTGGTCGGGAATCTGAAACATGGGGGCACAGTCTCAGGATAAGGGGCTGATCATTTAGGACTGAGATGAGGAGAAATTACTTTACTCAAAGGGTTGTGAATCTTCGGAATTCTGTACCCCAGAGGGTTGTGAATACTCTATCGTTGAATACATTTTAGGCTGTGATAGACAGATTTTTGGTGTCTCAGGAAATCAAGGGTTATGATAGGGCGCGAAAGTGGAGTTGAATCCTAGAATCAGTCATGATCATTTTGAATGGTGGAGCAGGCTCGATGGGCCATGTGGTCTACTCCTAATTTTTGTGTTCTTGTACTTTAGGCAATAGTGCCCCCCCACCCCTCCAAACCTATGTGCTCCACCACCTAGAAGAGCAAGGGCAGCAGGTGCATGGGAACACCATTGCCTCCAAGTTCCCCTCCAAATCACATCAATATTCTGACTTGGGCATATATTGCTGTTCCTTCATCATCACTGGGTCAAAATCCTGTGGGAGCAGCTTCACCACACACACTACAGTGCTTCAGGAAGAAGGGCATCTAGGGATGGGCAAATTACACTGAAGCCTACGATTTTATGAATCCTCAGACACATGATTAATGTAGTTGATACAGTTATATTTCTCTTCTGGGGAGCTTTGTTCAGACAAATGCTTAGCATAGAGCATGCTTTCTAATGTTCTGTCTGGCTTGGCCTGGTAGTAAATTTTAAAAACAGCAGGTAAATTATAGTATTTTATAAATGACATTGTACTTTTGATATCAAAGGTAGTTGCTAAAACTAACACATGAGATAAGAATAAAAAGTACATTAGTGAACAAACATAGTTTGTTAGGACATTAGTCAACTTCAAATTGAATTTAAGATCCTGTTTGAGCAGCTGTCGGCTGTAGAAGCTTTTAATCATCAATATCTTACTCTTGGCCCTTATAAACCTTCCTTTCAGCGCCAATTACATTTTCCCTTACTCGTTTTTATTTGCTCTAATTTGTAAATGGGTGGAATTGTCTGAGACTAGCATTATAAGGTGATGGCAAAATCACTTCACGCAGTTGTGTTTATTGTGATAAATTTCAGGTTGAATGTGAACCAAGTCTTTTGTAAAGGTTTGCACTGTGGCAGGTGTAATGTGCAGTATACAACACCTGCTACAGTGCAGCTGCCCACATGAAAATATGGTTAAATAGCAATTTAAATTTCCACTGAATCCCCGACTGTCAACATCCTAGGGTTACCATTGACCAGAAACTGAACTGGAGTAGCCATTATAAATACCGTGGCTACAAGAGCAGGTCAGAGACTAGGAATCCTGCGGCGAGTAACTCACCTCCTGACTCCCCAATGCCTGTCCTCTATCTACAAGGCTCAAGTCAGGAGTGTGATGGAATACTCTGCACTTGCCTGGATGGGTGCTGCTCCAACAACACTCAAGAAGCTCGACACCATCCAGGACAAAGCAGCCCATTTGATTGTCACTCCATCCACAAACTTGCTGACGATACAACAATAAGTGGGAAGGCATGTTGTGATGAGGACACAAAGAATCGGCAAAGGGATATAGATAGGTTAAGTGAGTGTGCAAAAACGTGGCAGATGGTGTTCAATGTGGGAAAGTGTGAGGTAATCCACTTTGGTAGGAAAAATAAAAAGGCAGATTATTATTTAGATGGAGAAAGACTACAAAATGCTGCAGTACAGAGGGATCTGGGTGTTCTTGTGCATGAAACACAAAAGGTTAGCATGCAGGTGCAGCAAGTAATTAGGAAGGCAAATGGAATTTTGGCCTTTATTGCTCGGGGGTTAGAGTTTAGAAATAGGGAAGTCTTGTTACAGCTGTACAGGGTGTTGGTGAGGCCACACCTGGAGTACTGCGTACAGTTTTGGTCCCTGTATTTAAGGAAAGATATACTAGCATTGGAGGCAGTTCAGAAAAGGTTTACTAGGCTGATTCCTGGGATGAAGAGGTTGTCTTATCAAGAACGGCTAAACAGGTTAGGCCTTTATTCATTGGAGTTTATAAGAATGAGAGGTGATCTTATAGAAACATATAAGATTTTAAGGGGGCTTGACAGGGTAGATGTTGAGAAGATGTTTCCACTAGTGGGGGAATCTTGAACTAGGGGACATAGTTACAGAATAAGGGATCACATATTTAAAACTGAGATGTGAAGGAATTTCTTCTGAGGGTGGTGAATCTCTGGAATTCTCTGCCTCAGAGTTGTGGAGGCTAGGTCACTAAATGTATTTAAGGAGGAGGTAGATAGATTTTTGAAGTCTCGGAGTCGAGGGTTATGTGGAGCAGACCCAAAAGAGGAGTTGAGGCCTGGGACAGATCAGCCATGATCTTATTGAATGGCAGGGCAGGCTTGAGGGCTGAATGGCCTACTCCTGCTCCCTATTTCTTATGTTATGTAAACATTCACACCCTCCACCACCAACATACAGTGGCAACAGTGTGTACCATCTACAAGTTGCACTGCAGCAATGCACCAAGGCTCTTTAGACAGCACCTTCCAAACCCACGACTGCTATCAACTAGAAGGACAAGGACAGCAAATGAATGGGAACACCACCACCTGCAAGTTCCCCTCCAAGTCACACACCATCCTGACTTGGAACTACATCGCCGTTCCTTCACTGTTTATTTGTTTATTTTATTTATTTATTTTATTTAGAGATGCAGCACTGAAACAGGCCCTTCGGCCCACCGAGTCTGTGCTGACCAACAACCACCCATTTATACTAACCCTACAGTAATCCCATATTCCCTACCACCTACCTACACTAGGGGCAATTTATAATGGCCAATTTACCTATCACTTGCAAGTCTTTGGCTGTGGGAGGAAACCGGAGCACCCGGCCAAAACTCACAGGGAGAACTTGCTAACTCCGCACTGGCAGTACCCAGAATTGAACCCGGGTCCCTGGAGCTGTGAGGCTGCGGTACTAACCACTGTGTTGCTGGGTCAAAATCCTGGAACTCCCTTCCTAGTAGCACTGTGGGTGTGCCTACCTCACATGGACTGCAGTGGTTCAAGAAGGCTATTGCTAGGGGGTTGGAGTTTAAAAATAGGGAAGTCCTGTTACAACTGTACAGGGTGTTGGTGAGGCTGCACCTAGAGTATTATGTACAGTTTTGGTCCCCATACTTAAGGAAGGGTATACTGGCATTGGAGGCAGTTCAAGAGATTCACGAGGCTGATTCCTGGGATGAAGGGGTTGACTTATCAAGAACATCTAAACAGGTTAGGCCTTTATTCATTAGAGTTTAGAAGAATGAGGGGTGATCTTATTCAAATGTACAAGATTCTGAGGGGGCTTGACAGGGTAGATGTTGAGAAGATGTTTCCACAAGTGGGGGAATCTCAAACTAGGGGACATAGTTGCAGAATAAGGGGACACTCATTTAAAACTGAGATGCAAAATAATTTCTTCTCCCAGAGGGTAGAGAATGTCTGGAATTCTCTACCCCCGAGAGTTGTGGAGGCTAGATCACTGAGAGTATTTAAAGAGGAGGTAGATAGATTTTTGAAATATCAGGTTGAGGGCTGAGGAGGTGAGGTGTGGGGCAGATCAGCCATGATCTTATTGAATGACGGGGCAGGTTTGAGGGGCCGAATGGCCTGCTCCTATTTCTTATATTCTTCTCAAGGGCAATTGGGGATGGGTAATAAATGCTGGCCTAGCCAGTGTTGCCCACATCCCATGAATGAATTCTTTTTAAATGTGTTTAAAGCACCTGCAAATGTCTTTTTTATACAGGGTGACTCATAACATGTGCTGGTCCATAGACAGATATTAGTGCTTTATAGAAACTTCTATGTCACAGGTAGCAGCGTACAGTTATGTTTTTTTCTCACAAGCGCAATCCACCAGTCATTTTGGATGTTCATGATTTACATTGAAGGGTGCTGCATGCTTGACGATATGCTGTCTTTTCTTTTTCTGGCTGGCTGGCACAACTCTTTGGACTAAAAAGCAGTTTAAAGAAAACAGAAGTCCTGCGTCAGCCTGCACCCCAAGAAGAATATAGACCACCGAGCATTGTCGTCGAGGGAACCGGGCTGAATGCCGTCAAACAGTTTACCTATTTGGGGAGCGTTATCTCGTTTGATGTCACCATAGACAAGGAAGTGGACAATAGGCTTTCAGAAGCAAACCGTACATTTGGCAGGCGCTACAGACGAGTGTGCAGC
The DNA here is from genome assembly GCF_036365525.1 of Heterodontus francisci. Classification (NCBI taxonomy): domain Eukaryota; kingdom Metazoa; phylum Chordata; class Chondrichthyes; order Heterodontiformes; family Heterodontidae; genus Heterodontus; species Heterodontus francisci. The sequence goes on along the minus strand of NC_090402.1, from coordinate 7,379,974 downwards.
ATCCACAGCTTCAATACAGACCAAATTCAGTGTACAAAGCCATAGTCTTAGCACCTTTGAGAAATTGGACTAGCACCTTTGAGACATGGCTTTTAAAGAGCTACTCAACTCCATTTTAAAAGTCTTTTATTCTCAACCTGCTATTCAGAACCGTGTATGTGTCATGGATAAATGCAGCCAGTGTTGTCGTACCTGGGTGCACCATACTATAGCTTCACCTTGCATATTGAATAGTGTATCGGTATGATGCCTTAGCCCATGTTTTAGTTTTGGTACATGACTTTCCACTGAACACAAAATGTTCTGACTTGCAGGATTTTAAGAGAATGCAGGATATGAGAAGGGACCGCTATCCTCCACGGGAGCCATTCCGGGCAAAAATGGATGAGAAATGTGATGCAGACAAAACCAACACAGAACCTGTAACAAAGGAATCAACAGGTACTAAGATTGCAAACAAAGTTATATTAATACCATCTGTAACTCAAAAGCCTGCAAGGTAATGAAATAGGAAGGCAAAGCAAATCTTTTTCAATGTTGACTTCCTAATCATATTTGCCCCTCTAAGCTTTTGGTTGTGTATATTTGCTAATATCCTTTTAAAAATAGCTCTGAAAATCATACTCTGTAAGAGCTGCACCTACAAGGTCTACCGTAGTTTTCAGGCAGTTATAGATGCAATGGCTCATTTCAGGCAGACGTCTTTTAATCTATAATAATACTTGGTTTTTATCTGGCCACACTGTTTTGATTGGTCAGTTTAAGGGGCATGTCTGGTCTGTTTAATTGGTGGGCGGTGTGTGACACACATGCAGCTGCCAACAACTGGTGGCGGGTTAGGGGTGATGGTAGAGAACAAACAGTGGAAGGTAAGGGGAGCCCAACAACAAAGCTACCCTGGCTGGAGAAATTGTTTGTGAAGGAGGGATGGAAGGAATGGGAGGGGATGGCATGGGAGGGGTCGATAAGATGATGGAATTGATTAAGTATAACAAAATGGTGGGGACAACTATTTGATACAACTTTTTATTTAAAAGCTATTCTTTGTTATTGAAGATTCAATAGATTTGAATGAAAAAGTTTTAGAAAAGCTCTCAGGTGAATTAAAAGAATACATCAGCGTTGATTCTATCGATGAAGATGATAACAGTATATTCTGTATCGTCTAACTCCAATGGCCATACCACCTTATAAGGAAGGAGCAGTTATAATGTTGCTACGAAACTTGAATCCTAAACAAGGACTTTGCCATGGAACAAGATTGGTAATTAGGAAGCTGTTTTCTTCAGCGATAGATGCTGAAATTATAACAGGCCGATTTCAAGAAAATAGTGTTCATTCCTTGAATAATGTGGAGCCCATCTGGGATAAATCTGCCTTTTCAACTCGGGAGAAAACAGTTCCCAATTAAACTTTCATATTCTATGACTATAATCAAGTCACAAGGCCAGACTTTTGACAAAATTTGTATTTACACATGGACTGCTTTATTTAGCTTTTTCTAGTGTGAGAACTTTTCACTCTATTAAAGTTTTGGTGAAAGAATAACAAGGGAAGCCTGTATTTAAAGAAGGACTTTGTAATAAAGATACTAATTTGACTGCAAGTGTTTCGCAGGTCTCTGCTAGTATGGGTAAATATAACATCATGTACTTGGATAGGGGCATTGCCAGGCATGTATATACCATGCAGGAGATAGCAGGGCTGGTGAATGGGGCTGATGGTGTGTATAAATTACTTCATGACAGTATAGAATAGATTGGATGGACCAGACAGGCCTTTTCTGTCCTTCCTATTCATGTAATGCAAACAATTGTATTTACAAACTGCATCTCTCATCGAATTAGAGAATCTGCCTGTTTAATTTGCTACTGTCAATGTCCTTTCCTGTTTAATGCTCTTGAAGCTTCAAAAGAAATGGGGGTGCAGGCTTGTTGAACTAGATTGACTTCTTGTTCCTAGATTTTCTATTCTTTCGGTCCCAATTGCTCTTTTTGTCCATCATTCTATCACACTACATTGCAATCTCCAGTGGCTGCGTGAATGCAGAATTAATGCTATAACGCCTTGCATACCGCTGAACACACAAGAACTGGAATAAAGTCAATTGGTGAACTGCTGAGTGTCATTCTCACAAATTATGGTGTTTTATCACCTGAGCAGTTACTGCATAAAATGCTTCTCATCCATGTATCTAGAATATTTCAATATTTACTGAAACATTTAGATCCTCTGAGATGTTGATTCTTTTGAGCTTATAAGTTGTAAAAGATGTTTGTAGTAGCTAACTGTAGGTATTTTTAAATACACTATTCTCCATGCATATATTATTTTATTGTGACTAATCATTTGTTCCAAGACTACTTGTCAATACAGATGTTATGTTAGCAAGTGTTACTTTAAACACATTCTCATTCTCTCCAGCACTATGACTACATTTTCCCCATTGCCTCTCCTGCACTGCCACTGAAACCCTATTCTACACAGTCATCAGTTTGAAACTCTTCCTTTCAAATCTCAAGTTCCACCCTATGTAAACTCCAACTCATCAAAAATTCTACTAGCCACAGTGTGTTCTTTACTAGGTTTTGCTCCCCTGTAGTTTGTCCTTGGCAGCTATCCATTGGCTCCTTGTCCCCCAACTTTCTGAATTACGATTTCTTGTCTTTGTCTACAAATTTCACTGCTGCGTTCACTCCTGCTTATCTTCAGAGCCTTATGTACCAGTATGCACCCTCTGCTCTTCTGCCTTTGACCTCTTTTGAATTCACCGTTACTTCAGTAGTAATGTTCCTGGAATCTTCACCAGATACTCTGAAACTTTCTCTTTAAAACCTTTTCTATTAGTATTCTAAAGTAGGAGGCAGAGCTTTTAGCCATCAGCCCCCACATTTCCTGCACTTCTTGTACTCCAATACCCTGTAGAAATGAAAGCAAAATACTGCGGATGCTGGAAATCTGAAATAAAAACAAGAAATGCTGGAATCACTCAGCAGGTCTGGCAGCATCTGTGGAAAGAGAAGCAGAGTTAACGTTTCGGGTCAGTGACCCTTCTTCGGAACTGACAAATATTAGAAAAGTCACAGATTATAAGCAAGTGAGGTGGGGGTGGGGCAAGAGATAACAAAGGAGAAGGTGCACCTTCTCCTTTGTTATCTCTTGCCCCACCCCCACCTCACTTGCTTATAATCTGTGACTTTTCTAATATTTGTCAGTTCCGAAGAAGGGTCACTGACCCGAAACGTTAACTCTGCTTCTCTTTCCACAGATGCTGCCAGACCTGCTGAGTGATTCCAACATTTCTTGTTTTTAACCCTGTAGAAATGCCTTGGGATGTTGTGTAAATGTTGCATTAGTGCAAGTTATCAGTTTTCCCTTTAGGGTGCTTGCACTATTCTGAAGCCTGTAGTTGTTTGCCAACTGGCAGTGGCAGTGATGGATTGTCTGGGAGCAGTCCAGAGTGACCCTTCTGCTTACTTCTGTTCCCTTCCCTGCATGCCCCTCTCCTTTTATTAAATCTGTTCCTCTGTACTGAATGCAGTGTAATGGCAGGCTGAAATCAAAGAAACTTTCAAATTAGAGATCGTTCATATTTGGTTCCTGCTTCACCCTTCTTTCCTGGTTGTCATCATATTTATCATGTCGATATTGAACACTAATTGCTGCAGTCTGAAACCATTTTACTGCAGTAGCAAGAATGTGATCTGGCAACTTTATGAACCCCATCTATCAGTGACTAAAATAGATGAGCTGAGGAGGTTATTGTGGTTGGTATTTTTTGAGATCAAATTAAAATGATGGGAGGGTAAGCAAGTTTCAATTATAGTATTTTAAGTGGAATTAATTGGTGTTTCTTTTTAATCAGGTAACAAACCTGCTGAGACAAAAAAGGCTGCCCATTTTATACCTCTGAAAGATGAAGATTCTTCACAAACTGACGAACCAGAAGTAAAAAGGAGAAGGCTTGGGAGGTATTTGAAAGTTGTTTTAAATTGCTTCTGCTTTTCCCACCTGCCCTTGAGGCAGGTGTGGTATGGTACCATAGGCATCAACTGTTACCCAGCGCCTTGCTCAAATACTCACCTTCACATGTAAGCCTGGATAGTTGGTGTCGTAGGAATGGGGGTCTGTCATTTAACCCTTTGAGCCTGTTCCACTATTCAGAGGTCACAGATCAGCCATGATTTGACGCCTTTACCCCATGTCCCTCGATACCGCTTCCTTGTTACTACTTCAAAAAATGTGATTAAGTTGGTCAGATGAGATCTTCCTTTAACAAATCATGCTGACCATCCTTCATTAATCTGTGCCCTTTTAAGTGACAGCTTCTCCTGTCTCTCAGAATTCATTGCGATAATTTGCCCACTACTGAGGTTAGACTGACACCTGTAATTATTTGGTCTATACCTCGCACCCTTTTTAAACAGAGGTACAACATTAGCAGTCCTTCAATCCACTGGCACCACACCTGTATCCAGTGAGGATGGGAAAATAATGGTCAGACCTTCCGCTATTTCCTCTCTTGTTTCTTTTAACAGCCTGGGGTACATTTCATCCGGTCCCGGTAATTTTATCAACTTTCAAGGATGCTAATCCCATTAATACTTCCTCTTTCCCTATGTTTATCACATCCAATACTTCATACCCTGCTTCCTTAACTACAAAGTCTGCATCGTCCTCCTCTTTTGTGAAGACCAATGCAAAGTAATCATTAAGAACAATACCAACAACTTCTGCCCCTGCATATAGGTTATCCTTTTGGTCTTTTATGGGCCCTACTCTTTCCTTAGTTATCCTCTTACTCTTAATGCATTGATAAAACATCTTTGGTTTCACCTTGACTTTGCTTGCCAATATTCTTTCATGCCCTCTTAGCTTTTCTAATTTCCTTTTTGATTTCACCCCTCTACTTCCTATACTCCTCTCTGCTTTCTGTAGTATTGAGTTCTAGGTATCGGACGTAAGCTTTCCTTTTCAGCCTTATCTTACCCTGTAAACTCCTTGACATCCTTGGAGCTCTAGATTTGGCAGTCCCACCCTTTTTCTCCCTCTATCTCTCTCTCCCTCTGTTTCTATCTCTCCCAAGCCCTGACTCTGTCTCAGTCTCTCTCTCTCTCTCTCTCTCCCCCTGTCTGTCTGTCTCTCCCTGTATTCAAGTTGCAAAGTGATGACATCTATAAACATGCTATCCACAAAGCAACCTCACAGATACACCTCAGTATTGTCAACTGCTACTCAAGTTCTGAAAGCTCCCCCTCTCCCACCACTCTGGCTCCCCCTCTCCCACCACTCTGGCTCCCCCTCTCTCTCTGTCTCTCTCTCCCACCGCGCTGTCTCGCTCTCTCTCTCCCTCCCACCGCGCTGTCTCGCTCTCTCTCTCTCCCTCCCACTGCGCTGTCTCGCTCTCTCTCTCTCTTCCACCGCTCTGTCTCCTTCTCCCTCTCTCTCTCTCTTTCCCCCCCCCACCACCACCATGCTGGCTCTCTCTCTCTCTCCCACAGCGCTGGCTCTCTCTCTCTCTCTCTCTCTCTCCCCCCCCCCCCCACCGCGCTGGCTCGCGCTCTCTCTCTCCCACCCACCGCACTGGCTCGCTCTCTCTCTCTCCCACCCACCGCACTGGCTCGCTCTCTCTCTCTCCCACCCACCGCGCTGGCTCGCGCTCGCTCTCTCCCATCGCGCTGGCTCGTAATGCTCCGCTCTCGCTGTTTCCCGCTCTCTGAATGAACACTCGCGCTCTCCATGGACCCCCAAGTCTCTTCAGTCCTTCACTGTTTTTAGCTTTTCACCATTTATGCAGTACTTTGATCTATCCCTTTTAGGGCCAAAATTGATGACCTCGTACTTAGTGATATCTGTTACCACAGTGCCCATTCACTTAATCTGTTAACAGCCCTTTGTAATTTTATGCTTCCATCTACACTGCTGGGCTTGTTTGACCACGTGAGGGCATCACAGCCTATCCTGCTTCTTTACTTATTCGCACTTTATACACACACCCTGCTTACCCCAAACATTTGCACTGTCTACATTTCTACCCTAGCTCAGATTATCTAAGCAGATACAAACCCGTGATTTTAATTAGGAATTTATTTCCCTAGTCTTTGTGTCTCTTGTTACACCTGGTGGTGCATTTCCCCACTAAAATGTCAGTGAGTTAGCTTTCTTTTCTATGTCGTGGCATGGACTCAATTGGCCGAATGGCCTCTTCTGTGCTGTAAATGCCTCTATGACTCTGATTTGCTATTCTCTTTGGCTTGCTGTCACACTCCCATGGTTACACTGTGAAGTTTCCCTCCGGTACATACTTGACCCTTAGAATAGCAGGTGATATTTTTTTTGACCAGAGTTCTTATTTGGGGTGGCGCAGTGGTTAGCACTGCAGCCTCACAGCTCCAGCGACCCGGGTTCAATTCTGGATACTGCCTGTGTGGAGTTTGCAAGTTCTCCCTGTGTCTGCGTGGGTTTCCTCCGGGTGCTCTGGTTTCCTCCCACAGCCAAAGGACTTGCAGGTTGATAGGTTAATTGGCCATTATAAATTGCCCCTAGTATAGGTAGGTGGTAGGGAAATATAGGGACAGGTGGGGATGTGGTAGGAATATGGAATTAGTGTAGGATTAGTAGAAATGGGTGGTTGATGGTCGGCACAGACTCGGTGGGCCGAAGGGCCTGTTTCAGTGCTGTATCTCTAAACTAAGAACTAAACTAATACCTCCCTAACGTTGCCATCAGGTATACGGGAATGGTCCTGGAGTCTTGTCTTCCTCTGATTCTTCTCTTTCCCCACCCCATGGAATGGAGCCTGATCTTTACTGTGTGCTTATCCACCATGACAGGTCCGAGGCAATAATCTGCATGAGGAACATGACTGCTGTCCCTTTTCTTATCACTGAGGTGCTGTGCATTGGTGCCCCCACCTTGCTGTAATTCTGATCAAGTGAAAGGTTTTATGATGTTTACGGGCTAGCATGAATGGCAAAAACATATATGTTTTATGGTCATTTCTGAATTTTAAAACATGCATTTTGATTTGTAACAAGATTGCATTCCAATCGACAACGCCTTAGAATGGTCAGAAAAAGAAAGACTTGTATTTATGCAGCGCCTTTCATGACCTCAGGACGCTCCAAAGAACTTTACAGCCAGTGAAGTGTGGTCACTGTTGTAACACGGGAAATGCAGCACTCAGTTTGTGCACAGTTCCCTAAAACTGCAATGTGATAATGACCAGATGACATGTTTTTAGTGATGTTGATTGAGGGATAAATATTGGCCAGGACACTGGGGAGAACTCCCCTGCTCTTCTTTGAAATAATGCCATGGGATTTTTTTATATCCAGCTGAGAGAGCAGACTAGGCCTCAGTTTAACGTTGTGTCTGATGGTGCAGCACTCCCTCAGTACTGCTCTGGAGTGTCAGCCTAGATTTTTTTGGTGTTCAAGTCTTTGGAGTGGGACGGGAACCCACAACCATGTAACGCAGGCTAGAGTGCAACCCACTGAGCCAAAGCTGACACACAAAAGCTGGGATTGCAACCACAGTTCTCCACACAAAGTGCCGTTCTTGCTGCGCTGCTGTGGATAGAAGCACACATGCAGAGGCCAGGCTCTAGTCCTTGAGAAATAAGTGAATTTATTAAACTTTACTCTGGGGAAAAGCTGGTATTTCACTGAAACTGTGCTTTTTCTAAAAAGAGAGAGAGAAGTGATGGTTATCTCATCAGTCTGGCCTTAAGACAAAACCTTTTCCCGGGAGTGACTGTGTTCCAACCTGTTGTACCACTCAGTTTAAATTCAAGAGTAGTCAAGCAATTGCACTCTTTATAAGTTGCACCCAGAACCTCGCAAACAACCTTGCATGAGAGAATCTCCTTGGGGGAATCTCAAGTGATTTAGAGTGACTTAAATTAATTACCTTTTGCTCCAGCAGCTAAATTTAAGCATTAGCATCTTGAAAACGAGGAACTATCTGTGTGGCCCTGTGAAGCATGACTCCAGTCCTCTAATAATGCTTTGTTTGTTAATAGTTCAACTCATGAGTTTCTGAAATTGTAAGGCTTAAAAAGCTTTGCTTCACAATTTAAGTTTCGTGGTAGTGACCTTGTTCCTAAGATTCGTAATCCAAATGCAATGAAATAATTAAGATGCATCCTTTTTTTTAAAAAAAAGGATGTTATCACCAGAATAAAAGCAAAATACAGCAGATGCTGGAAATCTGAAATAAAAACAAAGTGCTGAAAGTACTCAGCAGGTTAGGCAGCATCTGTGGAGAGAGAAGTAAAGTTAACATTTCAGGTTTGTGACCTTTTCATCAGAACCATTCTCTTTTATAAGTATATTAAGGGCAAGAGGATAACCAGGGAAAGAGTAGGGCCCATTAGAGATCAAAGTGGCAATCTGTGTGTGGAGCTGGAGGACGTGGCTGAGGTTTTAAATGATTACTTTTCATCTGTGTTCATTATGGAGAAGGATGATGTAGGTGTCGAGATCAGGGAGGAGGATTGTGATATACTTGAACAAATTAGCATTGAAAGGGAGGAGGTGTCAGCGGTTTTAGCAGGCTTAAAAGTGGATAAATCCCCAGGCCCAGATGAGATGTATCCCAGGCTGTTATGTGAGGCAAGGGAGGAGATTGCAGGGGCTCTGACACAAATTTTCAAATCCTCTTTGGCTACAGGAAAGGTGCCAGAGGACTGGAGGGCAGCGAATGTGGTACCATTATTCAAGAAGGGTAGCAGGGATAAAGCAGATAATTACAGGCCAGTGAGTCTAACATCAGTGTTAGGAAAACTATTGGAAAAAATTCTGAGAGACAGGGTTAATCTCCACTTGGAGGTACAGGGATTAATCAAGGATAGTCAGCATGGCTTTGTTGGGGGAGATCATGTCTAACAAATTTGATTTACTTTTTTGAGGAGGTTACTAGATGTGCAGATGAGGGTAAAGCAGTTGATGTAGTCTTCGTTCAGTAAGGCTTTTGATAAGGTCCCGCATGGGAGATTGGTTAAGAAGGTAAGAGCCCATGGGATCCAGGGCAATTTGGCAAATTGGATCCGAAATTGGCTTAATGGCAGGAGGCAGAGGGTGATGGTCGAGGGTTGTTTTTGCGATTGGAAGCCTATGACCAGTGGTGTACCACAGGGATCGGTGTTGGGACCCTTGCTGTTTTTAGTGTACGTTAAGGATTTAGACCTGAATATAGGAGGTATGATCAGTAAGTTCGCAGATGACATGAAAGTTAGTGGTGTCGTAAATAGTGAGGAGGAAAGCCTTAGATTCCAGGACGATATAGATGGGCTGGTAAGATGGGCAGACTAGTGGCAAATGGAACTTAATCCTGATGGCGGCGCAGTGGTTAGCACCGCAGCCTCACAGCTCCAGCGACCCGGGTTCGGTTCTCGGTACTGCCTGTGCGGAGTTTGCAAGTTCTCCCTGTGACTGCGTGGGTTTCCGCTGGGTGCTCCGGTTTCCTCCCACCGCCAAAGACTTGCAGGTTGATAGGTAAATTGGCCATTGTAAATTGTCCCTAGTGTAGGTAGGTGGTAGGAGAATGGTAGGGAATATGGCATTAATGTAGGAGGGGATGTGGTAGGGAATATGGGATTAATGCAGGATTAGTATAAATGGGTGGTTGATGGTCGGCACAGACTCGGTAGGCCGAAGGGGCCTGTTTCAGTGCTGTATCTCTCTGACTCTATGACTCTAAGTGTGAGGTGATGCATTTTGGGAGGACTAACAAGGCAAGGGAATATACAATGGATGGTAGGACCCTAGAAGGTACAGAGGGACCTTGGGGCTACTTGTCCATAGATCACTGAAGGCAGCAGCACAGGTAGATAAGGTTGGTCGGAGGCATACAGGTTACTTGCCTTTATTAGCCGAGGCATAGAATATAAGAGCAGGGAGGTTGATGGAGCTATACAAATTGCTAGTTAGGCCACAGCTGGAGTACTGTGTACAGTTCTGGGCACCACACCATAGGAAGGATGTGATTGCAATGGAGAGGGTGCAGAGGAGATTCACCAGGATGTTGCCTGGGCTGGAGCATTTCAGCTATGAAGAGAGACTGGATAGGCTGGGGTTGTTTTCCTTCGAGCAAAGAAGGCTGAGGGAGGACATGATTGAGGTATACAAAATTATGAGGGGCATCGATAGGGTAGATAGCAAGAAATTTTTTCTCTTAGCGGAGGTGTCGATAACCAGGGGGCATAGATTTATGGTAAGGGGCAGGAGGTTTAGAGGTGATTTGAGGAGAAGGTTTTTCACCCAGAGGGTGGTTGGAATCTGGATCGCATTGCCTGAGGGGGTGGTAGAGGCAGGAACCCTCACAACATTTAAGTATTTAGATGAGCAGTTGAAAAGCCATAGCATACAAGGCTACGGGCCAAGTGCTGGAAAATGGGACTGGAATAGATAGGTGCTTGATGGCCGGCGCGGACACAGTGGGCCAGAGGGCTTGTTTCTGTGCTGTATAACTCTATGACCTGAAACGTTAACTCTGCTTTTCTCTCCACAGATGCTGCCTGACCTACTGAGTATTTCCAGTATTTTCTGATATCACCAGGCCTGTTTTGTATTTTATAATTTTACTTGTGAAATGTTTGTTGAACCAAAAATAATCACATTATGGTTTCAAGTCATCTTTAGTTATATTTGAGTAAAGCTACCATAAATGCTTACAGATAAGCCAACCTGTACCCTCCCTCCACCCCCCCCCCCCCCACCCAAAGAGTCATCCAACCAGTGGAACAACAACTTGCATTTATATAGCACCTTTAACATAGTTAAACATACAAGGCGAATAATCAGACAAAAATTTACACGGAGACATTAGGACAGGAAAGGTGTAGGTTTTAGCCACCATGTTATTGTGCTCAAGTCCTGGAGTGGAACCTGAGCCCAGAACCTTATGTGTCAGGCAAGAGTGTTACCAACTGAGGCACAGCTGACACAGCATGCAGTGGATCCACTAATACAGTTCAGTCTGTCATTGATGTAATTGTTTCCAGGAGGAAAACCTGAGGGAACGCTTGACCCTTTCTGGTTTTTTTTCTCTCTTCCCCCAGTTACGACTGAGGCGTGAGGAGTGCACTGTTAATTCAGTCCCACTTCACCACAGTTCACAGCATATCAATAAATTTTCCCACTTACCGAAACAGCCAATTAGATACTCTATTTGTCCCCAGAATAAAGCACGCCAACCAGGTTTCTTTAATAGACAACAACAAAATTATCCGTTTATTATAAAACCAAGTCTTAACCAATAATGAAGTAAATATATATGCAATTTGAGATCTTAAAGCTCCTTATTTTTTCCATAGCCTTCATACGCTCACACATCCAAAAACCGGTTAACCTGGGAAAAAAAGGGATTTTTGTATACAGCTGTTTCAAGTGAATAAAAGGAATTTTAAAAATACTCAAGAGTGCAATGATCTGGAAGGAAGTTCTTTGGCTTGGTAAGGTGTCCCAAAGTCAAATAGTTGGATGCCACTCAGGCGAGGTTGATGAACAGTCTGTGTTGGGTAAGCGTTCAGAGATTCAACTGTAGGAGGCTTCACATAGGTCTTCCATCAGGGGTGTAGCAAAAGGTGTCAGCTCTCACATTTGATGCAAAAGTCCTTTTAAAGATGCAAGGTTTCTGCAAATTTAGGGTTTCTTCAAAACAAATGCAGGAGGCAACAGTACCACTTCATACAAGGTTTTGCTTTTCAAGAGCAAGGATTCTTTACAGAGAGGCAATACATGTCTGGTTTTCTTCTGATCTGGCAGGTCCGAATCAAATTCCAATTGCCTACCTTTGTCCAAACCCACTGGCTTTTAAAGTTCAAAAATGAAACTAAAATTTCCCAGAAACAAGTCACATGCTAAGTCAGAATTCACTCCTTTGTCACTTGCTTGTAAAATCTGTCCCTTCAGGTCAGAAAACAGCCCCCCTGTTGGGTTCTTTGCAAACAGCTTTTTTCCAGTAACTCTTTACATTCCGCTCTCAGGTCAAAGTCTGTTCCAAACCTTTTTTTAAAAAAACCTCGAAGTTCAGCCATCTCCAGCTGATTCAGTGTAACTGAAATTCTTTTCAGTTTAAAAAAAAAAATAGAATCCCAAGTTTTCATACAAAAAATGGAAATCCTCGTAATGCCCACACCACCCACCCCCCCCAATCCCCCTCACTTGTCCCAAACAGGGATATATGTTTCAAGGTTGATACATTAGCATAATATTGGGGTATTCTATTTGAAACTATATTTTCCACTCTGTTTTTAAAAAGAGGTAAACCTCAACTCTTTGCATTTCAATTGGGTTGAGGTCACATTGGGGAGTGGGTTTGTAATTCTCTGACTTAGCCAGTTGTCGAGTATTACCATGTGTTGTCTGGTGCTGTCTTTAATTCACTTTTGGGTTAAGCTTTAACAAAGTTTAATACTTCTGTCAGCAGTGAAAATGATGACGATGTCACTAAGCAGTCTGATGCTGTGGAGCTGGCCACATCAAAGAGCAAACTGAAGGGAGATGACGTGGAAGAAGGTACCGGTACTGTGGAGTTCTGGAGTAGACGTGGGGAGGAAGATTCACATTAATTGCCAGAGGGGCCAACTGGCCAACGCATCATCTACATTTGACTGCTAAATGTAGCATTCATGGCTGTATTGCAGTTACAGTGGTGCAGACGATGCCCCTCCTCCTCCCTTTCCCCTCCCCCTTCCCCCCCCTGCCCCCTCCCCCATTTCAAAAGCAGTGCTCCTCCCCCTCCCTATTTCAAAAGCAATATGGCAAGGTACACAAGACTATACTGTTACTCTCAATCTGAAGAGGTGGGTTTTGTTTGGCGCTCACCACCTTGGAGATGCACAGCTCAGTGACAATAGAAACACTATGACTGGAAGTGAAGGCTGCTGATCGAAGCTGGCAGAGTAACCACTTGGCAAGTTGCAAATCTGTGATTGAGCAAGTAACTAGTTCAATAGCGCTGGGGCACCTAAGATGCCAGATAAGGCTTGAGTGTAGTATCTCAGCTGAAGAGTGATACTCAGTGCTGCACTGGAAGGTTGGTCTAGATTATGCACTTATTCGACTCCCCACTACTGTAGCAGAACTCTCAAAGAATAATTTAGATAGTCAGGGGAAGAGCTACAGACAGCTGAGTTATTAAAGGTTACAGTATCACTAGAATTATGCTAGTTAATATGCTCTCCTTGGACTTGCCAATAATATTTGTGTGATACAGTATTTCGTGACATTATGGTATCGTGCTGTGGAGCAGATACAACAACATTGGTGTGAAATTTCCTGCAGCGCTTTTATTTAATAGTTAAACAGAGATGGGCTGAATGATGCAGCTCCTGGTACATATTTAAGAGGCCGGGAGAGGAGAAAGACAGTATATGCTCAGGACATCCTCAGGTGCTTCCAGTGAATTACTTTGACAGCAGTCACTGTTATGTAGGCAAATGCAAGAGTTAGTCTGCACACAGCTAGATTCCAAAAGCAGCAAATGAGATGAATAGCCAGTTATTCTGTTAGATACTAAGATTATACGGTTCAGAATATTGGGTTTTAATCAGACACTTTTTATTTTATAGTTTTTGTTACATTCGTAATTGATGTACCAGATTCTGCTGTTTTGTAGCACAGCCTAATTTTAGATCCCTGTGACAGATGATTCTGAAGTGGAATAAATTTGAGTAATTGTTGAAATCACCCCAGGCAAACCCCTCATTCCCTGGCTTAGAGTTACCTCAAGTTTTTTCCAGTGTCCTTGCCTGGATGGGAGGCTGCTGTTCTCTGCACTGCCTTTTTCACTTAAAAGGACAATAAGGGTTGCAAATCTTTCCTAACAGTTTCAAATCTTTTTTCAAAATTACAGAGAGACATTTTTATTTGAAAGCTGTGTCATCTTATGTCTAGTGCCTAGTCCCAGAGCTGTCCCAGCAGTGGCAGGTACATTCAAATAAGACAAACAATCATAGAACTCTGTTGCTTGGAAGACATGTTCATTTTTTAAAAATTGTTTATTCACAGAAACCAGTCAATGTGAAGACAGTGGAGCTCAGCAGAATTTGGAGCACAATGCAGCTAACACAGAGGTGAGAATAAATACATTTTTCATTGAAACCCTTAACATTGTGCCTTAATGAAGTGCAGAAAGCCGTGATATTTTAACGGAAGCCTGAGCTACCTGTGAAAACGCACGCCTTTCGATTGTTCTGTGTGTTGGAGGTGACCTCAGCTGATTTTGCTAAACACAATGACCAAAGCCTAAATAGACTAACTGTCCAGGGAGCCAGGTTAAAAGGTCATGAATTCAAGCACAAAGGCTGCTGGTCACACCTGCTAACATTTCTGAGTTTTTCTATTTGAAGGCTGTTATGAAATTATGGAAAATGCACCCTTTTCTGCTGAGAAAACATGGCGTAGTGCAGGAAACCACTTGAGTTGAAAGAGTAGCAGAGAAGAGCATAATTGGTCATTCAGATAGTAGCGATGGCGACCTTAGATTTAGAAAGCCTGTAGATTGTGGAAGGAAGGGAAGGCTGAGGGTGGTAAGGATTTGCAGCTTTGAGGTCCTTAGAAAGAATGATGCTTGGGGAAAACAAAGTCACAAAACAAACATCACGAGAATTACCAACTGAAGAAGCATTGATGGAAGTTGTTGGAAAATCATCACTCTCAGCAGCTCCCACTCTGCTATGAAAAGGGCACAGAGCGGGCTCAGCAGCAAGGAAAATTTTCCTGGGACTTTATCCCAGAAACATAATTTACGAGTGAATCTGCCATTGGATTGCTGGTAGAGAGATGATACTGTGAATTAGACAAGACCATGATGCCCATGGGCTTTGGGTGACAAGTGATCCTGCACATGACAAAACTCATATAAAGTTTTTTTTGTGAATTATTTCAGCTTCTCTTGAGTTTCTGTACATTTTGGAATTTGGTCAGCTAGTTCTGGAAACTTACAGGGCATCTGAAAGAAATAACAATTTGTTTGGTTTTTGCTACTTGCTGGTTGGTGAGTGGTAGCTTTGGAGACTGGGACTTCATTGCTCGATTTTCTGCTGGTTCTTTGTTCCATTGTTTGCTACTTTGGGATTTGTTCATGTTTAAGCAGTTGGATATTCAGTAACTTACTATCTAAGTGGTTATTGAACTCAGCATGATTTTAATTTTTGTTTTATGGTCCTGTGCCACTTTGGAGGTCTGACACCTTGGAAACCGCACTTTCAGGTGTGAAGGACATAAGCCTAGGTGCTTAATTATGCCAACATATGTGGTTCTGTCACTATTATCCATCATGGTCAGCAGACAAAACAAGAATTCTGCTCTTATAGGATCGTCCTCTCCCTCCTCTTCCCCACTATCACCACCACACCCCCACCCCCCAGCCCACGCAATTGGTGGCAATTCCTCTCATATGAATGGTTTACTTAATGTGCTGGGAAAATGAGTGAAAATATGTACCTTACAGATGCTGAGTACCATGAGTACACTGAAAGTGACAATCCAGCAGAGCAGTGAGAGTCGGGCAATCAGTACGTCTGCACCAGACTCTGGGGTCAAGGGCAGTGAGGACTCTACTGAGGAGATGGATTCCATACCTACCAAGTTCATCTGTTACATCTGCAATGCTAACTGCTACAATCAAAAGGTAGAGAGAGCAGTGATGGCTTGTATAACTGAGTGAATGTAGGTGGAGAGTCTATGGTCAGTGGTCCAATGCACACCTTAAAATAACTATTCAACTGAACGGCTACAACAGACCAACATATTTACTGTAACCTCCACCTAATGACTGTCATTTTGCCATGATTGACTAATGAAAAATTTTTGTTTTGTGAAAGATGCAAGTTAATGCAGGGAGAAAAACACACTTTTTCTAGATTCCATAAAGGAGGCGTTTTCTAGATGTATCAACAAATACTTTTAGTAATTAGAGTTTGTAATGGAAGCAGAGTTCTTTCAATTAGGAATCCCTCAGATATGAAAATTCCTATATTCTGAACAAGTGACTGGTAGAATGGAGTGTGTGTTTCTGGTGCTGGTACACCCACATCTGGTGCAGGGCTGTCTGTTTCTAGAGGGCAAGAGTGTCAATATTGAGTTGAAAGATGTGTCCTTGTCCAAAGTGTAGCTAGAGCTGGACAAGTGAAAAACCATCAAATAGGACAATGTTTAAAAAAAAAATTACAGCATGGAAGGCACCATTTAGCCATCACACCTGTGCTGGTTTTTGGAAAGAGCTATCCACTTAATTAATTGTGTTCATTTTGCCCTTTTCCTGTGGCCCTTTAAATTTTTCTTTTCAAATATCCATTTCTCTTTTAAAAGTTATACTTCCACTGCTGTTTTTTGTAAGCTGTTCCATGTCTACATTTCTTTAAAAAAGAAATTAACCTTTTCCTTCGCTCCTTTGATCTTAAATTTATGCCCTCTTGTTACCAGTTCACCAATGGAAATGGTCTTCCTAAAGTTTTGCATTCCTCATATCATCCTACTAAAATCTCCTCTGTACCTTCTCCATGCCCTTGACATCCTTCTGAATACAAGGGGCGTAGACAAAGTTAAGAATTTCAGTATTATGTTGTAAGATGCATTTCATGGAAATGATTTAAATAATAAGGGCCTTGTCGTAACTGGGGGCAGGTTATGTCTAGAAAATGGCCAGGGCTGTGCAGAATCTGTGCAGCTAGCTACACTGGCAGTACTATGCAGCAGTAATGGCTGCACCAACTTGAACAAGATCAGGAGGCCAGACTGGAGAGAGGGATGGCTTGCATTAACACTGCGGAAAAACAGCAAGTCAGCTGCAGTGTTTCACTCAGTATATGGATGTGTTTGGAGGTATTGTGGCTTGTGTGAGGTAAGCAGGACAGGAAAGACTGACACTTAATGAGAGGCTGCTTGGATACAAACAGCAAGCATTGATCTTTCATTGCGGTCTGAGCTTATATCCCTTTATTCCAAGAATACATCTGTTCAAAGTTGTCTGATGTGATGTGATAATGGGCCAACACCACAGCTCATCCCAATAAAGTGTCTTGCCTGTTCATTGGGGATATGCGGGGAGTGGAATCGCGATATTGGCGCATTAGCTGAAAGCAGAATGATTTCTGGGGGACAGAGCGGGCGGAAGGTTGCTATAATTAGATTGAGGTTCGATAACCAGAGCAAATGGCAGCACAAAAGTTGAATGCTTTAAGCCAATGTCAGTGGGCAAACCCAAGCATTTGTGAAGTTTTAGGGGATAAATACACACAGCTCAATTGTAGTAATGCTCCATGCATCATATTGTATGAGACTATGACAGTTGCAAAGTGCAGGAGAAATGTATCATTCAGCAAGGATTCTTTATGTTCCGTGGAGTACTGTGTCTGCAAAGACTTGTCAGCTTTGTTCCAAGCAGTTTGATTAAGACACTGGACAGGTGTTCTCAATAACGGTTATATGATGGAAGCAGATATATACTGCTCATCAAAATAAATAGTGTCAGTCTTGTCTTTGAAGAAACCCTATGATCATTTTTGCAAAAGAAAGTCCAATATATCCAGATTGAATTCTTACATCTTAGTTTGACTGAAATATTGTTGATAGCTAAACTTTTTAGTAAATCTACATTTTTTATTTTCTTTGAAGAACTTTCAGAAACACATGAATGGGGGTCGTCATCATCAGCGACTCCTGGAGATTCAGCAAATGAGTAATGCTTGTCTGGCCACACTGATTCCTAAATCAGACACGGTGGGAAAAGGCAGGGAGAGGTGAGTGCATATGTTAGAGCTTGAAAGTTTAGAACACATTGAAATGCATAGATTTAAAACCTCCACTGGTTTGTGATCCATAAACATAGAATTAGATAAAATTTACAGAAACAAGGCTTTCGGCCCAACTGGTCCATGCTGATTTTGTGCTCCATCTGAGCCTCCTGGGTAAAGACGTTCCTCTTGAATTCTCTGTTGGATTAGTGACTGTCTTATATTTATGGCCCCAAGCTTTGGTCTCCCCCAGAAATGGAAACATCTTCTCTACATCTGCCTTATCGAACCCTTTCATAAACTTAAAGACCTCTCTGAGGTTACCCCTCAGCCTTCTCTTGTCTAGAGAAAAGAGCCCCAGCCTGTTTAATCTTTTCTGATGGGTATAACCTCTCAATTCTTGTGCATCTTTTTGCACCTTCTCCAGTGCCTCTATATCCTTTAATATTGCAACCAGAACTGTGCACAATACTCAAGGTGTGGTCCAACCAAGTTTCTATATAAATTTAACTTGTATAGTATTATTGTATTATTTAAATAGTGAGGAGACTTCCTCTCTTGTGCACTTCCAGCTGGACAGCGTTCTTATCGATCCTGACAAATCAGTATGCTTAAATACAGTGCAACCTGAATTGAATCCTTTGCACAATCTCTTAAGTCATGGCTCAATAAATAGTACTCCCTGTAGCCCTTGTAATTCAGTACGCAAAACCCAGGCATCTCACTCTACTTGTGTTTGTATATTTTTTCATATTTACTGGTTTGCCTTGTTTGGGCTTTGTGGACCTTGGTGTTCTGGAAAGGGCTTTTGTTGATGTCGTTGCTCATTTGGATCAAACGTAAATCAGAGCACTAAGATCTGTTGACATCAACTTGAGCATGTGTTTTAAACTTACTATTTGGCCCCAAATGTCTGAGCTACACAACTATGCTGCCTTGAAAGACATCACTTCTAGATTTTGGTCTAATATTTGTTAAATAGAGTTTCTTACAGTCGTCTGGTTGGGTGGTGCTTTTCTTATGTTCCTAAAGGTGATTGACAGCAAGCGTCAGTAGGCTACTCAACTCTGATGAGTATCACTAATCAACAATGGGATGGGGTGAGAGAGGACCTGATTTTGCACTGACCCACCTAGGACACTGAGGCCAATACTAATGTTATGGTTCAGGCTGAGAATAGTTAACTGAGCACAAATTGGGGATAGAACCAGGGACCTTTTCTCGTCTGTCTAGAACACCCGTTAATTGAATAAACTTGCCGAACTGTTGGGAGAGTCCTTTTGATCATTAGTTAATTAGCCTTCAGCAAGGTTTTATTATCTTGTATAATATCAATTGGTATTGTTATATTCCATTGCTGTTTTGTATAGCATGGTTCTTCAATGAAACAGATGTTGAGATGGGTGGCAACCTGATTCTTTTCACTATTAAACCCAAATATATCTTGATAAAAGTTGAAGAATGCATTAGGATAGCATTAGAAACCATGGAGCGTTTGGAATACCAGAATACCCTTCTAAAATAAAGTGATACTGGGGCTTGAGGGGTTCAGTTATGAGGGCAGGTTGCACAAACGTGACATGAGTATAGGAGATTGAGAGATGATCTGATTATGGTGTTTAAAAAGTTAAAAGGATTTGCTTGGAACAGAGAGAAACTATTTATTATGGTGGGGGAAATCCAGAACCAGGGGACATAATCTTGAGGTTGGAGCTAAGCCATCTAGATAGGAAATCCGGAAACACACTTTCACAGAAAGGGTCATGGAAATCTGGAATTCTGTCTGAAAGTCTGACTGGGGTGGGGTCAGTGGAAATTTTCAGGACTGAGGTTGATAGATTTTCTTGGGCAAGGGTATCAAGGGATATGGAGCAAAGGCAGATAAACGGAGTTGAGGCACTGATCAGCCATGATCTGATTGAATGGCCGAATAGGCTGGACAAGTTGAATGGCCTATTCCTTTTTTTAAACTGTCTCCAAAGGGATATGACCTGGGTTGTGCAACTGAGTTCTTGACAATCTGAGTGTTGGAGAAGTGAAGGCCAAAACCTTTTGAAGGCAGGGTGACAGGAGAGGGATGGTGGGAGGAAAAGGAGTGATGAGATAAAATTCGAGGGCAGTTCTAATTAACCAACGATTATTTCACAGTGACAAGAAACGGCCCAGATGGTGCAGCACCTGTCAGGCCCACTTCAGAGGGAACGTAATAGAGCATCGCAGGACACAGAGACACAAGGTAGACAGAAAACCTTTCTGCAGACATTGCTACAGTGACAAGCCATTTATTCATTTTCTCAGAGAAAGATAGCTTGCTATCTGATTAGAGAGGTCTCATCCGAATCATCAAACTACCTTTCAGATGCTGCCTAACCTGCTGTGCATTTGTAGCATTTGCTGTTTTCCTTTGTGCAATTGTACTTTTCTACATCCATAAACAGCAAATTATTGCTAGTAGGTGTTACTGTCACCAGCTTTTTAACAAGTAACATTTTTTTGCTGCAAAATTTATGCAAGTTAATAGGTGTTAATACTTTGCTCTTGGTCTGCAATATAAACTGAGATGGGTAGCATTTCTTGTGGAAGCGCATGATGTGTGGACAGTCTGCCCCTTGTGGTAAACATAGAGCATGCAGAATGTGCTGGATGCAAAACTGGTGTCGTCTGCCTTTAACTATTTGTGTATCTCAGAAGCTTACATCTTTACATTTTAGTTTGGTGTCAGTAATTCAATTTAATTTCAACCCACGAGCTCCTAACTTAAAAATCTCCTTGTCTCCCTTTTAGGCACTTGATTTGGCTTATTGTGTCCCTCCTGTTCCTTCCTTTGTGTTTCAGTCTTGTCTTTCATTTTATAGGCGTTCTGCAGATCTGTTACTTGTTTTAATGCTGATTCTGTTCTTTTGGCTTGCTGTAAATTCTGCGCCTTGAGTCTAAAAACAGTGAGCAAGTGGGGGAATTTAGCTCTTCGCTGTCCACAAACAGTGGAACAGATCCTTGCTGACATTAATTGTGAATTTATCCTGTGTCCTGTGAGCTTTGCTTACAATGCAATCTTATCATTGGCAGCCTACAGGCAGGGGAAGATTGATGCACGGGGGTGTACAAGGCCCCAAAAAAGTATAGTGCCCCCCACCACCCCTGTAAAAGGTGCCATAATGCAGAAAGAAGGCATGCAACCATTGGAATGGTTTCATTTACACGTATAGACCCTACTGCTTAAACATCCACGTTTAAAACAGCAGTCGCTTTATTGGCCAAAAAGTCATAACTATTAATGATTTGCACCAATGTCATTGTCAAAGTTGCAGGTTACAGCATCTTTAGCTGCTCCATTTATTTCAGAAAGAAACAGATGTGTTTACTCTAGTTCATGTCTTGTTAAGCCGCACTGAATGTAAAAACAAACAGAAGTAAAGAACACCTCGGTAATGTTCAATTCCCTTTTGTGTACTTAGGCCTTCTAATCCCGTCCAAGTGGTGTGGGGTTACAGTTTGTACTAAGCATTTACTGTAGTTTAAATAAAGCTAGTTGCATCGCATACAGTTTTTTTAGTTTATTCCGTGCTGATCTGCAACATACTTGTTGATTACTGTAACACGTGCCATTTTAGACCACCCATCATGTTTCGTGGGCAACTCGCGTTCACACGAGCACACTCTTTAAGCGGTATGGATGTAATATATTGCAATATGATATGCTCTGTTATTAATGCAGTGTATAAGCATTCTATGGGCCTGTTAATGGAGTTGGGGGTGGTTGTGCAGGGAGTTGGATTGGCCCTAAATGTTCTTGGTGCTCGGGCTGTGCCTACATGACAGAAAAAGTGGTTAAATGAGAATTTGATAACAGCTGGCATTGTGATAGGTTGAGAGGCGGAGAGGTGCAGGGAGGGAATTCCAGAGCATAGGACCTCTGCAGCTGAAAGCACAGCCGCCAGTGGTGGAGCAATTAAAATTGGGGGTGCGCAAGAGGCCAGAATTGGAGGAACAGAGATTGTGAAAGGTTTTGGGGCTGGAGGAGATCGCAGGAAAAGTTTGTGGAGGGTTGAAGATGGGAGGCTGGCCAGGAGTATGTTGGAATAGTCGAGTCTAGAGGTAACTAAGGCATGGTGAGGGTTTCAGAAAGTCAACTTCAGTGCACTCCATTTGCATCTTTCCAATGAAGGATGTGAAGTCTGATATTTTTGGTTTGACCGTGTGGGACATAAGTATAATCACAAAACAATACCAATTGCTATCAATGCAGTTCAAATATAAGCAATAATATGCATTACTGAAGAAACCTGAGTGAGATGATTTAATATTACAGTATTAAACGATTGAGAATAGAGCATTCTTTACAGAAACTGTAAATGCAGCATTAGTCCCCTCCAGCACTGCTTCGAGGGGGTTATAGCTCTTGCCCACTTTCCTTTGCACAAGTAATTGATTCTGCACATTAAATGTGGATGATCATTTT
This sequence comes from Heterodontus francisci, assembly GCF_036365525.1. Classification (NCBI taxonomy): domain Eukaryota; kingdom Metazoa; phylum Chordata; class Chondrichthyes; order Heterodontiformes; family Heterodontidae; genus Heterodontus; species Heterodontus francisci. Next base: position 7,357,772 of record NC_090402.1, on the reverse strand, counting down.
GCTCCTTCCTAATCTAAACTTGTTTGCAATGCTTCTGCAGAACTATGCAGAAAGAAACTAACAAAGTGACATAATTGGTCAAAATATTTCAAGAACAGATACCCTTTATGTAACAAAGGGTTAAAGCTGCAGCCTAGTCCCTGTTAAAGGGAAGTGAAGTTAACATCTATAAGCTTTTTTTTGGCTTGTTCTTGGGATGTGGGTGTCCTTGGCAAGGCCGAATCTATTGTCCATCCCGAGCTGCCCAAAGAAGGTGGTGATGAGCTTTCTCCTTGCGCTGCTGCAATCCTTGTACTAGTGCACTCACAGTAGCATTGGATGGGGAATTTAAGGATATGTCTTTTTTTGATGATTGAATTTGTTTTTTTGTTTGCAGCTGGATATTGGTAAGACCAAAGTCATCTTGTTCAGCCCCTGCCAAAACCTCGACACCCTAACTCCCAATCCCCTTGACCTCTATAACTGTCCCCTCGAACTGAATCCTGCTCAACCCTGAGCTGAACTTTAAACTCCACATACAATGCATCATTAATACTTCCAACCTCCACTTCTAAAACCTTGTCTTACCTGCCTCATCCACACCATCTTCCAGACTTGACTTTTCCAAAAACCACCTTGCTTGCCTCGAGTTACAAGCTATATAGCTCAAGTCATCCAGATCTCTCCCACTGACATAAAATACCACTTGCCTAACACCCTCTTGTGTGCTGATTTCTATTGGCTGCCCACCCCACCATTTGACATAAAATCCACATTCTTATTCTCATTCACCCCCCATTACTTTGTCCTCCTTACTTTGCAGCCGTTCCATCTCTACCTGTCTGCATCTTCCAACTCCAACCTGCTGTGCATTCTGCTCTGCAATCAGTGTCAGGGTCCTCAGCCATCTTGCCGCACACTCTTGAACTCCTTCCCTAAATGTTTTCTTTTACTACCTGGCTCCCCACTGTAAAATTTATCTCTTCAACAGTACCGTTGACCACCTCCTGTTTTCCCTCTTACTTGGTTCCCAGCTCTGTGGGCATTTTGCTACTTTAAAGGTGATATATAAAAATTGTTTTGGTGCTTGTTGCCATCACCAGCTGATGTGACTATGATTTGAGTCCTAACATTCCAACTAGCAAGTTGTGTTTAGGGTTTACTTGCACCAGTGTTTGTTTTTTTAAATTAAATATGCCCTTTGGAATATTAGAAAGACATTCAATTTATTTAAATACAGCTCCCTTTAAAGGAACCATTTGGATTTTTTTCAGGAGATTTGGATACTATGGTATTCCCTGAAGGATTAGGGGAAGAAGATCCCGTAGTAACTTTCAAAATAGAATTGGATAAATACTTGAAAAGGAAAAATTTGCAGTTCCATGGGAAAAGTGGGGGGAGTGGAACTAATTGGATAGCTCTTACAAAGAGCCAGCGCAAGCACGATGGGCTGAATGGCCATTTTCTGTGCTGTATCATTCTATGTAAATATCGAAAAATGTCATAGAGAGGAACAAGAAATGGGTTTGATATAAAGTTGCTTTATTTCGAAAGCCAGAACAAAAACAGTAAGGCTGCTAAACATAGTTGATACCCTGCTGTTCCATTTGTTATTGGCACTCGTACCCCAGCCAGCTATCCCAATTATTAAACTCAGGATAGAAGAGCATTTATTGTTGAGTAGTGTTGGGCCGCCTTTTGTAATAATTGCCTTTTACAAATGAGCAGCTTGCTAAGCAACTTCAGAATCATGCAGTGTGGGCAAGTGAACCATGTCGTGTGGCACTGGAATCATGTATATGTCTGACCAGATAGGGATTAGCGGACTCCCTTTCACTAGACTTCAGTGAGCCATGCTGAAGCTTTGTCATTAGGTTCTTAGTCATAAAACCCAGCTGGTGTGGGCCAAAACCAGAAAAATGACCTCAAGTTCATTTTTAATATTTGTCATGGAGGGATTTGAGCTCAATACCAATGGGCTGCTGGCCCAATACCATCGGCTCTACATTAATGTCCCCTGTCATCTTTGTTCTTACTAACAGAAGAGGTGTGCAGCTCTTTCTGGTGAGCTGTGTATGGAATCACACAATACCTGAGAAACATGCAGCCATTTCAAAGCCCTACACTGTGTACTATGGACTAGATTCAGCTGGTCCTTATTTTTTGAGAATGGGCCAGTTGGAGATCACTGGCCCAATCCCACCCCATGCTGTTGCTGTGTCATTTATGTTCTCTGTTTCTCACCAGCTTGCTAAGTACTCTCTGCGGCCTTTCTGCACTGTCTGCAGCCGACACTTCAAAACCCCCCGCAAGTTTGTGGAGCACATGAAGTCGCCAGAGCACAAGCAGAAAGTGGAAGAGGTACACTAAGCTTTTTCTAGGCTTTTCACTTGTTTCCATAGTGGAATACAGGGGAAATTAAAAGTAAAAAAAAAAAACATTTGTTTATATTTTGTTTCTGAATGGCTGTCCTCATGCTTGAGAGAAGAGTCAGCTTAAAGATCTCAACAACATCTTGCATTTATATAATACTTTTAATATACTAAAACATCCCAGGGCACTTCACAGGAGCGTTATCAAATGGAATTTGACACCCAGCCGCAGAAGGAGGTACTAGGATAAACGAAAAGCTTGGTCAAAGATATAATTTTTGATCAGCATCTTAAAGGAGGAGAGAAGGGCAGAGAGGTTTGGGGACAGAATTCCAGATCTTAGGCCCTTGGTGGCTGAAAGCACGGGCATTAGTGGTAGAGCAAAGAAAATCGGGTAATGAATGAGGCCAGAACTGGAGATGCGCAGAGATCTTGGAAAGGCTGGAGGAGGTTACAGGGATCGTGAGGGCCAAGGATGTGGAGGGATTTAAACACATGGATGCGAATTTTCAAATTGAGGTTATTTGCTGGATTGGTGGGAAATGGAACTCTGATTATCCCATTTTGTGATGACATGTTTGCTACACATGATGTATCTGAGCAGAGATGAGTTGGACTGTGAGTGCATTTTTTTGATATTTGGGGTGCATTCGTGTGTGACCTTTTAACACAATATTGACACCCAAATAGTTTGAAATATTCATTCAAATATAAAAGATGTCATCTGATTTTTTTCCTATTTGGACATGTTGTTTAGGGTCCCAACTTGGCTCTTGGGTCCCACTTTTGTCTCAGTTTTATTTTAGAGATACAGCACTGAAACAGGCCCTTCGGCCCACCGAGTCTGTGCCGACCATCAACCACCCATTTATACTAATCCTGCACTAATCCCATATTCCTACCACATCCCCACCTGTCCCTATATTTCCCTACCACCCACCTATACTAGGGGCAATTTATAATGGCCAATTAACCTATCAACCTGCAAGTCTTTGGCATGTGGGAGGAAACCGGAGCACCCGGAGGAAACCCACGCAGACACAGGGAGAACTTGCAAACTCCACACAGGCAGCACCCAGAATTGAAACCGGGTCGCTGGAGCTGTGAGGCTGCGGTGCTAACCACTGCGCCACTGTTTCAGAAGGTTGTGGGTTTGAGCTCCACACCAGTGGTAGGCTGACATTCTAGTGTGGTACTAAAGGAGTACCTCCTTTGAATAAGACATAAAACTGAAGTCCTTTCTTCCTGTTCGTGTGGATGCCAAAGGAAAATTTCTCATCTCTAAAATACATCCATGGGCTGGATGGAAACCTTTGGCGGACCGGATGTTCGACAGTCTTGCTCTAGATCATCAGGAGATATTTGGAGTAATCAGACCCATCCATGTTGCATCCCCCTGAGATGAAATAACTTCCAATAGTGTGTACTTCATCAGTGACTTGGTAACTGAACTGTTGCCAACAATGGTAGGTGAACTTTAGTGATGAGGGATTGAACCTGCCCACTGCCTGCTTCAGAGGCAGGCATAATACTGCCTGGGCCCTGGGCACCTATGCTGAAAGATTTTTCAATTTAAACTTGACTCACCTTCTGAAAAACCTGCAAATGTATTATTACTCAAATTATCATAAATAATTCATAGCACACTGCAAAAGTTGATCCAGTTGTATACACTCTCCTTGTTCTTTATATCTAATCAGAGGAATTATGGCTGTCATTTTATAGGAAGATAGGAAGAGGAGTAGGTCATTCAGCCCCTCGAGCCTGCCCGCCATTCAATGAGATCATGGCTGATCCGCGGCCTAACTCCATATACCTGCCTTTGGCCCATATCCCTTAATATCTTTGCTTAACAAAAATCTATCTATCTCAGATTTAAAATTAACAACTGTTCTAGCTTCGACTGTTGTTTGTGGGAGAGAGTTCCAAACCTCTACCACCCTTTGCATGAAGAAGTGCTTCCTAACATCTCTCCTGAACGGGTCTGGTCCTAATTTTTATACTATGTCCCCTAGTTTTAGAATCTCCAACCAGTGGAAATAGTTTATCTTTTTCTAGCCTGTCTTTTCCTGTTAATATCTTGAAGACTTTGATCAGATCACCCCTTAACCTTCTAGATTCTGGCGAAAACGGGCCTAATTTGTGTAATCTCTCCTCGTAACTTAACCCCTGTAGTCCAGGTATAATTCTTATAAACCTACGTTGCAGGTTTTAATCTGTTTAGTAGCTGGAAGGACTCCATTAAAACTCATTACATGCTTTTGATATGCAGGTTAAAATGTCAGCCTCCCTGGAGACTGAAATGTATGTCCTGAAAAATACGAATGAAACACTGTATTAATAAGTCATTAAAGCCTCTATTAAGTAGAGGCACATGAAGCTGAATCTGCCCTTTGTCCACAGATTATCTAAATTACAAATGCTTTTGTTAGAGGGTACAGTATTTTTATCTGGAACATTACAGAGCCATTTTCAAGCGTGGGATCTGCGAGATTTGTGTGGTCAATGACCTGTCTGAAAAGAAATACATCCTGGCATCTAACATAATTCTTTGTCTACCAATTTTATATGCATACCTCTACTCCCATTACCTTTGTCCAGCTTGAATAGTCTGTCCCACTCGACTAAATACAATCTCCCTATCATTTTTAATATCAAAATCATATATCCTCTAAGCCTGCATTTCTTTAAAGTGGATAAACCCAACTCATGAAGCCCTGAGGCTATTTACTGCTTAGTTGTCTTCTGCTCCTCCTCTCGAGTGTCAATGTTCTTCGTTGTGTGCAAAGACAAAACTGGATTCAATATATCATGAAAGTATTTCCAACAGTGGCTTCACTTCCTGTCCCATTCCTTTACTACTTGATTCTCCCAAGAATTTGTTGTTTGCCGCCGTCTCTTCGTCCTCTACATACTGCCTCTTGGCGATGTCATCCAAAAACATGGGATTGGACTCCTCATGTATGCTGATGATATTCCTCCTTGATCACCGTATCATGTTTAACCAGACTGATCATAACTGTGGCATTCTATTTAACCCGAAGATCGGCTTGCAATCCCATATCTTCTCCATCACAAGTGCTGCCTCTCCAGCATTGCCCATCTCTGCCCCATCTGTTGCCAAAACCCTCACCTGTGTCTTTGAATAGTCAAGCCTTGAGGTGACAATGGAATCCTGGCCACCCTCCCATTTTGTATTTTGTGTAAAACTTCAGCTCATCCAAAACTTTCAGCCTGCATCCTATCCTGCACCAAGCCCTGCTCATCCATCACTCATGTGCTCGCTGACCTACCTTGGGTCCTGATCTCCCAACTCCTCAAATTTAAAATTCTCATCCTAGTGTCTAAATCTCTGGAAATCTGAAATTAAATCAGAATGTACTGGAAACACACAGGTCAGGCAGCATCTGCGGAGAGAAAGATACGGTTACTGTTTTGGGTCAGTGACCTTTTTTTAGACAGTGTATTCTGCTCTTGAATTCTTGGGCAGCCAGATTTACCATAATCTTTTGTGTTCCTGTACATTTCTATGGATCTGTCTATTCTCAGTGGATTTCACTGATGACTCCATGTTTGTATCAATTTTGTTACAATTCTGATGCATAAGAGCACCATTTCAGATTTGTTGGGCATGCAATTTGTTTTTATATCCACTGTTCTCTTATTTTGTAGACTCTTTCTTGCAGTAGCACTCTCTCCAGTTAGGTGGGTGCACTTTATGGGCTAGGGTGGCAATCCATGCCACTCAACCATTTGTACCAAATTACTCAATTCAGTTAGGTGGGCTGAACAGCATTTGGCTTTCCCTGAATCCAAGACTGAGTAATTCACTATCCAATCTGAGAACAGAATAGTTCATTGGATTCAATTCAACATCCACCCTCCACCACCAGTGCACTGTTGGGTGCATTATAGCAACTCGCCAGCCAAGGTTACTTTGACAGCACATCCCTCCCCTGACCTCTGCCACCAAGAAGAATAAGAGCAGCAATGTTGGGAGATCACCATTCCTTCATCACCACTGGGTCAGAATCCTGGAATTTCCTACCTGGCACCATTGTGAGCAACCATCGCCACAAAAGCTGCAGCAGTTTGAGAAGAAGCCCACCATCACGTTCTTGGCAACTAGGGATGGGTAATAAATGCGATCTTGCCTACATTGTCCACCTTACCTTTTGCGTTGGAGCGAATGCAATTCGAGCAACAAAATCGGATGAGCTCGGATAGTACTGCTGCACTTGTAGGAGGTTGCAATATTGGTGTGGCTTGTTTACGTATGCAGGGCTGGATTTTATGGGCCCCCCTGAGGCAGGGCTGGAGGTGGTGGTGGGGTGCCCCCTGTCGTGGAGAGGACCTCCGCTGGGAACCAGTTTACCCCCACCCTAGACTGCACGATCATCCCCTCCCCGCCCCCCCCGCAAACCTCCCCCTCACCAGGTCCTTCCATACTAGCCCTAGCAACCCCGCCTCACTCTCCGCTCCCGGTGGTACTGCTGAACTGCCAGCCCTCTGATTGGCTGGCAGCTCTTGGAGGCAGGCTCCTGGTCTTTAAGGGGATGGGGATCCTGGCTCGTGAAACTTAGATGTAAAAAGACTGGAGAATCGCTCTTGGGGGGGGTGGGGGGGCGGCGTGGGAGGTGGTCGCCAAAAGGCCACAGTAAGCTCTCCCTGCGTTTTCAGCCCAGCGTCAGGAGCCCCGCCTCCTCCACAAAATCCATTCCGCAGTTTCTATCACAAATACAGACCGAGAAAAATGTTTTCTGGATCTACATGCAGATGAAGACATTTATCTCCTGTTTCTGTAGATACCATTTGGCACAAAATCCAACTGTTTATGCTGCATGAATATGCTACCGTCAATAACCTGTGTAATAGCACATCAGTGATATTTGCAGTTTGTTTTTTGTTTTCAGGTTAAGCTGCAGCGTAGCTCTCAGGATAAAGACCAGGCTGGACAAGATGATCCAGAGGACATGATCACCGTAGATGCAGTTGGTTGCTTTGATGAAGATGATGAAGAAGGGATGACTGAGGAGGATGACGACAGCGCTTCTGATTGTTTAAGTGATAGGGATTCTCAGCAGGTTTGTCAATACGCTGTCAGCATGGTTTGTATTTCCCTGCATTTGCACAAGTCCAAATAATTCTAATTGCTATATGATTTTAATGGAGACTACAAATATTACACAACTTTATTTTTACAAAGTATCTCCTGACAACGCAGCTGCCCACTGACATCGGAGCGCTCCAAGCTGCACACATGCAAAAATGGTCTCCTGAGCTTAGTGAGATTCTGCGCTTGCGCAGCCTACGTCTCGCCAGGACTAACTGCCGCATGCGCAGGAAGACACTCTAGCCCCTTGGCTCCTCACTTCCCCCCCCCCCCCCACCCCCCATACACCCTCCAGGCCGCTCACTCCTCGCTCCGCCACCCTGCTCTACGGCCACTTGCTCCCCCCCCATCCTGTTCTCCGGCTGCCCCCCCAATCCCGCTTTCAGTTTGCTCACTCCACCTCCCACCTTTAGATGCTAGCTGTAGGCCGTGCCACTTCCCTCCTCTTGGCCACTCGCTCCGACGTTCGATGTTTCCTCACTGCGCCGCCTGAAGAAGCAAGATGGGCTGCGAGGGGTGTCGGGGCAGCGTAGGAGTAAGTGGCACATCCTAGAGCTAGTATCTGGAGAGATGGGGGAGGGGGGCAGCGGGGAGCGAGCGGCCAGAGAACGGAATGACACTGAAACCTCGCTGAATTACGGAGGGTGTGCAGCATTGTCAGAGGTGCTGTCCTTTTGATAAGACTTTAAACAGCGCATTGTTCTCCGAGTAGCAACCAAAAAATGTCCATTGTGTGCTGCCATATTTGATTATGAAACGACAGTCACTGCTCCTAAAGTAATTCACTTCAGATGAATTAAGATGACTAGGTACTATATAACTGGCGCATGCGCGGGAGGGAATGGGGGGCTGTTGGGGGTGGGATGGAGGCGGCGATGGCAACCTTTGAGGGGATTTTTGGGTTGAAGTTGTTTTTCTGTGATAAATTGAGCAGCGCCATCTTTAATCCTGGCAGCTGCCTGAATGTCGCAGACATGAGATTTCAGTGGAACAGGCTGCATTTGCACATGTACTAGTACTGCACCACCTAGTGGTTATGTTGTCAGCAAATGCAGCCTTATTTTTAACTACTGCTGGATTTTGCATTTTGTATTCCCTTGGTCCATTTGGTCCTTAAGACTGTTTTAACTGTGATGAAATGTCTTCACAGTTACATTAGTGTGCTATTCCGTTGATCCGTTTTTATTTTTGAAAATTAAGCACCTCTCCTACAACAACATGCATTTATATAGCACTTTTAACTTAGTAAAACATCCCAAGACACTTCAAGGAGGTATCAAACAGAATTTGACGCTTAGCCACATAAGGGGTTACTAGGACAGGTCACCAAACGCTTGGTCTAGGAGGTAGGTTTTAAGGACTGTCTTAATGGAAGCGATTTAGGGAGGGAATTCCAGAGCTTAGGGCCCATGCATGTGAAGGCACGGCCGCCCGTGCTGGCGCGAAGATAATTGGGAATGCTCAAGAGGCCGAAATTGAAAGAAAGCAGCGATTTCAGGAGGGTTGCAGAGTGGGAGGGGCTGGGTTCTGGAAGAATTTGAAAACAAGGGTGAGAATTTTACAATCGCAGTGTTGCTAGACAAAGAGCCAATGTGGGTTAGCGAGCTCAGAGGTGGAAGCTGTGTGGTAGTCTAATTTAAAACTTATCCTTGGGGAGAAAAGGAAGTGCAGAGCTATCATACGAGTTTTTAAAATAACGAAAGGTATAAGGTTGAAATTAGTAAACTGTTCAATTTTGGACGTGATCATGGGGTAAAAAAACACGTACAAAATTTACAACTTCCTGAGCAAGGTTAGAAATTGGAAAAAATATACCCAAAGGATGACGAAAATAATGAGTAGTCACTCCTGAGGTGGTAGTTTATTGGGGACCAATTAATGCCTTGTGAAAAGGAACAGAATTGATAAGAGCAGGGGGATTATAGAGGGATTGCTAACTGATCTTTTTTTAAGGGAGGTAGGAGAAGGAACTTAATGTCCCTTAAATAGGGGATCAAAAGATTGTCTGGGAGGGTTATCTGTGATGGAATGTCCTTAAGGGCGGCGCAGTGGTTAGCACTGCAGCCTCACCGCTCCAATGACCCGGGTTCAATTCTGGGTACTGCCTGTGTGGAGTTTGCAAGTTCTCCCTGTGTCTGCGTGGGTTTCCTCCGGGTGCTCCGGTTTCCTCCCACATGCCAAAGACTTGCAGGTTGATAGGTAAATTGGCCATTATAAATTGCAAGTATAGGTAGGTGGTAGGGAAATATAGGGACAGGTGGGGACGTGGTAGGAATATGGAATTAGTGTAGGATTAGTATAAATGGGTGGTTGATGGTCGGCACAGACTCGGTGGGCCGAAGGGCCTGTTTCAGTGCTGTATCTCTAAACTAAACTAAACTAAGTGGACTCTGGGTGGACTGAGCTTGATGGGATGAATAGCCTTTTTTGACTGGATTTTGTTAATTACTTGGCTTTTCTGAAACGGCATGGAGTTTTACAACCTCTTGAGTAAAGTTTTAGCAAGGGGAGGAAAAAGTAAACGTATGCTTTGTACATTTAGGCTTTACTGTCAGAGTTTGAGAAGGAGCCATACGACGCAGAGGCTGTGTATGGTGAGTACCAAAGAAGTAAGCTAATATATTTCAGTCTGCTTTTTTTCATCAAAACCTATTCAATTTTCCCAAATAAAACATTAAAGAATTTAATGATAATCTGCCAGTAAAATAACTTGGTGTCAGCCTGTGATTTATTGAGAATTTTAATTAGAATAGCTGGATTGACTTAGTAACAACCATTTGCATTTATATAGCGCCTCTAATGTCCCAAGGCACTTCACAGAAACGTAATTGGACAAAGATTGACACTGAGCCAAAGGAGATATTCGGATGTGTGACTTAGAAACTTAGTTAGAGAGATGGTCTTAAAGGAAGAGAGAAAGGCAAAAAGGTTCAGGAAGGGAATTCCATAACTTGGGGCCTAGACAGCTGAAGGCACAGCCGCCAATGGTTAGAGACCAGAGTTTGAGGAATGCAGAATTCTCAGAAGGTTGTAGGGCTGAAGGAGGTTACAGAGATGTGGAGGAGTGAGGCAATAGAGGTATTTGACCACAAGGATGAGAATTTTAAATTTAAGCCATTGTAGGTCAGCATCTGCAGAGGTGATGGTTGTAAGGCACACGGTGTGGGCTAGGTTATGGGTAGCAGAGTTTTAGTTTAGCTCATGTTAATGGACGATGCAAAGTGGGAGGCTGGTTTGGGGAGCATTGGAATAGGCACATCGAGAGGTCGCAAACATGAATGAGCAATTCAGCAGCAGATGGGTGAAGGTCGGGGTGGAGACAGGCAATGTTGCTGAGGTGGAAGTAGTCGTAGTGATGAAGAGGTTAGAGGGTCCAAAGCTCAGCTCAGGGTCAATTAGGGCACCGAGGTTACAGACAGTCTGTTTCAGTCTGAGACGGTGGCTAGGAGTTGGTGCAGGGGTGTGGGGGATTGCGGGATGGAATCGGTGATGACAACGTAGCTTGTGTTGGGGGCCTAAGCCAGTGGCAATGAAAGGGGTGAGGACGCCAGATTTAAAAGGGAGGGGAGGGAACCGTTAACTAACACAGCATGGAGGCCCGGAAGGGAAATTGGGTGGTCAGTTTAGTAGGATTAAGGTTGAGAGAGCAACTAGGTCTTGTGGACAGGATATACCTGTTGTGGACATGAAGGGAAATGAGAAGGAAGCTAGGTGCAGAGTTACTGTAGCACAGGGGTTATGTCACTGGACTATTGATCCAGGGGCCTGAATTAATGAGTCAGAGAAATGGGTTCGGATCCCACCACGGCACTTGGGGAATTTAATTTCAGTTAATTAAATTTTTTTTAATATCTGGAATAAAAAGGTAGTATCAATAATGGTGACCCAGTAACTACTGGATTGTCGTAAAAACCCACCTGGTTCGCTACCGTCCTTTAGGAAAGGAAATCTACCGTCCTTACCCGGTCGGGCCTGTATGTGACTGCAGACCCACAGCAATGCGGTGACTCTTCACTGCCCTCTGAAATGGTCTAGCAAGCCACTCAATTGTACCAAACCACTACTACTAACATGTCACTACAGGAGTCCCTTCATCACAAGGACATCTCAAGAAGTTGCTCACAATCACTTTCTCAAGGGAAATTGGGGATGGGTATTAAATGCTGGCCTTGCCAGTGATGCCAACATTCCATGAATGTATTTAAAAACTAGAGAAAGAGAACAAGGGTAGGGAAAGCTTACCTTAGTGGACAAGGGGGATGGAAGGATGCAGTGGAGGCAACTGAATTGTTGGTCTCAATCTTGATGACAGAAGTCTGTGAGCTCGTCACACTTGGAGGAGGCAGAGGAGAGAGCTTAAAGAAGATGGTTAGTAACAAAAAAGCTAGTGATTTATCTTGTCTGAGTCTCCCTTAAACTTCTCCCAATGTTTGTTGCTAAGGGAATTGGGATTTTGAAACACTTGTTTGTGTATTGCTTGCTCTAAGATGCTTGTTCCTAGGAGACTGTTGTGCACTGTGATTGACATCAGTGGTTTAAAATGGTCAAGTGTTCATTCTAATTCTGTCACCAACATTTTTTTCGTTTAAAAAACAAACTTGATGACAAACTTGCTAAGCAAAATGATTTGCATGGAGGCCATAGGATGCAACTGCCCTCAGATTTGTTCATTGTTATTAGCAATTCATTAGTCTCCCTTAGCAGAATGATGGACTTATAATATACTGAGCACTAATGTCGTGGAGGAAGAGGAGGCATTGTCAGCTTAATATAAAGAGAAACAAATTCTGCCTGGTTTGATTGGTGATCTGTGATTACCTTATGCAGTCAGTGTGCAGAGTAGGAATAGTCCATTTATTAAGAGGGGAAGGAAAAAGTAGCAGTGTACTGCTTGTTCTAAGTATACCTTACCCATATCTACATTCTTTTAAAAAGAAAAATGATTTTCAAAAATCCCTTTTTTTAAAAAAAAACTTCTATTTTTTTTCCCCTCCAAGTTTCCCAGTCCAAGCTTCTCGGGTGACATCACTGATTGAGTAGACATGCCTGCATTCTGCAATGCCTGTATTCATCTAAATAGGGTCACAGCTTTGAGCCGATCTAAGATAGATCCAGGACTACCCAGTTCCAAATGCCTGCATGAATGTCTGGTTGCACAGCATCCTGTAGTACACACTGCTATTGTGCTGCCCATTTCAGCCTTCATCACCCTCTAATACAATGCAGTTGGTGAGATTTTCCTGGAACCACCAACCACTTAGGAACAGGAGTCAGCCATTCATCCCCTCGAGCCTGTTCCATTACAGTTCAATTAGATCATGACTGATCTGAACCTCAACTCCATTTCCCAGCTTTGATTCATATCCCTTGATACCCCTTACCTAACAAAAATCTATTGATTTCAGCCTTGAAAATTTCAGTTGACCCACAGCCTGCTGGGACGGGGGTGAGAGTTCCAGATTTCCCACTACCCTTTGTGTGAAAAAATGTCTCCTGAGTTTGCTCCCAAATGGCCTAGTTGTAGTTTTAAGATTACAACTACCTGTTCCAGATATCTCCACCAGAGGAAATTGTCTAACGAGCCTATCGAATTGTTTAAATGTTTTAAACACTTGGATTAGATCACCTTTCAACCATATAAACTCCAGGGAACACAGAAGAAGTTAATGCAACCTAGCCTCATAATTTAACCCTTTCAGCCCTGGTATCAAAGCTTCATCTTTGTCTTTTACCTTTGCTCATCCTCCATAAGCTAATCATCTTCAGGACCCCAAATTTATCTGAGTACATGTTTAAAGAAAAAGCTAATTGTTTTGGCTTGGAGAGTTTATCAGTGAAAATAATGGTTTAGCTTAATGATCGCTGCTGGACCCACGGTCAATCAGTTCACACTGCACAACAGAACTTTTGGAAACAAGTTTGAGTGAGGCTTTTCTTTTAAAGTTCAATTTTCTTTTTCCTAATTGGATTGCCTTTACTTTAGTTAGAACTATTTTGTTCACAAACATTAGATCCCAGATCTGAAAAGTTATTCTCATTACTTAACCCACTCTATGCACCTAGTTTGTATCTGCTTAGTGCAGATGACTAAACTAGTTCCTATAACATAACTATATGTATCCAGACTCATTGCTATGGCTTTCCATTATGGTGTCATTACAAAGCTTTCCTCTCACAAAAGCACCTTCATATATCTCTGAATTCTGGAAGGTGATTTCTGCTTTGTGCACATAGTCATCAATCTTTAAAAAGCTAATCACGCTGACTGAGGCCGAGAGCCAAGTTTCTGTTAACTCTTATACAGCTGACTTTTTTGTTTTAAACAAAATTCTTGTATGCATTTCCTTTTTTTGCTTTTGATTTGTATGTTTTGATGAGAAGGGCACATTCAATGTAACATACAGTGATCGTCTTGGTTCCCCTCCCCTCCACAGGCCAGGAATTTGTGATCCCTGTGACCGGTTTCCTCTGCAAGCTGTGTCACAAATTCTACCATTCTGAGTCCACTGCCAGATTTACCCACTGCAAGTCACTGATGCATTTTCAGAACTTTCAGGTTAGATGGTTGTTCCATGATGTGGCTTGTGTTTCATTCTCTCCATCTCTCCTCAGCACCTTGTTTTTCTATCTTTCTCTTCTCACCTTACCTCTCTCCTTCACTCTTTAACCTTCATTTATACCAGACTTCTTTTCCCTACCAACTTAACCTCTCCTCTTACAAGTCCTTGCTACCCATCTCTCTCCCTCTCCCCACACACCACTCCCTTCTCCACCATCCCGCCCCCCTCCACCCAAAACTCCCAACCTGCTCCACCACTATCCTTTTGTATCTTTCTCGTTCACCGTGGTTTTTCTCTTCTAATTCTGGTGTTTGGTGTTGTCTCAGACTTGCTTTAAAGTCCCTTCTTCTACTGAATGTAGTTCAATTATCGTGGAAACAACTAGGATTTTTCCAATTTAAGCAAAAATGCCCTGATCTTTTCATCCTTTGCTGCTGTTTGATATAAAGTTGATCACATATATTTGTTGGAAACTTGTACCATATTTCTTCAAGTTTTGCCCTATTCAGTGTACCTCTACTCATTGACAGGTCAACATGACCATGAGGTTATTTAGATTTTCTCTTCCTCTCCGCTCCTTCCCTCAATTGACTTGGCAATCCTGAATAGTTTGGAAATGAGCAGTCTTAGGTTTAGATACCAAACAAACTGGAAAGGAATAACATGTTTCCAGCAATTTCAGTTGAACTCCGTAAAAGACTTGAATCAACAGGGAAAGCTGTCAGATTTGAGACGGAAATGGTGTTGCTCAGAGAGGCTATGGGAGCAGAGTGGGAAATTTTTAAAAAAAAGTTGCATCAAAGGAGATTTTGAGTTTGGGTTTGAGGTACATTGTTTGGGCAAACAAGGTTAGCTCTGCTTTGTATCTGTACTTACGCCAAGACCTTGGAGGTACTTAAAGCTGTTGCTGATTGCGAAGGGATTCCCCCTCAGTAAAAAATGATTATGATGAATTACTGATGACCTTTTGAAGAAAAATTGGAGCAAGTCTGTGACCCATTATGCATTCACCTTTTAATGAACTGTCTGTGTTGATGTTGGTTTACATTGTGGGTTTTGTGCCATTTGTTCCACATTTGACGTATCTTTGGATATATTATTGCTGTCTAATAGTCACCTGTCCCACGTTAATTCATCTTTCATTTCAATGCTCTCGTCTAGCTTGTAGTCTGTACTTTCACAGTTTGTTGTGCAGGAGCGCTTAGTCACTTTCTTTACCTGCTAATCCGTGTGGTTTCACATTTCTCTTCATTTCAACTTGACATTACAGCATTATCTCTCCTGACATGTTAATCGTTCTACAGAAAGTAATTAAGCAAAAAGTTATGTTGTCAATTTTACATTTCAATTCAGGGCTGACTTGTTGCTTCTACCCCTAAAGCATGCTTCCCAAAACTAGGGAAGACTCCACAAATACAAGTGGAGTAGACTCAGGATTTGAATACTCAAATTTTTGTTTGTGTCCCTGTCGTGTAAGTGTACGGTGCTTTCAAGACTCTTAAGCCAAGCAGTGAAAGATGACTTGTACTAATGCGTTTGACCACCGCCACCCTGCCCCCCCCCCCAGTCCCTCAACCCCCACCACTCCACCCCCAGTTGTTTGCAGGTCAAACAAATGTAGCTTATTCATAAAAATTTTTAAGTAAACTTGTTACCCAGACATGAGGTGGGTTGATTATCGGCCTTAAAGCTACATAACTTGCTTCTACTCGTCCATATTTTTTTTTAAAAGTCACGGTGTAGTTCTGTTTTGGTGGTGCAGTTCCACACCACGTCCTATGTTTGTAAACTTTCATATGCCATTGAGGTCGATGGGAACAGTGTTTTTAAAAAAACATATATATTTTCACTTCATTATTAGCTTGCTCTCATAGGCTCAAAAATTCAGATCAAAACCTAACTAGAGAAAAAAGTTCTTCAGCTTTTTCTGATTTCTTAATCTTGCTAGATCACAGGTGCTCAAATAGCATCGCTGAGAACAATGGTTGGGTTGAGCTTTGGATGAATCTTGTCTCAAGTCATTGGTGATAGTACTGCAGTCTGTACTTTCACTGTGATGCTGCTGATAGTCCACTGTGTTCACTTCGTGCTGGGGTCATTGGAGGGGTACCTTTTTTTCATAAATATTTTTCGAGACATATGCCAGGTTAGAAGTAGCCGCCTTCAGAGTCAGTTATGAAACAAGCCAGAAAGGCAGGAATAAAAACAGAAAATGCTGGAAATACTCAGCAGGTCTGGCAGCTTCTGTAGAGAGAGAAACAGAGTTAACATTTCAGCTCTGTGACCTTTCATCAGAAGTTTTTCTTTCCACAGATGCTGCCAGACCTGCTGAGTATTTTCAGCATTTTCTGTTTTTATTTGTTTTCCAGCATCCACAGTATTTTGGTTTTTTAGAAAGACAGGAAGTTGGATTGCTACATGTTTTAAGCAGTTTTATCATGGATCTGTTCCTGTAAAGGCAGCTAACTTTTGATATTTGGACACAAACTCCCAATAGATCCAGAATGCATTTTGTGGGTTTCGCTGCTTGCAACTGTTTTTTTTTTTGAGGGTCTAGGAAGATAGTGGCATCATGGAAGAACTCAACCAACCCCACATTTTGGTTGCCAGTTGGTGAAATGTGTCCTTTAACATATTCAGTACAAATCACTCTGCTCTTCCAATACCACCTACACCTGTAGAATTAGAGTTCAGGTCTATTTCTGTGAAGGTCCCTATGAAACAAAATCAGCATCCAGTCATATTTGAATGCTTATCTTCTGGCTTTGCTGATCACATCTTCTACATGGTTAAAGCACTAAGCAGCACCTGGGCAGACTCTTCATAGGTGCAAGTTAGAATAGAAGGATGTGATGATGTAGTCTTAGCCAGTACTGCACTTCAGCTGGAATAAAACTGGGAGTTAATTGATAGAGGTGTTTAAAATCATAAAGGGTTTAGATAGATTAAATAAAAAGGAACTGTTTCCAATTTCTGAAGGGTTGGTAACCAGAGAGTACATAATTTAAGGTAATTGGCAAAAGAGCCAGAGGCGACTGAGAAATTTTTTATGCAAGGAGTGATTAGAATGTGGAATGCACTGCCTGAAAGGGCAGTGGATACAGATTCGATAGCAAATAGCTTTCAAACAGGAATTAGATAGATACATACTTGAAGGAGAAAAAAATTGCAGGGATATGGGGCAAAAGAGGGGGAGTGAGACTACCTGGATTGCGCTTCAAAAGAGCAGGCGCAGTCTCAGTGGGCCAAGTGGCCGGCTACACTGCACTATTCAGTCATTCTAAATATTCTCGGCTATAAAATTTTCAGGACAGATAAGATTTTCAGAAGGAATAAAAGGAGTGAGGAGGTTTGGCTTTATTAATGAAGTACATGATTCCAGTCAAAGAAAAATATATTTATTGGTAGTGGTATTCAGATGGAGTCTGTCAGGGTTGGGTGTAAGAGATACGCTATCAAATTCTTCTTCTTCTTTGGCCTCCGGGACATTATCAAACAAAAATTGACAGCGAGCCACATGAACTATTAGGACAGGTGAGCAAACGCTTGACCAATGAGGTGTATTTTCAGGAGTGTGTTAAAGGAGGAGAGGAAGGTAGAGAGGTGTAGGGAGGGAATTCCAAAGTTTAGGGTTTAGGCAGCTGAAAGCATGGTTGCCAGTGGTGCAGCAATTAAAATGGGATGTGCAAAATGCCAGAATTAGAGGAACATGGCGATCTTTGAGGGTTCTATGAGAGGAGGAGGTTAGAGATAGGATGAAGCAAGGCCATGGTGCAATTTGAAGTACTCCGAAATACTATATAGATGTAGCTAAGGATTCGCGGGATGAGTTAGTGGGCTACTGTGTTTGATGCGTGGATGTCACCTGCTGACATTGAAGTTCATCTTGTAACGAGTTGTGCCACTGAGCTTGTAAGATTCAGGATCCTTCCCAGGTAATTGATTGTGATGCTGGGTAAGGGGCTGAGCAGAAACTGAATAGTTGCCTACAAAGTGGAATGGAAAATTGAGTGACAAGTAACATTCTCATTCAGTTACAAGGCAGCACAAGATTTGGGAGCAGATCACTTGCCCGTGTATTCTGCCAGGGAAAGGCATAGCATTGGCACTTAAAAGGGAAGGTGATGCTTTTTATAAATTTAAGTGCTCCAATCAGCAAACAAAACTAATATTGATTTGACTGGAAGTATGTATTTTGTTACTGTGACTCACAAAGGTTTGGTGCCTTTGCCTATTTTTTTTTTGTGTTTTCTTTGTTAAAACAGAGTTACAAAGCACAAAGAGCCCAAGATTATTTATCTGCCTCTGCTCAAGAGCCAGCTGCTTCCGGGGTGAGCAGCCTTGGTTCGACAGATGATCACAAGCCAGCAGGTGGGAAGCAGGCAGAGACTGATGAAAATTCTCCTGAGGCCACTGCCAGCAAGCCTGAATCGGGGGAGGCGAGTTCCAAACCTGAGGTCCAGGCTCCTGCACAGTCGGGTGATGACACCATTCCCTGTGTGGACGATGGCAGCAAAGGCGAGGACAGCGCTTCCTGCTCGCAGAGTCTCCAGCTCGAGAACCCAAGTGACACAGCTGCAGTGATCTCCGATAGTGATTGCAAATTAAAAGTCGACCCTCTCTCAAACGATGAGGCACCAAGCAGTCCCAAGGAGGTGGCGGAAGGGGCGGCTGATCCTGATAAGTGTGAGGCGAGTTCTGCTGCTGGCAGTGAGGCAGCAGACAATGACCAGGATGGGAATGAGGCAGCAGACAATGACCAGGATGGGAATGAAGATTGCGACCTGAGCTTAACCAAGGCTGAGGAGCCCAGCGAGGCAGAGGATGGTGAGGAAGAGTCCCTGGCTGATGGCTGCCTGGCAGAGAAGGAATGTGAGGAGGCGAATGTCAAAGGTGAAGAAAATGAGGCGGAGCTTGAGGGTGACACCGGGCACCTGGGACGCAATGCCCCCAAAACAAGATCCGGGAGGGCAGCTAGAGGCCGCCGTGCCTCCTCAAGACGGAAGAAGTAAAATAAAGATCCAAATCCTCCTTTATTCTAGGGTAAATTATACCACAGTTGGGCTAAATCTGGTTTTGCCACTATGTTAGATTCACAGTGGGCAGTCTATGAGTGGTTATGTATTTTTCTTTCATCAGTGAGGGAAGAATCATGTACGAGTCCACTGCTGATTATTAACTGTAGCGTCCCAATGCAGTACCTGTTCAAAAATATTTTACCACCCTCTTACAGGTTATAAAGTAGAGGCAACTGCGGTGCTCCAAAGATTTTAGTATTGCAACTTAGAGCATTCGCCTTCAGTGTTTTGTTTTGGAACTAACATCACTGCAGTCTTTACTTCATGTACTGCAACTGGGTGATATCATCTGTTTGAACACTGTCCCTTCACCGCTGACACTTGAACCTTGCATATTGTAAAAAAAAAAATTCCTTATAGGCTTGAGACCCTATCTTATAAAATAAAACCCCATTTCAAATTGGTAATCAGTTATGGAAGATATGAAGGTATTGAGATATCGCAGGGCAGAGTGGAGTTGCCCCTCCTTGGAGCTTTTTGTTGTGTGATCATTGCATTGCAACCTTGTTACTGGGTGCGAAATAGAAAATTGAACCATTTCTCAGGACCTTGCTAAGTGTTTATCACTTAGAAATAACTGTATATGCACCTCACTTGGTGTAAGATAGACAACTGTGATTTTCACACTGAGCAATGAAAGATCATCTGCACAGTGTGCGAGTTGCACACATGCATTGACAGATCTTAAAAACATAATGTAGCATACACGGATGTACCTACACAGGTTGTTAGGCAATTGCAAACTCGAACAGCCATCTGCCCTTTCTTTGGGGTTGTGGGGATGGGGGGGGCAGTGAGAACTGGGTGGAGGTTTAGGGGGTGGGGGTCACTAAATTGGCAGACCGTGTGGAAAGTAAGTCCTGTAAAAGAGTGTCCCAGCTTCTGTGCTTGAGGAATTGGTGAAGTGGAGTGGCTCAATGGATGTTTCTTTTGCATGGCTCGGATCAGCTGTAAATGGTTTAAAAGGAGGCCGCTAATGGGAAGTATGTTTTCCAAGAGACTCACTAAGTCTCCTTTCCAAGCATCAGTTCTTGGTATTGCATGATGTTACTAAATCACACGCAGTTCTTGCATTGACATCAGATACACAAACTGTTCAAACAAAACAGCCCCTTTATATAAAAAAAAAAAAATTGGGTTGTGGGTGATGCTAGCAAAGTCATATTTATTGACCATCCCTTGGTACTTGAAAATGCTCTCTTGAACAGCCAACAGTCCTTCTGCACATGTTCCCACAGTGCTGTTAGATGGGGGAGTTCCAGGACATTGAGCTAGTAATGGCGAAAGAATGGCAGTACAGGTCCAAGTCAGGATGGTGTTCACTTGACATTAGTACTCTTGTCTTTCTAGGTGGTTGTGTTTGCTAGGGGAGGGAGATGCTGTTCAACTAAGTTAGGTAAGTTGCTGCAGTGCATCCTGTAGGTGTAGTGTTGCCAGCTCTGGTTGGACATATTCCTGGTGGTGTCATCACATGATCTCCAACCACTCCATTCCCCCCCCCCCCACCCTCCTGCCACTGGCTGCCCAACACATCCAACCTTACAATGCATAGCCTTCCCAAGACTAGTTGGAAAGCGAGCAGACTCTCCTTTACCCAGTTGGGTGATTCTTGACTTAGTCAAGCACCTTATTTTTCCCCACCTCCAAATTTATGTAACTAATAAGCAAAAGTATTTGAAAAAAAATTATTTTTAAAAACACTTTTTTAATGCGTCTTTGATTTTTCTCCTAGATTGTTCATAGTTGTGTTCTGGAGATTCCAGAATAATCCTGGAGGGATGGCAACCCTATGTAAATAGTGCAAACTGCAGCCAAAGTGCAATGGTGGTAGAGGGTATGGATATTGATGGGTATGGCAGGGGGTGTTGATCAAATTGCTGCAGACAGGATTCTACCGTAATAATTTCAAAAGTGGCTTCCCAGACATGTTGAAAATTACACGTTTGAACGGGGAGGGAATCCTGCCATGCTGGGATTTGAACTCATATCTCCAGAGCCTTAGTCTGGGCCACTGGATTACTAGTCCAGTAACATTACCACTTTACCACTATGCTACCACCCTTGAGAAAATGAAACCACAAAGTGTGGTGGAGTTTTTGCTTTCCCTGACTTGGTTGAGGTGACCTGGCTGCCTCAAGCATTGGTCGCCCTGCTATCCACAATGGTTATCATAGCTTAGTCACTAGAACTTGTCTCGCAACAGTTTTCCCTTGTTTTCTCTGCATGTTGCTACTCACCAAGGGCAAATCAACAAGCTACCAGCCCATGGGCATTGGCCCAAATGTAGCTACTTAGCGGTGCTATGTGTTGAAACTCCAATCAACTGGCACCAATATAGTTTGCTTCAAACGTGACTGCTGTTTCTTGCTCTTTTTAAAATCCTGGAGAACTGATAACTACAGGAACATTTATTTATACAGGGTTAATAGTTGTGCACTGGACTAGCAACCCAGAGGTCACTGGTTCAAAACCCACTATGGACGGCTGTAAAATTGAATTTAATAAATCTGTGGATTGTATGCCAGAAAATAATTGTGGAAGTAAAAATGCTCAACTGGGGGCCTGCCATGCATTCCTAATCTGGCCTAAGCTGTGTGGTTGATTCTGAAGTAGCCCAGTAAGCTTTCTCTAGGGGGGCAAGCTGCCAGTCGTGATTCAGAAAGAAGGCTCACCACCACTACCTGATAGTGAGTTACAGATGGACAATAAGTGCAACCTCGCCCGGTGTCACCCACACATTGACCAGAATGTCATTGTTGTTGGAATGTGAAACTTGGCCAACAAGTTTCAGAATTCTTAATTCAATGAACTATAGATTGGTCATTTTAAATCAGGATTTGGCTGCACCTTGCCATTCAAATGCCAAGCCAGCTACCAGAGTGGCAAAGCATGGGTACTCTGGAACATTGGACCAGGATTAGGCCATTCAGCCTATTGAGCCTGTTCTGCCATTCAGTGCCATCATGGCTGATCATCCACTTCAATGCCTTTCTCCCCACACTATCCCCATATGCCTTTGTCATTGGTATTTAGAAATCTGTCAATTTCTGCTTTAAACATACTCACTGACTGTGCCAGCAGGACCAAGCTGCCCTTGGTCAGGGAAGCATGAACACTCCTCACCTGCCTGGCAGTGCAGCCTTTCACCAAAAAATAAACGGTTAGTGAATGTCAGCAGTCAAATGAGTAAAGCCCATGAACCTGATTTTATAATTAAGTAAACCCTCTGCGGGCAGTGATCAAACTTCATTTTAACAGGTTTAACACACCAAGGATGTCGCGTTAGGGGGGCGTGCAGCATAACATTATGGAGGCTCCATTTGTATGTCATCCCTGTTCCCCTCCCCCAGCTGGACTGCCCAGCCTACCCACACCAGCACTCACTAGGAGCAGGAGTAGACCATCTGGCCTGTTTCACCATTCAATAAGGTCATGGTTGATCTTCTACCTCAACTTCACTTTCCCACCCTATCCCTATATCCCTCGATTCCCTTAGTATCCAAAAATCTATTGCTCTTTGTCTTCAAAATACTCAATGACTGAGCATTCGGCACACTTCAGGGTAGAAATTCAGGTCGGAGATGGAAACTGGAACATTAGTTTCGACCACTCTAGGCATTCTCAGGTTAGAGCTTGTATGGGAGTCTCTAAATACTGCCTTAACCCCCACAGTGTGAAGAGTGAGATAGCTGTGTGAAAGTTTGGAGCCAAATTTCCCCATAGCCTATTTGATTTGTATGAGATCACACAAGTAGTGCCAAATAACAGATGGCTTTATTGTGTGGGACAAGAATTGACAGCAGCAAAGTTTAGGGCCTGTTCACTTGCCAAGGCTCCTCTATCCCCAACCTAGGTCTTAGCAGGACCATTTTTCCCCATCAAACAGCAGATTTGCATTTCATCTGTCTGGGAGGGATTAAAGCTGGTGAAAGGAATAGTATTTGCCTTGTGACAGTGCTACTTTTCAGCAGCACCCTACATTCCACATAGTTCACATGGCAGTCTGTGAAGCCACCATCAATGTCTGAGCATCTGCTATTTTTGATCTTCAAATCACTGCCTGGTATTAGTCATTTGAGAATCTAGTATCACTCATACTTTTGAATAGATTCAGTGTGCATAATCTCACAGTGCTGTCACCCTGTTTGAGTTGGGCTGTTCCTATTTAGAAGAAAAAAAGCAGATTCCTTTATACTCTTCCCAAGTCTAAATCCAGAGTGACCAAATGTTAATAACCTGTGGGTTTTTTCTGTTTTATATTCTTGCCGCATGGTCCAAATTTAATTCAAACCCAGGTGTCAGGCGGAGGAAATGTGTTCAAGTGAGCCACCCGGTTCCCAGTCAGATCTTCATTACATCTGTCAGGGATAGATTAAAACAAAGGTAAAAAGATGAAGACCTTAGCTTGCGGAGATCCACTCATGCAGTGATGGAACTAAAACAAGTACAGGGGAAAAATGGAGGAATCAATGGTATTTGTGCTGCGACTGGGATTTGTTCTCTTCCCTGAAGTCTCATAGCACACCTCATAATTACATCCTGTTAAGTTGCTTCTGCCGTTCTCAGTTGCATCATTCATTCTCGTTCAAGAGGTTAGAATAAACCCAACATGTTGTGAGGTGAATATATTCTTTTTACCCGTTTTATATGTATCCTTGACCGAGCTGATCTGTAAAATGCCGCAATAAATGCATCGTCATCAGCAGTTAACTCTCTTCATTCCTTACAATTCCTGGAGAAACGTGACATTTGGATTGAAGGAAAGGAATATTTTGGATGGACAGTGTTCAATGTATTTAGGGTAATGGGACATTTAAATGCTACCTTATTTTGGAGATCGATGTTCCTTTTACTGTTGAATACTTTTTTTTTAAAAAGTCATTCGTGTTGCTGTTTGTGAGTACTGTCATTTTTCCTTACTCTGAATAAAATACTGTATCCAGTGTAGTTTCAGAAACATGTTTGTTTTCAGTTGGTGATTGAATGGCCTGCAGAGAGGTTTTAGAAATAAAGGTTCAATCTTATACTGTTTGAAATAATTTTTAAATATATGTTAAGCATCTCTCACTAAAAGGACAGATGGTATTTTGGAAATGCTTCATGTTTGTGCACCCCTCAATTCAGGATTTTTTGCTGCTTAGTTACATCTGCACCCAGAACACTAGCTTCAGGCTAGAAGTTAACACCTATTGTCAATTTCAATCACTACCTCAACTGATGTTTCCACTAAGGCCTCTAGCCGTCAACTTCTTGGTCCAGCAATTGAACAATTAAAAGTCAATTTACGGTAAGAAGCAAAAGAACCAGAGGTGACATGAAAAAAAAGTGTTTATGCAGGAAGTTGTGATCTGAAAGGGTGGTGGAAGCAGATTCAGTATTTCATGCTATAATTGCCCTCTATGTAGGTTAAAAATTTCCAACTCCCCACCTTGTTATCCCAGTGATAATGCTGATTCTATTTCTGATTTGCCAAGCAGTGAAAACAGTCTTTTAACTACTTTTTTCAAATGTATCTGTAATTTTAAAAATATATTCCGCTAGAGACCATTTTAGACCATCCTCCCCAGAGGTATTTCTGCTAACAGTGGAGCAGCTGTACGTAGCTTGCAGTAAGGAATGGAAACCCTACCCATGAACCCATTATGAGCTTTGTATCCAAGTCTGCCTTAATAGGAAGGAACATTGCTTTCCATTTGAGTTGCAAGTACCTGTGCAATTAATGGTCAGTTTCTTAGAGATACAGCACTGAAACAGGCCCTTCGGCCCACCGAGTCTGTGCCGACCATCAACCACCCATTTATACTAATCCTACACTAATTCCATATTCTTACCACATCCCCACCTGTCCCTATATTTCCCTACCACCGACCTGTACTAGGGGCAATTTTATAATGGCCAATTTACCTATCAACCTGCAAGTCTTTGGCATATGGGAGGAAACCGGAGCGCCCAGAGGAAACCCATGCAGACACAGGGAGAACTTGCAAACTCCACACAGGCAGTACCCAGAATTGAACCCGGGTCGCTGGAGCTGTGAGGCTGCGGGGCTAACCACTGTGCCGCCCATAAAAGCTTTCTCTTCCATAAAAGCTAGAAACAAAGGAATTCCACCTTTAAAATCAGGTGCCTAAATAGTGTTTCAGCTCCATTTTCCACATCCGCTCCACATACAATAAAACTGCAGCTCAGCAATCAGTCAGTTTAATAGAACTTTGTAAAAAGCATAATAGTAAATCAAAAGATAGCTTAAAACAATAGAATCAAGTATTTATATTTACATACTCTTAATTTGAGAAATGTGTCCATAGTAGAAATGTCATCACCTGCACATTAGATTTATAACATCTGGATCTCCAGTTTAGTGTAAGAAGCATTATCATTTGTACAAATTGTGCATATAGACACTCTTATTCAGGCTGGTTCCTGATCCTTTCACATTCTGTTGTTGAATAACAGCACTCACTGACTGAATTGTTCCCTGTCTGAAGCAAACAGGTTATCACTTAGATCTTTTTATATCCTTCAAGGAAATAGCAGTAACAGCAGCAAGTTACAGAGAAAACCTGTCACTCATCAACAACCCAGTTACAGGAAATGGTAAATTATTGCACAATTCTGTGGGCATAACACATCTCCTTAGACTTAGAGGGACTGAAATGTTTATCTTTAACAGTGTCACAGAAGTAAAATGCTGGAAATCTGAAATAAAAACAGAAAATGCTGAAAACGTTCAGGTCTGGCAGCATCTGTGGAGAGAGTAACAGTTAATGTTTTGGGTCAATGATCTTACAGTTCTGATGAAAAGTAATTGACTTGAAACACTGACTTCCCCTTTCCAGAGATGCTACTCAGCATTTCCAGTTTTTTATTATCTTTAACTGTGTTAGGGAGAAGGGTTGCCACTAAATTAAAGATATTCACAGTAGTTGTAACTTGTTCCTCCTCCATTCACCTAATTTTAGAACCAGTGTAAAACATTCATTGAGAAAGTCTACGTCGGCTGCAAGTTTCTGTTTAAGTAAAATGGCAAAAGTTGTCATAAGATGTCCTTCAATTTAGAATGACGTGGTGTTATCGATTCAGGGTTTTTGCAAACCATCTTCTCATTGCTACCCAGGACTTAATGGATATACAAAACAGAAACTGTCACACAACAGATCTATGGAATAACAGCTTCAACTGTAGGTTCCAGGAACATTCAATAAAGAGAGCAAACTATTTAGAGGAAAAGAGCACAAATTCAAGAATTATGCACCAGTCTGGCTCTACCTGGGGTACCAGGTACCGTTCTGCTCACCACTTTGCTCTGTACCACGGAGTACCTGAATAATGGGAGAGGCTACAGAATCTGGGAATATTTACACAAGAGACGGCTCACAGCGATTTTACAGAAGTAAAGACCCGAGAGGGTATAGATAGGACAAACAAATTTAACACATGCACATGATATAAGGCATAAGCCCTTACTGTGGAAAGACAGTTTAGTTTAACTTTTTACACAAGATGGTGAATGGATAAAGAGACTGATCTATCCACAAATTGAAAAAGTTGGATTTTTAAAAATTACATTTATATAGTGCCTTTTACGACCGCTGAATGTTCCAAAGCCCTTTACAGCCAATGTATCTTTGAAATGCCACAGAGCAAACTCCCACAAATGGCAATGTGATGATCAGATAATCTTTTTGTGATGTTGATTGAGGGATAAATATTGACCACGACACTGGGGAGAACTACCCTGATTTTCTTCAAAATAGTGCCATGCGATCGTTTACACCCACCTGGCAAAGACGGATGGAGCTTCGGTTTAACGTTTCATCTGAAAGATGGCAACTCATTGCGCAGCACAACAGTTTTATTATGTGAAACCTACTGAAATAAGATTTCTTATCCCATTATAGCAACTCACAATTGGAAGATATACAGCACAATGCCTGTTATGAATGAACTTCCTCTGGAAGGAAGAGGAAGTCCACGGCACAAAACCAACATAAAGATGTCGCCACAGGCAGAACTGCAGTTCAGTAGACTGACGAAAAGTAGCCAGCGTTTTTGTCATGGGAAAGTAAAGTTGCTAGCAATGGTTACAGCCGACAAACATTTTTTAAAATTCTTAAGCAGGACATGTAATACTTGAGCTTGATAGAGAAACAGTTCAGAGTCAAGCCTTGTGGTCCTGGGAATCTTTTGGTTGGGCTGTTGCATCTATTTGTTGCTGCCTGAATTCCATCCTCACCTGGCGATTCGACTCTAGCAGTTCTTGAAGTTTCGCATTTAGGACGTCATTCTTCTCCTCGAGGTTGTCCAGGCAAGAGTTGATCTGGTCAAGCATCAAGTTGAGTGCAGTGTATTCTGCCAAGAAAGGGAGGGTGAGGAGTGCTGTTAAGAATACAATATTTAACTGCCAGCAGAATAAGTTACAAAAAACAAACTTGCAATTATGTCCTGCCTTTCTTTACATCAGATCTTTGCATTTTTTCACCTCCCAGGTATTAAAACAGTTGGGGTTAGATCTGGATCTAGTAAATATATTTACTGCAGACCGAGATGCTTATTTTCGTTTGGCCACTAAGGGTTGACACTAGTGTCATCAACGGGAAAACTTGCATTTCTATAGCACTTTTCACAATTTCAGGTCGTCTCTAAGCGCTTTACACCCATTGAAGTACTTTTGAAGTGTGGTCACTTGTAATGCAGGAAACGCTGCAGCCAATTTGCGCAGAGCAAGATCCCACATAGCAATGGGATAATGACTTTTTAAAAATTGATACTAATAGAGGAATAAGTAGTCACCAGGACACTGGGGAGAACTCCCCTGCTCTTCCTCGAAATAGGGTCACAGGATCTTTCACATCTGCCCTTGGGAGCAGACGGGGTCTCGGTTTCATGTCTCATCCAAAAGACCGCACCTCCGACAGTGCAGCACTCCTTCCGTACCACCAACCAAAGTGAAAATTTAATTCTCCAACTTGCCGTCTCCAGGGGTCTGGTAAAGGGGTCTAGTATGGTCCGGTCAAGTGACCCAGTGGGGTTCGAATGGGGTCTGGATCAAGCGATCCAGTGGGATCTTGATCAAGGGAGTCCTTCGGGGTCCGGATCAATCGGGTCCAGTCGATTCCCGCTGCCGGGTTTTACCTTCTTCGGTCACATCCTCCTCCTCATCTTGCCCCACGGTGACACTCGGTTCCCCGTTCGGCCCCGACATTGCAGCAAAGCTGAGATCCGGATCAGCAGAGGCCGCCGGTCTCTCGCCTCGGAGATTGGAGCCTCTCCCTGGGGTTTCAGCAATTTGACCCCTGACCTGACCTTAAAATGTAACAAACTCAGCTGTTCGGGGTCCTAACCCAGTGTGCCCGGGAACCGTCCGAGAACAATATACAAACCGCCCCCCTCCAATTATCGATTATAATTCTCCTATTAAAATACCACAATTATTTTTTCAATTGAAAATATAATTCGAAACTTTCCCTTTTTAAAAAAAAACAGCCACAGGCACTGAGAAAGCCAGCTGGCTATGAGGCCCCTCTTGTTGCAATATGAGCAGATTGTTATTAATTTAAAGGGGTAATTCCTGCCCAACATAAAATTATCACCAGAACTGAACTGAAAATAACAGGCTGAGTAACTTATTGGAATTGTTACATTTGTAACAAACCAAAATACAAAACAAGACTCTTATTCTCTCTCCACAGATGCTGCCAGACCTGCTGAGTTTTTCCTGCACTTTTTGTTTTTGTTTCAGATTTCCAGTATTTTGCTTTTATTCTCTTATTTATATAATGTCTTTCACGTCCTTAGGACGTTCCAAAGTGCCTTACAGCCAGTTAAGTATTTTTTAAGCATAGTCAGTGTTGTAATTCCCCATTTAGTACTGAGACATGGAGAAATTTATTCACTCAGAGCCCAGAGAGCTGTGGTTGGTCTGTTGTTAAGTATATTCAAGGTTGTCATTGATAGATTTTTGAATACTAAGGCAATGGTTCTCAACCTGGAGATACCCCCAGAGGCCTTCCGGGGGTCCATGATGCAGGGCCAGCCCACGGAGGGCAATATGGTGGGGCATCCCAGGGCGCCGTGGTCCAAGAGTAAGCGAGAGAGCAGTGGTCAGAGGTGTGATCTGCTCCACCCTCCCCACACTCCTGCTCTTTTCATTATCCTTCTCTCCCCCTGCTCCTATTTTCTCTGGATTCCTGTTTTCTCTGTGATCTGTTCTCAGCATGTTTCTCACTGTGGTGTGCTTCCCCATTGTTCCTGCTCCCCTTTGCTCCTGTTGTACTTTCTCCATGTTCTGCTCCCCCTGGGTTCCTGCCAAGCATAGGCAGATTCTGCAGTGAGAAGCAGGCACACCCATCTAACTGATATCTATAAGTAAATAAAAACAAGAAATGCTGGAAATACTCAGCAAGTCTGGCAGCATCTGTGGAGAGAGAAACAGAGTTAACATTAAAGGTCAGTGACCCTTCATCAGAACTTTGCTGACAGGGAAGGGGAGGGAAAGATGCATTTGGTAGTGGCATCATGCTGGACATAAGTAAATAACTGTTTTACCAACAGTATTATTGAAACAGTCTTTACATGCACCACTTTTATATTATGAGTATTATATAGTATTATAATTTAACTGGGGAGTCACCATAATTATTATTCTATTTGAAAAGGGGTCCTTCAACCAAAAAAGTTTGAGAACCACTGCAGCATGATCATCAAGGGATATGGGGATCGAGTGGGAAAGTGGAGCTGAGGACGATCAGTTAGGATCTTATTGAATGGTGGAACAGGCCCAAGGAGTCGTATGGCCTACTCCTGCTCCTATTTCTTATGTTCACTAAACTGGCAGGGTGTGCCCTTTTGTGCGTTAGTAAATGTTAGTAAGATTATGATCTTATTCATTGTTTTAATTATTCTGTATGATTTGGGTTTTAGTCATTGTGTCCCTCTTAAAAGGGGATCACTTTTGTTAGGGTTTTTTTTTAGGTTGACACGAATAGATTAAAAGAGGCGATGTTGGTTTTGTTTGGTGGGGAGCATGTTTTGATTTGAACGGAAATTGTGAGAGACAATAATTTATGTTGTACAACCAAAATTAAGCTCACCATCAAATTTATGAAATCTTTTCTTCTTCTTGGATACAAATATAAATGATCATAAATTCCGTTTTTAATTGAAATAGGAAGACTGTATTTGGCAGAGAAAGAAAAATCCGCAGCTGGTCGGCGAAGTACACCTTTAAGAAGACCGGGGTGAATCTCATAATGTAAGGTGGACATGGCAGCTTCCTATGTGAGTGCAGGGAGGCATTGTGCCCGGTTTGTGGCTTACAGGTGGCAGGCCCTGGCACTGCAACCTGGCAGCAGGTTCTACGGGCAAGGCAGATGTTTGCAGGAAAAGTTGGCAGGAGGGTTGAATGTTGGCAGCACTGCCCTGAGCGTTGCATTTGTATTTGGTGGGACCCTGGGACTGTATCACACTCTCAGGCACTACCTGCAGGACGAGCAGCATCACGCCGAGCAGCAACACACGAAGGTAAACCGCAATTAAACGAAACAAAAAGAGGATTTCAGGGTCAAATGCGGTGCCAGTAACTTATTTGCTGGTTTATAATAAGGTTTGCATTACTAGTCGGTTTCTTACTGTTTTCCTCCTGTTTGGAAAGGGAAAATCGGCACTGATTTAGTTGGATAACGCTTAATGCACTGTGCTCTTTTGTAGCATGTTTTGCAACTCATTGTGTTTCCATCACTTTGCACTCGTTTCCTTTCAAACTCTCAGCCTGACTGCGTTTTGCATCAGACGTGTCAAATGTTATCCAGCTAAAAGGTGATGTTGCATTTTATTTTAACAAATATGGCTGAAGGAAGATTCAAACTTTTTTCCTTTAAAAATAATGTACAATTGTCGATCCTATAAAATTATAATTTTCAGTTTCATGTAGACATACTGGTGGATTTCAAACTTTTCTATATGGGGAATCCCTTAAAAATGTTAACTTACTTCCCTTATTCTAGGTTTCCAAAGATAGTAATAACCGTACATATTTATTATTCTTAGGCAGCAATATGTGTAATGTGTTAACAAGACATTTATGTTTATATGTTTGCCTGCATAACACTCCTTAGATTTCAAGGTATTGTATGTCTTGTGCTATATAAACGTAAGTCTTTTTATATTGTGATGTGAATTTTAATCCTCATAAAGTTGTGTAGCATATTCCCAGGAGAACATAGGAATAGGAGGAGACCATTCAGCCCCCTCGAGCCTGTTCCGCCATTCAGTTAGATCGTGGCCGCTCTGTCTCTTAACTCCATGTACTCGCCTTAGTTCCATAACCTTTAATACCCTTGCTTAACAAAAATCTATCAATCTCTGTTTTGAAATTTTACTTGACCCCCAGTCTTAGTAGCTTTTTGGGGAAGAGAGTTCCAGATTTCCGCTGCCCTTAGATGATGTGCTTCCTGACATCACCCCTAAATGGCCTAGTTTTGATTTTAAGATTATGCCCGCTTGTTCCAGACTCCCTTCACCAGAGGACATAATTTATCTCTATCCAACCTATCAACAAGATTAATCATCTTACCATATTTAGACCATGGCTGGCACAGACACAATGGGCCAAATGGCGCTTTCTGGGCCATAAATTTCTATGATTCTATGACCCCTTAATCTTCTATACGTAGGGAGTACAAACCTAGTCAATGCAACCTGCCCTCCTAATTTCACATTTTAACCTCAGTATCAACCTGCCTGTCTCTTCAAGTATGTCTCTTCAATCTTCCCAACCTACCTTTTGCTCCCCTGGAGAATTTGCTGGTATTCACTCTGTTGTCTTCAATCTAAAAGGGAATTGGATAGTTGCTTGAAAAAGAGGTTAAAAGGGTGGAAATGGTCAGGAGAGTGGGATTAGAAACTACAGGTGGACTGTGGAAAGTAACAATGGCACGGATATAATTGGCTGAATGACCTATTTCTGTGCCGCAATGGGCTTTGATTCTGTGATTGCATAAATGATGCAGTCATACTGCTACTTCAGTGTAAAGGGATTTTGAGTGCACATTGATGTAAAAGTGACACCTAACTTGAGAGACCAGCCTAATGTGTGACTCTCGAGCACACTGAAGCTGAGTGGTGTGAAGTTCACTTCCAGGCGGTAGTCAGTGCCGACAGTATAACTATAGACTGGTGTCTGCCATGGCTCAGTCGGTATCACTGTCACCTCTGAGTAAGAAGGTTGTGGGTTCAAGGCTAACTCCAGGTCTTGGAGCAGCTAATTCAGGTTCACAGTACTGAGGGGCTGCTGCACTGTCTGAGGGGCTGTGTTTCAGATGACCTATTAAACCACAGTCTCATCTGACTTCTGGATGTAAAAGGTCCCACTATTTTGAAGAAGAGCAGGGGAGTTCACCCCAGGCCCTGGCCAATATTTATCCTTCAGCTGGACATCACGAAAACAGATTATCTGGTCGTTATCACATTGCTGTTTGTGGGATCTTGCTGGGTGCAAATTGGCTGCTGTGTTTCTTACAACAGTGACTATACTTTAATGTAGTACCTCAAAAAAGAATGTCATTGGCTGAAAAATGCTTTAGGATGTCCTGAGGCCATGAACGGCACTATAAAATGGTCAGTCTCTCCTTTTTTTTCCCTCCCTCCATTCACTTTGATGGACCCTGGTCAGACAAATGCACTCCACTGCTTGGGCCAGTTTTGAATGATAAAGCACAAATGGGAGCGTTCACTGAACTGGAATTATGAAAGAAAGTCAGAGTTGCATTACATAGCGCCTTTTGCAACATCAGGGTACCCCAAAGCTCTTCACAGCCAATGAAGTAGTTTAGTAGTGTAGTCGCTGTTGTAGGAAATGCGGCAGCCAATTTGCACACAGCAAACTCCCACAAACAGCAACTTGCTGATGACTGGATCATCTGTTTTAGTGATATTGGGTGGGTGGTTGGAGGGGACAGTACTTTAGCTCTCCAGGTGTGGTTGAAACCTCCTTTCTCTTCCCCCTGTGTGTTTGCCTTGCTGCAGAAGTCCAGTGCCGGCCTGTCGCTCACTCTGTACCAGTACAAGACCTGCCCGTTCTGCAGCAAAGTCCGGGCATTCCTTGATTTCCACTCGCTGCCCTATGAGATCGTGGAGGTCAACCCGGTCTCGCGCAAGGAGATAAAATTTTCCAGCTACTGCAAGGTTCCAATTCTGATGGGGGATGATGGAGAGAAAGTGGTGAGTTTGCACAAAGCTGCGTCAGAAATGGGCACATATTCTAAACACTGAGCATGAAATATTATTGAACAAGAATTTATTTTTTTTAATTCCCTGACCTCAAGTGATGGGAGGGGGGCCTTTTCTGGAGAACATTAAGAGCCAATATTATAGGGTGCGACTGGAGTCACAGGTAGACCTGAACTGGGTAGGGGTGGCTAAATGGGTGTGCTTTTACAACAGTCTGGCAATTTTTATGTTTTTTTTTAAGTGACAGATTGAATCAGTTTCCAAACTTGCCACTGTGATATTCTTAGTGTGTCAGCTGTG
This sequence comes from Heterodontus francisci, assembly GCF_036365525.1. Classification (NCBI taxonomy): domain Eukaryota; kingdom Metazoa; phylum Chordata; class Chondrichthyes; order Heterodontiformes; family Heterodontidae; genus Heterodontus; species Heterodontus francisci. The sequence continues at coordinate 7,324,141 of NC_090402.1, read as the reverse complement.
GCTCACTGGGTAGTACTCTTGCCCCTGAGTCAGAAGGTTGTGGGTTCAAATCCCACTCCAGAACACAAAAATCTAGCCTGACACTCCAGTGCACCACTGAGGGAGTGCTGCACCATCGGAACTGCTGTCTTTCGGATGAGACCCGTCTGCCCTCTCAGGTGGGTGTAAAAGATCCCATGATGCTATTTTGAAGAAGAGGAAGGGGAGTTTTGCCTAGTGTCCAGCCCAATATTTATCCCTCCACCAACATCCCTGAAAGAGAGTGTCCAGTCATTGTTACATAGCTGTTTGTGGGAGCTTTCTGTGTGCAAATTGGCTGCCACGTTTCCCATATTACAGCAGTGACTATGCTTCAAAAATACTTCATTGGCTATAAAGTGCTTTTGGGACTTCCTGAAGTTGAGGCCACACCCCTACTCCTTCCACATATCGCTGCAAATTTTTATTTTTCAATTATTTATATGATTCCCTTTTCCAAGTTACTGTTGAATTTATTTCCATCACCCATTCAGACAGTGCATTTCAGATTAACAACTTGCTGTGTAAAAATATTCAATTACCCCGCCCCCACCCACCCTGGTTCTTTTGCCAACAAATAGAATAAATGTATAATTTACTTTTGTATTTCCACATTAGTGACATAAACTAGGAGGAAAAGCCTCTGCAAAGTTTAGACAGTGGCTTCAGAATGTGGAAATCTGTTGGAACTCTTTCAGGATGGTGACTGGAGCATATAGTTCAGGTTAACACTTGAATGCAGCAGCAAGGGAGTGCTGCATTGCACGAGGTACCGACTTTCCAATGAGACTTTAAACCATCTGCCGCTGCTCTGGTTCAAGCGGATGTTTGTCATGTGAAACTCTTCATAGCAGAGTAGGAAGTTCTCCCGAGTCCTTCCCAACATTCAATCAATCAGCTCATTATGGGATCTTGCTCTGCACAAAAAGGTTACCACATCTGCTGTCATTAAATGTCGAAGTACTTAATTGTACACAAAGCAATTTGGAATGTTTGAGAGGTGCAATGAAGTGTTATCCAAGTGTATGTCTCTGTTTTCTCTCTCTCTCTCTCTCTTTCTCCCTTTCTCCCTCTCTCTCCCTTCCCTTCCTCGCCCATCTCTCCTTCTGTCTTTCTTTATCTCCCTATTTTTCCCATATATGTATCTTTTTCCCCATCCCCTCTTTCTCTTCACCCATCTCTCTCACATTCAAGTTTAGTGTTAATTGCAGATTATTTTTAACGTGAAATCTGAGGTGACTGAAATGAGTGTGTTGGATTAAGGGTGTAGAGTTGGGTGGTTGTAAAATGTGGGATTAGCAGTTTTTAACTAATTTAATTTCCTTTTTTTTTTAGCAAATCAACGATTCCTCAGTTATCATCAGTGCATTAAAGACATATTTACTGTCCAGGTAAATCTGAAGTGGCAACTGACAATCATTTGGATATTTTATTTCTAAACTTTTTTTCTTTGTGAAGTTTAGATTCTCTTTTTTAAATAGAGCTTTCAGTTTCACCATTTTATTTTGTCAAAAGAATTCCCATTTTTCATCCTCTCGCTTTTAATTTTATTTCTGATTTTTTTCACCCTTTGAGATCTCATTATTCTCCAATTATAACCATGATTTTTTTTTTGTTATTTATTTCCCCTCCCCAACTAGTCTTGAACTCCAAAAATCACTTAATTTTTCCAGAAATATTAATTTTCTCTTTCTCTCCTGTGTTCTGGTTGTTAAGGGTGATTGTGGCACACTTGGACCCTTTACGCCAACATGTGTACACTTGCACGCTTACACACACACATTCCTTCGCTAACTTGGACACACATCCAGTCTCTTTCCTCTTTATACACAGACTCTTCCATTATCGTGTCCCTTGCACACTTAAAACACATTCCATCCCGCTCTCTCGCACCCACAATCTCTCAAACACAGTCTTTTGTCTATTTTGTAAGATTTTTCTTTAATTCCACCATTCTTTTTTGCCCTCAGCTTTTATCTGCTTCTGAACAGCCCAAAAGTTTCTCTTTTCTCGGGATAGTGGGATTAGCTGAGTTGCTCTTCCAGAGAGCCAGCATAGGCGTGATGGGCCGAATGGCCTCCTGTGCTGTAACCATTCTATGATTCTATACAACACGCTGGTTTGTCTTTCCACACTGTTTACTCACTGTTTCTCAAACATTTCAGGCACAGAGACCTAACTCAGGTGGTATCTTACTACCCAGAGATGCAATCCAAAAACGAGAAGGGGAAAGAGGTGGTTGAATACAACAACAAGTACTGGGTGATGCTGGAGGATCAGGATGAAAAGCAATACTACCCCACCAAGGAGGCGAGGAAGTATGTAAACCTGGACAGCATACTTAAATCAATCATAATTTTTACAAATAACATCAGGAAAACAGCCTCTTCTAATTGGGTCAGTGTGTTCCCTCCTGTACAGTCCTGGTACGTGGAGAGGATATGCCACTGTGCCTTTGTTATCTCCAGACTCGACTATTCCAATGCTTTCCTAGCTGCCACCTCCCCCACCCCAGTTCTTTCTCTGAAAGCTTCAGCTGATCCAAAAATCTGCTATCCATGTCCTAACTCACACCATGCCATTCACCCATCCACCCCTTGTGTTCACTGACAGTGCCTCAATTTTTAAAATTCTCATCCTTCTTTACAAATCCCTCCATGGCCTCGTCCTTCCCTATTCTCTGTAACCTCCTGCAGCCCTACAACCCTCTGAGATCTCTGCACTCCTCCAGTTCTGGCCTCCTGCATATCTTTGATTTTAATTGCCTGACCATTAGCAGCTTTGGCTCCTAAGCTCTGGAATTCCCTCCCTAACCCTCTCCACCTCTCTCTCCTCATTGAAGACGCTCTGTCTTTGACCAAGCTTTTGGTCACCTATCCGTATATCTTCGTGTGTGGCTCGATGTCAAATTTTGTTTAACAATGCTTCCATGAAGCACCTTGGGATGTTTTTACTACAGTTAAAGTTGCTATATAAATGCGAGTTGTTGTTGTCATGTACAGACTTCAAATGGCTGGCTACACCCCTGTTTCCGCAAGGGAGGGAGGGAGGGAAGACACTCGGTTCATCATCTAGCTGTTGCGGCACATGCTGTACTGGCTGGCTAGGTCGTGGCCCATGACAAGGTCGATCAGCTGACTTTGGTTATAGGTGTTGGATGTTCTTTGCTGTACAACTTGTGCTTTTTTTTTCTTTAATGTCTTTAATTTCTTTAAAGGGAGGAAATGAAATGGCGCAAGTGGGTGGATGACTGGCTGGTTCATCTCATTTCGCCCAACGTCTACCGCACTCCTGGAGAAGCCCTGGAGTCTTTCGACTACATTGTGCGGGAGGGAAAATTTGGAACGTTTGAAGGATTTTTTGCTAAGTATTTTGGAGCAGCAGCCATGTTCTTTGTCAGCAAGAGACTTAAGTCAAGGTATTTAATTCTTTAAGATTCCTTGGTAAGTCTGGGCACCTGGAAGGGAAGTGGGAGATTGCCGACTGGAGATGGAACTAGGGTTGGTCAGAAGGGTGTCCAAGTCTTTGAGAGTATGCAGAGGAGATTTACTAGAATGGTACCAGGGATGAGGGACTTAAGTTACTTGGAAAGACTGGAGAAGCTGGGATTGTTCTCCTTAGAGCAGAGAAGGTTATGGGGAGACTTAACAAAAGTGTTCAAAATCATGAAGGCTTTTGATCGAGTAAATAAGGAAAGACTGTTTTCAGTGGCAGAAGGGTTGGTAATCAGACAACGCATTTAAGATAATTGCTAAATGAGGGGAGATGAGAATTACTTTTTTAACGCAGTGAGTTGTTGAGATCTGGAATGCTCTGCATGAAAGGGTGGTGGAAGCAGATTCAAAAATAACTTTCAAAAGGTGAATTGGATTTATATTTGAAGAGAAGAAAATTGCAAGGCTATGGGGAAAGGACGGGGATGGTGAGGGACTAATTTGGATTGCTGTTTCGAAGAGTGGAACAGGGCTAAGTGGCCTCCATCTGTGCTGTAAGATTCTGTGACTCCACTGGCCCATGTTGGTACCTCTGAACTGTTGATTTGAGGTTGTGAGGGCAGGGAGTGGAAGTACTGCAACTTTGAATTGGGTCCATTCTCTCAGTTGGTGAATTGTCGCAAGGGATTGTACATGATCAAAAAAGACAGACAATTTACAAATGGGGTGTGCTATCATAGTAGTTCTAAACTTTTTGGAGAGATTTTAACTTCACCCGACCACTGGAAACTGGGCCAGGAAACAGCTGAAGTGGAGTGGGCTGATTTCTTGCTCCAATGCTGCTGAGTGCAATTTTAAAATGAAGCTGTCAAGGATACCCACCCGAAGTTGGCAGAGGCCTTCGTTAAATATGCAGATCCGGTGCCAGTAATGTAATCGGGACCCGACTGTTAATTGAACATTGGTAGGCCTTTGAGTCCCACCAGTAAAGTGTAGGTCTCCCTTGTCCCTGATTCCATAATTTCCCCCCTCCCCCGAAACCACCAGGTGTCCAGAAACCCCATCCCTTTGGACCTGGCCAGTGGTCTTTGGGACACTCGATTTGGATTCAAAAGAGAAACCTTACAGGAAACCAGATCATCTAATTTTAAAGGGAAATGGTACATGAACCACCACGGGAAAAGCCACATGCACTGGTCTTTTCTACCATTTCTCTCTCCGCTTGAAGCAGTCATCCCACATTCACTGATTGTCTGGACTGTAACTCCAACCTCTCTTCCTTTTGCACCTCCTGTACCTTGTCTTAAGAGAACTTGCTGAATCTTTGTCCTTGCTGGTTTTCAGACATAATCTTCACGATGATGTCCGGCAGGATCTGTACAAAGCAGTGGATCAGTGGGTGGCTGCTGTCGGCAAGCACAGGCCATTCATGGGCGGGGACATGCCCAACCTCGCTGACCTGGTAAGAGATGTCAGTCATTGTGGGTTCTGTTGGGGTTTACCATGATACCAGATCTATCAGCAAAGATTGAACAGGTTGGGGCTGTCTTGTCTAGAGGAGCGAAGGCTAAGGGGTGATCTGATAGAGGTCTTTAAGATTATGAAAGGGTTTGATAGGGTAGACGTAGAGAGGAAGTTTCCACTTGCAACAGAGAAACAAGCCATTCGGCCCAACTGTTCCATGCCGGTGTTTATGCTCCACATGATCCTCCTCCCACCTCTCTGCATCTCACCCTTTCCGCCAAAACTCCTTTGTGTTTATCTAGCTTCCCCTTAAATGCATCTGTGCCATTCGCCTGAACTACTCCCTGTGGTAGCAAGTTCCATATTCTTACCACTCTGAGTAAAGATGTTTCTCCTGAATTTCCTTTGGATTATTACTGACTCTCTTATATTTATGGGCCCTAGTTCTGGTCTCGCCCCCCAAATGGAAACATCTTCTCTATGTCTACCCTATCAAACCCTTTTATGATTTTAAAGATTTCTATCAGATCATTTATAGAGAAAAGAGTCCCAGCCTGTTGAGCTTTCCTGATAGGTATAACCTCTCAGTTCTGTAAGTTCTGCCTCTTGTAAATCCCCCTGTCTCTTGCTTTTTCATCTTCACAGGCAGTCTATGGGGTACTTCGGGTAATGGAAGGTCTGGAGGCATTCAGTGACATGATGGCAAACACCAAGATCAAGGCGTGGTATCAAAGAATGGAGGAAGACATCCAGAAAGGACGGGAAGTTGAGCAATTAATTGCTGCAGGAGCCATTGAGAGAATCGTGTGAAATTCCAGTTGCATTTCACTTCTGTTAATGGTTTTGGATGGACAATAAGACCTAATGTTAACGGAGTGCTGTGAGATCTGTATGGAGAAAAGAATAACTGCTTTAAAAACTGAGTCCACGCAACACTTATCCTCAGCTAATCAAGGATGCGTTTACACTGCAACAGAAAGACTTAGTGCAATGCTGCCTTCGTGGTTTAAATGCATTCTGAATCCAGAATTGAGGACTGGTCTGATACCAGATGGGAAGTTGGTGGACGGAATCTCTCTCTGCTTTGCTCCAAACTCAATTCAGGTTTATTACCTGATTTACACTTACACGGTTTAGCATTGATGCCAGGGTAAAACTGCTTTGCGACAATGCCGCTAAGTATAAATGCAACTGAAAAGGCACTTAAAATAAAAACTCTCAGAAATAATAAAACTGTAGCTTTAAAACACACAGAAATTCATAAATTAAGCTGTGCGACGATTGTGAGCATTGAATTAAAAGGCAAAATAAAAATTAGACATCTCAAAGAGACTCAGGCTGTGCTCGTAATGCATAGCAAATTCTGTCTCTCTATGGAGAGAACAGACAAGATAATGTTTCAGGTGTAACCCTTAGTCAGAAGTGGTAACAAACAGTATTTAAGTAGGAACAAAACAGAGAAGGGGGAAACACACACAAACATATGATGGGTAGAATGCCCATTACTTGTATGGGTGATGTCTCTTTCTTGCTTCGCTTTGTTATGTTTCAATTTAAATGCTGTTCATTTTTTAGTTCTGATGAAGGGTTGGACTTGAAACATTAACTTCAGAGCAGGGGAGTTCTTTGCAGTATCCTGGATTTATCCCTCGGCTCACAGCAACAGAAATAGATTATCCTGGTCATTTTCACATTGCGTTTTTTTTTCTTTAATGGGATGTGGGCATAGCTGGCTGGCAAGGCCAGCATTTGTTGCCCATCCCGAATTACCCTTGAGAAGTTTGCAGTGAACAACCCTCGAGTCGAGTCATTTATGCACAGAAGGAGGCCACCTTCTGACTTGCTAAGCCATTTCGGACGGCAGTTAAGAGTCAACCACGTTGCTGCAGGTCTGGAATTATATGTAGGCCAGACCAGGTAAGGACGGAAGATTTCCTTCCCTAAAGGACATTAGTGAACCAAATGGGTTTTTTATGACAATCGATGACAGCTTCATGGTACCATTACTGAAACTAGCTTTCAATTCCAGATTTTTTTTTTAATTAATTAGATTTCTTGAATTTAAATTCCACCAGCTGCTGCGATGGGATTTGAACCTGTGTCCCCATGGCATTAGCCTGGGCCTCTACTAGTCCACTGACATTACCACTACGTCACTGTCTCCCCCTTGGTGTTTGTGGGAGTTCGCTGTGTGCATATTGGCTGCCACGTTTCCTATATTACTTCACTCAAAGGGTTGTGAATCTTTGGAATTCTCTACCCCAGATGGTTGTGGATGCTCCATCATTGAATTCATTTAAGGCTGGGATAGATAGATTTTTCGTCTCGCAGGGCATCAATGGATATGGGGAGCAGGCAGGAAAGTGGAATTGAAGCCCAAGATCAGCCAAGATCATATTGAATGGCGGAGCAGGCTCGATGGGCCATATGGTCTACTTCTGCTCCTGTTTCTTGTGTATTACAACAATGACTGTTTCAAAAACACTTCCATGACTGTAAAGTGCTTTGGAATGTCCTGAAGTTGTGAAAGGCACTATAGAAATCTCTCTCTCCCCTTTACATTCTATTGGATTCCTTCAAAAGCACATCTAGCCACATCCTGAAGTTATCTGAAGGAAGACTACTGAGGAAGGTCGCGGTAGATTGGCAGCTGCTTGTAAATTCTGGCTGCCATGCTCAGAGAGGCAAGGTTATCAAGCTCAGAAAAACCAGCAGGAAATGACTGTTACAGTTCCAAATGTCAAGAAAGGCAAAATGTGGTAGACTGGGCGCTAGATACAAGATTGTTTAAATTCTATTTTATCTGGGTGAGAGTGATTTGACGAGTTACATGGAAGTTCTTCCAGTTGATAATTTTAATGCATTTTGACGTTTCTCCCACCTGCATTTCTCTTTTGCTTCCCCCTCTCCCTGTAACCACCAAGGCTCCTTCGACAGCACCTTCCAAACCCGTGACCTCTACCACCTAGACGGACAAGTGCAGTAGATGCATAGGAACACCACCACCTGCAAGTTCTCCTCCAAGTCACACACCATTCCGACTTAGAACTATATCGCCATTCCTTCACTGTCGCTGGGTGAAAATCCTGGAAGTCCCTTCCTAACACCACTGTGGGTGTACCTACACCCCAAGGACTGCAGGGGATCAAGAAGGCAGCTCACCACATCAAGGGTAATTAGGGATGGGCAATAAATGCTGATCTTACCAGTGACGCTCCCATCCCAACGAATAAAATTTTTTTTTCGCGTTTTTGCTGATGCGATGCCCTCTCCACTTCCCTATGGCAAATGCAAGTAAGTTTATCTATTGAGGTATTGAATACTTGGCATCAGGTGGCAGGACTATATCTCCAACACAGAAGTCCTTGAAGCGGCCAACATCCCCAGCTTATACACACTACTGAGTCAGCGGCGCTTGAGATGGCTTGGCCATGTGAGCCGCATGGAAGATAGCAGGATCCCCAAAGACACATTGTACAGCGAGCTCGCCACTGGTATCAGACCCACCGGCCGTCCATGTCTCCGTTATAAAGACGTCTGCAAACGTGACATGAAATCGTGTGACATTGATCACAAGTCGTGGGAGTCAGTTGCCAGCATTCGCCAGAGCTGGCGGGCAGCCATAAAGACAGGGCTAAATTGTGGCGAGTCGAAGAGACTTAGTAGTTGGCAGGAAAAAAGACAGAGGCGCAAGGGGAGAGCCAACTGTGCAACAGCCCCAACAAACAAATTTCTCTGCAGCACCTGTGGAAGAGCCTGTCACTCCAGAATTGGCCTTTATAGCCACTCCAGGCGCTGCTTCACAAACCACTGACCACCTCCAGGCGCGTATCCATTGTCTCTCGAGATAAGGAGGCCCAAAAGAACATCAGAATTTGACAGGATGTATTTGAGACTATTTTTTTTAGTAGTATTTAATAAGCATTATGAATTTTACTATGTTGTATATTAAATATGACTGGAATATTGTTGGGTTGCAGAGGTCAATCATGGATTCTACAGTGTGGAGTTTTCATAACAGCTCAGTTAGTCAGTGCAGGTTATAACTGCCATACAGACCTGGTGTTAGCTGATCTTAGTCAGGATAGTAGCTGGGCTGCAACAATTTGGTCAAGACGAGAAACAGTCAGCCAAGGTTCCCCCTCCTGAACCATTTTGAAAAGTGAACACAAGGTGAGAACAAGATGAGGCTTGGCTTGGGTGCCTACATAATGATAACCACATCAGCCACACCTTAGTGGTAGCACTTTTGCCTCTGAGTTGGAAGGGTTTGGGTTCAAGACCCACTTCAGAGACTTGAACACAAAAATCTAGGCTGACACTCCAATGCAGTACTGAGGGAGTGCTGTATAAGTCAGAGGTGCCATCTTTCAGATGAGGCATTAAACATTACAGCAGAATATAGATAGATTGGAGAGTTGGGCAGAGAAATGGCAGATGGAGTTCAATCAGGGTAAATGCGAGGTGATGCATTTTGGAAGATCCAATTCAAGAGTGAACTATACAGTAAATTGAAAAGTCCTGGGGAAAATTGATGTACAGAGAGATTTGGGTGTTCAGGTCCATTGTTCCCTGAAGGTGGCAACGCAGGTAAATAGAGTGGTCAAGAAGGCATATGGCATGCTTTCCTTCATCGGACGGGGAATTGAGTACAAGAGTTGGCAGGTCATGTTACAGTTGTATAGGACTTTGGTTCGGCCACATTTGGAATACTGCGTGCAGTTCTGGTCGCCACATTACCAAAAGGATGTGGATGCTTTGGAGAGGGTGCAGAGGAAGTTCACCAGGATGTTGCCTGGTATGGAGGGTGCTAGCTATGAAGAGAGGTTGAGTAGATTAGGATTATTTTCATTAGAAAGGCGGAGGTTGAGGAGGGACCTGATTGAGGTGTACAAAATCATGAGAGGTATAGACAGGGTGGATAGCAAGAAGCTTTTTCCCAGAGTGGGGGATTCAAATACTAGGGGCCACGAGTTCAAAGTGAGAGGGGAAAAGTTTAGGGGGGATATGCATGGAAAGATCTTTACGCAGAGGGTGGTGGGTGCCTGGAACGCGTTGCCAGCGGAGGTGGTAGATGCGAACACAATAGCGTCTTTTAAGATGTATCTAGACAGATACATGAATGGGCAGGAAGTAAAGAGATACAGACCCTTAGAAAATAGGCGACATGTTTAGGTAGAGGATCTGGATCGGCGCAGGCTTGGAGGGCCGAAGGGCCTGTTCCTGTGCTGTAATTTTCTTCTTTGAGGCCCCATCTGCGCTTCTCAGAAGGATGTAAAAGATACCATTGCACTATTTGAAGCAGTGCAGGGGAGTGATCCCTGGTGTCCTGGGCCAATGTATATCCTTTGCCTAACATCGCTTTAAAAAAAATTATCTGGCCATTATCACATTGCTGTTTTGTGGAAGCTTACTGTATGCAAATTGGCTAACACATTTTCTACATTACAACGTCAATATTATTTAATTGATTCTAAAGCACTTTGGGACATCCTCAGGTCCCGAAAGGTGCTACATATATGCATTTATTCAAAGAATGGCCATTTGGAGAAACTACCAGAAGCCTGCCCACACCCGAGGACCCATGTTGATTGCTATATAAGTGCTCCATAATGATGTTAAAATAGTTATAGTATCAGTAGATGTAACACTCAACAGGTCTAGTCACCATGGAGCAGCAAACAACAAAGCAAATAAAATGATATATCCACCACAGTACAGTACACCTTGATTACTGTGAACAGCTCTGGTCATTGAGATACAAAGAGGTCCAGAAGGAATGGACAGAAGGGCCACAAGTCTCATTCTTAGAACTAGGTTCTGAGGAAAGACTGGAGAAAGTTGGTATTTTCTGCCCTGAATGGAGGTAATGCTTTAGCGATACAAGCCTTACAACCCCCTGATATCTCTGTGCTCCTCCAATCCCTGACTTTAATTGCTCCATCATCGACAGCCATGTCTAGCTGTCTAGACCCTAAGTTCTGGAATAACCTCCCTAAAACACTCCACCTCTCTACCACTCCCTCCTTTAAGATGCTCGTCAAAACTAACTTCTATTGACTAAGTTTTTAATCATCTTTATTAATATCTCCTTATGTGGTTGTGTCAAATTTTGTTTGATAAAGTGCCTGTGAAGTGCCTTGGCACGTTTTACTACCTATAGTAAATAATATAGTATATATACAGTATATCTTTGGTCTTCTTCTTTGGCCTCCTTGTCTCGAGAGACAATGGGTAAGCGCCTGGAGGTGGTCAGTGGTTTGTGCAGCAGCGCCTGGAGTGGCTATAAAGGCCAATTCTAGAGTGACAGACTCTTCCACAGGTGCTGCAGATAAAATTGGTTGTCGGGGCTGTTACACAGTTGGCTCTCCTCTTGCGCCTCTGTCTTTTTTCTTGCCAACTGCTAAGTCTCTTCGACTCGCCACGCTTTAGTCCCGCCTTTATGGTTGACCGCCAGCTTTCGCGATTGGTGGCAGCTGACTCCCATGACTTGTGGTCAATGTCACAGGACTTCATGTCGCATTTGCAGACGTCTTTAAAGTGGAGACATGGACGGCCGGTGGGTCTGGTACCAGTGACGAGCTCACTGTACAATGTGTCCTTGGGGATCCTGCCATCTTCCATGCGGCTCACATGGCCAAGCCATCTCAGGCGCCACTGGCTTAGTAGGGTGTATATGCTGGGGATGTTGGCCACCTCCAGGACTTCTGTGTTGGAGATACGGTCCTGCCACCTGATGCCAAGGATTTTCCGGAGGCAGCGAAGATGAAATGAATTGAGACGTCGCTCTTGGCTGACGTAGTATATAGTATAGTATTTAGTATAGTATATACTATTTATATAGTACAATATAGTATTTATGTAGTATATAAATGTATGTTGTTGATAGGAAAAAGAATCTTGGTAGATCCAGAACAGTACCCCAAATTGAACTGCAATAGGAGGGCAAGGGGACATGGGTTCATATTAGTAAAATGCTAATTTTGTACTGAGGTCAGGTAGTTCCTCACACAAACCTCGTAAGTAAATCTCTGAACCCTCTCAAGTGCGATAGCATCCTTCCTGTAATGTGGTGACCAGAACTGTATGCAGTACTCTCATTGCAGCTTAACTGGTATCCTGGCAGGACAAAATCACAAATGCGGCAGTCCTCCCAAAGGCAGAGCTCCCAAGTGTGTTGGCACTAATCAAGCAGAGGTGGCTTTGGTGGATCGTCTGCAGGATGAAAGACGGTCATATCTAAGGTGAGGTAGCCGGGGGCCAGACGACCAGTGGGGTGCCCAAAGCTCCGCTTTAAGGATGCTTGCAAGCGTGACGTGAAGGCCCTAAATGGGGAGTCACTATCTGGTGAAAGAGGGGACTACCAGGCTGAGCAGTTGCTAGAGCAGCTTGGCCACAGGTGCCAACACCAAAAACAATTCACAGCGTCACTTGGCAGCTTCACGTGCGACACTTGTGGCAGAACCTGCCTCTCAAGGATTGGCCTCCACAGCCACCAACAAAGGTGCACCAAGAGAAGACACTCTAGTTTGATCTTAGAGTCGGTTAAAGGGTCGGCACAACATCATGGGCCGAAGGGTCTGTACTGTGCTGTTCTATGTTCTAAATGGATGCCAAACAACTGGTGTTTCACACAGTAGTAGCATAACCTCCCTGCTCTTACATTCTATACCTCGGCTAATAAAGGAAAGCATCTTTGGTCCCATCTGTGTTGTTACGTTGCTGGGATTCAGAAAAAGCCCAGCCAGCAAGGTGTCGATAATTATTTGGGTTGGTTGCTATGGTAATCCAATTTATCTCGTAACCCGGAAGAGACTGGAACGTCTGACAATCAATTGGTGAGCGGGGGCGGGGTTCGGATGTCAGCGGAGCAGCCAATCGGACCTGAGAAAGAAGCGTTGGGGCGATTCGAATGCGCCAATCGGAAGCGAGGACAGCGCGTCCGGAAGTGACGTTAGTAGGCGGGGGGAACCGCTGGGTGCTTGCCGGAAGTGTCGCGAGCTGCACCCAACTGTCTCAACCGGCTACTGGTAACGGGCGCTTCGCATGGTAAGGAGCCGCGAATGGAGCCTTTCACCCGCTTACAGAGCAATGACAGGGCCGGGTTTAGCAGAGAAGGAGCCTGCGTTTTTTTTTGAGAGACGTTGCGAAAAAAGCGCTTCACAACCGATGTAATCAGAAAGGGGCACAGTAACTGTTATAAAAGCAAAATACTGCGGATGCTGGAATTCTGAAATAAAAACAAGAAATGTTGGAATCACTCAGCAGGTCTGGCAGCATCTGTGGAAAGAGAAGCAGAGTTAACGTTTCGGGTCAGTGACCCTCCTTCGGAACTGACAAATATTAGAAAAGTCACAGGTTATAAGCAAGTGAAGTGGGGGTGGGGCAAGAGATAACTAAGAAGAAGGTGTAGATTGGACAAGGCCACATAGCTGACCAAAAGGTCATGGAGCAAAGGCAAACAATATTGCTCCATGACCTTTTGGTCAGCTGTGTGGCCTTGTCCAATCTACACCTTCTCCTTTGTTATCTCTTGCCCCACCCCCACTTCACTTGCTTATAACCTGTGACTTTTCTAATATTTGTCAGTTCCGAAGGAGGGTCACTGACCCGAAACGTTAACTCTGCTTCTCTTTTCACAGATGCTGCCAGACCTGCTGAGTGGTTCCAGCATTTCTTGTTTTTAGCATAGTAACTGTTATGTAGGGAAGTTTGGTGGCCATTTTGTGCACCGCAAGATCCCACAAGTAGTGAGTCAATGAGATGAATGGCCGAGTTTTGTTTAGATAGCTGTTGGTTGAGGGATAAATTTTGGCCAGGACAGCAAGAGGAACTTGTCTGCTGTTACCCTTCCACCCCCCCTGATTGTGCAAGCTGGGGGTGGGGGGGAACCTTTTACTTCCACCAGAACCATTAGCTGTACTGGGAAGTGGGGTGGGGTCATAATCCCATGTATACCCCGCACCAGTCCTGACCACTTTGAAGTTGGCCAATGGTGCTTTGAAAGCCAGCCTTCCACTTTCTCCAACCCTAATCCTGTCCCCCATCACCAACCTGGGAACATCTATTGCCTGTCTTTGGCGTCCAGGTTCCCTCCAGTTCTGATGAAGGGTCACTGACCTGAAATGTTAACTCTGCTTCTCTCTCCACAGATGCTGCCAGACCTACTGAGTATTTCCAACATTTCTTGTTTTTATTCCCTCGTACCAGTCTGTATAGATCCTGGCTGGGATTTTGAATTGGGTAAGTCGGCATTCCCTGTTCCCAGCTTGGTCCCTTTCCCGCCGAACATGCTGAATCTTGAGTTTGACCCCATATGCCACACTCCCCACCCCGGTCAGCCAAACCCAGCTCTGCCATTAATCGGAAAAGCCAGACGAGACCTCCAACGCTATTTCCAAAGGAACTCCCTCGGTACTGCACTGGAGTGTCAGCTTAGAACATATTCTCAAGTCTGTGAAGGAGAGTGCTGGGGACAGTCCACAGCTGGCTAAACTTTGCTGCCAAGTTTGAATTAACCTTTATTTTAAGCATATTGGAAATCGTGCATAGATGCAATTCAGTTTTGGGTGTGACTTAGTACAAAAGTGATTGTTTAATTTGGGGAAACTACAAAGTACCTAAAAGGTATGAGATTTCCAGGAGGCTTGAGTTGTCCTAGCTTCCAGCCAAACAAAACACAAATTTAAAAATATACAGCATTAAGGAGTAACACAATTTGTTCTCTTCCAGAACTTTGTAACCTGTTTGATTTGAATGAAATGTTTTATTTTGGTACTGTAGAGCAGGAAGGAAAGTTTTAATATTTTCTAAATATGTTGTAAATATTGATGAATTTCTGCATTAGTTGTAAAGCTGTGTGTGTTTGCGACAACAAACATTCAAATATACTTCATTTGGCAAAAATGTGTTGCAATTATCGTACTTACCTGTGGCATTAATGCGAGTCTTACTATTGCAATGAAGTATTACTTATAGTATTTGAGGTTGTGTTTTGGGGTTGAGAAGAAGTGATTCCCACAATCTAGGGTTATTGTAGACTGAACTGTAATGTATGCCTTTGAGGTGTCATTTAGAGTTAATTCGTTACAATGTTAAGTATTCCTGATTTGTTGTGTCTTTGAATTTACGTGACTGATTAATGAATGTGGAAGTGAATTCTTGACAAATTATTTGATGCAGCCTGAGATCTGGCAAACTTTACAGTTATTGAGACATGATCCAGTTTTGTATTAAATGGCTCCTGTAGTAATAAACATGCTGGGATCTGAATAATAGCATCACTTGCTGCAACAAATCATTGTTTCCCTGCAGCACATATAACTACAATCTATAATCTGTAAAAGTTTAATCCCTGGTTTAAAACCTGCTTGGTTTTTGTGTGTTGACTCTGCTGTATTTCTGTGGTTGACATTTCAGTAAGGTGCTTAATGTTCAGTGTACACTTTTAACCAGCATATTAGTCTGTGAGTAGATTAAAATTTATTGCAGTTTTTCACTCTAAAATGAACTGGGCTAACACTGGTAGGACGAAAGTAAGCACTGTTTGTGGCATGTGCAGAGGCATCAAATCCCAGGAATCAAGCGCATAACCTAGGCTAATATTTTAGTGCAGTACTTGAGGGAGTGTTGCATTGTAAGAAATGCTGTCCATTGGTTGATGTGTTCAACTAAGGCTGTGTATGCTTGTTTCGCTGGTTCAGGTGGATATTGTAGCACTCTTCAAAAGTTATTTCAGTGTTTACTAACATTTCTCCCTCAACCAGCCTTGCCAAACTTGTCATTGCTGTTTGTGGTATCTTACTGTAAGCAGAATGCTGTTGCCTTTGCAGAGCAGTCACCTGAATTGCAAAGTAACTCAATGGGTATGAAACACTTGAACTTTGAGATGCGGTGTAAATGCAAGTCTTTCTATGTCGTCTTCTGTTTTAATCATGAGTGGTTGGGAGTGTCATTGCAGAAAATTTCATTTTTATTAAGTCAGTTAACTTTTATTGTTTTAAGAATTTCTTATTCAATCACTTCTGCAATGTTTTATTCCAATCTTAAAATAGAGGCTACAGTGGGTTATGGGCTGTCTGTAGCTCGCAAGCAGCAATGAGAAATGAGTTGTGATCAGCGTTTGGATTGTAAATTCTATTCCACAGGTTTTGGTTTACATCACAATTAGAAAATAAAACTTTGAAGGGAAAGAAGTTAAATATATTTCCATTACCTGCAACGGGGGTGGGGGGGGGGGTAGTTGGTGGTTGGTAAATGTAATCAATGAAAAACTTTTAATACAAGTTGAACTTGTTTGAAGTGTCTTTGGATTTTCATTTACTAACTGAGCTGTTGTGGCATTACTTGGGTGTAGTCTGGATTCTGAAGTACAATTATGCTGCTGAGCTGGCCTGATGAAAACATGAACATTTAACCCCTCGAGCCGCCTCTGCCATTCAGTTAGATAATGACTGATCTACACCTCCACTCCATTTACCTGCCTTTGCTCCATATCCATTGTTACCCTGACCTACCAAAAATCATTGGCATGAAAGCTTTATTTGACCCAGAATCCACAGCCTTTTGGGCGTAACTTCCACATTTCTATTCCCCGTTGTGGGAAAAAGCATGTCCAGAATGGCCTAGTTCCAATTTTAAGATTGTCTCCCCTTGCTTTTGATTTCCCCATCAGAGGAAATAGTCTCTCCGTATCTACTCTATCAAATCCTTTTAATATTTTAATCACACATTACTCCTAAATCTTCTATGCTCAAGGGAATGCAAGCAAGTTTCTGCAACCTTTCTTCATAATTTAACCCTCTAAGCTCCAATATCATTCCTTAAGCCCACTACCAAGATACTCTTCTATGGAGGAGTAGTCTAATAGGCAGTTAAAGGCAGATTCTGATGAAAGGTCATCGACCTGAAATGTTAGCTCTGTTTTCTCCCAACAGGTGCTGCCTGACCTAAGTTTTTCCAGTATTTTCTGTTTGTTAAAGGCAAATTGCTTGATATCTGCTCTAGAGAAAAGATATTTCAGACTTAGACGAAACAGCAAAAAATGTTTATTTTTGAAGAACTAGTCCATCTCTTGTGACATTCCATTTGGTTTCCACCCCCTATGTCCAGTCTTCAGGCATATTAGAATTAGAGGACAGGGGATAATTCTGTCTTTATTTTTATATTACATTCTATTATTGCCCATAGTTAAATAGTAGCAGTAGAGTTCAATGGAACATAGTCTATAATGCAGAGAAACCTGAGGATCCAGGAGATGTAAGACAGCCATAACTGATAGGGGGTATGATTGCAACATGAAAAATTTATATGGGCAATTTCCATTATAAGTGTGTGCATCAGAATTTCCAATGAATGTACATAGATGCAAGATTCTTACCTTATATAATCAATATTTATAAAATGTCCATCTCAGGGTTGCAATGCAAAGGGGAGGGAGTTAAACTTCACTTGTGCAAGGCCTTGGTCAGCCCCCATCTGGTGTACTGCATTCAGTTCTGGACACTGCACCTCAAGATGGTTTTTAAAAAAATTATTCTTGGATATATTCCCCTTTGGAGGGGGTGCAATGCAGATTCAGCAGAATGCTACCAGAGCTGAAGAGTTTAATTTATGAGGACAGGTTGCTGTTATGACCCCAGTGAGACGATTAACGTTGCAACACGAGATATGAGCTCCCCAGACCAATTTAACGAAGTACGCAACAAGATTTCACATTTTAAGACTTTTGCTATAATAATTAAACTAAAAATCTGCATTAACTAGACAGCACTTTGTACGTAGCTAATACAATAAAATGCACTTAAAACACTTGAAAACTCCATACCACATTTATACATTACGCAGTGTCCTCATTGAAGCAATATCTATCTTTGCAGTTAAAAGTCCCAATGTCCTTGCAGTTGCAGTAGGTTGGATGTCCAGTCCTTCACAAAGTCAATGTCCTCTTTGTTCACTTCATCCAAGCACTTTCAGCCTGGACTTTTGTGAATGAGGCAATCTCTGGTGACCCCATTGGTTTTTTTTTTCTCTGTAAACCTCAGCTTTTGAATTGGATTCAAGTCTGAGTAATCTTTCACTGTATCAGTGTTATAAGAGCCAATATTTTATATCTCTCTCTCTTCTGAGACTCCCACTGCTGGTCTTTGTGTCTTCCTTACAGCCTCCAGATTTCTGGATGCCTGTTGAATTTATCCAGAGTCAAAAGTCAGTACTCATTTGCCTTTTTCAATTATGTAGAGCCCACAAGTCTGGCCACAGCAGAACCACCCAGACCTTCCTTTGTTTCCAGGTATTTGAAATTTCAGCTCGTGTTTGTTTGCACCTTCAGGGCTCCTGGCTCCCTGTTTATGATCTCAGAGTCTGGGAGAGCGAAACCCATTGTTTTTCAGGTGTTCCAACCTTGCATTCTGCTTTTAAAAGGGCCTTTGCTTTGGTTTCTTATTCACATGGTAACCAAGATCCCTGTCTTGTCTGTAGTTATAGTTGGTGTGAGGTCACATGTCTTCTCCGAATCCTCCTTACACTACATTAAAAATCACAGTTTTTAAAAACATAATCGTACTGCAAAGTATAGCATTCATAATAGTTGTACAAAACATGGTTTGCATTCCCTTGTATTTAGAAG
The DNA here is from genome assembly GCF_036365525.1 of Heterodontus francisci. Lineage (NCBI taxonomy): Eukaryota > Metazoa > Chordata > Chondrichthyes > Heterodontiformes > Heterodontidae > Heterodontus > Heterodontus francisci. Next base: position 7,305,598 of record NC_090402.1, on the reverse strand, counting down.
GTGGAGAGTTGATCTAATCGAATTGTTTAAAATGACCAAAAGGTTTGATAAGGTAGGTACAAAGAATCTATTTCCTCTGATGGGGGAATCTAGAAGTGGGGTACAATCTTAGAATTAGAGCTAGATCATTCAGGAAAGGAATGAGGAAGCACTTTTTCATACAACGGGTGGTGGAAATCTCGAATGCTCTTCACCTAAAAGGATGTGAACGCTGGGTCAATTTAAAGTTTGAAGACTGATTTTAGTTGGGTTTTTTTGGTTGGATCAGCAGATCTAGGGTTGTCGATCAAAGGTGGGTCAATGGAATTGAGATACAGATCAGTCATAATATGTTTGGCAGAACAGGCTTCGGGGGCTGATTGGCCTACCCCTGTTCTTATGTTCCTGAAGTATGTGATATAGTTATATGTATATAAATTTGTGGAGGTCAATGTTTTGGTTGTGCTTCCTTAGATACTTCAGGAAGCTGTTTTAGGGATGGCAGCAAATGTTCTGCCGAAGCTCCATTCACTATAGAGTGGGCTGATGTTTTAGATTGACCTCTGAATTGGTTTGGAGCAACTTGATCCCTGTGGAGTTGAAAAGAAAATCACCTTTATAATTGTGTATTGTTGTGTCTCCCATTAGTATGAGCTGAATTCAACTGAGTCCTCGAGGTGAAATTAGTGTTGTATTTCATTGCGCTATCCTGAATACTGTGTAAAAGAAACATTTCCTTTATCAACCCCCTCAATCCTTAGATGAGCCATAGGTAATCTGTTTGTTTGTGTTCCTTTGGATCAGCTGAGAAGAGAAATGAAAACCAGGACCTCTCCTCTGCTTCATGTTCATGTCGATGAAACTACCCCTGTTCATGTTCATGTTAGAAAGAGTCCAAGGCCAACAAAGAAAATCCAGGTAATCACTTAGCTTTTGTAAATAAAACAAAAAAAATTAGTCTGTGTCTCTCACTTGCTGTCTTGTGTGCTTGCACTCTTCCCTGATTTGTGCACGTTCTGTCTATTTATCTCTCTTCCCACCACTGTCAATGCAAATTATATCAAATAACATGAATTCCAATCTTATTTAATAGAAATTGCAATTTATTTACTAGATTCTATTTTGAATGACAGTTAGAATTTCACATCTGCCAAAATGCAGTTTTACAAGCCAATATTTGCACTGGCAGACTGCAGTTTCCAAAGGACTGTTGCTTGACAAAATGTCCTCTGTTAAAATGTGACAACTTATTGCACCATTTAACCTATTTCCCTTTTAATGTGTAGCAAAAGCTGAAAGGAGCCTGGGAATGTGGCAACCTACGAGCAACCAGTAAGGTAAAGCCCAAGGTCCCGTGGATTCCACCAGGAAAAACATCAGTAAGAGATGTTGGCTACAAATGGGAGGTTTGCACTAAAGATTCTTTCGGACATGTTTGTGGTTTTTGTGTTTAGGATGCAGTTATACTGTAGTTTCTGCTTCACGTTGACACTAAGTTTGGTGTCCACCTGACTCCAAAGGGGGAATGCGGACAACACCCAACTCTCCTTCACCAACATCTCTCTCGACTCCTCCACCGTTGTTGAATTATCAGACTGCTTGTGCGACATTCAATACTGGATGAACAGACATTTCCTCCAGTAAATTACTGGGAAGATTGAAGTCATTGTCTTCAGTTCCCGTTGCAAACTCCGTTCCCTAGTTTCCAACTCCATCCCTCTCCCTGGCAACTGTTTGAGGTAATCAGACTGTTTGCAAACTTGGTGTTACATTTGACTCCAAGAGTCAAATTGGTGAGCTTCTCACCAATTGCGCCATCACAAAGACTTATTTCCACTTCTGTAACATTGCCTGACCCGCCCCTGTTTCAGCTCATCTGATGCTGAAGCCTTCATCTATGCCTTTGTTACCTCTAGGTTTGACTATTCCAACGCACTCCTGATCGGCCTCCCACATTTTACCCTCCCTCAACTTGGTCATTCGAAACTCTGCTGCCCAAGTCCTTACTTGCGCCAAGAGCCATTTGGCCGTCACCCCTCTGCTCACTGGCCTACATTAGCTCCCAGTTAACATGAACATATGAATTAGGAGCAGGAGTAGGCCACTCGGCCCCTCGAGCCTGCTCTGTCATTCAATAAGTTCATGGCTGAACTGATTACTCCAAATTTCCAGCTACCCCTGATGACCTTTCACCCCCCTTGCTTATCAAGAATCTATTTACCTCTGCCTTAAAAATATTCAAAGACTCTGCTTCCACTGCCTTTTGAGGAAGAGAATTCCAAAGGCTCACGACCCTCAGAACAATTTCTCCTCATCTCTGTCTTAAATGGGTGACCCCTTATTTTTAAACATTAACCCTTATTTCTAGATTCTCCCACAAGGGAAAACATCCTTTCTACGTCCACCCTGTCCAGACCCCTCAGGATCTTGTATACTTCAATCAAGTCGCCTCTTACTCTTCTAAACTTCAGTGGATACAAGCCTAGCCTGTCCAATCTTTCCTCGTAAGACAGCTCGTCCATTGCAGGTATTAGTCTAGTAAACCTTTTCTGTACTGCCTCCAACGCATTTACATCCTTCCTTAAATAAGGAGACCAGTGCTGTATACAGTACTCCAGATGTGGTCTCACCAATGCCCTGTATAGCTGAAGCTGAACCTCCCTACTTTTGTTCTCAATTCCCCTTCTGATAAACGATAACATTCCATTAGCTTTCCTAATTACGTGCTGTACCTGCATAATAACTTTTTGCGATTCATGCACTAGGACACCCAGATCCCTCTGCATCTCAGAACTCTGCAATCTCTCGCCATTTAGATAATCTTTTTTTTTATTCTTCCTACCAAAATGGGCAATTCCACATTTTCCCCCATTCTACTCCATTTGCCAGGTCTTTACCCTCTCACTTAACCTATCTATATCTATTTGTAGCCTCCTTGCGTCCTCTTCACAAGTTTCTTTCCACCTATCTTTGTGTCATCTGCAAATTTAGCAACCATACCTTCGGTCCCTTCTTCTAAGTCAGTTATGTAAATTGTAAAAAGTTGAGGGCCCAGCACAGATCCCTGTGGTACACCACTCATTACATCTTGCCAACCAGAAAATGGCCCATTTATGTCTACTCTTTGTTTCCCGTTAGCTAGCCAATCTTCTATCCATGCCAATATATTACCCCCGATGGCATGAGCTTTTATTTTCTGCAATAACCTTTGATGTGGCACCTTATCAAATGCCTTCTGGAAATCTAAATACACTACATGCACCAGTTCCCCTTCATCTACAGCACATGTAACTCCCTTAAAGAACTCCAGTAAATTGGTTAAACATGATTTCCCTTTCACAAAACCATGCTGACTCTGTCTGATTACCTTGAATTTTTCTAAGTATCCTGCTATAAAATCTTTAGTCATAGCTTCTAACATTTTCCCTATGACAAATGTTAAGCTAACTGGCCTGTAGTTTCTTGCTTTCTGTCTCCTTTTTTTTTTTGAGTAAAGGAGTTACAGTCACTATTTTCCAATCTAACGGAACCTTCCCCGAATCTAGGGAATTTTGGAAAATTAAAACTAATGCATCAACTATCTCACTAGCCACTTCATTTAACACCTTAGGTGAAGTCCATCAGGACTCGGGGACTTGTCAGCCTGCAGCTCCAACAATTTGTTCAGTACCACTTCCTTGGTGATTGTAATTTTCTTGTATTCCTCCCTCCCTTCCATTTCCTGACTTACAGCTAATTCTGGGATGTTACTTGTATCCTCTATAGTGAAGACTGATGCAAAATACCTGTTCAATTCATCTGCCATCTCCTTATTATTCATTATTAATTCCCCAGACTCACTTTTTATAGGACCAACGCTCACTTTGTTAACTCTTTTTTAAAATATCTATAGAAACTCTTACTATCTGTCTTTATATTTCTAGCTAGCTTTCTCTCGTACTCTAATTTTACCTTGCTTATCAATCTTTTAGTCCTTCTTTGCTGTATTTTATATTCTGTCCCATCTTCTGACCTGCCTCCCATCTTTGTGCAATTATAGGCTTTTTCTTTAAGTTTGATACTATCTTTTAACTGCTTTAGTTAACCACAGATGGTGGGTCCCACCCTTGGAATTTTTCTTTATCATTGAAATGTATATATTCTGTGTATTCTGAAATATCCCCTTAAATGTCTGCCACTGCATCTCTGTTGACTTATCCCTTAACCCAATTTGCCAGTTCACTTTAGCTAGCTCTGCTTTCATGCCCTCATAATTTCCCTTATTTAAGTTTAAAATACTCGTCTTGGACCCACTCTTCTCTCCCTCAAACTGTAAAATTCAATCATATTATGATCGCTGCTACCTAGGGGCGCCTTAACTATGAGGTCATTAATCCTATCTTGTTGCACAATACCAGGTCTAGTATAGCCTACTCTCTGGCTCCAGAACACACTGTTCCAAGAAATTATCCCGAAAACATTCTCTCTACTCCTCATCTAGGCTACCTCTGCCCATCTGATTATTCCAGTCTATGTGTAGGTTAAAATCCCCCATAATTATCGCCGTACCTTTCTGACAAGCTGCCATTATTTCTTCCTTCATACCCTGTCCTAAAGTGTGTTTAATGTTAGGTGGCCTGAACAGCACTCCCACAAGCAACTTCTTGCCTTTAAGATTTCTCATCTCTACCCAACCTGCTCCTGCATCCTGGTTTCATGAATTTAGGTCATCCCTCTCTTCTAATACCATCATTAATTAACAGAGCTACTCCTCTACCTTTTCCTAGCTTCCTGTCCTTCCTAAATGCCATGCACCCTTCAATATTCAGGTCCCAATCTATGTCATCCTGCAGCCATGTCTCTGTAATGGCCATCAGATCGTACTTATTTATTTCTATTAGCGCTCTCAGTTCATCTGTTTTGTTTTGAATGCTATGTGCATTCAGATACAGTGCCTTTAGTTTTGTCCTTTTTATTATTTTTGTAACCTCTAGCCTTTTCTGTTGATTTGCTCTTAGATTCGTACACTCTGTCCCTTCCTGTCACAGTCTGTTTGTCATTTCCCATATTAATACCTTTCTCTCTTGCCTTGTCTCTACTCCTTGATTTAACATACCTTCCCAAATTTGATCCCTTGCCTCCACTATTCAATTTAAAATCTTCTCTACTTCCCTAGTTATGCGGCTCATTAGAACACCAGCCCCAGCACGGTTCAGGTGTAAACCATCCCAACGGTACAGCCACCACTTTCCCCAATACTGGTGCCAATGCCCCACGAACCGGAACCCACGTCTACCACACCAGTCTTAGACCACGCATTAATTTCTCTAATCTTATTTGCCCTATGCCAATTTGCACGTGGCTCAGGTAATAATCCAGAGATTATTACCTTCAGGTTCTGCTTCTTAATTTGGTGCCCAGTTCCTCATACTGACAAACTGACTATGTAGAACCTCTTTCCTTGTCCTGCCTATGTTGTTGGGAGCTACATGGACCACGACAACTGGATCCTCCTCCCCCACTGTAAGTTCCTCTCCAGCCCTGAGCAGATGCCCCGAACCCTGGCACCAGACAGGCAACACAGCTGTCTGGACTCTCACTCTTTGCTGTACAGAACAGTGTCAATCCCCCTAACTATGCTGTCCTCTACTACCACTGCATTCCTTTTTTCTCCCTCCACTTGAATGGCTTCCTGTACCATGGTCAGGTTGCTCATCCACCCTGCAGCCCCCACTCTCATCCAAACAAGCTGAAAGAACCTCAAACCTGTTTGACAATCGCAAAGGCTGAGACTCCTGCCCTCTGGGACCCCTTACTTGCCTCAGTTGCAGCCACACTCTCCTGTCCCTGACCACTGACCAAATCAGAAGACCCTATCCTAAGGGGTGTGACCGCCTTTTAGTACAAAGTGTCCAGGTAACTTTCCCCCTCCCTGATGTGTTGCAGTGTTGCAGCTCGACTTCCAGTTCAATGACTCTGAGCTGAAGCTCTTCGAGCCGCAAACACTTACTGCAGACGTGTTTGCTCTGGATCACACTGGCATCCAGGAGCTCCCACATGCTGCAGCTGTGACACATCACCTGTCCTGCCATCCTTAATGTGTTTCAATTAACTAAATTATTCTATTCAATTATTTTCCTTTTTTTTAATGAATATTAAGCTTACCACTAGTTTCTTTACTATTTTAAACATTAGGATTAGAATAGACCTTAACCACTTACCAAATACTCACCAAATGGGTAGCTTCTTCTCCGACCAATTACCTGCCTGCTTGCCCATGATGTCACACTTGATTTTCTTGAAAGAGCTCGTTTTACTGAACAGACGATCCGATAGGATAGAGGATAGCCTCTTCCCACTCTTTTCAATAAAGCCTCTCCCGTTCTCCGCGCTCGTTTCAATGAAGCCTCTTCCGTTCTCCGCGCTCTTTTTTCAATGAAGCCTCCCCCGTTCTCCGCGCTCTTTTCAATGAAGCCTCTCCCAACACTCCTCACTCAGCAAAGCCTCGATTTAAAAATTCTCATCCTTGTTTTCTAAGCCCTCCATGGCCTCCCCACTCCCTATCTTTGTAATCTCCTCCAGCCCCACAACGCTCTTAAGATATCTGCGCTCGTCTAATTCTGGTCTCTTAAGCTTCCCCAATTTTAATTGCCCCACCATTGGTACCGTGCCTTCAGCTGCCTGGGCCCTAGGTTCTGGAATTCCCTTCCTAAATCTCTCTGCCTCTTTACGTCTCTTTCCTCCTTTAAGACAATCCTTAAAACCTACCTCTGACTCAGCTTTTGACCATCTGCCCTAATATTGTTTTGAATGGTTCGGTGTCAAATTTTGCTTTTTAATGCTCATGTGAAGCCCCTTGGGATGTTAAAAAAAGACGCTATGTAAATACAAGTTGTTGTTGGGTTGAGGGCCCCTGGAAAAGACCATCCTGTGCCTGTTTAATGTGACTGCTGCTTATAAGTGTTTCTCTGCTCTTCCTATTGTCCCAGTTTCCCATATCTCTCAAATCCAAAGTATGGCCTCCTTCCAGTAAGCACAGTATTTCAAAAGCTTGACTTAAGTGTAGGTATACAATAGATTGAGGCAGGCTAATAACAGTCTGTATTTGTATGTTGTTACTGAACAATGAGCTCATGCTGGTCTGTGGCTTTGAGTCATTGCGGCATTGAAGGCAGCCACTCGGCCTATCGAATCCATGACAATTCTGTAGAGCTGTCCAGTCAGTCCCATTCCTTTGCTCTGTCCTGTAGCCCTGCAAGTTTATTTCCCTTGTGTGTCTCCAATTTTCTTACAAAATCATCATCGTCTCTGCGTCCACCACCTTCGTAAGTAGCAAGTTCTAAGTCATTGCCACTCATTACGTTTTTAAAAAAAAGTTCTTACTCACATTTTGTCTGTATAATCGTGCCCAAAACTTTAAATCTCTATGCTGTAGTCCTTGTGCCATCAGCTAATGGGAACAGCTTTTCTTTGTCTACCTTATCTAAACCTGTCATCATCTTGGTGTACACCTCAAGCAGATCTTCCCTCAACCTCCTTTGCTCCAAGGGCAGCACTCCCAGCTTCTCCAACCTAACTTTGTAGCTATATTCCCTCATCCCTGGAACCGTTCTGGTAAATCTTCTCCGCACCCTCTCAAAGACCTTCATATCCTTCCTAAAGTGTGGTGACCAGAACTAGACACACTACTCTAGTTGGGGCTTAACTAGAGCTTCATAAAGGTTCAGCATAACTTCCCTGCTTTTGTCTTCAATACCTCTATTTATGAAACCCAAGATCCCATTTGCTTTGCGGACTACTCTCAATATGTCCTGCCACCTTCAAAGATCTGGCACGTGAATCCTCAGATCCCTCTGTCCCTGCACACTGTTTAGAACTATGCCATTAAATCTATATTGACTCTCCATATCCCTTCTGCCAAAGTGCATCACTTCACGTTTCTCTGTATTAAATTCCATCTGCCACTTTCCTGCCCATTCTGCTAGCCTTTATGTCCTGTTGCGGTTGAGTTGTATCGTCCCCACTGTTTTGAAATTTTACTTTGCATTCCAATATCCAATTCATTTTTATGGTCCTAGCACTGACACTTGAGGATTGCCACTGTCTACCATCCTCCAGTCTGAAAAAACATTTACTTGCTGTTTTCTGTCCTTAAACCAAGCTGACACTGACCCTCCCATTTCATGAGCCTCAATTTTGTTATCCAACCTTTTATGTGGTACTTTGTCAAATGCTTTCTTAAATTCCATATAGATAACATCCATTGTATATTCCATTCATCAACCTTCTCTGTCACTTGATCAAAAAATTAAATTAGATTAGTCAAACTTGATCTGCCTTTTACAAATCTGTGTTGGGTATCCTACATTAGCTCAAATCAAAACCTTACTGATGTTAAACTGGCAGACTGTAGTTACTAGCAATGCCCTTACAAACTTTCTTAAACAAGGATGTTACAGTTGCCACTCTCCAGTCATCTGGCACCTCCCCTGTAACTAGGGAAGATTATGGCAAGCCCTTCTGCTATCTCCACTCCAGCTTGCTTTAGTAACATGGGATGCAAGCCATCCTGATCAAGCGACTTTTCCACTCTAATCATAACCCAGCCTTTCCAGTACATTCTGCCTATCAGTTATCATCCCATCCATTTCCACTACCATCTTTGCTTCTACTGATACTTTTGTCAGCATCCTCTGATACAAAGTGCTCATTAAGTATTCTAGCTTTGCCCTCGACCTCTGAACATTTATCTCCTCCTTTGACCCTACAGACTCCACCCTACCTCTTACTGACTGCTTGCTATTTACATGCTGCTAGAGATTTTTGTGTTCCCTTTTATGTTAACTGCCATTCTATTCTCAGATTCTGTTTGCCAGTCTTATTTTCCTCTTCATTTCCCCTCTAAATCAATTGTATTTGGCTTGGTTTTCTCGCTTGAAGAATTCACCTGACATGCATCATACGTCTGTTTTTTTTTTCTTCATATTCTCTCTATCTGCCTCATCATCCAAAGAGCATTGGCTTTGGTTCCTGTACCTTTCCCTCTTGTAGGAATGTACCTAGCCTGTACCTGAAACATCTCTTCCTTAAAGATCACCCATTGTTCCATTACAGTTTTTCCTGCCAAAATTTGGTTCCATTTTACCCTGGCTAGATCCCTTCATATCCCTTTGAAGTTAGACCTCTTCCAATTTAGAAGTTCTACTTTAGATTGTTCCTTGCTCTTCTCTGTTACTAATCTAAACCTTATGATATGATCACTCTTACCCAAGTGATCTCACATGGACACTTGGTCCACCTGAACACATTGCAGAAATTCCTGCCCCTCTTCCTTTTGCTCTAACATTATCACAAACAATATTTGGGTAATTAAAAGTCACCCAATATCACTACTCTGACATCACTGATTTCCCTGTGGATTTGCTTCTCTCTCACTCACCCCTCCCCCTCTCCTCTCTTCCCCCCCCCCCCAAAATCTGGAGGCCTATGGGATACCCCAGCAGTGTGATCAAAGTCTTTATTTTCTGCTGAAGGCTAACCAAATGGATTCTGTCCTTGCCCTTCAATGGCATCCTCTCTTTCCAATGCTGCGATGTATTCCCTAATCAGGACTGCCTCCCTATCTTTTCTGAACACTGTGTATCCATGAATATTATGCGCCCAGTCCTCACTGTATTTAAGCCACGTTTCCATTATTGCCATTGCATTGTATTCTCACGTAGCTATTTGCGCTTGTAGCTAACCAACCTTATTCACCATGCTTTGTGCGTTTACATACATGCATTCTAAACTTGTCTTTGTATTCCTCGTAGTCCTTCTTAGTTTGCTGCTATGTAATATGGTTCTACTTCCTTTTCTAGTACTATCCAACACTTCCATTCCTTTACGTACCTATTCTTTTTTACTGCTATATGCTGGTGCCCACCCCACTTCAAATTTAGTTTAAACTCTTCCCTGCTACACATTGGGTTCCTCATTTCATTTGGTGGGTGCTAAGATCCTGAACGGTCTTGTCAAGGTGGCTGTGGAAAGGATGTTTCCTCTTGTGGGTGAGTCCAGAACTAAGGGGCACTGTTTTAAAATTAGGGGTCTCCCTTTTAGGACAGAGATGAGGAGAAATTTTTTCTGAAGGTTGTGCGACTTTGGAATTCCCTGCCTCAGAAGGTGGTGGAGGCGGGGTCATTGATGCTTGTTAGGCAAGGGAATCATAGGTTATCGGGGGTAGATGGGAGTGTGGAATTCGAAACACAAACAGATCCGCCATGATCTTATTGAATGGCGGAGCAGGCTCAATGGCCTACTTCTCCTAATCCGTATGTGATGCTGAGCAGAACTGAATCCCTTCTCTTCAGGAATACAGAGGAAATCTGAGCAGTCTATTCAGGCCACTGGTGTTAATTGGCTAATTCACTGCAGTAGCTTCTCAGTTGAGCTCAAACGTATCTTTGCCCACCGTTCACCCAGTTACACTTTCTGTGAGAGTCCACTGACTATGCAGTTCTGGAAGAAGTTCATACCTGTCCCCATGGAAATTGAATGGGAGGAGCTGAAGGAGAATAAGAACTTTAACTTGATCAACAAGAGAAATGGCTACTCTTATGACCTGATTGGTTAAGTCCTAAAGACTAGGATGGTCCCAGCTTCAACCTGTGGTGTGTGCTGAGCTAGGAACAATTGATCTCTATATTCCGAATGTGGAGGGGAAATTTGGCTTTGGTTCTTATTCTTAATCAGTGTTTGTGAAACCTACTGGAAGTGTACCTGGGTAGACTTTGGGTGAAGATAGGTTTGGTTTAGCTGCGGTACTTCTGCAGTAAAGATAATCCAATAACACTGTCTAGACTGGTGTGAAGATTGGCCACTTAGGCTAGGCAGTGGAGTGTGTCGAATCACATGCCAACATTTTTTTTTATTCATTTGTGGGATGTGGGCATCGCTGGCTAGACCAGCATTTATTGCCCATCCCTTATTGCCCTTGAGAAGGTGGTGGTGAGCTGCCTTCTTGAACTGCTGTAGTACTTGGGATGTAGGTACACCAACAGTACTGTTAGGAAGGCAGTTCCAGGGTTTCAACCCAGCAACAGTGAAGGAACAACGTAAAATGTCATTGCCTTCAGGAAAGGAGAGGGATTTGATAAACCTGGTGGGATCTTTTGAAGAGGCACAGACCTGACTTCTGGCTGAGTTAATTCTTTACTTTTAAAAGAATATTACATTTCCAGGGCTTCTCAACTTAACATAATATCAGTCCCAATGATGGTGGTAAATTCATACATCAGGTATGGAGGCTGAAAATTGATAACTATAGTTAATAATTGCTGTCCTGCTACTTTGGTTCCAGGGCCCAACCCATCGACTAGATATAACTCCTGTTGACACTGAGAAATTCCATTCAACACTTCATCTGAGTGACCTTTCCACAGATGATGAGGAGGCTGTACATGAGAAGATGAATCAGTATGAGAAGAAAATTGACTGTCTTATGAACCAAGTGGGATCGCTAAAAAATGAAGTAAGTTTTAGCAAAGGTCATGGGAACATACTATTTTAAAAGATGGTAACAAATTGAGTAATATGCCATCAGCTCTTAATTGAGCTTCATACCGTTGCTTTCTTCATATCTCGAAACTTCTCAAAGTGCTTTACAAAATGAGCAGACACTTTTATCTCGGCAGCCAGTTTAATTCCAACAATGTATGAAGGGTACTGAAATGAAAAATTAATTTTATATTGGTCATGTTGCTTGAGGCAAGAATGTTGTCTGGGACACCCGAAGGTTTGTTTGCTCTTTAAATAGTACCACAAGCTCTTCAATGTAAATTGGAACAGGCAAGCAAGGTTAACGCCTCATTTGACGGCTGGTAGATCCAACCATCCAGCACCCCTTCAGATTATGTAGTCAAGAGTGAGGCTTGAAACCATAACCCTCTGATGCAGATGCAAAAGTTGATCTATAGGAGTTGAATTATGTTGGCTGTTGCTTGACCAACTCAAACTTTCTATATTATAACCCTTGTATGCACCAAACAGATCTATCTTCAATCCGTCAAGAAATGTGATTGATTCAGTTCTCTTGTTTTAAAACTGACTCAGCAATGTCCCTCATATCCCTTATCCTGTGTGGAGTGGGAAGGAAGGCAAATCCCTGATTTCTAATTTTGCTTCTCTCATTATCTGCAGCAAAAATAAGTTCAGTCACCTGTGAGTCTTCTTCATAAGTTACACACCCGAAGTCTCAAGTGATCTTTGTCACTTCTGTCATCGTTCCCACTTGAGAATCCTAATTGTGGTAATTATTTTTGTAGATTGAACTGAGGAAGAAAAATCACCTGTTGGAACAGCGAGAGGAGGAATTGAATGTGTCTAAGCGGTTGATTGAAGAGAAAGAAGAAGAATTAGCTGAAGTCACCAAGGAGCTGGTTCTTACAGAGCACAAGAATGAGCTGCTTCAAAGAGACATTGAGATGTTGAAAGAGGATCCAGATGTTTCCTGGTACAAGATTTATAACTAATTTTCTCCTTGGCTTCTATTAGGGCTTTCTCCTTCACGCAACCTGCATCAACTGGAAGGACAGGCACTCCAGGCCATGAATGTTGCCTTGGAGCAGGAATACATTCATTAGGGGAGGCGGTGGCGTAGTGGTGTTGTCACTGGACTAATAACCCAGAGACCCAAGGTATTGATCTGGAGACATGGGTTCAAATCTCACCACAGCAGAAGGTGGAATTTGAATTCGATTAATAAATCTGGAATTAAAAGTTAGTTTAATGATGGCCATGAAACCATTGTCGATTGTTGTAAGAACCCATCTGGTTCACTTTAGGGAAGGAAATCTGCTGTCCTTGCCTAGTTTGGCCTACATGTGACTCCAGACCCACAGCAATGTGCTTAACTCTTACATGCCCTCTGAAATGGCCTAGCAAGCCACTCAGTTGTACCTAGCCGCTACGAAGTCAATAAAAAGCAATGAAACCGGAAGGACCACCTAGGCACTGGAAACAACAACGGCAAACCCAGCCCTGTTGACCCTGCCAAGTCCTCCTTACGAACATCCGGGGGCTTGTGCCAAAGTTGGGAGAGCTGTCCCACAGACTAGTCAAGCAACAGCCTGACATAGTCATACTCAGGGAACCATACCTTACAGACAATGTCCCAGGCACTGCAATTCCTATCCCTGGGTATGTCCTGTCCCACCGGCAGGACAGACCCAGCAGAGGTGACGGGACAGTGGTCTACAGTAGGGAGGGAGTTGCCCTGGGAGTCCTCAACATCGACACTGGACCCCATAAAGTCTCATGGCATCAGGTCAAACATGGGCAAGGTAACCTCCTACTGATTACCACCTACCGCCCTCCCTCAGCTGATGAGTCAGTACTCCTCCATGTTGAACACCACTTGGAGGAAGCACTGAGGGTGGCAAGGGCACAAAATGTACTCTGGGTGGGGGACTTCAATGTCCATCACCAAGAGTGGCTCGGTCGCACCACTACTGACCGAGCTGGCCGAGTCCTAAAGGACATAGCTGCTAGACTGGATCTGCGGCAGGTGGTGAGGGAACCAACACGAGGGAAAAACACACTTGACTTCGTCCTCACCAATATGCCTGCCGCAGGTGCTTCTGTCCATGATTGTATTGGTAGGAGTGACCACCGCACAGTCCTTGTGGAGACGACGTCCCGCCTTCACATTGAGGATACCGTCCATCCTGTTGTGTGGCACTATCGCCGTGCTAAATGGGATAGATTTCGGACCGATCTAGCAATGCAAAACTGGGCATCCAAGGGGCGCTGTGGGCCATCAGCAGCAGCAGAATTGTACTCAACCACAAACTGTAACCTCATGGCCTGGCATATCCCCCACTCTACCATTACCATCAAGCCAGGAGACCAACCCTGGTTCAATGAAGAGTGCAGGAGGGCATGCCAGGAGCAGCATCAGGCATACCTCAAAATGAGGTGTCAATCTGGTGAAGCTACAACACAGGACTACTTGCATGCCAAACTGCAGAAGCAGCATGCAATAGACAGAGCTAGGCGATCCCATGACCAACGGATCAGATCTAAGCTCTGCAGTCCTGCCACATCCAGTCGTGAATGGTGGTGGACAATTAAACAACTAACTGGAGGAGGTGGTTCCACAAATATCCCCATCCTCAATGATGGGGGAGCCCAGCAAATTAGTGCAAAAGTAAGGCAGAAGCATTTGCAACAATCTTCAGCCAGAAGTGCCGAGTTGATGATCCATCTCGGCCCCCTGCTGAAGTCCCCAGCATTACAGATGCCAGACTTCAGCCAATTTGATTCACTCCACGTGATATTGAGAAACGACTGAAGGCACTGGATACTGCAAAGGCTATGGGTCCTGACAATATTCCGGCGATAATACTGAAGACCTGTGCTCCAGAGCTTGCCGCACCCCTAGCCAAGCTGTTCCAGTATAACTACAACACTGGCATTTACCTGGCAATGTGGAAAATTGCCCAGGTATGTCCTGTACACAAAAAGCAGGACAAGTCCAATCCGGCCAATTACCACCCCATCAGTCTACTCTCAGTTATCAGTAAAGTGATGGAAGGTGTCATCAACAGTGCCATCAAGCAGCACTTGCTTAACAATAATCTGATCAGTGATGCTCAGTTTGGGTTCCGCCAGGGTCACTCAGCTCCTGACCTCATTACAGCCTTGGTTCAAACATGGACAAAAGAGCTGAACTCAAGAGGTGAGGTGAGAGTGACTGCCCTTGACATCAAGGCAGCATTTAATCGAGTATGGCATCAAGGAGCCCTAGCAAAACTCAAGTCAATGGGAATCGGGGGAAACTCCCTGCTGGTTGGAGTCGTACCTAGCTCAAAGGAAGATGGTTATGGTTGTTGGAGGTCAATCACCTGAGCTCTTGGGACATCACTGCAGGAGTTCCTCAGGGTAGAGTCCGAGGCCCAACCATCTTCAGCTGCTTCAATTATGACCTTCCTTCAATCATAAGGTCAGAAGTGGGGATGTTTGCTGATTGCACAATCTTCAGCACCATTCGCGACTCCTCAAATACTGAAGCAGTCCATGTAGAAATGCAGCAAGACCTGGACAATATCCAGGCTTGGGCTGATAAGTGGCAAGTAACATTTGTGTCACACAAGTGCCAGGCAATGACCATCTCCAATAAGAGAGAATCTAACCATCTCCCCTTGACATTCAATGGCATTACCATCGCTGAATCCCCCACTATCAACATCCTAGGGGTTACCATTGACCAGAAACTGAACTGGAGTAGCCATATAAGTATCATGGGTACAAGTGCAGGTCAGAGGCTAGGAATCCTGCGGCAAGTAACTCACCACCTGACTCCCCAAAGCCTGTCCACCATCTACAAGGCACAAGTCAGGAGTGTGATGGAATACTCTCCACTTGCCTGAATGGGTGCTGCTCCAACAACACTCCAGAAGCTCGACACCATCGAGGAAAAAAAGCAGCCCGCTTGA
This sequence comes from Heterodontus francisci, assembly GCF_036365525.1. Classification (NCBI taxonomy): domain Eukaryota; kingdom Metazoa; phylum Chordata; class Chondrichthyes; order Heterodontiformes; family Heterodontidae; genus Heterodontus; species Heterodontus francisci. Next base: position 7,290,164 of record NC_090402.1, on the reverse strand, counting down.
TTGGCACACCATCCCCAAACATTCACTTCCTCCACCACTGATGCACAGTGGCAGCAGTGTGTAGCATCCATAAGATGCACTGCAGCAATGCACCAAGGCTCCTTAGACAGTACCTTCCAAACCCGCGACTTCTACCACCTAGAAGGACAAGGGTAGCAGATGCATGGGAACACCACCCCCTGTAAGTTCCCCTCCAAGTAACACACCATCCTGACTTGGAACTATATCGTTGTTCCTTCACTGTAGCTGGGTCAAAATCCTGGAACTCCCTTCCTAACAGCACTGTGGGTGTACCTACCTCACATGGACTGCAGCGGTTCAAGAAGGCAACTCACCACTACCTTCTCCAGGGCATTTAGGGATGGACAATAAATGGTGGCCTGGCCAGCGACGCCCAAATCCCATGAATGAATTAAAAAAAAAAAGGTTCTATCTAACTCGGACTTAAAAATATTCAATCACCCTGCCTCCACTGCTCTCCAGGGAAGAGAATTCCATCGATGAACGACCCTCTGAGAAAAAATTTCTCCTCATCTTTATCTTAAATTGGAGACCCCTTATTTTTAAACTGTGTCCCCTGGTTCTAGTCCCTCTCATAAGGGGAAACATCCTCTCCACATCCACCCTATCCGGTCCTCTCATTCTTCTTACTCCAATCGTTACAAGTCCAACCTTTCCTCATACGATAATCCCTTCATCCCAGGAATCAGTCAAGTGAACCTTCTTGTGCAAAATAGGTCAGGACGACTCCCTGGTTGACATTATCCATTATAATGAGGTAAACAACTTAGCCAACCTGGCTAAGAACAGATAACATTTATTTGTTGTCCTGGAGGATTGATTCAGTCAGTTAGAGTTCAGATCAGATTGTTCAAAGGCTAATGGTCTAATTGGTGAACTACTGAGTCACCCAAAGGAAGACATTGGTGGTGAAATCGATCTCTAGAAAAAGCGTGAATTTGGCGAGAGTGAAATGGAAACCTATTTTACACCACCCCGACTTTCTTTTCCACTGGAAGAAATGAATGGTAAATTTGAAGAAATACGGAACTGAGAGAGAGACAATATGGCCAGTGGGAGACAAATCATGCTTGATGGAGATTGGTGGAGTACCATGAGGGGATTAAAGAAAACTTGCAGATGTGGGAAGTCAAGTGGATGTTGCTTTTTGAGGTTTCAGCAAAGCTTTTTAGACAGTATCACAAGAGGTTGGACACCAAGGTTGGGCGGTCAAGGCATAGATGGAGTGCTGTTGAAATAAATTGGAAATTGGCTGAAGGCAAGAAAACAAAGACTGGTTGTTTGTGGGGCTTGGTCCATGTGGAAGTAGGTAATACGCAGGATGTTTTGGGGATCAGTGCTGTGACTTACAATGTATAAAATTTCTTGGGAGCGGATTCAGAAAATGAAACGCCAAACCTAAATAGCAAATTGGGAGGAATGGCGAGCAACAGGGTGTTCAGAAACTGAAGCACTGGGATGGATTGACTAATAAATGGCAAATGTCATCTAATTTTTTTTATTTATTCATGTGCGAGTTGGGTGTCGCTGGCAAGGCCAGCATTTATTACCCTTCCCTAATTGCCCTTGAGAAGGTGGTGGTGAGCTGTCTTCTTAAACTGCTGCAGTCCTTGGGGTGTAAGTACACCAACAGTGCTGTTAGGAAGGGAGTTCCTGGAATTTGACCCAGCGACAGTGAAGGAACGGCGATACAGTTCCAAGTCAGGATGGTGTGTGGCTTAGAGGGGAACTTGTAGATGGTGTTCCCATGCATCTGCTGCCTTCTAGGTGGTAGAGGTCACAGGTTTGGAAGGTCCTGTGGAAGGAGCCTTGGTGAGTTGCTGCAGTGCATCTTGTAGATGGTACACACTGCTGCCACTGTGCGTCCGTGGGGAAGGGAGTGAATGTTGAAGGTGATGGATGAGGTGCCAATCAAGTGGATTGCTTTGTCCTCGATGGTGTCAAGCTTCTTGAGTGTTGGAGCTACACCTATCCAGGCGAGTGGAGAGTGTTCCATCACACGCCTGACTTGTGCCTTGTAGATGGTGGGCAGGCATTGGGAAAGTCAGGAAGTGAGTTACTCGCTGCATGAATCCTAGCCTCTGACCTGCTCTTGCTAGCCACAGCATTTATGTGATTGGTCCAGTTCAGTTTCTGGTCAATGGTAATCCCCAGGATTTTGATAGTGGGGATTCAGCGATGGTAATGCCATTGAACGTCAAGGGGAAATGGTTAGATTCTCTCTTGTTGGAAATGGTTATTGCCCAGCACTTGTGTGGTGTGTATGTTACTTGCCACTTATCAGCTCAAGCCTGGATGTTGTCCAGGTCTTGTTGCAACTGAGGAATTGCGAATTGTGCTGAACATTGTGCAATCGTCAGCGAACATCCCCCACTTTTGACCTTATAATGGAGGGAAACTCATTGATGAAGCAGCTGAAAATGGTTGGGCATTGGACACTACCCGAGGAACTCCTGCAGTGATCGACAAATAACTTGTATTAATATAGTGCCTTTAACATAAAACTTCCTGAGGCACATCACAGGAGCGTTATAAAACAAAATATGACACCGAGCCATATGATGTGATGTTAGGTCTGATCAAAAACTTGGTCAAAGTGGTAGGTTTTAAAGAGTGTGTTAAAGGAGAAAAGTGAGGTATAGAAGCAGAGAAGTTTAGGGAGGGAATTCCAAGCCTACGCAGCTGAAGACATGGCCATCAGTGGTGGAGCAATTTAATTCTGGGATGCACAAGAGACTAGAATTAGATGAGCGCAGATATCCTGGTGGGTTATGGGGCTGGAGGAGATAACAAAGATAGGGAGGGGAGAGGCTATGGAGGGACTTGAAAACCAGGATCAGAATTTTGAAAAAAGACATTTCTTTACCTGGAGCCAATGTAAATCAGTGAGCACAGGGGTGATGGGTAAACAGAACTTGGTGCAAGTTAAGACATGGGCAGCAGAGGTTTGGATGGCCTCAAGATTACGGAGGGTAGAATGTTGGAGACCAGACAGGAGTGCGTTGGAATTGTCTAGTCTAGAAGTAACAAAGGCATGAATGAGGATTTCAGCAGCAGATGTACTGAGATGAGCAAAGTTGGGTGACGTTAGGGAGTTGGAAATAGGCAGTCTCAGTGATGGCACGAAAATGCGGTCAAAAGCTCATCTCGGGGGTCAACTATGACACCAAGATTGCGAACTGACTGGTTTAGTCTCAACCTGTTTCCAGGGGGAGGGATGGAGTTGGTAGCTAGGGAACGGAGTTTGGAGTGTGGATTGAAAACAATGGCTTCAATCTTCTCAATATTTAATTGGAGGAAATTTCTGCTTGTCCAGTACTCAATGTCGAATAAGCAGACTGATAATTTAGCAACAGTGGAGGAGTTGAGACAGGTGGTGGTGAGGTAGAGCTGGGTGTCGTTAGTCTACATGTGAAAGCTAGCGCTGTGCTTTCGGATGATGTTGCTGACGGGCAGTGGGTAGATGAGGAAAAGGAGGGGGCTAAGGATAGATTCCTGGGACTCCAGAGGTGGTGATGTGGGAGTGGGAAGAGAAGCCACTGCAAGTGATATTCTGGCTATGATTAGATAAGGAGCCTTGGTAAGTTGGAACTAGGCGAGTGCAGTCCTACCCAGCTGGACGAAAATGGAGAGGTGTTGGAGGAGTTTGGTGTGGTCAACCGTGTCAAAGGCTGCAGACAGGTCCCAGCTGTTCTGTCTTCCTTTAACATAAACTCCAAGATGTCTTTCTGCACAACGAGCATCATTGAAATACATGTTGTTGCTCACAGCTCAGAAATGAAGCATTGGCGGAAAGATAAGGACACCCTGTTGAAAAAGCTGGTTGAGGCTGAGATGGATGGAGCAGCTGCAGCCAAACAGGTTGCAGCCCTGCGTAGTGCCATCAGTAAACTGCGCATGGTGAGTATGATTTTTCTTCTACTTTTTTAGCTTGCACTTTTCAGTCTTTTTTAAAAGTTGCTTCCCACCATCCCGGCACGTCCCATACTGCTAATGGGGAACTGCAAATGCTTAGCACCCGAAATAAAATTGGTGGAAAGGAAGGCTAATGTTTTGGTCATGATCCTTCATGCCAGTGGGCTGACAAGTCAGTCTTTCTCATCGCATGTTGATCTACCTTCTGCAAATTTCTATTTTCTGTTTTTGCTTGGTGTTTCTTTAATAGGACTTCGCTGCTAGCATAGTTCTTTCTAGAACTTTGAAGCCCATGCCTTGTGTGTCATGATGCCATTCTTGAGATGTATTCAGGAGAACTTTTTTGCCCACTATGTAGCAAGTCCAACAAGAGAGGGTGCACTTTTAGACTTTGTTTTAGGAAATAAAGATGGGCAGGTGGAAGGAGTGGCAGTGGGAGAGCATTTTGGTGGTAGTGACCATAATTCAGTCAGTTTTAACATAATTATGGAAAAGGACAGAGATAGGACAGGAGTTAGAGTTCTCAATTGGGGCAAGGCCAATTTTACTAAACTGAGGAGTGATTTAGCGAAAGTGGACTGGAAACAGCTACTTAAAGGTAAATCAGTGTCAGTGGGAGGCATTCAAAGGGGAGATTCAGGGGGTTCAGGGTAAGGATGTTCCCACAAAGAAAAAGGGTGAGGCGGCCAAATCTAGAGCCCCATGGATGTCAAGGAGCCTACAGGGTAAGATAAGGCAGAAAAGGAAAGCTTATGTCCAACACTCAGAACTCAATATTACAGAAAGCTGAGGTGCATAGAAAGTGGAGGTGTGAGATCAAAAAGGAAATTAGGAAAGCAAAGAGAGGGCACGAAAGAATATTGGCAAGCAAAATCAAGGTGAATCCAAAGATGTTTTATCAATACGTTAAGAGTAAGAGGATAACTAAGGAGAGAATAGGGCCCATAAAAGACCAAAAAGGTAACCTATGTGTAGGAGCGGAAGATATTGGTATAGTTCTTAATGAATACTTTGCATCTGTCTTCACAAAAGAGGGGGACGATGCAGATATTGTAGTTAAAGAGGAAGAATGTGAAGTATTGGATGTGATAAAGAGGGAGCGAGGAAGTAGTAATGGGATTAGCATTCTTGAAAGTTGATAAATCACCAGGGCCAGATGAAATGTATCCTCGGCTGTTAAAAGAAGTAAGAGAGGAAATAGCAGAAGGTATGACCATCATTTTCCAGTCCTCACTGGATGCAGGTGTGGTATTGGAGAATTGCTAACGTTGTACCTTTGTTTAAAAAGGGAACCAAGGATAGACCGAATAATTTCAGGCCAGTCAGTTTAACCTCAGTAGTGGCAAATTATTGGAATTTATTCTGAGAGATAGGATAAACTGTCACTTAGAAAAGCACAGGTTAATCAAGGGTAGTCAGCATGGATTTGTTAAGGGAAGATCTTGTTTGACCAACTTGATCAAATATTTTGAAGAAGTAACAAGGAAGTTGAGAGTAGTGCAGTCGATTTGGTCTACATGGATTTTAGCAAGGCTTTTGACTAGGTCCCACATGGCAGACTGGTTTAAAAAAAAAAAAAAAAATCCTGTGGGATCCAGAGAAATGCAGCAAGGTGGATACAAAATTGGCTCAGTGGCAGGAAACAAAGGGTAATTGTTGGGTGTTTTTGCGACTGGAGGGCTGTTTCCAGTGGTGTTCCGCAGGGCTCACTACTGGGTCCTCTGCTTTTTGTGGTATATATTAACGATTTGGACATAAATGCTAGGGGCGTAATCAAGAAGTTTGCCGAAGGCACAAAGATTGACCTTGTGGTAGATAGCGAGGAGGATAGCTGTAGGCTACAGGAAGATATTGATGGTCTGGTCAGATGGGCAGAAAAGTGGCAAATGGAATTCAACTTGGAGAAGTGTGAGGTGATGCAATTGGGGAAGCTAAACAAGGCAAAGGAATACACGATTAATGGGAAAATACTGAGAAGTGTAGAGGAAGTGAGGGCCCTTGGAGTTGAATGTCCACAGATCCCTGAAGGTAGCAGGACAGGTCGATAAGGTGGTTAAGAAGGCATATGGAATCCTTTCCTTTATTAGCTGAGGTATAGAATATAAGAGCAGGGAGGTTATGCTGGAACTGTATAACTCATTGTTTAGGCCACAACTTGAGTACTGTATGCAGATCTGGTCACCTCATTGCAGAAAGGATGTAAGTGCACGAGAAACGGTACAGAGGTGATTTATGAGGATGTTGCCAGGACTGGAAAAATGCAGCTATGAGGAAAGATTGGGTAGGCTGGAGTTGTTCTCCTTGGAACAGAGAAGGCTGAGGGGAGATCTGATTGAAACATACGAAATTTTGACGGGCCTGGATAGAGTGGAGGTTAAGGGTCTATTCACCTTAGCAGAGAGGTCAGTGACGAGGGGTCATAGATTTAAAGTGAATGGTAGAAAAATTAGAGGGAAGATGAGGAAAAACTTTTTCACCCAGAGAGTGGTAGGGGTCTGGAACCTGCTGCCTGAAGTTTATGTTTAGTTTAGAGATACAGCACTGAAACAGGCCCTTCGGCCCACCGAGTCTGTGCCGACCATCAACCACCCATTTATACTAATCCTACACTAATCCCATATTCCTACCACATCCCCACCTGTCCCTATATTTCCCTACCACCTACCTATACTAGGGGCAATTTATAATGGCCAATTTACCTACCAACCTGCAAGTCTTTTGGCTTGTGGGAGGAAACCGGAGCACCCGGAGGAAACCCACGCAGACACAGGGAGAACTTGCAAACTCCACACAGGCAGTGCCCAGAATTGAACCCGGGTCGCTGGAGCTGTGAGGCGGCAGTGCTAACCACTGCGCCACTGTGCCGCCCTTAAAGGGTAGTTGAGGCAGAAACCCTCAATTCATTCAAAAGGGGTCTGGGTATACACCTCAAGTGCCGTAAGCTACAGGACTGCAGACCAAATGCTGGAAGGTGGGATTAGAATAGGTGGATTGTTTTTCAGCCAGCGCAGACACGATGGGTCAAGTGGCCTCTTTCTCTGCCTTGAACTTTCTATGATTCTATGCCAACTTAAGCTTGAGGCCAAGTGGAGAACAGAGGAGAATGTCAACAGCTATCTTTGAAAATTTTGAAGTTAAACCTGCTAGTTCAAAACCCAGGGGTTTTTGCTTCTTGCAGTCCAAAAGGATATATGTTTTAAGTCTTGACCACTCAAATTTAATAGATGGTCCTGAAAAGCACCCTGTTAAAACCAAACCACTGCTAGCCCTTTCACTGGCCAGAGTGTACTGCTAGGAGACTGGATTAGTCAATTCAGCATTGTCAAATTCCAATCATAGGCTTATTTTATGGAGAGAGGCTATCTGATTAATATAAAAGCAAAGTACTGCAGATGCTGGAAATCTGAAATAAAAACAAAGTGCTGGAAATACTCAGCAGGTCTGGCAGCATCTGTGGAGAGAGAAGCAGCATTAACGTTTCAGGTCTGTGACCTTTCATCGGATTCTGATTAGTTTGCTGCTAACCCAACAACCGGAAAGTGAATGTGTTCAACCTTTCCAAGGCAGTGAAGAAAGCAAGTAAAGTGTACAACTAAGGGTGTGACTATTGAGCCTAAGGAGGTGATAAATTTATATCTGGCATTGGTGAGGCTACATCTGGAATATTTTGTGTTTTGCTCTCCATATGGCAGGAATGATGTAGAATTGTTAGAGGGAGTCCAGAGCAGGTTACAAGACTGATTCCTGAATTTAGAAGGCTGACAAATGCGAGTTCACCTTAGAGAAAAGTCGGATGAGGGGGGAAACGTGTTTGAGCTCTTTGATTTTCAGTTAGATGCAGGAAAATTCTTCTGTTGGGTGCAAGATTCAAGGACGAGGGAACACAGTTTAAAGTTGTCAAAGGAAAATAAGGAAGTTAGGCTTTTTTTCAGTAAAAGGGTCATATTTTTGAACAGAGTAATGGCAGGATGGTGAAACAGAAAAATGGCAGGATTTTTTTTGAATTGGATGAATTAGGGAAAGGAATATTAGACTATTCTAGAATTATATTACGGCACCTGATTGAATAGTACAGCACTGAAGGGGACCATTCAGCCCATCGCTGTGCCAGCTCTTTTGGCACGCAGTCTAGTCTGTCCCATTCTTTCCCCATTTCTCTGCAATTTGTTCTCCTTCAAATATTTATACAATTCCCTTTTGAAGGTTACTGTTGAATTTGTATCCATCACCCTATCAGGGAGTGAGTTCCAAATCCTTAAAGTTTCCTCATGTCGCCGCTGGTTCTTTTGCCAGCCACCTTAAATCTGTGCCCTCTAGTTATGACTTTCACCTATTGAAAACTTTTATCTAAATCCTTCATAATATTAACACCTCTATCAAATCTCTAAGCTTCTTTTCCCGAAGGTGAACAACTCCAGCTTCTTCGGTGTATGCACATAACTGTAATCCCTTATTCCCTGCAACCATTCTAATAAATCTCTTCTGTACCCTGTCAAGAGCCCAAAATATGGTGCCCAGAATTGGACAATACTGCAGCTGGGGCTGAACTGATGTTTGTAGGCCCAGCAAAATTTACTGGCTTCTGCACACCATGCCTCTGTTTATGAAGCCCATAATCCCATATGCTTTATTAACTGCTTTGTTAACCTATCCTGTCAGCCTCAAAGACTTGTGCAGAAGCATCCCCAGATCTCTCTCACCTTGCACCCCCCTTTAAAATTATAGCATTTAGCATGTATTGTCTCTCTTCAGTCCTCCTACCAAAATGCATCACCTCACACTCTTCTGCGTTTAACTTAAGACCGCAATTGTTGACAACGCGATCGGTAGGTGGCGCTGTTTTGGCACATGCGCAAATCCAGCATGTGCCACGAAAACGTCACAGCTTGCGACTGTAGCAGCTGCCAGGACTAAAGATGGCGCTGCTCAAAGAATCACAGAGATAAAACCTAACAAACACGTGGCAGAATACAATGGCCGGAGTGAGAGAGTGGAGCGGGGCGGGAAGAAAGAGGGAGGGGGAGAAGGGGAGAAAGAGGGAGGGGGGGAGAAAGAGGGAGGGGGGGAGGAGAGGAAGGAAGGGGAGAGAGTGGGGGGGGAGGGGAGCAGCGGAGCGGAAGAGGAGCGCCTTTTCTGTGCATGCGCCATAAACACAACAGCAAAAGACTTACTGGACAGTCCCTGTACCCGGTGACGACAAGGTCTTCGCACGCTCATTCCCCGCGGCTCTCTACGGCCTCTCGCTTCTGGCCCTCTCCATTCAGCCGTTCCCTCCAGCTGCGGATGCCCAATCCAGTTGCTTTCTCCCCTACCCAGTTGCTTTCTCCCCTATTTCTCCCCTACCCAGTTGCTTTCTCCCCTACCCAGTTGCTTTCTCCCCTACCCAGTTGCTTTCTCCCCTACCCAGTTGCTTTCTCCCCTACCCAGTTGCTTTCTCCCCTACCCAGTTGCTTTCTCCCCTACCCAGTTGCTTTCTCTACTTCTCCACAGTACTTCAGGCATTGCAACTGTTTGGTCCCTGCATTTTGCATGCTCCCTCTCCCCACCTCTCCCCACCCCTACCCCCCTACCTCCACCGCTCCACCATAGTTGAATATCTGAAGTGCAGTTGCAAAGTCGGGGAAATAGCATGCAAAACAAAACCTCAACAATTCTGGGTTTAATTATTGAAAAGTTTTATTAAGTTAATTAAGTATACGAGGAACTGCTGTGCATGGATACATGAGTGTTGTGTCCAGCATTCCCGTTAGACAGACAGGCCGAGTCTCTGCTATGCACAGCTAAAAAGATTGTTCCTGGAGAGCCTTGTGGTGAATCAACGCTTGGCTCTCTATTCCACTACTGTATTGTCCATGTGAAGAAGGCAAAGTCACAAGAGTCTGAGCTCAGTCTATTCTTGGTGAATGTTCCCCAAGCGCATCCCAATGTGCATTCCCAATTCATCCATAAATGCAATGTTCCTTTCCACATCGTGATAAGCTCCGCAGCATGATCCAGTTGCCTTCGTTGCTTGAATGCTGACCGTAAGTCTCGAGGATTGTTTTCTCGACGGCATGTTTTACATAAAAAGAAGAAAAGCAAATCAGAGTCAGAGCTTGCCTCCCTCCATCCACTGAAATTACTGTTGTGCACACCTTTTTAAGTTCTGCAGTGAAGGCACCAATTGATAACGTCGCCAATGAAGCACTTATTACCCACCTCAGATGCAGGAATCATCACAACCTTGCGTCATCTCCTGCACTGCCTCCTTTGCTTGAATGCCGTCCTTGAGTGTCAAGGATTGTTTTCTCAAGGGCACATTTTACATGAAAGGAAATAATGAAAGAACATCAGTGTCAGAGCTTCCCTCCCTCCAATGAAATTACTGTTGCGCATGCTTTATGCTCTGCAGTATAGGCCAATGAATCACTTAGTACCCATCTCAGCTGTAGGAGTCAGGATGATGTAACTGCCCCTATCTCGTGATGGTTCAATGCTGCTCTCAGGGAAAACATGAATGATGTGAGGGTGCTGGAAAAAGAAGCACATTTCTTTTGGACTATGAACATAAAGCAGGCCATTTAGCCCAGCTATTCCCTGCTAGTGGTTATGCTACTCGTGCGTCTTCCCATCCATTCCCATTTAATCCTGCCTACTACTATCAGCATCATCTTCCATTTCTTTCACTCTTATCTACCTTTGCCTTAAAGCAACACTGAGGATGGAGAATGGTGTGGCTGCACTCCCACCTCACCAGTTGTGTACGCAGCAAGAGCATTCACATTTGTGCTACCACTGGACACGGCATGCTTGTTTCTTTTAGTGCTCAGTCTCCTCTTGCTGAATGTTCTCCAAGTGCTTGACACCTTTGGACGCCTTCTCTGCTTGACAGGCAGCAGCTGGCAATTGCGGAGTCTCACAAGGTTGTTTCAAGGGCGGATGGGGAAACATGTGGCTGTGTGTCCACGTGCACTGCTCGGATGGGTGCAGGAACAGGTGGCTGTGTGTCCATGTGCACTGCTTGGATGGGTGCAGGAACAGGTGACTTTGTAACTGAACAGCAAGGAGAGGGTACCGCAGGTGGGGGAAGTGGAGCTTTGAACAGGCAGGCGTATGTATGGTCCATCAGATCATTAGGCCAGGGGGTGAAACGCTCAGGATCCATGGATTGTGGCACGCAACTGATGTCCAGCGCATGGCCACCTCCATCCGAAGGTGCTTCCGGGCAATTGTTGGGCAAATTAATTGGCTCCATCTCATCAGCCAGTCCTTGTGTTTATGGCGCATGCACAGAAAAAGGCACTCCCCTTCCGCTCCGCTGCTCCCCCCGACCTCCCTCCCCCCCCCCCCCCGACCTCCCTCCCCCCCCCCCCCCCCGACCTCCCTCCCCCCCCCCCCCCCGACCTCCCTCCCCCCCCCCCCCCCCCCGACCTCCCTCCCCCCCCCCCCCCCCCGACCTCCCTCCCCCCCCCCCCCCCGACCTCCCTCCCCCCCCCCCCCCCCGACCTCCCTCCCCCCCCCCCCCCCGACCTCCCTCCCCCCCCCCCCCCCCGACCTCCCTCCCCCCCCCCCCCCCCCCTCCCCCCCCCCCCCCCCGACCTCCCTCCCCCCCCCCCCCCCCCGACCTCCCTCCCCCCCCCCCCCGACCTCCCTCCCCCCCCCCCCCCCGACCTCCCTCCCCCCCCCCCCCCGACCTCCCTCCCCCCCCCCCCCCGACCTCCCTCCCCCCCCCCCCCCGACCTCCCTCCCCCCCCCCCCCCCGACCTCCCTCCCCCCCCCCCCCGACCTCCCTCCCCCCCCCCCCCCGACCTCCCTCCCCCCCCCCCCCCGACCTCCCTCCCCCCCCCCCCCCCCGACCTCCCTCCCCCCCCCCCCCCGACCTCCCTCCCCCCCCCCCCCGACCTCCCTCCCCCCCCCCCCCGACCTCCCTCCCCCCCCCCCCGACCTCCCTCCCCCCCCCCCCGACCTCCCTCCCCCCCCCCCCGACCTCCCTCCCTCCCCCCCCCCCCGACCTCCCTCCCCCCCCCCCGACCTCCCTCCCCCCCCCCCCCCCCGACCTCCCTCCCCCCCCCCCCCCGACCTCCCTCCCCCCCCCCCCCCGACCTCCCTCCCCCCCCCCCCCCGACCTCCCTCCCCCCCCCCCCCCGACCTCCCTCCCCCCCCCCCCCCGACCTCCCTCCACCCCCCCCGACCTCCCTCCACCCCCCCCGACCTCCCTCCACCCCCCCCGACCTCCCTCCACCCCCCCCGACCTCCCTCCACCCCCCCCGACCTCCCTCCACCCCCCCCGACCTCCCTCCACCCCCCCCGACCTCCCTCCCCCCCCCCGACCTCCCTCCCCCCCCCCCGACCTCCCTCCCCCCCCCCGACCTCCCTCCCCCCCCCCCGACCTCCCTCCCCCCCCCCCGACCTCCCTCCCCCCCCCCCCGACCTCCCTCCCCCCCCCCCGACCTCCCTCCCCCCCCCCCGACCTCCCTCCCCCCCCCCCGACCTCCCCCCCCTCCCCCCGACCTCCCTCCCCCCCCCCGACCTCCCTCCCCCCCCCCCGACCTCCCTCCCTCTCCCCCCCCCCCGACCTCCCTCCCTCTCCCCCCCCCCCGACCTCCCTCCCTCTCCCCCCCCCCCCGACCTCCCTCCCTCTCCCCCCCCCCCCGACCTCCCTCCCTCTCCCCCCCCCCGACCTCCCTCCCTCTCCCCCCCCCCGACCTCCCTCCCTCTCCCCCCCCCGACCTCCCTCCCTCTCCCCCCCCCCGACCTCCCTCCCTCTCCCCCCCCCCGACCTCCCTCTCCCCCCCCCCGACCTCCCTCCCCCCCCCCCCCCGACCTCCCTCCCCCCCCCCCCCGACCTCCCTCCCCCCCCCCCCCCGACCTCCCTCCCCCCCCCCCCCGACCTCCCTCCCTCCCCCCCCCCCGACCTCCCTCCCCCCCCCCCGACCTCCCTCCCTCCCCCCCCCCCGACCTCCCTCCCCCCCCCCCCCGACCTCCCTCCCCCCCCCCCCCGACCTCCCTCCCCCCCCCCCCCGACCTCCCTCCCCCCCCCCCCCGACCTCCCTCCACCCCCCCCGACCTCCCTCCACCCCCCCCGACCTCCCTCCACCCCCCCCGACCTCCCTCCACCCCCCCCGACCTCCCTCCACCCCCCCCGACCTCCCTCCACCCCCCCCGACCTCCCTCCACCCCCCCCGACCTCCCTCCACCCCCCCCGACCTCCCTCCACCCCCCCCGACCTCCCTCCACCCCCCCCGACCTCCCTCCACCCCCCCCGACCTCCCTCCCCCCCCCCCGACCTCCCTCCCCCCCCCCCGACCTCCCTCCCCCCCCCCCGACCTCCCTCCCCCCCCCCCGACCTCCCTCCCCCCCCCCCCGACCTCCCTCCCCCCCCCCCCGACCTCCCTCCCCCCCCCCCGACCTCCCTCCCCCCCCCCCGACCTCCCTCCCCCCCCCCCGACCTCCCTCCCCCCCCCCCGACCTCCCTCCCCCCCCCCCCGACCTCCCTCCCCCCCCCCCCGACCTCCCTCCCCCCCCCCCCGACCTCCCTCCCCCCCCCCCCGACCTCCCTCCCCCCCCCCCCGACCTCCCTCCCCCCCCCCCGACCTCCCTCCCCCCCCCCCGACCTCCCTCCCCCCCCCCCGACCTCCCTCCCCCCCCCCCGACCTCCCCCCCCTCCCCCCGACCTCCCTCCCCCCCCCCGACCTCCCTCCCCCCCCCCGACCTCCCTCCCTCTCCCCCCCCCCCCGACCTCCCTCCCTCTCCCCCCCCCCCCCGACCTCCCTCCCTCTCCCCCCCCCCCGACCTCCCTCCCTCTCCCCCCCCCCCGACCTCCCTCCCTCTCCCCCCCCCCGACCTCCCTCCCTCTCCCCCCCCCCGACCTCCCTCCCTCTCCCCCCCCCGACCTCCCTCCCTCTCCCCCCCCCCGACCTCCCTCCCTCTCCCCCCCCCCGACCTCCCTCCCTCTCCCCCCCCCGACCTCCCTCCCTCTCCCCCCCCCGACCTCCCTCCCTCTCCCCCCCCCGACCTCCCTCCCTCCCCCCCCCCCCCCGGGTCCCTTCCCTCCCCCCCCATCCCTTCTCCACCCCCCCATCCCTTCCCTCCCTTGAAATGTTTTCAAACCAACTTAACAACAGGGACTGGAGCACATGCGTTGCCCCAGACAATGTAAATATTTTCAGAGCAACTTACCTTGGAACAATCTCCTCTGTCTAATAAAAATGAAGCAAATGTCCAAAATGACTAAATAGTTGAGATAAAATGCCCGACGAAACCTCTCCTCCTTCCATTTTCAAAAACTCGCGCCGAAGCTTTCGGAAGATTGACGCACATGCGCACACGGTCTCAGGCCCTCTGCACATGCGCTGCGGTCTGGATTGCCAGGACCAGTTTGCGCATGCACAGAGGCCAACCTGGCGTGTTCCCCGAGGAAGATGACGTTACGCGATGACGTCATCTGCGCATGCGCAAACTGGTCCTTGCAATCCGGACTGCAGCGCATGCGCAGAGGGCCTGAGACCGTGTGCGCATGTGCGCACCGTGGCGCATCCTGATGACGTAGCGTTGTCATCAATCACTTTGTTAACTTAATCTGCCATGTGTTCAACCATTCTACCAACCTGTCCATGCGCTCCTAATGTCTACCACTATCTTCATCACTGTTTACTACACTTCCAAGTTTTGTGTCATCTACAGATTTCAAAATTGTGCAAGTCTAAGTCATCAAGGTATATCAAAAATAGCAGTGGTCCTAGTACTGACCCTTGGGGAACTCTACTGATGCATCCCTCCAATCCAAAAAACAGCCATTCATTTCAGCTCTCTGATTTCTATTCCCTGGCCAACCCTATATCCATGCTGCCACTGCCCAAACCTGCCAACAATCCCAATATGCGGTACTCCATCAAATGCCTTCTGAATGTTCACGCACACATCAACTCTACTGTCTTCATCCACTCTCTCTGTAACTCATCAAAAAAGTTACAAACATCAAGTTAGTCAAACACAACCCACCTGGGAGTTTGAAAGGATAGGCTAAATGTACCAATGGCCCTCAAGTCACTCAAGAATTGCTATATGTTTTTATTACAATGTGATTATATGAATCATCTGCTGCCACTACCAATTTACATTTTTATAGTGTCTCTTGTGTAGGAAGATTATCGAGCACCCTTTGAGACAAAGGAACTCCAAGCAGCAAAGAGGTGAACAGAAAGTTTGGGTTTCGTCAAAGAATGCTTGAAGAGAATGGCTTTTAGGAGGTTTTTGAAAGCGGGGAGATAGTTGTTTTAAATTCTAGAGGCAAGGGAAGTGATAATTGAAACAGCGGCTGCCAATTGTGAAGCAAAGTACCAGAAGATACACATGGTAGTGTGTTACTGGAGACCACTAAGGAATTGTTGGTGAGGCTATTGTTGATTTTGAAGGCAAGGATGAGCAACAATAAATGGAGCAATTTTAGTTTTGTGGGAGGTTGCGGGGGTAAGGGAGGTGGTGTTGGGGGTGACAGGGAAAGAATTATTTTTCCCTGAAAAGTTGAATAACAGGTAATCTTTATTGGTATATTGTTGGACTTTGCCAAGAAATGGTTGGAAGCACACTTGGCTTTGTGATTTTTCTCGGTGCAAATTTCTAATGTCATTATGGAGTGGGAAAGGAAGGGAAGGGAAGAACTGCATGAGAGGATGATTCAATGTATTTCCGAGGAGAAGGAGGACAAATTTTTTCAGTGGGTTTCTTCCTTCAAGTGATTTGCTCCTCCATATGACCATGTGCAACAGTAGTACCTGTGAACTTAACATTCTTTCTATATTTTAAGGAGAAGCAGATATCTATGTCAGAAAGTAACCTGCTGTCACGGCAGAAGGAGTTGCTACTGCAGAAACTGGAAACTTTTGATGCAACAAATCGAGTGGTTCGGCAGCTACTTAAGGAACAGCACACGCAGGAGGTGAGGTTTTAACAGCCCCAGGGGAATTTTAATTCTTTTCCTTAGTTGTATCCATATAAAGCTTTCTCTTGAGTTTTCACTTCTGTTTGGAGTTAATTTCTGATCAGTTGGTACTCTGAGTACCACATCTAAGAAAATATTTATTTATTTCTTGTCAGCTGTAGCTCAGTGGCAGCACTCTTGTCTCTGATTTAGGAGGTCGTGGGGGAGTTCAAGTCGCACTGCAGATTCTTGAGCACAATCAAGGCCGACTCTTCAGTTCAGTACTGAGGGAGTGTAGCATGGTCAGAGATGCAGTGTTTTAGATGAGATGTTAAATTGCAGCCCCGTCCACCCTCTAGGTGGACATAAAAGATCTTGTGGCACTATTTTGAAAAAGTGCAGGGGATTCCCTTTTGTGTCCTGACCAATATATATATATATATATATATATATATATCTCAATCAACATCACTAAAACTGATTATCTGGTCGTTATCACATTACTATATGGGAGCTAGCTGTGTATAAATTGGCTGTTTCCTATAACAGTGACTACATTTTCAAAAATGCTTCATTGGCTGTAAAGTACTTTTGGACATCCTGAAGTCATGAAAGGTGCTAAATGCAAGTCTTTTTATTTCTTTAAATGGGCTTCCAGAACCTGAAATATTGAGTTTCTTTTAATTAGTTACAAGTGGCTGCTGGATTGTGTGGTAAACACTGAGCCATACGGACCAGGCATGTTCCAGCTTCAGTTCCATAACCATTCTGTGCTGCTAGCAGGTCTCAGCCATGGTGGCAATGATGCTACAAGTTGGTCTTGGCAGGGTGGTGGTGGGGTGGTGATCTTTGGCCTAGAAAGGAATTAAGTCAGTCAAGTTTACACTACTGGTATTTATCCAGTGATTGCTATATCATAGAATAGAACACAGAATGGTTACAGCACAGAAGGAGGCCATTCGGACTGTCATGCCCATGCAACTCAGCTAGTCCCATTCCCTCGCCTTTTCCCTGAGCCCCTGCAATTTTTTTCTGTTAAAATAATTATCTAATGCCCTTTTGAAAGCCATGATTGAGTCTGCCTCTGCCACAGTCTGCATTCTAGATCAGATCCTAACCTTTGCTGCATTTTTGAAAAAAAAGTGTTTTCATGAAGTTGCTTCTGGTTCTTTTGTCAATCACCTTAAATCTGTGTCCTCTGGTTCTCGACCTTCGACCAATGTGAACAGTTTCTAATTTCTCTGCCCAGATCCATCTTGATTTTGAACACCTTAATCAAATCTCCCCTCAGCCTTCTCTGAGGACAGCCCCAGCTTTGCCAATCTATCCACATAACTGAAGTCTCACATCTCAGAACTATTCTCATAAATCATTTCTGTACTTACTCTAATGGTTCATATCCTTCCTGAAATGTGGTGCCCAAAATTGGACACAGTACTTCAATGAGGCCAAACCAGTGTTTTATGAAGATTCATCATAACTTCATTGCTTTTGTATTCTGCCTCTATTTATAAAGCCCAGGAATCTGTATGCCTGATTAACTGCTTACTCAACCTGCCCTGCTACCTTTAGCGATTTGTGCACAAATAGTCCCAGATCCCTCTGCTCCTGCACACCCTTTAGAAATGTTTCTTTTATTTTATGGCTGCTGACAATGCGGCCATTAGGTGGCGCAGTACTAGCACATGCACAAATGCAGCCTCATCGACTGAAACTTCACTGTCTGAGAGACCTCAGGCAACTGCCAGTAATAAAAATGGCGCCGCTCAATTTGACACAAAAAAACGAATTGAACCCAAACCACCTCATCCCTCAATGGCTGCGATCGCCGTCAGCATTCCCACAACAGTACCTGCTCCCTCCCGCGATCACATCTCAATTGTCACATTCTCTTCCCCACTCTCTCCCGCAATTACTGCATCTCTTCGCTGCGCCTATGTGCTCACTGTTCTCTCCTGCTCCTGACTGCTCTCGGCTCATACCCTGCTCCCTCCCCTGTCACTTCTCCCCATGCCTCCCCCAGCTGCTTTACCAGGCAGCAAGTGGAGGGGGTGGGGGGGGGAGCAGTGAGGTAGGTACAAGCAGCGAGTAGTTGGGTGCAGGAGAGAACGGCAGAATGGAGCGGCAAGCAGACAGGAGCCGCAAAAGGTAGCGGTGCTTGCAAGAGGGAGTGGGGAAGAGAACGTGGCAAAGAGAAGCGGCGATCGCGGGAAACTTGGGGGGGGATGGAGGCAATGATCGCAGCTATTGAGGGGTGAGGTAACGCTCAGATGTTATTACGTGGTGACATCAACGCATGCATGCACGGAATCATGCTGGCAAATGCACTGATGACGATTGCTCTGCACATGTTCTATGTTGTCAGGAGACCATGTTATTTTATATTGCCTTTCCTCATTCTTCCTACCAAAATATATCACTTAACACTTCTGTAATGCTCCCTCTACACTGTCCCATCAAACACTTGCAGGGCAGGCCCAGCATAGGCACAGACACAGAGCAATTCTATATGTATGAATGTAGGTGAGGGCAAAGTTTTGTTGTATTCCCCTCAACTGAGTAGTTTTTTTATTTGCTCGTTGGACATGGGCATCACTGGCCAGGCCAGCATTTATTGCCCATACATAATTGCCCTTAAGGTGCCAGCCCTTCATGCCAAGATTCCATTCAGAGGAATGTATATTTGGATAAAGTATCAGAGGACTGTAGTTGCCGAGAGAGCCATAAAACTGCACAAGTTGCTGTCTTCAAGACAGCAGGGATGAGGGAAGAAAATCAGATAGAAATGGAATGTAATGGGAAGTTGTATATGGATCTGTAACATCTCAAACAATAGTGCATATATTTTTGGGGGAGTTTCGGGATGTTGGGAAGTGGGCTGGGGAGGACGTAGGAGTTGGTCAGACAGTTTTTAAATGACGATTTTTTTTCTGAAACATTTTTATTTCTTCCCAGGAAGGTTTTCATTAACTTGTATATATGGCAGTTGTGGCATATTTGTTTCACATAGTGCTGGCAGAAATGAATATAGGGCCATTTTGTGAAGGTATTGTGTGGTTAGATAGTGGTCCATGGTTTAATTTCCCTCTTCTTGTTAACAGACTGATGCCTTGAGGTTGTCTGAGCAAAAGGAAGCGCTCCTTGAAAAGCTGGCCCAATCAGAAGCAGAAAATGCGGTGAGTCGAGCTGATTGCAGTTTGGTGATGTAGAACGCAGGGTAGAGGAAGAGACCTTCTGTTTCACGGAAGTACGATGTTTTGGCTTGTGCTATCAGCAATGGCTATGTTTAGGTCAAATAAAATGAGTTTTTCAGGAGCTGCACCATTGCATAATCCTTTAGGTATTTGTACGTCTATGTGTGAGAATTAGACTCAGCTGTGATGCCTCCTATGCTCAAGTAGCCTGCCAAGGAGTGCACATAATCGCTGACTACTTGAGTGAGGTACAGGAGGACTCCTGTGCAGAAACTGATCTCCTTTGAAGGGGAAGGTAAAAAGTTAGCAAGGATAATAAAATGACTGATCACACTAGAGATATGATGCAACAGCTTTCATTTATCTAGCGCCTCAAACATAGCAAAACATCCCAAGGCATTTCGCAGGAGTGTAATTGCACAAAAATTGATACTAGATCAAGGAAAAAGACAATGGGACAAATGACTAAAAATTTGGTCAAAAACCTATTAATATTTCTATGCATATATGGATATTTAAATGGTACCTTTTCAAATATGTGAAATGAGGACCTCGGGAAACCAGTGATGTCTTGGGTAGGAGGTTATTATGTCACATACACAGGTATGCAGTAGACATGGGAATTCTGAAATCTCAAATTGTATTTAATTTTTTTTCATATTACTTTTTAGCGCTTGTCAGTGAAGCTGCAGGAGATTGAAAATCAGATTGACCAACTCCTTATTCAGTATCGAACAGAAAAGGTAAGTGTGAGGGAGAAAAGGTGGCAAACTAAACTGAAGTGGACTTACAATCTTTTCTCTTTACAATCTGTTATCTCCAGTCCTATGACTCGTTTTAGGAATGGTTTCTTGTGACTAATAATTGGTGCAGCAGCCTCTTTGTTTTAGCACAATTTATGTTGTGCTAACGTTTACATAGAAAGTTCAAAAGCATTTTCCCCCATCGTGTCATTCTTGGGAGTGGTTTTTGACCCTTACCTTCAGTGACGCACTGGTACATGGGTTGGAGAATCTCCTTTCTGTGTTCTCGTTAAGCAAAGCTCTTCACTAAGATCAAAGGGTCACTGAATTTACCCTATAGTGCCACCTCAATCTCTTCAAAAAGGAGTGAGGGCACCAGGTTATGTGGGCATGCTCAGCTGCTCCTTCCTTTCTCTTCCAGATTCACCTGTGGAACTCAGCCAGAAAAGAAATGTTTGGACTTGGGAATATTTCTGCAGCTAGATTCAATGAGAGGCAACATGCCATGCAATTTGCAAGTGTTAAGGTGTCCAAGGGAATGCATATTATAAGTTGTAAACAAACAGATTAGGGTCACCATGCAGGCAACCTTGTACATATGAGACAATTTCTATTTCAAGCAAATTTAGCTAACATTCCCTGAAGCAGTTTTACTTTCATGATGCAGCTAATAAAAAAAAAATCAGGGTTATGTGAGATTTGTTGATCGAAACATTTTTCAGACTGGAGCTGTGAAGAGAAGAGACTAGAGAAGCTGGGCTCTTTTGTCCAAAAGTGATTTGACATTTTTTTTTATTCTCTTGGGATGTGGGCGTTGCTGGCAAGGCCAACATTTGTTGCCCATCCCTAATTGTTCTTCATAATTGAGTGGTTTTCTAGGCCATTTCAGAGAGCAGTTAAGAGTCAACCACATTGCTGTGGATCTGGAGTCACATGTATGCGGAATCACATGTAAGCCAGACCAGGTGAAGACGACAGGTTTCCTTCCCTAAAGGACTTCAGTGAACCAGATGGGTTTTTACGAAAATCGATGATAGCTTCACGGGGCCATTACTGAGACTAGCTTTCAATTCCAGATTTCTTTTATTAACTAATTGAATTTAATTCAATCAGCTGCTGTGGTGGGATTTGAACCCATGTACCCAGGGCATTCGCCCAGACCTCTGGATTACTAGTTCAGTGACATTACCACCATGTCACTGGCTCCCATGGGTTTTGTTAAGGTAAATCAAGAAAAGTTATTTCACTGAATCTGGAACTAGGAGGAATGGGTTTACGGTCACTGAAAAAACAAGGGAGATGTTAGCAGGATTTTTTGTAATGTCTCCTGCTCCTGGATATTGTGTGTTTTAATCCCATTAAGAGCAGTAGACTGGACAATTATACGCTAGTCTGAATTAGTGTCCATCCTATTCTGTGATGAAGAGATGTAGAAAGTTGTCCATCTAGTGCAAGATGATAAGTGTTGCTCATGACAAACCTCTATTAGTTACAGGCACACAAGCTGGCACAGCTACACCATGATTCTGTACTAATCCAAAATGTCTGGTGCAGAATACACACAGCAAATCTACCTCCAATGTTGTCACACAAAACTCTTGAACTACACCTTGCTGATTCACGCTAACTACAAGTTGCATTAGTCTGTAACTTTCAAATTGTCCAATGTTCCCACCACCAGGCAGGGTTAAATTTGAGATTTATGTCCTTATTGTAATACAAGCAATAACCTGTTGCAACACCAAATATCAAAAAATAAATGGTTCCATTGATGAGCAGTCCTTGAACTAACATTGCGTACTTGGGAGCTGAGCACTAAACTGCTTTAGTTACCAGACCATTTTGTTTTCCTCCTTTAGGACAATGCTCGTGCGGCAGCAGACTTGACCAAATCACTTGAAACCACACGAGCCCACCTACAAGGACAACTTCGCAGTAAAGAGGCAGATAACAATCGCATGCTCGTTCAGATTAGGGTAATCATTCTTATTTTCGCATGGTAAAACTGAAATTGAAAAGAAATCTGTTGCGCCCTGAGGGTACATTTGGACTTCTCGTGTTTTCTGCAGTTTTCTTTCAGATTTGTTAGCTTGTCTTAGTTGGTAGCACTCTTCCCCTCTGACTTTGGAGCTTGTGGCTTCAAGCCCCACTCCAGGATTTGAGCACCTAGTCTAAACTGACACTGAAGGATTACGACATTGTTGGAGGTGCTGTCCAAACATTGCAAAGGAGGGGGAGGAATTTCTGAAATGTGTTTGCGAGAACTTTTTGACCAGTATGTTCTCCATCCAACTAGGAAGGAAGCATTACTCGATCTGATGCTGGGGAATGAGATGAGCCAAATGGACCAAGTGTCTGTGGGAAAACACTTGGGTAAGAGTGGTCATCATATCATAAGGTTAGATTAGTAATGGAGAAGAGCAAGGAACAACCTAAAGTAGAACTTCTAAACTCGAAGAGGGCTAACTTCAGTGGGATGAGCGGGGATCTGGCCAGGGTAAAATAGAACCAAAGTATGACAGGAGCAACTGTAACGGAACAATGGGTAGTGTTTAAGGAGGACATGTTTCCGCTAACAAGCCAGGTACATTCCAACAAGGGCGGAAGGTAGGGGAACCAAAGCCGGGGCCCCTTGGATGACAAGGGAGATAGAGAATATGATGAAACAAAAAAAAATGTGTAATGCACCTCAGATGAACTTTTCAAGTGAGAACCAGGCAAATACAATAAATTGAGGGAGAAGTAAAGAGGCAAATAAGACTGGCAAAGAGGGAATCTGAGAATAGAGTGGCACTTAACATAAAAGGAAACCCAAAAATCTTCTACCAGAATGTAAATAGTAAAAGGCAGGGTGAGGCCTATTGGGGACAGAGAAGGTGAAAAATGCTTAGAGGTGGAAGGCTAGGCTAGAATATTTAATGAGTACTTTGTATTGGTGTTTACTAAGGAAGATGATGGATGACAAAATATTGGTAGAAGCAGAGAGAATAAAGGTGATGGATGGGGTGAAAATTGATGAGCAGAATGTACAGGAAAGGCTGGCTATGCTTAGACTGGATTAGTTGCCTCCTCTGGATGGCTTGCATCCCAAGTTGCCAAAGGAAGTGGGAGTGGAGAGAGCGGAAGGGCTTGCCATAATCTTCCAGTCTTCCCTAGATATGTGGAAGGTGCCAGAGGATTGGAGAGTGACAAAATGTGACATCCTTATTCAAGAAAGGGTGTAAGGGCGTTCCTAGTAACTACAGGCTGGTCAGTTTAACATCAGTGGTGGGTAAAGCTTTCGAAACAATAATCCAAGAAAAAAATCAACAGGTACTAGGAGAGGTTTGATTTAATTAAGGATAGACAGCACTGATTTTTAAAAGGCAGATCATTCTACACTAATCTAATTGAATTTTTTGATAAAGTAACAGAGAAGGTTGATGAAGGGAATGCGGTGGATGTAGTCTATGTGGATTTTAAGGAAGTGTTTGGCCAAGTATTATGTAAAAGACTGGTTAACAAAATTGAGTCTCATGGCGTAGGAGGGTCAGTGTCAGCTTGGATAAAAAATTGGCTTAAGGAGACAAAATAGCGAGTTGTTTTTCAGACAGGAGGGTGATAGACAGTGGTGTTCTCAAAGGGTCAGTGCTGGGACCACTGCTTTTTATTAAATGATTTGGATACTGGA
Organism: Heterodontus francisci; assembly: GCF_036365525.1. Taxonomy (NCBI): domain Eukaryota; kingdom Metazoa; phylum Chordata; class Chondrichthyes; order Heterodontiformes; family Heterodontidae; genus Heterodontus; species Heterodontus francisci. The sequence continues at coordinate 7,266,722 of NC_090402.1, read as the reverse complement.
ATACAGAGTAAAATTTCAAAAATTGCCAATGATATCAAACTTGGAGGTGTGGCAAACAGTGTGATGATACCAATTGACTGCAACAGCACATAGGCTTGCAGAATGGGCAGAAAAGTGGCAGATGGAATTTAATAGAGAAATGAGAGTTGATGCATTTTGGCAGAAGGGATAGGGTTAGGCAATATAGACTTAATGGCAGGGACCTGGGGGTTCATGTGTATAGATCTTTAAAGGTGGCAGGGCATATTGAGAGAGTAGTTAGCAAAGCATATGGGATTTTGTGGCGGCACAGTGGCGCAGTGGTTAGCACCGCAGCCTCACAGCTCCAGAGACCCGGGTTCAATTCTGGGTACTGCCTGTGTGGAGTTTGCAAGTTCTCCCTGTGTCTGCGTGGGTTTTCTCCGGGTGCTCCGGTTTCCTCCCACAGCCAAAAGACTTGCAGGTTGATAGGTAAATTGGCCATTATAAATTGCCCCTAGTATAGGTAGGTGGTAGGGAAATATAGGGACAGGTGGGGATGTGGTAGGAATATGGAATTAGTGTAGGATTAGTATAAATGGGTGGTTGATGGTCGGCACAGACTTGGTGGGCCGAAGGGCCTGTTTCAGTGCTGTATCTCTAAAAAATAAATAAATAAATAAAAGATAATGAGTACAAAAGCAGGCAAGTTATGCTGAATTTTTTATAAAACTCTGGTTAGACCACAGCTGGAATATTGTGTCCACTTCGGGTTGCCACACTTCAGGAAGCATGTGAGGGTCCTTGTAAGAGTGCAGAGGAGATTTACCAGAATGGTTCCAGACGTGAATTTAGGAGGTATGATCAGTAAGTTCACAGATGACACAAAAATTGGTGGTGTCGTAAATAGTGAGGAGGAAAGCCTTAGATTACAGGACGATATAGATGGGCTGTTTTTTTAAAAAATTCATTCATGAGATGTGGGCGTCACTGGCCAGGCCAGAATTTATTGCCCATCCCCAATTGTCCTTGAGAAGGTGGTGGTGAGCTGCCTTCTTGAACTGTTGCCGTCCATGTGGGGTAGCTACACCTACAGTGCTGTTAGGAAGGGAGTTCCAGGATTTTGACCCAGCGACAGTGAAGGAACGGCGATATAGTTCCATGTCAGGATGGTGTGTGACTTGGAGGGGAACTTGCAGGTGGTGGTGTTCCCATGCATTTGCTGCCCTTGTCCTTCTAGTTGGTAGAGTTCGTGGGTTTGGAAGGTGCTTCCTCAGGAGCCTTGGTGTATTGCTGCAGTGCACCTTGTAGATGGTACACACTGCTACCACTCTGCGTCGGTGGTGGAGGGAGTGAATGTTTGTAGATGGGGTGCCAATCAAGCGGGCTGCTTTGTCCTGGATGGTGTCGAGCTTCTGGAGTGTTGTTGGAGCAGCACCCATCCAGGCAAGTGGAGAGTATTCCATCACACTCCTGACTTGTGCCTTGTAGATGGTGGACAGGCTTTGGGGAGTCAGGAGGTGAGTTACTTGCCGCGGGATTTCTAGCCTCCGACCTGCTGTTGTAGCCACGGTATTTATATGGCTACTCCAGTTCAGTTTCTGGTCAATGGTAGCCCTTGGGATGTTGATAGTGGGGGATTCAGTGATGGTAATGCCATTGAATGTCAAGGGGAGATGGTTAGATTCTCTTTTGTTGGAGATGGTCATTGCCTGGCACTTGTGTGGCGCGAATGTTACTTGCCACTTATCAGCCCAAGCCTGAATATTGTCCAAGTCTTGCTGCATTTCGACACCGACTGCTTCAGTATCTGAGGAGTCTCGAATGGTGCTGAACATTCTGCAATCATCAGCAAACATCCCCATTTCTGAGCTGATGATTGAAGGAAGGTCGTTTATGAAGCAGCTGAAGATGGTTGGGCCTAAGACTCTACCCTGAGGAACTCCTGCAGTAATGTCCTGGAGCTCAGGTGATTGACCTCCAACAACCACAACCATCTTCCTTTGCGCTAGGTATGACCAACCAGCGGAGGGTTTTCCCCCTGATTCCCATTGACCTCAGTTTTGCTGGGGCTCCTTGATGCCATACTCGGTCAAATGCTGCCTTGATGACAAGGGCAGTCACATTCACCTCATCTCACCTGGTAAGATGGGCGGAGCAGTGAGAAATGGAATTTAATCCTGAGAAGTATAAGGTGCATTTTGGGAGGACTAACAAGGCAAGGAAATATACAATGAATGGTAGGACCCTAGGAAGTACAGAGGGTCAGAGGGAGCTTGGTCTACTTGTCCACAGATCACTGAAGGCAGCAGCACAGGTATATAAGGTGGTTAGGAAGGCATATGGGATATTTGCCTTTATTAGCCGAGGCATAGAATATAAGAGCAGGGAGGTTACGATGGAGATAACGTAAGTTAGGCCACAGCTGGCGTACTGTGTACAGTTCTGGGCACCACACTATAGGAAGGATGTGATTGCCCTGGAGAGGGTGCAGAGGAGATTGACCAGGATGTTGCCTGGGTTGGAGCATTTCAGCGATGAAGAGAGACTGAAAAGGCTAGGGTTGTTTTCCTTAGAGCAGAGAAGGCTGACGGGGGGACATGATTGAGGTATTCAAAATTATGAGGGGCATTGATAGGTTAGATAGGAATTAACTTTTTCCCTTAGTGGACGGGTCAATAACCAGGGGGCATAGATTTAAGGTAAGGGGCAGGAGGTTTAGAGGGGATTTGAGGAAAAATTGTTTCACTCATAGGGTGGTTGGGATCTGGAACACACTGCCTGAAGAGATGGTAGAGGCAGGAACCCTCACAACATTTATGAAGTATTTAAATGAGCACTTGAAACGCCATAGCATACAAGGCTACGGGCCAAGTGCTGGAAAATGGGATCAGAATAGTTAGGTGCTTGATGGCCGGCATGGACACGATGGGCCGAAGGGCCTGTTTCTCTGCTGTATGACTATGATGAATTTTAGCTACAAGATTAGGTTGGAGAAGCTGGGGTTGTTCTCGTTTGTGCAGAGGAAATTTGGGTAAGACTTGATATAGATGTACGAGATGGTGACAGTTTAGATAAGGTAGACAAAGAAAAGCTATTCCCATTAGCTGGTGGCACAAGGACTAGGGGACACAGATTTAAGGTTTTGGACAAGAGATGCAGGGGGAATGTGAAGAACTCTTAAAGTACCGGATGGTAATATGACCTGGAACTGCTTGCTGCCTAGAAGGATGGTGGAAGTTAAGACGATCAATGATTTCAAAAGGAAATTGGATGGGCACTCGAGGGAAATAACTTGCGGGGCTACAGGAATAGAGTGGGGGAATGGAACTTTCTGGATTGCTCTGCAGAGAGCTGGCACAGACTCAATGGGCCGAATGACCCCCTTCTGTGCTGTAATGATTCTGACCAGGAGCAGCACAAAGAAAAAATCTATGCCAAAATTATTTCCCATTTTTGTTTTCCTGACCCTGGTTAGGTTAGTTCCACTATCTGAGTTTTATTTGTGGAAACAGTCACCTGGCAATGCTAGAAATATTGTGTTTTGTTTCACAGTTGTTGGTCTGTCCTGTCTTTTGTATGTATGTTTGGTAGGTGTACTGTGGCATGTAAAGACTTGCTCTTTTGGCCTGCAAGCAGACAGTCCCATTCTTGTTTAAATTCTGTTTACATTATTGTAGTTTATGGTGATTAAGCTGGGCATAAGGACGCCACTTAACGTTAACATTGGCTGAATATGTAACTAATTGCTACATAATATGTTGCCAGCAAATCTCCTGTGCTGTTGCTCTTGGTAAGGCAGTTCCATCACTAACTGGAAGCTGGTTAAGTGGTGCATCTAGACCTACTATCAGTTACACACACCAAGTGAAAGATTTATTTTGTGAAAAGTATTCAGTGCAGATGCATAACACTATTATTGAGTCGTAATATACTTGTGTTTACACTTCATCTGTGGGTTCCAGTGCCACTCTGGGACTTGGGGACATAATCTAAGTTGATATTCCAATGCAGTGCTGAGGAGTACTGCAATGTTAGATGTGCAATCCTTTGGGTGAGATCATAAGCCGTTGTTCCGTCTGTCAGTCCTCCTGGTCAGGTGAGCACTATTTGGCAGTATTTGAAGAAGAGTAGCAAGTTTTCAGAGTGTTCTGGACAACATTTCTACCTCAAACAACACTAAAGACAGATTAATCGATCATTCATCTCATTGCAGCTTGTGGGGTCTTTGTGCAAGATGGCTGCTGTGTTTGCACTCACAAATAAACGGACTATAGAAATTAATTTATTATGCCTGAAGTGCGTTTGAAATGTTTGAGAGATGTGGTGAGGTGCTATATAAATGCAGGTCTTTCTTTTGTGCCTTGTTGCATGATCTATTTTTGATTTTACTCTTGTCTTCCTTTAGTAAATTATCAAGTGGTCACCAGTTGGGGCAATTAATTTGTTTGTTCCATTTTGCTCCTTCAGAATTTTGAGCGTACTGTTTCACAACAGAAGGGGGAGTTGGACTATCTGACAGAGCAACTAAGGCAGTTTCAACAGAAAAGGGACAGGGACAAAGAGGCCTTGAAGAAAGCGACAAGAGCTCAGAAGCAGCGAGCAGAACGCAGTGAAGACGCGGTTGAGCTGCTCAATGCCCAGCTTATTGACAAGGTGACCAGCTACAGCCAATGAGGAGTGTTCCATACCGGAATTTAACTGAATTCTAAAACTGATTATTTAGCAAGCAAGCTCAGTTGAGCCACACCAGTTGTTTAAAGCAGGTAATGAAAGGCAGAAAGATGCCTGTCACCTCCAAAGGTAATTGTGAGGAGACTCCTTGTCTTTAAATATGGCTATTCGAGGTATTGGAACACATGTGGGCAAAGTAGCTAGAGCTTTACCCTACACTTATGACCCTAGAGATTTTGCACTGGTTGCATTCCATATCGAGTATTAATATTCCTCACCAAAAAATACGCCCAATAAGATAATGAACCTGTATTATCTCTAGCTTTGTTAACACTAGTTGATGCAATTGGAATTTTTTCTTCAAAAGTAGAGTTGTCAACTTCATGTAAGCTGAACAATATTTTTTGGTACAGGATATTATATATATTATTTCTCAGTTGCTTTATTTAAAATGTACTATGTTCTAAAATGTCATTTCCAGTATTAACCTTGTTTGGTTGGTTTGTCTATAGGAGTCGCAGCTGGCAGACGCACTGGCAACAGTTGAGACGTGGAGAAGTTCTCATAACAAGGTGATAAAAGAGAAAAGTCAACTGGAGCTTGAGATCTCCGTCTTGAACAGGTAAGAAAGCTGAAGAAATAAAGACCAGTTGTGCTATTCAGTTTTACCCCTCCTCCTATTTGACTTTTGAGGAGTATTTCAACAGTGCATTTATAGTGATACCAGTACTTGCAGTATCAATTTCAGCTAGGCAGTACTTCATTTATACTGTCTAGCTTGAGTGGAGTTCTCCCACTCAGTTGGGAGGGGGTGGGTGGAGGGGTGAGCTCTGCACATGTTTGCCTCCAACCTTGTGCAAAGCTTCTCTGCCAACTGTTGAAATGTTTTTGAAAAGTGGATTGGGTTGTCTTAATACTGAGTAAACTTAACCGTTTATAAAATGTTCAGCGATACAACTTGAACCCATACAACCATAGAAAATTACGGCACAGAAGGAGGCCATTGAGCCCATCGTGTCCATGCCAGCTGAGAAGAAAAAAAAATAGAAACTAGCTGCTCAATCTAATCCCACCTTCCAGCACTTGCTCCATAGCCTTGCAGCACTCCAGGTGCATTTCCAGGTACCTTTTAAAAGAATTGAGACTTTCTGCTTCCACCACCATTCCTGGCAGTGAATTCCAGACACCCACCACCCTCTGGGTGAAAAAGTTTTTCCTCATGTTTCCTCTAATCCTTCTACCAATCACCATAAATCTGTACCCCCTGGTAATTGACCTCTCTGCTAAGGGAAACAGATCCTTCCTGTCTACTATATCTAGGCCCCTCATAATTTTGTACACCTCAATTAAGTTAGCCCTCAGCCTCCTCTGTTCTAAGGAAAACGACCCTAGCCAATCCAATCTTTCTTCATAGCTGCAACTTTCGAACCCTAGCAACATTCTTGTAAATCTCCTCTGTACTCTCTCCAGAGCAATTATGTCCTTTCTGTAATGTGGTGACCAGAACTGTACGCAATACTCCAACTGTGGCCGAACCAGCGTTTTATTCAAAGTACGGAAAGTCCTCATCAGGGAACTTCTCTTTGCTGATGATGCTGCATTAACATCTCACACTGAAGAGTGTCTGCAGAATCTCATCGACAGGTTTGCGGCTGCCTGCAACGAATTTGGCCTAACCATCAGCCTCAAGAAAATGATCATGGGACAGGGCGTCAGTGATGCTCCATCCATCAATATCGGCGACCACGCTCTGGAAGTGGTTCAAGAGTTCACCTACCTAGGCTCAACTATCACCAGTAAAATAAAAGCAAAATACTGCGGATGCTGGAAATCTGAAACAAAAACAAGAAATGCTGGATTCACTCAGCAGGTCTGGCAGCATCTGTGGAAAGAGAAGCAGAGTTAACGTTTCGGGTCAGTGACCCTTCTTCGGAACTGACAAATATTAGAAAAGTCACAGATTATAAACAAGTGAGGTGGGGGTTGGGCAAGAGATAACAAAGGAGAAGGTGCAGATTGGACTAGGCCACATAGCTGACCAAAAGGTCACGGAGCAAAGGCAAACAATATGTTAATGGTGTGTTGAAAGACAAAGCATTAGTACAGAATAGGTGTGAATATACTGAATATTGAACATCAGCAAGTGCAAACCTGAAGAAAAACAACCTGAAAAAAACAGTGGGTAAGCAAACTGAACAAACTAAGATGAAATGAAATAAATGCAAAAAAAGATTGTAAAAAATGTAAAAAGGAATGCAAAAAAAGGGAAGAAAAAATGACTAAAAATGAAAGTAAAGTGGGGGGCTGTCATGCTCTGAAATTATTGAACTCAATGTTCAGTCCGGCAGGCTGTAGTGTGCCTAATCGGTAGATGAGATGCTGTTCCTCGAGCTTGCGTTGATGTTCACTGGAACACTGTCACTGACCTCATCTCCTCTGGAGATCTTCCCTCTACAGCTTCCAACCTCATAGTCCCACAACCCCGGACAGCCCGCTTCTACCTCCTTCCCAAAATCCACAAACGGGACTGTCCTGGCAGACCCATTGTGTCAGCCTGCTCCTGCCCAACTGAACTTATTTCTTCCTATCTAGACTCTATCTTTTCTCCGCTGGTCCAGTCTCTTCCCACCTACATCCGTGACTCTTCTGACGCCCTACGTCATTTTGACAATTTCCAGTTTCCTGGTCCCAACCGCCTCCTCTTCACTATGGACGTCCAATCGCTCTACACCTCCATCCCCCACCAGGATGGTTTGAGGGCTCTCCGCTTCTTCCTGGAACAGAGGCCCAACCAGTCCCCATCCACCAACACCCTCCTCCGCCTGGCTGAACTTGTTCTCACATTGAACAACTTCTCCTTCAACTCCATGCATTTCCTTCAAGTAAAAGGTGTCGCTATGGGTACCCGCATGGGTCCTAGTTATGCCTGTCTTTTTGTGGGATATGTCGAGCATTCTTTGTTCCAGTCCTACTCAGGCCCCCTCCCCCAACTCTTTTTCCGGTACATTGATGACTGTATCGGTGCCGTTTCCTGCTCACGCCCCGAACTAGAAAACTTTATCAACTTTGCTTCCAATTTCCACCCTTCTCTCACCTTTACATGGTCCATCTCTGACACTTCCCTTCCCTTCCTCGACTTCTCTGTCTCCATCTCTGGGGATAGGTTGTCTACCAATATCCATTATAAGCCCACTGACTCCCACAGCTACCTCGACTACACTTCTTCACACCCTACCTCCTGTAAGGACTCCATTCCATTCTCCCAGTTTCTCCGTCTCCGACGCATCTGCTCTGATGATGCTACCTTCCATGACGGTGCTTCTGATATGACCTCCTTTTTCCTCAACCGAGGATTTCCCCCCACTGTGGTTGACAGGGCCCTCAACCGTGTCCGACCCATTCCCCGCACCTCTACCCTCACCCCTTCCCCTCCCTCCCAGAACCGTGACAGGGTTCCCCTTGTCCTCACTTTTCATCCCACCAGCCTCCATATCCAAAGGATCATCCTCCGCCATTTTCGCCACCTCCAGCGTGATGCCACTACCAGTCGCATCTTCCCCTCCCTTCCCCTATCAGCATTCCGAAGGGATCGTTCCCTCCGCGACACCCTGGTCCACTCCTCCATTACCCCCACCACCTCGTCCCCGTCCCAGGGCACCTTCCCTTGCAATCGCAGGAGGTGTAATACCTGCCCATTTACCTCCTCTCTCCTCACTATCCCAGGCCCCAAACACTCCTTTCAGGTGAAGCAGCGATTTACTTGTACTTCTTTCAATGTAGTATACTGTATTCGCTGCTCACAGTGTGGTCTCCTCTACATTGGGGAGACCAAGCGCAGACTGGGTGACCGCTTTGCGGAACATCTCCGCTCAGTCCGCAAGCAGGACCCTGAGCTTCCGGTTGCTTGCCATTTCAACACTCCCCCCTGCTCTCATGCTCACATCTCTGTCCTGGGATTGCTGCAGTGTTCCAGTCAACATCAACGCAAGCTCGAGGAACAGCATCTCATCTACCGATTAGGCACACTACAGCCTGCCAGACTGAACATTGAGTTCAATAATTTCAGAGCATGACAGCCCCCCACTTTACTTTCATTTTTAGTCATTTTTAGTTATTTTTTCTTCCCTTTTTTTTGCATTCCTTTTTACATTTTTTACAATCTTTTTTTGCATTTATTTCATTTCATCTTAGTTTGTTCAGTTTGCTTACCCACTGTTTTTTTCAGGTTGTTTTTCTTCAGGTTTGCACTTGCTGATGTTCAATATTCAGTATATTCACACCTATTCTGTACTAATGCTTTGTCTTTCAACACACCATTAACATATTGTTTGCCTTTGCTCCGTGACCTTTTGGTCAGCTATGTGGCCTGGTCCAATCTGCACCTTCTCCTTTGTTATCTCTTGCCCAACCCCCACCTCACTTGTTTATAATCTGTGACTTTTCTAATATTTGTCAGTTCCAAAGAAGGGTCACTGACCCGAAACGTTAACTCTGCTTCTCTTTCCACAGATGCTGCCAGACCTGCTGAGTGAATCCAGCATTTCTTGTTTTTGTATCACCAGTAACCTGTCTCTAGATGCAGAAATCAACAAGTGCATGGGAAAGGCTTCCACTGCTATGTCCAGACTGGCCAAGAGAGTGTGGGAAAATGGCGCACTGACACGGAACACAAAAGTCCGAGTATATCAGGCCTGTGTCCTCAGTACCTTGCTCTATGGCAGCGAGGCCTGGACAACGTATGTCAGCCAAGAGCGACGTCTCAATTCATTCCATCTTCGCTGCCTCCGGAGAATACTTGGCGTCAGGTGGCAGGACCGTATCTCCAACACAGAAGTCCTCGAGGCGGCCAACATCCCCAGCTTGTACACACTACTGAGTCAGCGGTGCTTGAGATGGCTTGGCCATGTGAGCCGCATGGAAGATGGCAGGATCCCCAAAGACACATTGTACAGCGAGCTCGCCACTGGTATCAGACCCACCGGCCGTCCATGTCTCCGCTATAAAGACGTCTGCAAACGCGACATGAAATCGTGTGACATTGATCACAAGTCGTGGGAGTCAGTTGCCAGCGTTTGCCAGAGCTGGCAGGCAGCCATAAAGGTGGGGCTAAAATGTGGCGAGTCGAAGAGACTTAGCAGTTGGCAGGAAAAAAGACAGAGGCGCAAGGGGAGAGCCAACTGCAACAGCCCCGACAAACAAATTTCTCTGCAGGACCTGTGGAAAAGCCTGTCACTCTAGAATTGGCCTTTATAGCCACTCCAGGCGCTGCTTCACAAACCACTGACCACCTCCAGGCGCGTATCCATTGTCTCTCGAGATAAGGAGGCCCAAAAGAACAAGACCACTTAGTGGCTGCAGCCTGTAACTACAGCATTGTCAGGATCTTTTTATACAGTGATTTTCCATGTTAACTGATTACATGGGAATTTTCAATATTAACATAGTGTGAGCAAAAGTTGTGAACACATTAATTTTGTGCACTAGAAGTAAGCACATAGACAAGGTTTTTAAATACAATATACAGATAATTTTCCTTCCGGCAGCCGCATTACAGATCTGCTGGATCAAACTCATCATGTGGAGGACAAGGCTCGAGGAGACATGGAGTCGATGATGAACAAACTGCACAAGATGTCCTCGGAAAGCACCTGCATCAAAATGGAGAATGAGACAATGAAGGTACTGTACTCCCTTGCTCAAAGCTCTCTATTATAATGTACCTAAGAGAATGTTATAGTAAAGCCACTGACATTGCTGAAATGATTAATTTTCCAATTATGGAATCTGGGATATCTTATTTTCCAATTGGTCACAATCTTTTCAAAGTCACTTGGGTGATGCCTGTTGCTAGCTGCATTTTTGTTGGCATTCACAGCCAAGACAATGCAAGGTTTGATCCTTAATACTGAGTGATTGATCCAATCTGGCTCCTGTAGCAATAAAGGTGCGGCAGTGGGGATTTATTGGTTAAAGAGGGGAGGGATCCAGATTTTAATGAGTATGTCATTAAATAACTTTTATATTATTTCCAGTTTTCTGACTTTATATTTGCTGATAACCTAGAAATGCTTTGTGATGTTTATTAATGGTGGACATTTAATTTTTGCCAAACTTTGTAGTCCCATATAAGTTGTCATATTGCTGTTTAGAAGGGAAATATAATTTTTAGTGATCAGCTGCTACCCCCCTACAAACAGGATGGAGTCAGTTGCAGTTAAAATGTTGCTCATAATGAATTGTTGCAAATGTGATTCATTGTGATACCCTTTTGTAGGAAGACCTAGTTTAGATTTCATTATCAAAACTTTGTATATGATAGAGATTAAATGCTAATTTAGTCTGTTTAATTTAATTGAGGGTGGTGCAGTGGTTATGTTACTGGACTGGTAATCCAGAAACCTGGACTAATGGAAGATGGTTGTGGTTGTTGGAGGCCAATCATCTCAGCAGGAGATCACTGCAGGAGCAGTGTCCGAGGCCCAACCATCTTCAGCTGCTTTATCAATGACCTTCCCTCTAACATAAGGTCAGAAGTGGGGATGTTCACTGATTTCACATTGTTCAGTGTCATTTACAACTCTTGGTGCATGCAGTCCATGAATGTATGCAGCAGCATCTGGACAACATTCAGGGCTGGGCTGAGAAGTGGCACGTATCTTTTGTGCCAGGCAATGACCATCTCCCCTTGACATTCAATGGCATTACTATTGCTGAATCCCACACCATCAACATTCTGGGGGTTACTATGGACCAGAAACTTAACTGGACCAGCCATATGAATACTGTGGCTACATCAAATCAGAGGCTGGGAATTCCGTGGCGAGTAACTCACCTTCTGACTCCCCAAAGCCTGTCCACCATCTACATGGCACAAGTCAGGAATGTGATGGAATACTCTCCACTTGCTCCAACAACACTCAAGAGGCTCGACACCATCCAGGACAAAGCAGCCCACTTGATTGGCCTCCTTTCCACCACCTTAAACATTCACTCCCTCCATCACTGGGGCACAATGGCAGCAGCATGTACCATCTCCGAGATGCCCTGCAGCAGCTCACCAGGACTTCTTAGATAGCACCTTGCAAACCCACGACCCCTCGACCACCTACAGGAACGAGGGCAGCAGGCACATGCAAGTGGGAGCACCACCACCTGAAAGTTTTCCTCCAAGTCCCTCACTGTCCTGACTTGGAGCGATGTCACCGTTCCTTCATTGTTGCTGGGTCAAAATCCTGGAACTCTGGCTCACCACCACCTTCTTAAGGGAAATTAGGCAAGGGCAATAAGTGCTGGTCTTGCCAGCGACGCTCACAACCCATGAATGAATAATAAAAGAAAATCCAAAGAATGAGAGTTCAAATCCCTCCATGGTGATTTGAAAATTTGAATTCAGTTTATATAAAGAAAAATCTGAATAAAAAGCTGGAATCAGTAAATGTGTCATGGGATTGTTGTAAAAACTCAACAGATTCACTAATGACCTTTAGGGAAGGAACACTGACGTCCTGGTTAAATGTGACTTCAGTCACACACCACTCTGAAGTGATGCAGCATGCTACTCAGTTGTATCACCACTTTCTCAATGGGCAATAAATGGTCACCTTGCCAGCAAATTTTTAAAAACTTAGTCCAGCAAGATACTGCATTGGGAGCAGTGAGAAGATTATGATGACTATATGCTTTAATCGTGTCATAATTGTGAAAAATATGACTAAGCGAGCCAGCTAACTAGCCAATTACTGATATAGTTCACAGATCATCGGTGAAATTGAAATAGAAATTGGTGCAAATAACATTTTGGATTAATCAGCATCTAAAATTGGTTATTTTGGATGCAGACCTGTGGTTCATGAGTCTTTTTTTCTTTTTGGTTCTGATTGACTGGCTGTATATTTTCATTAGTTTACAGTACTTGCATCTGTGTCAACCATGTATATGTCATATACTTTTCTTCATCTGGACCTGTAATTTGTAAATATTATGATGACAAGGGCTGCAGGAAGTCTTGAGAAGTCAATCCTATTGCATTTACAGGTGCAGATCCAGGACACCTGAGCTTTATGTATATCCAGTTGCTGGAGTTTTGTTTTTTCTGTTTCCTCGTGGAAAGGATTTAGGAATTATTTATGTTTAGGTGTTTTTAAAACAGTGAATTTGTTCCAAAAGTCATATGCTGCAGCTACTGAGGTGGGGGAAATTTGAGATGTTAATCAGCCAGGCATTGAAGGGGCTTCCTGACTCCTGGAATGGGGTAAGGGGGGAATGAACAGGGGTAACTTTAAGCACTTTGTTATCTTGTCTCCAAATAGCCTAACAAAAGCCCACATCTGTCCCACCGGCAGGACAGACCCAGCAGAGGTGGCAGCACAGTGGTATACAGTCGGGTAGGAGTTGCCCTGGGAGTCCTCAACATCAACTCTGGACCTCATGAAGTCTCATGGCATCAGGTCAAACATGGACAAGGAAACCTCCTGCTGATTCCCACCTACTGCCCTCCCTCAGCTGATGAGTCGGTACTCCTCCATGTTGAACACCACTTGGAGGAAGCACTGAGGGTGGGAAGGACACACAATGTACTCTGGGAGGGGGTCTTCAATGTCTATCACCAAGAGTGGCTCGGTAGCACCACTACTGACCGAGCTGGCCGAGTCCTAAAGGACATAGCTGCTAGGCTGGGTATACGGCAGGTGGTGAGGGAACCAACAAGAGGGAAAAACATACTTGACCTCGTCCTCACCAATCTGCCTGCCGCAGATGCATCTGTCCATGGCAGCATTAGGAGAGACCACCGCACAATCCTTGTGGAGACAAAGTCCCGCGTTCACATGGAGGATACCCTTCATCGTGTTGTGTGACACTACCACCGTGCTAAATGGGGTAGATTTCGAACAGATCTAGCAATGCAAAACTGGGCATCCATGAGGCGCTGTGGGCCATCAGCAGCAGCAGAATTGTACTCGGCCACAGTCTGTAACCTCATGGCCTGGCATATCCCCCACTCTACCATTACCATCAAGCCAGGAGACCAACCCTGGTTCAATGAAGAGTGTAGGAGGGCATGCCAGGAGCAGCACCAGGCATACCTCCAAATGAGGTGTCAGCCTGTTGAAGCTACAACACAGGACTACTTGCGTACCAAACTGCGTAAGCAGCATGCGATAGACAGAGCTAAGCACTCCCATAACCAACAGATCAGATCTGAGCTCTGCAGACCTGCCACATCCAGCCGTGAATGGTGGTAGACAATTAAACAACTAACTGGAAGAGGTGGCTCCACAAATATCCCCGTCCTCAATGATGGGGGAGCCCAGCGCATCAGTGCAAAAGATAAGGCTGAAGCATTTGCAACAATCTTCAGCCAGGGGTGCCGAGTTGATGATCCATCTCGGCCTCCTCCTGAAGTCCCCAGCATCACAGATGCCAGACGTCAGCCAATTCGATTCACTCTGTGATATCAAGAAACAACTGAAGGCACTGGATACTGCAAAGGCTATGGGCCCTGACAATATTCCAGCAATAGTACTGAAGACCTGTGCTCCAGAACTTGTCGCACCCCTAGCCAAGCTGTTCCAGTACAACTACAACACTGGCAGCTGCCCGGCAATGTGGAAAATTGCCCAGGTGTGTCCTGTACACAAAAAGTACGACAGGTCCAACCCGGCCGATTACTGCCCCATCAGCCTACTCGCAATCATCAGTAAAATGATGGAAGGTGTCATCAACAGTGTCATCAAGTGGCACTTGTTTAGCAATAACCTGCTCAGTGACACTCAGTTTGGGTTCCGCCAAGGCCACTCAGCTCCTGACCTCATTCCAGCCTTGGTTCAAACATGGACAAAATTGCTGAACTCAAGAGGTGAGGTGAGAGTGACTGCCCTTGACATCAAGGCAGCATTTGACCGAGTATAACATCAAGGAGCCCAAGCAAAACTGGAGTCAATGGGAATCGGGGGGAAAACTCTCCGCTGGTTGGAGTCATACCTAGCGCAAAGGACGACGTTTGTGGTTGTTGGAGGTCAATCATCTCCGCTCCAGGACATCACTGCAGGAGTTCCTCAGGGTCGTGTCCTAGGCCCAACCATCTTCAGCTGCTTCATCAATGACCTTCCTTCAATCATAAGGTCAGAAGTGGGGATGTTTGCTGATGATTGCACTATGTTCAGCACCATTCGTGCAACTCAGATACTGAAGCAGTCTGTGTAGAAATGCAGCAAGACCTGGACAATATCCAGGCTTGGGCTGATAAGTGGCAAGTAACATTCGTGCCACACAAGTGCCAAGCAATGACCATCTCCAACAAGAGAGAATCTAACCATCTCCCCTTGACATTCAGTGGCATTACCATCACTGAATCCCCCACTATCAACATCCTAGAGGCTACCATTGACCAGAAACTGAACTGGAGTAGCCAGATAAATATCGTGGCTACAAGAGCAGGTCAGAGGCTCGGAATCCTGCGGCGAGTAACTCCCCTCCTGACTTCTCAAAGCCTGTCCACCATCTACAAGGCACAAGTCAGGAATGTGATGGAATACTCTCCACTTGCCTGGATGGATGCCGCTCCAACAACACAAGAAGCTCGACACCATCCAGGACAAAGCAACCCGCTTGATTGGCACCCCATCCTCAAACATTCCCTTCCTCCACCACCGACGCAGTGTGTACCATCTACAGGATGCACTGCAGCAATGCACCAAGGCTCCTTAGACAGCACCTTCCAAACCCGTGACCTCTACCAACTAGAAGGACAAGGGCAGCCAATGCATGGGGACACCACCACCTGCAAGTTCCCTGCCAAGTCACACACCATCCTGACGAACTGTATTGCCGTTCCTTCACTGTCGCTGGGTCAAAATCCTGGAACTCCCTTCCTAACAGCACTGTGGGCCTACCTACCCCACATGGACTGCAGCGGTTCAAGAAGGCAGCTCACCACCACCTTCTCAAGGGCAATTAGGGATGGGCAATAAATGCTGGCCTAGCCATCGATGCCCACATCCCATGAATGAATTTTTTTAAAAATCTATTATTGTGGGGATGGCTATTTTCATTTGAGCCGAGCGTGAGGTATCCGTTGAGAATGTACTCTCGAGAAGGAACTGGAAAACTTCTTCCTCAACTTTGCTTCCAATTTCCACCCTTCTCTCATCTTCACATGGTCCATCTCTGACTCTTCCCTGCCCTTCCTCATCTTCTATGTCTCCATTTCTGGGGATTGGCCATCAATGAATATTCATTATAGCCCATTGACTCCCACAGCTACCTTCACACCTTGCTTCCTGTAAGGACTCCATTCCATTTTCCTAGTTTCTCCATCTCCGTTGCATCTGTTCTGATGATGCAACCTTCCACACTAGCACTTCGCATATGTCTTCCTATTTCCTTTACCGAGGATTCCCCACCTCTGTGGTTGACGGTCCTCGACCTTGTCCGACCCATTTCCTGCACTTCTGCTCTCACGACTTCCCCTCCCTTCCAGAACTATGGTAGGATTTCCCCTTGTCCTCACCTTCCACCCCACCATATTCTGTGGATCTTCTTCCGCCATTTCTGCAATCTCCAGGGTGATGCCACCATGAAGTACGTCTTCCCTCTCCCCTTTCAGCATTCCGAAGGGACCATTCCCTCTGCGGCACTCTGGTCCCCTTCTCTATCACTCTCAATACCCCCTCTCCTTCCCATGGCACCCTTCCATGCTAGTGCAGGAGTTGCAACATCCGCCCTTTTACCTCCTCTCTCCTCACTGTCCAAGGCCCCAAACACACTTCCTTGGTGAAACAGCAACTTATGTGTACTATTTTCAATCTAGTATACTGTATTCACTGCGTACAATGTGGTCTACTCTACATTGGGAAGACCAACGCTGATTGGGTGATCGCTTTGCAGGATACCTCCAGTCAGTCCACAAGGAGGCGGAGGCATAGTGGTATTGTCACTGGACTAGTAATCCAGAAACCCAGGGTATTGCTCTGGGGACATGGGTTCAAATCCCGCCACGGCAGAAGGTGGAATTTGAATTCAATTAATTAAAAATCTGGAATTTAAAAAAAAAAAGCTAGTCTAATGATCACCATGAAACCATTGTCAATTGTTGTAAAAACCCATCTGGTTCGTTGCACTCCCTCTATGGCAATAATATCCTTCCTAAGGTAAGGAACAAAACAGCACACGGTACTCCAGGTGCGATCTAATTCTATACAATTAAAGCAAGACTTCACTACTCCTGTACTCTAATCCTCTTGCGATAAAGGCTAACATAACATTAGCCTTCTTAATTGTTTGCTGCACCTGCATGTTGGCTTTCAGTTACTTATTGACAAGGACACCCAAGTCCCTGTTGTACATCTACACTTTCTAATTTCTTACCATTTAAGAAATACTTTGCACATCTACTCCTCCTACCAAAGTGGATAACCTCATTTTTCCACATTATATTTCATCTGCCACGTTCTTGCCCACTCACTAAGTCTGTCCAAATCCCCTTGAAGCTGCTCTGAATCTTCCTCACTACACACGTTCCCACCTAGTTTTTTGTCATCCGCGAACTTGGTAATATTGCATTTGGTCCCCACATCCAAATCACTGATATATATTCTGAACAGCTGGTGCCCAAGCACTCATCCCTGCGGTACCCCACGAGTCACAGCCTGCCAACGCGAGAATGACCCGTTTATTCCTACTGTCTGCTTTCTGCCTGTTAACCAATCCTTAATCCACGCCAGTATATTATCCCCTATCCCATGTGCTTCAATTTTGCTACCCAACCTCCTGTGGGGGACTTTATCAAAGGCCTTCTGAAAATCTAAGTATACCACATCCACCACCTCCCCTTTATCAATTCTGTTAGTAACATCCTGAAAAAAAACTCCCAACAGGTTCGTAAAATATGATTTCCCATTCATAAATCCATGCTGACGATGCCCAATCAGATCATTATTATCCAAATGTCCATTTATCACATCCTTTAGAATAGATTCCAGCATTTTCCCAATGACTGATGTAAGGCTAGCAGGTCTGTAATTCCTGGTTTCCTCTCTCCCACGCTTCTTAAATAGTGGGGTGACATTTGCGACCTACCAATCTGCAGGAACTGTTCCAGAATCTATAGAATTTTGGAAGATGATCACCAATGCATCCACTATCTCCATAGCTACCTCTTTCAACACTCTTGGATGTAGAATATCAAGTCCTGGGGACTTATCAACCTTCAGCCCCATTAATTTCTCCAATACAATGGTCTTACTAATACTATTTTCCTTTAATTCCTCATTCCCCCAATCCCTTGGATCTCTAATTCTGTGAGATTTCTTATATCTTCCTCAGTGAAGACAGACACAAAGTAATCATTTAGCTTCTCTGCCATTTCTGTATTCCCCATTATAAATTTTCTGACTCTGTCTGTAATGGACCCACATTTGCCTTAGCCAAATGTTTCCTTTTTCTGTACCTATAGAAGCTTTTACAGTCCATTTTTGTTTTTTGCTAGCTTACATTCATATTCAGTTCTCCCTTTCTTTATCAGTTTCTTCATCCTCCTTTACTCTATTCTGAAATCCTCTCAATCCTCATGTTTACTACTATTTCTGGCAACTTCATAGGCCTTTTAATCTTATACAATCCTTAACTTTTGTTATCTAGGGTTGACTGCCTTTACTTTTGGGGTTTTTGTGCCTTAAAGGAATGTATAGTTGTGTAAACTATGTAATAATTCTTTAAAGACTATCCATTGCCTATGTACTGCCATACCTTTTTAATGCATTTCCCCAATTCACCTCAGCCAATTTGCCCCTCATACCTTCATAATTTCCTTTGTTCAAATTTAGCACCCTGGCTTCAGATTGAACTACCTTACTTTCAAACGTAATGTAAAATTCTATCATATCATTGTCACTTATCCCTAAAGGTTCTTTTACAACATGATTATTAATTAACCCTTTCTCATTACATAATACTAGATCTAAAATAGTCTGTTCTCTAGTTGGTTCCTCAACATGCTACTCTAGAAAACCATCCCTAACATACTCCAGAAACTCGTCCTCCACAGCATTAGTGCTCATTAGGTTTACCCAGTCTATGTGCAGATTGATGTCTCCCATGATTACTGTATTACCCATGTTACATGTTTCTCTAATCTCCTGATTAATACCGTGCCCCACACTACCACTACTGTTTGGTGGCCTTTAAACAACAACTACCAATGTTTGCTGCCCCTTGCTGTTTCTTCGCTTCACCCAAACAGATTCCACATTTTGTTCTTCCAATCTGAGATGCTCCCTTACTAAGGTACTGGTCCCATCCCAAATTTTCAGCACAACACCACCTCCTTTTCCTTTTTGCCTGTCCTTCCTAAATGTCGAATATCATTGAATATTCAGTTCCCAGTCTTGGTCACCCTGTAGCTACATTTTCATAATCGCAATTAGATCATACCCATTTGCCTCTACTTGGGCCTTTAAATCATCTACCTTGTTGCGAATGCTGCATGCATTCTGGTCGAGTGCCCTTAACCTTGTCGTCTTGACATTATTCTGTATTCTAAGCTGAGTTGATGCTCGCCTTTGTTTCACCTTTCTACCTCCTGTTACCAACTTTACCTCCTTCCAATTTGAGCTACCCCTCAGGTTCCCATCCCCCTGACGAGCTAGTTTAAACCCCAACAGCACCAGCCAATTTCCCCGCAAGGATATTGGTTCCAGTCCTGTTAAGGTGTAGCCCATCCATCTTGTACAGGTTCCACCTGCCCCAGAACCTCAATACCTCAGAAATCTGATTCCTTCCCTTCTACACCAATTCTCCAGCCATGTGTTCAATCTCTCAATCCTCCCATTCCTATGCTCAGTAGCACATGGCATTGGGAGTAATCTTGAGATTACTGCTCTTGAGGTCCTGCTTTTTAATTTCCTCCCGAACTCCCTAAAATCGGCTTTCAGGACCACATCCCTCTTCATACCTATGTCTTGGTACCAATGTGGACCATGATCTCTGGCTGTTCACCCAGCCTCAGAAGGATGTCCTGCAGCCACTCTGTGACATCCTTGATGCTGGCGCCAAGGAGGCAACACACCATCCTGGAGTCACGTTTACTGCCGCAGAAACACCTGTCTAATCCCCTGAGTATCGAATCCCCTATCACTATTGTTCTTGCGATCTTCTTCCTCCCCTCCTGTGCAGCGGAGCCACCTGTGGTGCCATGGACTTTGCTCTGGCTGCACTCCCCTGAGGAACCATCGTTCTCACCAGTATCCAAAATGGAAAAGCGATTAGCAAGCAAGATAGACTGAGGGGACTCCTGCACTGCGTGCCTGGTTCTCTTAGACTGGCGGTCACCCATTCCCTATCTCCATGCATGCTCCTAACCTGTAGTGTAACCACCTCCCTAAAGGTGCTATCCACCTAGTCCTCCGCTTCACGGGTACACAACAGTGACACCTGCTGCCATTCGAGTTCCAAAACCCAGAGCTCAAACTTCTGCAGCTGGTGACCCTTCCTGCAGATGTGTTCATCTGGGACACATGGTACGTCCATGACTTCCCACATACCGTAAGACGTACATTCCATATGGCTGAGCTGACCTGCCATAACGTAACTTTAAAAACTTTTTATTATGAGAAGTATAATAACAATAACTTACTAGTTACTCACCCATCAGCTTCTTCCCCTGTACTGGAGAGAGGCAGCTACTGGAGGCTGAAAAAAGGTTTTAAAAAAAAGAGCCCCTCCCTCACGCACTAAACTCCCACTTTACACTCTGTACTCAAAGCAGCTCAGTGCAGTCAAATTTTTTTTTCTTTACAGTTCCCCTCCTTCCTGAACTCCCTCACCTTACCAAACTCCCTACTTCACAGAGTTCCTTGAATGTATACACTGAAAACAATGCTGTGTCAGCTCTGCTAAAGCTCAGATACTAGTTTAAGCTGGCTACACCTATTCTCACTGTTTGGTATCTTTCTTTTTTTTTCTTTTGGGCCTCCTTATCTCGAGAGACAATGGATACGCGCCTGGAGGTGGTCAGTGGTTTGTGAAGCAGCGCCTGGAGTGGCTATAAAGGCCAATTCTGGAGTGACAGGCTCTTCCACAGGTGCTGCAGAGAAATTTGTTTGTTGGGGCTGTTGCACAGTTGGCTCTCCCCTTGCGCCTCTGTCTTTTTTCCTGCCAACTACTAAGTCTCTTCGACTCGCCACAATTTAGCCCTGTCTTTATGGCTGCCCGCCAGCTCTGGCGAATGCTGGCAACTGACTCCCACGACTTGTGATCAATGTCACACGATTTCATGTTGCGTTTGCAGACGTCTTTATAACGGAGACATGGACGGCCGGTGGGTCTGATACCAGTGGCGAGCTCGCTGTACAATGTGTCTTTGGGGATCCTGCCATCTTCCATGCGGCTCACATGGCCAAGCCATCTCAAGCGCCGCTGACTCAGTAGTGTGTATAAGCTGGGGGTGTTGGCCGCTTCAAGGACTTCTGTGTTGGAGATATAGTCCTGCCACCTGATGCCAAGTATTCTCCGAAGGCAGCGAAGATGGAATGAATTGAGACGTCGCTCTTGGCTGGCATACGTTGTCCAGGCCTCGCTGCCGTAGAGCAAGGTACTGAGGACACAGGCCTGATACACTCGGACTTTTGTGTTCCGTGTCAGTGCGCCATTTTCCCACACTCTCTTGGCCAGTCTGGACATAGCAGTGGAAGCCTTACCCATGCGCTTGTTGATTTCTGCATCTAGAGACAGGTTACTGGTGATAGTTGAGCCTAGGTAGGTGAACTCTTGAACCACTTCCAGAGCGTGGTCGCCAATATTGATGGATGGAGCATTTCTGACATCCTGCCCCATGATGTTCGTTTTCTTGAGGCTGATGGTTAGGCCAAATTCATTGCAGGCAGACGCAAACCTGTCGATGAGACTCTGCAGGCATTCTTCAGTGTGAGATGTTAAAGCAGCATCGTCAGCAAAGAGGAGTTCTCTGATGAGGACTTTCCGTACTTTGGACTTCGCTCTTAGACGGGCAAGGTTGAACAACCTGCCCCCTGATCTTGTGTGGAGGAAAATTCCTTCTTCAGAGGATTTGAACGCATGTGAAAGCAGCAGGGAGAAGAAAATCCCAAAAAGTGTGGGTGCGAGAACACAGCCCTGTTTCACACCACTCAGGATAGGAAAGGGCTCTGATGAGGAGCCACCATGTTGAATTGTGCCTTTCATATTGTCATGGAATGAGGTGATGATACTTAGTAGCTTTGGTGGACATCCGATCTTTTCTAGTAGTCTGAAGAGACCACGTCTGCTGACGAGGTCAAAGGCTTTGGTGAGATCAATGAAAGCAATGTAGAGGGGCATCTGTTGTTCACGGCATTTCTCCTGTATCTGACGAAGGGAGAACAGCATGTCAATAGTCGATCTCTCTGCACGAAAGCCACACTGTGCCTCAGGGTAGACGCGCTCGGCCAGCTTCTGGAGCCTGTTCAGAGCGACTCGAGCAAAGACTTTCCCCACTATGCTGAGCAGGGAGATTCCACGGTAGTTGTTGCAGTCACCGCGGTCACCTTTGTTTTTATAGAGGGTGATGATGTTGGCATCGCGCATGTCCTGGGGTACTGCTCCCTCGTCCCAGCACAGGCATAGCAGTTCATGTAGTGCTGAGAGTATAGCAGGCTTGGCACTCTTGATTATTTCAGGGGTAATGCTGTCCTTCCCAGGGGCTTTTCCGCTGGCAAGGGAATCAATGGCATCACTGAGTTCCGATTTGGTTGGCTGTATGTCCAGCTCATCCATGACTGGTAGAGGCTGGGCTGCATTGAGGGCAGTCTCAGTGACAGCATTCTCCCTGGAGTACAGTTCTAGGTAGTGCTCAACCCAGCGGTCCATCTGTTTGCGTTGGTCAGTGATTATGTCCCCCGATTTAGATTTGAGGGGGGTGATCTTCTTGATGGTTGGCCCAAGAGCTCTCTTCATGCCATCATACATTCCTCTGATGTTTCCGGTGTCTGAGGCCAGCTGAATATGACTGCATAGGTGTTGCCAGTAGTCGTTTGCGCAACGCCTAGCTGTTCTTTGTGCAGTACTTCTGGCTGCTTTAAGTGCTGCGGATGTTAAATCGTTGGGGGCTTTCTTGTAGTTCAAAAGTGCAATGCGCTTAGCGGCTATGACAGGTTCCAGCTCTTCATTATGAGATTGAAACCAGTCTGCATTTCTCTTCGCACTTTTGCCGTAGGTGGTCAAAGCTGACTCATAGATGGCGTCTCTGATGTGGGCCCACTTGGTCTCAGCATCCCCTGTGGGAGTGTTTTGAAGGGCTGTTACAAGTGAATTTAGAAATTTTTGTAACAGCTGTGGGTGAGAAATTCTGCTCGTGTTGATGCGCGGGTGGCCCTTCTGCTTGGAATGATGCAACTTCTTTGGTCTGAGTCTAACCTTGCTGCACACCAGGGAGTGGTCGGTGTCGCAGTCCGCACTGTGGAAGCTGCGTGTGATTTGAACACTGTTTAAGGCGGCTCGCCTTGTGACAATGAGGTCTAGCTGGTGCCAACGACGTGATCTTGGGTGCCTCCAAGAAACCTGGTGACAGGGTTTAGTGTGAAAGAACGAGTTGGTGATGCAGAGGTTATGATAGGTACACAACTCAAGCAGTCTCTGCCCGTTCTCATTCATCCTTCCAACGCCATAGCGCCCAAGGCAGGAGGGCCATGAGTCATGGTCGGCCCCAACCCTGGCATTAAAGTCCCCCAGCAGGAATAGGTGTTCGGTGTTGGGGATGCTGCTAATGATGTTATGGAGTTGTTCATAGAACTGGTCTTTAGCTTCAGGTGCGGAGCAGAGTGTTGGAGCATAGATGCTGAGTAGGTGTACTGGACCAGAGGTGGTGAGCAGTCGGATGGACAGTATGCGTTCCGAGCCATTTGAGGGAGGCTCTATCATGCTGAGCAAGGAGTTTCTGATGGCGAAGCCCACTCCATGCTGTCTTGGTTCTTCAGGATCCCTGCCCTGCCAGAAGAAGGTGTAGTCTTGCTCTGTTTATACCCCTGTTTAAAACTGCCAGAAACCTAACTTACCTCTTATCTGAAACAGTAATTTCAATTCATTGCTAAATGCAAACAAAACAAAAACTAGTCTTGAGAGATTAACCCTTAAAGTCCACTCACTTATTAAACTCCCTCCTTCACACTCATGAATAAAAAAAAAAGCATGACCCCGAGCTTCCAGTGGCCTGCGATTTTAAGTCTCCACCTTACTCTCTTGCTCGCATGTCTGTTCTCTGCCTACTGCGGTGTTCTAATGAAGTTCAACACAAGCTCAAGGGACAACAACTAATTTTTCTATTAGGCACTTTACAGCCTTCTGGACTCAACATGGATGAGCTGGACATACAGCCAACAAAATCGGAACTCAGTGATGCCATTGATTCTCTAGCCAGCGGAAAAGCCCCTGGGAAGGACAGCATTACCCCTGAAATAATCAAGAGTGCCAAGCCTGCTATACTCTCAGCACTACATGAACTGCTATGTCTGTGCTGGGACGAGGGAGCAGTACCTCAGGACATGCGCGATGCCAAGATCATCACCCTCTATAAGAACAAGGGTGACCGCGGTGACTGCAACAACTACCGTGGAATCTACCTGCTCTGCATAGTGGGGAAAGTCTTTGCTCGAGTCGCTCTAAACAGGCTCCAGAAGCTGGCCGAGCGCGTCTACCCTGAGGCACAGTGTGGCTTTCGTGCAGAGAGATCGACCGTTGACATGCTGTTCTCCCTTCGTCAGATACAGGAGAAATGCCGCGAACAACAGATGCCCCTCTTCATTGATCTCACCAAAGCCTTTGACCTTGTCAGCAGACGTGGTCTCTTCAGACTACTAGAAAAGATTGGATGTCCACCAAAGCTACTAAGTATCATCACCTCATTCAATGACAATATGAAAGGCACAATTCAACATGGCGGCTCCTCATCAGACCCCTTTCCTATCCTGAGTGGCGTGAAACAGGGCTGTGTTCTCGCACCCACACTTTTTGGGATTTTCTTCTCCCTGCTGCTTTCACATGCGTTCAAGTCCTCTGAAGAAGGAATTTTCCTCCACACAAGATCAGGGGGTAGGTTGTTCAACCTTGCCCGTCTAAGAGCGAAGTCCAAAGTATGGAAAGTCCTCATCAGGGAATTCCTCTTTGCTGATGATGCTGCTTTAACATCTCACACTGGAGAGTGCCTGCAGAGTCTCATCGACAGGTTTGCGGCTGCCTGCAATGAATTTGGCTTAACCATCAGCCTCAAGTAAATGAACGTCATGGGGCAGGACGTCAGAAATGCTCCATCCATCAATATTGGCGACCATGCTCTGGAAGTGGTTCAAGAGTTCACCTACCTAGGCTCAACTATCACGAGTAACCTGTCTCCAGATGCAGAAATCAACAAGCGCATGGGAAAGGCTTCCACTGCTATGTCCAGACTGGCCAATAGAGTGTGGGAAAATGGCGCACTGACACGGAACACAAAAATCCGAGTGTATCAAGCCTGTGTCCTCAGTACCTTGCTCTATGGCAGCGAGGCCTGGACAACTATGTCAGCCAAGAGCGACGTCTCAATTCGTTCCATCTTCGCTGCCTCCGGAGAATACTTGGCATCAGGTGGCAGGATCGTATCTCCAACACAGAAGTCCTCGAAGCGGCCAACATCCCCAGCTTGTACACACTACTGAGTCAGCGGCGCTTGAGATGGCTTGGCCATGTGAGCTGCATGGAAGATGACAGGATCCCCAAAGACACTTGCACAACGAGCTCGCCACTGGTATCAGACCCACCGGCCGTCCATGTCTCCGCTTTAAAGACGTCTGCAAACGCGACATGAAGTCCTGTGACATTGATCACAAGTCGTGGGAGTCAGTTGCCAGTGATCGCCAGAGCTGGTGGGCAGCCATAAAGGCGGGGCTAAAGTGTGGAGAGTCGAAGAGACTTAGCAGTTGGCAGGAAAAAAGACAAAAGCGCAAGGGGAGAGCCAACTGTGTAACAGCCCCGACAAACAAATTTTTCTGCAGCACCTGTGGAAGAGCCTGTCACTCTAGAATTGGCCTTTATAGCCACTCCAGGCGCTGCTCCACACACCACTGACCACCTCCAGGCGCTTACCCATCATCTCTCGAGATAAGGAGGCCAAAGAAGAAGAAGGGACTCAACATGGAGTTCAACAATTTCAGATTGTCATCTCTGCCCCATCTTGATTCCACTTCTTTGCATGTTTCGGCCTTTTTTTTCGTGTTTTTGCTTTTGAAGCAGCTGTTCATTATTCTGCCATTGATGCCACCTCTAAATGCATCTTTTGTTTCTTTATTTGCCCTTTACTACTTTTACTCCCATTACTACTCCCTATGGCTCTGCTCCACCAACTCTTTGGTCATTTAATGTCTCCCATTTTCAGCTCTATCACAGACCTTCCCTTGTTTTTTCACCCTTTCCCATTTGACCTACTTAAAACCTTTTGACTTTGAAACATCAACTCTGTTTCTCCCTCCACAGGTGCTGCCAGATCTGCTGAGCATTTCCACCATTTTCTGTTTTTATTTCTCTCAAGGGAAGCGGTTTGTTGATAGACCTGCTGGTGAATTCCTGAGTGGGGAAGGCACGTGAGGCACTGCCCCTCGTTTCACTTCCTGTGAATGCAGGTAGAGAAAAATAGAGAGGCAGTGGCGTAGTGGTAATGTCACTGGACTAGCAATGCAGAGGCCCAGGCTAGTACTCTGGGGGCATGGGTTTGAATCCTACCACAGCAGATGATGAAATCTCAATTTAATTACTAAATATGGAATTAAAAAGCTGGTCTAATGGTGATCAAGTTGACCATTGTCGATTGATGTAAAAAACCCATCTGGTTCACTAATGTCCTTCAGGGAACGAAATCTGCCGTCCTTACCTGGTCTGGCCTATGTGTGACTCCAGACCCATAGCAATGGGGTTGACTCTGAAATGGCCTAGCAAGCCACTCACTAAGCCACTCAGTTCAAGGGCAATTAGGGATGGGCAATATATACCAGCCACGCCCACATCCTTTGAGAAAATATTTCAAAAAATGTGTACTTGGGTTTTAAGTGCGAGACTGCAAAGGACAGGCCTTGGTCTGGAGCTAGAAGTTCAGTTTTTGCAGTTCGAAGTTGTTGCCAAAATTGTAATGCCAAAAAAGTCAGCCCATGAAAGGGACAAGGTATATTTTATCTCACTCATTTGTCTCATTTGCTGATAAGAGTGAAGAAGTTAGTTGGATTAAGGCACGGTTGATTATTGCTGTTATCTGTACATTCACTTGCAGGCTGTAAAATAAAACAGCTTAACGATTCACATCTGACCTTGTCTCAGTAAAATATTTTCAATTTGCCTATTGAGATTGGAGTCGTGCACATGTGAAAAATGCAATAACCAGATCAAATCACAGAAGGGTCCTATTGTTACACACCTGGGTAATCTATATGATTAGATATTGAGCAGTATGGACATGAGATGCTGTAACCACGTGCTGGAGGGACTAGCTCCACTGCACCTGAGATACTATTTTAAGGCAGACCTGAAGTTTATAAGTGTCATAAAGTAGTTAACAAGTTCCATATTTCTAACATTGTACCTGTACAAACCCCAGACTGAATAAATGCTTTTTCTTTTCCAAACATAATTAGGCGAATATGTCAGCCGTGGAGGAGAAGTTGACGTTTGCTCAGTCTGAGATGCAGCAACTGAAAGTCTCTGTCAAGCGCTACGAAGGGCTGGTGGATAGTTACAAATCTCAGGTATTGAGCTGTGGGGACTTCAGACCACGCATTTCGATATATGCATGATCGAAATGTTCAAGTACAAATGTTCTTTGTATAATTTTGATATGTGATCCTAATGCTGGCACTTGGGTTGGTAATGTTTGCATTGATTTTTTTTTTCTTGATTTACTGCACTTAGGTTGGGAAGACATTTTACTTTGGGGGTTGGGTAGGGAAACTTTAGTGCAACATGAGATGATAAAAGTAAGAAGTAACTGATTAAAGGCAAAAATAAAACTATACGCTTAACCAATGAGGAAGGACATTAACGAGAGACACAAGACTTAGTTTTGGTATAAACGGGGGATATCGTTGTAAAGCGCTATTTTGGGGAAAGCTTTGAGAAACATTGTGCTGATTTAAAATGCCATTTTAATAAAATGCTTGACATGCATCCAGTTGATGAAGACACGGATGGAGGCGGATGAGTACAACGTGAAACTGGAAAAGGCAGAGAAGGAGAACAAGCTACTGAAAGATGATGTGAATAAGGAAATTGAGCAGGTAAATACCAATGGTGTGGTAGGGAAACAATTAGTTTCTTTCTACAAGAGGCTGTTTTATTGGGGAGGGAGCAGTGGGGTAGGGAGGACAGAATTTTTAAAAAATTCACATCTGCCCTTTGGGTGGAGACAAAAAGAAAAACAGTGAATGCTGTAAAAACTCCAGATCTGTTAGCATCTGAAACAGAAAGATGTGCTAGTGATTTGGGTGGGGCGTTTTATCAGTTCTGTTTTGCTGCAGTGTGATTGTGAAGAAACCTGTTGGGAGGGGAGAGCAATTTTGCATAATATGATTTAAGATAAGGAAAGGCCTAATGACAGTGTGTGGGTGGGCCTACACCACACAAACTACAGTGGTTCAAGAAGGCGGCTCATCACCGTGAGGGCAGTTTAAGGATGGGCAATAAATGCTGTCTTGCCAGTGTCGCCCATATCCCACGATCAAATTTTTTTTTAAAAGCCAGGAACCAATGAGGAAGAAGAAAAATGAAAGTTACAAAATTAATTTTTTAGATGCTATCCATTTCCCCCCCCCCCCCCCCCGCCCCACCACATCCCCCAAAATGCCATTGCACATGGGGGAGTTGGGACTGTCATCTACAGGTGAAATGGGTTTAGAGAGTGGGACATAATTGGATCAGGACACTACAGCACCTCCATTAGGGAGATGCTATAACTGCTTGGCAAGTTTAAACAGTTAAATGTGGACATAGGAATTTATAATGGAAAGGCTGACTGACAGGAAGTCAACTTTTATTTTATTTGTTGTAACCCCTGGTGTGTTTTGGATCTTCGATATTCGGATTTAAAATATCTTTTTAATTAAATCTTTCAGTTGCTGATTGCCCTGCATATTTCCAGCATTTTCTGATGATTTTCAATTTAAATTCTACTCAAGATGTAGAAATTGCAACATAAGTATACGTTATCTATAATGTTCTGCATGCTTTGGATTTGTTTTCCACCTGCCCTCTGGCAAAGTCCCTGGCCTCTGAAGAGCCCAAGGCCCAAATAGGCGGATAATTCGAGCCACTGAAATGGCTTAGCAAACCACTCAGTTGTATTGAAGAAGGCGACTCACCACCACCTTCTCGAGGCCAATTAGCGATTGGCACTAAAGGCTGGCCATACTGGTGATGCCCAAATCCTTTGAATTAAAGAAAGGATAAACTAGTACATTGGAGAATAGATTGAAATATTTTTTCAAATTTATAAAATATTTAAATATTATATAAGTTTAGACTGGTGAAAATATTTTTACTGGACACCTTTGTGTTTACGCTGTAGGTGCGGAGACAGATGCAGAAAAAACTGACTGATTTGGAACCTGTTCCTGAGTTGTTGAAATTAACCGAGCATAAACTACAGGACTGCCAACAGCAGCTCGCCATTTATGAGAGGAAAAATGTTGATCAGTCAGCAGTCATTTGTGATCTCAGGGTGGAGGTAATTTTGAACTTCTGTCCATTTGAGCTCATTTTTATCTATTAACCTCACTCAATTGGTGGCACACCTGCCTCTGATTTAAAAGTTTGTCTGTTCAAGTCACATTCCAGTGCTTCAGCGCTGCATTTAAACTGAAGCCTGTCTCCCCGCTGCAAGGATTCAAATGAGTTTTAAATATTCTGTTGCAATATGCAAAGAGCAATTAAAAATATTAATGACATTCATGTTGTGCCATATTTGGGATCTTGCTGTGTGTCGAATGACTATCTGTTTGCTTACATAAGCACTTCAAGGTCATTCATTGAATGTGAAGCATTGTGCGACAGGTAAGAGAGGCAAGTTTTTTTTAAAACTTCACACTTACTGTGTAAATACAGGAGGTGGTGGTGTGCAGTTCCAAGAACTGAACAATGGTATATTTACATTCTCTATAACTCAATGCAAAACCTAGATGCCTCTGGCCTCCTCCTGTAGGAAAGCTTTGTGTGATGGGTCTCTTCTGTAATTTGATACTTCATTCTATTGTCTGTTACATTCATTAAAAGCATATAGATCAGAAGCTTTCAGCGGGTCTGCTGGCACACATTCTCTATTAGTACAACCTTTAATAATTGTACTCAGAATTCAGGCTAGTTTTTACTGTTTTCCTAAATTTAACCTGGATTAGTTGTGAGGCCTTGTAGTACCACGTTTAACAGGAGGATCATATCTCTGCTACTGGATGCAAAAATCCCCTGTGTTCCTCTTTGCATCTACTATTGTATACATCCTGGGATGGGGTGAGGGGTGAGGAGGAACTGGAGGGAAGAAAAGATAAAAATTGGATCCTATGTGCTCCATTCAGTTTCTCTAACTTATTTGGGGAAATGGATTGATACTAAATGAGCAGTTTTGCCAATGTGAAATACATGTCAAACTGTGTGAGTTGATTACTTGTTGAATTTAGTTCTCTTGATCTCTGTGGTTTGATTCCTTACTTATGCAGATTGAGGAGCAGAGTAACAAGACAAGAGAGAAGTGCCAGCATCTGCAAGAAGAAAATCATAGTCAGAAGCTGAAATTGGAGACTTTGGAAAGGTTGGTTTTGTTAAGTGTAATTAAAAGGGAAAGGAGCTAACTGGAAATATTGCTGCTGTAATGGAGATGCGCTCAACCCAAACCCCTTATTCCCCTACAGTTAGGATGCATTATGTATTGTGTGTTTTATTTTTGTGTTTCATTTCTCTGTCCCCTTTTTTGTCTGATTCACTTTAATGTCGTGGGAAGGGATTCCTCCCCAGCTAGTTTCCCTTCCCTCCTTGCATTTGATGACCTGTCTGAAAACTGCTGAATCTTCCTGTGCCTTCAAAAGGTAGACTTTGTATTAAAGTCATTTGGATCTGGTATTGGAATTGTGTGCTTTTTTAGTTGTAAATCTTAAGGGGGTAATATTGCTGCCAGATTGTTGTATTTGAAATGACTCACTTCCCTATAAAATCCCTTTCCTCACTTTCTTGGCGGTTTTGGACTGTTTTCTGTCAGACATTTGTTGATTGTATGTGCTGAATTGTGTTGTCTTTTTTAAGGAGAGACTACAGGAAACCTGTTGGAATAAAGCAGCCTTCTGTTCCCCAAATATAGGTTAGAACTTAAAGGAAAACAGTAAACACACTAGTGTACCATAATCTGAACTTCAAATGTTTTAATTAAAGATTAGACATTGAGATTATTTCTGCTGGTCGGGAATCTAAAACACGCGGGCACAGTCTCAGGATAAGGGGCTGATCATTTAGGACTGAGATGAGAAGAAATTACTTCACTCAAAGGGTCGTGAATCTTTGGAGTTCTCTATACCAGAGGGTTGTGGATGCTCCGTCGAATACATTTATGGCTGGGGTAGACAGTTTTTTGGTGTCTCGGAATGATGGAGTATGGCGAGCAGGCAGGAAAGTGGAGTTGAATCCTAAGATTAGCCATGATCATTTTGAATGGCGGAGCAGGCTCAATGGGCCATATGGTCTATCCCTGCTCCTATTTTCTTGTGTTTTATGCACTCTTAATTTTAAAATCTGATGTATGTAGATTTTGCAACTAGTGAAACTGTCGCCCTTGGAAAATCTGTCATTCTTGCACCCATTAGCTCAAAAATCATGCTCATGAAATAACCACTGATCGCAACTGCAGATACAGAACCTGCTAATAAACAAAGTAAAATGATTTTGTATTAAATATTTTTAAAAACCAAAGCAGTTGGGCACATCCTGAGGTCAACTGGAGACTTTACCTCAAGTGTGACAGCATGGTTGGTTGGCATCCTTCCATCTACAAAAGATGATGGACACCCAGCAAACAATCCTTTTAGGTGGGGTGTCTTCTCTTGGTGCACTATGAAGGCCAATCCTTGAGAGACAGGTTCTGCTCCAAGTGATGCTGTGAGGAGGTGTTTTTGACATTGGTGCCTGTTGCCAAGCTGCTGTAGCAACTGGTCCTCGTGATGGTGCACACCAGTCCATAGGATGTGTTGCCATTTCCCTCTTTCTTCAGCTAGTGACTACCAAGTGCGATAGTCGACATTTAGGGCTTTCATGTCAAGCTTGCAAGCATCCTTGCAGCAGAGCCTTGGGCGCCCCAGTGGTCGTCTGGCCCCGGTTACCTCACCATACCGAAAGTCTAATTTTGACAGTATAATGCAGCACATAAGCACGACTGTCTACTGATAGAAAATAGTCCAAAATCTGCAAGAAAGTTAAGGAAGGGATTTTATGGGGGTGTGATTTCAAATTCAACAATCTGACAGCAATATTGCCCCTCTTAAGATTCACAGCTAAGAAACCACATAGTTCCAATACCAAGCCCAACTGAGTTTCGCACAAAGTCTGCATTTGGAAGGCTAAGGAAGTTTCAGCGGCTGACTTAAAGGATCAGGCCAGGTTACACACAGTTTAGTGGTGTAATAATCTACTTAAATGTTTTATAGTGGTATCCTTATTCTCTTTATTCCTTATAAACCAGTGTATCTTTTTGTAGTGAGCAACTCTTCTAAAGTTTGGTGAATATATTTCAATATCCCTTCAATTCTGAACTTGTTTTGTGTGTTTAGCAGGATTTGTTACACTCTAGTAACAACCTCTTGAGGTTTGCAAAAACATTTTCTCACCAAAATAAGTTGCTTTATGTCAAACATTTGAAAGGGCTTCACATGCATTGTCCAGGACTGGTTGCAATGTAGGCAAATGTGGTAGCCATTTTGCACATGGCAATGTCCCACAAGCAATGATGAGATGAATGAATGATCTGTTTCTGGTGGTGTTGGTTGAAGAAGAAATGTCTGCCAGGACACTGGGAGAATTCCTTTCTCATTTTTGAATTATGTTATGGGATCGTTAATATCCTCCTCAAACCTCCAAAACAAACAAACATGGGGATCAGTTCAACATCTCGTCCAAAGGGCAGCGCTGCCTCAGTGCTACATTGTAGTATTGGCCGAGATTGAGTGCTCAAGTCCTGAAAAATGAATGGAGTAATTGAAATTTAATTATGTTGTTCAGTACATTTGTGATTCAGACATGATAGAAGACCTAAAGATTTTTTAGGAGCAATAAGGATATTTGATATTGAAGAAGGTGTTGATCAATGTTTGTAGGAAGTTGGAAGATTTAGATGCCCAGAACCGGGAGCTGACTCAGGTGGTGACAAAACGGGAGGAGACCATTCACCATAACCAGCAGCGATTAGAGGACAAAACCCGTGAATGCACCAGCCTGGCTAGACAGCTGGAGGCCACCATTGATGATGCCAGACGCCAGGTCAGTTCAGTGAGATTTTACCAAACATAGAACAGGAGGAGGCCATTCTGACCCTCAAGCCAGTTCCACCATTCAATTACATAATAGGATTACATAGGATATGCGTCACAGCTGGCAGAGGCATGGTGGGGCAAATGGCCTCTTTCTGAGCCATATCACTTCTGTTATTCACTGAACAGCCAGCAAGTAAACTGCTGTGGTATGTATTTTGACCACCTTGATCTGTGCAAACAGTTAGTCTTTAAGGATATTTAAGCCTCAGGATTGCTGACCTGCATGTCACCCTCAATTTATCTGCATTCCGCTCCCTTATCGCAATGGCATTGCAAACACATGAAAATGTGAGTTGACAGTTCTGTTGGTTTCAGTGATGGAAAATCGAAGAGTGTGTCCAGCATGTGTGCTGTCGGTGCCTCTTTTTTAATAGTAGAGCTCAGTACGCTCACAGATGCTGGCTCCTGATGAAGTGTGAATGCAGGAGAGCTTGGCATTGAGGTCGCTTTCCTGAAACGTGACCCAGTAACAAAACTTTGAACAGTGTCAACAAACTTGGTAAATGCGTCCATCAAAGACTGAAAACTTTCAGGATAAGAACTGCAGTCATAGAATCATGCAGCACCGTGAGGCCGTTCAGCCAATCATTTCTGTTTCAGTTCTTTACTATCCACTGCCCTGCTCCTTTTCTCCGTAGCCCTGCAAATGTCTCCTTTTCAAATATCTGTCCAAATCCTTTTGAAGGTTATTATTGAATCTGCTTCCACTATATTGTAGTGCAGATCCTAACAACCTAAAATTGTGCTACATTAAAAAAAAATCCTCCTTGTTTCCTCCTTTTTCCCCCCCCCCTCCCAATCGCCACAATTATCTTAAATCTATGTTCTCTGATTACTGATCCACCTCCTGTCAGTGGAAACAGCTTCTGTTAATGCAAGTGAGATTGTTGTCAAAATAATGTTGGGAATAGTGACCAAATGCATCTGTTTGACAAGGTGGACCAAACCAGGGAGAGGGCTCTGTCAAAGGAACGAACAACACAGAGCAAAATAATGGACCTTGAAACTCAGCTGAGCAGAACAAAAACAGAACTGACTCAGCTACGACGGAGCAAAGATGATGTAAGTCACTAGATATAAAATACCTATTTTTTTTTAAATTTAAGTATATTTTCAATTCTGTCCTTTAGAATGAGGGATCAGTGAAAGCCAATGAGACTTATTCCTGCTGATCCCTTGGATTGAGTTGTGAGGAAGAGGCTATAATAACTTTAACTCTTCAGCTTTGGAGCTTTATGGAGATATGTGTGATGCCAAATAGATTAGAAAGAGTTGATCCTGAGCACAGTTTAATGTTAAAGCACGGTTGCAGGACAAGGGGACGTAGATACAAACTAGTCGAAGGCACGTTCAGGAAGCATTTTGCATGGGTAATACCTGACATGGCCGAAAGGGTGGGGTAGTGGAGGCAAAAGCTCTGGAGTCACTCGAGGCAGTCAACATATTTGTGAAGTACATGGGAAACCAAGTGTTTTGAAAGTCCTTTAATATCTCGGTCCAGTATTCCAACCAGGTGGCCAAAATATTTTTCTTCCCATTTTTCTCCTATTCTGAGGGGGGCAATGATTCATCCTAGGATAAGGGTATCCAACCATCTTGTGGCTGTATGACTCAAAACTCTGTCATTTGGTTTCTCGTGGACCAGGGGAGGAGGCGGCGTAGTGGTAATGGCACAAGTCTCGTAACCCAGAGCCCCAAGCTAATGCTCTGGGGACATGGATTCGAATCCCACCAGGTCAGATGGTGGAATTTGAATTCAATTCATAAATCTGGAGTTTTTAAAAAAAAAAGCTAGCCTAATGGAGTTCACGAAACCGTAATCGATTGTTGTAAAAAAATCCATTTGTTTCACTAATGTCCTTTAGGGAAGGAAATCTGCCGTTATTACCTGGTCTGGCCCACATGTGACTCCAGACCCATAGCAATGTGGTTGACTCTGAACTGGCCTAGCAAGCCACTCTGTTGCATCAAACAGCTACTAAGTCTAAGAAAAGGAATGAAATCGGATGGACCACCCGGCATCGACCTAGACACCAGAAACGATGATGGCAAACCCAGCCCTGTCGACCCTGCAAAGTCCTCCTTTCTAACATCTGGGGGCTTGGGAGAGATATCCCACAGACTAGTCAAGCAACAGCCTGACATAGTCATACTCACCGAATCATACCTTGCAGACATTGTCCCAGACTCCACCATCACATCCCTGGGTATGTCCTGTCCTACTGAAAGGACAGACCCACCAGAGGTGGCAGCACAGTGGTATACAGTCGGGAGGGAATTGCCCTGGGTGTACTCAGTATTGACTCCAGACCCCATGAAGTCTCATGGCATCAGATCAAACCTGGGCAAGGAAACCTCCTGCTCATTACCACCTACCACCCCACCTCAGCTGATGAATCAGTGCTTCTCCATGTTGAACACTAATTGGAAGAAGCACTGAGGGTAGCAAGGGCACAAAATGTACTCTGGGTGGGGAACTTCAATGTCCATCACCAAGAATGGCTCGGCAGCACCATTACTGACTGAGCTGGCTGCGTCCTAAAGGACATAGCTGCTCGACTGGGTCTGCGGCAGGTGGTGAGGGAACCAACAGGAGGGAAAAACCTACTTGACCTCATCCTCACCAATCTACCTGTCACTGATGCATCTGTCCATGACAGTATTGGTAGGAGTGCACCACACAGTCCTTGTGGAGACGAAGTCCCGTCTTCACACTGAGGATACCCTCCGTCGTGTTGTGTGGCATGACCACTGTGCTAAATGGGATAGATTTTGAACAGATCTAGCAACTCAAAACTGGGCATCCATAAGGCACTGTGGGCCATCAGCAGCAACAGAATTCGAGTCATAGAGAGATACAGCACTGAAACAGGCCTTTTGGTCCACCGAGTCTGTGCCGAACATCAACAACCCATTTATACTAATCCTACATTAATCGCATATTCCCTACCACATCCCCACCTTCCCTCAATTCTACCACCTACCTACAGTAGGGGCAATTTACAATGGCCAATTTACCTATCAACCTGCAAGTCTTTGGCTGTGGGAGGAAACCAGAGCACCCGGCGGAAACCCATGCGGTCACAGGGAGAACTTGCAAACTCCGCACAGGCAGTACCCAGAACCGAACCCGGGTCGCTGGAGCTGTGCAACTGCAGTGCTAACCACTGCGCCACTGTGCCGCCCCAATTGTATTCAACCACAATTTGTAACCTCATGGCCCGGCATATCCCCCACTCTACCATTACCATCAAGCCGGGGGACCAACCCTGGTTCAAAGAAGAGTGCAGGAGAGCATGCCAGGAGCAGCGCCAGGCATACCTCAAAATGAGGTGTCAGCCTGGTGAAGCTACAACACAGGAATACTTGCATGCCAAACAGCGGAAGCAGTGTGCAATAGACAGGGCTAAGCGATCCCACACCAATGGATCAGATCTAAGTTCTGCAGTCCTGCCACATCCAGTCATGAATGGTGGTGGACAGTTAAACAACTGACAGGAGGAGAAGCCTCCACCAACATCCCCATCCTCAACAATGGGGAAGCCCAGCACAGCGGTGCAAAAGACAAGGCTGAAGCATTTGCATCCATCTTCAGCCAAAAGTGCCAAATGGATGATCCATCTCTGCCTCCTCCTGAGGACCCAGCATCACAGATGCCAGTCTTCAGCCAATCCGATTCACTCCACATGATATCAAGGAAAGTTGAAGGCACTGGATACTGCAAAGGCTATAGTCCCTGGCAACATTCCGGCAATAGTACTGAAGACGTGCTCCAGAACTAGCCAAGCAGTTCCAGTACAGCTGCAACACTGGCATCTACCTGAAGATGTGGAAAATTGCCCAGGTATGTCCTGTCCACAAAAAGCAGGACAAATCCAACCTGGCCAATTACTGCCCTATCAGTCTACTCGCGATCATCAGCAAAGTGATGGAAGAGGTTGCCAATATTGCTATCAAGCAGCACTTGCTCATCAATAACCTGCTCACTGACGCTTAGTTTGGGTTCCGCCAGGGCCACTCAGCTCCTGACATTACAGTCTTGGTCCAAATATGGACAAAAGAGCTGAACTCCAGAGGTGAGGTGAGAGTGACTGCCCTTGACATCAAGGCAGCATTTGATCGAGTATGGCATCCAGGAGCCCCACAAAACTGGAGTCAGTGAGAATCGGGGAAAACTCTGCTGGTTGGAGTCATACCTAGCACAACGGAAGATGGTTATGGTTGTTGGAGATCAATCAACTCAGTCCCAGGACATCACTGCAGGAGTTCCTCAGGGTGGTGTCCTCGGCCCAACCATCTACAGCTGCTTCATCAATGACTTTCCCTCCATCATAAGGTCAGAAGTGGGGGTGTTCGCTGATGATTGCAATATCCGTATGCAGCAAGACCTGGACAACATCCAGGCTTGGGCTGATAAGTGACCAGTAACATTCACGCCACACAAGTGCCAGGCAATGACCATCTCAAACAAGAGAATCTAACCATCTCCCCTTGATGTTCAGTGGCATTACCATCCGTGAATTTCCCACCATCAATATCCTGGGAGCCACCATTGACCAGAAACTGAACTGGACCAGCCACATAAATGCTGTAGCTACAAGAGCAAGTCAGAGGCTGGGAATTCTGTGGCAAGTAACTCACCTCCTGTCTCCTCAATGCCTGTCTGCCATCTACAAGGCACAAGTCAGGAGCGTGATGAAATATTCTCCACTTGCCTGTATGGGTGCAGCTCCAACAACACTCAAGAACCTCAACACCATCCAGGACATAGCAGCCTGCTTGATTGGCACCCCATCTACCACCTTCAACATTCACTCCCTCTACCACTGACACACAGTGGCAGCAGTGTGTATCATCTACAAGATGCACTGCAGCAACTCACCAAGGCTCCTTTGACAGCACCTTCCAAACCCGCGACCTGTACCACCTAGAAGGACAAGAGCAGCAGATGCATGGGAACACCACCACCTGCAAGTTCCCCTCCAAGCTGTAAATCATCCTGACTTGGAACTATATCGCCGTTCCTTCACTCACTGGGTCAAAATCCTGGAACAGCCTTCCTAACAGCACTGTTGGTGTACCTACACCCCAGGGACTACAGCGGTTCAAGAAGGCAGCTCACCACCACCTTCTCGAGGGCAATTAGGGATGGCAATAAATGCTGGCCTTGCCAGCGATGCCCACATCCCCCGAACAAATATAAATCTGTTGATACTAACTCGACTTGATGTCCTGATTTATGATTTATCCACAAAGCAACCACACTAAGAACACCTTGTTCCAAATCGCCAGCTAAATTCAAAGAGGGCAAACTTATTGAATGAGAAGTATAAATGTAAATAGGACTTGTCTGGGATTAAAGGCCAAATTGCCTGAACTGGGTTGTATATGGCCCGAGGGCTGTGGTTTGGGTACTCTTGTCTTAAATAGTGTTTCACAAAGGGAGCTTTTCCAAGTGACTACTCTTCATGTTTAAGGAGACAATTCAAACAGTGAGCGATCCCAGCTGTCACCCAGCCTTTGTACACTGACAGACACTTTCACACACATGGTTATCAGGATAAAGAGTAGTTCCCTTGCCTTGGGACAGCGAGGGATTGTGCGACACTGTCATTCCAGTCGTGATCAGACAACTCTGGATGCATCAGAAATTGAACTGTAGAGGTCAGGGGATGGTTTCTCTCCTAAAGATGGAGCTGATTTAACTGTAGCATGCCTGCTCAGCAACTCTGCTTTTCAACTGCTGAATTTGTAGTTAAATCTAGGCATCAATGGAACCTTGCTTGATAGGAGTGCATGCCTGATATGGGGCCATAATCACCATACGGTTGATCTTTATGACCCATGTTCCTATTCGGCAAGGCTCTGATGAGAGTGTAGAACTTCAAAAGGAGATAAATAAGTTGGTGGAATGGGCGAACAAGTGCCAGATTAATGCGGATAAATGTCAGGTGTTTCATTTTGGTAGGAAGGATATGGAGAGGATATAAACTAAAGGGAGCGCAGGAGCAGAGGGACCTGGGTGTATATGTGCATAAGTCCTTTTACGTGGCAGGACAGGTTGAGAGTGCGATTAATAAAGCATACAGTATCCGAGGCTTTATTAGATTAGATTAGAGATACAGCACTGAAACAGGCCCTTCGGCCCACCGAGTCTGTGCCGAACATCAACCACCCATTTATACTAATCCTACACTAATCCCATATTCCTACCAAACATCCCCACCTGTCCCTATATTTCCCTACCACCTACCTAAACTAGTGACAATTTATAATGGCCAATTTACCTATCAACCTGCAAGTCTTTTGGCTTGTGGGAGGAAACCGGAGCACCCGGAGAAAACCCACGCAGACACAGGGAGAACTTGCAAACTCCACACAGGCAGTACCCGGAATCGAACCCGGGTCCCTGGAGCTGTGAGGCTGCGGTGCTAGCCACTGTGCCGCCCTGATTTATTCTTGGGGCATAGAGTACTAGAGCAAGGAGGTTATGTTGAACTTGTATAAGACACTAGTTCGGCCTCAGCTGCAGTACTACGTCCAGTTTTGGGCGCCGCACTTGAGAAAAAATGTGAAGGCATTGGAGTGCTGAAAAGATTCACAAGAATGGTTCCAGGGATGAGGAATTTCAGTTATGAAAATAGATTGGAGAAGTTAGGACTGTTTTCCTTGGAGAAGAGAAGGCTGAGAGGTGATCTGATAAAGGTATTCAAAATCATGAGGGGTCTGGACAGAGTAGGTATGGAGAAACTGCTCATTCATTAAAGGATCAGGAACGACAGGGCACAGATTTAAAGTAATTGCCAAAAGAAGCAAAAGTGACATGAGGAAAAACTTTCTCACACAGCGAGTAGTTAAGGTCTGGAATGTACTGTCTGAGAGTGTGGTGCAGGCAGGTTCAATCGAGGCATTCAAAAGGGAATTAGACTGTTATATGAAAAGGAACAATGTGCAGGGTTGCAGGGGAATGGCACTAGGTAAATTGCTCATTCAGAGAGCTTGCGCAGACACGATGGGCCGAATGCCCTCCTTCTGTGCTGTAACATTTCTGTGACTGAGTGGAGCTTCAAAATTAACCTTGTGATCTCCTTAAACCTATGCATTAAACAAGTGGCAGGATCTCCTCATGGCTCAACAAATTTATCCGGTGACCAGCTCACCATATGGGCAGGTCCGAGGGTTTGGTCACTGGTCTATGCTGTGTTAGCTGATCTCATCCAGGTCAATGATCCAAGCGCTACAATTCACATGAAAACCCCTGGGTTAGGGAGGGGAAATCATCAGGGTTCCTACTGCTGTACACTTATCCATTGATTCCCACTGGAAATGTGCATTCGTGGTGGGGTGGTCTGCTGACAACTGAATTGGGCTCACAGGGAGGCACTACCTCAAGACTTGGGGATCAATAATGAATATTTGGGTGAGGTACCGGAGGACACTAGTGGAAGGTTGAACCTCCGCAAGAAGCCAGTACCTTCAGGTGAGGTGAAAGGGTTATGGGGGGGTGGGGGGTGGAGGAGAAAATTTTGAGGTGCTGGACTTTTGGAGAAGCTGTGATGACTTAACACAGCCTGGTGAAAATGCGACTATTTATAGCTAAATATATGATGAAGGATTTACCTTACTGACTGCTGAAAGTGTAATTGTGTCAAATCAAATTTGTGCAAAATTACTTCTTAGGCTGAGAGGCGTTTCCAGAGCCGCTTGCAAGACCTGAAGGATCGTCTGGAGCAGTCGGAATGCACCAACCGCAGCATGCAGAACTATGTCCAGTTCCTCAAATCTTCGTACGCAAATGTATTTGGTGAAACTGTGTTAACAAGCTCTCCAGTCCAATCTAGATCACCTCTCTGAGGATCACTGGCAGTATCAGAAAATTGAACTCACTGACTTAACTTGTGTTTTTTTTTTAGGTGTCTGGACCTATAAATGATCTTAAAAAGAACACCATGTGAAGCACGTTCTTATGAACTAGTTATTATACAAATTGCAGACTCTGGGGGCAGTAATCACTCGATCCTCAAGTACAACTGACCCCAAGTTAACCATTTGTCAATTGGATCCTAAGAACTATCTAATCATAGACTCCCAGGCACATATGGGATTAGATTTGTAAATTATTCAGGACAGTCCTGAATTTCAGATCAATGTATTTAGAACTGAAAATGCCTGAGTATTTATTAGAATTGTGACTTGTTCATTGTCTGTAAATTAAGCCATATGGCACACTGACTGCAGGTAACAGCATCTCTTTGTTTTGTATTTAATCTTTCAGATCTGTACATTTTGATTTGCAGCAAACTTTCTGACAGGAATTGCCCTGCTATGATTTATTGCTCACATTCATTTTCCCACTAAGCCAGTGAGCCTGTTAACAGTTCTAACAAACTTAATATCAGGCTGAGGGAAGAACACTAGTGTTAAATTAGAGCAGGACGGATTGCTGTTTCTCAGTCATTCCTCAGTAAGCTTCAAATCGGGGCCTCACTCTTTAATTTGTATTTTTGGAATCTGATCATCTCTTTCTTTCTTTTTTCCTCTCCCCCTTCTCCCTTTTTCCATTTTGTGCATTACCCTCCTCTACTCCAATTTCTGCCTGCATGGGGCTATCATCTGACTTGACCACAGTTTTATGTCCTCTTTCAAGATGCAACTTCTGTCACATTTAACAGAAGAAAAACTGGCTTGATAGCAGTTCTCTAGAACACAGCAAACGGGGACATCTATTCCTCAAAAACTGTGCTCATTTATGGTATTTCAACAAACTAATTAAAATGCACTGAAACATTCCGAGTTGCAACTTTTAAAATGTCCCTAAAATAAATTAATATTGAGGTCAATGAGAATTAAAAGTCTGTTGTCTTGGTTACAGGTATGCATTTTTTAATCAAATTACCAATGAGTCATCTGTTCATCTAATACTTTAACATAGAGAGCAGAACCAGGAAAATTCTGTTAGCGCATATTGGACCGTTCCATGATACTTTTCATTAGTTTCTGGTCAGCAGCTTGAATTGAAACAAGTTGGACTGAAGCTCTTCCCATTCAATGGGAAGGGCGGCACAGTGGCGCAGTGGTTAGCACCGCAGCCTCACAGCTCCAGGGACCCGGGTTCAATTCCGGGTACTGCCTGTGTGGAGTTTGCAAGTTCTCCCTGTGTCTGCGTGGGTTTTCTCCGGGTGCTCCGGTTTCCTCCCACAAGCCAAAAGACTTGCAGGTTGATAGGTAAATTGGCCATTATAAATTGTCACTAGTATAGGTAGGTGGTAGGGAAATATAGGGACAGGTGGGGATGTTTGGTAGGAATATGGGATTAGTGTAGGATTAGTATAAATGGGTGGTTGATGTTCGGCACAGACTCGGTGGGCCGAAGGGCCTGTTTCAGTGCTGTATCTCTAATCTAATCTAATCAATCAATTTGTACTTTTTTAATAAATGTAAAACCATTTTTTTTAATGTAAACCAAGAGGCAAGGTTTTGTGTGCAATGGTCAGTTACATTTCGCCTTGGAATAGTTGATGCAGACAGTGCGTGACAGATCTGTTCTATTCCTCAGTGCCAACATACCTCATTTTGATAGATGGCACAAATTACTAAAAATGTCAGTGCAAATAACTTTGCAAAGTTCTGTGATTAATTAACTTCGAGGCCCTTGTCAGTTTTTGGATCCATCTGATAATTGGCAATATAATTACGGGATGGCATCAGCTGTACTCACTGCAGTCTCATCCTGTCTGTCTCTGTGTCTCGCTTGCTCTTTCTCTCCCATAATTGCTTTGACTCATCTCTTGTAGGACGGCTTGGTGTTGTGCTGGGATGAGATTAAGTGGGCCAAAGCTGTGTGAGAACTGCCCTACTGAAAGTGGGGCAGGTTTTCCTTGGCGAAATCTAACACTTTTTCGAAAAAAAGGCCCATTTGGCTAACAAGTTTTTTTCGGTTGTACAGAAGCAGCACAAGAAATGCTGTAGGTTTTTTTTTTAAGT
This sequence comes from Heterodontus francisci, assembly GCF_036365525.1. Lineage (NCBI taxonomy): Eukaryota > Metazoa > Chordata > Chondrichthyes > Heterodontiformes > Heterodontidae > Heterodontus > Heterodontus francisci. Next base: position 7,223,544 of record NC_090402.1, on the reverse strand, counting down.
TGTATTGCTGAAGAAACCATGGATTTAAGTCTTGATTACACAGAGTGGATTGTTTACACATTCAGAAGAGTTGAAATGGAGTGAATTTTTTTGCAGCTGTCAGGGGACTCATTTGTCTGAGATGCCAGTCGATGTGTGATTCTTTTCCATTATCTACTTTAAAGTAATATTTCCCTCTGAATATTTAGACCATTAACTGGACACTTGTCCTGAAGTTAAGATGAAAAATACTGCTTAATAACGATTCCATGACACTTTGGAGAAAATAGCACTATATTTGCATTGAAGGGAATAACGAGCAAGTTCCGCTTTTATACATACGAGCAACTTTAAAATTCAGTTTTAATTTTCAAATCTGTTAACACCCATGTAAACCATATTGGGCAGGACTGTAGTGAGCCATGGCACATCAATCCAACTCTGCTCCAAGAAAGCTCCTGCGGCAAGGATGCCCAAGAAATTAAAGGTGGTGGGTGTGGGAGAAAATAACTTTGGAAAGGTATAACCCACTCGTGAGCAGTAAAAATGGAGGTGTCAGTACACTACAAGTGGTGAGCAGTAAACCAGATTCCATTGTATTCAAAAGTTAGCAGCCCTTTAAATGCTTCCACCAGTAACACATCCTGTGTACTTCCTACAACATGCATATTCCAGTCAATCTCAATTGTGGCAGTCTGGGAATCTAACAGCTTTAAGTTCTTTGAAAGTTATTGCTCATGACATTTTCAAAGCCAATGTATTTAAGTACCAACAAATCTCTCGTAGCATTGCTCTCAGGCTTGTAGCACTGGTGTGATGTTTATCTGCTAATTGGCATTTCCCCTTTAAGGCCACTGTTCTAGTAGTAAACTCAGCAGTTAGAACTGCTTGTTAAAGTTCATGCTTCAGAGCAGTGACTGGCATTCTGTTATGAATCTTGTATGCCTACAGAGACTTTCATGCCATAAGGCCTCGATTTATCATACAATCTGTCCCTTAAGTGTGGTGATGGACTTCAGGTTGCTGTGAGAAGTTAAGCTGAATGGCCACTCTCATTTGCACTTCACTGTGGCTTTTTAGGTAGAAAAACATGCGTTTAATAGGAAAAATGTAATTGAATGGGACTATATTTCAAATTTTACTTTTGAAAAGCTCTGGATTTAATTAACAATTCTCCATTTTTAACCCCCTCCCCTGTCCATTTTAAAATGTTTTTTTCATGGAGACATAGGAATTGACTGGCAAAAAAAGACCAAATTTTATCTAGTTCAGCTTCTACCATCCTGGTAGTCTCTTGATGCAACAATATTGGAGCTTTTGACTAATCGCAGCAATCCATTTCTATCATGTAGTCTACAACAGACCCAGACATGAGACAGGAAAACACCAGTGGTGGAGAGCTTTGGGAACCACAGGTCCAAAATTGCCTGTTCCTCTCAAGCACGCTACACTTGCCACATGTTTTGTTTAGTCCCTTTCATCCCACACTGAGGAGAGATACATGACCACCTCCCGGGAATCTGCCCATGCACCTCTAATTGACCACTGCAAAGGTGTTCATGTGGCATAGGTCAGCAGTTTATTGACACTCCCCTTCACATGCACCTTGTATTTGATAAAGTAGTGTGTGGTTAATCCATCAAAGATTACAAGCTCGACATATAGAAAATTACAGGTAGACCCTCTAACTTACCATTCTGATGCAACACATTGACATACTAATTTGCTGTGCCTCAGTGCCGCTCCACAGTTTTGCGTATGAGAAAAAGAGTAAACTAACAACTCTCATGTTGATATGGTCTGTGGGTTTTATTACCAATCAATTTCCCTTTACTTGGCTATGGAATTTGAACCTTTTTGTACTTTGTTTAAAATGAGCTTGACTGTTAATATTTTTCAAATTAAAGCCTGCAGATTTCTACTGCAGCAGGAATTGAAGCAACATTTTGTTGGGATTGGGCATCTCTACATCTTGAAGCAAACTCCTGAGTGCCACTCTCCTGAGTGAGTGGATAGGTGGTACCTCTGTCCTTGCCAGTGCAAAGAGATTCAAATGGTACGGGTCAGTCTCCTCAGCAAACTGCTTTACTTGGAATTTATAATGCTGCTTTGCCATAATATACAGCATTAATAGTGGATCCCACTGAGGTACTTATCCAAAAGGTTTTCAGCAGTGTAGTTGAAACCCCGGAACACTTTTACAAACAAACTTAGTTATTTTTCCTGCTTTAATAGCTCCTTTTGTGAATCTGCTTTGAACAAAAAGAATTTCCCCCTAAGGTGAAGGATTAATGACCCCTGTAAAATAAGGTTTTACGGAAGAATTGTATGTTTTTGGTTTTTAATCTGCTTTGATCAGCAGCAGCCTAATGTAGCATGCAGGAGTTATTTTTTTTTAAATGAAAGCCTATCTATTTCTGAATTGATCGCTCTGCCCAGAGTTTCGTGTTCCAGAAACAAGCAACAGGAAATCAGCTCCACACCACCTACTATTTCACTGGATGAAAGTCTGGGGGGCAAGTGTCGCCCCTACGTGTTCATGAGGTGAGACTGCACCAGGTGTGTTGGAAAACGGAGTACCCCCACTAGTAGTATTTCATTGTCTATTTTAAGATGTTAAATTATTTGTTTAAAAAATCTGTTAGAAAGGAGAAATGTCATTCAAGCTAGTTAGGTGTCCATGTGCCCTAATCACAAAAGTATTTTTTTTTTAACTAATTCTTTCCCAGGGCACATGATAAGGAAAGGACATTATTCCAAAGGACTACTTTTCTTTTGTTCAAGATATAATTTTTAAAATAAGTTGTCTGCAGACTGGAGAGGGCAGGTTTCCTCATCAGAAAGTTTTACATAGAATTTAAAAGTCAGTTTGAAGTGATCAATCCTTTCCATATTGTTTACAATTTTATATTCCTCTATTAGCTCACCTTTCAGATGTCTCCATTATAAGTTGTAAAGTGTAGGCTTTTCTAGGCATTACTCATGGTTCAGACCTCTTCACAAAGGATCTGCTTTATATAGAATTTTACAGGACCAAAACATTCCATTCAGCCTAACATCAGGTCCATGCCAGTATTTATGCTCCACATGAGCCTCCTCCCACCTTACTTTGTCTCGCTATACACAAGAACACAAGAAATGGGAGTAGGAGTAGACCGTATGGTTCACCAAGCCTGCTCCGCCATTCAGAACAAGCATGGCTGATCTTGGGATTCAACTCCAGTTTTCCGCCCACTCGCCATACTCCTTCATTCCTTGAGAGACCAAAAATCTGTCTATCCCAGCTTTAAATGTATTCAATGATGGAGCATCCACAACCCTCTGGGTAGAGAATTCCAAAGATTCACAACCCTTTGAGTGAAGTAATTTCTCCTCCTTTCAGTCCTAAATGATAAGCCCCTTATCCCGAGACTGTGCCCCCGTGTTTTAGATTCCCCTACCAGCATATCGTAATATTTGAAAGGCAAACTGATAGTCGTCCTGCACTTTGACTTTCTACAGTACGTTGAGTGGTTAATTCTAAGAGAAATTGAGGGATTATTCACAGATTTTATGTTCATTTTAAATTGACAGCAGCTACAGCTGATAACCCATTGAATCATGGAATAAGCCCCTACTTAATGATTTGGGGACTAAACCATTTTCAGTCCCATGTACTATGGTGCTTCAACTAAACATTTTATAAATCCTTTACAAAATACAAAAACTTTTAAGGTTTTCAGGGTGAAATATTGCTGGAATTTGTAAATAACTTTACACTTGTTTTGTATACTTAATATTTGCAAATGTTTATATTATATGCAGTATATCATTGTTTTTTATGGACTTGTTAATAAAAATGGCTAATTTGTTTGAAAGTCAATAAATTTGTCAACTGGTATCTTTTACAGGAAATTATACATTTGTCATCTGCTTTCATAATGGGTACAGCACAGAAGGAAGCCATTTGATCCATTCTGTCTGTGCCAGCTCTCTGCAAGAGCAACTCAGCTAGACTCGCTCCCCGGCCCTTTCCCCGTAGCCCTGAAAATGTTCTCTCTTCAGGTGCTTATCCAATTTTCCTTTTGAAAGCCACAAATGAATCTGCCTCCACCACACACTCAGGCAATGCATTCCAGATCCTAACTTCTCATTGTGTAAAAACATTTTTCCTCATCTCGCCATTGGCAAAAGAACCAATCAACTTAAATCAATTTCCCCTGCACACGCAAGGTCAGAAGTGGGGATGTTCGCTGATGATTGCACAGTGTTCAGTACCATTTGCAACTCCTCAGATACTGAAGCAGTCTGTGCCTGCATGGAGCATCTCCAACAGGAGTGTGTTGGAATACTACTCTCCACTTGCCTGGATGAGTGCAGTTCCAACACTTAAGAAACTCAACACCATCCAGGACTAAGCTGCCTGCTTGATCAGCACCCTACATACCACCTCAAACATTCACTCCCTTCACCACCAACGCACAGTGGCAGCTGTCTGTACCATCTACAAGATGCACTGCAGCAACTCATCAAGGCTCCTATGACAGCATCTTCCAAACCCGTGACCTCTACGACCTAGAAGGACAAGTGCAGAAGATGCATGGGAACACCACCACCTGCAAGTTCCCCTCCACACCCCATCCTGACTTGGAACTATATCGTCGCTTCTTCACTGTCTCTGGGTCAAAATCCTGGAACTCCATCCTTAACAGTACTGTAGATATACCGACACCACATGGACTGCAGCAGTTCAAGAAAGTGGCTCACCACCATCTTCTCGAGTGCAATTGGGGATTGGCAATAATGCTGGCCTTGCCAGCAACATTCACATCTGAAGAATGATTTTTTTTTTAATGTTCTTGGACAGGATAATGGTTTGGATCTTCTCTATGGAGGTTAGAAGCTGGGTTTGTCTTCATGATTCACTAGATGGTGAATGCTTGATTTCAACTGAGGAAGCAAATCTCTCAGTAACAAGGAGGGGTGGCCAAGAGTGGTTTTAGCAGAGGCCTTTCATATATTAAAAGAAATTGTTGTTGAGACGTGAGCTAGTTGGCCTGGGGGCATTGTGAGACAACCACATACTGTGAACTTTTCATTGGCAAGTGATGGGAATTGAACTCATGACTTCTGGGTTGCTTACCCAGCACCCTTACCACTGCACTACCATACCCAATGTGTCTTTAGTACATCACTTTGACACAAGGAGATTGATGGGCAGAGAGGAAAATAACTTGCACGCTTTAAAGAACCAACTTTAGTGCTTGGTTTTGGAGCAGGGGTTAATTTTTCTCATTTGCACCCATTTATTTCTCCACCTTGTCTCTATCTAGTATCCTTTGTCTGCAGGAGAGTGGCTTCGACCTAGAGTAACAATGTGAGACAGTACATTTCACTGAAAGGCGCGCAGTTTGCGGTAGATCAAGCAATTACACAGGTTTCCCTGTCCTATTTCCCTCCCCCACGCTCAATCATTGGCTCGTGACAGCAGTTTGCACGCCTCGTGGTTAAGGCTGCAAACTGAACGATACTACTCCCGAAAATGGAATTGGGTGAATTCTGTTGTCAGAGCTCATAATCATAGTTGGACAGGTTTGCTTCATCACTTATATAAGCGAGCGGTACTTTATAGAATTCACAGTGCTCCATTGTTTAGGAATTAGCTTATACAGTGAGTGTAACCTGTTTAAGCGGGCAGTCCCAAAAAGCAAATATATACTCAAACCACCCCTGCCAAAAACTTGCATGGTAAATCTTACAAATCGCTCTGAAACCACTGACATGTAATCATTGTCTTGTCCCAATCGGGCATGTTGCTTCTGCCGCTTCATTAGGATTTGTTGCTTTTTTCATTTTAGTTCATGTTTCCTTCCTACAGTATGTTCTGGCTGTTTAAAACCGATGTGATCACCATGCGATATCCCTCCTTAATTCCTGCGGTTTTCAGATCTATAGTTAATTCACCAGACTTTCCTGTATGGTCCACCTGTGACAACCACCTACTAATTCCACATTTCATTACACATGCTGATATGCAGGTTCATTTCTCTATCTTCTCTTCTCTCTGGCCTCCTTGTCTCGAGAGACAATGGGTAAGCGCCTGGCACATCACCCTTAACTTCATAGTTGTTGCTAGGTTGACCACCTGCTTGACAAAGGAAAGTCAGGTTAACATGGCAAGACTGAACTATACTATTCAGCTTTTACCAAAAACTGCGCCCATGCCCTGATTTCACCCTCCTTCCGCTCGATTAGCCCAAACCCAACCATGTACGACCTCACTTTGCTATTTAAGCCTGAACTAAGCTTCAAAATGTAACAATCTATTAGTGAAACTTCAATCAGCTCTTTCCCTATCTTTCCTCATCCATGCATTTGTCTCCTTTAGGCTTATCTTCTCCAAAACTCTGCCACTCACATATCATTGCTGCTATGTTCTCCTCACCTCCTACTTCTGCCCTCAACAAAAATAAAGACATGCATTTATAATAGAGCTTTTCACAGCCAATGAAGTACTTTTGAAGTGTCGTCACTGTTCCAATGTAGGAAACACAGCAGCCAATTTGCGCACAGCAAGATCCCACAAACAGCAATGTGCTAATTACCATATAATCTGATTTAGTGATGATTAAGGGATAACTAATGGTTTAGGAGAATGGGGATAACTCTAGTGCTATATAAATGTTGCTGTTAATAGAAAATTGATGACGTTTTTTGTGCTTGATCTTGAGCTCGTGCAAAACTCAGCGGGCTGTATCCTAACTTGCGCCAAGTCCACTTCATCCATCACCCCTGTTTTTTTTTTTAGAGATACAGCACTGAAACAGGCCCTTCGGCCCACCAAGTCTGTGCCGACCATCAACCACCCATTTATACTAATCCTACACTAATCCCATATTCCTACCACATCCCCACCTGTCCCTATATTTCCCTACCACCTACCTATACTAGGGGCAATTTATAATGGCCAATTTACCTACCAACCTGCAAGTCTTTTGGCTTGTGGGAGGAAACCAGAGTACCCGGAGAAAACCCACACAGACACAGGGAGAACTTGCAAACTCCACACAGGCAGTACCCAGAATTGAACCCAGGTCGCTGGAGCTGTGAGGCTGTGGTGCTAGCCACTGTGCCGCCCCTAACCTACCCAGTCTGGCAATGCCTCAATTTTAAAATTCTCCTCCTTGTCTTCAAATCCCTCATGGCCTTGCTGCTCCCTATCTCTGTAACCTCCAGTCCTGCAACCCTCTAAGATCTCTACGTTCCTCCAATTCCATCATTGGCGTTTGTGCCTTCAGCTGCCTTGACCCGAAGCTCTGGAATTATCTGCCTAAACCTCTCTGCCTCTCAAAGATGATATATAAATGCAAGTTGTAGATGTTGATTATCGAATGATGGTTACAATTAATTTGACAGTTTGTTGTAATTCACCTTGTCATTAACTTGTCATATTAAACATGACTTGCATCTTCTGTCCAAATACAGGGAACGTTTCCAAAATTTGACACAAACCTTCTTTTGTTTCTGGAACATCTAAAATCCATTTTTTTTAGATCGAGCTATCCAAATCCCTTGCAGCTGTACATACAGATCTCAAATTGTCCTCTGCTTGCACACAAGATTCTGGTTTCAGTTACAAAATACGCTTGGAATTTTAGAAAGTACAACATCTTGCTTTATTCAAGTTGAAATACGGATTTAATGATGGTGATGTGATTTAGGCCGTGTGTATATTGATATCTCTCCCAGCACCCCAACATCAAAAAACACCCGTTGACCCACATGCATATCTGTGATGCTTCAAGAGATCAGTGTCTGAATATAAACAGTATTTAATCTATTTGAGGACGCTAGTAGCATTTCTGAAATAAAATCAAAACTTGTTCAGTTTTCAACCAAAACAACTTGCAGTCTGGCTGCAAAATAATGAAATATCCTGACAGAGGTGCAAACCACACCCAGCAAGGGCAGCAAAAGGGTTAGGGGAGATCGGCAAAGGCATGGTCGAAGAGGTGGGTTTTGAGGATGTTTATTTTTAAAGAGAGGGAGAGAGTGAGATAGCGGGGTTCAGGGGGAGAGTTCAAATGAGAGGTCAAGACAACTGAAGGTTTGCAACCAAACTCGAAGAAGAGAAAGGGAGGCCAGAGTTGGAGCGCAGAGTGGGTAATGAAATGCCAATTAATTATTTTTTTAAAAACTATCCAACATTCCCAAAGGCAATCAAACCAGCTCCATCAGACTGCAGTAACATCTGACGGTGGCAGGACAAGTTGCGACGGATGTTTTTTTTAAAAGACATCTAAGATCCCCAGTTCCCTGAGCCTTTCCTGGTAACTAAGAGCCCAGAGACTGGTTATCAGTCTAGTCTCTGTCAGTTAGACCATGAATGGGGGTGGAGTGGTGGGGGGGGGGGGGGGGGGGGGCAGCTCAATGTCATGTGTGGAAACCAAAACTGGACACACTATTCCAAATATACTAAGGCCTATATAAGCTAAGTATCATATTTCTGATTTTACATTAAACTATCCCAGCACCATGTGCTTAATATGCAAAGTCATCAGATTTAAGTCTGCTTTGAGCTGTTATGCTACACGACACAGTGCCTCTGCATTCAATGTTTTTTGTTGATTTACCAGCGATGACTTTGTTCTTTTCTTGGGATAGCCAAAACACATCTTTCAGAATTTGGAACAGAGGATCCCTAAGAATGTGCCTGTATTTGTAGGAGGATCTCCAAGTGTGTTTCCAATATTTGCAGGGGTCCCTATTAAAGGTTCCCTAGAAGCGTATCAATGCTTGCATGGGTTCACTGAGAGCCACCTCTTAACTCCTTGTGGTTCCTGGCACTGTACCAATACTTACCAGGGCTCCCCAGAACTGTGCTAGTATTTACCTAGGAACCATGGGGTTGTGTTGGTACTTGTCTGGGGGTCCTTGGGAGTGTGACAGTACTTGCCTGGAGTGTGTTAACGTTCACAGTGGGTCGCCGCGTGCAAGTTTTGACAACTGCATTATATTGGCATTCGACAAAGGGTTAAAGGACTTAATTTCTAAATCCCACCTCTTTGACACTGCATTGGTGACAGCTGTCTTTAAAAGGCTTTGGTTTCCTTGTAATCCTTCATCCGACCCTTCCGTGTGACCTTCCCCAATCTGGTGTGGTGAAGAACCCAACTGAGTCAATACTGCAGCGTATGAGTGGTATGAGACCTAAAATGCAGCTCTTCTACATTCTGTCTGTGTTGATCTTCTCTGCAATCTCCTGTACGGCTGCACCACTCGTTGACTGCACAACAAAGGAAAGCAATGCATCCATGCATAATCTGTTCGAGGTGAGTTTAAGAATTAAACTGATGCCGTACTGGTTTTTTTTTAAGCAGGTATTCTACCTTTGTTATTCTAATGTTGGTCTTTAAAAGAAAGGAAGAATTTGTATTTATGTTGCACCTTCTAAGACCTTAGGACGACCTTAGGATGTCCCAAAGTGTTTCACAGCCAACAAAATACTTTTGCGGTTTAGTCACTTTTCTGGGAGCCCAACACTCGTCAGCTGCTTTCTGATATCAATGCTGTTAAATCCAGTTTCTGTGGACCAGCAGCATACCAGTAGCTCCACCAACAAATTGCTGCTGGTCCACAGATTTACAGGGAATCCCTGGGAGTGTGTCAGTGGAGGGATTTGAACTTTTAAGATTTTAAATTTGAGGTGTTGCTGGACCAGGAGCCACTGTAGGTCAGTTGAGCACACAGGTGATGGGTGAATGGGACTTAGTACAAGTTAGAATACGTGGCTGCACAGTTTTGGATGAGCTCAAGTCTATGGAGCGTGGAAGATGGAAGGCTGACCAGGAGAGCACTGGTATGGTTGAATCTGCAGGTAACAAAGGCATAAATGAGGTATTCAACAGCAGATGGGCTGAGGCGAAGATGGATAATGTAATGGAAATGGTCTTGATGAAGAGGACATGGGGTCGAAAGTTCAGCTCAAGGTCAAAAGGATGGCAGGGCTGCGAGCTATCTGGTTTAGCTTAAGTCAGTTGCCAGGGAGGGAGGTAGATTTGGTGGCTCGGGAACACTCAAGAGGCTCAACACCACCTAGGACAAAGCAGTCCACTTGATCGGCATCCCATCCAAAACCTTAAACATTTACTCCCAGCGTTTACTCCTCTACAAGATGCACTGCAGCAATTTGCCAAGGCTTCTTCGACAACACAACAACCTCTACCACCTAAAAGGGCAAGGGAGCAAGTGCATGGGAACACAATCACCTCCCAGTTCCCCTCCACGTCACACAACATCTTGACTTGTAAATATATCATTGTTCCTTCATTGTCGCTGGGTCAAAATTCTGGAACTCCTTACCTAACAACACTGTGGCAATACTGTCTCTAAACAGACTGCAGCAGTTCAAGAAGGTGGCTCACCACCTCATGGGTAACTAGGGATGGTAGTAAATGCTGGCCATGCCAGTGATGCCTAACATCCCATGAATTAATTTAAAAAAAATGTTCATGGCAGGGACTAAAGGCAATAGCTTTAAGTCTTCACAACATTTAATTGGAATAAAGTTCTGTTCATCCAGTACTGGATGTCAGACCAGCAGTACGAAAATCAGAGACAGTGGAGGGGGTCAAGAGGTGTTGAGTGCCATCAGGGTACATGTGGAATGTAACGAGTTTACGGGTGATGTTGCTGAGGGGTAGCATGTAGATGGGAAATAGGAGGAGGGCTCAGGATAGATCCTGGGCGTCTCCAGAAGCAACGGAATGAGAAGTGAAGACATTGCAGGTAAGAATGGAATCAGGCTAGGGCACTACTGCTCGTCTGGACAATGGAGGAGAGGTGTTGGAAGAGAATGTTACAGTCAACGGTGTCAATTATAGAGAAGAATAAAGATGAATAGTGCACCAACAATGTTGGCTGTTTAAAACTACACCATTGATAGGCAGTGAATTAACTTTTTTAATAGAGTAGATGATTATCTAAATGCATGTTTGTTAACCGACAGATTTGAATCTGAAGTACAGGACTGCCAATCTCTTGGATTTGCATAATCGATGGGATGAATTTTTCAATTTGTTCATGAGAGGTAGGCGTTGCTGACAGAACCAGCATTTATTGCCATCCTCAATTACCCCTGAGAAGGTGGTGATGTTGAACTGCTGCAGTTCATATGGAGAAGATACTGTTAGGTAAGGCGTTTCAGCATTTTGACCCAATGACGATGAAGGTACAGCAAATCACAAACACTTGTGCTTCACTAAGGAAGTTATAATAATCTTGTATAAAACACTGGTCTGGTTGGGCCTCAACTGGAGTAGCGTGTCCAGTTTTTAAAAATTATTCGTTTCATGGGATGTGCGTGTTGCTGGCAAAGCCAGCATTTGTTGTCCATCCCTAATTCCCTTTGAGAAGGTGGTGGTGAGCTGCCTTCTTGAACTGCTGCAGTCCATCTGGTGCAGGTACATCCACAGTGCTGTTGGGGAGGAAGTTCCAGGATTTTGACCCAGCGACAGTGAAGGAACGGCGATATAGTTCAAAGTCAGGATGGTGTGTGACTTGGAGGTGAACTTGCAGGTGGTGATGTTCCCATGCATCTGCTACCTTTGACCTTCTAGGTGGTAGAGGTCACAGGTTTGAAAGGTGGTGTCTAAGGAGCCTTGGTGAGTTGCTGTAGAGATATGTAAAGGAAACCCGACCCGAACCGGACACATGTCATCGGGACCCGTCGGAGTCGGGTTGGGTGGCAGACCTTTACTTCAGTACCTGGGTAAAGGCCTGCTACCCGACCTGACCCCGACAGGATCCGATGGCATGTGTTGGGTTCGGGTTGGGTCGGGCTTCCAGGTCCAGCATTCGGACTTGGGTCGGGTTTCCTTTGCACATCTCTAAGTTGCTGCAGTGCATCTTGTAGACGACAATGTAAGTTTTAGTAACTTGGTCTAATTACAGTCCTGTGAAGTGCGGTGTTAAAGGTGCGATATAAATGCAGGTTGTTGTTAATGCTTGGTTACACCACTAGATGGCACATTACATCATACTTTGGCAGAAGGTGGGGCGGGCTGAGTGGAAAATCAAAAGGAAATATTGTGAATGCTTGTAAAATTAAACAGGAAATGCTGGTAGCAGACAGCAGGTCAATTGGCACTTGTAAAAGAAAGATTATTGACCTTTTAGATGTGCAATGCTTCAGAATTGAAGAGTGAAAGATTAAAAGGCATTTTAGTAAGGTGGGAAGATGGAGGGGAAAAAAGAGGGGGAGGTGGGAAGCACAGACATGTCAATCACAGTAAATGGGGGGGAAAGGTTTATTGTTTTTAATTCGTTCGTGGGATGTGGGCACCGCTGGCTTGGCCAGCATTTATTAGATCGGCTGTGCATGCTTTTTGACTGTCAGCCATTTAGGTACATACTATGGAGCTCAGGCAACCTACAAAGTTTAAATCCCTGCTCCCGTTATTTTACATCTACCTCCACTTGTTGATACTAACAGATCCACCAATGAGGCAACAGTGAGCAGCTTTTCCCAAACCTGAGATCCACAAAATTCCAGCAAGACAAAAAAAAAAGTGAACAAGAAATTTACATCCAACTAGAATCGAGTGGTCTAGGCTTCAAGGTCTAGATTGCTCAGTCTTGGGGGTGGGGGCTCCAGTTAGCTTGAGCGTCTCAGTTTGGATGCCCCCTGGTCAAGCTCACCCCTCTCGAATCATGCTCCACAGGCCAAAGTGTCCCCAGCCTCTTTGATGGAAGAGGAAGTTCTGAAACTGCATGGGTGGGAAAAATCTTAATCTTTAAAATGCAAATAATATTGGGCCAAATCTTGCTGGAAAAATACCGGTGTGTTTAAAACACCTGCCATTATTAATGCGCATATCGGCCAACAAGTTCAGGGGATTGTAAGCGATTTGCCATGAGCTGTGAATCTCCAGAGCTTGCTGGTCAATTTACATCGCTCCACCATTAGCTGTGCACAAACAGCATCTCACCCTCAACCTGCCCGTTACTTTTTAAAAAAAAAATACTTGTCCATTAAACTTGCTGCAGAAAGTTAAATCTGGTAATTAATAGTGTAAATACCTATTTTACGACATGATAATTGTTAATGCAATGCCAATCAACCTCTTTGACCTAGAAAGGGAACAATTTAAACTGTTCAACCTCATTCCTGCATATAGTCAATTGTTGGAGATTTAAGAAATGGCAAATTTTAAGTTGTTAATGTTTTTCTTACTTTTCCTTTATGACTTTTAATCCAATCCTTCCCTCTTGTTATGTCTCTTTCTGAACTAGATGTAACTACTTCATCCTATCTCCTTCTCTGTTATTAGCTTGCATTTCCAGCAAGTGACAGGAAAATAAATTCAGGGCTGAAAAGTGCAGGATAAGTTCTAACTAATGAGGCAGGCTGCAAGATGCCCCACTTAAACAACATCTGAGTAAATATCTTAAATTTATGCTGGCTAAGCTACATTTTATCAAATTTAACATGTGATTTTCATTAAAGACTCTTTGAAAAATGGATTAAATTTATGTTGAAGAGTGTTTCAATATAAAACACATAGGAGGGAGGTGAATTTCCTCTGGGATTTTCCCACTGTGCTGGGGCTTCCCACAAACCTCTGCCGAAGTTTCAGTAGAGACCAACAGGAGAAAGACCCCCCCCCCCGGGAAATTCGCCACCAAACATTTTTTTAAAGTGTTTACTTTTACAGTACTGCAACACCTGTGTATTCAATTGCTGTTCATTCACCTTTTATTGTCTGTAAGCCTTTTGGGGATTGGTACACCATTGCTATTGCCAGTAATTCTGCAGAAAGGTTTGATGGATTGAACAGCATAACGATTGCCATGGACAACAGGAGCACCCTATATCTTCATATCGATCGGTAAGTTGAAAAACCTAGAGCTGTTTCCTTAATAAAATTAAACTAATGGGAGAATCGTTTGATACTTATTAGTACATTGGGAACCATGCTTTTCAAACTCGTGTGTGTGTGTGTGTGTGTCTTCCAGTAAGTACTGACACACCGCAGCCTCACAGCTCCAGCGACCCCGGTTCAATTCTGGGTACTGCCTGTGTGGAGTTTGCAAGTTCTCCCTGTGTCTGCGTGGGTTTTCTCCGGGTGCTCCGGTTTCCTCCCACAGCCAAAAGACTTGCAGGTTGGTAGGTAAATTGGCCATTATAAATTGCCCCTAGTATAGGTAGATGGTAGGGAAATAAAGGGACAGGTGGGGATGTGGTAGGAATATGGGATTAGTGTAGGATTAGTATAAATGGGTGGTTGATGGTCGGCACAGACTCGGTGGGCCGTAGGGCCTGTTTCAGTGCTGTATCTCTAAAACTAAAACATTCCCAGGAGTCCCCTGTAAATATTAACGCTCCTAGGGAGTCACCTGCAAATGCGGACACCCTTCAACAGCACCTTACACTCATGTGACCGCTCCCATGAAGAACATCAAGGTACAGGAAAAGCAGCACCTCCAAATTCCCTTCCGACTGGGGCGTATATTGCCATTCTTTTGTCATCGCTGGCTCAAAATCCTGAAATTTCCTACCAACACCATTGTAGGAGAACAATCAACTCCAAGACTGCAGCAGGTCAAAAAGGCCAACCACCAATTTCTCAGGGCAACTAGGGTTGGACAATGAATGCCGACCTTGCCAGTGCCACTGATATCCCAAATATGTTTTAAAAATGTGATTGTCTAATACTCTGATCCACTCAGAAACAAGCACTTTGCTGCCTCTTTTATCTTCTAATGCAAAATTTCCACAACTTTGGCAATGATTTATGCAATACACATAGGGATATGGTAGCATTGTGATTGTTACTGGACTAGTAATCCAGGGCCGGGATTAATGAACTGAACACACACATTCAATTCCCACCACAGCAGCTGGTGGAATTTAAATTAAGATGATTAAATAAAAAGCTAGACTCCATAAAGGCAAGCACAAACCTATTGGATTGTCATCAAAAAAACTCTTCTGCTTCACTAATGTCCTTTAGGGATGGAAATCTGCCACCCTTACTCGGTCTGGCCTATATGCTACTCCGGACCCACAGCGATGTGCTTGATTCTTAACTGCCCTCTGAAATGGCCTAGCAAGCCACTCCGTTGTGTCCAAAAAAGCAGCTCACCACCACTTTCTCTAGACCAATTAGAGAGGGTTGATAAATGCTGGCCTGACTGGTGCTGCTCGCATCATTTGAATGAATTTTTAAAAAAAATTGTACAGAACCAAATCACTTGCCCTACTCCAGGAAATTGGGAAATAAAACTATCCCTCACGGATTTTGGACTAGACCGCTGCAGATATGACAGTTGGGGCTGTATTCTGTGCTGCTGGCTTCTATCCAATTAAACTTGATGGCAACAGCCCAAACCAAATTCCTTTGATGGCCTGTCTTTCCTTTTGGGATGTTGTCCTGATATTTGTCTTGGAGAATCACCAAGGTAAGTCATAAATTCCTTTGGGAGGAATCATTACATGGCCGCGATGGGTAAGAAGCAGCTCCTCTTTCACTAGCCACCCTGTAAGAGGCTCAGAAATAGCGGATCTCGACTGGGCAGCAGTAATTAAAGCTGGACACAGCACCCTAGGGTGATGACGGGAAAGTTGACCAACGTTGACCCAATGCTCGTCACGCTGCAGTGCACCCTACTGGACAGGCTGGGTGAAGGCCGGATTGAGCTCCGATGTGGTGTCCCCTACCAGCGGATAGATTGCTGGCACTTGCATCAAGATCTAACTATGAATAAAAACTAGTTGGGTGATGTGTAGAAGATCAACTATTACAATGGAAGCACAGCCTAGTGAGGGTGTCACTGTTCAGGTGGAGTGTCTATTGACACCAGAGTGTCAGCCAATGAGTTGCAGGCAGGGCAGGATTTGTGACAGGATTTGCAGTGTACAGTTTGTTTTACAGCAAGCAGAGTCTATTTACAGATTTCATTTAAATAGAGGCTGCAGCAAACTGAACTCATGACCGAAATTGCACCAACGTCTCTCGCTAAAAGCAGGGTTATTTATCTCCCAAAAAAATGCAGTTAGTGGGGGATAGTTACATAATACAGAAATCCCAGTCACTCGATGCAGCTTATCTTAGGAGGGGCAAAGCAAAAATTGGAAACACAAAAAAAATGTCTCGGCTGAGAGTGGACAAATGTCATCATCGTGGATTTTCTGCCTTGAGGAAGACTAACAGGAAATGACTAACTTTCCTCCTTTTTATAGCTGGGGCTTTTGATACTGCGAACTACCAACATACACATTAGGAGCAGGAGTAGTCATTTGGCCCTTCAAGCCTGCTCTGCCATTTGATAAGATCATGGCTGACCTGAATGTGGCCTCAACTCTACTTTCCTGTCTACCCCCCATACCCTGTGACTCCCTTGTTATTCAAGAATCTATCGAACTCAGCTTTAAAAATATTCAATGACCCTGCCTCCACTGCTCTCCAGGGAAGAGAATTCCACAGCCTGACAATCCTCAGAGAAAACAAATTCTCCTCATCTCTGACTTAAGCTGTGATGCACGTATGCTAGATGCAGGCCGTATACTTCGAAAAATACTACAAGTTAAATAATTTAATCTGTACCTTTCTGAACAAAGTTGATGTGCATACAATTAATAAAACATTTCCTACAGCAGTTTTAAAAGGTAACACACGCCCTCTGGTTCCCAGCTCTACTGTAGCTAAGGAAAAACCTCCAGTAATCGTGGTTATTTTTCCAGTTATTTTGCCTCTTGTGCTAATAAATAAATTTCTGTATCTTGTCGTTAACGTTGCATTTTCTGTATTGGCTGACATAACAGGGATGGAATATGCACAAAAATAGAGATAAACTACTCCAATTCTTCTGTCAGTACTTCTAAAGGTTGGTGGAATTTTTTATTATTTAAATATGTCTCTTTGGGCTCTTCAGGGTAAGCAACAAGAGTAGGACTTGCAGAACTCCAAGATTGGTGGCACAGAGCAAGAATGTTGTTTTTTTTATTCATTCATGGGATGTGGGCATCACTGGCCAGGCCAGCATTTATTGCCCATCCCTAATTGCCCTTGAGAAGGTGGTGGTGAGCTGCCTTCTTGAACCGCTGCAGTCCATTTGGGGTAGGTGCACCCACAGTGCTGTTAGGAAGGGAGTTCCAGGATTTTGACCCAGCGACAGTGAAGGAACGGCGATATAGTTCCAAGTCAGGATGGTGTGTGACTTGGAGGGGAACTTGCAGGTGGTGGTGTTCCCATGTATTTGCTGCCCTTGTCCTTCTAGTTGGTAGAGGTCGCGAGTTTGGAAGGTGCTGTCTAAGGAGCCTTGGTGCATTGCTGCAGTGCATCTTGTAGATGGTACACACTGCTGCCACTGTGCGTCGGTGCTGGAGGGAGTGAATGTTTGTCGATGGGGTGCCAATCAAGCGGGATGCTTTGTCCTGGATGGTGTCGAGCTTCTTGAGTGTTGTTGGAGCTGCACCCATCCAGGCAAGTGGAGAGTATTCCATCACACTCCTGACTTGTGCCTTGTAGATGGTGGACAGGCTTTGGGCAGTCAAGAGATGAGTTACACACCTCAGGATTCCTAGCCTTGACCCGCTCTTGTAGCCACGGTATTTATATGGCTACTCCAGTTCAGTTTCTGGTCAATGGTAACCCCTAGGATGTTGATAATGGGGGATTCAGTGATGGTAATGCCGTTGAATGTCAAGGGGAGATGGTTAGATTCTCTCTTGTTGGAGATGGTCATTGCCTGGCACTTGTGTGACGCGAATGTTACTTGCCACTTATCAGCCCAAGCCTGGATATTGTCCAGGTCTTGCTGCATTTCTACATGGACTGCTTCAGTATTTGAGGAGTCGCGAATGGTGCTGAAGATTGTGCAATCAGCAAACATCCCCACTTCTGACCTTATGATTGAAGGAAGGTCATTGATGAAGCAGCTGAAGATGGTTGGGCCTAGGACACTACCCTGAGAAACTCCTGCAGTGATGTCCTGGAGCTCAGATGATTGACCTCCAACAACCACAACCATCTTCCTTTGCGCTAGGTATGACTCCAGCCAGCGGAGGGATTTCCCCCCAATTCCCATTGACCTCAGTTTTGCTAGGGCTCCTTGATGCCATACTTGGTCAAATGCTGCCTTGATGTCAAGGGCAGTCACTCTCACCTCACCTCTCGAGTTCAGCTCTTTTGTCCGTGTTTGAACCAAGGCTGTAATGAGGTCAGGAGCTGAGTGGCACTGGCGGAACCCAAACTGAGTGTCACTGAGCAGGTTATTGCTAAGCAAGTGCCGCTTGATGGCACTGTGGATGACACCTTCCATCATTTTACTGATGATTGAGAGTAGGCTGATGGGGCGGTAATTGGCCGGGTTGGACTTGTCCTGCTTTTTGTGTACAGGACATACCTGGGCAATTTTCCACATTGCCAAGTAGATGCCAGTGTTGTAGCTGTACTGGAACAGCTTGGCTAGGGGTGCGGCAAGTTCTGGAGCACAGGTCTTCAGTACTATTGCCGGAATATTGTCAGGGCCCATAGCTTTTGCAGTATCCAGTGCTTTCAGTCGTTTCTTGATATCACGCGGAGTGAATCGAATTGGCTGAAGTCTGGCATCTGTGATGCTGGGGACTTCAGGAGGAGGCCATGATGGATCATCAACTCGGCACTTCTGGCTGAAGATTGTTGCATTTGTGTTGCTTAATTCCATCTATGCTGCACCAAGAATGCATCTCAAACCTGCAGCGGCATCTCCTGCTGCATCAGGGTGAAGCCCTGCTGCCTGTATACTAACTGTGCCAAGTCCCGTTCACCAGTCACTCCCTATGCTCACTGACCTACACTAGCAATGCCTGATTTTAAAAATTCTCATTCTAGTTTTCAAATCCCTCCACGGCCTTGTCCCTCCCTATCTCTGTAACCTGCTCCAGCCCTACAATCCTCCTGCTCCTCCAATTCCGGACTCTCGAGCATCCCTAATTTTCATTGCTCTACCATTTGGTTGCTGTGCCTTCAGTGGCCTGGGCCCTAAGCTTTGGAATTCCCTCCCTAAACATCTCCACCTCCCTCTCTCCTCCCTTTAAGATGCTCCTTAAAACCTACCTCTTTGACCAAGCTTTGGGTCACCTGTCCTAATATCTCCTTATGTGGTTCAGTGTCTTAAGTTCTGTGAAGCGCCTTGGGATGCTTCACTACTTTAAAGAGGCTAAATAAATACAGGTTGTGGCTGCTCCTGCTGTCACTTCCATTCTTCACACTCGCTTCGATCGAGACGCCCCGATACTTGTTGACGCCATTCCTCAATCGATCCACTAACAGCTGTACCTAGTCCTGGTTTGTACCCCACCCACCAACTCTACCCGAGACTACTAACACAACTCTTTTATGATTAGAATTTCTTGTAAGTTCCAGCCCAGAACTATAGCATGCCATTTAGGCTGATATTTCAGTGCAGTACTGAGAGGGTGCTGCTGTCCTTTGAGATGTTAAATTGAGGCTTCATCTGCTGTTCCAGTGGACTTTAAAGAGCTCGTGGGACTACTCGGAAAAGACCAGGGTGTTTTCTTATTGCCCTGGTCAAAATTTCTCCCTCAAGCAACACTTGGCTCAGTAGGACTCTCGCCTCCATTGTCTTGTACAAGTCTAGTTCTCCTGTCTCAGCTGTGGCTCAGTGGTTAACACTCTAGCCTCCAAGACAGAAGGTTGTAGGTTCAAGACATATATTCCAGGCTGACACTGTAGTGCAGTACTGAGGAAGCATTGCACTGTCGGAGAGTCAGTACTGTGGGAGTGCTGCACTGTCTGAGGCACTGTCCTATGGATGAAATGTTAAATCTAAAGCCCCGTCTGCCATCTCAGGTGGACTTAAAATATCAGGGGAGTTCTCCCCGGTGTTGTGGGTAACTTTATCCCTCAGGCAACATTGCCAAACAGATTATCTGGTCATTATCACATTACTGTTTGTGAGAGCTTGTGCACAAATCAGCTATCACAGGGGCGGCGCAGTAGTTAGCACCACAGCCTCACAGCTCCAGCAACCTGGGTTCGGTTCTGAGTACTGCCTGTGTGGAGTTTGCAAGTTCTCCCTGTGACCACGTGGGTTTCCGCTGGGTGCTCCGGTTTCCTCCCACAGCCAAAGACTTGCAGGTTGATTGGTAAATTGGTCATTGTAAATTGCCCCTAGTGTAGGTAGGTGGTAGGAGAATTGAGGGAAGGTGGGGATGTGGTAGGGAATATGGGTTTAATGTAGGATTAATATAAATGGGTAGTTGATGGTCAGCACAGACTCGGTGGGCCGAAGGGCCTGTTTGAGTGCTGTATCTCTATGACTATGACTATTTCCTACATTAGTAACTACACTTCATTGGCTGTGAAGCACTTTGAGACGACCTGAGGTCATGAAAGGTGCTATAGAAATTCCATATAAACGCGAGTCTTTTTTTTTCCTTTGCTTCTATAGGTGACTCAGGGTACAAAATTTTAGCTTCTAACACTGAATATGTTATATTCCATCACTACAACCATGGGAAATGTACTACTGACACCTTCTTCTTATTTGGTAAGATACAATTACGTATTGATCAGAAAGTCAAAATTCCTTTTACCATCGGATGATGCAGTGTACAAAGTGTATTGTGTATCCCAAGATCTTAGGTTTCCTCACTACCTAACATCCATATTCCAGAAATGCTGATCCATTTCCAAGGAGTAGGTAACATGTTTATCCCAATGCTGTTTGTCACTCAAATCCAACTGCTACAGTTGGAATAAATCTGATCAGTGCTAGTGCAGTTGGTTGAGTGGAACACTCATCAGAAGAGGGGTACTTCATCATATTGGTGACTAACATTGGCCATCTTCCACCCTCTATAAATATGAGTTCATCAAAAACTCTGCTGCCCATATCCTAACTTACACCATGTCCTACTGACCCATTAGCCCTATGCCTACTGACTTTAATTGGCTATAACGGTGGTTCAACAACACCTTGATTTTGAAATTCTTATCCTTGTGTTCAAATACCTTCATGGTCTTGCTTCTCCCTACTTCGGTAACCTCCTCTTAACTCTGAGAACTCTGCGTACCTCCAACTCTGGTCTCTTGTGCATCCCACTCCCTTCATCCTAGCATTGGCAGCCATGCCTTCAGCTATCTAGGCTCTTGTCTCTGGAGTTCCCTCCTAAAACTTCTCTGCCCCTCTCTCCTTTTTAAGGCCCTACTTAAAACCTACCTCTTTGACCAAGATTTTAGTCTCCTGCCCTAATATCCTGATGTCTCCTTTCTTGGCTCAGTCTCAATTTCTGTCTGATTACGCTCCTGTGAAGCACCTTGGAGCCTCTTTGTCTGTTAAAGGTTCTAAATAAATGAAAATTATTGTTCCATCCCAGTACAGTCAAACATTGATTACATGTGAACTTAATTTTCAGATCAAATTATTCTCTGCTGAAAATATGCAATACTTGTATTCTATAATAGTTTACTGAAAAATATACAGCACAACTTCCATTATTCGCCATAATACAAAAGGGGTGAATAGTAGGAGTTGGCGGATAATGGAGATCCTCCCACTCCTGATCTCAAATGTACAATATAGCAATAACCTCCGTACAGGAATGAAGACATTTCAACACAAGAATACAACTTTATTCAAATAAAGTAGTTTGGAATACAGATAACAGAAGAGGTTGCACAAACAAGGCCATTCAGCCCATCGTATCTGCACTGGCTCTCTGAAAGAGCAATTCCCTCAGTCCCATTCCCCCACCTTTTCCCCATAACTCTGTACATTCTTCCTTTTCATATAACTGTCTAATTCCCTTTCAAATGTTTCAATTGAACCTGCCTCCACCATGTTCTCAGGCAGCGCATTCCAGACCTTAACCACTCACTGCGTGAAAAAGTTTTTCGTCATGCCACTTTTGCTTCTCTTAGCAAATACTTTAAATCTGTGCCCTCTCGCTCTCGATCCTTTCACGAGTGGGAAGAGTTTCTCTCTATCTACTCTGTCCAGACCCCTCATGATTTTGAATACCTCTATCAAATCACCTTTCCGCCTTCTCTTCAAGGAAAACAGTCCTAACTTCTCCAATCTATCTTCATAACGGAAATTCCTCATCCCTGGAACCATTCTCGTGACTCTCTTCAGTACTTTCTCCAATGCCCTCACGTCTTTTCTCTAGTGCGGTGCCCAGAACTGGACGCAATACTCCAGCTGAGGCCGAATTAATGTCATATACAAGCTCAGCATACCTCCCTTGCTCTTGTACTCTCTGCCTTTAATAATAAAGCACAGGATACTGCATGCTTTATTAACTGCTCTCTCAACCGGTCCGGCCACCTATAATGAATTATGCACATATAAACCCAGGTCCCTCTGCTCCTGCACCCCCTTTAGAATTGTGCCCTTTATTCTATATTGTCTCTCCATGTTCTTCTACCAAAATGAATCACCTCACATTTCTCTGCATTGAACTTCATCTGCCATCTGTCTGTCCATTCCACCAACTTCTCTATGTCCTTTTGAAGTTCTACACTATCCTCCTCACAGTTCACAATGCTTCCAAGTTTCGTATCATCTGCAAACTTTGAAATTTTGCCCTGTACACCAAGGTCTAGGTCATTAATATGTATCAGGAAAAGCAAGAGTCCCAACACAGATCCCTGGGGAACTCCACTATAAACCTTCTTCCAGCCCGAAAAACATCCATTAACCACTACTCTTTGTTTCCTGTCACTCAGCCAATTTCATATCTGTGTTGCTACCGTCCCTTTTATTTCCATGAGCTACAAGTTTGCTCACAAGTCTGTTGTGTGGCACTGTATCAAATGCCTTTTGAAAGTCCATGTACACCACATCAACAGCATTGCCCTCATCAACCCTCTCTGTTACCTCCTCAAAAAACTCTAGCAAGTTAGTTAAGCATGATTTTCCCTTAAGAAATATGTGCTGGCTTTCCTTAATTAACTCACATTTGTCCATGTGACTATTGATTTTGTCCCGAATTATTTTTTCCAGAGGTTTTCCCACCACCGAAGTTAAACTGACTGGTCTGCAGTTGCTGGGCTTATTTTTACACCCTTTTTAGAACAAGGGTGTAACGTTCACAATTCTCCAGTCCTCTGGCACCACCCCCGAGTCTAAAGAAGACTGAAATTATGGCCAGTGCCTCTGCGATTTCCACCCTCACTTCCCTCAGTATCCTTGGATGTATCTTGGATGCAAAGTGCTTTATCCACTTTAAGTTCAGACAGCCTATCTAATACTTCCTCTTTATCAATTTTACACCCCTCTAGTGTCTGACTTACCTTCTCTTTCAACATTGTCTGGATTGTATCTTTGTCCTTGGTAAAGACAGATGCAAAGTATTCATTTAGTACCTCAGCTATGTCCTCTGCCTCCATGTGTAAATCCTCTTTCTGATCTCTAATTGGCCCCACTCCTCCTTTTACTAGTTATATGCCTATAGAAAACTTTGGGATTTTCCTTTAATGCTAGCTGTCAGTCTCTTCTCATGCTCCCTCTTTGCTTCTCTTATTTGCTTTTTCACTTCCCCTCTGGACCTTCTATATTCAGCTTGGTTCTTGATAGTATTTTC
Source organism: Heterodontus francisci (assembly GCF_036365525.1). Taxonomy (NCBI): domain Eukaryota; kingdom Metazoa; phylum Chordata; class Chondrichthyes; order Heterodontiformes; family Heterodontidae; genus Heterodontus; species Heterodontus francisci. The sequence continues at coordinate 7,199,993 of NC_090402.1, read as the reverse complement.
TACCTGGCATCTGTCATAATTACACATTTTCTTCTTTATCTTAATTTCTACCTCTTTTGTCATCCAAGGAGCTCTGGATTTGTTTGCTCTACTTTTCCCCTTCGAGGGAACATAACTTGACTGTGGCCGAACTATCTCTTCTTTGAAGGTAGCCCATTATTCACCTACAGGTTTTCCTGCCAGCTTTTGACTCCAATTTATTTGTCCCAGCTCCATTCTTACCCCATTGCAGTTGGACTTCCCCCAGTTAATTATTCTTACCCTGGATTGCTCTTTGTCCTTTTCCACAGTTAGCCTAAACCTTATGATACAACGATCACTATACCCTAAATGCTCTCCTACTGATACTTGATCCACTTGGCCCATCTCATTCCCAAGAACCAGGTCTAGGAGTGCCTCCTTTCACGTTGGATTCACAATATACTGCTGTAGAAAATTTTCCTGAACACACTCTCGGAACTCTTGCCCTTCACTGCCCTTTATAATACTATTATCCCAATATTATGTTTGGATAATTAAGAGTCCCCCATTAAAAACTACCCTATAATTTTTGCACCTCTGAGTAATTTCCGTGCAAATTTGTTCCTTCGCGTCCTTCCCACTAGCTGGTGGCCTATCGACAACACACCGAGCAATGTAACTGCACCTTTTTGGTTCCTTCGCTCTTGCCAAATTGATTATGTCCTCAACCCCTCTGGGATATCCTTTTTCTCCAGCACTGCAATGCTCTCCTTAATCAATACCACCACCCCTCCCCCTTTTTTTCCTTTCCTATCTTTCCTGAACACCTTGTATGTTCACCTTATGTTCTTATGTATCCAGGAATATTTAACACCCAGTCCTGCCCTTTTTTGAGCCAGGTCTCTGTTATAGCCACAACATCATATTTCCACGTGGCATTCTGCGCCTGTACCTCACCAGTCTTATTAACCATACTCCGTGCATTCACATACATGCACATTAACCCTGATTCAGACTTGATTACTTTCTCCCTTATTCTGACCCCACCTAATAACATACCATTCCCTACTGTCGTGCTATCTGTCTCCCCCAGTATTTTGTGCACCATGGTATTCCTCTCTAATATTTGTTCCTGGTTCCCTCACCCCTGACAAATTACCACTTTTGCTTTCCTCCAATCTGAGCTCCCTCTTTGGTTTCCATCCCCCTGACAATCTAGTTTAAACCCTCCCCAACAGCACTAGCAAATCTCCCTGCAAGGTTATTCATCCCTGTCCTGCTAAGATGCAACCCATCCCACCTGCCGCAGAACCAGTCCCAATGTCTCAGAAATCTGATGCCCTCCCTCCTACACCAGTTCTCCAGCCACATGTTTGCTCAATTACCTATTCCTATGCTCACTTGCACGTGGGACTGGGAGTAATCCTGAGATAATGGCATAATGTATTTGTTAACTGACTGAAGAGATACCAAATTTAACAGCTATCTGCCTTTGCAGGGAGGAATTTGACAGTAAGCTCTGCTATTATGGAACACTTCAAAAGACTGGTGGATTGTTCAGAAATTCCAGATCTCACGATCTACCTGCTACCTCAGGAGAACGGTAAAGCTACATGTCGCAAATTATGAAGGATTTCAGGGATACATTCCCAAGGATATCATTGGTCTTGCTGTTTAATTAGCAAAACTATTTTTGGCTTGTTAATGTTTTTTTTCACATTTTGATCATAGGAACATAGGAGTAGGCCATTCAGCCCGTGGAGCCTGCTCCGCCATTCAATACAATCATGGCTGATCATCCACTTCAATGCCTTTTTCCCATCCTATCCTCATATCCCCTTATGTCATTTGTAGTTAGAAATCTGTCAATCTCTGCTTTAAACATACTCAATGACTGAGCTTCCACAGTCCTCAGGGGTAGAGAATTCCAAAGATTCACACCCTCTGAGTAAAGAAATTTCTCCTCATTTCTGTCCTAAGAGGCTTCCCTCTTATTTTGAAATTGTGTCCCCTGGTTCTAGACTCCCTAACCAGGGGAAACATCTTAGCTGCATCTACCCTGTCTATCCCTTTAAGTATTTTGTAGGTTTCAATGAGATCACCTCTCATTCTTCAAAACTCTAGAGAATACAGGCCCAGTTTCCCCAATCTCTCTTCATAGTACAGTCTCACCATCCTGGGAACAAGTCTGGTGAACCTTCGTTGCACTCCCTCTATGGCAATAATATCCTTCCTAAGGTAAGGGGACCATAACTGCACACAGTACTCCAGGTGTGGTCTAACCAACGTTCTATACAATTGAAGCAAGACTTCACTACTCCTGTACTCAAATCCTCTTGCGATAAAGGCCAACATACTATTAGCCTTCTTAATTGCTTGCTGTACCTGCATGTTAGCTTTCAATGACTTATTGACAAGGACACCCAGGTCCCTTTGTGCATCTACACTTTCTAATCTCTTACCATTTAAGAAATACTCTGCACACCTGTTTCTCCTACCAAAGTGGATTACCTCATATTTTTCCACATTAAATTCCATCTGCCACGTTCTTGCCCACTCACTAAGTCTTTCCAAATCCCCTTGAAGCCACTTTGCATCTTCCTCACAACACACATTCCCACCTAGTTTTGTGTCATCCGCGAACTTGGAAATATTACATTTGGTCCCCGCATCCAAATCATTGATGTATTTGCGAACAGCTGGGGCCCAAGCACTGGTCCCTGCAGTACCCCACTAGTCACAGCCTGCCAATGCGAGAATGACCCGTTTGTTCCTACTCTCTGTTTTCTGCCTGTTAACCAATCCTTAATCCATGCCAGTATATTACCTCCTATCCATTGTGCTTTAATTTTGCTAACCAACCTCCTGTGGGGGACTTTATCAAAGGCTTTTTGAAAATCCAAGTTTACCATGTCCACTGACTCCCCTTTATTAATTCTGTTAGTAACATCCTCAAAAAACTCCATGTTCATAAATCCATGTTGACTATGCCCACTCAGATCATTATTATCCAAGTGTCCATTTAACACATCCTTTAGAATAGATTCCAGCATTTTCCCAATGACTGATGGAAGGCTAACAGATCTGTAATTCCCGGTTTTCTGTCTCCCTCCCTTCTTAAATAGTGGGTGACATTTGCTACCTTCCAATCTGCAGAAACTGCTCCAGAATCTATAGAATGTTGGAAGATGATCATCAATGCATCCACTATCTCCATAGCTACCTCTTTCAACACTCTGGGATGTAGAATATCAGGTCCTGTGGACTTATCAACCTTCAGCCTCATTTATTTCTCCAATTCAATCTTCTTACTCATACCATTTTCCTTCAATGCCTCATTCTCCCTAGTCCCTTGGATCTCTAATTCTAGGAGATTTTTTGTATCTTCCTCAGTGAAGACAGACACAAAGTAATCATTTAGCTTCTCTGCTATTTCTATTCCCTGTTATAAATTCTCCTGACTCTGTCTGTAATGGACTCACTCACATTTGTCTTATTCAAAATTTTCCTTTTTATGTACCTATAGAAGCTTTTACAAAGAAAATTACAGCACAGGAACAGGCCCTTCGGCCCTCCAAGCCTGCGCCGATCCAGATCCTCTATCTAAACATGTCGCCTATTTTCTAAGGGTCTGTATCTCTTTGCTTCCTGCTCATTCATGTATCTGTCTAGATACATCTTAAAAGACGCTATCGTGCCCGCGTCTACCACCTCCACTGGCAACGCGTTCCAGGCACCCACCACCCTCTGCGTAAAGAACTTACCACGCATATCCCCCCTAAACTTTTCCCCTCTCACTTTGAACTCGTGACCCCTAGTAATTGAATCCCCCACTCTGGGAAAAAGCTTCTTGCTATCCACCCTGTCTATACCTCTCATGATTTTGTACACCTCAACCTCCGTCTTTCTAATGAAAATAATCCTAATCTACTCAACCTCTCTTCATAGCTAGCGCCCTCCATACCAGGCAACATCCTGGTGAACCTCCTCTGCACCCTCTCCAGTTTTTATATTTTTTGCTAGCTTACATTTATATTCTATTCTCCCTTTCTTTATCAGTATCTTCGTCAAAGACTAGGCTTTAAGTGTGATTATAGAGCGAAACTCTTTCCTCACTTGAGAACATCCGGAGGGGAGATTACTAACAGTCATCTTTTTTTTTTAGAGATACAGCACTGAAACAGGCCCTTCGGCCCACCAAGTCTGTGCCGACCATCAACCACCCATTTATACTAATCCTACACTAATTCCATATTCCTACCACATCCCCACCTGTCCCTATATTTCCCTACCACCTACCTATACGAGGGGCAATTTTTATAATGGCCAATTTACCTATCAACCTGCAAGTCTTTTGGCATGTGGGAGGAAACCGGAGCACCCGGAGGAAACCCACGCAGACACAGGGAGAACTTGCAAACTCCACACAGGCGGTACCCAGAATTGAACCCGGGTCGCTGGAGCTGTGAGGCTGCAGTGCTAACCACTGCGCCACTGTGCTGCCCTTCATCTTGTAATGAAAGGTATAGATGAGGTTTGACTGAACAAGGTAGTTAACTTAAACAGTGAGCAAAAGGCTAGAGGACACAAATGTGAAGTTCACAGGCTTCGCACAAGAGTAGAAACTTCCCATCCCTCTCTGCAGCGTATTCCTGATCATAAAATCTCGCTGTATTTATAAAGAAAAAAAGCATCTCGTCTCTAGTTTGTTTGTCGATTTACCTTAAGTCTTAATCCTCTGGTTACTGACCCCCTACCATGAAAACAATTCCTCTCTATTTAATCTATCAAAACCCCTCAATTTTGAACACCATGAATGATGAATGAGTGCGAATGTCGTAAATAAATAATCAAGGCCAATTACTCTGATATTGGTCGATCACAAGATTGAGGAAAATACTGCAGTTATAACCATATCAATATACCCGGTCGAACTCTGTTGCTGTAAGTTTTCCGTCCAGCGACCTAGTTGAGAATTGATAGGGTAGATAGAGTGCACTATTTCCACTAGTTGGGGAGTCTAGGACAAGGGACATAGCCTAACATTTAGAGCCAGATCTTTCAGGACTGAAGTTATGGGACACTTCTACACAAAAAGGGTGGTGGCACTTTGGAACCCTCTTCTGCTAACGGCAGTTGATACTAGTCAGCTGTTAATTCTAAATCTGAAACGGGTAGATTTTTGTTAACCAAAGGTATTTGGGATATGGGGCAAATGCGGGTACATGGAGTTGGGTCACAGATCAGCCATAATCTCGTTGAATGGCAGAATAGGCTTGAGGGGCTAAATCGCCTCTTCCGTTCCTACAATTCTCAGTCCAATTGTAACAGGCAGCCCTGGAGATTCAATGTGGTGGTTAAAAAATATATGCTACTAAGCCGTATGGTTCAGGCAGATTCCCAGGATCCCTGGTCAGACTTAAGTTAACTGTTCTCAAACCAAGTCAGTGCTGGGGACCCTCAGTGTCCACAGGAAGAGAGAATTCCACCAGCCGCCCAGCTTCTGGTTAACCTTGAGGTCATGGTCCTGTCAACACTCAATCTCATGGTTCATGCATGGCAAAAATTCACTTGGCGCTGGGTACTAGGGGGCCTGCCAGTGTATTTGGAATCCTACCCATCATGAGGGGATGGGGATGGTCGCTGAGGAATTGATGTTATTAGAAACCTTTAATTATAACTGTAATTTTGTCAGGTCTCAAAAGAACTGCATTATAGTCATTAGAACATAAGCAAGAGCCTTATAGCCCCTTCCACCTGCTCCGTCATTCAATAAGATCATGGCTGAACTTCTACATCACTCCACACTCCCACCCTATTCCTATAACACCTTGATTCCATTGGTGCCCAAAAGTCTAATGATTTAAGTCTTGAATATACTCAATGACTGAGCATCCACAGCTCTCTGGAGTACAGAATTTCAAAGATTCACAACCTTCTGAGCAAAGAAGACATTTCTCCTCATCTCAGTCCTAAATGGCTGGCCCTTTATTCTGCGACTATGACCTCAGGTTCTAGATTCTACAGCCAGAGGAAACAGCCTCCCAGCATCTACCCTGTCAAGCCCTCTTAAGAATTTTATGTGTTTCAATGTGGTCACCTCTCAATCTTCTGAACTGCAGAGAATAGAGGCCCATTCTACTCAATCTCTCCTCATCGGACCAATGTTCCCACTAAACTGCTCACGTGCGCAGCTGGGCCGTAGCATTGAAGGTACTACACAGGCCTTGTTCTGTGTTAAATATTGTGCACGCACGACTGCGCATAACAACTTAAAGACACTATGGATTGAAAAAGCTGGTCGTCTGCAACATCAAAATTTTATAAGAAACGTGTAGGACCTCATCCCAGGAACCAATCTCATGAACTTTTGTTGCACTTCCTTCAAAGCAAGTACAGCCTTCCTTGGGTAAGGAAACTAAAACTGTACAGCACGGACCAAAACTGTACATAGTGAAGTTTAGACCTAAAAAAAATAAACTGTTTTACTATTCCGTAATGGTGAGGTTTAATTGTGTTTGGGAAGTCATTGCTATAACCAGTGGACCCTAAAATTGACTCTATGATGGATACAGCTATTTCTTGATAGAGCTGCTAGATTCAGTGAGGCCATCACAGAGCAAGACTGATTCTGTTTAACTCCTGGACAAGAACTCAGTGGGACTGAGGATAGCATTGTCAACCCTCCAGGATTGGTCTGGAGTCTCCAGGAATTGAAGATTAATCTCCTGGACACTACTACCAGGAAAAACCTAGGGGCGGCGCAGTGGTTAGCACTGCAGCCTCACAGCTCCAGCGACCCGGGTTCAGTTCTGGGTACTGCCTGTGTGGAGTTTGCAAGTTCTCCCTATGACTGCGTGGGTTTCTCCCAGGTGCTCCAGTTTCCTCCCACAGCCAAAGACTTGCAGGTTGATAGGTAAATTGGCCATTGTAAATTGCCCCTAGTGTAGGTAGGTGAATGGTGGGAATATGGGATTAATGTAGGATTAGTATAAAGGGCTAAAGTGTGGCGAGTCGAAGAGACTTAGCAGTTGGCAGGGAAAAAAGACAGAAGCGCAAGGGGAGAGCCAACTGTGTAACAGCCCCGACAACCAATTTTTTCTGCAGTACCTGTGGAAGAGTCTGTCACTCTAGTATTGGCCTTTATAGCCACTCCAGGCGCTGCTCCACAAACCACTGACCACCTCCAGGCGCTTACCCATTGTCTCCTGAGACAAGGAGGCCAAAGAAGAAGTATAAATGGGTGGTTGTTGGTGGACCAAAGGGCCTGTTTCAGTGCTGTATCTCTCTATAAAAAAAAAACCTAGAGAAAAATCATTGGACATTATAAAGATTTATGTTTTTTCATTTTCTTTGAACACTTCTGCTTACCAATTATAAAGATATTGGAAATGAAGAATCTAGAATGATCCAATCTGGTAATGAAGTGTCTTATCGTTTCTGACTTGGCTTTGGAAAGGCAGGGTGCCGCAAGGATGGAAATGTTGGGCAACCAGTGGTAGCAGAGGGTGGTTGGAGGCAGTCGGGCATGTGATGAAACTTCCAGGAATACATTCAACCAAAGTTGGCAACTCCAGTACTGGGCTCCAGATAAACTGGGCAAGGAGGCTTCAGTGCATTGATAGTGCTACAGGCTTACATACCAACAGTTTGCAAGGCTGACGAAGGCTCGATGATTTACTTAAATTAAGGGGGTCCTTCCCCATGGTGTAGTTGGAGCAGCTGAACAGTGAGGTGAGGAATGGAATAATGCAGCAAAATATGGCCATCAGTAATAACAAATCAAAAACTGGTTCAAAATCATGACTGGTATAAATCTATCACTGTTTTTTTTTTAGGAAACTGCAAGCACAACGCACCAAAGAGGTTTGTACATTTTGTTTTTAAAAAAAAATTAAGCTGGAATGATTATTTAGCTCACTGTAGAACTTCCAATCAGAGAAGTTTAAGTCCAAATGTTTAGTGGGCTGGATCTTGCTGGAAGAATACCATGAGTTAAAGACACATGTTGTTATTAATGGGCAAATCAGCCAGCAAATGTTTACATTTTTCCTTTGTCTCTTTTTTTCCCTCTCTCCCTTGATCCAATCTTTCTTTCCCTCTGTTTCTCTCTGTACCTGATTCTAATTCCTCCCTCCTTCTCTGTCATTTCTGTTTTTCTCAATTCTTAAATCTCATTGGTGAAGGTGAGATACTGTTGGCCCAGTCGTTCACTGAGGTCCAGGTGCCCCATTACCCTTCTCACGCTGTTATCAGCTCAGCTCTCAGCAAGTTAATGCACAAAAAATAATTTTGAGCTGAAGGGTGAAAACAAATGAGAATAACTTGCATTTCCATAGCGCCTTTTACAACCTCAGGGCATCCCAAAGCGCTTCACAGCCAAAGAAATTATTTTGGAGTGCAGTTGCTGTTGTAGGAAATGTGGCAGCTAACTTACATTCAGGAAGGTCCCACAAAAAGCAATTTGATAAGAACCAGATAATCTGTTTTCAGTGATATTAATTGAGGTATAAATATTGGCCAAGATAGCAGGTTAACTCTCCTCTTCGAAATAATGTCATGGGATCTTGTACGTCCACGTGGGAATAGACGGTGCCTCAGTTTAACAACTCATCTGAAAGATGACACCTCTGACAGTACAGCACTCCCTCAATACTGCAATGTAGTGTCAGCCTAGATTTTTGTACTCAAATCTCTGAAGTGGTACTCAAACCCACAACCTTCTGGCACAGAGGAGAGAGTGCTACCCAGGAAGGCATGGCTGACACTGAAAAAGAAAATGGTCTAATTAACAGCACACATCATGAGTTGCCCCACTCTAGGAAGAACCGCCCCATGTTCTACATTCCAGTTTGTGTTATATTTCAGAGGAGCCAATCTGTGCTCAAAAATTGTCGGCAAGATCATGTTTGTGTGTGAGCTTCCCTGATTGCAGGCTCTGACTTTATTTTATTTTGCTTTCATTTATAAACTGGTTCTTTGTTTCCTCGGGTGTTGATTAGATTTATTTTACATTACAGGAGAAAAAGGGAAACTGATCTGAGCAAGGTGATGCTGGAGCAAATTGTACACGAATAGCCTTTCAGAATTATTCTGCACTCAACATTTCTGCACCAAAATACAAGATTACTGCTATTCATTTTTAGTTTGTTTAGAAAGCAATCTGAATTAAGAAATGTTATGTGATTTGGTACATTTCTTTGCATTTATGATATCTAGCTTTAGAAATTTGCAGACAATTATCTAACAGAAAATATGTGGACAGTTTAAATGTCAAGAATCTAACAGCAAATATAACACAAGTATATTAGCACAGGAAAATATTGTATTTCTGTACAGCAGCGCCTGAGTGAACCCATATTCAGAACATTACTAGTTCATTGTTAAACATGAAAACACCTATAAGTACTAAATCAATAAAATATCGCAACAGATATGTTTATGTCTGGTGTAGTTGTAAAATTACACAGCACAGAAGGAGGCCATTCAGTCCATTGTGTCTGTGTCAGCACCGTGAAAGAGCCATCCAATTAGTCCCAATCCCCCTGCTTTTTCCCTAATTTCCTGTAAATTTTTCATTGTCAAGTATTTATCAAGTTCCTTTTTGAAAGTTACTTTTGAATCTGCTTCCACCACCCTTTCAGGCAGGACTTTCCAGATCATCATAATTCAATGCATTTTTAAAAAAATAATTATTTCTCCTCTGGATTTTTTATGTCCTCTGTTTACTAACCCTCTTGCCAGTGGAAACTTTCTCCCTATCTACTTTATCCAAAACCTTCATAATTTTGAACACCTTTATCAAATCTCCCCTTAACCTTCTCTGCTCAAAGGAAAACAATCCAAGCTTCTTTACTCTCTCCATATAACAGAATTCCCTCATCCCAGGCACCGTTCTAGTAAATGTCCTTTTGCACCCTCTCCAAGGCCTTGACATCCTTTTTGAAGTGCGGTCTGCAGAATTGGATGCAAAGCTCTCGCTGAGGCCTAACCAGTGTCTCATAAAGATTTTGCATAACTTCCTTGCTTTTGTACCCTATGTCTCTATTTATAAAGCACAGGATCCTGTATGCTTTTTTAAGTCTTATCAATTTGTCTTGCCACTTTTATTTTTACCTATTTTTTAATATAAAATATCATGTTATCACGCTACCTGTATATGCACCTCCCTGTCCAAATATTGCATTTCTATATGTAAAGCTTCAGTGTCAAACTTCCAAATTTCTGTATTCCACTTGCTTCTGATTTGTTCAGATTTCATATTCATCAAACAGCAACAAATTATAACTGAACAGGTAAGAAATGCACCAATCAAAAGGCTCATAGAATGCTTTCCTTTATTATCCGAGGTATAGAATACAAAAGCAGGGATGTAATGCTGGGACTGTATAAAGCATTGGTTAGGCCACAGTTGGAATATTGCATACAGTTCTGGTCACCACATTACAGAAAGGACATAATTGCTCTGGAGAGAGGACAGAGGAGATTTTTTTTTATTCATTCATGGGATGTGGGCATTGCTGGCTAGGCCAGCATTTATTGCCCATCCCTAATTGCCCTTGAGAAGATGGTGGTGAGCTGCCTTCTTGAACCGCTGCAGACCATGTGGGGTAGGTAAACCAACAGTGGTGTTAGGAAGGGAGTTCCAGGATTTTGACCCAGCGACAGTGAAGGAATGGCGATATAGTTCCAAGTCAGGATGGTGTGTGACTTGGAGGGGAACTTACAGGTGGTGGTGTTCCCATGCATTTGCTTGCTGCCCTTGTCTTTCTAGTTGGTAGAGGTCGCGGGTTTGGAAAGTGCTGTCTAAGGAGCCTTGGTGCGTTGCTGCAGTGCATCTTGTAGATGGTACACATTGCTGCCACTGTGCGTCGGTGGTGGAGGGAGTGAATGTTTGAGGATGGGGTGCCAATCAAGCGGGCTGCTTTGTCCTGGATGGTGTCGAGCTTCTTGAGTGTTGTTGGAGCTGTACCCATCCAGGCAAGTGGTGAGTATTCTATAACACTCCTGACTTGTGCCTTGTAGATGGTGGACAGGCTTTGGGGAGTCAGGAGATGAGTTAGTCGCCGTAGGATTCCTAGCCTCTGACCTGCTGTTGTAGCCATGGTATTTCTATGGCTACTCCAGTTCAGTTTCTGGTCAATGGTAGGCCCTAGGATGCTGATAGTGGGGGATTCAGCTATGGTAATGCCATTGAATATCAAGGGGAGATGATTAGCTTCTCTCTTGTTGGAGATGGTCATTGCCTGGCACTTGTGTGGCGCGAATGTTACTTGCCACTTCTCAGCCCAAGCCTGGATATTGTCCAGGTCTTGCTGCATTTCTACACGGACTGCTTCACTATCTGAGGGGTCGCGAATGGTGCTCAACATTGTGCAATCATCAGCAAACATCCCCACTTCTGACCTTATGATTGAAGGAAAGTCATTGATGAAGCAGCTGAAGATGGTTGGGCCTAGGACACCATCCTGAGGAACTCCTGCAGTGATGTCCTGGAGCTCAGATGATTGACCTCCAACAACCACAACCATCTTCCTTTGCATTAGGTATGACTCCAACCAGCGGAGAGTTTTCCCCCTGATTCCCATTGACTCCAGTTTTGCTAGGGCTCCTTGATGCCATACTCTGTCAAATGCTGCCTTGATGTCAAGGGCAGTCACTCTCACCTCACTGAAAGTGGCAACGCAGGTGGATAAGGTAGTCAAGAAGGCATACGGCATGCTTGCCTTCATCGGTCGGGGCATAGAGTATAAAAATTGGCAAGTCATGTTGCAGCTGTACAGAACCTTAGTTAGGCCACACTTAGAATATTGCGTGCAATTCTGGTTGCCACACTACCAGAAGGATGTGGAGGCTTTGGAGAGGGTACAGAGGAGGTTTACCAGGATGTTGCCTGGTCTGGAGGGCATTAGCTATGAGGAGAGGTTGGAAAAACTCGGATTGTTTTCACTGGAACGACGGAGGTGGAGGGGCGACATGATAGAGGTTTACAAAGTTATGAGCGGCATGGACAGTGTGGATAGTCAGAAGCTTTTTCCCAGGGTGGAAGAGTCAGTTACTAGGGGACATAGGTTTAAGGTGCGAGGGGCAAAGTTTAGAGGGGATGTGCGAGGCAAGTTTTTTTACACAGAGGGTGGTGAGTGCCTGGAACTTGCTGCCAGGGGAGGTGGTGGAAGCAGATACGATAGTGACGTTTAAGAGACATCTTGACAAATATATGAATAGGAAGGGAATAGAGGGATATGGGCCCCGGAAGTGCAGAAGTTGTTAGTTTAGGCAGGCATCAAGATCGGCGCAGGCTTGGAGGGCCGAATGGCCTGTTCCTGTGTTGTACTGTTCTTTGACTGTAGAGCTTAGATTTGATCCGTTGGTTATGGGATCGCTTAGCTCTGTCTATTGCATGTTGCCTACGCAGTTTGGGACGCAAGTAATCCTCTTGTAGCTTCACCAGGTTGACACCTCATTTGGAGGTATGCCTGGTGCTGCTCCTGGCATGCCCTCCTGCACTCTTCATTGAACCAGGGTTGGTCTCCTGGCTTGATAGTAATGGTAGAGTGGGGGATATGCCAGGCCATGAGGTTATAGTTTGTAATAAAAGCAAAATACCGCGGATGCTGGAAATCTGAAATAAAAACAAGAAATGCTGGAACCACTCAGCAGGTCTGGCAGCATCTGTGGAAAGAGAAGCAGAGTTAACGTTTCGGGTCAGTGACCCTTCTTCGGAACTTCTACAGTTTTAGATTGTGGTTGAGTTCAATTCTGCTGCTGATGATGGTCCACAGCACCTCATGGATGCCCAGTTTTGCATTGCTAGATCTGTTCGAAATCTATCCCATTTAGCAGGGTGATAGTGCCACACAACACGATGCACAGTATCCTCAATGTGAAGGCGGGACTTCATCTCCACAAGGACTGTGCGGTGGTCACTCCTACTAATACTGTCATGGGCAGATGCATCTGCGGCAGGCAGACTGGTGAAGACGAGGTCAAGTATGTTTTTACCTCTTCTTGCTTCCCTCTCCACCTGCCGCAGATCCAGTCTAGCAGCTATGTCCTTTAGGACTCGGCCAGCTCGGTCAGTAGTGGTGCTACCGAGCCATTCTTGGTGATGGACATTGAAGACCCTCACCCAGAGTACATTCTGCGCCCTTGCCACCCTCGGTGCTTCCTCCAAGTGGTGTTCAACATGGAGGAGTACTGACTCATCAGCTGAGGGAGGGCGGTAGGTAGTAATCAGCAGGAGGTTTCCTTGCCCATGTTTGACCTGATGCCATGAGACTTCATGCGATCCGGAGTCGATGTTGAGGACTCACAGGGCAACTCCTTCCCTACTGTATACCACTGTCCCACCACCTCTGCTGGGTCTGTCCTGCCGGTGGGACAGGACATACCCAGGGATGGCGATGGTGGTGTCTGGGACATTGTCTGTAAGGTATGATTCCGTGAGTATGACTGTCAGGCTGTTGCTTGACTAGTCTGTGGGACAGCTCTTGCAACTTTGGCACATGCCCCCAGATGTTAGTAAGAAGGACTTTGCAGGGTCGACAGGGCTGGGTTTGCCGTTGTCGTTTCCGGTGCCTAGGTCGATGCCGGATGGTCCATCCGGTTTAATTCCTTTTTATTGACGTCGTAGCGGTTAGATAGAACTGAGTAGCTTGTTAGGCCATTTCAGAGGGCATGTAAAAGTCAACCACATTGCTGTGGGTCTGGAGTCACATGTAGGCCAGACCAGGTAAGGACAGTCGATTTCCTTCCCTAAAGGACATTAGTGAACCAGATAAGGTTTTTACAACAATCAACAATGGTTTCATGGTCATCATTAGACTCGCTTTTAATTCCAGATTTATTAATTTTGAATTCAAATTCCACCTTCTGCTGTGGTGGGATTCAAACCCATGTCCCCAGAGCAATACCTGGGTCTCTGGGTTTCTAGTCCGGTGACAACACCACTACGCCACCGCCTCCAGAATGTTCCAGGGCTTGAAGGTTGCTGCTATGAGGAAAGCTTGGATAGACTGGGGTTGTTTTCCTGAGAACAGAGGAGGCTGAGGGGTGACTTAATTGAGGTGTACAAAATTGAGAGGCCTAGATAGATTAGACAGGAAGGACCTGTTTCCCCTAGCGGAGTGGTCTATTACCAGGGAGCACAGATTTAAGGTGATTGGTAGAAGGATTAGAGGAGAGAAGAGGAAAACCTTTTTCACCCAGAGGGTGGTGGGTGTCTGGAATTCACTGCCAGGAATGGTGGTAGACGCAGAAACCCTCAATTCTTTTAAAAGGTACCTGGACATGCACCTGAAGTGCTGTAACCTGCAAGGCTATGGACCAGGTGCTGGAAGGTGGGATTCGATTGGGCCGCTTGTTTTTTAGGCTGGCTGAATGGCCTCCTTCTATGCTGTAATTTTTCTATAGTTCTATTGAGCAGGAATAGAACTACCAATCATGAAGTTCACAATCATCAGTCAGCAAACAGTGGCGCAGTGGTTAGCACCGCAGCCTCACAGCTCCAGCGACCCGGGTTCAATTCTGGGTACTGCCTGTGTGGAATTTGCAAGTTCTCCCTGTGTCTGCGTGGGTTTTCGCCAGGTGCTCCAGTTTCCTCCCACAGCCAAAAGACTTGCAGGTTGGTAGGTAAATTGGCCATTATAAATTGCCCCTAGTATAGGTAGGTGGTAGGGAAATACAGGAACAGGTGGGGATGTGGTAAGAATATGGGATTAGTGTAGGACTAGTATAAATGGGTGGTTGATGGTCGGCACAGACTCGGTGGGCCGAAGGGTCTGTTTCAGTGCTGTATCTCTAAAAATAAAAAAAAATAAAATAAAAAAAAGTTACCGGTCGCGAGAAGAAAAAAAACTTGCATTCTCCGGCGTCTTTCACAATCACCTGATGTTCTAAAGTGCACTACAGCCGATGAAGTACTTTTGAAGTGTAGTCACTGTTGTAATGTAGAAAGTATGGCAGCCAATTTGCACACAGCAAGCTCTCAAAAACAGCAATGTGATAACCAGATAATCTATTTTACTAATGCTGATTTAGGGATAAATTTTGATCGGGACACTGGGAATAACTCCTCTCCTCTTCTCTGAAATAGTATCATGGGATCTTTTACATCCATCCAAAAGGACATACAGGGTCTCAGTTTAATGTCTCATCCAAAAGACGGTATCTCAGACAGTACAGCATTCCCTCAGCACTGCACTGAGTGTGTCACCTTAGATTTTTGTGCTCAAGTCTCTGGAGTGGAGCTTGAACCCACAAGCTTCGAAACAGCAGCGAGAGTGCTACCCACTGAGTCACAGCTGACCAAAACAGAGAACCAAAACAATTTTTTTTGAATACACAGTACCCTTTTTAACCTCCATTACTTCATCAAGCCGAGAGATACCAGAAATAAGATTTGTAAAAACAGAGATTTTAAAAATTGCACAACTTTGAAGAAAGTGATTAAACCTAACCAATAAAATAGCATTTATGTGTTTGGAACATTTTCAACAACTTTTCCTTTTGGATGCAGGTTGTATTGGAGGGCATACCTGGATATGCTAAGAATACACACTTGCATTTTTGGAGGCTTAGACATATTGGCCTAGCTATTGATGTGACAATAACGGTCAGTCTAATGGCACTCACCATTATTTATTGTACAAATTGGACAACAGCTTCCAACATGTGCTTCCCTCCATAAACTGCAAAAAAGGGCATCTCACCATCTGGATCCCCGTTCAAATGTATTGAATGGTGTGAAGTTCCTGTACTGACACATGGATATGGACTAAACTCTCCACTGAAAGTTAGCACTTGTACATTTCTGTCGCAGTGCCCTTTTAACAGTGTGGTAAGTCCTAGTTCAAGTTAAATACCCTTTTTGGCCGAGTGTGCAGTCTCATTTCTTAAGCTTTTAATTGTTGGATTTTTAAAAAAGATTTAAATTTGTAAACATTTTCAGTCTGTGTGTCTCCCTCAATCCCAATCTTTCCCTTTCTTTATTTTGCTTTCTGTACCTGATTTGACATTGAGTTTAATATTCTAACTGACGCTTTCTTGTTTAGACTCCACAGTAGAGGCCTGCTCAGGTCAGGAAAAAAGAACCCGACCGAACCACCGCAGACCCGAGCCCAACCTGGCCCGAGTGCCTCCAATTTTGCCCCAAGCCCGGCCCGACCCGACCCAAACCCGCCCCTTGACCCGACCTGCCCGGACTCCCAGCTCAGGTACGTTTTTAAAATTTCAATACTTACCCAACAGAGCACTTACCGTGTGTGTCTGGCCCGACCCGACTCAACCTGGACTTGGCCCAACCTGACCCAAGCCCAAAAGTCGTACCCTGAAGATGGGCCCGACCCAACCCTAACCCGACAACATGTCGTCGGGTTTGGGTCGGGTAGCAGGCCTCTACGCCACAGCTCAATGAATGTCCGGTGCCAGGGTGCAGGACATCTCTTGATAGGATATTGGAGCGGGAGGGGGAGGATCCAGTTGTTGTGGTCCACGTTGGGACTAACAACATAGGCAAGGCTAGGATGGAGGACCTGTTTGGGGATTATAAAGCACTAGGAACGAAATTAAGGAACAGGTCCTCGAGGGTCATAATCTCCAGATTACTGCCCGAGCCACGTGCAAATTGGCTTAGGGATAAGAATATTAGGGAAGTAAACATGTGGCTAAGGGAGTGGTGTGGGAAAGAGGGGTTCCATTTCATGGGGCATTGGCATCAGTTTTGGAACCGGGGGGATCTGTACCGATGGGACGGTCTCCACCTGAACCGATCTGGAACCAGTGTTCTAGCGAAACGGATAAATAGGGTAGTCTCTAGGACTTTAAACTAGTGAGTCGGGGGGAAGGGAAAGGGAAAACGACAGGGAGTATGATGGTAAATAAAAGGGTAAGCAGCAGGTTAACATGTGTGCAGGAGGGTTTAAGTTCAAGGCAGACTATGAAAGAAGCAGAAAGGAAGGATAACTCAGGAGTTATTATTAGAGATGTTGGAAATCATGAGGGTAAGAAAGCTAGCATAAAGGCACTTTACCTGAATGCTCGTAGCATTCCTAACAAGGTTGATGAGTTAACGGCACAAATCATCGCGAATGAATATGATTTGGTAGCCATTACAGAGACATGGTTACAGGTTGGTCACGACTGGGAGTTAAATATCCAGGGGTACCAGACTATTCGGAAGGACAGACAGGAAGGTAAGAGAGGTGGTGCAGCTCTGATATTCAAGGACAACATCAGGGCGGTGCTGAGAGATGATATAGGTTCTATGGAGAATGAGGTTGAATCCATTTGGGTGGAAATTAGAAACTCTAAGAAGAAAAAGTCATTGATAGGCGTAGTCTATAGGCCACCAAATAATATCACATTGGGGTGGGCAATAAACAAAGAAATAACTAATGCCTGTAAAAATGGTACGGCAATTATCATGGGGGATTTTAATCTACTTGTAGCTACGAATCAGCTCAGTCAGGGTAGCCTTGAGGAGGAGTTCGTTGAGTGTATCCGTGATAGTTTTCTTGAGCAGTATGTAATGGAACCGACGAGGGAGCAAGCTATCCTAGATCTAGTCCTGTGTAATGAGACAGGAATAATTAATGACCTCATAGTTAGGGATCCTCTTGGAAGGAGTGATCACAGTATGGTTGAATTTAGAATACAGATGGAGAGTGTGAAGATAAAATCCAATACCAGGGTCCTGCGCTTGAACAAGGGGGACTACAATAGAATGAGGGAGGACTTGGCTAAAGTAGACTGGAAACAAAGATTTTATGGTGGGACAGTTGACAAGCAGTGGAGGACTTTCAAAGCAATTTTTCAAAGTGCTCAGCAAAAGTATATTCTAGTGAAAAGGAAGGCCTGGAAGATAAGGGGTAATCTGCCATGGGTGTCTAAGGAAATAAGGGAGGCTATCAAATTGAAAGAAAAGGCATACAAAGTGGCCAAAAACAGCATGAAACTAGAAGATTGGGAAAACTTTAAAGGTCAACAGAAAGCCACAAAAAGAGCTATAAAGAAAAGTAAGATAGAACATGAGAAAAAACTAGCACAGAATATAAAGACAGATAGCAAAAGTTACTATAAATATATAAAACGAAAAAGAGTGGCTAAAGTAAACGTTGGTCCTTTAAAGGATGAGAAGGGGAATTTAGTTATGGGTTATGATGAAATGTCCGAGGCATTGAACAGGTATTTTGTATCGGTCTTCTCAGTGGAGGACACTAATAACATGCCAGTAATTGACAAAGAGACGAACGTAGGTGAGGACCTGGAAACAATCATTATTACGGAAGAGGTAGTGTTGGGCAAGCTAATGGAGCTAAGGATTGATAAGTCTCCTGGCCCTGATGGAATGCATCCCAGGGTACTAAAAGAGATGGCAGGAGAAATAGCAGGTGCACTGGCGGTAATTTTCCAAAATTCGCTGGACTCTGGGGTAGTCCCAGCAGATTGGAAAACAGCAGATGTGACGCCACTGTTTAAAAAGGGAAGTAGACAAAAGATGGGGAATTATAGACCGATTAGCTTAACCTCTGTAGTGGGGAAGATGCTTGAGTCTATTATCAAGGAAAAAATAGCAGGGCATCTCGATAGAAATTGTCCCGTTGGGCAGACGCAGCATGGGTTCATGAAGGGCAGGTCATGCTTGACAAATCTTTTGGAATTTTATGATGACATTTCGAGCAAGGTGGACAATGGGGACCCAGTGGATGTGGTGTACCTAGATTTCCAAAAGGCCTTCGACAAGGTGCCGCACAAGAGGCTGCTGCATAAGATAAGGATGCATGGCGTTAGGGGTAAAGTATTAGCATGGATAGAGGATTGGTTGACTAACAGGAAGCAGAGAGTGGGGATAAATGAGTGCTATTCTGGTTGGCAATCAGTCACTAGTGGTGTGCCTCATGGATCGGTGTTGGGACCGCAATTATTTACAACGTATATAGATGATTTGGAGTTGGGGACCACGTGTAGGGTGTCAAAGTTTGCAGATGACACTAAGATGAGTAGCAGAGCAAAGTGTGCAGATGACTGTGAAACTTTGCAGAGGAACATAGATACATTGAGTGAGCGGGCAAAGGTCTGGCAGATGGAATACAATGTTAATAAATGTGAAGTCATTCATTTCGGTAGGAGTAACAGTAAAAAGGATTATTACTTGAATGGTAAAAAGTTGCAGCATGCTGCTATGCAGAGGGACCTGGGTGTCCTTGTGCATGAATCGCAGAAGGTTGGTCTGCAGGTACAGCAAGTAATTAGGAAGGCAAATGGAATTTTGTCCTTCATTGCTAAAGGGATTGAGTTTAAAAGCAGAGAGGTTATGTTGCAGCTGTATAAGGTACTGGTGAGGCCGCACCTGGAGTACTGTGTGCAGTTTTGGTCTCCTTACTTGAGAAAGGATGTACTGGCACTGGAGAGGGTGCAGAGGAGGTTCACTAGGTTGATTCCGGAGTTGAGGGGGTTGGCTTATGAGGAGAGACTGAGTAGATTGGGATTATATTCATTGGAATTCAGAAGAATGAGGGGGGATCTTATAGAAACATATAAAATTATGAAGGGAATAGATAAGATACAAGTAGAGAGGATGTTTCCACTGGCAGGTGAAGCTAGGACAAGAGGGCATAGCCTCAAGGTTAGAGGGAGCAGATTTAGGACTGAATTAAGAAGGAACTTCTTCACCCAGAGGGTTGTTAATCTATGGAATTCCTTGCCCAGTGAAGTAGTTGACGCTTCTTCAGTAAACGTTTTTAAAGCTAAGGTAGATATCTTTTTGAACAATAAAGGAATTAAGGGATACGGTGAGAGCGTGGGTAAGTGGATCTGAGTCCACGAAAAGATCAGCCATGATCTTATTGAATGGCGGAGCAGGCTCGAGGGGCCGGACGGCCTACTCCTGCTCCTAGTTCTTATGATCTTATGACCTGACCATCCCTTTACTTACCTTCAGACTTGGAATCTCCACGAAGCTGCAGCACATGCGTGATGACGTCATCGTGACGTCACTCACTCACTGCGCAGATTGTTTCGTCCTGGACTCCCAGCTCAGGTACGTTTTTAAAATTTCAATACTTACCCAACAGAGCACTTACCGTGTGTGTCCGGCCCGACCCGACTCAACCTGGACTTGGCCCAACCTGACCCAAGCCCAAACGTCGTACCCTGAAGATGGGCCCGACCCAACCCTAACCCGACAACATGTCGTCGGGTTTGGATCGGGTAGCAGGCCGCTACGCCACAGCTCAATGAATGATTCTTTAATTTGATTGGTTATGGAGATACAATTGCTTTCCCTGTTCACACAGGTGCCAGATGCCCTGCAGCGGGCGTTGGGCTGTTTGGATATTTGGCTGACAGCAACTTGCTGTGCAAAACCCCAAAGACTACGAGCAAGTGAAAGTCTCACCGTTGGCGATTCACAGTGAAATCTGGCCCAGTGCCTTAAGTTTAAACCTCATCTACAAATCTTCCACTTATGTACACTACAACATCACTTAAAAGAGATTGGGATGTGATGAGGAGGAACATGAAAGGATCTGGAGGGATCTAGATTACAGGAGAGAGCACTGCCACTGGGGCCCAAATGGCCTCTTAGTGCACTGCAATTTCTACCATTATTTGAAAACTTTCCCTTTTTCTTAGCTCAGGGAGTGGTTTAGAAATTCTGGTAAATCTCCTCTGCACCCTCTCCAAGGCCTGGACATTCTTCCTAAAGTGTACTGCCCAGAATACTCCAACTAACACCTAATCATTGCTTTATAAAGCGTTATGTCGCCATTAATAAAGCCAAGTATTTTGTATGCTATTTATGAGCCCTAATGACCCACGCACTCACCTGCTTGTCTGAAACTAGCCTGCGCTGCCTGGTTTCCATAGTGACCGCATGGGCGGGGCGTGAACCGGAAGCGCTTGCCCGGACAGGTTCTTCCGTTTCCGGTCTGTAGTTTCTGGCGGCTGCAAGAGGAAAAGATGCCGGCGGAGGGTAAACGATGGGAGACTTTGGAGGCGTTGCGCAATTCGGAGAAAGGGCGGCTGTCGTACGATACACGCTGGCTGGAGGAGGGAGATGTGAGTGCGGCTCGTCAGGGTGATTGGGGAGAGGGGAGGGAGCCCGAGCCCCAGTCCCCGGCCTACACCCGCCGGCTCTGGGCAGGAACCTGAACTGAAGCCTGCACCCGCTCCCCGATTCAAGGGTCTCTGCTTCTCTTTGGTGGAAGGGAGGAAAAATATGTCTAGCGGCCAAGAATCTGGGTCAGATAGGAGTGTTTGGCGGGCTGACTTTGCAAATGCCTTTTCTCCAGCCCCAATTTTGTTCCATTTAACCTCCTTATTTCCCCCTTCCTCTCCCCATTGGGTTTTCTTGTCGCCCTTGTTTTCCTTTGAAACATATCAAGCGTGGAATTGCAGAATCTCTCAATAACTGCAGGAAATAACATCACCAGCACTGCACCTGCCTCTATTCCATTCCTTTGTCATCTCCAGTCTCAATTCCAATACTATCTTGTGTTCCATCCTCCAAAGCTCTGCTGTCTGTATTTAGTTCCACACCTAGCCCCCACTCACCCATTATCCCTGTCCTCACTGACCTACATTCTGTGTTGGTTTTCCAACACCTCAAATTCAAAATGATTATCATTGTGTTTGAATGTGCCATGGCTGCACCCCTCTGTATCTCTTAACTTTTCACCCCCTGCTCCCAAAATTTCTGTTCCAGACTTTGGCATCTTGTCCATCCTGTCCTTCCTTTGGTGGCTGTACCTTCAGCTGGCAAGGCCCTGTTATCTGGGATTCCCTTTATACAACCATACGAATTAGGAGCAGAAGTAGGCCATTCAGCCCATCGAGCCTGCTCTGCTATTCAAGAAGATCATGGCTGATCTGTTTGTCTCGAATTCCACACTCCCATCTACCCCCTGATAATCTTTGATTCCCTTGCCTACCTCCGCCTTAAAAATATTCAATGACCCCGCCTCCTCCACCTTCTGAGGCAGAGAATTCCAAAGTCGCACACCCTGATAGAAAATAATTCTCCTCATCTCTGTCCTAAAAGGGCGACTCCTAATTTTCAAACAGTACCCCCAAATTCTGGACTTGCCCACAGAGGAAACATCCCCTCCACATTCACCCTGTCAAGATCGTTCAGGATCTTGTATACTTCAATCTTCTAAACTCCATTGAAAACAAGCCCAGTCTGTCCAACCTTTCCTCATAAGACAACCTGCTCATGTAGGTATCAATCTAGTAAATCTCCTCTGAACTGCCTCCAACACATTCACATCCTTTAAATAAGGAGACCAAAACTGCACACAGTATTCAAGATGTGGTCTCCCCAATGCCCTGTATAACTGAAGCATGACATACTTACTTTTATTTTCAATTCCTCTCATAATAAAGGATAGCATTCCATTAGCCTTCTTTATTACCTGCTGTACCTCCATACTTACCTTTTTGACTCATGCACTGGAACACCTAGATCCCTCTGCACCTGGGAATTCTATAGTCGTTCTCTGTTTAAGAAATACTCTGCTTTTTTTATTCTTCCTGCCAAAGTGAACAACTTCACACTTTCCCACATTATACTCCATCTGCCAGATTTTTGTCCACTCATCAACCTATCTATATTGGTCTGCAACTTCCTTATGTCCTTTTCACAACATACTTTCCTACCTAACTTTGTGTCATCTGCAAATTTAGCTACCATACCATCGCTCCCCTCATCTAAGTCATTGACATAAATTGTAATCAGAAAATGACCCATTTATACATACTCTGTTTTCTGCCAGCCAGCCAATCTTCTATCCATGCTAATATGTTGCCCCCTACACCATGAGCTCCTACTTTGCGCAATAACCTTTTATGTGGCACCTTGTCAAATGCCTTCTGGAAATCCAAGCACAGTACGTCAACGGGCTCCCCTTTATCCATAGTGCATGTTACTCCTTCAAAGAACGCCAATAAATTGTTAAACATAATTTCCCTTTCACAAAACCGTGCTGACTATTCTCGATTACCTTGAGTTTTTCTAAGTGCCCAGCTA
Source organism: Heterodontus francisci (assembly GCF_036365525.1). Classification (NCBI taxonomy): domain Eukaryota; kingdom Metazoa; phylum Chordata; class Chondrichthyes; order Heterodontiformes; family Heterodontidae; genus Heterodontus; species Heterodontus francisci. The sequence continues at coordinate 7,177,006 of NC_090402.1, read as the reverse complement.
TAGACTCCTTAATGATCGATTCTAACACCTTCCCCACAACAGATGTCAAGCTATCTGGCCTAAAGTTACCTGTTTTCTGCTTTCCCCCCCCCCCCACTCCCTTTCCTTGAATAGAGGGGTTATATTTGCTATTTTCCAGTCTGATGGAACCTTTCCAGAATCTAGTGAATTTTGAAAAGTTAATACCAACACATCTACCAGCTCATTAGCCACCTCTTTTAAGACCCTAGGAAGAAACCCATCAGGGCCCGGGGACTTGTCATCCTGCAGCTCCGTCAGTTTGTTCAGTACCGCTTCCCTGGTGATTGTAATTTCACCAAGTTCCTCTCTTCCTTCCACCTGGAATGATTTTGTATCCTCTATAGCAAAGACAGAAGCAAAATATTTGTTCATTTCATCTGCCATTTCCTTATTATCTACTATTAGCTCCCATTCTCACTCTAGAGTACCAATACTCTCTTTACCTTTTTCCGTTTTAAATACCTATAGAAATTCTTGCTATCCGTTTTTACATTTCTAGCTAGCTTCCTCTCATACACTAATTTCTTTCTCCTGATTAATCTTTTAGTCATTCTCTGCTGTTCTTGATATTCTGACCAATTTGCACAATTATACTCTTTTTAAGTTTGATGCTTTCCTTAACTTCTTTAGTTAACCATGGATGATGGGTCCTCCCCTTAGAATTTTTCTTTTTAGTAGGAATATACTTATTCTGAGTTTTCTGAAATATCCCCTTAAATGTCTGCCACTGCTTCTCTATTGCTCTATCTCCTAGTCTAGTAACCCTGTTCACTTCAGCTAGCTCAGCTTTCATGCCCACATAGTAGCCCTTATTTAAGTTTAAAATACTAGTTTTAGACCCACTCCTCTCTTTCAAACTGGATGTAAAATTCAGTCATATCGTGGTCGCTGCTACCTAGAGATGGCTTTACTCTGAGGTCATTAATTAATCCTGTCACATTACACAATACCAAGTCGAATATAACCTGCTCTCTGGTTGGTTCCAGAATGTGCTGCTCCAAGAAACCATCTCGAAAGCATTCCACAAACTCCTTGACGAGGCTACTATTGCCAATCGGTGATTTTTCCAGTTTATATGTAGATTAAAATCATCCATGATTGTTGCCGTCCCTTTATCACAAGCACCCAATATTTCTTCTTGGATACTTTGTCCAATATTGTGGTTACTGTTAGGGGGCCTGTAGACCACTCCCACTCATGACTTCTTTCTCCCACTATTCCTCATCTCCACTCAAATCGATTCTAGATCCTGATCTGAACCAAGGTCATCTCGAAGTATTAAACCAATGCCATCCTTGATTAACAGTACTACCCCTCCGCCTTTACCTAGCTTCCTATTCTTGAATGTTCTATATCCCTCAATATTGGGGACCCAATCCTTGTCATCCTGCAGCCATGTCTCTGTAATGGCTGTCAGATTGTATTTATTTATTTCAATGTGTACTGTCAGTTGGTTTACTTTATGAATGCTACATGTATTCAGATACAGAGCCTTTAGTTTTTTTTTTGTTACCTTTGTAAGATCTAGTCTTGACTGTTGGTGTGTTCTTAGATTTTTTTTCTCTCTGACCTTCATTTCCTGTATTACTATTCTGCTCTCCTGCCTTGACTGTACCCCTTGATTTGCTACATCTACCCAAGCCTGGTTCCTTTCCCCCCGCCCCTTGTTTAGTTTAAGGCCCTCTCTACTTCCCTAGTTATACAGTTTGCTAGAAGACTGGTCCCAGCATGGTTCAGGTGCAGACCATCCCAACGGTGCAGCAACCACTTTCCCCAGTACTGGTGCCAGTGCCCCACGAACCGAAATCCACTTCTCCCACACCAGTCTTTGAGCCACATATTCATTTCACTAATCTTATGTGCCCTCTGCCAATTGAGATCCAGAGATTATTACCCTTGAGGTTCTGCTCTTCAGTTTGTTGCCTAACTCCTCATACTGTCTAAGCATAACCTCTTTCCTAGTCCTACCTATGTCGTTGGTACCTACATGGGCCACGACAACTGGATCCTCCCCCTCCCACTCCAAGTTCCTGTCCATCCCTGAGCAGATGTCCCGAACCCTGGCACTGGGCTTTCTGGACTCTCACCCTCGGCTGCACAGAACAGTGTCTATCCCCCTCACTATACTATCCCCTACTACCACTACATTCCCTTTAGCTCCCCCCATTTGAATGGCTTCCTGTACCACAGTGTCATGGCCAGTCTGCTCATCCACCTTGCAGACCTCACTTTCATCCACATAGGTTGAGAGCACCTCAAACCTGTTTGACAATCACAAATTCTGAGGCTCGTCCACTGCTGTCTGCTCGGTCCCTTTACCTGCCTCACTCACGGTCACATCCTCCTGTCCCTACTGCAGACCAAAACAGATGACCCTGTTCTAAGAGGTGTGACTGTCCTCCAGAACAAAGCGTCCAGGTACTTTTCCCCCTCCCTTATGTTGCTCAGTGTTTGCAGTTCAGCTACCAGATCAGTAATCCTGATCCGGAATTCCTCTAGCTGCTCACGCTTTCTGCAGATGGATTTATCCTGGATGGCCTTGGCATCCAGGAACACTCACATACCACAGCCCTTGTTTTCCTTTGAAATATAAAGAGCCTGGAATTGCAGCATCACTTCCTAAGCATCTCTGCCTCTCTACCTCCATGATCCTCCTTAAAACCCACCTCTTTGATCAGCATTTGGTTACTCCTCCTGCTAACTTTTCTTCTGGTCATTGTTTGTCTTGGGGTGGTTGCCTATGCAAAAGGCATTGTATAACTGCAAATTATTATAACTGTATAGTCAGTAATAGGAATGGGATGCCCAACCACAAACTCAGTCCTTTTCTGTATTGTGGATATTTCCCAGGAAGGGAGCAAATGGGGAGGTTGATTAAGATAAAACTGGACAGAGCACCCGGCTTTGACCTAGGCAGTGGAAACGACAGCGGCAAACCCAGCCCTGCAAAGTCCTCCTCGCTACCATCTGGGGGCTTATGCCAAAATTGGGAAAGCTGTCCCACCAACTAGTCAAGCTACAGCCTGACATATCATACTCACGGAAACACGCCTAACACCCAATGTCCCAGACACCACCATCACCATTCCTGGGTATATCCTGCCCCTCTGGCAGGACAGACTCACCAGAGGTGGCGGTACAGTGGTATACAGTCGGGCGGAAGTTACCCTGGGAATCCTCAACATTGACTCCGGCCACCATGAAGTCTCCTGGCACCGGCTCAAATATGGGCAAGGAAACCCCCTCCTGATTGCCACCTACTGCCCTCCTTCAGCTGATGAATCAGTACTCCTCCATGTTGAGCACCACTTGGAAGAAGCAGAGAGAGTGGCAAAGGCACAGGATGTACTATGGGTGGGGGACTTCAATGTCCGTCACTAAGAGTGGCTCAGTAGCACCACTACTGAGTGAGCTGGCCAAGTCCTGAAGGAATAGATAGGTGCTTGATGGCCAGCACCGACATGATGGGCCGAAGGGCCTGTTTCTATGCTGTATAACTCAAGAGGGAAAAACTTACTAGACCGTGTCCTCACCAATCTACCTGTTTCAGATGCATCTGTGCATGACTATGTTGGTAGGAGTGACCACCGCACAGTCCTTGTCAAAATGCAGTCCTGTCTTCAAACTGAAGATACCCTCCATCATGTTGTGTGGCACTACCACTGTGCTAAATGGGATAGATTCAAAACAAATTTGGCAGCTGAAAACTGGACATCCATGAGGCGCTGTGGACCATCAGCAGAATTGTATTCAACCACAATCTGTAATTTAATATCCCAGCATACCCTCCACTCTACCATTACCATCAAGCCAAGGGATCAAACCTGGTTCAATAAAGAGTACAGGAGGGAATGCCAGGAGCAGCACCAGGCATACCTAGACTCCAGACCTCATTACAGCCTTGGTTCAAACATGGACGAAAGAACTGACATCGAGGTGAGGTCAGAGTGATTGCTCTTGATATCAAGGCAGCATTTTGATCAAGTGTGGCATCAAGGAGCCCTAGCCAAATTGAAATCAATGGGGATCAGGGGGAAAACTCTCCACGGGACTAATGAAGATGGTTATGGTTGTTGGAGGCCAATCATCTCAGCCCCAGGACATTGCTGCAGAAACTCTTCAGGGTAGTGTCGTAGGTACAGCTGCTTCATTACTGACCTTCCCTCCATCATAAGGTCAGAAGTGGGGATGTTTGCTGATGATTGATGTTCAGTACCATTCGCAACTCCTCAGATACTGAAGCAGTCTATATCCATATGCAGCAAGACCAGATCAACATTTTGGGCTTGGGCTGATAAGTTGCAAGTAACATTTGCGCCACACAAGTGCCAGGTAATGACAATCTCCAACAAGCGAGAAGCTAACCATTTCCCCTTGGCATTCAACGGCATTACCATTGCTGAGTGCCCCACTATCAACATCCTGGGGGGTTATCATTGACCAGAAACTGAACTGGAGCAGTCACAAATACTGTGGCTACAAGAGCAGGTCAGAGGCTTGGAATTTTGACACATGGGAACACCACCATCTGCCAGTTCCCCTCCAAGCCACACACCATCCTAACTTGAAATATATTGCCATTCCTTCACAGTCACTGGATCAAAAGTCTGGAAGTTCTTCCTTCACAGCACTGTGGGTATACTTGCACCATTTGGACTGCAGCAGCTCATCACCTTCTCGAGGGCAATTAGGGATGGGCAACAAATATTGGCTTTGCCAGAGACGCCCACATCCCATGAAACAAAAAAAAAAAATCAGGGTAATGTGAAGTAAATGGGAGGTGGGGGGAGGGGACAGCAAAGACTTGGACTTAAATAGCGCCTTTTGCAACCTCAGGACATCCCAAAGAGTTTCACTGCCAATGAAGTACTTTTGAGAGTGTAGTCACTTTTGTCATGTAGGAAATGTGGCAGTCAATTTGCACACAGCAAGCTCCCACAAACAGCAATTGGCTAATGACCAGATAATCTGATTTTTCTGCGCTTGGTTGAGGGATAAATATTGGTTAGGGCATTGGGGTGGTGAGGGGGGGGCGGAGTTGGGAGGGGGAGATCCAGTTATTTTTTTTTAGTAAGATGTGGGGATTTAAGAAAATGAATGCTCTTTGAAGGTGATCAGATAACTGACCCAGGTTATTTCAAGAATCTTAAGTTTTACTTCATTTTATTATTTTTTTTCCAGGATGTTTTGGAGCAATGCAGATCCTCTCCCAAGCTCTCTGTCAGTTCGGCATGGGTACTGGACCACATTTTCCAACAAGAGACTCAATCCAACACCTCAGAGTGTTTAACACCTCTGATCTATGGCCTTGCTGGAGATGACAAGCTGCAGGAGATGCCTGTTCCTACTCCAGTCCCAAGAGCAGAAGAGGAAAATAATAATAATGTGCAGGTATGTTCACCTACATGAATCCCTTTCATTGGGGTATGGTAGCATAGTGCTTTATGTTACTGGGATGGTAGTCCAGAAACATGGATTAATAATCCAGTGATATGAGTTCAAAACCCACCATAGCTTGAGGAATTTAAATTCAGTTAATTAAATATATCTGGAATGAGAAGCTAGTATCAGTAACGGTGATCATGTAAATACTGGATTGTCATAAAAACCCATCTGGTTCACTAATGTCCTTTTAGGGAAGGAAACCTGCCATCCTTACCCAGTCTGGCTTGTATGTGACTCCATTTCCACAGCATTGTGGTTGGCTCTTCACTGTCCTGTGCAATGGCCTAGCAAGTCACTCAGTTATATTCAAAAAGGTGACTCACCACCACCTTCTCAAGGGCAATTAGGGACCGGCAGTAAATGTTGGCCTTGCCAGTGTTGTCCACATTCCGTGAATGAATAAAAAAAAAGAGCCTCCTAATACGCTCTCAAGGTGTTAATTTCTCTGTAATAGCAGTTTACTAAGTACTATGGTGTAATCAGTCATTGAAGTTTCTAAGGATTGGTTCACACGCTGTTTCCATAGTGCTGGTTTTTAAACATCCAATCATGTGTGCACTATTTTGCATATTTTTAAGGGACTGTTTCCCCTTGCTTGCCAGCTCTGGTTGGACATATTCCAGGAGGTTTAATCACATGACCTCCCACCACAAACTGCCCTGTTTTCAAACTCCTGCTATTGGTGACCCAACACATCCATCTTCATAACACAGTTCCTTCCCACAGGCAATCGGAAAGCGAACGCAATCTTCGTTGCCCGATTGACAGTCTGGAATCATCCAATCAAGCTACCCTTTCCCCCTCCATCTCCAATATTTTCTGTAACTGACAAATAAAATTACTCAAAGAAAATGGGAAAAAATACACTTTTTGAATTGCCCCTATGATTTTTTTCTCAGGTGTTGCTTTTAGCAAACTGTCCTGGAGAATGATCTTAAATTCTTGGACGTTCCAGGGCAATCCTGGAAGGTTGTCAACCTGAGCTCCTACCAGCTTTAGGTGTCATTTAACTGTGACTGTTAGATGAGTTCTGCCAGTCATGTTCTATTACCAGTTACTGGGGGCAAGTGATTACGTTCTGCTGACCTTTGGGAAAGCGTCCGGCCACAGCTTAGTGCTCCTCTGCCCTTGTTTGCCACAACCCAATGACACTGCTTCGCTAACCTTCTTTGACTTGCAGTTAAGCAATGCCTTGATTTTAAAATTCTCATCCTTGTTTTCAAATCCCCCCATCGCCCACATTATCTCTGTATTCTCTTCCAGCGCCACAATCCTCCAAGATATCTGCGCGCCACTAATTCCGGCCTCTTACACATCCCCGATTTTAATCACTCCACCATTGGTGGCTGTGCCTTAAGCTGTCTGGGCCCTAAACTCTGATATTCTCTCAAACCTCTCTACCTCTCTCTCCTCCTTTAAGACGCTCCTTAAAACCTACCTCTTTGTCTAAACTTTTTGGTCATCTATCCTAATATCTCCCTATGTGGCTTGGTGTCAGATCTTGTTTGATGCCATTCCCATGAAGTATCTTGGGTTGTTTTACTCTGTTAAAAGCACGATATAAATGGAGGTTTTGTTGTTGAAGAACTGTGCTTTATAATCTTTTTACTCTTTCTGTTGCCAGGAGTTAGTGCAAGAGTTGACTCCAGAACACGCACTCTTGCTACTTTCACCTGAAGCCACCCAGATCGAAGGTTATGTTAAAAAGTATGAGGACGTCCATAGAATCAAGGGCCAGGTAAGAAACTGAGAATGAAACAAACACAAAATGCTGGAAATACTCATCAGGTCAGGCAGCATCTGTGGAAAGAAAAACACAGTTAATATTTCAGGTCACAAAACAAAATATTGCTAGCACTTTGACACGATGGAGGTTTGTGAGAATATTGCATTTGATGGTCCACCAGCACTGGGAATGCTGATAGTACACAGTTCTTGAAGACTTTTGTGCTGTCTACAAGCATCAGATAAAGAAATGGGAGCAAGAGTAGGCCAAGTATCCCCTCAAGCCTGCTCTGCCATTCAGTAAGATCATGGCTGATCATCTGCCTCAGCTCCACTTTCCCACCACATCCCTTGATTCCCTTAGTGACCAGAAATCTCTCGATCTCAATCTTGAATATACTCAATGTCTGAGCATCCACAGCCCTCCCTGGGTAGGGAATTCCAAAGATTCACAACCCAAATGGGTCTTATCAGCTGATAAGTTTAGTTTCTTGATTGTCATCAGTCCATTGCATAAAATGACCTCAAAAATCAGAAATGGCGCTTTGGTCCATGTTTGAAACAAGACAAGTTAATGTCTTGAGTATGAGTGTTTGTCAGAACTGAGATCAAAAGATAAATGAACATTTAGTGAGGCTGAAGATAGGAAAAAAGGATAGGAGAGAAACAACAGACATTCCAGTCAGAGTTAGTTAATGGTTATTAACTGACCTGCAAACTGCTTTATGGAAAACTCTGAGGCAATGGTAAAGCATTAAAAGAGCTTGCAACTGCTAAGATGGTAAAAAGCCATACACAAAAAGAAAAAGGTGAGAAATAAAAACAAGCTGTAGATTAGGAAATTTGAAATGAAAACAGAAAAGCGCTCAGACTACACAGTAGGTCCGTCATTCCGTAAAGATAAACGGACGTTGACTGTGTGCAGGTTTCCTTGCCCTAAGTTGCAAATATTCATAAATTAATTACGTCAAAAAATACTTAAGGCACAGTGAAACTTGTGCAATTGGACACACCCAGAACCGGACACCTGCAAAGAACAGACACAATTGTTTACATTATAATAGCTGCAAGCTGTCTTTTGTTACTACGTACTCTTGCAAATAACCAACTGAAAAAACTTTTAATGCACCAAGTCCATTTACGGCTTAAAACACCTAGCACGCAGGTAACCGTGAGGTGGCAGCGAGTGAAAATAAACGTCTTGGATAATGGAGATCTTTTTACCTAGCATACCTAGCGGCAGCGAAACCCATTATTTCAGGGATTGAATGCATACAGAACTCTAGCACAGGGACATGCGGTTTCTTGGCCACTATGGGTGCTGGGTAAAATGATTGTCATTACACAAAAGCTGGGAACTACCAGTTTTGGGAGAGGGGAGGGTGTGGCGTGGGAAATTGGGCAGCCTGTATTCATGGGAGGTTGTCTGAATTTGTAAGAAGGGGGCACCTCTAACATGATGCCCTTCCTTCCCCTGTCAGCATTCCGAAGGTATCATTCCCTCCGCAACACCCTGGTCCATTCTTCCATCACCCCCGACAACTCGCCCCCTTCCTGTGGCACCTTCCCATGCAATCATAGGTCTAATACTTGCCCGCTTACTTCCTCTTTCCTCCCCATCCAAGGCTCCAAGTGCTCCTTCCAGATGAAGCACAATTTACTTGTACTTCTTTCAGTTTAGTATACCGTATTCCCAGCTCGCAATGCGGTCGCCTCGACATTGGAGAGACCGAATGCAGATTGCGTGTCCGCTTTGCAGGGCACCTCCGCTCAGTCCACAGGCATGACCCCGAGCTTCTAGTTGCTTGCCATTTTAATTTACCACCCTGCTCTAACGCCCACATTTCTGTCCTTGGCCTGCTGCAGTGTTCCAGTGAAGCTCAACGCAAGCTCAAGGAACAGCACCTCATCTTCCAATTCAGCACTTTGGACTCAACATTTGTGTTCAACAACATCAGACTATGACTGCCATTTTGATTTTTTTTTTTACCATGTCTTTAACTTCTTGTTCATATTTTTGCTTTCCGACAGAGCTGTTCATTCTGCCATTAACACACTCTCTGGACAAATACTTTGATTTTTACGAAGGCTATTACTACTCTCTCTGCTAATTGTTCCACGACTATTTTGTCATTTAATCTCTTCTGCCCTCTGCCCGATCACAGACCTTCCCTTCTGTTGTTCTTCTATCCCACCTGCTTTGACTTGCTCAAAACCTAGTACATTTCTAACCTTTGCCAGTTCTGATGAAAGAACACCGACCTGAAACGTTAACTCTGTTTCTCTCTCCACAGATGCTACCAGACTTGCTGTGTATTTCCAGCACTTCCTGTTTTTATTTCAGGTTTCCAGCATCCGCAGTATTTTGCTTTTATTTTAGCATTCTTTGTGGTACTTCTAAGCATATTTAAACAATGCTTATTTTAATACTTGCCTATTCCCTATTTATTTTTCAATTAAAAATGGTTTAGTTTGTAGAGATCATAGACCAGTGGCTTTCAAATCATTGTCTTGGACATTCCCCCCAAATATTGCCACGCTCCTAGGACTTCCTCCAAATATTGGCTCCCAGTACTAACTATGAAATACAGCATCAGCTATCTGAAAGAAAGTAGGTGCTATCATTGTGTAAAAGCATTTTAGACAGAAACGAAATGTTAGTAAGTCAACATGCGCAGGTAAAAATATAGAACACAGAACTGTTGAAATTCTGAAATCACAGTCCGTAGTATACCCAGCCCAGATAGGTGAAAACTTGTCCCCTTCACAGATTCCCATGGTTCGTGAATTCCCGTTTGTACAGTATGCTATAGACTTGTTAATTTTGTGGTGTTTTTTCCCTGTTTTATATAATCTGGAATCGGAAGAGATTAATGAAGGCCATCGTTGTATTCTGTTTGATAATTGCTTCACGTTTCCAAGCCATAAACTCAAACAATCGCATTCCTCTGCAGCCATCTTTGGTATTCCAGACAGATGAGGTGAGAGTGACTGCCCTTGACATCAAGGCAGCATTTGACCGAGTATGGCATCAAGGAGCCCTAGCTAAACTGAGGTCAATGAGAATCGGGGGGGAAAACCTTCCGCTGGCTGGAGTCATACCTAGTGCAAAGGAAGACGGTTGTGGTTGTTGGAGATCAATCATCTGAGCTCCAGGACATCACTGCAGGAGTTCCATAGGGTAGTGTCCTGGGCCCAACCATCTTCAGCTGCTTCATCAATGACCTTCCTTCAATCATAAGTTCAGAAGTGGGGATGTCCGTTGATGATTGCGCAATGTTCAGCACCATTCGTGACTCCTCAGATACTGAAGCAGACGGTGTAGAAATGCAGCAAGACCTGGACAATATCCAGGGTTGGGCTGATAAGTGGCAAGTAACATTTGCGCCACAAAAGTACGAGGCAATGACAATCTCCAACATGAGAGAATCTAATCATCTCCCCTTGACATTCAACAGCATTACCATCACTGAATCCCCCACTATCAACATCCTAGAGGCTACCATTGACCAGAAACTGAACTGGAGTAGCCATATAAATACCGTGGCTACAAGAGCAGGTCAGAGGCTAGGAATCCTGAGGCGAGTAACTCATCTCCTGACTCCCCAAAGCCTGTCTACCATCTACAAGGCACAAGTCAGGAATGTGATGGAATACTCTCCACTTGCCTGGATGGGTGCAGCTCCAACAACACTCAAGAAGCTCGACACCAGGACAAAGCAGCCCGCTTGATTAGCACCCCATCTACAAACATTCACTCCCTCCACCACTGACGCACAGTGGCAGCAGTGTGTACCATCTACAAGGTGCACTGCAGCAATGCACCAAGGCTCCTCACACAGCATCTTCCAAACCCACGACCTTTACCAACTAGAAGGACAAGGGCAGCAAATGCATGGGAACAGCACCACCTGCAAGTTCCCCTCCAAGTCACACACCATCCTGACTTGGAACTATATCGCCATTCCTTCACTGTCGTTGGGTCAAAATCCTAGAACTCCCTTCCTAACAGCACTGTGGGTATACCTACCCCAAATGGACTGCAGCAGTTCAAGAAGGCAGCTCACCACCACCTTCTCAAGGGCAATTAGGGGTGGGCAATAAATGCTGGCCTGGCCAGTGATGCCCACATCCCATGAATGAATAAAAAAAAAAGATCTTTGTAAACAAATTCAGCCAATTCCAGCAAGCATTGTAAAACATTGCAAATCTGTAACTCTGCCAGATGCTGAATCGTCTTGACAACTGGAGTAATTTATAGTCCTGGCAACTGAACTGATTTCCTGAATTGCACTTCCAAATCCTGCGTGCCTTCATTTCCTCACAGTCCTGCATCTGTGTGCATTTTCTGGTTATTCACAATGCGCAAGCACAGGCTGAAGAAGCCCTCCTCTGTTTTCATTCTGTCCCATGACTCCTTTCAGAAGGAAGTCTGGGTCTGGTTACATAGGCAATGGCATTTCAACTTGGACTTTATAAATAGAGACAGTTAACGTTTCAGGTTTGTGACTTTTCATCAGATCCCAAGATGATAGCTCAGTTTCTCCACAGATGCTGCCAGACCTGTTGAGTATTTCCAGCATTTTGTTTTTATTTCAGATTTCCAACATCTGCAGTATTTTGCTTTTGTATTAGTGTGCCCCATTGTTACCCCTGACTGTGATCAGCTGCCTCAACAAAACTTCCCAGTCTGTATAGCTCAACAATTATAATGATGGTCCATTAGAGAAGGTGAGGCATCTATCTATCTGTAATGCTTGGTGCCTTTGTTTAGTCCCCATTCATAGGAACACAAGAAGGCAATTTAGCTCTTCAAGCCTGTTTCGCCATTCAATGAGACCATGGTTGATCTGTGACCAAACTCCACCTATCTGCATTTGCCCCCTACTGATAATACCTTTGGTTACCAAAGATCTATCTATCTATCAGATTTAAGATAACAAATTATTGAGCATTTATTGCCATTTGTGGAAGAGAATTCCAATCATCTTCTACGTTTTGCCTTTAGAAGTGTTTTCTAATTTCACTCCTGAAAGGTTCGGCTCTAATTTTTAGGCAATGCCCCCAGTCCTAGACTCCCCAGCCAGCACAAATAGTTTGAGTCTACAGCACAGAAACAGGCCATTCAACCCAACTATTCTGTGCCAGTGTTTATGCTTCACTCGAGCAGATGTGAAAATAATGAAAATCACTTAATTTGAAATTTATTAAAAGTGGTTTTGCTTCCGTGTGCAAGAGTGATGTCCTTTTTTCCGCACCCAAAGTATCAACAAGTAATATGCTTTAACTGTGATATTGTAGGGGAGCTCAGTGAGAGTTTCTTTGAAGACACATAAGAACAAAAGACCACTGGTCTGCATCCTGTCCCACATAGTTGTGTACCTTTTCCATAGTGTATATACTCCTCCCAAACCATGTGACAAGCAGTTTAATATGCAAAACATTAAAAAAAAAACTTAAAATTCATTCATGGGATGTGGGCATCGCTGGCAAGGCGACCATTTATTGTCCATCCCCAATTGCACTTGAGAAGGTTGTGAGCTGCCGCCTTGAACCGCTGCAGTCCATGTGGTGAAGGTGCTCCCACAGTGCTGTTAGGAAGGGTGTTCCAGGATTTTGACCCAGTGATGAAGAAACGGTGATGTATGTTGGATCTTGCAGGTGATGGTGTTCCCATGCATCTGCTGTTCTTGTCCTTTTAAGTGGTAGAGGTCACAGGTTTGGAAGAAGTTGTCGAAGGAGTTGTTGCAGTACATCTTGTAGATGGTACACACTACTGCCACTGTGCGCCGGTGATGGAGGGAGTGAACGTTTAAGGTTGTGGATGGGTGCCGAGCAAGCGGGCTGCTTTGTCCTGGATGATGATGAGCTTCTTGAGTGTTGTTGGAGGTGCACTCATCCAGGCAAATGGAGAGTATTCCAATACACTCCTGACTTGTGCCTTGTATATGTCAAATCTGTTCAGGACAGAGTTCCTCAAACTACTTTTTTGCTGTACCCCCCACCCCACCCTCCCACTTTCAGCAATTTATGTCCCAGCTGTACCCTCACCTTTCTAAGAAACTGTATTCTTCTATGGGAGAAGAGGGTTTTATTTTCTCAGCTACTGTACACTAATAATGGTACCCATGTCAAATATAACCACAGAATCAAACTAGACTCAATCCGTGGGAAGATGCTTATGGCACAATAAAATTTAGTATTATTACAAAAAAATCCTCCATCCTGTAGTAAAAATCACCAAGGATGGTGTTATGATCATCTCGTTCATTAATATTGTTTAGAGTTTTTAGTTTTGGGCAAATTAAATATGTACGTGTAAGGTAATTGAAATTCTGGCATTCAAAAGGTTGCAGGACCACCCAAGAGATTTACATTTCAAAGATCTTTTGATGTGTACTAAAGGCGCAGAGTTAGAGGTGAGAGCCATAAAACAGCAAGTGGCTCGTGTAGTTGGGGGAACTGAAGCTAGTAAGTCTGTAAAGAATTGCCCTGTCTTTATTGGCAATATAAATTATTCATGTGGGTATCTGAAATCAGAAATGTTTTGGAGTTGGAGGGAATTAGCTTAAATTGTTATCTGGGACATCCCAGATGTACCACTTTGTTTTGGAGATAGATGATGCTGGGAAATGCCTGTTGGTCAGGTGTTTTATCTCTGTGCTTGCATGCACAAAGTCAGATGGCTTTGGAAGCAGCTGGACTCAATAGCAAAGGGCTATCAGGAACAAGAGTGTTTCTGATTTGAGTGAGGCCCATGCTCAGGCTGGGGAAACCAACTTGATGAGGTGTTGAAGGATTCGCCCAGCATGTGCTATTGGAAAAACCCCAAGAAATCTCATACTTCGGAAGATGGCTGGGAACCCAAGGACAATTGAAGGGAATTCCTAGGAATGGACCTCCAAGATCCTGTAAAGTATTGGGGAACTCTTGGGTGGAAGCAAGTCAAACGGGTAGTGTTCTGTTGAGATTTAAAGTATAAGGTATGCGTCTTTGTGTTCTGTTGAGATTTTAAATTTAAAATATCTGATTATAAATTGCAGTGTTAAAGCAAGCACTACTAACTTTTGTACAGTGAAGTTCTTTTGTTTACAACGTGAAATCTAGTGGCATAATTCTTTCAGTAATAATTGGGAGTTGGAATTTTTAAAAAAAAATGTTACTGGTCTCTGATGGGATCATAACAAAATTGGGGCGTCTTTGTGGGATTTTGAATCCACAGACTGAGACGGGTATGTTGGGATTTGCTAAAGTATAAGCGAACAAGATTTCACAATGAATTTTACTGTATTTATTGAAAAGCAGCATGGCTTTGTCAATTGCTCAGACTTTTCTGGGACGGGAAGATTTATCCACGAGTGTTTTGCAACAATCAACAATGGTTAGGTTGATGGCGTTAGCAGAAGAGTTAAAGGTAGAGTGAAAAGCAGGGGCTGGAAAAGCAGAAATAGTGGAGACTTCAGCACAGAATTAGGAATTTGAAGAAGAAAAGACTGACCCAGATAAAACACAGATTGAGTTAGCTAGGATTCAGTTGCAGATGAAACAACTTGATGTGGAAAAAGAAATGAAGCAACTCGAATTGGAAAGAGGGAGAGAAATGAAAAAACTTGAATTTGAATTCCAGAGAGAGAAGTTAGCAAGGGAGGAAGAGGCAATCAGGAACCAGGGGTGTTTTTGATTTGAGTGAGGCCCATGCTCGGGCAGGGGAAACCCAAATTTGTGAGCTGTTGAAGGAGAGTTGAAGGGTTTGCCTAGCGGATGCGAGGAGAAGGACCCCAAGAAATCTCATACCTCTTAAGATAGCTGGGAAATTAAGGAGAACCAAAGTGAATTCCAAAGAGCTGTGACACACTTTAAATTGGTCCCAGGAGAAGTGAACAAACCGCCAAGATCCTGTAAAGTATAGGGGAACTCTTGGGTGGAAGTGAAAGTCAAATGAGGAACGTTCTGTCGAAATTTTAAGTTCAAAATTTGTGATTTCAAATTGTAGTGTTCAGTAGTGCTTGCCTTGTTTAACTCTTGTACAGTAAAGTTTTTTTTGTTTAAAACGTGAAATCTTGTGGGGTAATTCTTTCAGTAACAACTGAGAGTTAGAATTTCTTAAGTTACTGGTCTCTAGCGGTTTTGTAACAATGGGTTCAAATCTAGGCCCTAGACACTCGCTGACATTGATTATTAAAAACTGAGATTAGAATGTACAGCAGCCATAACCTGAGCAATATTTATATTTCAACCAACAACACTAAAAGCAAATTAACTTGTCATTTGTGGTCTGTGGGATCTTGCTGTACATATTCAGCAGTTACATTTCTGTAAGTAACAGTGACTGCACTCCAAAAGTAATTCATTGACCTTGAAGCACATTGCGAATTCCCAAGGACGTGTCCAGGCGCCGAATCAATGCAATTTCATTCTGTCTTTCTCCTTAGGTTGAACTGAAGCATCGCCAGGAAATGCAGCAGAAAACTGTTCAGGGTTTCTCAAACACAGCAGCTGAACTATTGAAACGATTTGAAGAATCCCTGGAGCTCCGGCAGCGTCAGGAATATGAGGAGATGCGTGACATGATGGAGAAAGGGTAGGAACTGTGTTTGAAGGCTGCAGGAAGGGCCATGGTGGAGATTTTTCCAAGCTTTCTGATCTCTTGCGCTTCGTTGTTAAATAAAGAACAGGGCTTCTATTAGTCGACCGTGAGAATTGGTTATAGATAATGTGTGAGTTACCTCAAAATAACTTGGACTGAAATGTTTATCTGACTTCTGCTTTGCATTTATGCTGCCCTCCCCTCACCGCCACCCCCAAGAATCCTCCTGCAAAAGGCCTCTACAGGGCCATCACAACACGAAGGGTTCAAGTGCCACTCCAGAGTCTTGAGTGCATCTCCTAGGCTGTGCTTCCAATGCAGTGCTGAAGGACTGCTACACTATTGGTGCTGCTTCTCAGATGAGACGGTAAACCGAGACACTTTTGCCCCCTCGGATGGAGTTAAAAGATCCCGTGGCATTATTTAGAACAGCAGACAAATTCTCCACAGTATCCTGGCCAAAATTTATCCCTCAATCAATGTCCCTAAAACAGATTATCCAGCCATTATCTCATGGCTTGCTGTGCATAAATTGGCTGCTGTGTTTTCTACATTAAGACAGTACCTACATTTCAAAAGTATTTAATTGGCTGTGAAGCATTTTGGGACGTTCTAAGCTGATAAAAAGCACTGTAGAAAAGCAAGTTTATTCTCTTGCATCGGCAACTTGGAATGATAAAGGTATTGTGAGGAACATATTGTTTAAACCGAGTCCTTATTGTATGCAAGATGAAAACAAGTATGTTTCTTGTGTGTCGGGTAGAAGCAGAGCAGATGGAACATTAATTGCAGTAACAATTTGCTTCTGAAAAGCTTTCACTCGGTGATCAATTTGGCAGATGTTTAGTTTACCCTCAATGCTATTTGGGGACCCCTCATTACAGTAGCAGACAGCCCTGGATTCAACTTTCACTCTGACGTTAGTTTTCCATTTTATTCTTTGTAATATATATCTTTGAGTAAATCAGTCAGAATCTCCCTTACAAGTAATACCTTAGCTAGCTGCTCAGTGATTTTATAGTTCTTCTCAGTGATTTTATAGTTCTTCTCAGTGATTTTATAGTTCTTCTCAGTGATGATCATAACTTGCCTTCTGACTTGCCAAAGCATTTCTGCTATCCACAAGGCACAGGTCAGGAATTGTGGTGGAATACTTTCCACTTTCCTGGATGAGTGCAGCTCCAACAACACTCAAGAAGCTCAGCACCATCCAGGACAAAGCAGCCCGCTTGATCAGCATCCCATTCACTCCCTCCACCACCAGCACACAGTGGCAGCATCTACCAGATGGACTGCAGCAACTCGCCAAGACTCCTTTGACAGCACCTCCCAAACCTGCGATCTCTACCACTTAGAAGGACAAGGGAAGCAGGCGTATGAGAGGAGCACCACCACCTCCAAGTTCCCTTCTAAGTCACACCATCCTGACTTGGCAATAAATCGCCGTTCCTTCACTGTCTGTATGGGCAGAGCTGAGAAACACTAAAGGGCAAAAAATGTTAGCGGGGGTTGTATATAGACCTCCAAACTGTAGTGGTGATGTTGGGAATGGCATTAAACAGGAAATTAGAGATGCGTGCGATAAAGGAACATCTGTAATTATGGGTGACTTTCATCTGCATATAGATTGGGCAAATCAAATTAGTCTCAATATCGTATACGGGATGGGTTTCTGGAGCAATACGTTGAGGAACCAACTAGAGAACAGGCCATCCTAGACTGGGTATTGTGTAATGAGAGAGGAATAATTGACAGTCTAGTGGTGCGAGACCCCTTGGGGATGAGTGACCATAATATGATAGAATTCTTCATCAAGATGGAGAGTGAAGTAGTTGGTTTTGAGATTGGGGTCCTGAATCTTGGTCAAGGAAACTACAAAGGTATGAGGCGCGAGTTGGCTATGACTGATTGGGAAACGCTACTTAAAGGGATGATGGTGGGTAGGCAATGGCAAACATTTAAAGAGCGCATGGATGAACTGCAACAATTGTTTATCCCTGTCTGGCGCAAAAGTAAAACAGGAAAGGTAGCCAAACCATGGCTCACAAGGGAAATTAGAGATAGCATTAGATCCAAGGAAGAGGCATATAAATTTGCCAGAAAAAGCAACAAACCTGAGGATTGGGAGCAGTTTAGAATTCAGCAAAGGAGGGCCAAGGGATTGAGTAAGAAGGGGGAAATAGAGTATGAGAGCAAGCTTGCGGAAACTGTGACTGTAGAAGTTTCTATAGATATGTGAAGAAGTGGCCCTAGAAATAGTGGATGCATTGGTGGTCATTTTCCAAGATTCTATAGACTCTGGAACAGTTCCTACAGATTGGAGGGTAGCTAACGTAACCCCACTATTTAAAAAAGGAGGTAGAGAGAAAGCAGGGAATTATAGACCAGTCAGCCTGATGTCGGTAGTGGGGAAAATTCTAGAGACCATTATCAAAGATTTTATAGCAGAGCACTTGGAGAACAGTGGTAGAATCAGGCAGAGTCGGCATGGATTTCAAAAGGGAAATCATGCTTGACAAATCTACTAGAATTCTTCGAGGGTGTAACTAGTAGAGTTGATGAGGGGGAGCCAGTGGATGTGGTTTATTTGGACTTTCAGAAGGCTTTTGACAAAGTCCCACATAGATTAGCGTGTAAAATTAAAGCACGTGTAAAGTAGTGTATTGCAATGGATAGAAAATTGGTTGGCAGACAGGAAACAAAGAGTAGGGATAAATGAGTCTTTTTCCGAATGGCAGGCAGTGACTAGTGGGGTACCGCAGGGACCGGTGCTAGGACCCCAGCTATTCACAATATATATTAATGATTTAGATGAGGGAACTAAATGTAATATCTCCAGATTTGCACATGACAAAACTGGGTGGGAGGGAGAGTTGTGAGGAGGATGCAGAGAGACTTCAGGGTGATTTGGACAAGTTGAGTGAGTGGGCTAATGCATGGCAGATGCAGTATAATGTGGATAAATGTGAGGTTATCCACTTTGGTAGCAAAAACAGGAAGGCAGATTATTATCTGAACGGCTATAAACTGAGAGAGGGAAATATGCAGCGAGACCTGGGTGATCTCGTACACCAGTCACTGAAGGTAAGCATGCAGGTGCAATAGGCGGTTAAAAAGGGCAAATGGATGTTGTCCTTCGTAGCGAGAGAATTCGAGTACAGATGCAGGGATGTCATACTGCAATTATACAGGGCCTTGGTGATGCCACACCTGGAATATTGTGTGCAGTTTTGTTCTCCTTATCTGAGGAAGGATGTTCTTGCTATAGAGGGAGTGTAGCGAAGGTTTACCAGACTGATTCTTGGGATGGCGGGACTGACGTATGAGGAGAGATTGAGTCGGTTAGGATTATATTTGCTGGTGTTCAGAAGAGTGAGGGGGGGATCTCATAGAAAGCTATAAAATTCTAACAGGACTTGACAGGGTAGATGCAGGAAGGATGTTCCCAATGGTGGGGAGTCCAGAACCAGGGGTCATAGTCTAAGGATACGGGGTAAACCTTTCAGGACTGAGATGAGGAGAAATTTCTTCACCCAGAGAGTGGTGAGCCTGTGGAATTCACTACCACAGAAAGCAGTTGAGGCCAAAACGTTGTATGTTTTCAAGAAGGAGTTAGATATAGCTCTTGGGTGTAAAGGGATCAAAGGATATGGGGTGAAAGCGGAAGCAGGCTACTGAGTTGGATGATCAGCCATGATCATAATGAATGGCGAAGCAGGCTCGAAGGGCCGAATAGCCTACTCCTGCTTTCTATGTTTCTATGTCAAAATCCTGGAACTCCCTCCTGAACAGAACTGAGAGTATACCTAAAACGGCAGTTCAAGAAGGCGGCTCACCACCACCTTCTTAAGGGCAATTAGGGATGGACAATAAATGCTGGCCTTGCTAGCAATGCCCAAATCCCATGAATGAATCAAAAAACACACGGGACGCCATTCAACCCATCGTACCTATGCTGACTGTCTGAAAGGGGTATCTAACTAATCCCTCTTTGTCTCCTCTTTCCCTGTAGTCCTGCAAATGTTTCCTATTTTGTTCAGTATACAAATACAAGCCAGATCTGTAAACCCTTCACATAGGGAGGAAATGAATGTGATATCTTAAAACCTTTTACAGGTCACTCGAAGCTCAAGGACGTCAAGAAAAGTTAAAGGAAGAGCATCGCCGCAGAGCAAAGGTACACAGCAGTGAAATACGAGCACACACACTATTGCAAAGTTATCAGCAAGCCCTGTTTTCGTGAGGAAATTACAGGGTGATATGTTAGAGGAGTTTTAAATTAGGAAGGGATTGGAGAGTGAATGAGGATCCAGCAGAAGGGAACATTGATTAAAGAGATTTAGGACAGAGAAAGGAAAGACTTTTTTTGTGTGTTGTACCAGCATCTGAAAATGAAAGGTAGGAAAAGATCAGCTGGTCCTTCACACCTATGCGACACTTATGGTCAGAGCATCATGACGATTTTCTTTACTTCATTTTCCCCATGTAATGTATGTCCTGGGAAAGACAGCAAAATCTCTGGCCAATAAGGGGAAAATATACTCTGGCAAATAGTCTGTGGAATGCACCAGAAGAGTTAGCAATTGAAGCAGAGGCCATGTTAACATTTAACAAACTAGAGTTTGAAGGACAGGCGACATGGGAACAAGGCATATAGGGCTAGGACCACTGCTCTTGTGCAGGATCAGCACCTGCATGGACTGGTTGGGTTGAAAATGCAGTACATAATAGCTTAGCCTTGAAAGGCACAGTATCATTGAGCATCATTCCCAAATGTTGGATCTTTTTGGGTTATCGGGATATGTTCACCCTTGAGAGTTTTTTTCCCCTCCAGTTATTCTGTTTAAAAACTGGAAAATGGAGCATTCAGCATGGAAACTTCTAACATTACTGAAAATAAAAGCTGTTAGTTTTGAGATAAGCTGGGCCTTTTAGAATGTTTTCTAGAGTCGTACAGCATAGAAACAGGCCCTTCGGCCCACCGCGTCCATGCCAACCATTATGCCTATCTATACTAATCCCACCTGCCTGCGTTAATTCCATATCCCTCTATGCCTTGCTCATTCAAGTACCTGTCCAGATGCCTCTTAAATGTTGCTACTGTTCCTGCCTCCTCCTCCATCTCATTCCAGATACCCACTATTCTTTGTGTGAAAACTTTACCCCTTTGGTCCCCTTTAAAACTTCTCCCTCTCACCTTAAATCTGTGCCCTCTAGTTTTAGTCACCCCCTACCATGGGGTTTCACCACATCTTTCCTGTAGTGCGGCGACCAGACCTGCACACAAGTGCAGCCTAACCAACGTTATGTACAACTGGAGCATGACGTCACAACTCTTGTACTCAGTGCCTCAGCTGATGAAGGCAAGCATGCCATACGTCTTTTTCACCACCCTGTCTACCTGTGTTGCCATTTCCAGGGAACTATGTACTTGCACCTCAAGGTGTCTCTGCTCAACAACACTCCCCAGGGCCCTGCCCTGGCTTAACTTCCCAAAATGCATCACTTCGCACTTGTCTGCATTAAATTCCATTTGCCACTCCCTTGCCCACTTTCCAGGTTTATCTATATCCTGTTGTAACCTTAGACAACCTTCTTCACTGTCCACTATACCACCAATTTTGGTGTCAACTGCAAAATTACTAATCATGCCCCTGGCATTCACATCCAAGTCATTAATATATATGACAAACAACAGAGGGCCCAGCACCGATCCCTGTGGCACACCACTGGTCGCTGGCCTCCAATCTGAACAACAACCCTCCGCTACCACCCTCTGCTTCCTGTCACCAAGCCAATTTTGTATCCAATTGGCTAGCTCGCCCTGGATCCCATGTGTTTGAACCTTCTGACCAGCCTACCATGCGGGACCTTGTCAAAGGCAGACTTATCTCATTTTCATTTTCCCTACACTCTCCCTTGCTTTTCTTTCCATCCACTTTCTCGCTTTCTTGCCTAAGAGTGCTGATTGCTGGATATTGTTTGGGGGCACTGCTCGCCCTCCAGTATCTTACCCAAATGGTCAGTACCCACATCTGAGTCTTTACAGAGTAGGCAGGCTATTTTGCTGCAGAGGGAAAGCCCTATCTTTGCTCACAAGACTAATTGGAAGGTTTGAATGCAAAAAGGCCTTTTAGTCAATTGGTTCTCCGCCTTCCAGAATATCAAACTTGCCACCTTCCCATTGCAGCATCTAGTTTTATTTTTAAAAGGAGTGCAGTCTTGTCAGCCACTTCCCTGTTCTGGCAAACTGTTCCAGTTTTTGATCACCCTTTGTAAATAGATACTTTCTAATGCCCATCTTAAATTTGGCATTCACAACTTTCAGCCAGTGTCCTCTTGTCTTTGCTGTTCTGGCATTTACTTCATCTTGTAAAATTCTATGCATTACAAGATATTTAATAACAGAAACAGACCATTTGGCCTAATAGGCCTGTGCTGGTCTTTATGCTCCACATGAGCCTCCTCCCATCTTCCTTCATCTCACTAAGAATGAACAGATCTAACCAGTTGCAACTTGGTTGATAGCACACTTGCTTCTGATTCAGAAGGTTGTGGGTTCACGTCCTAGACTGAGCACATATCTGGTCTGAAGCTCCAGTGCAGTACTGAGGGAATACTGAGTGTATTGCTGTCTTTCAGATGAAACGTTAAACTGAGGCCCTGCCTGCTCTTCCAGGTGAGTGCCAAAGATCCCATGGCACTATTTCAAAGAAAAGCGTGGAAGTTATTCTTCCTGATGCGTTTTGCAAACAGTAAGATCTTGCAGACAGTAATGGGGATAAATGACCAGTTAATTTCTTTTTGGTTATGGCTTAGAGAAATGCTAGCAAAACACCGGGAGAGTTCTTAAAAGATACTTCAGCGCTATTTCAAAGAAGAACAGGGAAGTTCTCCCCACTGTCCTTCAGTCAGATTATCTGGTCATTATCACATTGCTGTTTTTGGAGCTTGCTGTGTGCACATTGGTTGCTGCACTTTCTACATTACAGCAGTGACTGCACTTCAAAAAGTACTTAATTGGCTGAAAAGTGCTTTGGGATGTCCTGAGGTCATGAAAGGTGAAAATCTTTTCAATCAATATGTTCCCTTCTCCCTCATGTACCTGTGTACCCTTTTATTCGGTATTTCATAGTCGTTGAAAATACGCAATGGGTCAGTTTCCCGGAAAGAAAGAAATTGCAATTACGGGAAGTCATCAGCATACTGGTTCTAAAGAAGAAATATTAAACATGTTTCGGATGCTGACTGACCTACTGCCAGTATTTCCAGCAATTTCTCTCTTTCTATTTGATTTTTTTTTTTGTCTCCTTTTGGTTTGCCATCAGTGTTTTTTTTTATTCCATGCAGAATCTGAATCTGAAACTACGGGAAGCTGAGCAGCAGCGACTGCGACAGGAGGAGCTTGAGCGTCAGAGGCAGGCAGAAAGCCGGGAACGAGTGCGCCGGCTGAATTCCATCCAGGCGGAAGTGCTGCATCTCAATATGCAGATTGAGCCCTACTTCAAGCAGAAGGAGCTGCTGGGGCTGGACCTCTCGGGGTACAGTAACCGTGGCAACCAGCTCTGCAGCCTGGTGTCAGGAGTTATTAAGCTCACATCAGAGGTGTGTGCATTTTCCATGAATGAGGCCAAACGCTGGCTGCCGTTAAAATCTTATCAGAGTCAAGTCCTAGGTGGGGGGGGCGGGGGCTGGGGGGAGACGCGCGCATAGTGCTGATGGTACAGTGAGTTAGCGAAAGCCACATGGTACCAGAGTTATTCCAGGTTTTATCAGTCAGCCTTTGCATAGCTAGCTGACCTCTAGTTGATCCCTGTTCTCTGGCTTCTTGCATCCCCCGGTTTTAATTCCTCCACCATTGATGGCCCTGCCTTCAGCTGCCAAGGTACTAAACACTGGAGTTGCCCCCTAAACCATTCTGCTGCCCTCACCTTTAAGGCACTCCTTAAAATCAACCTTCTTGACCACGTTTTTGGTCACTCACCAAATATCTCCTTATGCGGCTTGGTGTCAAATTTTAAACACTCCTGTGAAGTGCCTTGAGGCATTTTACTGTGTTAAAGATGCTATATAAATGCAAGTTGTTGATTTCAATGCCCTGGGTAAGGGAAGTAGAAATTAGCAACTGTTAATGATACTCCTTTCTATTCTAAAGGATATGTGAATATTTTTGCAGACTGTTGGTCAGGCTTGCCTGTGATTCTTTCTGAACCACCACTGCCCCCCAAACTGCTCCACCATCGTTGACATTCAGTGTTGGGGCTTTGGTGAAAATAATTTCTGAAGACTTTCCAGTGCCCGTGGAAACCTAACTTAGAATGAAGTGAGATTGGGAAGGGAGAAAATTGGATTTTTCTAGCTTGGCTTGAAGCCTCTTCGCCAACTTCAGGCACTGGGCTGATTCAAAAATCTTTTTTATGCTTGTTCGATGGTTCAACAACAACTTGAATTTATAGAATCATAGAAAGCTTAAGGTATAGACTGAGGCCATTTATATAGTGCCTTCAAAGTGGTGAATCATCCCAAGGCACTTCACAGGAGCATATTGAACAAAATTTGACAGTCACATAAGGAGTCATTAGGACAAGCGACCATAGGCTTCGTCAAAGAGGTATGCTTTAAGGAGCATCTTGAAGGCAGTTTGTTGAAAAACAAAGGAATTAAATTGACAGTTTTTAAATTGTTAGCATCATGTTTTTGTGATGCTGCTTTTGAGTATAGGGGAGAAGCAGGAGCACAAAGAGCTGTTCCATATCACATTCATTTGTTGTACTTAACAAAAGTTATTAGACTGCTTTCTAGGAGCAAAGGAGTAGGTCATTCAGCTCCTTGAGCCTATTCCATCATTCAGTTAGATAATGGCTGGTTGGTGTCTTGAATCGCATCCACTTGTCTTTGTACTGCAATCCCTAATACCCTTGCCTGAACCTAACCCAGAAGTGTACAGTACCTATTTACTGCTTTGCACTATCTGTTAAGCCCTTTTCTTTTCTGTTCAGCTGAATTAGTTTTTAGTTTTACAATTCAAAAGTGAACTTTGAACATCCTGTTTATATTAAAACACACACACACAAAAGGTTCCTCTCCCTCAAAGAATCTGCATTACATATCCCAGGGGCAAGAAGGAAAAATATAAGATAAATAAATAGGAGCATTTAGTAGATTCACTGAGCATTACAGCCAACAGGATTTGATTAGTTTCTGCTGAGTCAGCAGTTGATTGCAGTTCCTACTCCCGATCACAACTCAACAAAAACAGTGGAAATCTTGCTCTAAATTGATGCCTTGCCCAATTTTGACCTGATGCCATGAAACTTCATGGGGTCTAGAGTCAATGTTAAGGACTCCCAAGGCATTTCCCTCCCGACTGTATACCACTGTGCTGCCACCTCTGGTGGGTCTGTCCTGCTGGTGGGACAGGACTTACCCAGAGATGGTGATGGCGTGTCTGGGACATTGTCTGCAAGGTATGATTCGGTGCATATGACCATATCAGGCTGTTGCTTGGCTAGTCTGTGGGACAGCTCTTACAGTTTTGGCACAAGCCCCTAGATGTTAGTAAGGAAGACTTTGCAGGGTTGACAGGGCTGTGTTTGCCGTTGTCATTTCCGGTGCCTAGGTCAATGCCAGGTGGTCCGTCCGTTTTCATTCCTTTTCTGAAACTTTGTAGCTGTTTGATACAACTAAGTCGCTTGCTCGGCCATTTCAGAAGGCATTTAACAGTTAACCACATTGCTGTGAGTCTGGAGTCACATGTAGGCCAGATCAGGTAAGGATGGAAGATTTCCTTCCCTAAAGGACATTAGTGAACCAGATGGTTTTTTTTTACAACAATCGACTATGGTTTCATGGTCACCATTAGACTTGCTTTTTTAATTCCAGATTTATTAATTGGATTCAAATTCCACCATCTGCCTTGGTGGGCTTCGAACCCATGTCCCCAGAGTATATGCGTGGGGCTCTGGGTTACCAGTCTAATGACATTATTACTACGCCACTGCCTCACCATAAGCAAGAGCACAATTGAGTTTGGCTGAGTAGCCCACTGACGCACTGAGCTATTTATGCGGATGAAGAACAATGACTTACACGAGGAAGGGAAGCCTGTGCCTGTAGAACCGTACTTAGCGAGAAACTGCCCTTGCCCAAGAGGAATGGTGCAGGAAGGAGAGAAAATGGAAAAGTAGGGGGAAGAAAAGAGCAAGGACTGTTGCATTGTGGACCTTGCCCTCTTTTATTTCTAATATCACTTTTTTCCCTTGTGTAGGGTGGATTGCCACTTCAGGAGGATATGCTGAATGCAGAGCGAGCCCTGCTGCAAATGCGAGAGCTGATAGCTGACATGCATGAGAAAATTGCTGCTGCAGCTGCTGAGAGGAAGAGGATAAAGGAGGAGGAGGAGAAAGCACTTCAGAAACAGCAGGAAGTCAAAACAGAAATAGCAGCACCAGCCCCACAAGAGAAGACCAGTCGTAAAGAAGGTAATTGTGATGATATAGCCCTCATGCAAAATCTGATCAGTCGTGAAGGGGGTTTAAATGGTGGCATGCCTGGGGGTGGTGGGGTAGGTGGCTGAAAGGAATGGAAAACGTCACACTGCATGGTTTTCAGAGGCTGAAGGCGAGATGCAGTGTTGAAGCAAGAAGCTTTGTTCTCCAACTATTACGTCTGCCCTGGGAGGTGCCCGATGTTGACAGTCGATGCAGGAAATAGGCATTCTTCATCAGCATCCTGCGACTTGGGCACAAGGGCAAGAAAGAGAATGTGCTTTCCGGTTTAGAGGTCAGAGTGTTACTGACTGAACCCAGCTGACACTGAGGCAGCTGGTTTTTAAAGCTCAACTTACCCGGGTTGAAATGCCCAAAGAGGGAACGGGGCTGCTGCTTCCAAAATGGGAGCAAATAGCCATGTCACCTGCCTTTTCAGATCTTTTTTAATTCATTTATGGGATGTGAGCATTGCTGGCAAGGCCAGCATTTATTGCCCATCTCTATTTGCCCTTGAGAAGGTGGTGGTGAGCCACAGCCTTGAACGCTGAAGATCGTGTAGTTGAGCTGTTGGGGAGGGAGTTCCAGGATTTTGACCCAGCGACAGTGAAAGAACGCCGATACAGCCCAAAGTCAGATGTGTGACTTGGAGGGGAATTTGCAGATGATAGTGTTTCCATGCATTTCTGCCCTTGTTCTTCCAATTGGTGGAGGTCGTGGGTTTGGAAGGTGCTGTTGAAGGAGCTGTGGCGAGTTGCTGCAGTGCGTTCTGTAGATGGTACACACTGCAGCCACTGTGCACTGGTAGTGGAGGGAGTGATTTCTCTTACCTGGATTGTTCCTTGGAGATGGGAAGATACCAAGTTTAGTTGTAACTCTTGCATTTTTCTGTACGACAAGTGGGGAATAATCTGGACAGACAATTGAGTATTTGGCTTAAACTTGATGCAACCTCACTGAATTTCTAGTGGAGATGGTGGATGGGGTGCCACTCGAGTAGGCTGCTTTGTCCTGCATGGTGTCGAGCTTCATGAGTGGTGTTGGAGCTGCACTCATCCAAGCAAGTGGGAGGATTCCAACACACCCCTGACTTGTGCCTTATAGATGGTCGACATGCTTTGGGGAGTCGGGAGGTGAGTTACTTGCCTCAGAATTCCCAGCCTCTGACTACTCTTGTAGATACAGTATTTATATGGCTGGTCCAGTTAAGTTTCTGGTCAGTGGTGATCCCTGGGATGTTGATGGTGGGAGATTCAGCGATGGTAATGCCATTGAACATCAAGGGAAGATAGTCAGATTCTATCTTGTTGGAGATGGTCATCACCTGGCACTTGTGTGACGTGAATGTTACTTGCTATTTATCAGCCAAGCCTGAATGTTGTCCAGGTCTTGCTACATGCAGGCAAGGACTGCTTCAGTATCTGAGGAATTGCGAATGGTACTGAATGCGTACAATCATCAGTGAGCATTCCTACTTCTGACCTTTTTGATGGATTGATGCAGCAGCTGAAGATGGTTGGGCTTAGGACACTACCCTGAGGAACTCTTGCAGCGATGTCCTGGGCTGAGTTGATTGGCCTCTAACACAACCATCTTCCCCACCTATTGGAGTCCATTTCTCTGTCAGTTCTTCAATCTGAAATGTGAAAATCATTTTTATGTTTTTGGATCTTCATGTAGCTCAACTGCAGAGATCCTTTTTACAGTGCTGTTTCATCTGTGAAAGTTTTTTTATTGGTTTGTGGGATGTGGGCGTCGCCATTTCAGAGGGCAGTTAAGAGTCAACCACATTGCTGTGGGTCTGGAGTCACATGTAGGCCAGACCAGGTAAGGACAGCAGATTTCCTTTCCTAAAGGACATTAGTGAATCAAATGGGTTTTTACAACAATTGACGATGGTTTCATGGTCACCATTAAACTAGTTTTAATTCCAGATTTATTAACTGAATTCAAATTTCACCATCTGCCGTGGTGGGATCCGAATCCATGTCCCCAGAGCATTGGCCTGGGCTCTGGATTATTAGTCCAGCGACATTATCACTACACCACTGCCTCCCCGCAACCACAAAGTTATTGATTGTCATTTCAAATCTGACTGATAGCGTAGTGTGGATAGGTTACTTGACTAATAATCCAGAGACTGAATTTGTATTCAATTTCGACTATCTGGATATGAGAAGAATCTCTGAGAATTATTAAAGCAAATGATGCAGGTTAAATTGACTCTGAAATCTGCTAACCTTTGATTAAGTTCAAGATGGGCAATCTTTGTGATTTTTTTTTAAATGACAGGGCTGCAGATAAAGGCAGATTCAAGCACTTTGCAGTGGTGCCAACAGTTGCAGGATATTTGTGACCAATGTGCAGCCTCCATTAATGATCTTAACAACAGCAAGGATTCCAAGGTAAAAAAATGTCAAGTACTCTTGTTTTAAATTATTTTGTAATGCGTTTTTGCTCTCTGGTCACTGCTCTGCTAACATTGGCAGTGCAGCCAAGGTCACATAGAAACAGGAGTATCATTCTCAGCTTTGAAATTTTCAGTTGACCCCCAGCATCAACAACTTTTTGGGAGAGTGTTCTACATTTCCACTATCCTTTGTGTCAGGAAGTGCTTCCTGACATCACCCCTGAACGACCTCGCTCTAATGTTAAGATTATGCCCCCTTGTTCTGGACCCCCTCACCAGTGGAAATAGTTTCTCTCTACTCTATCAATTCCTTTAATCAACTTAAGCACCTCAATTAGGTCACCGCTTAATCTTCTATACTCGAGGGAACACAAGCCTAGTCTATGCAATCTATTTTTATCATTTAACCTTTTTAGCTCTGTTATAATTCTGATGATTCTGCGCTGCATGGAGGTTGTTGGGACATGGGATGCCCTGTCGCAAACAGTGGCGGAAGAAGAATCTGATGGCGTTTGTGACAAGTGTGTAACTTTTTAAATGGCAAAGTCTATCCCAGCACTCGAGAGATGGCATGAGCGTGATGGGCTCCTTCTGTGCTGTATGACTGACTCTGAATGTCTTGACCAGTAATGTTGACGTCACTCTGAGCACTTGCTGGAATGATGGCCTTGCGGTGGCTTAAAGTGTGTTTTTGGGTTTTATTCTTGCTGTGTCAAGGCTCTGTCCTGTGAATAGGAGGCTTGACCAAACAATCTGGCTGTGTGATGGAACTCATTATGCTGTGACTGAAGGAACTGAGTGTTGGGAAGAGTTTTGAGGTTCAGAGTTTCAAACTATCTTACTGTTTGCTTTACAGCTGTCTTGTCCAGCTTTTACCAAAACAATTCCATATGCAGTCACAGGGCAGGATTGCAGATTCCTCCTGTAGCAGTTGGGTAGTGCTTAATGGTAACTGCAGATTGGAATGTAAGATTCTCCTTCCTGTTCCCTGTTTGAAGAATTTTGTTGGGTTACAGTCCAGTTCCTTAATAGGACATCTCATTCTGGAGGATACCCTGGAAGCCTCTGAATGAGGAATTCCTGCCAACTAAATAATTTGAGCAATATAGGCATCTTAAAGCATAGAGCAGTCTAATGTAGTGACCTGCTGGGCAGGTTGGAGACTTCCCACACAAGAGAAGGCAGGTTACAAAAAGTCACGGATGAAATAATAACTCTTCAAAAAGAAAAACTTCTGTTTTCCATCCATTTGGTAATGAGATATTCCTAAAACAGATTACATGTGCATTCATTTCCAGGTGAAGAAGATTAAAATGGATCTTCAGAAAACAGCGACCATTCCTGTCGGTCAGATCTCCTCTATTGCAGGTGTGTGGACATCATTCCTGGGGCTTGGTTTGTCTATTTACTATAATTTATGCAGTAAGTTTTCTTCTTTTCCCCCCCCCCCCACCTAGCCCCTTCACTTAAGTCCTTTTGCTGTCTCCCATAACATGACCCACTTTTGTGGCCAGGGTTGGGGTGTATGTGGGAGATCACTTTGTCAGAAACCTGGCCGGTATTCCCCTGAAGCTGTCTGTTGGCCTTCTACTTCTTCTCTGGCTGAAATCATCTCACACAACACAGACTGGGGACTAAACCTGGGAGTTTTCTGCTCTGTTGTGGTTCAGCTATTTAGTTCCACTATCGGGAAGTTGAATAATTTCACGTTTATCCAAATTGAACTGTATCTGTCATCGTCTCTTCTTCTTTGGCCTCCTTGCCTCGGGAGACAATGGGTAAGCGGCTGCAGGTGGTCAGTGGTTTGTGGAGCAGCGCCTGGAGTGGCTATAAAGGCCAATACTAGAGTGACAGACTCTTCCACAGGTGCTTGAGATAAAATTGGTTGTCGGGGCTGTTACACAGTTGGCTCTCCCCTTGCGCTTCTGTCTTTTTTCCTGCCAACTGCTAAGTCTCTTTGACTCGCCACACTTTAGCCCTGCCTTTATGGCTGCCCGCCTGCTCTGGCAATCGCTGGCAACTGACTCCCACGACTTGTGATCAGTGTCACAGGACTTCATGTCTCGTTTGCAGACATCTTTAAAGCGGAGACATGGACGGCCGGTGGGTCTGATACCAGAGGCGAGTTCACTGTACAATGTGTCCTTGGGGATCCTGCCATCTTCCATGCGGCTCACATGGCCAAGCCATCTCAAGCGCCGCTGACTCAGTAGTGTGTATAAGCTGGGGATGTTGGCCGCCTCGAGGACTTCTGTGTTGGAGATACAGTCCTGCCACCTGATGCCAAGGATTCTCCGGAGGCAGCGAAGATGGAATGATTTGATTCGTCGCTGTTGGCTGACATAAGTTGTCCAGGCCTCGCTGCCGTAGAGCAAGGTACTGAGGACACAGGCTTGATACACTCGGACTTTTGTGTTCCGTGTCAGTGCACCATTTTCCCACACTCTCTTGGCCAGTCTGGACATAGCAGTGGAAGCCTTTCCCATGCACTTGTTGATTTCTGCATCGAGAGACAGGTTACTGGTAAGAGTTGAGCCTAGGTAGGTGAACTCTTGAACCACTTCCAGAGCGTGGTCGCCGATATTGATGGATGGAGCATCACTGACGTCCTGTCCCATGATCATTTTCTTGAGGCTGATGGTTAGGCCAAATTCGTTGCAGGCAGACGCAAACCTGTCGATGAGATTCTGCAGACACTCTTCAGTGTGAGATGTTAATGCAGCATCATCAGCAAAGAGAAGTTCCCTGATGAGGACTTTCCGTACTTTGGTCTTCGCTCTTAGACGGGCAAGGTTGAACAACCTGCCACCTGATCTTGCGTGGAGGAAAATTCCTCCTTCTGAAGACTTGAACGTGTGTGAGAGCAGCAGGGAGAAGAAAATCCCAAACAGTGTAGGTGCGAGAACACAGCCCTGTTTCACGCAACTCAGGATAGGAAAGGGGTCTTTTATATTGTCATGGAATGAGGTGATGTTACTTAGTAGCTTTGGTGGACATCCGATCCTTTCTAGTAGTCTGAAGAGACCACGTCTGCTGACGAGGTCAAAGGCTTTGGTGAGATCAATGAAAGCAATGTAGAGGGGCATCTGTTGTTCACGGCATTTCTCCTGTAGCTGACGAAGGGAGAACAGCATGTCAATGGTCGATCTGTCTGCTTGAAAGCCACACTGTGCCTCAGGGTAGACACGCTCGGCCAGCTTCTGGAGCCTGTTTAAGTTGACTCAAGCGAAGACTTTCCCCACTATGCTGAGCAGGGAGATTCCACGGTAGTTGTTGCAGTCACCGCGGTCACCTTTGTTTTTATAGAGGGTGATGATGTTGGCATCGCGCATGTCCTGTGATACTGCTCCCTCATCCCAGCACAGGCAAAGCAGTTCGTAGAGTGCTGAACGTCTAGCAGGCTTAGCACTCTTAATTATTTCAGGGGTAATGCCGTCCTTTCCAGGGGCTTTTCTGCTGGCTAGAGAATCAATGGCATTACTGAGTTCCGATTTTGTTGGCTGTACGTCCAGCTCATCGATGACTGGCAGAGACTGGGCTGCATTGAGGGCGGTCTCAGTGACAACATTCTCCCTGGAGTACAGTTCTAGGTAGTGCTCAACCCAGCGGTCCATTTGCTTGCGTTGGTCAGTGATTGTGTCCCCTGATTTAGATTTGAGGGGGGCGTCTTCTTGATGGTTGGCCCAAAAGCTCTCTTAATGCCATCATACATTCCTCTGATGTTTCCGGTGTCTGAGGCCAGCTGAATATGACTGCATAGGCGTTGCCAGTAGTCATTTGCGCAGCGCCTGGCTGTTTTAAGTGCTACGGATGTTAACTCGCTGGGGGCTTTCTTGTAGTTCAGCAGTGCAATGCGCTTAGCGGCTATGACAGGTTCCAGCTCTTCAAAGTGAGATTGAAACCAGTCTGCATTCCGCTTCACGCATTTGCAATAGGTGGTCATAGCTGAGTCATCGATGGCGTCTCTGATGTGGGCCCACTTGGTCTCTGCATCCCCTGTGGGAGTGTTTTGAAGGGCTTTTTCAAGTGAATTTAGAAATTTTTGTAACAGCTGTGGTTAAGAAATTCTGCTTGTGTTGATGCGCGGGTGGCCCTTCTGCTTGGAGTGATGCAGCTTCTTTGGTTTGAGTCTAACCTTGCTGCACACCAGGGAGTTGTCGGTGTCCGCACTGTGGAAGCTGCATGTGGTTTGAACGCTGCTTAAAGAGGCTCGCCTTGTGACGATGAGGTCCAGCTGGTGCCAACGACGTGATCTTGGGTGCCTCCAAGAAACCTGGTGACAGGGTTTATTGTGAAAGAACGAGTTGGTGATGCAGAGGTTATGATAGGTACACAACTCAAGCAATCTCTGTCCATTCTCCTTCATCCTTCCAATGCGATAGCGCCCAAGGCAGGAGAGCCATGAGTCATGGTTGGCCCCAACCCTGGCATTAAAGTCCCCCAGCAGGAACAGATGTTCGGTATTGGGGATGCTACTAATATTATGGAGTTCCTCGTAGAACTATTCTTTAGCTTTAGGTGGGGAGCAGAGTGTTGGAGCATAGATGCTGAATAGGTGTACTGGACCAGAGGCGGTGAGCAGTCGGATGGACAGTATGCGTTCTGAGCCATTTGAAGGTGGCTCTATCATGCTGAGCAAAGAATTTCTGATGGCGAAGCCCACTCCATGCTGTCTTGGTTCTTCAGGATCCCTACCCTGCTAATAGAAGGTGTAGTCTTGCGCTCTCAGAGATCCGTTCGCATGAAGGCGTGTCTCCTAAAGTGCTGCAATGTCCACATTGAGTCTACTGAGCTCGTTGTTAATGATGGCGGTCTTCCGAGAATCGTTGATTTGTGTAAGGTCTTCCGACAGGCCAGGACACATCATTCTGATGTTCCAGCTTGCAAAACGAAGGGCTGGTACCTTCTTTCCTTTTTTTATCGTGCTGTTTGGTGCGGTGTTGCAGTCTGCTTTTCGGGCAACGACCCTGAGCTCCAAGCACCCATTGAAGCAGGTCATGTGTCACTTTTGGCATATTTCTGGCAGTTCCTGCAGCCATACCGGTGCCAAACGTCATGCTCTGCACTCCTTTGGACCCCAAGTTGACGCTTGGGCAACTCACAACCCCCATACATTCGCCCAGGCATGCGCCATGGAGAGGTCACTCCATAGTCGCCTCACAGCGACCGAAACAACACGGAAGGCAGCAGTTGCGGGTTATAAGTCCAGCTCAATTGGCGTAGAGATTGGGCGCCATGGATTGCCTTTGTCGGCGGGAGAGGTCATCGCACCTCACTGGACAGCTACCGCCCACCTCAAACCGGGCAGCCCCCGGTCAATAAGGTTCTGTCCCGCCACAGTCCACCTGTCATCAACTAGCCCAGTTAATTAAGAGATCTAAATTATTCTCAATCTAAATGAGCTTCATTATCCATATTTACCTTGTGCAATGAGAACTGTCAAAAATGTTAGTGATCTGCCTAAGTGGTGCATGACTGGTTCAGTAATGAAATGTGGATGTCAGACTTGCATTTATATAGCTTTTTCCATTGAAGCGCATTAAAGCTCTTCATGAAAATGCTGCACAATATGAAATCTATTTCAATTCTTGTATACTTGTACCTGAACTGTAAAAGATAATTCAAGTGATTTCTCCATTGTTTGTTTTCCTCCAGGGTCTCACCTGCGTGAAATCTTTGACAAAATCAATAATCTGCTCTTGGGCAAGCAAATATCGTCGAGTGGGAAGTTGGTGTCAATTGCTCAGCACCCACAAGGGCAGGAATTTGTCTGTTACAAACTGGCAGAAAAATTTGTGGTGAGCAAGTATAAATTGCTGCCTCTGATGTGAACCTGCGACATCAAACCAAGGGTCAACTACTAAATGTGTGAAGTGCGTTAGACCATATCTATCAAACAATCTGCACTTACCGTTTTAATAAGAGAAAAAAAGACTGACTTGCATTTCGATATCACCTTTTACAAACACAGGATGTCCCAAAGCGGCCAATGAACTATTTTTGAGGTGTAGTCACTGTTGTAGCACAGGAGATGCGGCAGTCAATTTGGGCACAGCAAACTCCCGCAAACAGTGATGAGATAAATGACCAAATAATTTTTTTTTTCCAAAGTGATGTCGGTTGAGGGATTTTGGCCAAGACACCAGGTAGAACTCCTCTGCTCCTCTTCAAAATAGTGCAGTGGGATCTTTTAAGTCAACCGGAAAGACTAAGTGTAACATCAGTGTAACATCTTATCTGAAAGACGCCACCTCCAACAGTGCAGCCTCCCCTCAGTACTGCACTGCGAATGTTACCTTAGAGTATGTGTTTAAGTCTCTGGAGTGGGACTTGAATCCACAACCTTCGGACTCAGCTGAGTGGGCTCGTCGCAAAAAAAGTTAATTCTTTAAGTTTCAATGGAACTTATTCCTCATTCTTTCAGATTCATCTAAATTCACTGTCCGCTGATGATGGAAA
This sequence comes from Heterodontus francisci, assembly GCF_036365525.1. Lineage (NCBI taxonomy): Eukaryota > Metazoa > Chordata > Chondrichthyes > Heterodontiformes > Heterodontidae > Heterodontus > Heterodontus francisci. Next base: position 7,141,872 of record NC_090402.1, on the reverse strand, counting down.
TTTATTTCTAGACTTCCAGTGGTCTGAACTATTTAGTAGGTTTGAGTTCCCAAACCTTTCTCCCCTTAGCGTTCTCCTGTCCGACCCAACATTTTCCCCTCACCTAATGCTACCAATTCCAATTTGATTGCCCATTCATTGCTGTTTTGTGGGATCGTGTTGTCTGAAAAACGGCAGGTACTTTTGCCCACGTGACAGTAGTAAATCGTTCATTGAATGTGAAACATATTGAGAGATGTGATGTACATTTATTATAGCTAGGTGCCATACAGGACAGAGTGAACTATGAAGATACATTTCGTATTATCCTTGTATGATGCAACACAGAAGGAGGCCATTTGGCCCATCATGCCTGTGCTGGCTGTTTAGTAGAGCTATCCAATTAATCTCAGTCTCCCGCTCTTTCGCATCATCCTGTAAATTGTTTCCCTTCAAGTCTATATCCAGTTCCCCATTGAAAGTTACTGTTGAATCCACATCCACTGCCCTTTTAGGCAGCACACTCCGGATCACAACAGATTTGGACAGATTCTTAGCCTTCTATTATGAGTATTCAAATTCACATTATAGCCTAATGACCATCTGAAGATCATAGAAACTGGGTCCCAACTTTCATGCTGTATTAAGTGGATTAGGGGCAGGTATAAAATGTCCTCAGCCGTGAATGGAAAGGCAAGTACAGTGTGTCTTCTGATTCTGGCCTTGCTTTTCTGCATTATTACCTACAGAAACAAGGGGAGGAAGAGGTAGCGTCTCACCATGAAGCTGCGTTTCCAATAGCAGTGGTTGCTTCGGGGATCTGGGAGTCTCACCCGAAGGTTGGCGATCTTTTCTTGGCCCACTTGCACCGAAAGTGCCCCTACGCAGTACCATTTTTCCCTTCGTGGAAAGATGGGCTACCAAAGGAAGAATACCAAAGGTAGACATTACGCCCTCAAAACTGCCAGCGTAACCGATCTGATATCTGCTTCTACCTACCGGGTGGTTATTAGTTGAAGCCAGGCTGGTGTTTCAAGTCTGACAACTACAACTGCAAGACACTTTTAAAACTGCCAGTTTCATGTTGTGAATCCCTCACTGTGTCGTGATGTTCTACCTCCGCAAAGGGAATATTGATTTTAGTTGACTTCCCTGTGTACTCCCATCGGCTGTTCCCGGGTTGCAATCGGTAGTGACCCTGGAGAAGTTCAGGCACTGATTTGTTTTGTTCCATACTGAAGAAAGCCATTCTGCAATCTGAGATTCCCCTGCCAGGAAACCTTAAAGAAGGAACATCTGTAGATTCCATAAAATTAAAAACAAATTAGTAAATTAAAGTAGCTTTGATAAATTATGGAAGTGAGATATGGGGGAAAAAAAAAGTCCTTAAGTTAATGTTTTTAGTCTTGCCTCATCCCTCTGCTGTCGAGACTTGGTTATACAATGTTGCGTTGGATTAAAATTAGATTGATGCCCATTCTCTGTTCTCTACACCTTTTTTCCCTTTTTCCCTTGCCCAGTGACTTTGGATTAGCTAATTTTGCCAGTTAGGCAGCTATATGTGAAAGGAGTAAAATAACTGGTCCTTAGGTGTGTGATTAAGTTAAAATTTTATTTACTTCCACAGATGACTTGTGTATGAATTACAAGTACTTCCCAGTCTAGATTGCTACTACATTTCAAATATATCTATGGAACTAAATAGCTGAACCACAACAGAGCAGATGGTCGATCCAGTCACAGTATTTGGAGGAGACTAGGTGATTTTTGAATAGGAAGGAAAAGATTTGAGTGTGAAACAAAAACAAGAAATGCTGGATTCACTCAGCAGGTCTGGCAGCATCTGTGGAAAGAGAAGCAGAGTTAACGTTTCGGGTCAGTGACCCTTCTTCGGGTCACTGACCCGAAACGTTAACTCTGCTTCTCTTTCCACAGATGCTGCCAGACCTGCTGAGTGAATCCAGCATTTCTTGTTTTTGTTTCAGATTTCCAGCATCCGCAGTATTTTGCTTTTATTTGAGTGTGAGTTGCCTCAGCTTGGTATCAGATACCCTCTGGCACATGGTTGCAAAGTGGTGTTGGTAGACGATTGAAAGTGCCTCCACCTGCTCGTTCCGAGAATGGATAGTTTCTGGCTACAATACATGTGAAATGTATTTTGTATTCCAGATCTACTTTAGCCTATTTCTGATTTCTTCAGACTATTGCATTTTTTTTTGTTCTTGTCCTCTTCTGGTCTTCCATCGCAAGATGAGAAGATTAATAAAGCCATTCAGCCATCTTCAGCCTGTCCTTCTAGAAAGGTACTACAATTCCCCATCACACTTTAGTTGTTTTCTAAATAATTCTAGGGTTTCAATTTCCACCCTATACAAAAATCCATTCCACATGTTGCTTACTCTGTGAAGACCAACTTCTTTACAGATCATCCATGATCTGATCGAATGGTGGAACAGGATTAATGGGCTGAATAGCCTTTTCCTATTCCCAGGTTACTACATCAGTACTAAATTTAACCGGTTTGAAGTTTGATCCTACTTTCATGGTTTAATTTGAAGTCATTTTATCACTCTCTTCTCCATACCATTTGCTATCTTGTATCCCACTCCAAAGTTGCCTCCTTTGTTTTGGTCTGTTTAGATGTCATGTTTCTGTTAATTCTCCTGCTGGAAGGATGGGTTTGATGAGGGCTAATTTGACCTAGTGCCGCTATTCTTTATGCATCTTGCTGTGGGGAGAGGAGGGAGGAGAAAATTTGGATCCTCATTCCTGGTGTGCAATTAAAGTCTGATCCTTATTCTCCTTCTGTAGGTTACTGGGGTACCGAGTACTAGACAATGGTGTTGAGCAGCAGGACAACTTTTTGAAGCGAATGTCTGGAATGGTCCGTCTGTATGCAGCCATCATACTGTTGAGATGGCCATGTGGAGCAAAGCAAGGGGTATGTGCAATAACCAAATGCCACATTTCAGTTTCCAAACCACTGGCTATTATTGTCCAAATCTGAATCAAGCCTGACGAGCATTCATTTTTCTCAACTGTTATCTAGCACCCTGCATTGTTACTGAAAGCTTCCTTGATATTTAATCATTGAGAAAGCTGAATTGTATTGCAATATTAAGTTGAGATTGCTTTGCAATTATTATTTACAGTGCAGAAACAGGCCATTTGACACAGGTTCATGTCCGTGTTTATGCTCCACATGAACCTCCTCCTACCTTACTTCGTCTAACTCTCTCAAAATATTCTTCCATTCTTTCCCTCTCGTGTTTATCTAGCTTTCCCTTAAATGCATCTGCACCAACCGTCTGAATTACTCTTTGTGGTAGCGAGTTCCACATTCTCACCACGCTCTGACTAAAGAAGTTTTCTCCTGAATTCCCTATTGGATTAATTAGTGACAATTTGTTTATGGCCCCTGGTTCTGGTCTCCCCAGCAAGTGGAAACATCATCTCTATGTCTACCCTATCAAATATTTTAATAATCTTTAAGACCTTTATTAGGTCACCCCCTCAGTCTATGTAGAGAAAATAACCTGTTCAATCTTTTCTGATAGGTATAACCTCTTAGTTCTTGTCTTATTACCTTTAACTGTTCAAAAATCTATGCTATTTTGTTGAATTATCTGTCTTATTTTGGCTGCTTGGACTGTAAGGGAGCAGGAGAATACTGATTATCAGTGCAGTTCATCAGGATGACTTGAGCTTGCCTCCAGACACACTGGCCTTGCAGATAGTTGAGATTCATGATTTTAATGGTTTACCTTTTAAGGTTGATGGATTATCCTACATACCTTCTCACCATACTCCTCCATCTCTCTCTCCCTCCAGAAACACTTTTAACTGTCTCTTCAACACATTTATTTGCCTGCGTCAATGAGTCTTCGCGTCCCCCCCATTACATATTCTTTAACTAATAAAAATAAGCAACTATGTTTTTAATTTTTAAAAGTGGATTTTCATTGGGACAACCTTACGTGATACCTATACTGATAAATTACATAGACTCGACAACGCAGAAATAAGCTATTTGGCTTAACTGTTCTATGCTGGTGCTTCTGCTTCACACAGAATTAGATGATGTGGAAGGAGGTCTATCAGCATATCTTTCTATTCCTTTATCCCTCATTCATTCATTCTCTTCCATTCTCCCAAATGGCCGCCTCCTGTGCTGTCATGACTGTAAGGGGAGATGGTAGCCTACTGGTAATGTCACTGAACTAGTAATCCAGAGGCCCATGGCAGCTAGTGGAATTTAAATTAAATTAATTTAAATAAAATAATTTATAGTCTGGAATTGAAAAATCGTTTTTAAAAAAAAATAAATAAATCTGGTTCACTAATGTCCTTTAGGGAATGAAATCTGCTGCCCTTGCCTGGTCTGGCCTACATGTGACCCCCAGACCCAGAGCAATGTGGTTGACTTTTAACTGCCCTCTGAAATGGCCTAGCAAGCCACTCAGTTCAAGGGCAATTAGGGGTAGGCAACAAATGCCGGTTATGCCAGCGATGCCTACATCCAATGAAAGAATAAAAACAGCCTTATATGACCTGGAACTTGCTGCCTGCGAGGGTGATGGAAGTGAAAATTGGATGGGGACTTGAGGAAAACAGATTGGGCCGAATGGTCTCCCTCCGTGCCATTAGAATTCTGATGTATATATCTAGCTTCTTCCTTAAATGCATCTACACTCTTTGCCTCAAATACTCCCACAGTGGAAACATCTCTATATCTAGCCTATTGCAACCCTTTCTAATGTCACCGCTCATCTCATTTCAAAGAACCCCAGCCTAGTCAGTCTTTTCCTGAGTCTTTCAAATGATTGAAGTTGACATGTAATCACAATGTCTAATCATTGTTTCTCCTTTGCATAGGAACATCCTCATGGACTGAATCATGCTTGGCGCTGGCTGGCTCAGATGTTGAATATGGAACCACTGGCTGATATTACCGCTACGCTACTCTTTGACTTCTTAGAGGTATAAAGTTCTTTGTATTGCAGTGTCGTTCTCTGGTATCCTCTATTTGAAACACTAAACATACCTCTACCAAGTACAGCATGGGTCATAATCTAAGGATATGGGATAAACCTTTCAGGACTGAGATGAGAAATTTCTTCACCCAGACAGTGGTGAACCTGTGGAATTCGCTACCACAGAAAGCAGTTGAGGCCAAAACATTGTTTGTTTTCAAGAAGGAGTTAGATATAGCTCTTGGGGCGAAAGGGATCAAAGGATATGGATGGAAAGCGGGAACTGGTTACTGAGTTGGGTGATCAGCCATGATTGTAATGAATGACAGAGCAGGCTCGAAGGGCCGAATGGCCTCCTCCTATTTTCTATGTGTTAGTGTTGCTCTGAGTTCAGTGCTTCCTATCCTACATTAAGTGCTGTTAAACTATTACCTTCTTGCCAATCTTCACTTGCTTCCCATCCCTCAAAGTTGATGTACTTCTTGTTCTTATTTACATGGCCTTACTCTACCTGTGCTCTGCAGCTTCTTCCATCCTTATGACCCTGCCTTCATCTTTCACTCTTCTTTCTTTGGTAGAAAAGCTCTCTTTACCTCCCCCCATTTCAACAGACAATCAATGGCATAGCCTTCAGTCAACTTGTCCCACACTCTAGAATTCTCTTCCTAAATCCCTCTACATTGCTATATCTCTGCCTACCTTCAAAACCTTACCTGCTTGACACTCCCTTCACCCAGTTTGTGAAACCCCTAGGGAAGTTTTACTATGTTAAAGGTGGTATATAACAACACATTATTGGTGTTGGGTTCATTCGAATGTTGTGTTTCACCCGTTGTTTTTGCCAGTTTTTAAAAATTCTTTGACGTGAAAGTTAGTTTTTTGCATATTCAAGCGCTGTGCTTTGACAAACATTTTAAAATGAATCGATAAGTCAGGCATTTTTGATACCGAAACTGCTTTCACACTCTGTGCTATAATTCAGTGATAATGAGCTGATTGGACTGCATTCAAGGCCTTTTATGCTTTAGGTTCTGTTTGCAATGAACCAGATTGCGATGACGGACCATTTGGTGTGAAACTGGGAGACAGCTTTGCAATACAAATCTGTAAATGATGGCCATAAAGGCGGGGCTAAAGAGCGGCGAGTCGAAGAGACTTAGCAGTTGGCAGGAAAAAAGACAGAATTGCAAGGAGACAGCCAACTGTGTAACAGCCCTGACAACCAATTTTATCTGCAGCGCCTGTGGAAGAGTCTGTCGCTCTAGAATTGGTCTTTATAGCCACTCCAGGCGCTGCTCCGCAAACCACCGACCACCTCTAGGCGCGTATCCATTGTCTCTCGAGACAAGGAGGCCGAAGAAGGAGGTTAGGCCTCTACTGGAGTATTGTGCCCATGCTTTAGAAAGGATGAGATCCTTGGAGAGGGTGCAGAGGAGACTTACTAGAATGATACCGGGGTGAGGAACTTCAGTTATGTGAGAAAAGGGTTTTGATAGAGTAAATAAGGAGAAACTGTTTTCACTGGCAGGAGAATTGGTAACCAGAGGACACAAATTTACAGTAATTGGCAAAGAACCAGAGGGGAGATGAGAATTTGTTTTTATGCAGTAAGTCTTATGATCTGGAATACACTGACTGCAAAGGCAGTGGAAACAGATTCAATAATGAATGGGATAAATACTTTAAAAGAGAAAATTTACACGGCTACAAGGAAAGAGCAGGGACTAATTGGATAGCTGTCAAAGAACTGGCATATACATGAGACAGATACATGAATGGGCAGGAAGCAAAGAGATACAGACCCTTAGAAAATAGGCGACATGTTTAGATAGAGGATCTGGATCGGCGCAGGCTTGGAGGGCCGAAGGGCCTGTTCCTGTGCTGTAATTTTCTTTGTTCTTTGTTCTATAGGCAGGATGGGCCAAATGGTCTCCCCTCAAGCTGTATGATTCTATGTGTGTAATTCCATGAGAGACCATGAACGTTTCATTGTCTGTCCTATTCCCTTCCCCAACAGGTCTGCGGCAATGCCTTGATGAAAAAGTACCAGAACCAGTTCTGGAAGATGATCCTACTGATCAAGAACGACTACTTCTCCAGGTAGAAAACTCGTGATCATAGAATAGTTACAGCACAGAAGGAGGCTATTTGGCCTGTTGAGTCTGTGCCAACTCTTTGCAAGAGCAATTTATTTAGTCACACTAGTAATGGGTGAGGTGGTCTGTCCCTTCCTTACCTAGAACCCCATGACATACAGAGGGTCTGTCATGGGCTGCACAGAGATGTGCTCAGTGTCTATTCTGAGCCCAGGTTTATAGTTTATGCAAATGTTGCCATTAATTTGCATACATCTTAAGTTGTTGATACTAAGAAAAAGAACTTGCATTTATATAGCACCTTTCACCACCTCAAGCCGTCAAAGTATTTGAGAGCAGGGGACTTCTCCCTCCTCCAACATCTCGAAAAAACAGATTATCTGTTCATTATCACATTGCTGTGCACAGATTGGCTGCCACGTTTCTTGCATTAAAACAGTGTCTACATTTCAAACTTACTTCATTGGCTTTGAAGCGTTTTGGGATGTCCTGAGGTCGTGAAAGGCGCATTAGAAATGCAAGTCTTTTTCCTTGTTGGCTTACAGTCTCTTGCTGCTCCATTGGCTGCCCTAAATCTTTGGTCTCCTTACCTAAGGAAGGGTATATTTCCCTTAGAGGGAGTGCAACAAAGGTTCACTAGACTGATACTTGTGGTGAGGAGATTGTCCTGAGTAGACTATTCTATAGTTCCTAGAGTTTCGAAGAATGAGAGGTGATCAATTTGAAACACATAAAACTCTTAAGGGACTTGACAGGGTTGATGCTGAGAAAATGCTTCCCTCTGACTGGGGAGTTTAGAACTAGGTGTCAGTCTTGAGGTAAGTGCAGCTGAGATGAGAAGTTTTTTCACTCAAAGGGTTGTGAATCTCAACCCCAGAAAGCTGCGGATGCTCAGTCATTAAATATATTCAAGACAGAAATTGATAGATTTTTGGGTACTCAGGAAATTAAGGGATATGGGGATAGTGCAGGAAGGTGGAATTGTGGTTGAAGATCAGCCATGAACTTATTGAATGGTGGAGCAGACTTGAAGGGCCAAACAGCCTACTCCCCCTATTTCTTACATTTCAACAAAGCAGCCAAAAAGATACTTAACTCATTTTTCAAAAAGTCATTGGTGTTTATGCAATTCAGTTCTATTTTATTACAACTATTTATAAAACATACTTTAATCTGTGTATATTCGAGTTTAGGTATGTTTAAAAAAAAAACAAATGTTTGGTTGACTTCTTTTGCTTTCTGTAGGATTGAAGCGGTTACGGGCACCGGGCAGGTTGGGGCTGTGATCCGGCTGCGCCAATTCCTGGAGGTAAAACCTCTCGTTCTTTGATTTATTTCTTCAAACCCAAATCCCAGTGATTTCGGGGAGCATAAATCCACCCTGTCCACATCCATATAACAAAAGTGCTCTGTTTCTAGACACTGTTTCTCTAAGTTAACATGCCAGAATAGGGCAACAATAGCTTGCATTTACGTAGCACCTTATAATGTAGTAAAATGTCCCAAGGTGCTTCAACGAGTGTTATCGAAGGAGGCTTATGTGGAGCCTAAATACGGGCATGGACTGGTTGGACTGAATAGCTGCCTGCTATGTAAATTCTGTGTACAGAACAGGAGAATTCCAGTTCTCTGTGTTCTCGAACTGCACATTTCAAAGTTGTATGATCGTATTTTTGTCATTGCCTTACTAGGAGGTCTTCTCAATTGCTTTTGTTAAATAAAGGCATATGCATTCCATTGAAATGAGATTTGCAGGGAAATTGTCCAAAGCACTTGCCCATTTTCCTGGTGACCAGTGATGTAGAAGTGTTGTTTGCTAGCAGTCCTGGTCAAAAAGCAGTGAGACCTTAAAGTGGAGATGGGAGAAAATGTAAACCAAATTGGAACGTTGAATGGATTTCAGCATAATTTCATTGCTGCTTGGCCTAGATGTGCAAAAAAAGTGTCTTCCTTGCAATTTATTTTGATTTCTCTCATATTTCTGTTACAGAAATGCTTGAAGCAAAAAGATATTCCTCTACCGAAGGGTTACCTACATCCTGCATTCTGGAAATCATGAACAATCCAAAGGACTGCAATTAACAAGCCAAGGAAATCAGCTGCTCGAGTCGAAATCACTTTTTATTAATTTTATATTACCATTAAAAATAATGTTTAACTTAAGTGGGAATGTTTGATTCATTGGACCTTTTTACCTCATTTTGTTATGTGGCTATTTTTTTAAGCTTTATGCTGTCTCCTTGGTGGTGATGATGTCTTTGTGTAGTATTAAAATAGTTATGTAATTCCCAAAAACCATAGAAAATGACCAGTGGGGTATTTGGGATGCTGTGTATCTGAATTAACCTGTCAAGTTTTGGATGTTCACTGGTTTTTGTTTAGATTTATTATTACGCTATATGGAACCTATCTTGTGACTATCATGATGTGAAGTAATTGACTTTAATCCACTTCAATTAGAAATTGCGATGGTAATTAAGCACCAGTACAGAGTAGCTATTTGCACGCAATTTAACAGGTTAGAGGAAACCTTTTGTGATGCTATACGTTATAACTTTGTGAAGAGATTATGGCATCTTATGTGCCCTTCTATTGCACATCATTAATCTCATTAATGGACCAATGTGTGAATTGCAAAATAATATCCTCTTATTTCCCTTTTTTTAGCAAAGGATTTATTTCATTTTCTTGTTGCTTTCTCTTTTGAAGGCAAGACAGGTTCTTTTTAAAGTATTATTTCCCCCATAGACATGCTAAATGAATGGCTGGGAGGACTACCAGACAATATATTCCCAATCTTCCACAGTAACACTATTCGAAGGAGAATAGTGAGTAAAGAACAACCATTTTATATTCCCACCACCCCTCCTCCCCTCTCCACTGAGGACTATCTGACCCCTGTTTGGCATTGTGGCTGAGATAGGAAGCCCAGAAGATGGAGGATTACAGGATTTATTCCTCCACCACCACCCCTTGTTATTAGTTTAGTTTAGAGATACAGCACTGAAACAGGCCCTTCGGCCCACCGAGTCTGTGCCAACCAACAACCACCCATCCATACTAACCCTACAGTAATCCCATATGCCCTACCACCTACCTACACTAGGGGCAATTTATAACAGCCAATTTACCTATCCCCTGCAAGTTTTTTGGCGGTGGGAGGAAACCGGAGCACCCGGAGGAAACCCACGCAGACACAGGGAGAACTTGCAAACTCCACACACAGTACCCAGAATTGAACCTGGGTCCCTGGAGCTGTGAGGCTGTGGTGCTAACCACTGCGCCACTGTGCCGCCCAGTGAGGGAAAGTGCATATCCTTTGCTCGGTCACCTCGAACAACAAAGCTGAAAATAGGAATAACGTGTTGGAGCAGCAGTCTACAGCTCACTGGGCCCTTTTAGTAAACTATTATACAATTTACGCACAGGATCAGGTCATTCAGCCTGATATGCTGGTGTTTATACTCCACACAATTCTCTCAATCTATTTCCTTCATCTATGAATATATCTTTCTGTTCTTTTCTCCCTCGTGTACACTGAATGCACTTAGAATCACCCTTAGTAGAAGTCACTACCATTACTGAGCCTCTCAATTACAAAGCACTTGCAGCAAAGGAACAGGCTATTTGGCCGAACAGGTCCATGCCAATATTTATGCATCACACAAGCCTCCCACCCTACTAAGTCTAGTACTAACAGCATATCCTATTATTCTTGTCTCACTCGTGTTTATCCAGCTTCCCTTTAAAAGCATCTATGCTATTCACCTCAACTGCTCCCTGTGGTAGCGAGTTCCACATTCTCGCCATTTTCTGGTTAAAGATGTTTCTCCTCATTTCCTTCATGGATTTATCAGTGACTATCTTGTATTTATAGCCCCTGGTTCTGGTCTCATCCCCAAATAGAAAGATCTTGTCTACATCTACCCTATGAAACCCATTCATAAGTTTAAAGATCTCTATCAGGTCACCTCTGTTTTCTCACTTCTGGGAAAAATGTGATTTAACATATTTTTATCTAAAAATTGATGTTTTTAGATACCACGCATTTTATTTAATTTTTTTTTGAATAGAAAGATTAACTAGATTACAGTAACCTAAGGTAGGTATGGAACATGAGTCTAATGAATTGCTGTATATGTAACTAGAAAATATTTATTTTTGTGACAAAATTCTCAAGAAAAAAAGCTAAATAGAATTCTATTTGTAAAAATTGTTGAAAAGGCTATTGGACCCTTGAGGGCTGTGAATGGAAACCTTGACCAAATTTTAATTGTTTATTTTGAAGTAAAAAGAGAAAATGTTGGAAAGACTCAGCATGTCTCGCACCCCGCTTCCCTGCCCCTCTTCCCATGGCACAGTCCAGGGAAGGTCCCAGGTTCAATCTCTGGACTCAGCTGGGTCCGGACTGAAACACCTTGACCTGGTCAAGGGACAAAAAGCATCAGCTGGGTTTCCAGCTAATCATTACTTGGGGAAAGCTGCTGTAAAGTACATGTCAGTGTGTGATGACTGACTGTTAACTGCACGTGGAAGTTTATGTGACCTCCTTCATTTATACATGTATACAGTTCAGCATATTAATTACTAAATTCCATTAAACCGCTTTTAGCATATTTGGTTCCAAGGTGTTTAAAATCTGTTACTTTAAGCAGAATAAAACACTTGCACAGTAGCCTGGTGCTACGTATATCATATGTACTCTTCATTTGTATAGTGGAATTGACTGGTTATGGCCCTACTCTCAGTTGCTGTAAAAGATCTGGAACAAACAAAGCGGTGATTGAAATGTTAACATTTTATATCAAGCAAGTCATTTATCAAGAATTCACAAGTTAATATTCCATTGCAGGATTCCTGGTATATTTTGATGCCAATTCCCCTGATTGTGCAATTGATAGAGGCAATGTGTAGCCAAGCTATAGAGAAGTAGAAGTTTAAGTTAAAAGCAAAATACTGCGGATGCTGGAAATCTGAAACAAAAACAAGAAATGCTGGATTCACTCAGCAGGTCTGGCAGCATCTGTGGAAAGAGAAGCAGAGTTAACGTTTCGGGTCAGTGACCCTTCTTCGGAACTGACAAATATTAGAAAAGTCACAGATTATAAACAAGTGAGGTGGGGGTTGGGCAAGAGATAACAAAGGAGAAGGTGCAGATTGGACCAGGCCACATAGCTGACCAAAAGGTCACAGAGCAAAGGCAAACAATATGTTAATGGTGTTTTGAAAGACAAAGCATTAGTACAGATTAGGTGTGAATATACTGAATATAGAACATCAGCAAGTGCAAACCTGAAGAAAAACAACCTGAAAAAAACAGTGGGTAAGCAAACTGAACAAACTAAGATGAAATGAAATAAATGCAAAAAATGTAAAAAGGAATGCAAAAAAAAGGAAGAAAAAATAACTAAAAATGACTAAAAATGAAAGTAAAGTGGGGGGCTGTCATGCTCTGAAATTATTGAACTCAATGTTCAGTCCGGCAGGCTGTAGTGTGCCTAATCGGTAGATGAGATGCTGTTCCTCGAGCTTGCGTTGATGTTCACTGGAACACTGCAGCAATCCCAGGACAGAGATGTGAGCATGAGAGCAGGGGGGAGTGTTGAAATGGCAAGCAACCGGAAGCTCAGGGTCCTGCTTGCGGACTGAGCGGAGATGTTCCGCAAAGCGGTCACCCAGTCTGCGCTTGGTCTCCCCAATGTAGAGGAGACCACACTGTGAGCAGCGAATACAGTATACTACATTGAAAGAAGTACAAGTAAATCGCTGCTTCACCTGAAAGGAGTGTTTGGGGCCTGGGATAGTGAGGAGAGAGGAGGTAAATGGGCAGGTATTACACCTCCTGCGATTGCAAGGGAAGGTGCCCTGGGACGGGGACGAGGTGGTGGGGGTAATGGAGGAGTGGACCAGGGTGTCGCGGAGGGAACGATCCCTTCGGAATGCTGACAGGGGAAGGGAGGGGAAGATGCGACTGGTAGTGGCATCACGCTGGAGGTGGCGAAAATGGCGGAGGATGATCCTTTGGATATGGAGGCTGGTGGGATGAAAAGTGAGGACAAGGGGAACCCTGTCACGGTTCTGGGAGGGAGGGGAAGGGGTGAGGGTAGAGGTGCGGGGAATGGGTCGGACACGGTTGAGGGCCCTGTCAACCACAGTGGGGGGAAATCCTCAGTTGAGGAAAAAGGAGGTCATATCAGAAGCACCGTCATGGAAGGTAGCATCATCAGAGCAGATGCGTCGGAGACGGAGAAACTGGGAGAATGGAATGGAGTCCTTACAGGAGGTAGGGTGTGAAGAAGTGTAGTCGAGGTAGCTGTGGGAGTCAGTGGGCTTATAATGGATATTGGTAGACAACCTATCCCCAGAGATGGAGACAGAGAAGTCGAGGAAGGGAAGGGAAGTGTCAGAGATGGACCATGTAAAGGTGAGAGAAGGGTGGAAATTGGAAGCAAAGTTGATAAAGTTTTCGAGTTCGGGGCGGGAACAGGAAACGGCACCAATACAGTCATCAATGTACCGGAAAAAGAGTTGGGGGAGGGGGCCTGAGTAGGACTGGAACAAAGAATGCTCGACATATCCCACAAAAAGACAGGCATAACTAGGACCCATGCGGGTACCCATAGCGACACCTTTTACTTGAAGGAAGTGCGTGGAGTTGAAGGAGAAGTTGTTCAATGTGAGAACAAGTTCAGCCAGGCGGAGGAGGGTGGTGGTGGATGGGGACTGGTTGGGCCTCTGTTCCAGGAAGAAGCGGAGAGCCATCAAACCATCCTGGTGGGGGATGGAGGTGCAGAGCGATTGGACGTCCATAGTGAAGAGGAGGCAGTTGGGACCAGGAAACTGGAAATTGTCAAAATGACGTAGGGCGTCAGAAGAGTCACGGATGTAGGTGGGAAGAGACTGCACCAGCGGAGAAAAGATAGAGTCGAGATAGGAAGAAATAAGTTCAGTTGGGCAGGAGCAGGCTGACACAATGGGTCTGCCGGGACAGTCCCGTTTGTGGATTTTGGGAAGGAGATAGAAGCGGGCTGTCCGGGGTTGCGGGACTATGAGGTTGGAAGCTGTAGAGGGAAGATCTCCAGAGGAGATGAGGTCAGTGACAGTCCTTTGGACAGTGGCTTGATGTTCGGTGGTGGGGTCATGGTCCAGAGGGAGGTAGGAAGAGGTGTCTGTGAGTTGGCGTTGAGCTTCTGCAAGGTAGAGGTCGGTACGCCATACAACAACAGCACCACCCTTGTCTGCAGGTTTGATGACCATGTCGGGGTTAGACCTGAGAGAACGGAGTGCCTCAAGTTCAGAGGGGGACAGGTTAGAGTGAGTGAGGGGGGCAGAGAAATTGAGACGACCAATGTCTCGCCGACAGTTTTCAATGAAGAGATCAAGAGCGGGTAAGAGGCCAGGGTGAGGGGTCCAGGTAGAGGGAGAATACTGGAGGCGGGTGAATGGGTCTGCTGGTCGGGGGGAGGACTCCTGGTCAAAGAAGTGAGCCCGGAGGCGGAGGCGACGGAAGAAGAGCTCAACGTCATGCCGAGCGCGAAATTCATTGAGGTGGGGGCGTAAGGGGATAAAACTGAGTCCTTTGCTGAGTACAGAACGCTCAGCATCAGAGAGGGGGAGGTCAGAGGGTATAGTGAATACACGGCAAGGGGTCAGATCAGAAGGGGTGGGGTCAGAGGGAAGTGAAGCGGAAGGAGGATCTGGAGGGGCATTAGTCCCCATCAGCTGCTGGAGCTTGCGTTCCTTAACACCTGAAAGGAAGAAAAAAAGTTTTTTGTTAATGCGTCGGATGAGACGTAAGATGAGATGAAACTGCAGAGTAGAACAGATTTGAGATAAGGTGAGACGGTGCTGCTGGAGAGAGAGGTCCAGTGTGTGCATATGGCGGCGCATAGCACTGAGTGTAGATCTCAGGATGCGGCGAGAGTAGCAGTCCGAGGAACGTTGTATTTCTCGGAGATACCTGTGATCCTGGGTGGTTTCAAAGCATGATGGGTGAAACTGCAGTTGGAATCCACGTGGAATCAGTCGGAGCCGGAGACAGTCACTGAGGAAGGAGATGTGGCTGTGAAAACGAGTTTTGGTAGATACCTTATCAAACACCAGGAGGGAAATAGAAAGCAATGAAGGTGAACAAGGTAAAAGAGACAAACGAAGTTTCCAGGTTCAATTCCTCAACTTTCGCAGGGATAGTTGGTTTGAACCATGGTGGCAGGAGCTCTTATCCTCTCTCCCCACAAGGTCACCCTCCCAAAAATGTATGCTCTCAAGCTAAGGATTTGAAATGCAGTGCCCAAGAGTATGATGGAGGCAGATTCAATCATGGCTTTCAAAAGGGAATTGGATAATTATCTGAAAAAAATTTGCAGGGCTATGGGGAAAAGGTGAGGAGAGTGGGACTAGGTGTGTTGACCTCATTCTGTGCTGTAATAATTAAAAATGAAAACTCTAGGTTATGAGTAAATGTTATATTTGTGGAGAAATGACCTGCATATGTACAAAAATGTATTCTTGAAATAGAGAACTTGCATTGCTATAGCACATTTCACGACCTCTGAATTCCTAAAGCATATTACAGCCAACAAAGTACTTTATGAAGTGTAGTCACTGTTGCAGGAAATGCCGCAGCCAATTTGCACACAGCAAACTCCCACAAGCAATAGTGTGATAATGACCAAGATAATCTGTTTGAGATGTTGGTTGAGGGGTAAATATTGGCCAGGACACTGGGGATAACTCCCCTGCTCTTCAAAATAGTGGCCAAAGGACCTTTTACGGGCCACCTTCAAGGAAAGATGGGACCTCGGTTTGACATCTCCTCTGAAAGACGGCTCCTCCAACAGTGCAGTACTCAATGACTACTGTATTGGAGTGTCAGCCTAGATTTTGTGCTCAAGTTTCTGGAACCCACAGCCCCTGACTTGGAGTCAAAAGTGCTATAGCTGACACCAATATACTACTACTTCGGTGAAAAATCTGAACAGTTTATAAAGGATAGCAAACAAATAATTTCTCTTCTCGTGTTTCTTCAGTTCTCTATTTGGGATGGGCAATTACATGGTAACTGAGGTAATAAAATATTTTAATATTGATAAATTAATGCATCCTGGCAATTCCTCACCATGCTCTTGTTAACATGATCTTAAGAGCCAACAACTCTGGTAGCTAGGGACTACAGCTTTAGCAGAATCTCAAAATTAATAGCTAAAACTATTCTCAACTGCATCCTAATTAAATGAAACGTTCAAAATGGAAGTAGTTGGTTGCAACACATTAGGTAAAGTTTTATAGTTTGAGACTGAAGTGACTGGGGCAATACAGAGGTTAATATTGATAGTAACTTCTGCTAAAGGCGATTCTAAGTGTTCAGTAGTCTTTGCAGAGTCCTAGTGGATTTTGGTTTCTTAAATATCTGGATTCTAGTATAGTGGCTCAATTTCAAAGTTTGCATATGCAACAGAAAGGAACATCAAGTCATACAGTACATGAGGCGGCCATTTGGTCCATTGTGTCTGTATCAGCTCTTTGAAAGAGCTATCCAGTTAGTTTCTCACTTCCTGGCTTTTTCTGCCTAGCCCTGCAAAGTTCTCCTTTTCCAATGTTTATCTACTTAGCTTTGAAAGTTACTATTTGAATCTGCTTCCACTGCCCTTTAAGGCAGTGCATTCCAGATCAACATTTGGAATAGTAGGGCAGTAGTTTTCCAACTTTTCTGTATGACGTAACCCTATTCTATCTTCCAAAAGACTATCAGCCACCCAAAGGAAAATACTGCAGTAACTGTACAGAATTTAAAAAAAATCAGTGCCCAGTATCATACATAACATGGAAGCAGATAAACTAATTCAGAAAAATCTAGAACCATGATGACTGGCAGGCCAATTTGAAAACCTATGAACAGTGGAAGGAAAAAAACCATTGATACATTCATGATCCAGTTATGTTATGTGGACTTGTATGGAGCATAAACACTGGCCGAGAACTGGGGACAATGTCTTCATCTGCCTAGGCCCTAAGCTCTGGAATTTTCTCCCTAAACTCCTTTGTGTCTTCCCTCCTTTTTAAGATGCTCCTAAAAACAAGCTTTTGGTCACCTGTCCTAATATGTGGCTTATGTCAACTTTGGTAGTGCTCCTGTGAAGCAATTGGGACATTTTACTATGCTAAAGGCATAATAGTGCAGGATATTGTTTTGTCAAATAGCTTGTTTCTGTGCTGTAAAATTCTACTTCTACATTGCTGGGTTTTTATAGCTTGGCCTGACAGCAACAGACTCAGTCCTGAACAGAGCAATCCACTGGTTCGTATGAGTCTGCTGAAACAAATGTAGGTAGTGACGCAGCATTCTGAACTGATGTACTGTGAAGTGATGCAAGTGTGGATTTGATGCCCCTTCTCAGCAAATTCTAATCTTAAGGTGGGGAAGTGTATCTAAATTCTATCTTTGGCAGAGAGCTGAGAGCAAGCTATTTAACCTACGCTTTCAGCTGAGGATTAATGCAGGGCATATGAAAGTCGAAGAGGGAAGAAAGAGGTTACAGCATATTTTCAGTTTTTAAACACCCAGCATTGCTACCGTTTGGCTATTCTGAGCATGTTGTAAACTGGGCTGTACTAATTTGAAGATGCACAATCTGGTTTGTACATGGTTGTTTAATAGCCTAAACTAGCCATGAAAGGGTAATCTAGGGGAAAATGATTGAGAAATTCTTAGCGCAGACTGATAGTCCCTAGAAGTATAAAAAAAAATGGATGAGGACTTTAATAACTGACACTCATTCTTGATAGCACAGTCAAGTAGCGAGACGGGGAAACTAGGGGGTGGGGGGCAGCGGGGATAAAAGCACAAGTTAAAATCACGATTTCATTTTCTTTTTGTCTCGGATACATACGGTCTCTACCAAAACTGCACAAAGAGAATCAGATTTGGTAACCATAGCTTTATCCTAACGCCAGCACCATAAAAGAGTGCTGAGTAAATCATTGAACAACTACCAAATGAGCGATTGAAATGTAAACTGTATTTCCCAAAATCGGTGGCTTGTGGGAGGGGAGCAGAGATATTATGGCCTCTGCAGCTATTTGGTGCAGTGTGCACAATCCACAGGGGAGGAGGATTATGTTTAGGCGTAAATTCTTCAAGCACTGCGTATACTCAGCTCCATTTAAAGGGGAAATACACTTGACTGGTCACTTATTTCTGAATGTTTATCAATGTCTTATCAGTTGTCACTTAGTTCTATTCTGCTTTTAAACTATTAAAGGCAGCCGGGAGTAACAGCTTAAGGTAACAAGCAACTGAAAGTAATTTTGATGCAGAAATTTAGTTAAAATCCTTTTGTCATCCCTCCTTTCCCATGACGCCTTGTCTGAAAGACCATTTTTCCTGTGTCCAGCTGGACAGTAAGTGCTTGCATTCGCAAGATTCTGCAAATTCAGTGGCAGGACAGGCGCTCCAATATCATTGTCCTCTCTGAGGCCAACATCCCCAGCATTGAGACTCTGGTTATGGCTAGTCAGTTACACTGAGCGGGCCACATCGCTTGCCTGACACAAGACTCCCAAAACAAGCTTTCTACTACAAACTCTGTCACGGCAAGACGCTACCAGGAGGGCAGAGGAAACGCTACAAGGATGTCCTTAAAGCCTCCCTGAACAAGATGTGACATCTCCACCGATTCGTGGGAATCTCTTGCCTGGGACCGCCCAAAATGGAGAAGCATCCACAACGGTGCCAGCCAGTTCGAACAACGTCAACATGCCCAGGCAGCGACCAAGTGCAAACAGCGAAGGAGCATTTGGAATTTCGAGAATCCCATTCACTGGCCTCACCAAACACCATCTGCCCCACCTGTGGCAGAGTGTGCAGATCCAGAATTCGACTGTTCAGTCACCTAAAGACCCACAACCCTGGAGTGGAAGAAAGTCATGCTCGTTCCTGAGGGACTGTCTAAGAAGAAGAAGTGCTTTCAGATATTTTAAGAGTTGGGGTGGAGGGTGGGAGGTGAGTGGCATTGAATGGATTTGGCCTTGTCTTCCTGTAAAGCACCCTGGGTGCTTCATTAGAGCTGTTATAGATAAATGTAAGATGTTCATCCTACATCCATGCATCCGCACATTCCAGAAAAGGTCCTAACCAGCAAACAGGAGTGGGGATTTTGGCTGATTTCTCCCCTTCCCATTCCTATCTTATGGGCACTGCAGTCAGTTGAAATTTCCTGACCGTCACTCCCATCAAGATCAACCCTTTTCAACAATCAAAACTTGGGCCTTCCTGATCAGCGTAGGCAACTTGCACAGTGAGCAGCACAGTGAGCATTACACTCACCATTAACTGTTCAGGTAACTACACTTTCCCCTTTGAATGTAGGTAAGCACGTGAGGATGAAAGGAATAGAAGGTTAACACAGATAAGCTGAGGGGAAGAGTGTTGGGAAAAAGCTTGTGTGGAGCATAAACATAGGCATAGACTAGTTAGGCTGAATGGCCTGTTTCTGTGCCAAAGTCTCAAGAGAGCTTTATACCACCATATTTTCAGCTGTATTTCTTTGTAAGTGTATAGTTTTTGACCCAAATTATATAGTTCACTGCCACATATGGTTATTTTCACTAAATATTTTACTTCTACCAAATACAGACAGTTAACCGTTTATTATTTAATAACCAAACCAGGTCAAACATGGACAAGGTAACCTCCTACTGATTACCACCTACCGCCCTCCCTCAGCTGATGACTCAGTACTCCTCCATGTTGAACACCACTTGGAGGAAGCACTGAGGGTGGCAAGGGCACAAAATGTACTCTGGATGGGGGACTTCAATGTCCATCACCAAGAATGGCTCAGTAGCACCACTACTGACCGAGCTGGCCGAGTCCTAAAGGACATAGCTGCTAGACTGGATCTGCGGCAGGTGGTGGGGGAACCAACACGAGGGAAAAACATACTTGACCTCATCCTCACCAATCTGCCTGCTGCAGATGCTTCTGTCCATGACTGTATTGGTAGGAGTGACCACCGCACAGTCCTTGTGGAGATGAAGTCCCGCCTTCACATTGAGGATACTGTCCATCCTGTTGTGTGGCACTATCACCATGCTAAATGGGATAGATTTCAAACAGATCGAGCAATGCAAAACTGGGCATCCATGAGGTGCTGTGGGCCATCAGCAGCAGCAGAATTGTACTCAGCCACAATCTGTAACCTCATGGCCCAGCATATCCCCCACTCTACCATTACCATCAAGCCAGGAGACCAACCCTAGTTCAATGAAGAGTGCAGGAGGGCATGCCAGGAGCAGCACCAGGCATACCTCAAAATGAGGTGTCAACCTGGTGAAGCTACAACACAGGACTATCTGCGTGCCAAACTGCGTAAGCAACATGCGATAGACAGAGTTAAGCGATCCCATAAACAACAGATCAGATCCAAGCTCTGCAGTCCTGCCACATCCAGCCGTGAATGGTGGTGGACAATTAAACAACTAACTGGAGGAGGTGGCTCCACAAATATCCCCATCCTCAATGATGGGGGAGCCCAGCACATTAGTGCGAAAGGTAAGGCTGAAGCATTTGCAACAATCTTCAGCCAGAAGTGCCGAGTTGATGATCCATCTCAGCCTCCTCCTGAAGTCCCCAGCATCACACATGCCAGACTTCAGCCAATTCGATTCACTCTGCGTGATATCAAGAAACAACTGAAGGCACTGTACACTGCAAAAGCTATGGGTCCTGACAATATTCCGGCAATAGTACCGAAGACCTGTGCTCCAGAACTTGCCGCGCCCCTAGCCAAGCTGCTCCAGTACAGCTACAACACTGGCATCTACCCTGCAATGTGAAAAATTGCCCAGGTATGTTCTGTACACAAAAAGCAAGACAAATCCAACCCGGCCAATTACAGCCCCATCAGCCTACTCTCTATCATCAGTAGAGTGATGGAAGGTGTCATCAACAGTGCCATCAAGCGCCACTTGCTTAGCAATGACCAGTGACGGTCAGTTTGGGTTCCGCCAGGGCCACTCAGCTCCTGACCTCATTACAGCCTTGGTTCAAACATGGACAAAAGGGCTGAACTCAAGAGGTGAGGTGAGAGTGACTGCCCTTGACATCAAGGCAGCATTTGACCGAGTATGGCATCAAGGAGCCCTAGCAAAACTGTCAATGGGAATCAGGGGGAAGCCCTCTGCTGGCTGGAGTCATACCTAGCGCAAAGGAAGATGGTTGTGGTTGTTGGAAGTCAATCATCTGAGCTCCAGGACATCACTGCAGGAGTTCCTCAGGGTAGTGTCCTAGGCCCAACCATCTTCAGCTGCTTCATCAATGACCTTCCTTCAATCATAAGGTCAGAAGTGGGGATGTTCGCGGATGATTGCACAATGTTCAGCACCATCTGTGACTCCTCAGATACTGAAGCAGTCTGTGTAGAAATGCAGCAAGACCTGGACAATATCCAGGCTTGGGCTGATAAGTGGCAAGTAACATTCGCGCCACACAAGTGCCAGGTAATGACCATCTCCAACAAGAGAGAATCTAACCATCTCCCCTTGACATTCAGCGGCATTACCATCGCTGAATCCCCCACTATCAACATCTTGGGGGGTTACCATTGACCAGAATAGGGGCAGCACAGTGGCGCAGTGATTAGCACCGCAGCCTCACAGCTCCAGCGACCCAGGTTCAATTCTGGGTACTGTCTGTGTGGAGTTTGCAAGTTCTCCCTGTGACTGCATGGGTTTCCTCCGGGTGCTCCGGTTTCCTCCCACATGCCAAAGACTAGCAGGTTGATAGGTTAATTGGCCATTATAAATTGCCCCTAGTATAGGTAGGTGGTAGGGAAATATAGGGACAGGTGGGGATGTGGTAGGAATATGGGATTAGTGTAGGATTAGTATAAATGGGTGGTTGATGGTCGGCACAGACTCGGTGGGCCAAAGGGCCTGTTTCAATGCTGTATTTCTAAACTAAACTAAACAGAAAGTGAACTGGAGTAGCCATATAAATACCGTGGCTACAAGAGCAGGTCAGAGGCTAGGAATCCTGAGGTGTGTAACTCACCTCTTGACTGCCCAAAGCCTGTCCACCATCTACAAGGCACAAGTCAGAAGTGTGATGGAATACTCTCCACTTGCCTGGATGGGTGCCGCTCCAACAACACTCAAGAAGCTCGACACCATCCAGAACAAAGCAGCCCACTTGATTGGCATCCCATCTACAAAATTCACTCCCTCCACCACCGACGAACAGTGGCAGCAGTGTGTACCATCTACAAGATGCACTGCAGCAATGCACCAAGGCTCCTTAGACAGCACCTTCCAAACCCGCGACCTCTACCAACTAGAAGGACAAGGGCAGCAAATGCAAGGGAACACCACCACCTGCAAGTTCGCCTTCAAGTCACACACCATCCTGACTTGGAACTATATCGCCGTTCCTTCACTGTCGCTGGGTCAAAATCCTGGAACTCCCTTCCTAACAGCACTGTGGGTATACCTACCCCAAATGGACTGCAGCGGTTCAAGAAGGCAGCTCACCACCACCTTCTCAAGGGCAATTAGGGATGGGCAATAAATGCTGGCCTGGCCAGCGTCGCCCACATCCCATGAATGAATTAAAAAAAACATTTGTGTCAGCTGTTGCTCTGTGATATGACTATTGCCTTTGAGTTCTGAGGTTATGGGCTCAGGGCTAACTCCAGAAGTTTGGGCACATAATCAAGACCGATGTCCATGTGCAGTACTGTAGGAGTGTTGCATTGTGGTATTTTGGATGAGATGTTAAACGCTCAGTCCGCAAGCAGGACCCTGAGGTTCCGGTTGCTGGCCATTTTAACACTCCCCACTGCTCTCATGCTCACATCTCTATCCTGGGCTTGCTGCAGTGTTCCAGTGAACATCAACGCAAGCCTGAAATTTGCATCTCATTTACCGATTAGGCACACTACAGCCTGCCAGACTGAACATTGAGCTCAATAATTTCAGAGCATGACGGGCCCCCCATTTTACTTTTATTTTTAGTTAATTTTTCTTTTATTCCTTTTTACATTTTTTACAATTTTTTTTTGTTTATTTACTTTGTTCAGTTTGCTTACCCACTGTTTTTTTTCATGTTTGTTCTTGCTGCTGTTCAATCTTCAGTCTATTAACACCCTATCTGTACTAATGCTTTGTCTTTCAACACACCATTAACATATTGTTTGCCTTTGCTCAATGACCTTTTGGTCAGCTGTGTGGCCTTGTCCAATCTACACCTTCTCCTTTGTTATCTCTTGCCCCACCCCCGCCTTACTTGCTTATAACCTTTTACATTTCTAATATTTGCCAGTTTTGAAGAAGGGTCACTGACCCGAAACGTTAACTCTGCTTCTCTTTCCACAGATGTTGCCAGACCTGCTGAGTGGTTCCTGCATTTCTTGTTTTTATTTCAGATTTCCAGCATCCGCAGTATTCTGCTTTTATGTTAAACGGGGGTCTGGCTTCCTGTTCAGGTGCACACAAAAATTTGCATGGCACTTGTTGAAGAACAGGAGAGTTCTCCCAGGTTGTTGGCCAATATTTATTCCTCAACCCAATTGGAGATGCTGTCTTTCAGATGAGACATTAACCTGATTTCCGTTTTCCTTCTCAGGTGAATGTAAAAGATACCATGGCACTATTTTAAAGAAGAGCAGGGAAGATATCCCTGGTTTCCTGGCCAAAATTTATTCAATTTGGGGGAGTGTGTAGTTGTGATAGGAGCAAACTATGTTACATCCTCATCAGCCAATTTCAAAGAGTTGAAAAACTAGCAGCAAATGGAACTTTTCCTCAAACTAGTGGAATTCCCCCTAGGATTTCCTTGTTCATAATGTGTTTAGCCAGAAGAAGATTTGCCTGTATACAACCCAATGTTGGAAGTGTTGTCACGTTGTGTGACATTTATTACAACAAGCAGAACGTTAGGTGCCTCATAGACCTAATCTAACTAAGTGTTGGTGAGATAAGTGAAGAAGGGTCACTGAACCGAAACGTTAACTCTGCTTCTCTCTCCACAGATGCTGCCAGACCTGCTGAGTATTTCCAGCATTTCTTGTTTTTATTTCTGATTTCCAGCATCCGCAGTATTTTGCTTTTATTTAAGTGTTGGTGAGACCAGTTTTGGCACAATTGTGTCATTAATTAGAAAATAAGAAACTGAATGGAGTCAAAGAGCAAAGTGATCTAGGGATACATTTTTTTCATTCATTCATGGGATGTGGGCATCACTGGCCAGGCCAGCATTTATTGCCCATCCCTAATTGCCCTTGAGAAGGTGGTGGTGAGCTGCCTTCTTGAACTGCTGCAGTCCATTTGGGGTAAGTATACCCACAGTACTGTTAGGAAGGGAGTTCCAGGATTTTGACCCAGCGACAGTGAAGGAACGGCGATATAGTTCCAAGTCAGGATGGTGTGTGACTTGGAGGGGAACTTGCAGGTGGTGGTGTTCCCATGTATTTTCTGCCCTTGTCCTTCTAGTTGGTAGAGGTCGCGGGTTTGGAAGGTGCTGTCTAAGGAGCCTTGGTGCATTGCTACAGTGCATCTTGTAGATGGTACACACTGCTGCCACTGTGTGTCGGTGGTGGAGGGACTGAATTTTGTAGATGGGGTGCCAATCAAGCGGGCTGCTTTGTTCTGGATGGTGTCGAGCTTCTTGAGTGTTGTTGGAGCTGCACCCATCCTGGCAAGTGGAGAGTATTCCATCACACCCCTGACTTGTGCCTTGTAGATGGTGGACAGGCTTTGGGGAGTCAGGAGGTGAGTTACTTGCCTCAGGATTCCTAGCCTCTGACCTGCTCTTGTAGCCACGGTATTTATATGGCTACTCCAGTTCAGTTTCTGGTCATTGGTAGCCCTTAGGATGTTGATAGTGGGGGATTCAGCGATGGTAATGCCATTGAATGTCAAGGGGAGACGGTTAGATTCTCTCTTGTTGGAGATGGTCATTGCCTGGCACTTGTGTGGCGCGAATGTTACTGGTGAACAAACCATAATCATAGAATCATAGAATGGTTACAGCCCAGATGAAGGCCATTCAGCCTGTCAGGTCTGTGCCAGCTCTCTGCAAGAGCAAACTTTGAGGGGGCACCATTAAAAGCAGCATCACAGGTCAGCTGCGATCACTAAAAGGGATTATCTTAACATCATGTGCTGTTTGTGGGGTCTTACTGTGCCCAAATTAGCTGCTGCCTTTCCTGCATTACAATCGGGACTGCACTTCAAAAGTACCTCATTGCCTGTAAAACACTTTGGAATGTACTGAGGTCGTGAATGTAAGAACGTAGAAAATAGGAGCCCTTGAACCTGCTCGTTCATGGCTGCAATGCCTCAATTCCACTTTCCTGCCCGTTCCAAATTTCTATTGGATCCCTGAGAAACCAAAAATTTGCCTATCTCAGCCTTGAATATACTCTGATGTAGACAATTCCAAAGGTTCACAATCCTGGAGTGAAGGAATTTCTCCTCATCTCAGTCCTAAATGATCGGCCCCTTATCCTGAGACTGTGTTCCCTGTTTTAGATTCCCCAGACTGGGGAGACAATATCTGAGTGTCCACCCTGTCAAGCCCCTTTAGAATCTTGTATGTTTCAATGAGGATTACCTCTCATCCTTCTAAACTCGAGAGTATGAGCCCAATTTACCCAGCCTCTTATCATAGTACAACCCTCTTTCCAACCCAACCTTTCCCAGGTTGTCACTGGGTCAATATCCGAGACTTTCCCACCATCACCTCAAAACCTGCAAGAGTTTAAGAAGTTCCATCAACTTTCTTGGCAATAAATATAACCTTGCCAGTGTCATCCACATCCCTAGAACACATAAAAACTAAAGCATCAAAAGGCAGCACGTGGAATGAGTTATTTTGAAGAGCAATTAATGTAAGCAAAAGGATGTTATGGCAGCAGCCATGCAAGCTGTTGGTGGGGCTGCCGAAGTGGCTTCCTGGGAGATCGACGGAGTTTTCCGAAACGGCTTAGGGCCGAACGCCCGAAGCCATTTGATCACCAGTGTCGGGAATTGCCGAAGCTGGTGTCGCCCCACCCCCACCCCCACCCTACCGAGGCCCGGAACTTGCCGAAGTTGCTGTTGCATCCGAACGACGGAAGTTGCCGAAGCTGTTCGGGTCCGTTCGTTTCCTTGCTGCAGAACGGTGACATCACCGCAGCGACCGGTAAAAAAGGCCGGAGCGAGCCCGGGTCGTTCGAGTCTGCAGCGATCACCAAGCCGCCAGTAGTCTCTGGTATGTGATATATTTATCGGGAAATATATTTAACAAGTTGACGAGTGAAAAATCGGCAAATAATCCATGGCAAGGCCGCATTTTTCATTTAAAATAGAACAATTTATTTTTACCTCAGTTTTAATTGTACGTGTATTTTGTTTAAAAAAATATAATAATGACCAAACTGAGGTAAAATATTCAAAAATATGTATATAAATATTTGGTTTTTTTTGGTGGGTATCGTAAAAGGGTTTCTGTTGAGGTCGATTTTGTTTTCGGGCGTTGACGCCTGTCTGAAGAGAGCGGAGGAATTTTTTATGTATGCATTTGGACTGTAATTATACAGTATTTATGATTGTTTTTGTTAACATAAACGTTTAAAAAGAATCAGAAGAACGTAAAATGTTGATATTTCCTCATACGACGCATTGTTATTCTGATATGTACAAAGATACTGGTAGAACACATTTTTTTTTTTAAAATGCTGTCAGATAGAGCTTTTCTCCGGTTTATTTTTTGGTGTTTTCTACCACAATGAACCTTAAAATGGCTGCGGGGGAGGGTTTCCTGCGGCTGTGACCGCAGCAAGGTCAGAGAAAATCATAACTTGGGAGAAAAATATATCTCAATTTTGGGAGGAATCAGTCCAGAGGTTGCTTTGGGCAAGAGCATTAGTCTCTGTCATTCAATGTTGGGTTTTACCCCAGGGAAGGGGAAAATGCATATTGTTTAAAAATACTCTCAAAAATAGGTTGAGAAATGAGGGCAGGTTGAGTGAATGAGGAATGCAGAACGTGACAGTAATAGATAGACTCTGTGAATTACCTGGGGACAAAAAAAAAAGCTGTACAGAAATAGCCAGCTGAAAGGTATTGAAATATTGGCATTTTGTTGACTATATGCATTCATTTTCAAAAACAAGAGAGAAAATTGATAGGCTATTTTTAGAAGATGGGGTGGGGAGGTAGATATCCAAAAGTGCTTTATTAAAATAATGCCATATTGCAGAAAACCAGGATTCAAAACATGGTTAATTTTATTCTATGGTAATTGACATTAGGTTGATGTGAAGACGGTTATTCATTATTATTCCATAGTAACAAGCTGTCAAGGCAATTTTAGCAACTGTTGCAGAACATAATGGTTAATTTTTCTCTGTGATTGGTTTTCTTTACAAACTGCCCCCAGTAACGTGTCCTGTTGGATCTTAAGTCTAGTATTACTGAAGGGAAACAGCTTTATTGTCATAGATCCTTTTGCAAAAATTGAGAACAGAAGGCTGGGAGGGGGGGCTGTGGATAATGAATTACTGTACAAATAATGTTCAAGAGTTGTGAAATTTTCATAGTTGATATACTTTTTTTTGTTAAATTGACTTCTGAATTTTTGTGTTTATTGTTCCAGTCTTTCTTGAATGGCTACATGTGAGGTGAATGCATTTAAATTCAGCTAAGGTTCCCCTTACAGTAAATAATACAATATTTTTTCAAAATGCTTTACATTATGTCACCATTTACTTTGTTCTCCTGGATTTTTTTATTGATTAAGCAAATTGTCATCAGTTTGTCATCCCTATTTATAGAGCTGTTTAAATTAACTAGTTGGAGATTCCACAGTGATCAGTTCTGAATATTATGAATCTAGTTGTTGTAATGCAATCATACCCGAGACCATGAGCCACTAATGTGTTAACCTAATTTTGAAGCATCATAGGTGGGTAGACTACTCTGATTAGATTTGGGAAGTTGTCGAAAATAAGAATGTAGAAGAAAAATAAGAGTTCAAACTGTTTTTTGTTCAATTCAATCATCAACTAGGAGACCTTCAAAAGAATTTGCTTTGCATTAATTAATGAACAAGGAGCACTTTCTTTTTAAAAAGCCGCATGTTCTTTATTAAAAAAAAAATTTCTTTTTTGAGTTGTTGATGCAGCCTGCGTGTAATCTAAAAAATGTTATCTCAAGTATGTAGGGAGGGGAATATTTTATAGTCAGGATGACAGTTACAGATTGTATAACGGTGAAAAGTCCAACTGGTGGTGTGTCAAGAATGTCGGCAGGTGATTATAAAATGCAAATCATAGTGCTGTAGATGTTTTGTCAATTTATGATTTTTAAACATAAAAGCTAATTTAAAAATAATGTACAGCCTATTAATTATGTAGTTTTCTGTTTCAGAATTAATGTCTTCTGCATCAGAATTTGGCACATTTTAACTCTATTTCAAATAATATACTAATATGATGTGGGATAAAGTTTGAAAAAAGCTATCTTGTATTGAAGGGGTTCTAATTGTTGTCTGAGTCCTTTTTTTTAAAAGTAAGAATATGCTTGTAGTCTAGAGTAATAGCTCTAAGATTTGATGAAGACTATAGAAGAAATAGTAGTGGATTAATTAATTGGAAGCTAGAAGCAAATTGTGCAGTAAATGTGTTTGGTATACTGCGTCACTGAAAGATTGTGCAGTGCACAAATGAGGTCAGGGTGGGGTTAGATTTTATTATAGCTCTGGTGGTAGGAAATAATTTTGAATATCCAAATTTTTTTTTCTGTTTATAAAAGCTCATAATGCAGTTTTTAACACCAGAACAACTGAAGAGAATTTTTTTAATGGAAGTACTTTTACTATAAACACATGTTGTACTGGACAGAGTTCATGGGAGAAATCAGAACTGAGCAAATCTATATTCCTAATTCAGATATAGAGGTGTGTGAAATGAGATGTGTCTATTTAAATACCAGTGACAATATTTCAAAATTTGAAGAGGGCAGTTGTTGTATTTTAAAGATGCAGTTCAGAAAGACGAACTCTATATAAAGTTTGGCAATGCAAAATTCGACAATAACTTTATTGGTGCAATATTTGACTTTTCAATAGGATTTGCTTTTGTCTGAATTCCTCTGCCATTATTTAGCATATATTGTATTTATCAAACAGCACCATCCGACATGGCGTCATTCCGCAAAACCAAACTGCAGGTATTGTTTGTGTGAAACATGTGCAGTGTAACTGCCTGCATTTACTTATTGATGTGTACTATATGTTGTAGCAGTAATTTGACTGAGTGCAATATATTGGATGATGCATGGTAGCATGTTTGACATTCACCAGTTTTCTTGATGTGACTGGCATAACTGATTTCATTAGTAATTTGGAACCACACTTTGGTCCCTATTTGCTGTTCGAACTTTCCTTCTGACTGTCTTTCCTTAACTATTTACTATTTGTGGCAGATAAATTCTCCATTGGAATTCGGTCCCCCTTGAGCTTTGGCAGCTGACTAATATATTTTTCAAATGGTCAGTTTCCATGTAACAGCAATGTGTCAGATTTCTTACTTGTAACAGAGTTCAACTTTACCAAAAGGCCTTAAATATGTTCAAAAAAGCTTATCTTTTAGTATGAGTTTCAATTTGTTTCATGTCTTGTGGATAATATAGAAGTTCCATTTAAGAATGAATTAAATTACCTTTTTATATGGAAGCATAGCCCCCACAGTCTAATGTGGCAGTTATTGGCTACTAATTTGTTTTAGCTTTTAGGACAAAAGATGGTCAGCTGGTATGTGTACTACTAATGAAATAAAGAAGGATCTATATTTAATCCTTGGTCTGTGCTGCGATTAAGTATCTCAGGAAAGAAGGGTGATTTAAAAAAAAAAATGGAGGATTTATTATCTCCAAAACATTCTTCTGATTCTGCGATCTGAAATCAATTCAAGGATACAGAACTAGACTGTTCAGTGGTAGTTGACATGGACTGACAGCATTCAGGAACTAAATGTTGTCTCCTGCCATGTAAAATAAATAGGATCACCGTCTGATTTATAGCATGTCATGCTAACTTTTAATCTTATTAGCGAAGGACTTGGACAAAATGCTGTCTACGTATGTGAGAGCAATTTAGTCAGTAGTGGAATATATTCCAGTCCACTGGGGCAGTCCCACACCCACTTGGCTTGATTAGTTTTAAGCTGTTGAGCCAATTTGCATTGTCAGTCTTCAAATTGAACAGTTTTTTAAATTCATATTTTTAATTTTTGAGAAAATATTTTATCACTGTCCTGTAGACAACAAAAGGCAGGTAGATGGTCTCCTCCCAGACTTCTATCCAAAGTTCCAATATTCAGGCCATACACCAAGAAACATGAATTATGATCCAGGCTGGACTGCCTTTTCTGGCTTTTGTTTTTCTTTTCTCCTCCCCTCAGTGGGAGGATGTTGCAGCCCCTGTACAGCTTACCCTTGGTTAACGTGGTTTGAAAAGAATGTGAGCATAATTGGAGAGGGAGATTGTGTCATCGTCCTCCCAACACTCTGTTCCCTTCTCCCTCACTTTCTCCTCTTCTCCTCACCCTTTTGAATTTTCCCCCCAGATCTATTTTTAGGTACTGTTATTATACTTGTGAACTTGATTTGACCTGAAGCAGGGAGGAACCTTAAATCCTTATGGAAGATCTTGTTGCAAGTGTTTTTAATCATTTTAAATAATGAAATTTCATGGAAATGCTATTCTGACCAATATTTGCATCTTATTGAAAATGGCAGAAATTTGCCAGTAACAGGATTATTAGTGGTTTAAGAGAATGGTGTTCACCTTAAGTGTGAAAGTGATACTTTTGAGCAGTGTTGTTCTAAGTGGATTTTTTTCTTTAGCGTGGAAAAAAAGTTGACTACTTTAAGAAGTCTTCGACACGCGGTCACAGGGAGAACTTGCAAACTCCGCACAGGCAGTACCCAGAATTGAACCCGGGTCGCTGGAGCTGTGAGACTGTGGTACTAACCACTGCGCCACTGTGCCGCCCATTATTGCTGTGTCATACCAGTCATTTTAGTGATAAAATGTGATTGTATGGTTTTATCTTTTTCTTCATTCTATTGTCAACCTTAATATAACCGTAATGAAGTCTTCTTTGTGGGAATGAAAAGATTTAAGATTGGAGCAAGATATTAAGGGGAACTGATAATTTCTCCCAATCTACCCTATTTTCTGCTGTTTGGGGAGTCTAGGACTAGGGGACATAACCTAAAAATTTGAACCAGCCCTTTCAGGAGTGAAATTAGGAAACACTTCAACTCTGTTTCACAGATGGCAGTTGATAGATTAATTGTTACTTTTAAATCTGAGATTGATAAGTCTTTGTTAACCAAAGGTATTACGGGATATGGGGTAAAGGCATGGAGTCAGGTTGCAGATCAGGCATGATCTCATTGAATGGTGAAATAAGTTTGAGGGGCTAAATGCTGCCTCCTGTTACAGCATTAATTACAGTATTGTACTGTCACCTATGGGGACTGGGTGGCTCAGTTGGCTACATGGCTAGTGTGTGTGTGGTTCAGAACAACGTCGACAGCGCAGGTTCAATCCCTATTCCGATCTGAGGAAGGCAATGGGAAACCACCTCATATACTCTCTTCCCTGGTCATGCTCATGTCTCCTGGGTGGAGAAAAAGAACAGAGGACCTGCCCTTGGGCAGACCACCATCACGGCATATGCTGGTTATCTGATTCATAGTCATAATAAATTAAAATAACCTTCTGATAATGAGGTTGGGAGAAGTAATTGTATTTTACTAAAATGATTGGTGTATCCTGGCTTTAGCTTTTAGTTGGAGTACTTTTGTAGTGTAATCTTTTTTTTTTATTTCCAAAATATACTTTATTCATAAAAATCTGTAAAAATTACATTGCCAAACAGTTTCCAAACAGCACCAAAAAATACAAATATTGCAAGGGAGATCAGTTTCCTTCAATACTGTCATGAGTTTCTTCCCAACCCTTCCGTTTCACAATTGTCATGTCAATTACAGTTTTACATTTACAGCAATTCAGAATATTAACGATACAGTTCAAGGGGTTTCCCATGGATCCAGCCCCTCAGTCCAGCTTGGTGGGGGAACCTTACACTGTGGTCTTTCCCCATTGAGCCTTTGCTGCGGCTGCCCCAAGCTTTAGTGCGTCCCTCAGCACGTAGTCCTGGACCTTGGAATGTGCCAGTCTGCAACATTCGGTGGTGGACAACTCTTTGCGCTGGAAGACCAGCAAGTTTCGGGCAGACCAAAGGGCGTCTTTCACCGAATTGATGGCCCTCCAGCAGCAGTTGATGTTTGTCTCGGTGTGCGTCCCTGGGAACAGCCCGTAGAGCACAGACTCCTGTGTTACAGAGCTGCTTGGGATGAACCTTGACAAAAACCACTGCATCTCTTTCCACACCTGCTTTGCAAAGGCACATTCCAGGAGGAGGTGGGCGACCGTCTCTTCCCAACGCGGGGGCACTGTGCGGAGGGGGCGAGACTTCGGGTGTGCATGAAGGATCTGACGGGGAGGGCCCTTCTCACCACCAGCCAAGCTACGTCTTGGTGCTTGTTTGAAAGTTCTGGTGATGTGTAATCATGCTGGGTGGAACCTTCTGGCAAGCAGCTGGTTTGTGTTATCAGGCTGGACCAGAATGGAATGGGAGTGGCTGATCTCCACACACTGCATGGTGTAATTTGCTGTTAATGTGTGGTATGCTGCAGTTGTCAACCAATTGGTTGGAATGCAGCATTTATTTGTGATGTGCATCAGCAAGTGGCCTGTTTTGACGTTAAAAGCAGAGGACTGTGTATTTTGGAGACTAGTTTCTGTAACGTTTTAGCTTTATTAAAGGATTATAGGTTCTAGGAAAGCTATTACAATAGCTTTTCATATTTATGGGTAGTGTAAAATGCTTTTTAAAGTTAATACTATATTTTTCAGATATGGGGAGAAAAGATATTTCAGGGCCTTCTGTTGGAACTGTCCTTTAAAGTCCATTTTGTAAAATGTCAGTGTTTCTATACACTACTTTGGAAAGAGGAAGAAAGGAGAGATATGTTTGATGTTGTAGCACTGACAGTGAGCATAATTTGTCATTTCAGCCATCTCTGCTGGGTTTAGCAATGCAGTACAAATCCTGCTTACATCAACTGATAGCAGAAATGCTGACTGGGAGCACTGTAGTGTAACTGTTTAAATACGCAAAACTTGTCCTGTAAAGGGGTTGCAATTTTTGTTTGCAGATATGCAATATAATGTATTCTAAAATAAAAAGAGAAACAAAAAAAAGATACAGTAAAAGCTTTGGTATCTGACACTTTACCAACCAGCAAGCTCTATTATCCTGAATTTCCAAAATCTCCCTAAACAAGTCTTGATTGTAGTAACTGGACATCTCCCAAAGCTTTCCTGGGCCGAGTTTTCCTGAGTGCGGTTGATTGTTCTCAGCATTAGTTA
Organism: Heterodontus francisci; assembly: GCF_036365525.1. Taxonomy (NCBI): domain Eukaryota; kingdom Metazoa; phylum Chordata; class Chondrichthyes; order Heterodontiformes; family Heterodontidae; genus Heterodontus; species Heterodontus francisci. The sequence continues at coordinate 7,108,339 of NC_090402.1, read as the reverse complement.
GTGATGCTACCGATAGTTATCTTAGCGTCATAGAGAGATACAGCACTGAAACAGGCCCTTCGGCCCACCGAGTCTGTGCTGACCATCAACCACCCATTTATACTAATCCTACATTAATCCCATATTCCCTACCACATCCCCTCCTACATTAATCCCATATTCCCTACCACATCCCCTCCTACATTAATCCCATATTCCCTACCATTCTCCTACCTACACTAGGGGCAATTTACAATGGCCAATCTTAGTGGCAGTGCAGTTGTGCATCTTCTTGTACTTTGTAATAATTTCTCTTAAAATTAAAACTATTGTAGTGTATTGCCTTGGTAAATACAACTCTTGGTTAACTAGAATTTTTGATTATCTGGCACCTCAGCTTCTACAGTAAATGAATAAGGTAACTTTTAAAATAACATAGCTTATAATGTGATGGTTTTGGAATAACTGGCAGCCTCATCTGCCTCACCCTGATGAGCAAACTTGAGACTGTGGAATTTATTATAAATAATAAATGTTGTGGAACACAGGGCTTAGTGAGAGAGAGGAACTGAAAGAAATCAGTATTAGTAGAGAAATAATGTTGGGGAAATTGATGGGCTTGAAGGCCGATAAGTCCCCAGGGCCTGATGGTATGCGTCCCTGAGTACTTAAGGAAGTGGCCCTAGAAATAGTGGATGCATTGGTGGTCATGTTCCAAGATTCTATAGACTCTGGAACAGTTCCTACACATTGGAGGGTAGCTAATGTAACCTAATTATTTAAAAAGGGAGGTAGAGAGAAAGCAGGGAATTATAGACCAGTCAGCCTGATGTCAGTAGTGGGGGAAATTCTAGAGTCCGTTATCAAAGATTTTATAGCAGAGCACTTGGAGAACAGTGGTAGAATCGGACAGAGTCAGCATGGCTTTACGAAAGGGAAATCATGTTTGACAAATCTACTAGAATTCTTCGAGGATGTAACCAGTAGAGTTGATGAGGGGGAGCCAGTGGATGTGGTTTATTTGGACTTTCAGAAGGCTTTTGACAAAGTCCCACATAAGAGATTAGCATGTAAAATTAAAGCGCATGGGATTGGGGGTAGTGTATTGCGATGGATAGAAAATTGGTTGGTAGACAGGAAACAAAGAGTAGGGATAAATGGGTCTTTTACCGAATGGCAGGCAGTGACTAGTGGGGTACTGCAGGGATCGGTGCTAGGACCCCAGCTATTCACAATATACATTTAATGATTTAGATGAGGGAACTAAATGTAATATCTCCAAATTTGCAGATGACAAAACTGGGTGGGTGGGTGGTGAGTTGTGAAGAGGATGCAGAGAGGCTTCAGGGTGATTTGGACAAGTTGAGTGAGTGGGCTAATGCATGGCAGATGCAATATAATATGGATAAATGTGAGGTTATCCACTTTGGTAGCAAAAACAGGAAGGCAGATTATTATCTGAAGGGCTATAAACAGAGAGGGGAATATGCAACAAGACCTGGGTGTTCTCGTACACCAGTCGCTGAAGGTAAGCATGCAGGTAAGTGAAAAAGGCAAATGGTATGTTGGCGTTCATAGCGAAAGGATTCAAGTACAGAAGCAGGGATGTCTTGCTTCAATTATACAGGGCCTTGGTGAGGCCACACCTGGAATATTGTGTGCAGTTTTGGTCTCTTTATCTGAGGAAGGATGTTCTTGCTATAGAGGGAGTGCAGTGAAGGTTTACCAGACTCATTCCTGGGATGGCAGGACTGACATATGAGGAGAGGTTGAGTCAGTTAGGATTATATTCGCTGGAGTTCAGAAGAGCGAGGGGGGGGGGGGGTGGGGTGGGGGATCTCATAGAAACTTATAAAATTCTAACAGGACTTTGACAGGGTAGATGAAGGAAGGATGTTCCCGATGGTGGGGGAGTCCAGAACCAGGGGTCATAGTCCAAGGATCCGGGGTAAACCTTTCAGGACTGAGGTGTGGAGAAATTTCTTCACCCAGAGAGTGGTGAGCCTGTGGAATTCACTATCACAGAAAGCGGTTGAGGCCAAAACATTGAATGTTTTCAAAAAGGGGTTAGATATAGCTCTTGGGTCTAAAGGGATCAAAGGGTATGGGGCAAAAGCTGGAACAGGCTACTGAGTGGATGGTCAGCCATGATCATAATGAATGGCGGAGCAGGCTCGAAGGGCCAAATGGCCTACTCCTGCTCCTATTTTCTATGTTTCTAAAAACAGAGTGCTGGAAATAAACAGCAGGGCCTGGTAGCATCTGTGGAGAAAGAAACCGAGTTAACATTTCAGGTCTGTGACCTTCCATTTATTTTAGTGGAATTTATTGCTGGCTGTCTCTCAGAACAAGTATACCCAATCTGCAATTTTCCACTTGCTCACATAAGTTATGTGGGGCCATATTTTTGTTTGCGGAGGGAAAACTGCCACAGGATCATTGCATGTAATGTTTGGCAAATGTTGTGACTAGTTCTGGGGGATTGTGAATCCAGTTTGTTGGCTCTTCTGAAAATTAAAAAAAAATATGAAATTGTACTGTCTTTAATCAAATAAGAATAGACTTCTGCGCACAATGACTAATGCTTCTGACTAGGCTTTACTGTATTGAATGGATTCAGATAGAAGATTAAGAACAACAAAGAGGGTTATCTGTTGCAATAGACATTAGGTTAAAAAGTGCTAAACTGCAGAACATGTAAACCAAAATGACAGCCTATTTCTGTATTCTGGAGGGATGGAGACTGCAGTACTAATTTCCATTCATCATGTTTCCTTTTTTAAAAATAGGGATAACATTTGGTACAGTAAATTATAGAATGGTTACAGCACAGATGGAGGCCGTTTGGCCTGTTGCATCCATGCTGGCTCTCTGCAGGAGCAACTCGTCTGGTCCCACTCCCCTACCTTTTCACTGTGGCCCTGCAAATCTTTTCTCTTCATATAATTATCCAATTCTCTTTTGAAGGCCTCGATTTGAAACTGCCTCCACCACACCCTCCGGCAGTGCATTCCAGATCCTAAGCACTTGCTGTGTTTATATAAAAAAAAAATGTTTTTCCTCATGTCGCCATTACTTTTTTTCCTAGTCACCTTAGATCGGTGTCCTCTGGTTCTGGATCCTTCTGCCAATGGGAACAGTTTCTCCGTATCTACTGTGTCCAGACCGCTCATGATTTTGAAAACCTGTATCAAATCGCCTCTTAATCTTTTCCAAGGAGAACAGTCCCAGCTTCACCAGTCTATTCACTTAACTGAAGTTCCTCATTTTTGGAACCATACTTATACATCTTTTCTGCCCCCTTGCTAATGTCTTCACAACCTTCCTGAAGTATGGTGACCAGGAATATCCCTTACTCTACCATTGCCATCAAGCCAGGGGATCAACCCTGGTTCAGTAGAGTGCAGGAGCGTATGCCAGGAGCACAACCGGGTATAATTAAAAATGAAGTGTCAACCTGGTGAAGTTACAACACAAGACTACCTGGATGCCAAACAGCAGAAGCAGCATGCAATAGATAAGCGATCCCACAACCCAACAGATCTGATCAAAGCTCTAGTCGTACCACATCCAGTCGTGAATGGTGGTGGCAATTAAACAACTAACTGGAGAAGGAGGCTCTACAAATATCCCCATCTTTAGTGATGGAGGAGCCCAGCACATCAGTGCAAAAGAAAAGGCTGAGGCATTTGCGACCATCTTCAGCCAGAAGTGCTGAGTGGAGGATCCATCTTGCCTCCTGCTGAGGTTCCCAGCATCACAGATGCCGTCTTCAGCTTAGTCAATTCATTCCACGTGTTATCAAGAAACGGCTGAAGGTACTGGATGCTGCAAAAGCTATGGGTCCTGAAAACATCCTGGCTGTGGTACTGAAGACATGTGCTGCAGAACTAGCTGCGCCCCTAGCCAAGCTGTTCTAGTACAGCTGCAACACTGGTATCTACCCGACAATGTGGAAAATTGCCCAGGTACGTCCTACAAAAAGCAGGACAAATCTAATCTGGCCAGCTACTGCCCCATCAATCTACTCCCCATCATCAGCAAAGTGATGGAAGGTGTCATCGACAGTGTTATCAAGTGCCGCTTAAACAGCAACGACCTGCTCACCGATGCACATTTTGGGTTCTGCCAGGGCCACTCTGCTCCAGACCTCCATTACAGCCATGGTCCAAACATGGACAAAAGAGCTGAACTCAAGGTGAGAGTGATTGTCCTTGATGCCATGTCAGCATTTGAGTGTGGCAGCAAGGAGCCCTAGCCAAATTGAAGTCAGTGGGAATTGGGGAAAACTTTCCACTGGTTGAAGTCATACCCAGCACAAAGGAAGATGGTTGTGGTTGTTGGAGGCCAATTTATCTCTGTCCCAAGACATTGCTGCAGTAGTTTCTCAGGGTAGTCTCCTAGGCCCAATCATCTTCAACTGCTTCATCAATGACCTCCTCTTCCTCATAAGGTCAGAAGTAGGGATTTTCACTACCATTCGCAACTACTCAGATAATGAAGCAGTCAATGTCTATATGCAGCAAGTCCTGGACAACATTCAGACGTGACTGATAAGTGGCAAGTAACATTCACGCCACACAAGTGCCAGGCAATGACCATCTCCAACAAGAGAGAATCTAACCATCTCCCTTGACATTCAACAGCATTACCAGCACTGAATCCCCCACTATCAACATCCTGGGGGGAGTTACCATTGACCAGAAACTGAACTGGAGCAGCCACATAAATACTGTGGCTACAAGAACAGGTCAGAGGCTGGGAATTCTGTGGTGAGTAACTCACACCTGTCTCTCCAAAGCCTGTCCACTATCTACAAGGCACAAGTCAGGAGTGTAATGGAATACACTCCACTTTCCTGGGAATGCGGCTTCAACAACACTCCGGAAGCTCAACACCATCCAGGACAAAGCAGCCTGCTTGATCAGCACCCTATCCACCACCTTTAAACATTCACTCCCTCCACCACCGACGAACTGTGGCAGCAGTGTGTACTATAACCCCTCTGACTAGAAATTGGGCCGTCCAGAATCTAGGGAGTCTCAAACTTTAACTATAAATTCCTTATTGCGGTGTGATTTGCTGTCAGTTAGCAGTGTGCAATGTAAATGCAACCTTAGATACTCCCCTTTGATCTGATCCTTTCACAAAAATAATTTTCCTAGTCTCCCAATTACAGTATTCAAAACTTTTCATATTGGCTGCTGAATTCTACATATTCTTCATGGTTGTGCAGTTTTAGGGGTGGGGAGGAAGCTCAACATGAACACCCCCAACTAAACATAATTATTCTGCTTTGTGGAAGTAGTCGAGATCTACCCATTTTCAGCTTTTCATTCAACTAAGTAGGAGCATTTAATGATGGTTCAGTTACTAGTGAACATTTGTAAGCCTCTGTGAAATGGCTGCACTTACTGATTTTTGCAGTTGTGTCATTGGTTAGCTGGCTGCTTTCGAGTATATTCTTGGGACAAGTATATCTGGAATCTAGAGCCCATCATTCTTAGTCTTGTGAAAGCTGCCATAGGATTTTGAATTTCAAAAGGCTTTTATTTTAATTGCTCTTTTTTTTCAATTTCCTCCCTCCTTTTACTCCTCTCACTGTCTGTTGCTGGGATATAGTTCCATGGGTGCTGGCAGTCCTCCAGTAATTTGCTCATTCTTCGTATGTCAGCCTGGAGGGCGAGTGTTAGCAGGCTACTTAACTGAGAAGGGAGAATAGATTGCAAAGTAGCACAAGATAGAATTGTCAACTATGAGGTAGTTATGTTCTAGCTACTGGTTAGATTTCTTGATTTGGATGCTTAATTATACAAGATTTGCCCTTTGCACTGAGAATTAACTTCGCTCTGCATACTGCTCATGGTTATGGAGAAATCTTGCCTGTGCTAATGATGCTTTCTGTTTGGAAAGGCAAAATAAATCATTGGGGAATGTAACTCCTTGACCATGTCATTTGCAACACACTGGTCATCAGCATATCTGCCTTGCTGACTGCCCTTGGAACATGGGAACGAAGAAGAAAAACTGCAGCAAACTAAAATAAAGCCATGCACTTAATATAAGTTTTAATATAAGTTTAAATGGATTGTTATAAACCAATAATTTTGACATACTATAAACTGAACTGCAGTTATTGAACAACTTTTACCCACCCTCTGCCTTTCCCTTTGGAATTACGGTACTGCTTTTAATTTATTGCCAAATGTTTATTACAGTAAGTTGTGCGCAGCAGTTTTTTTTTCATCAACTTGAATGAGGAAGAAAATAAGCGTTGATTAAAATGATTGTATTTCCAGACTAAAATTAAAATTTATCTAGGACTGAAAGAACACTGGTTAGTTCACAATTTTGGAACAGAAGCTTAAAATTGATGCATAGTCTCAACCACTGTTGAAGCACCCGTTTCTTATTTCTCAACATTTCAGTGTTTTGAGTTATAGTAAAAATATTGTTTTGAAATTTAAGTTTTCTCCCAAAAAATTTGATAATTTTTCGCCAATTTGCCCCCCCAAGACTATAACTGATATATCGAGACTAAAATGGGGGCACAATGTATTCTGAAGACTAATGCAGAGCATTAGCAACTAAAATTAAAATGAACAGTTAATCCTAGGATTAAGACATCACTTGTATGTGTTTTTTTTTTGGTAAGAAAGCTTGTACTGTACTATTGGTGACAGAATGTCAGATACCTTCAGGTGTCACTATTTTCATTACTCTAAGTCACGTCGCCTCTATCACGCCATAGGCGTGTTGTATAATAACAAGTAAGTTTGATCGTGTCTTCAAGTTACCAGTGAATTTGTCTAGGTAATAACAGTGACTATACTTCAAGAATAATTTATTGGTTGCACAGTGCACTGGAATGTTCTGAGATTATGAAAAGTGCTACTTAAATGCAAGTTTATTTGTTCTTTTAAACTATAACTCAGTCTCGCAGTTCTGCTGATGATAAATTCCTTAAGCATTTCTAAGAATGCTTTTAGGACAGCTGTACTAATTTGCTGCCTTGTAGTTTAGAGGCAGGCATTTTTGGTGCTTCAATCGCCAGTGTTGGAAAGTTGGTACCAAAAAGGTCTGAAGTGCATCAGTAATGATTGTCCATATTATAAGGCCTGTTTGCATGTCTGTGTGCTCATTAGCAACATCATGGCCCTGAAGCTTTGTCTACTTATGGAAGATCTTGAATTTCAATGCTTTCTATTTACGAATAATTTATCATAGTTTAAAGACTATGTACTGGCCCTTTTTGATTAGTATCAATATTGCTAGCAGAAATAGCTTTAATTACTGGAGTACAGAATCAAATGTTTAGTTTTAAAATATTAAGATGAATACACTTTATTTAAAATGAACAAGCTTTCTGAGTTAAATGTTTTCATAAGGATCAGTTGGCAATAAATCTAACGTTTGCTTTTATGCCTGTAACAGAAAATGGATTCCAGTGGAGTAAAAGTTCTAGATTCAGCAGATGACATCCAGGAAAGACGTCAGCAGGTGCTAGACAGGTATGAATTTCTTATTTTTACGTTCAGGGAATTGTATAGAGTTGTGGCAGATTGTACTTGAGTGGAAATGTACAATCCTCCAAATTTTAAAAATATTTTTTCATGGAATGTGGGAGTCGCTGGCAAGGCCAGCATTTGTTGCCCATCCCAGATTGCCTTTGACAACTGCGTGGTTTGCTAGCCATTTCAGAGGACAGTTGAGTCAACTACATTGCTGTGGGTCTGGATTCACATGTAGGCCAGACCAGGTAACGATAACAGATTTCCTTCCCTGAAGGACATTAGTGAACTAGATGGGTTTTTACGACAATCGATAGTTTCATGGCATCATTACTGAATCTAGCTTTCAATTCCAGATTTTTATTAATTAAATTCCACCAGCTGCTGTGGTGGGATTTGAAGCTGTGTCCCCAGGGCATTAGCCTGGGTCGCTGGATTACTAGTTCAGTGACTTTACCACTATGCCACCATCTCCCATTATCAACTGTACCACAGGGGTACAGGCCAGAATAGCTGATTAGGACCATGGCCAGAGCTGAGGGGGCCTGGTGACACCACTGCTGCAATTTCAGGCAGGTGGATGCTGAAGGTGCGTCTGAAATGATATGTGCACTTGCCTGAGCCATCTTAATGAGATATTGTCCCACTGACCCTGTAAACTCCAGTGGGATGATGCTGCAGGGCACCATTATCTGTAATTCCAGCAAATTTGAGACAGTAATATGGGGAATTTTGGATTCAGTGACTTTTCCTCGAGGGATATTTGTGTATAGAACTCATTTTGAATGAATTCTCAGAAAACTGTAGCAAGTAGCTCAAATTTTACACAAAAGCATGTTACAAGTACAAAATAAACTGGGATAGAAATTATTTTAGACCTGAATTGGGCATTGCGCACAAGAGTGCGCACCTGAGACGGGAGGCCTGCGAGAGACACCGGCAGCTCACTCATTTTAAAAAGATGAATTTTGGATTACTTGCTTCCCAAGCAGTGGCCTGAAGGTAAATCTTGGAAGTGGGGAGGGGTTGGAATGGCAGAGTAGGGTGGGGTGGGTGACTGAGTACTGTGGAGTCTGGGATACAATCCTGCTCTTCCTGGCTCTGCAGGAATTACTGAGTATTTACTTCACAGAATCTGGCCATTTCATCCAACTGGTCTATGCTGGTGTTTATGTTCCACATGAGCCTCCTCCCATTTAGCTTTCCCTTAAATGATTTGTGTTTGCCTCAAGTACTCCATTGTAGTATCAAGTTCCACAATCTAACCATTCTCTGTGATTAAAAACAAAAAGTTCTGGAAATACTCAGCACTAAAAAGCCAAAAAAAAGTATAGAGAGTGCAGGGGTGAAGTAAAAAAGGAAATTGGAAAAGCAAAGAGAGGACATGAAAAAATTATTGGCAGGTAAAATCAAGGAAAACCCAAAGATATTTTATCAGTACATTAAGAGCAAGAGGATAACTAAGGAAAGGATAGGGCCTATCAGAGATGTGCAAGGGAATTTGTGTACGGATGCAGAAGATGTGTGCAGGGTTCTTGATGAGATTTTTGTCTCTGTCTTCACAAAGGAGAGGGTTGATGTAGCCAGAGTAGTTGAAAAGGAGGAGTGTGAAATATTCGATACCATAAGCATAATGAGAGAGTAAGTACTAGAGGGTTTGATATCCTTGAAAGTGAATAAATCGCCAGGGCCGGATGGATTGCATCCCAGGTTGTCAAAGGAAGCCAGGAAGGAAACAGCGGATGCATTGAGGATCATCTTCAAATCCTCACTAGATACAGGAGAGGTACCAGACGATTGGAGGTCTGTGAATGTTGTACCATTGTTTATAAAGGGTGCGACGGATAGGCCAAATAATTATAGGCTGATCAGTCTGACCTCGGTGGTGGATAAATTGTTAGAATCTATTCTGAGGGACAGGATAAACTGCCACTTAGGCACGAATTAATCAGGGATAGTCAGCATGGATTTGTTAAGAGAAAGTCATGTCTTACTAACTTAATTGAGTTTTTTTTGAGGAACTAACAAGAAGGATTGATGAGGGTAGTGCAGTGGATGTGGTTTACATGGATTTTAGTAAGGCATTGGACAAGGTCCCACATGGCAGACTGGTCAGTAAAATGAAAACCCATGGGATACAGGGGAATGTGTCAAGGTTGGATCCAGAATTCTCTCAGTGAGAGGAAACAAAAGGGCAGTAGTCAATGGATGTTTTTGTGAATGGAAAGAAGTTTCCAGTGGTGTTCCAGAGGGCTCAGTGTTGGGTCCCTTGCTGTTCATGGTATATACTAATGATTTCGATATAAATGTGGGAGGTATTTTTGGGAAATTTGCTGATGATACAAAAATTGGCCGTGAAAAGGATAGATATAGACTCCAGAATGATATCAGTGGTTTGGTTGAGTGGGCGGAAAAATGGCAAATGGAATTCAATCCCGACAAGTGTGAGGTAGTGCATTTGGGGAGGGCAAATAAAATGAAGGAATACACAATAAACGGGAGGATATTGAGCAGGGTAGAAGAAGTGCATGTCTTGGAGTGCATGTCCACAGGTCCGTGAAGGTGTCAGGACAGGTAGATGGAAGTAGATGAAGAAGGTGATTGGTAGAAGGATTAGAGGAAACATGAGGAAAAACTTTTTCATCCAGAGGGTGGTGGGTGTCTGGAATTCACTGCCAGGAACGGTGGGGGAGGCAGAAACCCTCAATTCTTTTAAAAGGTACCTGGACATGCACCTGAAATGCTGTAACAGGCAAGGCTATAGACCAGGTGCTGGAAGGTGGGATTAGATTGGCGGCTAGTTTTTTTTCAGCCGGCATGGACATGACAGGCTGAATGGCCTCCTTCCTTGCCATAATTTTTCTATAGTTCTATGTCTGGCAGCATCTGTGGAGAGAGAAACAGTTAACGTTTCAGGTCTGTGACCTTTCATCAGAACTAGCAAAGGTTAGAAATGTAATAGGTTTTGAGCAAATCAAAGGGTGGTGGTGGGGTGGGGGGGGAAAGAAGAACAAAAGGGAAGGTCTGTGATAGGGCAGAGGACAAGAAAGATTAAATGACAAAGATGTCATGGAACCAAAAGTAAAGGGAGTAGTAATAACTGTTCTCTGTGTGAAGAAGTTTCTCCTGAATGCTTATTAATCTAGTTGTGACTATGGTCTATTTATATCCCTCAAGTGGAAAGATCATCTGCTCTATTGAACCTTTTTTTAATTCGAAAGACCTTTATTGGGGAATGTTTTTTTAAAAAAAAATTATCTAACCATTCTATGGCAGCTGCTGAAGAATCCTGAGCCTTGGTCCTGTCTGCGATATTCAATTTAGTAGAAGGTGTTGCAGCCTAGGTGGGAGAAACGTACTGTCTTTTCTAGTCCCACTTCTCCATAGGTCACAACATACATTTTTAAAATGTTTGCCCAGTTACCAATGCAGCCAATCGTATACTATATTCTTTATCCCAGAATAAAATACACCAACCAGGTTTCTTTATTAAACAACAAAATTATCAAATGATTATTAAAAACAAGACTTATCCAGTAACGAAGAAAAGCATTAACGCACAGATTGAAATATGAAAGTTCCTTTTTTTAAATCCCCGCCCCCCACCCTCACACAAGCGCACACAGAAAAAAATAAAGAAATTCTCGCTGCAGAGTTCTGTAACAAAAAAAAATACTTTGGCCAAATACTTGTTCATTCTTGAAGAGGTAAAAAAGAAGATATGGAAAGATGTCATTTGCCCCTCTTTGGTCTGGCTTCCGGTACACATAGCCAGGTCACTGGGATCTTTTCTGGAGCAGTTCTTTTTAGGCAGCATCAAGAATTAATCTGGCAGGTTTTTTTCAGCTTCTCAGGATAAATGTGACATCACGGGTTTTTGTTATCACACTGAATACGCAGGGTTTTTTTCAGCGACAGGAGGAAAGAGATGGGTGTTTCTTCCTTGGCAGGCTGATCTTCAACTGTCTTCAGTTGGGGTGTGAACTGTTTTGAACTAAAAACAATATCCAAACCCCAAACAGAAAGTCAACTTCCTGACCTCCATTAAACCTTTGATGTGTGGCTTCTCTGTAAACATCCCCCCCCCCCCCACCTCCTTAGACCAAGGGTTCCTGTTGTTTCTTTATCTCAAGGCAGGTGATCGCCAGTAAAAATTGTTTTTAGCACTCTTTGATTCTTCCAGTAATTGTTTTCACAGTCAAGTGTCATTTCAGTGACCAGTGAAAAAAAACAAAGTCCAGCATTTCATTAGACTGCCAAATGAATCCATTTCCACAGTTTAAATGAGTCCTTTAAAAACATTTTTTATTTAAAATAGAAGCACTCTCAACAAAGGTTAGAGCCTCATTTATATAGCAAGGGACTTAACACCTGTATCAGGCAGTCCTGGGTTGCCTGAAAAATGGCACAACCCAATATCTGGTCAGATATATTTCAAGCATCCTTTGTGCATGGGACGTTGGTTCCTGAAATTGCCCCTTGTTGCGCGAGTTTTACAGGTTTAAAAAGGGACACGACAAAATAATTTCTACCCCATTTACAATCATCTGACGCTGATTCTGACAGTTGATTTTATTAGTTTTTTGGTTTGGCATTTTGAATGGGATTCTAATTGGAAGTAAAGTATCTTGATGTGAGGAAGAATGGAACATTAGTTACTAAGCTGATAATATTCTTTGTCTATGCATACCAGGTACCGGAGGTTCAAGGAGCTCTCCCTTCTGAGACGGCAGAAGCTAGATGATTCTTTCAGCTTTCAGTGTTTCCGCCGTGATGCAGATGAATTGGAGAAATGGATTCAGGAGAAACTGCAAATTGCATCTGATGAGAGTTACAAGGATCCCAGCAATCTGCAGGTGCGTGATGTTCTACGCCTCTGACCATTTGTATGTCTGTTTCAGCTTTATGATGGACTGCAACTTTCTAACATAGTATTCACTTTCACATATTTTTTTTTTCCTTTTGCTTTTTCATTTATTCAGCATCAATTTGAATTATATTTGTATTGTTTCAGAATGAAATGACCTTGCTCAAGTTAGTAGTTTGGATTGTTCTTTGATTTAAATATCTAATTCTTTATGTACGGGATAATTATTTTACGCTGAGCTATCTGTGTACCCTTTTCGTTATAGTTTCGTCTGTTTTCTCCCCCATTTTCCTCTTCTATTTCTGAAGACGGTGACTTGTATTAAGATGCAGCTCCATGGATCCCTCAACCTGGCCTTGCCTAATGTTCACACTGACACCTTTTCCAGTGGAGTATCCTAAAGGGGAGAGTTTAGTATTCCAATTAAGGACTCTTGGTGCATGCACCAGTAGTACTTATCGGGAAAATCCCCAAACATTGCATTCATTTTAATTAATGGAAAATTACAGTCTGGGTTGTGCAGTTTCCTGATATGTACTCCTGCAAAATGTATCCGTGTCAACTGAGGACCGCATCAGATCTGGCTGTAATGTTCTCCATGATCAATCATTTTCTATTGTCGTATATGAAGAATGATCTTTTGAGTGAAAATGCTGTTGATGTCCCGAACTGTAGCCCAGCAAGAGTTGGTATCTTCAGAAAAGGAGTGACGAAAATTGTAAAAAGTCAAACTTGATGGTGTTTTATTTTTCCAGGGTAAGCTGCAGAAGCACCAGGCATTTGAGGCTGAAGTACAAGCCAATGCCGGTGCCATAATCAAACTTGATGAGTTTGGCAACAGAATGATAACAGATGGGCATTTTTCAACGGAAACTATCCGAGTAAGTGGCTGCTGTCTTGCATAGTTTTATGATCCTTTGTCATGCCAATCAGAAATTTAACCCTTGTTGTTGACTTTTAGTCCTTCACGCCCTACCGGACTACGCAACGACCTATTGTAACCACAGTACAAATTGGTACTCACATGGAAGTAGGTGTATAATTGCTGTGTAGTGCAGTGGGTTTGTTTGAATTTCTCTCCTTGGGATGAGTTGAAAATGCACCTTGTGTTTTGCCTTTCATTATTGACTATCTTTAAACTACTCCACAACTGAAATTAGTGTCACTCTGTTATCAGCTGGTGGGGGTCTGATTTACAGTAGTCCTGAGTTGTGTAGCACTGTTACCCACTCACTTCAGTATAGCACTCCCTAAGTAGTGTCGGAGCTGCTATCTTTTGGCTGAGATGTTCAATCGAGGTCCAATCTGCTCTCTTAAGTGGACGTATAAGATGACTGTGAAGAATAGTGGAATTCTCCTGGTGCCCTGGCTTATATATATTGCTGAACCAGCAGTTAAAGACATATGATCTGGTCATTTATTTAATTGCTGCCTGTTGGGATCTTGCTGTGTGTAAATTGGCTATTGTGTTAACTACATTACAACAGTGACGACACTTCAGAAGTACTCCATTGGCTATGAAGCACTTTGGGATGTCCTGAGTTTGTGAAAAACACTATATAAATGCAAGTCTTTCTTTCTTCAATGTTATGTATAGCGGGTGGCCATATAACCACCCCCATCAGCTTGATTTTATGTCATACAATTACCCTTCTGACTGGAGCATTTCAGCATCGTTCTGTCTGCCAGTTAATTTCCTCAGTGATATTTGTGAAACGTATTCTTAACTAAAATGGGTCGGGAAACCTGTGTAAACTGTGAACTTCATGTTTGACCACCTTTTGCGTTTCTGTGTCTGTCTTGAATGAGTTTTAATACAGACTTAAAAATAGAAACTTCTGGTTTAAAATGTGTGGTGCGGTTACAGGAAGCTTTGGTTTCCTTTTCAGAGGAACCAGCAATTCAAGGTTGTTTCCTTCTTTTGTTTCACAACTGCATGCTTCCTTGAAAGGATGTATACTTTTACTTATCCTTTGCTTTTGAAAAGTGAAGGCCAAGGGTTGACCTAATAAAGGTCTTTAACATTATGATAGGTTTTCATAGAGTAAACACAGAGTGTGTTTCCACTTCTAGGGAAGACTACTCTAGAAAACTAGAGGCTATCCATTATAAGATAGTCACCAAGAAATCAAATAGGGAATTCAGAACAAACTTGTGGAATGTAGAACTCGTTACCATAGAAAGTAGTTGAGGTGAATAGATGCATTTAAGGGAAAACTAGATAGGTGAATGAAGGAGAAGGAAATAGAGGATTAAGCTGATAAGAGTTAGATGAGGAAGGGATGGGTAGTGGCTCGAATGGAGCATAAATGCTGGAATGGACTGGTTGGGCCAAATGGCCTGTTTCTGTGCTGTATATTCATGCAATTCTATATTAGAACTTGACCTCGTGGTATGATATTTTTTTTTTTCTGAGGTAATCCTGCATTACTTATTAGCAATGGGCTAGCTACAGTTGTATGCAGAATATCAGATGGTATGGAAGTGTTAATTATAGAATTGTTTCAATATGCACTGTACCTATAACAGTGGAAAACTGAGCTTTATAATGTGGTGGTGTTGCACATTGTAAAAGCCTGACACCATTTGGCATTTTGTTGAGTTCTTCTGTACTCTGTCATGCCATAATGAAGCTTTTTTTTTTGTACTTTTATTTCTTTAAATCTTTCTTTCAAGACTCGACTAGAGGAGCTCCATCAACTATGGGCGCGTTTGCTGGAGAAAATGAGGGAGAAGGGGATCCGACTCCTACAGACGCAGAAGCTTGTGCAATATCAGCGAGAGTGTGATGATGTCATGGATTGGATCAATGATAAGGTCAGTTATTTGTTTCTGAGGTAAGGATTGAAGTTTGTTAGTATATTGTACTTGTGTGGGATCGGGAGAAGGTGGAGTTGGGTGCCATAATGGAAAAATATATGATAATTCTTCCATACACTTTTATTTTCTCTGCAGTAAAAATAACAAAGCCACCAAGCCAGTATCTGTACACATCGGTACGTTTAGTTTATTCGGCATACTCCAGGATAAAGAATGTATCCTGCTTAAATACTCATTTGAAAAATAACTTGTACACTTAAAGTTTATGGAAGGGTGTGTTTTTTTATTCATTCATGGGATGTGGATGTCACTGGTAATGCCAAAATTTATTGCCCGTTCCTAATTTGTGTTTTTCTTGATTTCAGTTGGTAGCACTCTCACCTCCCTGAGTCATAAGGTTCTGGGTTCAAGTCCTACTCAAGGACTTGAAAACAAAAATCAAGACTGACACTCCAGTGCAGTACTGAGAGAATGCTGCACTGTCAGAGGTGCTGTCTTTCAAATGAGACGTTAAACCAAGGCCCTGTCTGCCCTCTCGGGTGGATGTAAAAAAAAAAAATCCCGTGGCACTATTTTGAAGAAGAGTGGGAAAGTTATCCCTGGTTTCCTGGCCAATATTTATCCCTCCAATCTACATCACAAAAACAGATATCTGATCATTATCACATTGTTTGTGGCAGCTTGCTGTGCACAAATTGGTGCCACGTTTCCTACCTTACAACAGTGATTATACTTCAAAAGTATTTCATTGGCTGTAAAGCACTTTAAGATGGTTGTGAAAGGCGCTATATAGATGCCAATCCTTTTTTTTTCCTAATGAGTAGGTGGTGGTGAGCTGCCTTTTTGACAACTGAGGTGATTTTGGGGGGGCAATTAAGAGTCAACCACATTGCTATGGTTCTGGAATAGAGCATGGCTACCCGACCCGGACCCGACGACATGTGTCGGGTTTGGGTCAGGCTGCTTTTCCGGGTCCGGCATTCGGGGTTGGTTTGAGCCAGGTCGGACACACTGACAGCCAGGACGTCAAGGCAGGAAACACTCCACACTAGTCTGCAGTGAGCGATTCCATCCAAGCTAGAGCACAACCTCTTCAATAAAGTTCATTATATTCCAATGGTCGGGTCGGGCGCAGGAAACAATGAAGGGACTGGGGCCGGGTCAGGCTCAGGTTGGATGTGGTTCTGTCGGGCTCTAGTTTCATTTGCAGACCCGAGCAGGCCTTTATTCTGGAATCATATATAGGCAGACAGGTAAGGATGGCAGACTTCCTTCCCTAAAGAACATAGTGAACCAGATGTGTTTTCACAATAATGCAGTAGTTACATGGTCACCATTACATTATAGCAGCTTTTTATTCCAGATTTATTCAATTAACTGAATTTAAATTTTCCAGCTGCCATAGTGGGATTTGAGTCCTGTTTCTGGATCATTCGTCCAGGCCTCTGCATTGCTAATCTAGCAACCTAACCATTATACTACTGTTCCAGATAATAGGAGGCCACTGATTGGAAATGTGTTTTGTGGGGTGGGGGGGAGGAAGGAGGTGGATGGAGTTTAACTTCCAAAGTTTTTTCCAGGTGACTGCCTGTAAATGGGATTATTGCAAAGCCTTCTTGGTTAGTTTTATTTTTAAATGACAAGTGCTAGCATGGAAATTGAAATGTTTCATGTTTAGTCTGCCTGTCCGAAAAAGGTTGGTATTGGCACCCTCAGTTTTGCATCTTGAGGTTCAAGCATTTAAATTATTTTGTGAACTTAATCATTTTGGGGCAAGATCAGCACAAAAAAGTTCAATCTGTTCTGTGTTGTTAATGAGTATCACAGGGTTAGGGAGAGGGATAGCTTTACTATGGACAAAGTTCCAAACTAACATCTACTAAACCAGATTACCCTTCATAGCCCCTGAGGGAGCATTGCTCCATCATGTGCTGCTGCTGTTTCTCCTCCATCACAAAAGAGTGGTGTGCCCACACAAAAAGCCATTCTTACTCCTGAGATGCCCTGATTACAAGTGCAGAGGTCCAAAAATCTTCTAGTGGCTAACCCTGTAAGAGGCAGTTAAAGCAAATGCAAAGAAAGGTACAAAAGCATTTACAAGTTGTAGAAATCATAGAATCTTGGAGCATAGAAGGGGTCCACTCAGCCCATCATGTCCATGCTGGCTCTTTGAAAGGGCTATCCAATTAGGCCCACTCCCCTGATTTTTTTTTTTCCCCATGACCTTGCAATTCTTCTCTGCAAATTATCCAAATTACTGAATAATGTTTGTGCACGTACCTTTCTATCACCTGTTTTACCCCTTCTAAGTGCCACCTGAAGACCTCGGTAATGAAAGATAGATGCTTCTCATATTGTTCCGAAAAGTCATAAGACTGAGGTAGCACTGGTCTCATGGCAGCTACTTCTGGCTGACGACATCTCTGGAGGTTGTTCCTGGGCAACTTGGACTTATTTCCCATATCCCACTGGTATGGTGCCCTGAAAGGAAAGGCCTGTCATATGCTGCCATCCTGAGAGATGGCAGTATTGGGCAGGTGCACTCCAGCTTATTCCACTGGGCCCTGGATATGTGGCCCCATTGATCAGTAGCACGGTTGGTCTAATGCTGCCCTTAACCAGAGTGCAGTGTGAAACGTTAGTTGTGGAAGTGTTGATTTTAAAAGGGTGAGGAATGTTCTAGTGCCCAGGGTGGATAGGATAGCATTCCCTGTGTGTTATATTGCCAGCTCTGCTGAGTTCTGCAGTCCTGGGATTCAGGAAATTGGCATACTTGTCTTTTTAAAGGATATGCAGAAGTTTCCAGTTAATCTTTTTTTTATTCGTTTCTGGGATGTAAGTATCGCTGGCAAGGCCAACATTTATTGCCCATCCCTAATTGCCCTCGAAGATGATGATGAGCCATCCTTTTGAATCGCTGCAGTCCACGTGGTGTAGCTATTCCCAGTTGCACCTATTTTACATGGGTTTTACATTAATAAGAGGACCGAGAATGCAAATGAGCAGACCCAGGAAGCCCATGTTTAACTCCCTTTGCAGATTGATTTGTTTTTTTTTGTAAAGAGACAACAACTGTATAATTCATTTCAAGGAGATTCCAGGCCCGTATTTTGAATGCACTTTGTAAGTTACAGTTGCAAGGGGAAGAGTTTGTTTATAACAAAATAGCTGGGATTTTACAAAGCTCCTGACGTCAGCGGCGGCCAGCACTCGCGCGCCTTCACTTTCCCGTCTGGGGAAAGCAGGCGCTGCAGTGGTGGGTAAGGGGTAACTTAAGATTTTTCGTGCGGGGGATGGGGGGACGGGATTAAATTTACATAATCAGTGTTGGGGATGGTGGGAAGGGGTGACTTGTGCACTTTGTTCAGTTTTGGGGGGTGGGGGAAAGAGGTCAAGTGTGGGGGGTGGCGGGGAAGAGGGCAAATAATGAATTTTATTGATTATTGGAAGGTGGGAAAGGGGCAGCAGATTTTTAATCAGTACAGTGGGGGGGGGAGGGGAGGAGTATAATTTAAATTAGCCGGCAGGGCTTTAAAAGTGGCGGCAGTGCCTACGCACAGGCAGCTGATGCCATTGCAGGCATTGGAGAGCCAGCCCCCCTCCATGTGAGTGGGGTGGGGGGGCCCAACCGGCATTTTATTGTGGGGCCACTACGAGGAAGATCGCAGCGGCATGGCCATTTTTTTTCGCCCGCTGCCACTCCTGGCGACGGGTGCATAAAATCCAGCCCACTGTTGATATTATTCCTGTAGTGATGGGGACATTGAGGTGCAACCATGGCCCCAGTCTTGTATTTATTTCTGTGCTCCAAATTGAGCTATTTCAGTAAATACAGATGGCAAAATGTAAACACACAACTTTCTATAAATAGAATTTATTCGCTTTATTGCTAAGGTATTTAATTTCCTCTGGTAATGTGCTGGTTAGCACATTTGCTATTGTAACCTACTTAATAGCTTTTGTACTTATTACGGCTGTTTGTTTTAAACTAATTTCACACAGATGCATTAGCTTGTGCGTTTAGAAACAGGAAATTGAACTCGTAGAGTCAAAACTATTAATCAGAATATCGTGGCCATTGATTCGTGTTTAGTATTTTGTTATGCTTGATATGTTGAAGCAAAACTTAATGTGTAGAGTAACTTGTAGCATTGTGTACTTGAACAACAATATCATTGCTGCACTTGAGCTTCATAAACACGTTTTTTTCGTAAGCAAGCTCTCTAGGGCTATTCTGTTCACTTCAAATGTTGGTTTTGGCATCTGAGAGAAGTTCCTTTTGGTAAGTCACACAAGTACCCTTATAGCTAGCACAGATCTGTACAGCTGACCTTTTGGCTGTCTCTTCTTGAGAGTTAGAAGTTATGCCTAAACTTCAATTAGAAGGGAAAGCCAAGCAAACCACCTAGCTTATAATTTTAAAACTAGGATCAGATATTAGCATTTTTAATTAATAGATTTGAGACCATTTTGGTGAGATTTTTTTTTTGTGGTGCTTAATAATTTTATTGATGGCCTTGGAAAACATTTTTCAATATTTTAAAAAAAAAAGTGTTCTGGTTAATTTGATCAACATCTAAAATTGAATTTCCATTTTTATCTATATTTAGGAGGCTATTGTGACATCAGAAGAAGTTGGCCAGGACTTGGAGCATGTGGAGGTTTTGCAGAAGAAATTTGAGGAATTCCAAACTGATCTTGCCGCTCATGAGGAGCGTGTTAATGAAGTTAATCAGCTGGCTGGAAAACTTGAACAGGTTAGAGCCTTTTGACTGCATTCACAATACATCTATAGTGTTGCTGGTGCACTACAATTTTGGATTAAAATCCCATCTGACTAAAGCAAGGCCAGTGGGTGATCCCCATTTGGATACTGCATTAAGTTTTTTTTTTAACTCGTTCATGGGGTGTGGGCATTTCTGCCATTTATTGCCCATTCCAAATTGCCCTTGAATTACATGGTGAATATAACTGAGTGGCTTGCTTGGACATTTTAGAGGGCAGTTACAAGTGAATCACATTGCTGTGGGTGTGGAGAGACAAGGTAAGGACAGCAGATTTCCTTCTTTAAAGGGCATTAAAGACCAGAGGTTCTTGCAACAATCCAGTAGTTTCATGGTCACCATTACTAATACTAGCTTTTTTTAAAATTCCAGATTTACTTAATGAATTGAATTTCAATTCCCCAGCTGCCATGGTGGGATTTGAACTCATACTTCCAAATCATTAGTATAGGCCTCTGAATTACTAGTCTAGTAACAAATTTCTCTGCAGCACCTGTGGAAGAGCCTGTCACTCCAGAATTGGCCTTTATAGCCACTCCAGGCGCTGCTTCACAAACCACTGACCACCTCCAGGCGCGTATCCATTGTCTCTCGAGATAAGGAGGCCCAAAAGATGCTTTAAGTGCAATGTCAAACTAGGTTTATAAACAGTTCATTACACTTTATAAACTTAGAGCTTTTTAAAAAAAATAAATAAGCTGGTGGTGTGGACAAGCCTCTGAATGCAGTTGTTGGTTTAAAAATTTAGTTGCTGATCTTACTCTCTGAACTGCAACCAGGCTGCATAGGAATTTTTTTTTGTTCATTTTCATGGGATGTGGGCATCGCTGGCAATGGCAGCATTTGTTGCCCATTCCTAATTGCCCTTGAGAAAGTGGCGGTAAGCTGCATTCTTGAACCGCTGCAGTCCATCTGCTGCGGGTACACCCACAGTGCTGTTAGGGAGGGTGTTCCAGGATTTTGATCCAATAACAGTGAAGGAATGGCGATTATATTTCCAAGTCTGGATGGTATGTGGCTTGGAGGGGAGCTTGCAGATGGTGGTGTTCCCATAGGTCTGCTGCCCTCGTCCTTCTAGGTGGAAGAGGTTGCGGGTTTGGAAGTTGCTGTTGAAGGAGGCTTGGTGAGTAGTTGCAGCGCAGCTTGTATATGGTACATGCTGCTGCCACTGTGCGCCGATGGTGAAGGGAGTGAATGTTTAAGGTGGTGGATGGGGTGCCGATCAAGTGGTCTGCTTTGTCGTGGATGGTGTCAAGCTTCCTGAGTATTGTTGGAGCTGCATCCAGGCAAGTGAAGAGTATTCCATCACGTTCCTGACTTGTGCCTTGTAGATGGTGGACAGGCCTTGGGGAGGTAGGCGAGTTACTTGCCGTAGAATTCCCGGGCTCTGACCTGCTTTTGTAGCCACAGAAGTTATGTGGCTGCTCCAAATCAGTTTCTGGTCAATGGTAACTCCCAGGATATTGATAGTGGGGGATTCAGCAATGGTAATGCTGTTGAATGTCAAGGAGATGGTTAGATTCTCTTGTTGCACTGTGGGAATATAGAGGACCCGAGATAACCATTGATGTTCAACTGGAAGTCCCTGTGTCTAGGAAATATTATGTTCCATGATAACCTCTCATACCCCTCTGTGAAATCTTTCACCAGATACTTCTCTCTCTTGAATTCCCTGTTGCAGTCACCTGGCCACTTTGAGGTACTGCGGACTCTGCAGGGGTGCCGTGGATATTTTGTGCTGTATGACAGTGCCCCTAATTGTACCATTTCATGTAACAGTATACAAAAATACTTCTCTGTATTTTTATAAACACTGTTTTAGGAACATGTATGTTCCTGATGCTGCATTTACACATTGTGCATTTGATCATACTAAAGTTAACTACTAACTTCTTAGCATGAAAATTGAACTGAGGAAAGCTAAGGTGTTTCTGACAGCTTATATTTTAACCATTGTATCTTGAATCCCTGTGGAATTCTACCCCATTATGTTTTACATTACACCATGTGAAATGGAAAATATTGTGTGCACGCTGACAGGGTGGAGGGAGATCTGTTATGATGAGATTGACACTGATTCTTTGTCCTTTATATAGGACAATCACCCTGAGCTGGCACTTATCACCCATCGACAGGATGAGGTGAACACTGCCTGGCAGCGACTTAAGGGCCTGGTTCTGCAGCGACAAGGCAAGCTTTTTGGAGCAGCAGAGGTGCAGCGTTTTAATAGGTGGGTCAGCTGATTGCTGTGATCTGGTATGAGGGTGTACAATTGAGAAAACTTGTCAAGAACACAGAGTTCCTAGAAAGAGAAATGGATTTCCTAGATTGCAAAAGTTGCTAATTCCCTTCTAGGAAACTTTACAAATGGCTACATTTCATATTTAACTCTAGTCAATTTACTTTTCAATTATTTATTGTTCCCCAAGTCTTACAAAAAAAACTAATAGACCCCCTTTTTAAATGTAAAAATCCTTGTAATTTTCTGCCCTGATATGTGAATATAGCAATTTTCCTGTGTCATCTCCAAATATTCATCATTGCTTAAAATTTCACCATGCACACAAACTTAGTGGCTGTCCTCTTTTTTTACTACTTGAATGCTTTTGCTTCTTGTTTCTTGTGTAGAAATAATTTGTATTGTGTTGCTTTTAATAATGTTTTTCTCAGTGGAATAACTGTCAGAGCATTGGATGGAAATGTAAGGGAAAGCTAGGCGCTTCTACTTTGGAAGAGATGAAAAACTAGTAGGGCAAGTTAGTAACATGTGGCACATGTGTGTTTTAAACTAGATATGCATATTGTATTTCTGTATTAATGCACGTTGTGCTTGGCAGGGATGTGGATGAAACAATTAGTTGGATTAAAGAGAAAGAACAGCTAATGGCATCAGATGATTTTGGACGTGACCTGGCTAGTGTGCAGACACTTCTTCGCAAACATGAAGGCTTAGAGCGCGATCTTGCGGCTCTGGAGGATAAGGTAATTCTGCTAAACTAGGATAATGACTTGAAACCCTCCAAATACTTGTTTTCTTATACTTTCAGAATGCCTTTTTGGTTTCTGCAAAACCTGATCTCATCTTTGGAACATATTGGTGTAATGTCACTAATATCCATTGATTTTAAAAATTTGTGAAGTGCTGTGGTACTAATTTTTGCTATTGGAAAGAACTATTTGCATAGTCACTGAAGGGCTGTAGTAACTGATATCCAACATTACAGCATTGGTAAATATCATGTATTCATTTCCATGCTCTCAGACTGAGATTGTGTGTGTGTATAACAATGTACAAAAGATCATTTCATTAATATGTAAAACAGTAATTACTTTGTAACTTAGTGGTAAGTGAAAGAATATGATCACAAGTCATTACAATCAATTTATTATTTGGTAATGCATGCCATTTATTGCTTCTCAAACACAAGCTGTATTCACATTGGTATCTTAACCTTTCTTCTTTTGCTTGCTGTTCAGGTGAAAGCACTGACTTCTGAGGCAGACCGCCTACAACAGTCACACCCCCAGAATGCAGCCCAGATTCAAGTCAAACAAGAAGAGCTCATTCAAAATTGGGAGCGAATCCGCACTTTGGCAGCACAGAGACATACACGCCTTGATGACTCGTACAGGTGAACGCAGAAGTGAAAGAGCCACCTATTTGCATGAAGACTCGTTACAAGGGAGTAAAATGAGAGTTTGCATCTCATGTACAAGTTACTAATCTAATATAGGGGTGTAGTTTACAAACCTTTTATTGAAGCAATGTTAAATGGCCCTTCTGTCTTAAATTCTGAATTTTACAAAGCCAGGTTCATGTTGCCTCTGCAACTACAGAAGTGGTATTTTGACTTTTAACTCCCAGCTAGCAAAATCTGACTGTAAATGCCACTAATGTTACTAACATCAGGGGTTTAAAATCTGGGAACTCATGAAAAGGATTTTAAAATTGTAAAATTGATGAATCATTGCCTATGTTGTCTTGAGAACATTGAGCTGGTAGTTTGCACTTTCTGCTACTTTAAATAATTCGGGAGAAGATGGAAAAATTTTCATGCACAGGGTGATTAGCATCTCTGCATCTGCCTCAGTGTATCTGCTGCTGAAACCCTTATCTATGCTTTTGTTAGCTGTGGACTCTCTCGTTCCAATGTTTTCCCAGTCAGCCTCCCACCTTCTACCTTACATAAACTTGAACTTATCCAAAACTTTGCTTTTATTATTCAAACTTGCACCATGTCTTGTTCACCCATCACTCCTGGGTTCATTGACCACATTGGCTCCGATTTTTAAAATTCTCATCCTTGTATTCAGATCCCTCCATGGTCTCGCCCAATAACCCTCCAAGAACTTGGCGTTGGTTCAACTCTGGCCTCTTGTGCATCCACACTCACTTCACCCCACATTAGCGGCTATGCCTTCAGCTGCCTAGATCCTAAGTTCTTGAATACCCTCCCTAAACCTGGCCACCTTGCTCTTCTCCTTTAAGACTGTCCTTAAAATCTACCTCTTTGACTTGGCTTTTAGTCACCTGTCCTAATATCTCCTTCTTTGGCTTGGTATCAGTTCTTTTGAATGGGAGTTTGATCGTTGCTCGGAAAAGGCAGAGTCTTGAGAGTTACAGAGAGCAAGCACAAGACTGGAATTAAACTTGTGACGAAAAAAGCTGGCATGCTTGATGGGCTAAATTATCTGATTATGTTCTACAATACTGGGAATGTTATTTGGAGCATTGCTTAACAGTGATTACATAGTTTAGAACAGTACTACTTTTCCTTAGGCTGCAGCGTTTCCTGGCTGATTTCCGTGACCTGACCAGCTGGGTGACTGAAATGAAGGCTCTCATCAGTGCTGATGAATTGGCGAATGATGTGGCTGGAGCAGAGGCATTGCTTGATAGACATCAGGAGCACAAGGTGATTGTAGTCCTCTGTATCATTATGCATGTGCAGGCACTTGAGGGATTAGAAAAGTCAATGCCCGGCCCAAATGTAATACAGTATATTTAGGGAAGAAAACAGAGTGGCGTGCATCACACAATTGTAACTGAATTTTGCGTAGGACTCTAATTTGCACATTTTGGACAGCCTTATACCTGTATTGGATGGGCTGCTCGTTCAGTTACAGGCTGGCCTGAATATGGCATCAAGTTGGCCTTGAGCATTAATGGGTGACCAAGGTGCTCCCTGACTTTAGTTGCCGGACACTTGGGGCCAGATTTTCAAAGTGGAGGCAGGAAACGGGAGCCTGGTCTGGTTTTGGTCTGAAACCTGCCTCCTGTGGAAGCTGATTCAGATTGCAATTTTCAAATGAGAAAGCCATAATTGGTATGGAGACGAGTTTCCTGTCCTCTTGGAGCCAGTGAGATTGAAAATGGCAGTGGCTCAAATCAAGTCTGGGGTTCATGTAAACTTCCATGGCAGCCATCTGCTGGTTGTCCTGAGGGAGAGATCTGCCGTCCACAGCACCAGAAGGAAGTGAGATGTCACAGGGGAGCTGGAGGCCTGGCATTAGGGGCCAGGCCTTCTCGTAGCCCTCATGTCCCTCTACAATGCTTGCATCTTCACAACCTTGTCGTGTTCCTCCCCATGCTATTTTTCCCTGTTCCCTGACTTTAAAAATAACCCCTGTTCCTGACCAGGCTGTTAATGAGCTCAACAGGCAGTTAATTGGACACAGACACCTTTCTGGTTCTCTCTCTGCCTGCTGCGGTTTAAAAATAACATCGCGTTCTGGAAACGGTGGGACCGAGTGCTGACCTCCGTGAACGCGATCTTCAAATCGCGCTTGCTGCCATCCCTGCTCTCAGCGTGGTTTGAAGATCCGGCCCCTGTTTTTTCAGTTGCATGACGGACGACTGCGAGTCGAGTTTCTGCCCCCTTGGTCTTTGCCTTATAATGGGAGATGAGCAGGCTGTTTCAACTTTGGTATGTCTAGAATAATTTTTATTTCTTATTTATTGGGGCATAAATTCACAAAATGCAGGCAAAGGAATTCTGCAGTGCGCAATGAAGACTGCTAAAGATTTAGAATGATGAATAGAAGCAGCTTATAAAAGCCTTCAGTAGCATTTGAATGATATTAAGGACAGGTGGTAAGTGGTGTGGGTAACTTCCCCTTCTCACCTCCCAACTGACCGCAGTAGGGTTTTGTTAAAAATGGTGTAATCCCTGTATGTTTCAGGGTCAAATAAACAGACAAACAACAAGTTTTCTCATTGTTTTAAAAAAGGAAGGTTAAATTTTATTTTTAAACAGCAAAATCCGAATTGTTCGCAACCTTCATCCACTCACTCATTCACACACTCTTGCATGCACAAGAATAGATAGATCGAAAGAGAATGGGTAGGATGCAATTAAAGTCTAAAGCAATGTAAGAGTTTGTGGTTCACAGAAAATTGTTGAATCTTCTTGGGAGGAAAGTCTTTTCAAAAGTGTAAGCCTGGATGTTTGGAGTCATGAACTTGTTGAAGCGTTGTAGATTTCTGGTGCTTAAACTTCAGACCAGAGGCGGTGGTCACTTTTTAAGTTCTCTGCTGCAGCAAGTTGAAGTATAGTATCAGCAGCAGGGCTCCTTCCTTGTGCTGGACCGAGCTTACAGCCTTTGTCTGGAACTGGCTTTCAGTGGTCTTTTCTTGATCTCTCCTCTCTCTCTCTCTCTCTCCAATGGGCTACCTTTTTTAAGGTAAAAATCCATCACATTTGAGTCTGTGTCAGGTGACACAGGGCTCTCTCCCCTGCCTCAACCACATAGTGGTCCAGAATATGGAAACCATTGCTATCTTGGTGTCTGGATGGGGTTCATTCTGTTATAACGGTGCCACTTCACACCCATTCATCTGGGTTTGGGCTGTGGAGTCAGTCTGTCTTCCAGAACCTTTGTTAGTCCCATTCCTGTAGGTAGGAGTCATTAACATTTAATGGGCTCCTTTCAGTTTCAAATGGTTTTCCCCAGAGCTCATTCAGATGCAGTTAATGAATTTCGTCTTTGAGCCATAGAGAGTAGGGTCATAGTCATTTATGGTACAGAAGGAGGCCATTTGAGTCCATGCCGCCTCTCCACAGAGCTATGCTATCAGTCCCACACCTCGGTTCGATTCCCGTAGCCCTGCAAGCCCTGCAGGCAGGCTTGTTGATTGCCAGTACAGGAGGGTGTCACCTGACCTCTACTCCATTTTCTCTGTGGCACAGATGTGTCCATTTTCTTGTGGTTCAGTTTACCAGTTGACTTTTTATTGTCATAATTCCCCCTGTTCATTGTTCATTTCGTCACGGCTCCGTCCGAGCATGACAATGACCTGAGCAGCAAAATATTTAGGAACTCTCAAGATTCACATGTCTGATGTTTTTCAGGGCGAAATTGATGCTCATGAGGACAGTTTCAAGGCTACTGATGAAGCAGGACAGGCACTGCTCATGGGTGGGCACTATGCATCTGAAGAAGTCCGTGAGAAGGTACAGTACACCAATAATGAAACTCAACATTATTTTAGTTTGTGATTTTCTTTTTTTAAATGATAGGAATACTGTTTGTATTTAAAATAACAAGGTAACTTTGCAAGTTTATCTTTTTGGATGGGAAAATGTGTTTTAGAAAAGATTAATTACCTAAATCTTAAAACAAGAACAAAGAACAGTACAGCACAGGAACAGGCCATTCGGCCCTCCAAGCCTGCGCTGATCTTGATGCCTGCCTAAACTAACACCTTCTGCACTTCCGGGGCCCATATTCCTCTATTCCCTTCCTATTCATATATTTGTCAAGATGTCTCTTAAAAGTCGCTATGGTATCTGCTTCCACCACCTCCCCTGGCAGCAAGTTCCAGGCACTCGCCACCCTCTGTGTAAAAAAAAAAAAAAAAAAAAACTTGCCTCGCGCACCCCCTCTAAACTTTGCCCCTCGCACCTTAAACCTATGTCCCCTAGTAACTGACTCTTCCATCCTGGGAAAAAGCTTCTGACTATCCACTCTGTCCATGCCGCTCATAACTTTGTAAACCTCTATCATGTCGCCCCTCCACCTCCGTCGTTCCAATGAAAACAATCCGAGTTTTTCCAACCTCTCCTCATAGCTAATGCCCTCCAGACCAGGCAACATCCTGGTAAACCTCTTCTGTACCCTCTCCAAAGCCTCCACGTCCTTCTGGTAGTGTGGCGACCAGAATTGCACGCAATATTCTAAGTGTGGCCTAACTAAGGTTCTGTACAGCTGCAACATGACTTGCCAATTTTTATACTCTATGCCCCAACCGATGAAGGCAAGCATGCCGTATGCCTTCTTGACTACCTTATCCACCTGCGTTGCCACTTTCAGTGACCTGTGGACCTGTACGCCCAGATCTCTCTGCCTGTCAATACTCCTAAGGGTTCTGCCATTTACTGTATTCTTCCCACCTGCATTACACCTTCCAAAATGCATTACCTCACATTTGTCCAAATTATATATATATATATATATCCACTGTTACCCTCTGTCTTCTGTGACTGAGCCAGTTCTGTATCCATCTTGCCAGCTCACCTCTGATCCCGTGTGACTTCACCTTTTGCACCAGTCTGCCATGCGGGACCTTGTCAAAGGCTTTACTAAAGTCCATATAGACAACATCCACCGCCCTTCCCTCATCAATCATCTTCGTCACTTCCTCAAAAAACTCAGTCAAATTAGTAAGACACGACCTCCCCTTCACAAAACCATGCTGTCTCTCGCTAATAAGTTTGTTTGTTTCCAAATGGTAGTAAATCCTGTCCCGAAGAATCCTCTCTAATAGTTTCCCTACCGCTGACGTAAGGCTCACCGGCCTATAATTTCCTGGATTATCCTTACCACCCTTCTTAAACAAAGGAACAATATTGGCTATTCTCCAGTCCTCTGGGACCTCACCTGTAGCCAATGAGGATGCAAAGATTTCTGTCAAGGCCCCAGCAATTTCTTCCCTTGCCTCCCTCAGTATTCTAGGGTAGATCCCATCAGGCCCTGGGGACTTATCTACCTTAATGCTTTGCAAGACACCCAACACCACCTCCTTTTTGATAATGAGATGACTGAGACTATCTGCACTCCCTTCCCTAGGCTCAAGATCCACCAAGTCCTTCTCCTTGGTGAATACTGATGCAAAGTACTCATTTAGCACCTCACCCATTTCCTCTGGCTCCACGCATAGATTCCCTTCTCTGTCCTTGAGTGGGCCAACCCTTTCCCTGGTTATCCTCTTGCTCTTTATATATGTATAAAAAGCCTTGGGATTTTCCTTAATCCTGTTTGCCAATGACTTTTCATGACCCCTTTTAGCCCTCCTAACTCCTTGCTTAAGTTCCTTCCTACTGTCTTTATATTCCTCAAGTGCTTCATCTGTTCCTCGCCTTCCAGCCCTTACAAATGCTTCCTTTTTCTTTTTGACTAGGCTCACAATATCCCGCGTTATCCAAGCTTCCCGAAACTTGCCAAACTTGTCTTTCTTCCTCACAGGAACATGCTGGTCCTGGATTCTAATCAGCTGACGTTTGAAAGACTCCCACATGTCAGATGTTGATTTACCCTCAAACAGCCGCCCCCAATCTAAATTCTTCAGTTCCTGCCTAATATTGTTATAATTAGCCTTCCCCCAATTTAGCACCTTCACCCGAGGACTACTCTTATCCTTATCCACAAGTACCTTTAAAACTTATGGAATTATGGTCACTGCTCCCGAAATGCTCCCCCTCTGAAACTTCGACCACCTGGCCGGGCTCATTCCCCAATACCAGGTTCAGAATGGCCCCATCCCTAGTTGGACTATCTACATACTGTTTCAAGAAGCCCTCCTGGATGCTCCTCACAAATTCTGCCCCATCCAAGCCCCTAGCACTATGTGAGTCCCAGTCAATATTGGGGAAGTTAAAATCACCCACCACTACAACCCTGTTACCTTTTCATCTGTCTACATATCTGCTCCTCTACCTCCCGCTGGCTGTTGGGAGGCCTGTAGTAAACCCCCGACATCGTGACTGCACCCTTCCTGTTACTGAGCTCCACCCATATTGCCTCGCTGCATGACCTCTCTGAGGTGTCCTCCTGCAGTACAGCTATGATATTCTCCTTAACCAGTAATGCAACTCCCCCACCCCTTTTACATCCCCCTCTATCCCACCTGAAGCTTCTAAAGCCTGGAACATTTAGCTGCCAATCCTGTCCTTCCCTCAACCGAGTCTCTGTAATAGCAACAACATCATATTTCCAAGTACTAATCCAAGCTCTAAGTTCATCTGCCTTACCTGTTATACTTCTCGCATTGAAACAAATGCACTTCAGACCACCAGACCTGCTGTGCTCAGCAACATCTCCCTGCCTGCTCTTCCTCTTAGTCCTACTGGCCTTATTTACTATGTCCTCCTCATTTACTTCACTAGCTGTCCTACTGCTCTGGTTCCCACCCCCTGCCACACTAGTTTAAACCCTCCCGAGTGACGCTAGCAAACCTTGCAGCCAGGATATTAGTGCCTTTCCAGTTTAGATGCAACCCATCCTTCTTGTACAGGTCCCATCTGTCCCTGAAGAGAGAGCCCAATGGTCCAGATATCTGAAACCCTCCCTTCTACACCAGCTGCTCAGCCACGTGTTTAGCTGCACTATCTTCCTATTTCTAGCCTCACTGGCATGTGGCACAGGGAGTAATCCAGAGATTACAACCCTAGAGGTCCTGTTTTTTAACTTTCTACCTAACTCCCTAAACTCCCCCTGCAGGACCTCCTCACTCTTCCTACCTATGTCATTGGTACCGATGTGTACCACAACCTCTGGCTGTTCACCCTCCCCCTTCAGAATGCCCTCTGTCCATTCAGAGACATCCTTGACCCTGGCACCAGGGAGGCAACATACCATCCTGGAGTCTCTTTCACGTCCACAGAAGTGCCTATCTGTGCCCCTGACTATAGAGTCCCCTATAACTATTGCTCTTCTGCGCTTTGTGCCTCCCCGCTGAACAACAGTGCCAGTTGTGGTGCCACTGCTCTGGCTGCTGCTGTTTTCCCTTGATAGGCCATCCCCCCAACAGTATCCAAAACGGTATACTTGTTCGAGAGGGGGATAGCCACAGGGGATTCCTGCACTGACTGCCTGCCCCTTCTAGCGGTCACCCATCTATCTGCCTGCACCTTGGGTGTAACCACTTCTCTAAAACTCCTGTCTATGACGCTTTCTGCCACCTGCATGCTCCCAAGTGCATCCAGTTGCCGCTCCAACCGATCCATGCGGTCTGTGAGGAGCTGCAACTGGGTACACTTCCTGCAGATGTCGTTGCCCGGAACGCTGGAAGCTTCACGGACTTCCCACATCTCACAGGTGAAGCGCTTCACCCCTCTAACTGACATTTCTATCACTAATTAGTTAATTGATATAAAATAAATAAATACTTATTAAATCCTTACTAAATTATGATGCACTTCACTATGTGGTCCCTAGTGCTAGATTTCTACAATAAATATTAAATGCTGTCTAAATACAGTAATCTCCTCCCTCTGGTTTAGTTACTCTACTTATTAATTAGTTAGTGTTTTAATCCATTTTTATCAGTTTTATTTTCAAATTCGGTACAGATTCCCTACCAGCCAATCAGGTCACAGCTTTCCTGTGACGTCACTTTTTCAGTTTTTTTTTCACCCGAGGTAACTTACTCTGTATACTCTCTGCTCCGGAACTCCGCCCTCCGAGTCTGCATAATTTTTTTTCTGCAGCAGTGTGAGAAAGTTGTCAACTGTTGTGATCACTGGGGAATTTATTTCCTTTTTAAGACAAGTAAAACAAGTAAATCCTTGTGAATATTTTCAGCCTGTCTGCCCTATTTCAATTTGCAGGTGCTTATGTGCCTACACAGCTAAGTGTAGATCAGACATGCCTCCTGCTAGGCCACTGCTGTTCTTGATTGGCTGCCTGCAGATATGTTGAACTGTCCCAGTGGGAATGGCCTTTCCAGTTTCCTCACCTACCCTATAAGGAAGTGCCTGGCTTCTCTGCTCTCATCTCACTTCAAACATCATTTTTATACTCCGAAATAAAGACTTAAACTTGTTAGTCTTAATTTCAAATACTGATTTCGAAGAGGCTCGTGAGAATTGAAGAGAGCCATGACCAGTAGATGAGAATTTTAGTCGTCATCATTCTGGATTTACTGATGACCAAACATTAGAAAAGTAGGATTGATGATCTGTTTAAATAAATTGAACCCTGGGTTGCAGAACTGACTTCAGATCTGAATGTTGGTTAGCAAAATGGCAAAATATATCATTATTTTAGTAATTCAGAGAATGTGTTTCCACTTCCCCTGCTGCTCCTCCCACCCACCCCACCCCATGCAATAACTATCTGGTTGTCATTGTGTTTGTTATGGCAAATCCCTTTTTTCCCCCTCCCACCTAACTGAAATTGAAAATTTAAATGCTGGAAATCTGAAATAAAAACAGAAAATGCCAGAAATACTCAGCAAGTCTGGCATCATCAGATAAAGGGTCATCAACGTTAACACTGTTTCTCTGTACCAGAGCTGCTGAGTATTTCTGGTATCTTCTGTTTCTATTGAAAATTTTTGGGCATAGTTATCTTTAGATTTGTGTACGCACTGACATTTGCAGTGCTTTCATATTCTTTTGTAAGTTTGAAAATGATGCTTGTAAATGTTTATTGATTCTTGTTATTTAGCTTGGAATCCTTGCTGAGGAGAAGGTTTCTCTGCTAGATTTATGGGAACTCCGTAGACACCAGTATGAGCAGTGCATGGATCTACAGCTCTTCTATCGCGACACCGAGCAGGTGGACAACTGGATGAGCAAACAGGAGGTGAGTATGTTTTTGGACAGCAGTATAGGCATCATTCATTAATGTCTCTGGCATGTGATGGAAAGATGGAATATAGCCTTGATGGAATTCTGAAGAGGTAAGTAATGTAGACTGCCTCACTATTCTGATGGAGGACATGTCGAGGGAGGGATTAAAATGTGCCATCCAAACCATATCCACACTTTAAGATTAAAACATTTTGGTGATTTCTGGTGTAGCGTTTTTCCCCAAGATACTTCAGAGAGCAACCTTTTTTGGGAATTCATTTTTTTAAACAAAAGGACTAATTGGCAGATCTTTGGATAATAAATTTTGTGGTCTTAAGTGTGAGGGTGAGAGTGTACAGGAAGTGCCTCAAGGTGATGAAGGAGGACAGAACTCCATGTTGAGACCTGTATGTTGACTGGATAGTTGAATGGTTTAGATGTACATCTACAGTAGTATTACAGATAGCTGATTAGATTGTAGGATAATTAACAGATTACTCCAAAGATGCATCCATTGAGCACAAGGGTATTGGAGGAATCTCTCAAATTACTCTCTAAGCAGCAGTACAGTGGTATTTTTCTAATATAGATGCATGTTTATGTAGAACAAATCTATCCCCTCTGTAAATGGTCACCTCAAACCATTACAACTCAGACTGCTTGCTTATCTGTGGTTTAACCAAGCCAAATCCACCTTTCTTTAAATAAAGAACCACCCATTATCAAAATGTTAGTCATCATATGGTCTTCTAATGTCTTACAAAACCGTCTGGAGCAGTAAATTTGAAGTATTAGGATGTAAAGCCTCCTGAATATGTTGTTCCATCTCTGGGTATCTTTCAAAAAGCAACAGCAGGTAAATGTAGGAGATTGCTAATCTTTCCAGCTGAAAATAAGAATTTGCTTCAACTTTGTCCTTGCATAGGCTTTCTTGTTGAATGAAGACTTGGGAGATTCTCTGGATAGTGTGGAAGCACTTCTAAAAAAGCATGAAGATTTTGAAAAGTCCCTTGGTGCTCAAGAAGAGAAAATTACGGTACGCTTGCTGAGACTGTTCCATTTCTTCATATGCTTTTTAATCACTTACTCTTTTCATTTTTTAACCACTTTGTTTTTGTCTCCTTAGGCTTTGGAAGAGTTTGCCACCAAATTGATTCAGAGTGACCACTATGCAAAAGAAGATGTTGCAGCACGTCGTGATGCGGTAAATTTGCACTGCTTTTTAATGTCCGCTTTTAAGTGCTTTGATTTTTGCTTTTAAAGTCATATTTCAGCCTTCTTCATGTACTTGATTTTGTGTAGTTATATGTTTTATACTGTAATTTCTAATACTGAAAACTTCTTAAATCTAATGCGTAAGGTGGAATGGATCTCTTTCCACTGGAGTAGATTGATTTCATCAACTCGTACAGCATCAAAGGAGGCCATTTGGCTCATTGTGCTTGTGTCTGCTGCTCTTTCCCCATTACCCTACAATTTTTTCCCTTTCAAGTTCTCTTTTGAAAGTTACTATTGAATCTGCTTCCACCATCTTTCAGGCAATGCATTCTAGATCATCATAACTTGCTGTTTTTAAAGGAAAGAAATTAAAAAAATTCTCCTAATCTCCCCTTTTTAATGTACAGTATGAACCTTTGTGTTATAGCTGCTGAGCCGTCGGAATGCTCTCCATGAACGAGCCATGTATCGGCGAGTAGCACTAGAGAACTCTTTCAGTCTGCAGCAGTTTTTCCGTGACTCTGATGAGCTGAAGAGTTGGATAAATGAAAAGATGAAAACTGCCACTGATGAAGCTCACAAGGTGAGACTATCCAGTTGTCCTGGGCTGTAATTTATGACATGGCTATAGTTTATTGCTATGGAAATTAAGCAGTTGTTAATATTTATGACTGCATAGATCCATCCTTTAATAATTGCGCCTCTGGAATTGATCTGTCATCCTTCGCTCTGGAACACCTTCACCTAACAGGATCTTGAAATAATTACCTGAGTGGATATATCCAGTCTATTTAAATAGAATCTGAAATTCAGTTGCGCAGTTTTGGATTTTTTGGCTGTTAAAGGATAGCTTTCTATGACTGGTTGTATCATGCAAGTTCAAATTAATGAATTGGATAACTCCAAATAACTGCATACTTGGTCCAGGCCTAAAATCTGAAGGCAACCTTGTTACACTGTTTGAAATGTTGATGCACTTCTAAATATCTTTTCTAACTTCTTGATCTGGCCCAGGATCCCTCCAACTTGCAAGGAAAGGTTCAGAAACACCAGGCTTTTGAAGCAGAACTTTCAGCCAACCAGAGTCGCATTGACACTCTACAGAAAGCTGGACAGGAACTGATTGATGCCAAGCACTATGCCTCAGACGAAGTATGTGAACGTATGAATGAAGTCATCTCTCTGTGGAAAAGGCTGCTTGAGGCCACAGAAATGAAAGGTCAGGAAACAACAGATGTTTTGTATGAATTAAATGATCTTGTCAAGAGCAGCCTTTCCATTAACATTTCAATAAAGAATTAGAACATTACAGCGCAGTACAGGCCCTTCGGCCCTCGATGTTGCGCCGACCTGTGAAACCATCTGACCTACACTATTCCATTTTCATCCATATGTCTATCCAATGACCACTTAAATGCCCTTAAAGTTGGCGAATCTACTACTGCTGCAGGCAGGGCGTTCCACGCCCTTACTACTCTCTGAGTAAAGAAACTACCTCTCACATCTGTCCTATATCTATCACCCCTCAACTTGAAGCTATGTCCCCTCGTGTTTGCCATCACCATCCGAGGAAAAAGACGCTCACTATCCACCCTATCTAACCCTCTGATTATCTTATATGTCTCTATTAAGTCACCTCTCCTCCTCCTTCTCTCCAACGAAAACAACCTCAAGTCCCTCAGCCTTTCCTCGTAAGACCTTCCCTCCATACCAGGCAACATCCTAGTAAATTTCCTCTGCACCCTTTCCATAGCTTCCACATCCTTCCTATAATGCGGTGACCAGAACTGCACGCAATACTCCAGGTGCGGTCTCACCAGAGTTTTGTACAGCTGCAGCATGACCTCGTGGCTCCGAAACTCGATCCCCCTACTAATAAAAGCTAACACACCATATGCCTTCTTAACAGCCCTATTAACCTGGGTAGCAACCTTCAGGGATTTATAAATAAAGAATTTCTTTTTCTGGTAACAAAGGCACAGTGGAAGTTTGTTGTCATTTCTCTTTCCGTTTCTCCCCTTTATTTGAAGGCGCCTGCTCTTGCTGAGTCCCAGGGTATTGAAAGCCCTGCCATACCTCCTCCAACTAGCCACTCCTTGGCCAGGATTTTACTGAGGTCCCGACGTCGGGCTCTGTGGTGGGGGGGGCCGGAAGATTGTTCTGGTAGTGGCCTGCCACGGAGCCTGACGCCGGGAGCACCGGGCCCGTTCTTCCCAGCAGCGGCGTGGTTTTGTGGCGGCAGCCCACCCCCCGACCCAGATTAACATATTTAAATAAAATCAACAGGGATCTTGCCTTTGGGCCGCAATCTTCCAAGCGTCCTGGGAAAGCAGGCGCCACAGCAGTGGGGAAGGGGGGACCTTTACGATTTTCAGGGCAGGTGATGGGGGGGGGAAGCAGACTCTAACTAGATCGACAGTACATTGGAAGGGGAAAGGGGGGTGGATAGCCCTTTAAAAAAATTTAAATGACCCAGCAGGGCTGGCTGCCATCTAAAAATGACTCCAGCACCTGCGCATGGGCAGCTGGCACCATTGCCAGTGTCAGAGAGTCTGCCCCCTCCACGTGGGGGGTGGCGGGTGGCCCGACTGGTTCATTATCTTGTGTCACCGCAAGAAAGATCGTGGTGGCACGGGCCGCCATTTTGTTTGCCTGCTGCTGCTCCTGGCGGCAGAAGAAAATCCATTCCATTATGTATGGGACTAGAGAGTTTTTACTCGTTCAAGGGATGTGAGTGTCGTAGGCAAGGCCAGTATTTATTGCCCATCCCTAATTGCCCTTGAGAAAGTGGTCGTGAGCTCCTTTCTTGAAGCGCTGCAGTCCACGTGGTGTAGGTACACCCACTGTGCTATTAGGGAGAAAGTTCTAGAATTTTGACCCAGCGACAATGAAGGAGTGGCCAATATATTTTCAAGTCAGGATGGTGTGTGGCTTGGAGAGGAAGTTGCAGGTGGTGGTGCTCCCATGCGTTTGCTGTCCTTGTCCTTCTAGGTGATAGAGATTGCAGGTTTCGAAGGTACAGTCGAAGGATACTTGGTGAGTTGCTGCAGTGCATCTTGTAGATGGTACATACCGGCACCAGTGGTGGAGAAAGTGAACGTTTAAGGTGGTGGATAGAGTGCCAATCAAGTGGGCTGTTTTATCATGGATGGTGTCCAGCTTCCTGAGCGTTATTGGAATTGCACTCATCCAGGCAAGTGGAGAGTCATGGCAAGGTGTTCTACCATGAAGACATTGCTGATGAACCTCCTGTCTTCAAGTGATGCCCACATGTGCAGACTTTCCAGTAGGGGAATCACTAGATAGAGATAGGGAGCCAGAACCCTGACTTTTTTCTGCTTCCCTCCACCCATAACCCTTCAGGGGTTGCCAAGGGCAAATGCATTAGCACTACTGCTACTTGAGCAGACAGCAGCTCATTCAACATGGGAATCAAACCAAAAATCTTCTGATCTGTATTCTTCAGTTATATGCTGCCTTTATCAATTAAGCCATTGGGGGTGCCCGAAGAAGGCTTATAAAGGAGGAATTAATCTAACACTGGCACCTTGCTCTAAATTACCCATGTTCATTTTGAACTGGCAGTTAATATTTTCTGATCTTGCTACGTAGTTTTGTACTGTGGAGAGGAAACTGAACTAACCTTGTGCTCCAGGAGTCTGAAATATCGACTGAAAATTATCAGTAGCCACCAAAGTCAACACCTTCGGTATTGCGTTTTGATCCAACTAGCCAGAAATATCTTTATTGAATGTTTATAGCAGCACCAGGTTGTTTGGTTGCAGGTACTATCAGTAGTACTATAACACAAATATTTTGTAACTGTGTGAGCCACTTTGTTTTTTTATGGGCTGTGATGGAGAAATGGAAAAAGGGAAATTTTGTATAGCTCTAGACTTAGTTGGACAGGTAGTTACTTACAGGTTCAGTCTCTGCAATGGGCTGTATTCCAAGCAGTTGTGTCTAAAGCTCTATTTCATTTTGGGGTGTGTATTGACCACTTGTCTGCCTTTGAAACTGAGTTTTGGGGCTACATTAGTCATAATGGGAGAGGGAAGATACTGCTGGAGTAGATATTCTAGTCATTAATGTGAGCCTTT
This sequence comes from Heterodontus francisci, assembly GCF_036365525.1. Classification (NCBI taxonomy): domain Eukaryota; kingdom Metazoa; phylum Chordata; class Chondrichthyes; order Heterodontiformes; family Heterodontidae; genus Heterodontus; species Heterodontus francisci. The sequence goes on along the minus strand of NC_090402.1, from coordinate 7,070,266 downwards.
TGTGTGTTTGTAGGTATTAAGCTACGTGAAGCCAACCAACAACAACAATTTAACCGTAATGTGGAAGACATTGAACTCTGGTTGTATGAGGTTGAAGGTCACCTAGCTTCAGATGATTATGGAAAAGATCTGACTAGTGTACAGAATCTGCAGAAGAAACATGCACTGCTGGAAGCTGATATTGCAGCACACCAGGTATGGAAATGTAGAAGTGTTAGTGTAATTCAGTATCTCTACAATTCCACCTCCTCTCTTCCGCTTGAAGGTGTTGATTTCTTGCAGGGGTACAGTTGCATGAGCACTGGGTGCGCTCTGGTTCCTCATCCAGACAGCCATTGACGAGAGTTATTGGCAGGGTATTCAATTGCAGGGATCATCAACAGTGAATTCCAATCCCATCCACATTTGTGCACCCTTTCTTAACTTCACACCCAAGTGCAGCCAAGTTTGAACATTTCCTCCTCTCGTGTCCACACAGGGATAGCTAAAAACAGTTGGGAGTGGGAATTTTGGCTAATTTTCATTCTGTTACCCCCAAGGCACAGTTCAGCACCCAAACTGCTGTCTGGCTGAGATTAATTAACATAGCACAGACCAGACATCAAACTTAGTACCTTCTTGATCTAAATGATTGACCTACTCACTCGATAACCTCACCAAACGAGGAGAACATTTGGTCTGTTTTTAATATATTCAGTTATTGTACAGAGTCTGCATTTCACATTGTAGGACAGGTGTTCAAATCTTTTATTATTAAATTTGCATTTTAAGTCCTTTTTATAACAGGTAAACATTTTGTTTTGCTGGAACCATTTGCAAAAGCTAAACAACAGGAGATAAACTGTATAATTGGAAGTGGATTCAAATTCACTTAACTACCATTATACAGTTTATTTCCTGTTGTTCAGCTTCTGCTAATTGTTCCAGCTATTTGTGATGGTTATTGTTAACCTCGCATTCATGGGGTCCCCTTCAATTGGACTTCTAGAGCCACTCCATTGCATCTTTCTTGCACAGGATTTGGTTAAGTAGATTGGCTTCCAGCTCAGGAATTGGTGTCAATATCAGCTGCAAGGCTGGAGAGTGACTGACTCTGTTTTTTCTCTTTGGGCAATTGTCGTCTCCTCTCAGTAACATGACACCCAGGATGCCTTTCATTTTTCTTTTGAGTTTGAACAGCATCTGTGATGTAATATGGAATGTTCTGTGGAAATAATGAGCTCAGATTAATAAGGCACTGCCACTAAAGGCAAACCGGTTTAATCTGGGATCTAGCTGCTTCCCTGGAAGCAAGTTAGGTTAAATAGTGAAAAATTCTTTGCATTGTTGGCAAAGGGGCTGATTTTATGAGCTCCTCTGAGGCGGGGTGGGGGGGCTGCTCACAGAATCACGCCGGAGGGCTCGTTGCCAAGTGATTTTTGTTATTTTTCTTTGGGCCGGGGGCAGAATAGTCAACGGCAGCCTTCCCACTCACCGGCCAATTGAGGCTCTTAAGTGGCCTATTAATGGCCTAAGGGCCTCTTGCTCCCCAACCCCCCCCACCCCCCCAACCTGGCTGCTGGGATTTAACAGTGACAGGGGTGCCTCCACCACACGGCGAGTGCCTTATAATACGAGGTGCCCTCTCTGTGGGCTTTTTGGGGGTGGGTGAGGGGCTTCCTCCTCCCGTGAGCAATCTGTGGACCATGGAGGACCCCCCGCCAACAAAACCTCTACCTCCATGGAGTCCCCTCCCCCTGGACGTCATGCCTGCCCTCCCAACCCCCTCGCTGTAGCATCCCGGACTGGCCCTGGTGACCCTGCCTCCCAACTGAGGCCTGGCACTGGGAGCCCTGCCATCGGCACAAAATCCAGCCCAGGGAATTGGGGAATGGGGGCGCATAGATGCATGGTTATTAGAAGAACAAAGGAATAAGTTGCATTTTTTTTCACACACAGGGTTATCGCAGTAAGTGGTTATGTAGTCAGTAACTATAACCTCATTTTAAGTATTTGAAAAGGAAAACAGCAAGAATACGGAGAAGGGCAGGAATGTGGCATTCGATTGGATCGCTCGAGTTGAACTAGCGCCAGATTGCTGTGGTGGGGTGACAAATATTCTCCCTGTGCTGTATCTTTCAATGAATGTCTACCGCTTGGTGCTGACGTTTATGGGACAAGCCAGATGTTGATAGCTTCGTATGTTGTTCAGGCTATTGGGTGGGGCCACTCTGCGGAAATTAGATTTAAATTCACAAACCAACGACATCAGACTTGTGCTATGGCAGGTGTTCCATTTTAGTTGGCTGAGCATGGAGTGACATGAGAAACTAACCAACAGAAGCCACCTTGTTCAACCTGTTATTGACTTGTACTTGTTTATCCTTGTGACTTCTACTTCTTTATCCTTTTTGAAAAGGGATGCCCCAGGTACTTCAGATTGTAGATGGTGCTTAACTGCAAGAATAAAACCATTTTTGTCTTGTAGGACCGTATTGATGGAATTAATATCCAAGCCAGGCAGTTCCAGGAAGCTGGACACTTTGACGCTGACAACATCAAGAAGAAACAGAAAACTCTGGTTGGTCGTTACGAGGCGCTGAAAGACCCAATGGTGGCTCGTAAACAGAAACTTGCTGACTCTCTTAGGCTTCAACAGCTCTTCCGTGATATTGAGGATGAAGAAACTTGGATTCGGGAAAAGGAGCCAATTGCAGCTTCCACCAACAGAGGTCAGGGCAATTTCAGATATTATTGAGGGTTGTCATTTTTATTTCAATTGACTTTTATTTATTTCCCTCTTTTTTTTTTTTCCTTTCTTTTCTGCCTGTTCAAGACATAAGAACAGGAGGAAGCCATTCAGTCTCTTGGGCCTGTTCTGCCATTCAGTGAGATCATGGCTGATCTGCATCCTAACTCCTTCCATCTGCCTTGGCTCCATAGTGATGTGGCTGCCCCCTTTTTTATTTCTGAGCTCCACCCATATGCCCTCATTTGATGATTAATTTAGCATATCATTCCTCCTCAAAGCTGTTATTGATTCCTTAACTAATAACGCTACACCCCCTCCTTTTTTATCTCCCCCTCTATCCCACCTGAAAACTCTATATTCAGGGATGTTGTTGAGTTGCCATTCTTGCCCCTCCTTAAGCCAAGTTTCCGTTATAGCAACGATATCATGTTGCCATGTGTCTATCTGTGCCCTCTGCTCATCGGCTTTATTTGCTATACTTAAATAAATACCTGGTAACACTGCCAAATTCCTGTGCTGCACACTTTTTAACCTTTTGCTTCTTCTGTCTTTCAGAGTCACTTGCTAATTTTCTGTGTCCTGTTCCCTGCCTTGAAATTGTCCTATCTAAGATTGCGCTCAGGTTCCATCCCCATGCCAAACTAGTTTAAACCATCCCCAACAGCACTAGCAAACCTTCCTGCAAGGATATTTGTCCCAGTCCTGTTCAGGTGCAGACTGTCTGGCTTGTACAGGTCCCACCTTCCCCAGAACCGGTCCCAATGCCCCAGAAATCTGAAGCCCTCCCTCCTGCACCATCTCTCCAGCCACACGTTCATCTGGTGTACTTTCCTATTTCTGTACTTACTAGCACATGGCCTTGGGAGTAATCTGGAGATTACTACCTTTTGAAGTCCTGCTTGCTGATCTCGTTCCTAACTCCCTAAACTCAGCCTACAGGACCTCATCCTTCTTTCTTCCTGTATCGTTGGTACCAATGTGGACCACGACCTTGGGCTGTGCACCCTCAACTTCCAGAATGCACTGTAGCCACTGGGTGATATCCATGACCCTTGCACCAGGGAGGCAACATACCATCCTGGAATCACGTCTGGGACCATAGAAACGCCTATCTGTTCCCCTAGCTATAGAATCCCCTATCACTCTTGCTTTCTTGTCCTTTCTTCTCCCTCCCTCCCTGCACAGCTGAGCCGTGCATGGTGCTCTGGTCATGACTCTCGCTGCACTTTTCAGAGGAACCCTTTCTCCCATTGGTACTCAGAACTGAATACCGGTTAGAAAGTGGGATGCCCTCTGGGGACTCCTGCACTACCTGCCTTGACTTTCTTGTCTGTCTGGCAACCGCCCAGTCCCTCTCTGCTTGTGCTCTCTTAAGCTGCGGGATGACTACCTCCTGAAATGTGCTAACCACGCAGTTCTCTGCCTCACGGGTGCACCACAGTGTCTCCAGCCACTGCTCGAGTTCCGAAACCTGGAGCTCAAGCTTCTGCAGCCAGTGACACTTGCTGCAGATGCGTTTGTCAAGGACACATGGTGCGTCCCACATGTCACAGGAGGCACATTCCGCTTGGCCGAGTTGCCAAGTTAGCTTTACAAACTAACTATTGCTAATGTCGTAAGTCGAATAACTTACCAGTTACTTGCCAATCAGCTTCTTCCCCTGTACTGTGGAGGCTGAAAAGGCAGAAAAGAAAAGAAAGACTGCAAAGAGCACCGCTTTCCCCCTAGACAGTAAAATCCCTCATGCACAACTCACAGCCTGACTCTGTCCAAACAGCACTATTCTAAGTAGTTTATTAATAAATTACACTAATTAAAACAAAACCTTAGTAGTACTGACCTTATCACTTACAAGGTAACTATTTGAGGGTTTAAAAAAAAAAGAACTTTTTCCCCCTGATTTTTTGAGCTATTTACAGGTAATAACTATTACTTATCACAGGAAATCTGTAAGCTGACTGGTTGTTGTCACTGTTATTAACAAATAGGACCTTTTTAGGGGTGGTGGATGTTAAGTTTTTAACCTTGTATTCCAGGAAAGGATTTGATTGGCGTGCAGAACTTGCTTAAAAAACACCAGGCACTCCAGGCAGAGATTTCTGGCCATGAACCACGTATCAAAGGGGTGGCCCAGAAAGGAGAAGCAATGATCAAAGACGGTAGGTGCCAATTAATAGATTTTAAAAAATTGCTTTTGAGGTCCCATTGTTATCAACAAATTTTTGCAAATCCAAAGCTGTGATGACTTTCACCTTCATAATATTGTAGGAAGTAACAAGTAACTTGAATAATTTATTTATAAAGCTGTAGTACCCACCCTGAAGGGATTCAGTTTTTGTCCTAACCATCGAAGTGAAACAGACTGGAGCAAGAACAACTTGGCTGATCTCACAATTTTTTTTTTCTCCTCTCAACCAATGCCTGGGACAGTCCTGGCTAACATTTAGCAGGAGGCAGCTTGTTGATTTCCTGCTCCGCTTTTTTTTTCAAAAAAGTCCTCGCTCACTCATACTTTCGCTTCATTTCCTACAGGTTGGTTTAAAAAAAAAACTGAGGGGGAGAAAAGTGGAGGAAAGAAATGTGTAAGTGAAAATGTAGGGGAGAGAACAAGAAACAGCAAAACAGTGAAGAAGAGTGAAAGAAATGGGAGCCAGGGAGATTTTCTTTTTCTTGTAGACTTAACAGAAGCAGTACCCTTGGCTACAGTGAAGTGAGACGTTGAATTTTTAATGGGCCCAGCCTGAAAAAAAATTTCAGAACTGATAAATACAATTGTTTTATTCAAATGTATTATCGAGAATGACAATTTGCTCTTATTATTTCATGTGTGCATCGACAGTCATAATTTAACCTCCCTAGTGAAAGCTGAGGCCAGTTGACCAACCTCATTGTTTCGCCTGCTGAGGTTAACTATCTCAATAGAGTCTGGAACCATCTCCTCTAACAGCTCAATGTTGCATTGTGCATTTGCTTACTGTGCCAATAGACACATAGATTTTGCGATTGTATGGGGCATGTAACAAAGATAGATAGAAGAGGCTTGGCTACAGAGATATGATATTAATCCTTAATGGCGATAGCGCCTCCTGAAACTATTTTACTGTGTTTTTTTCAATAACTGAGTTATGTTACTTTAAACATAATTTGAGAAATTAAAAATCATAATGGTGTGACTTTTAGAGGGGAGAGTGCTTTGAACACTTTGTGTACCAACCCTGATGTGAGTCTTGTGCTTTTAATTTTTCCCCCCTCGTGGTCTGATGTGAATTTCTAATTATGTAAGTTGTTTGTATAGAGGGAAATATTATTGGGGCCAATGAGGCAGGGACTTCACAAATAAACTTTTTGGATAAAATTGGAACGCCAATGAAGGAAAATATGAGTAATTTTGTTTTACTTGTTGCAATTTCCTAACAGCCTTTTATTTTGTTCATTCTCAGGTCACTTTGCCAGTGAGGAAGTAAAAGGCAAGTTGAATGACCTGAGTCAGAAATGGGAATCCTTGAAAGCAAAGGCTGCGCAGAGACGCCAGGATTTGGAAGATTCGCTGCAGGCTCAGCAATACTTCGCTGATGCTAATGAGGCGGAGTCATGGATGAGGGAGAAGGAGCCTGTTGTTGGCAGCATTGACTATGGGAAAGATGAAGACTCTGCTGAGGTAAGGCTCTTTCTATATTTTTATGTCCATTAGCTGGAGTGCGATATAGCAAAGGGATCTTTCCCTATGTTGGTTCCACATATCAAAGATATATATATATATATATATATATATATATATATGGGCTTCACAGCTCGCTGGTATGAACAAATAAAGCCAGTGATCCCATTTCTAGGTCCCTATTCTCTGACAACACTGGGAACTATTACAGGAGGTCTGCTAATTAATTAAAATAAAATTCTGATGTATTTACTTGTTTAAAAACTTGCTACTGCTTCAGCATTTGGAAGCGAGTTCACATCTGTGACTTGTTTATTCATTGTGCAGGGAGTTGGATGGGGGATTCCTGGCGGAAGGAGTTCAATGTGTGTCACTTTTTTTGCAAATGTAACAAAACAACTTATTTTACCTGTCAATTTACTGCCTTCTGCTCCCATTTTCTTTCCTTCTCCTCCTCTGAAAATATTGGGGGCATTTTAACTTTGGGTGATAATATAAAACTAAAGTCACCTGGAAATGAAAATCAGGAGAGGTGTATAGTGGGAAGCTGATCTGATATAGCTTGTTTTACACCATCACCTAAAGTCAAAATTTCCTGATTGAGCCTTTGTTGCAGTACAGTTCCATGGGTGTCAAAACCTAGATTCTTTTATCCAGATAGTATTTCCTACATTACAATGACTGCACTTCAAAAATACTTCATTGGCTGTAAAGTGCTTTGGGACGTCTTGAGTTTGTGAATGGTGCTTTATAAATGCAAGTCTTATTTTCTTTATGAAATTATTTGTGTGTGACCCTTGATGCAGGCAATTCAGTCTCAGGCACCATAACAGATAAATCTGTACCTCTTTTCATTAAATGCCACACGTGTGCCTCTAGCAAGGATCCTGGGTAATTGGGAGTCAGAAATCTGCCCATTTTCTTCACTTCATAACCCAACTGACCACTTATAGGGCCCCATCATCAGCCCCCCCCCCCTCCCCCCCCAGAAAAGAATAATAGCAACATGATTGGGTTAGGCCTAAAATCTGGCCTTTATGGTTCAGCTAATTGCTGGATAAAATGGCTCAGCCATAAGAGGAATCTCTTTGTCCATCGTTAACCTATTTCTGCAGTAGTTCATGCATTGAATTTTAGTAGGTAGCACAATGTAGTTATTATAGAATTTGTTTTTTTTTTATCAGGCCCTGCTGAAGAAGCATGAAGCTCTGATGTCTGATCTAATTGCATATGGAAGCAGTATTCAGGCACTGAAGGAACAGGCTCAAAGCTGTCGTGTAAGGAATTTTAAACAGTTTTTACCATGTTGCCATAATTTAAATCCAAAATATAAACCTAATGTTTGTTAAAGCATTCTTACAGATTTTGCCTTTTCTAACATGGAACTGTTGCAGGGTACCAGAAAACCAATTCCAAACCTACCTAATGTAGTTCAGCCCATGTGTAATCTGTGGGTATGGTACATAGAAAATCTGCTCTGCGGATGTTAGCAAATCTCTACTCATTTCCCTCCCTCTCTTCTTCAGCAACAAGTAGCTCCCACTGATGACGAAACTGGAAAAGAACTGGTATTGGCACTGTATGATTACCAGGAGAAGAGCCCTCGTGAAGTAACCATGAAAAAAGGTGATATTCTTACCCTGCTAAACAGCACTAACAAGGTAAGACATTGCCAGGACTGATGGAGAAGGTGGAAAATTAGCGGTAGCAAGGGCGGGAGGTATTTAGTTTGTTCCATTCATTTAAAGAAGCAGTTTGGGTAAATACTTCTCACATTTTTGTGTTTCAATATTTGTTTCTTTTGAATATTCCAGTGATGGGACTCATCCTGAGATCGTTTATCTTTATCCATTAGCTGCAGTACCTTCTGCAGTTGTTACATAATGTTCCTCTTTCCTCATGATGGATTGATATAATGTCTGTGTTCTGGGTGTCATTATATTTCAACACCTTTAGAATTTGTCTTCTCCTACTGCTTTTTACTTCATCCGAATATGTCTTTGGGGAGCATCTCTGAAACCTTTTAAAGGTATAAGGAAATGGCAGTTTACTTTGGTCATATTTGTCAGAGTTGCAGAATTAAAAATGCACCTAGTGTAGTGATACATTCTTTCTTTACTGAGTTATGGAATGAATCAAGATGGATTTGCTTTATTCAGATATGTTTGAGCATGTATCTGTCTATGTCTATGTCTGAGGCCTTGGCATGGATAACATAACAACATAACATGGGCCTGTTCGCATTAAGCTGGGCCTTATGAAGAGTACAAGTAGAGCATAGACAAGAGCTGAAAACAAGACATAAAATGCTGAAATACTCAGGGCAGGCAGCATATGTGGAGAGAGAAACAGATTTACCGGGGGGAATTTTATTATGGCGGCGGGGCCTCTACGTCGGGGGAAACTGATGCTGAGATCCCCACGTCGCCTCTTTTCCGAATGGCACTAAATTTGGCGGCCTATCAGGCACTTAAATGGACAGCGCCGGCCATCCATAGGATTTAGGACCCCATCAGCGGAAGCCCTGCCCTTGGAGAGCTGCTAGCCAGTCAGAGGCCAGCCGCTGCTGCAGATGACAGTCCTGGAGGCAGAGGATCGTCGCTTGATCCAGGCCTCAGGTGGGTCAGGGCGGGAGGAATCTCGCAGAGTGGGGTCGCGGCGGTGGGGGAGAGAGGGATGTCGGCAGCAAGGGGCAGAAGGATGGCACTCAGTGGGCCCACTCTCCCCAATGTCAGGTCCCTAGTTCAGGCACGAAGTGCCTTTGAACAAGGGATCCCCTCTCCCCCGGTAGCAGTTTTTTGTACCACGCTTCCCGTGCGGTGACAGGGCTGCCCACTGCACTGGTATTTGTGGCTGCAACGGGAAGAGGTCCTTATTTGGGGGTTAATTACCTAGTTAAGGGCCTCATTTGGTGGCGGGGTGGGAAAACCCGTTCCCACCCCGGACTAAATTTCAGCAGAGGCGAGATGGTGGTGGGAACCCCTGCCAATATCCCACCTGATTTTATGCTCTCCCCACCTCCAAACCCACTGCAGGGAGAGCATAAAATTCCTCCCAACGTTTCAGGTCCACATCTGGAGTATTGTGTGTAGCTTTGGTCTCCACACTTAAGAAAGGATATACTTGCATTGGAGACAGTACAGCGAATGTTCACTAAATTGGTCCCTGGGTTGAGGGGGGTTGTCCGATGACGAGAGACTGAGTAAATTGAACCTATATTCCCTGGAGTTTAGAAGAATGAGAGGCAATCTCATTGAAACATACAAGATTCTGAAGGGGCTGGATAGGGTAGATGCTGAGATTTTGTTTCTGCTGGTCAGGGAATCTAAAACACGGGGACACTGTCTCAGGATAAGGGGCTGATCATTTAGGACTGAGATGGGGAGAAACTACTTAACTCGAAGGGTTGTGAATTTTCAGAATTCTCTACCCCGGAGGGTTGTGGATGCTCCATCGTTAAATATATTTAAGGCTGAGATAGACAGTTTTTTTTTTTTTGGTGTCTCAGTGAATCAAGGGATATGGCTGGCAAGCAAGCAGGAAAGTGGAGTTGAAGGCCAAGATCAGCCATGATTGTATTGAATGGCAGAGCAGGCTCAATGCGCCATATGATCTGCTGCTCCTAATTCTTGAGTCTGAAACGTTGGCTCTGTTTCGCTCACCACAGAGGCTGCCTGACCTGAGTACTTCCAGCATTTTCTGTTTTTGTTTCAGATTTCCAGCATCTGCAGCATTTTGCTTTTGTAGTAGACAAAAAGACAGAAGTGCAAGGGGAGAACCAACTGTGTAACAGCCCCGACAACCAATTTTATCTGCAGCACCTGTGGAAGAGTCTGTCACTCTAGAATTGGTCTTGATAGCCACTCCAGGCGCTGCTTCACAAACCACTGACCACCTCCAGGCGCTTACCCATTGTCTCTCGAGACAAGGAGGCCAAAGAAGAAGAAGAACAGAAAAGACCTGCCTGTCTTTAGAACCAGCTAATACAGGGCTTGTGCACTTCTCTTTTGTGCGGCTGTTGATGTTTATCCTTGATTTTATTCTGAAGGATTGGTGGAAAGTGGAAGTGAATGATCGACAGGGCTTCGTTCCTGCTGCCTATGTTAAGAAATTGGACCCAGCACAGTCTGCATCACGTGAGAATCTGCTGGAGGATTCGAGCAGCATTGCAATGCGCCAGGAACAGATAGAGAACCAGTAAGTAACTAAACCTGTCATTTTAGACTGGGTATATATTTTTGCAGAGGAGCATTTCAATACCAAGTACTATATAACAAATGTACATTCTCCCCTCTTCCATTTTTTGGTTCAGTTGGATTCTGTACTTCTGTTGTGTGTTGGGTATCTGCCCAGACCAATGCTAGTGCTGGCTGCTAGGATTATTTGATCGTGGTATATATCTTGTTTCCTCATGGGAAGATTTGACTCTCAGTTGGTGCTGTAATATACTGATTGAAATTGGCAATTATGTTTTTTGGGTGGGAGGGCTTATGTAACCAGCAAGGGAAAATCTGCAGAGCTCTGGGGAAAGAGCGTGGGAGTGGAATTAATTGGATAGTTCTTACAAAGAGTTGGCACAGACACGATGTACTGAATGGTCCTCTTCTGTGCCGTATGATTTGGGCGTCGCAGGCCAGGCCAGCATTTATTGCCCATCCCTAATTGCCCTTGAACTGAGTGGCTTGCTAGGCCATTTCGAGGGCATGTAAGAGTCAACCATATTGCTGTGGATCTGGAGTCACATGTAGGCCAGACCAGGTAAGGACAGCAGATTTCCTTCCCGAAAGGACATTAGTGAACCAGATGGGTTTTTACAACAAGTGACAATGGTTTCATGGCCATCATTAGACTAGCTTTAAATTCCACCTTCTGCTGTGGTGGGATTCGAACCCATGTCCCCAGAACAATACCTGGGTCTCTGGGTTACTAGTCCAGTGACAATACCAGTACGCCACCACCTCCCCTGTTAAATTCATAACTATAGTATCCTATGTTGGTGTTCCTATGCATATTAAAATTTTTTTAAAATCCCCTTATTTATCTCCTTTCCTTCCCTGCTCATTTAAAGCCAGTGACCCATCCTGAGTTATGGTTTCATGGGTGCATTTTGTTAATGTTGCTCAAGTGTCCATTTTCGTGTTTGAATCAAACAGAGTATGGCAGCCCATTCAGTGATTGTAGGCATTGCAACAAAACCTGATCATTTTCTCATTTCTCGTAGAGTTGTTGGGTAGAGAGACATTAGTGCATGTTGTGTACATGCTTCTGTGTGTGTGCTTCACCTCTCCATAGCACCGGGACACCTAGGCAAATTACAGCATTGCCTTTGCTGTCAGTTTGAAGGAAACTCCACATTAAACCTAGTCATTTCCTGATCTGTATAGCTCAGTACCACACCATGCAGTTCATTTTCTCAAGCCATGAGGATGTCATCCCATCTTTAATTCTTATTGTAATATATTTAATGATTTAGCTGGTTCCTCCTTGTAGCTCACTGCTGAAAACCCATGCTAACAATCTATCTCAAGGTCTTGGCTGACCTGCCACCAATTTCTTGATGTCTTTTGCACAATCTGAGTTTTATGGTATAAATAATACTTTTAATTTTTGAAGAATAACTAGTGGCAGACAGTGATTCTGTCTATTCAAGGTTTCTTTTTGCAATTATTTCAGGTGAGTTATTTTGGAGGTTATTACATCTGTCTGTTTGCTGTGATAGTAAAACTCATGTAAAGATTATCTTGCAATAATGTTGCTAGTATACACATTATAGACAAAAATATTAAAGTGTAGAACTGCTCCTCGGCATTGTTCAATGAAATTCCATGGCATGTAAATGACCAACTTCATAGTAAGTTACCTGTACAGGTAACAGTTTTAGTCCATCTCACTTCTGATGTAATTCAAATTCAAGTGCGTATAGAAGGGTAGCAAAAAGCTTTGGTAAGGTTAGAGAGGCTAAGAGGGCAAATGAAGCAAGATTGGCAAGTTATATAAGGGAAGTAGTAAAGGATTTTATAAACCTGAACAGTTAAAGAAAGCATAGGGTGGATGGAAATGAAAGGGGAAATCTTATGAGATGTAAGAATGTGAGATACTAACTGAATAATTTAAAAGCAAAATACTGCGGATGCTGGTAATCTGAAATAAAAACAAGAAATGCTGGAACCACTCAGCAGGTCTGGCAGCATCTGTGGAAAGAGAAGCAGAGTTAACGTTTCGGGTCAGTGACCCTTCTTCGGAACTAGCAAATATTAGAAGTGTCAAAGGTTGTAAGCAAGTGAGGCTTGGGTTCGATTAGGCACACTACAGCCTGCCGGACTGAACATTGAGTTCAATCATTTCAGAGCATGACGGGGCCCCCCATTTTACTTTTATTTTTAGTTATTTTTTCTCTTTTTTTTCTTTTTTACATTTTTTACAATTTCTTTTGTGTTTATTTCATTTCATCTTAGTTTGTTCAGTTTGCTTACCCACTTTTTTTTCATGTTTGTACTTGCTGCTGTTCAATCTTCAGTCCGTTAACACCCTATCTGTGCTAATGCTTTGTCTTTCAACACACCATTAACATATTGTTTGCCTTTGCTCCATGACCTCAGCTATGTGGCCTTGTCCAATCTACACCTTCTCCTTTGTTATCTCTTGCCCCACCCCCGCTTCACTTGCTTATAACCTTTGACATTTCTAATATTTGCCAGATTTGAAGAAGGGTCACTGACCCGAAACGTTAACTCTGCTTCTCTTTCCACAGATGCTGCTAGACCCGCTGAGTGGTTCCAGCATTTCTTGTTTTTATTAAATGAATAATTTACCTCAGTTTTCACAGAAAAGTGCTTTAACTGGAATGAAAAGGGAAGGAACAGTTAGATATGATAACAAATAAGGAAGTAGTACTGAAAAGGTTGGTGGAATAGGCCCTGGCCTTTGATAGCAGCATGCATCCTCGAATGCTGAAAGAAGCCAGAGGAAATAGGAATGGCTCTGACCATCATCTTTCAACGGGCAAGGGTTTGGAAATATGTCAAAGAGCTTGTGTGATTGCTACTGTAACACTTCTATTCAAGAAGGGAGAAAGAGATACGTCAAGTAATTACTATTGGTAGTGGGTAAGCTTCTGAAGACCATAATACAAGACTGACATTGAAGGACCTGGGTTAATTAGAAACAGATGGCACAGATTTGTTAGAAGTAAATTTAGTAGTGTTATTTTGAGAAAATAAAGGAAGTGCAGTGGATGTTGTGTTTATGGATTTTCAAAAACTGGTAGATGTTGCTTGGGGGCCTGTTGATAACATTAGAACATATAAAGCAGAGAGAATAGTTTTTCGCACTGAAATGATGTAAACTGTGGTGGTCCTTGAATCTGTGTTAGAACTACTGTTCTCAATGTATAAATGATCTGACTTGATTATTAAAATTTATGGACCAAACAAAAATAGGGAGGTGGTTAACTCTGAAATGACTTCAGGAGGACATAAACAGGTTAGTAGATTGCAGAGATGAATCGCAGATGAAGTGTAATGTGTAGAAATATGAGGCAATACATGAGGTACAAGAAGTAGAGGACATATACACTAAATGTTACCAGTTTAAAAAGAGTAGAGAAGCAGAGAGTTTTAGGGATTTAGATATACACACACAATTCAAACATGGAAGGACAAGTTGATAAAGCTTTTTTAAGAAAAGAAGGATGTTGCATCCTCAGCTTTAGAAATCGAGGTATAGAATACAAAAGCAGCTCAAAATTGGACATCCACAAGGCTCTGTGGGCCATCAGCGGCAGCAGAATTGTATTCAACCACAATCTGTAATCTTATGGTCCAGCATATTCCTCATTCTATCACTTATATCAAACCAGGGGATCAACCCTGGTTCATATGAGGAATGCAGGAGAGCATGCCACGTGCAGCACCAGGCATACCTAAAAATGAGATGCTGGTGAAGCTACAACACAAGGCTATATTAGACCTGGTATTGTGCAACAAGATAGGATTAATTAATGACCGCATAGTGAAGGCACCCCGAGGCAGCAGCAATCATAATATGGTTGAATTTTACATTCTGTTTGAGGGAGAGAAGCGTGGGTCTAAGTCTAGTATTTTAAACTTAAATAAGGGCAATTATGAGTGCATGAAAGCAGAGCTAGCTAAAGTGAACTGGCAAATTAGGTTAAGGGATAAGTCAATAGAGATGCAGTGACAAATGTTTAAGGGGGTATTTCAGAATACATAGAATAGATACATTCCAACGAGAAAGAAAAATTCCAAGGGGAGGACCCAGCATCCGTGATTAACTAAAGTTAAAAATAGTTTCAAACTTAAAAAAAAAAAGCATATAATTGCACAAAGATGGGTGGCAGGTCAGAAGATTGGACAGAATATGAAGAACAGCAAAGAATGACTAAAAGACTGATCAGGAGGGAAAAATTAGAGTAAGAAAGCTAGCTAGAAATATAAAAATGTTAAGAGTTTCTATAGATTTTTTTTTTTTAAAAAGAGCTAACAAAGTGAGCAGTGCTCCTTTAGAAAATAAGCCTGGGGAATTAATGATGGAAAATAAGGAGATGGCAGATGAATTGAACGGGTATTTTGCATCGGTCTTTGCTGTAGAGGATACAAGTAACATGCCAGAAATAGTTGTAAGTCAGGAAATGGAAGGGAGGGAGGAACTCCAGAAAATTACAATCACCACTGAAGTGGTACTGAGTGAATTGTTGGAGCTGTGACCTGACAAGTCCCTGGGTCCTGATGGACTTCATCCTAGGGTCTTAAAAGAAGTGGCGTGCCACAGGGGTCAGTGCTGGGGCCTCAACTTTTTACACTTTATATAAATGTCTTGGATGAAGGGACTGAAGGTATGGTTGTTAAATTTGCTGATGACACAAAGATGGGTAGGAAAGTAAGTTGTGAAGAGAACATAAGGAGGCTACAAAGGGATACCGTGGAGTTAAGTGAGTGGGCAAAAATCTGGCCAATGGAGTGTAATGTGGGAAAATGTGAAATTGTCTGTTTTGGCAGGGGGAATAAAAAAGAAGCATATTATCTAAATGGTGAGAGATTGCAGAGCTCTGAGATGCAGAGGGATCTGGGTATTCTAGTGCATAGAATAATAGAATCATACGAACATACAAATTAGAAGCAGGAGTAGGCCATTCGGCCCTTCGAGCCTGCTCCGCCATTCAGTAAGTTTGTGGCTGAACTGGTTACTCCACATTTCCACCTATCTCCGATAACCTTCCACCCGCTTGCTTATCAAGAATCTATCTACCTCTGCCTTAAAAATATTCAAAGACTCTGCTTCTCCTCCTCTCCCCCCCCCCCCCCCCCAGCTTTTTGAGGAAGAGAATTCCAAAGACTCTCGACCCTCAGAGAAAAAATTTCTCCTCATCTCTGTCTTAAATGGGTGACCCCTTATTTTTAAACAGTGACCCCTAGTTCTAGATTCTCCTACAAGGGGAAACATCCACCCTGTCAAGACCCCTCAGGATCTTATATGTTTCAATCAAGTTACCTCTTGCTCTTCTAAATTCCAGCGGATACAAGCCTAGTGTGTCCAATCTTTCCTCATTAGACAGCTCGCCTATTCCAGGTATTAATCTAGTAAACCTTCTCTGTACTGCCTCCAATACATTTACATGCTTCCTGAAATAAGGAGACCAGTACTGTACACACTACTCCAGATGTGCTCTCTCCAATGCCCTGTACAGTTGAAGCATAACCTCCCTACTTTTGTATTCAATTCAGTTTCAGTTACAGAGATAGATAGGAGAATTTGGGACTACTTTCCTCGGAGAAGAGAAAGTTGAGAGGAGATTTGATAACAGTACAGGGCATTGGAGAGAGCACATCTGGAGTAGTGTGTACAGTACTGGTCTCCTTATTTCAGGAAGCATGTAAATGTATTGGAGGCAGTACAGAGAAGGTTTACTAGATTAGTTCAAAATCATGAGCTGTCTGGACAGAGTAGATATAGGGGAAACCCTTCCCATTGGTGGAGGGATTGAGAACCAGAGGATGAATCACAAAAGATAATTGCAGTACCTGCATACTAAGGAAAGCTAATAGAATGTTGTTGTTTATTTCAAAGGGAATTGAATACAAAAGTAGGGAGGTTATGCTTCAGTTATAAAGGGCATTAGTGAAACCACATCTATGTACAGTACTGGTTTCCTTATTTATTTAAGGAAGGATGTAAATGCGTTGGAGGCAGTACAGAAGGTTTAATAGACTAATAACTGGAATGGGCGGGTTGTCTTATGACTGAGACTAAAAACAAGGAAAAAAATTAAGTATTAATAATGAGGAACAAGTGAGTAGCTGGTGAGTATTATCTTTTTTGAGTAAGGTTAATTTTAACTAGTGAACTGTATTGATTAGTAGTAGGATTTATCAGTACTAGTAAGGTTTTATTAATAGTTCCAGGGTGTTTGTATTGGTAACATTTTTTTGTTTAGTGGTAGAAAAGGGTAAACTAATAAATAAAGATATGGGCAGGGTTGTTTCAACCTCGAGAGTGCACCTTCTGCTATGTGAGAGCTCCAGGATGCTTCCCGTTTCCTGGATAACCATGTGTACAGGAAGTGTCGTCAGTTTGAGCTCCGAGCTTTGGAACTTGAGCGGCAGCTGACTACACCGGTGCATTCATGAGGATGAGAACTACATGGATTGCATGTTTATAGATGTGGAATGGATGACCACCAGGCAGTCATAAAGAAACATGCAATTAGTGCAGGTTACGGCTGATTGCATCTCATTCTCCAGCAGGTATTCAGTTCTGAATGCTGATGAGAGTGACGGTTCATCTGGGGAGTGTAGCCAGAGCCAAGTCCATGGCACCACGGGTGGCTCAGCTGCACAGTAGGGTACAGGAAAGACTGGAAGAGCCGTAGTGATAGGTGATTCAATAGTCGGGAACAGACAGGTGTTTCTGTGGCTGCAGATGTGAATCTAGGATGGTGTGTTGCCTCCCTGGTGCCAGGGTCAAGGATATCATTGAGCGGCTGCGGTGTATCCTGAATGGGGAGGGTGAACAGCCAGCAGTTGTGGTCCACATCGGAACAAACGACATAGGTAGAAAGAGGGATGCGGTCCTGCAGTCAGAATTTAGGGAGCTAGGTAAGAAATTAGCAAGCAGGACTTCAAAAATAGTAATCTCTGGATTACTCCCAGTGCCACGCGCAATTGAGTACAGGAATAGAAGAATAAGACAGATGAATGCGTGGCTGGAAAGATGGTGCAGGAGGAAGGGCTTTAGATTCTTGAGACATTGGGACCGGCTCTGGGGGAGATGGGGCCTGTACAGGCCGGACAGGTTGCACCTGAACAGAGCCGGGACTGAATTCCTTGCAGGACGTTTTGCTGCTGCTGTTGTGGAGGGTTTAAACAAGTTTGGCAGGAGGATGGGAACCTGAGGGTACACTCAGTTGGGACAAAATCAGAAATTAAAATGGAAGGCAGAAAATTAATGGATGACTCTGGAAGACAGAGGAAACAAGCATTAAAAAATTAGAAAAAAAGTTTGGCAGTGCTCCAGGGTATCTATTTCAGTGCAAGGAGTATAGCAAATAAAGCTGAGGGCACAGATAGACACGTGGCAGTATGATATCATAGCTATTACATAAACATGACTTGAGGAGGGACAGGCAGCTCAATGTTCCTGGTTACAGGGTTTCAAACATGATGGGGAGATAAGAAAGGAGGAACGTGGCAATTTTTGCAAAGAGACAATTACAGCTGTGAGGAGGGATGATATGTTGGAAGGTTCATCAGATGAGGCCATATGGATTGAGCTAAGGAACAAAAAAGGGGCAATTACACTGGGGGTCTATAGTACACTCCCAGCAAACAGTCAGAGTGAGATGGAAGAGCAGATATGTAGGCAAATCTCTGAGAAGTGCAAGAACAATAGGGCAGTAATAGTAGGGGATTTTAACTACCCAATATTAACTGGGATAGTTTTAGTGTGAAAGGAATTGAGGGAGCAGAATTCTTGAGGTGCATTCAGGAGAACTTTTTTGGCCAAGTCCAACAAGAGGGGGTGCAGTTTTAGATTTTGTTTTAGGAAATTAAGCTGAGGAGGTGGAAGGAGTGGCAGTGGGAGAGCATTTTGGTGGTTGTGATCATAATTCAGTCAGTTTTAACATGATTATGGAAAAGGACTGGAGTTGGAGTTCTCAATTGGGACAAGGCTAATTTTACTAAGCTGAGGAATGATTTAGCGAAATTGGACTGGAAACAGCTACTTGAAGGTAAATTAGTGTCAGAGCAGTGGGAGGCATTCAAAGGGGAAATTCAAGTGCTTCGGAGTAAGCATGTTCCCACAAAGAAAAAGGGTGGGACAGCCAAATCTAGAGCCCCATGATGTCAAGGAGCTTGCAGGGTAAGCACCTTCCAAACCCTTGACCTCTACCACCTGGATGGACCAGGACAGCGGATGCATGGGAACACTACCACCTGCGACTTCCCCTCCAAGCCACACACCATCCTGACTTGGAACTAATATTGCCGTTCCTTCACTCTTGCTGGGTCAAAGTCATGGAACTCCCTTCCTAACAGCACTGTAGGTGTACCTACCCCACATGGATTGCAGCGGTTCAAGAAGGCAGCTCACCACCACCACCACCTTCTAAAGGGCAATTGGGGATGGTCAATAAATGCTGGCCTAGCCAGCGATGCCCATATCCCAGGAACGAATAAATAAAAAAAAAAAATGGCTCCAAAGACATCCCCATCCTCAATGGAGCCCAGCACATCAGTGCAAAAGACAAGGCTGAAACATTTGCAGACATCTTCTACTAGAAATATGATGGATGATCGATCTCAGCCTCCTCCTGAGGTCCTCACCATCACAGATGGCAGTTCAGCCAATTCAATACACTATGTGACATCAGGAAATGGCTGAAGGCACTGGATACAGCAAAGGCTGGGGGCCGTGACAACATCCTGGCTATAGTACTGAAGACTTGTGCTCCAGAATTAGCCTCACCCCTAGCCAAGCTGTTCCAGTACAGCTACAACATGGACGTCTGCCCAACAATGTGGAAAACTGCCTAGGTATGTCCTGTCCACAAAAAGCATTTGACTGAGTGTGGCAGCAAGGAGCCCTAGCAAAATTGAAGTCAATGGGAATCAGTTGGAAAACACTCCACTGGTTGGAGTCATGCCTTATACAAAGGAAGATGTTTGTGATTGGTGGAGGCCAATTCATCGCAGCCCCAAGACATTACTGGAGTTCCTCAGGCTAGTGTCATCGGCCTAATGATCTTCAGCTGCTTCAGCAATGACCTTCCCTCCATCATTAAGGTCAGAAGTGGGGATGTTTATTGATAACTGTATGATGTTCAGTACCATTTGCTACTCCTCCGTCTGTGCCCACATGCAGCAAGACCTGGACAGTCTTCAGGCACGGGCTAATACATTCATGTCAGACGATGAACGTCTGCCTTAACGTTTAACAGCATTGTTAAATCCCCTACCATCAATATCCTGGAGGTTGCCATCGACCAGAAACTGAACTGAACCAGCTGTATCAGTACTGTGGCTACAAGAGCAGGTCAGAGGCTGGGAATTCTGCAGTGAGTAACTCGCCTTCTGACTCCCCAAAGCCTGTCCACCATCTACAAGGCACAAGTCAGGAGTGTGATGGAATACTCTCCACTTGCCTGTCTTGAGTAAAGCTCCCAACAACATTCAAGTACCTCTATCAACCAGAAGAAAACAGCCCACTTGATCGGCAACCCATCCGCCATCTTAAACATGCACTCCCTCCACCATCGGCGCACAGTGGCAGCCATGTGAACCATCTACAAGATGCACTGCAGCAACTCACCAAGGCTCCTTCAACAGTACCTTCCCAACCTGTGATCTCTACCACGTAGAAGAACAAAGGCAGCAGATGCATGGGAACATCACCACCTACAAGTACCCATCCAAGTCCCACACAATCCTGACTTGGAACTATATAGTTGTTCCCTCATTGTCGCTGGGTCAAAAACCTAGAACTCCCTTCCTAACTGTACTCTGTGTGTACCTACAGCACATGGACTATAGTTGTTCAAGAAGGTGGCTCACCACCACCTGCTCAAGGGCAATTAGGGATGGGCAACAAATGCTGGCCTTGCCTGCAACGCTCACATCCCATGAACGAATTAAAAACAAAAGTAATGCCAAGTCTTTTCAAATCATTGGTTAGGCTACAGTTACGATACTGTGTCCAGTTTGGTGCACCCTACTTTCCTAATGATATCAAGGCTGTGGAGTGAGTATAGAAGAGGTTTACCAAGAGAGTACCAGGGATGAGATTATTTAGTTATAAGGAGAGACTAGAAAAACGGCTGCTTTTCATTAGAAAAGGTTAAGATGAGTTCAGATTAAAGTGTTAGGGGTTGAGGTATATTGAGAAAAACTATTTCCACTGGTCAGTGAGTTGATAACAAAAGGACATCAGCAAAAATATGAAGGGAGAGATTTTTCTGTGAAGGGCTGTTTGGACATGGGATACCCCTACCTGAAACAGTGACTGAAATAAAATCCATAACGATAGAAAGGGAAATGGATCAACATTTGACAAACAGAAATTTAAAGGGCTTCGGCTGAACATCTAGCTCTATTCCGAGAACTAATGCAAGTGCAATGGGTTGATTTATCTCCCCTTATGCTATAAAATTCTATGATTCTTGGTGCAAGTCTTGTCTGCAGTACATTTTATCTCTCTCTTCTGCACAATCTTCCAGAATGGTTTTGCCAGATTCTTTGAATATTGAGTCCACCTTCATGCAGGTTGTACGTCACTGTACATTCCAAGTCAATTCAGACCACCTAAATATCTAACTTGAACAGCATGCTACAATATTCAACATAATTGGCTAGAAACAAATACTTTTGACTGTTGCCTGCCATCGGGCAATAGTTCGGTAGTGCAGAGTGGTAGTCAAATGATGTATGCTTGCTGAAAAATGCATGGAACTGGTACTGTTTCTTTTATAGACTGTTAGAAATCCTTTTTGTTTTGCTGGACAGCTCCATTGCTTGCTACTAATCAAGCTGCAGTCTTTTCAGCAATTGCTTGCCTGCTTTTTATCCGTTGCTTCTGGGTCTTCCCTTGCTGATTCTCAACATGTACTACTAATTTTCCTTTCTTTAACAGCTGCTTTAAGCATTTAATCTACTAATGCTGCATGCTCTGCTCCCTCTGTCTGTCCAGGGCTCTGCTAGCTAAGGAGGTTGGCAGCGTTGTGCTCCGTATGAAGCAGGTGGAGGAATTGTGAGTAGGTTCAGCTCTTCTCACGCGGTGTGATCTCTGTGCTTCTATTCATTTTCATACTGCATTTTCGCGAATGCTTGTGGACACTGGATGAATCAATTAAATATCATTTTTACTAGCTTGAAGGTGCTTGCTTGTCAGGATTGAACTGCTAAATGTTGTAAAACAGGCCAACTAGGCGCTCCAGTTATGTTGTACGGGGATGAAGTTTTTCCCTTTTACCTGATGGGAAGAGTGTGAAAGCTGGTAGGACTGACTGTTCTGAGTGCACTTTTAATTTTTTATTAATTATTCCATTGCTGTAGGTAGCACACAAAAAACATGGAAATGAAGTTTGCATTTCTGATTTTTGGGAATGGAACAGAAGCCTAAAAAAATTAGTTCCAGCTCACACTTGCATGATGGCTGTTTTAAATTGTTGAGTGGAATCACTTGGTGAGATGTGGTGAAATTGTTAGATATCTGGGTGAGTCAGATTGAGCAAGCAGTCAACATAATGAGCAGGAATCCAGCTATACCTGACCAGTCCCAAATAAATGAATGAGCATGCAGTGTATGTTGGGATTGGGGTGGAAGAACTTTAGTTATTTGGTACTAAAATCCTGAACTTTTCTCCAGGTAAGTACAGTATATTCGTTATTATGATAGTTGAACTAACAAAGAGTTTGAATCACTCATTTATATTATTTTCATTATAGAATCATGTAAAATAAAACAGAAAACCATTGAATGAACTGATTAAAATCAATTTTTATTGACCACATCCAGTGACCATACTAGTTTGATTTTTTTTTTTTGTACATTTTGAGGTCAATGCCATTTAGTTACCAAATATAAAACTTAGAATACAGTACTTCAGAATGTGAATTACGCCTATTTAGTATGGATTAGAACTGGGTTTGCAATGTAATTCATTTTGTTAGAGGTAATGAATGTACTGAGTTTTTTAAAAATTGCTATATGTACACAAGCTAAACATGTTGATTTTTAAAATTTCTGAATGTATTGCTGAAATGTTTCTCTATTCCTTTTAAAAAGTATGCAATTCACCAACTTATAGAATTTAAGGTTGTATGTATGTTGAAATCCATAGTGTCCACCTAAAATTTGTGATTCCCAAATCTCGTGAATCAACTTCACTTTTGGTATCCAAGCATTATTAAAGAACGCTTTCAGCCATTTCTAATTATTTAGTGATCACTTAAAATGTTTAGGAAGCACAGTAGGGTACAGCTGAGGAGGTAGAGGCGAGGCCATGGGAATTTATATTGAGGATGGTGATTGTGGAAGGTAAATATAGGTTCTGTAAGCCCAGTGTTGCTTCAATACAGACTTGAGTAAAATTCAAACCATTATGAGTAGCAAGTGTCAGCAATTTCTTTTTGTCTTTTAGTCATCGTTCAGTTATCTTGTGGTTAAGGTTTTTCTTTGATTTGCTGTCCCATCTTCATCAGCAATTCCATGTTCTGACAATTACAGTTTGTGTTTGTTTAATTGGTTGAGTCTGGTAGTTGCTTTAGGGTGACTTTGTTGGTTACATCTCCTTTCAGATACCAGTCAATTCTGGAACTGGGCACAAAACGTAAGGATATGCTGGAAAAGAGCTGCAAGAAGTTCATGCTTTTCCGTGAGGCCAATGAGCTGCAGCAGTGGATCAATGAGAAGGAGACAGCATTGACCAGTGAGGAGGTGGGGACTGACCTGGAACAGGTGGAAGGACTTCAGAAGAAGTTTGATGACTTCCAGAAAGTAAGTAAAACTTTTAACTTGAACAATACAATAGAAGAAAAATTGAATCCTTAAAAACATAAACTAGATGTGAATACCATGGCTCTTTCATATTTGGCTACCTGATTTAATGGCTTTATGGATAGAAGGCCAGTGCCATTCCTTGCAGTATATTCGGCAGGGGTAGGCAGTGGCATAGTGGTATTATCACTGGACTAGTAACCCAGAGACCCAGGGTATTTCTCTGGGGACATGGGTTCGAATCCCACCACAGCAGAAGGTGGAATTTGAATTTAATTAATAAATCTGGAATTAAAAAGCTAGTCTAATGATGGCCATGAAACCATTGTCGATTGTTGTTAAAACCCACCTGGTTCACTAATGTCCTTTTAGGGAAGGAAATCTGCTGTCCTTACTTGGTCTGGCCTACATGTGACCCTACATGTGACTCCAGACCCACAGCAATGTGGTTAACTCTCACATGCCCTCTGAAATGGCCTAGCAAGCCACTCAGTTGTATCTAACTGCTACAAAGTCTATAAAAAGGAATGAAACCGGATGGACCACCCAGCATCGACCGAGGCACCGGAAACTACAATGGCAAACCCAGCCCTGACGACCCTGCAAATTATTCCTTACTATCATTTGGGGGCTTGTGCCAAAGTTGGGAGAGCTGTCCCACAGACTAGTCAAGCAACAGCCTGACATAGTCATACTCACGGAACCATATCTTACAGACAATGTCCCAGACACTGCCATCACCATCCCCGGTTATGTCCTGTCCCACCAGCAGGACAGACTCACCAGAGGTGGTGGCACAGTGGTATACAGTCAGGAGGGAGTTGCCCTGGGAGTCCTCAACATCGACTCCTGACCCCATGAAGTCTCATGGCATCAGGTCAAACATGGGCAAGGTAACCTCCTACTGATTACCACCTACCGCCCTCCCTCAGCTGATGACTCAGTACTCCTCCTTGTTGAACACCACTTGGAGGAAGCACTGAGGGTGGCAAGGGCACAAAATGTACTCTGGGTGGGGGACTTCAATGTCCATCACCAAGAGTGGCTCGGTCGCACCACTACTGACCGAGCTGGCCGAGTCCTAAAGGACATAGCTGCTAGATTGGGTCTGCGGCAGGTGGTGAGGGAACCAACACGAGGGAAAAGCATACTTGACCTCGTCCTCACCAATCTGCCTGCCGCAGATGCTTCTGTCCATGATAGTATTGGTAGGAGTGACCACTGCACAGTTCTTGTGGAGACGAAGTCCCGCCTTCACATTGAGGATACCGTCCATTGTGTTGTGTGGCACTATCACTGTGCTAAATGGGATTGATTTCGAACAGATCTAGCAATGCAAAACTGGGCATCCATGAAGCGCTGTGGGCCATCAGCAGCAACAGAATTGTACTCATCCACAATCTGTAACCTCATGGCCGGCATATGCCCCACTCTACCATTACAATCAAGCCAGGGGATCAACCCTGGTTCAATGAAGAGTGCAGGAGGGCATGCCAGGAGCAGCACCAGGCATACCTCAAAATGAGGTGTCAACCTGGTGAAGCTACAACACAGGACTATCTGCGTGCCAAACTGCGTAAGCAGCATGCGATAGACAGAGCTTAAGCGATCCCATAACCAACGGATCAGATCTAAGCTCTGCAGTCCTGCCACATCCAGCCGTGAATGGTGGTGGACAATTAAACAACTAACTAACTGGAGGAGGTGGCTCCACAAATATCCCATCCTCAATGATGGGGGAGCCCAGCACATCGGTGTGAAAGATGAGGCTGAAGCATTTGCAACAATCTTGAGCTAGAAGTGCCGAGTTGATGATCCATCTCGGCCTCCTCCTGAAGTCCCCAGCATCACAGATGCCAGACTTCAGCCAATTCGATTCACTCCGCGTGATATCAAGAGACGACTGAAGGCACTGGATACTGCAAAAGCTATGGGCCCTGACAATATTCCGGCAATAGTACCGAAGACCTGTGCTCCAGAACTTGCCGCGCCCCTAGCCAAGCTGTTCCAGTACAGCTACAACACTGGCATCTACCTTGCAATGTGGAAAATTGCCCAGGTATGTCCTGTACACAAAAAGCAGGACAAGTTCAACCCGGCCAATTACTGCCCCATCAGCCTACTCTCAATCATCAGTAAAGTGATGGAAGGTGTCATCAACAGTGCCATCAAGCGCCACTTGCTTAGCAATAACCTGCTCAGTTTGGGTTCCGCCAGGGCCACTCAGCTCCTGACCTCATTACAGCCTTGGTTCAAACATGGACAAAAGAGCTGAACTCGAGGTGAGGTGAGAGTGACTGCCCTTGACATCAAGGCAGCATTTGACCTAGTATGGCATCAAGGAGCCCTAGCAAAACTGAGGTCAGTGGGAATCGGGGAAAACCCTCTGCTGGCTGGAGTCATACCTCGCGCAAAGGAAGACGGTTGTGGTTGTTGGAGATCAATCATCTGAGCTCCAGGACATCACTGCAGGAGTTCCTCAGGGTAGTGTCCTAGGCCCAACCATCTTCAGCTGCTTCATCAATGACCTTCCTTCAATCATAAGGTCAGAAGTGGGGATGTTCGCAGATGATTGCACAATGTTCAGCACCATTCGTGACTCCTCAGATACTGAAGCAGTCCGTGTAGAAATGCAGCAAAACCTGGACAATATCCAGGCTTGGGCTGATAAGTAGCAAGTAACATTCGCGCCACACAAGTGCCAGGCAATGACCATCTCCAACAAGAGAGAATCTAACCATCTCCCCTTGACATTCAACGGCATTACCATCGCTGAATCCCCCACTATCAACATCCTAGGGGCTACCATTGACCAGAAACTGAACTGGAGTAGCCATATAAATACCGTTGCTGCAACAGCAGATCAGAGGCTAGGAATCCTGAGGCGAGTAACTCGCCTCCTGACTCCCCAAAGCCTGTCCACCATCTACAAGGCACAAGTCAGGAGTGTGATGGAATACTCTCCACTTGCCTGGATGGGTGCAGCTCCAACAACACTCGAGAAGCTCAACATCATCCAGGACAAAGCAGCCCGCTTGATTGGCACCCCATCGACAAACATTCAATCCCTCCACCACCGACGCACAGTAGCAGCAGTGTGTACCATCTACAAGATGCAATGCACCAAGGCTCCTTAAACAGCACCTTCCAAACCTGCGACCTCTACCAATTAGAAGGACAAGGGCAGCAAATACATGGGAACACCACCACCTGCAAGTTCCCCTCCAAGTCACACACCATCCTGACATGGAACTGTATCGCCGTTCCTTCACTGTAGCTGGGTCAAAATCCTGGAACTCCCTTCCTAACAGTCCTGTGGGTATACCTACCCCAAATGGACTGCAGCGGTTCAAGAAGGCAGCTCACCACCACCGTTTCAAGGGCAGTTAGGGATGGGCAATAAATGCTGGCATAGCCAGTGACGCCTACGTCCCATGAATGAATTTTAAAAAAAAATTCTAGTCCGCTGTTCATGCCAAACTATAGCTAGTGGTTTATTCTGGATGGGGTAAATAATTGTAAAAGATTTAAATTTAGAAATCTTGTTTTTGTTTTAAATGTAGCTCAATATAACTACATCACCTCCTGAAAAGTTGTATGTTTGACCCTTTTAAATTTCCTTTGTGCCAGTTTTCCCTACCCTTCCTGAACGTGCTACCGGATGCTTGGAGTATGATTGTATACAGGTCTTCCATGAACTTGCCCAACTGCCAATTCTTTATCTGTGAGCCAAGACAGTGCGTCTCAGTAGGCCAGTCAATTGTGGGGGGCGGTGGGGCGGCATCACAGCCAAACCCTGATACTGTCCTTGTCTGGCATCAAGATGCTCATCCTTCCAGCTGGGTTGCTAGATAGTGATTTGGAGTAGGGACCCTGATTGACTCCTTATTCCTACCACTCACCAGCTAACTCGCCACAGATTAGAGATTTACCTGGGATCTGCTTCGTCTCTAGAACTTAACTACCCATTGGCTTAGCCAGCTGATTATTGGGGATTGCCTAAGGAAATGGATTAAGTGGAAAATTAGTAATGCAATGGTAAATCTAAAGTTCCGTACTGAAATTCCAGTTTCAATGAAGTGATAATCTACCACCTTGGGTAATTTCCAGCTTTTCACTGTAGTGAGATTGTTTGAAATATCTAGTTGTTGTATTTCTTGGAGGAAGGAGTTTTGGCTTTAACAGTCTCCTCTCCCTATGTGCATGAACATGCTAAACCAGGATGGCACACCAATCTGACTTGCCAAGTGGAGGCGATGGTCTTGCAACTATTGGGAGGTTGTGATGTTCAATTAAATTAAGCTGCATGTCTGGAAAAAAATTGGAGTTCTTTTCAGAAATCTAATTTGTGTAATTTTATTTCAGTTGCCATCAAGTATGTGCTGGCTCTTTGCTAGTGCTAATCTCAATGTCCTGCTTTCTCCCCATAACTCTATGTTCCTCCACTTCAAGTATTTATCCGATTTCCCCTTTAAAAAAATGCAGTTATTCCTGCCTCAGCCACTCTTTGTGGTAAAAAGATGTGATCAAGACACATAAAAAAGATTATTCAAATAGTTGGGATTAGGGACCTGGGTTATGATTAAAGGCTGCAAAAGCTCAGAATATTTACACCATAGAACAAAAGGCTCAAAGTGATCTTATTGAAATGCTCAATATCCTGGAGGTTGTGGACAATCAAAAGTTAAGAAATTGTTAATCCAAGCAACTTTTTTTTTTTAAGGACCTGAAAGCCAATGAGTCACGCTTGCGAGATATTAACAAGGTGGCAAATGATCTGGAGTCAGAGGGTTTGATGGCTGAAGAAGTGCAAGTAGCTCAGGTACTGTAGCATTTCCTCCATTTTTAGCTCACTCTGTTCCAAAGTGAGTTTAATGTTCATTGTGAAACTAGCACTTAAAAAAAAAGTTTCTCCCTATATTCCATAAAGGAATAAAAGTGAAAGGGATCTGTGTGATAAATGCAGCTGCCTTTATTTTTACTCTTTTCAATGGAAAAGAAAGACTATACTTCAAGAGGTGGTGCTCCTTGAACTGAAAATTGTACAATCTGCAAATTGCATGTGAGGAACTCCAAGTCAGAGTCCCTGAAATGGTCCTTCATTTGTCTGATGTTCTGCAGGGAAAATTTACTGTTTCTCCACCAAACACTGACACATGAGAGTAAACAATAGAGGGTTTAGAAAAGTTGCCCCTGAATATAACCATTCAGAACAAACCTCTGAATAGTCATAACTGCGTTTCAAGCACTCTTTCCCAAACTCTGGCTTCTGGTTTCAAACTCCACCAAGATTTAAGCACATAATCTGGGCAGACACTTTAGAACAGTACTGATGGAGTGCTACATTGTTGGATATGTGTCTTTCAAATGAGGTGTTGAAATAAAGCCTTTTCCTTCCTGTCTATTTATTTTTTAAAAATTGGCACTTTTTAAGGAAGAGCAGGGGAATTCTGGTTTCCTAGCTAACATTCATCCCTCAACTAACACCACTAAAACAGGATTATTGAATCCTTCATCTCATTTGCGGTTGTGGGATCTTGTTTTTTTTTTTTTGCAAACTGACTACTACATTTTCCCACACTTTGGAAGTAATTGGTTGTGCAATGCTTTGGGATGTCCTGAAGAAAGGTGCTGTATACATGCAAGCTTTTTACTGTATACTATTCTGGTCACTTTGAAAGAGATAACTTAGTGTCTCCTGAGAATGCAGCCAAGCGTGACATCACTGAGGTCCGAACTGTGCACATGCATGGAACACATTCATCCTTGCACACGTGCAGACTGCACCCAAGCTTTGCCAGCTTGCCAGTACTAATGCGCGCAAATACATCACACAAAGGGACGCCAGCCTTCAGCACAAGTTTTGGAAAACGGCCTCAATTGCCACTTCTCTACCCTGATCCCTCCCGCAATCAGCACCTCAATCGCCACTTCTCTTCCCCGCTCCCACCCTCCGTTTCTGCTTGCACCCGTCTGCTCGCTGCTCCATTTTGCCACTCCGGACTGGTCGCCCTCACTTCCTGCCTTGCCTCTAGCACCCCACTTGCTCTCCCTTTTCACCCCACACCCAACCTACCACTTTTCCAGGTGGCAAGGTGGGGAGCGAGCGGCGGGAGGGAACAGCGACCAGTTGGGCATGGGAGAGAAGAGCAGGATGGAGCAGCAAGCAGTCAGGATCGGTGGGATGCAGCGGCAAGCAATGTGAAGCGGCAGGAAGGAGCGGCGAGAAGGTGGGTGCGGGAGGGAGCGGCAAACTGAATGTGGCGAATGAGGCAGCGATCGCAGAAGGGAACAGGGAACAGAAGTGGCGATTGCGAGAGGGTACTGATGGGGAATGGAGGGGGCAATCATGAACGGTGAGGGGGTTTGGGTTCCTTTTCTTTGTATTAAATTGAGCAGCGCCATCTTTATAACTGGCAGCCCTGAAACGTCACAAAGTGTTGTTCTATTGATGAGGCTGCATTTTTGCATGTGCCAGTACTGCACCACCTAGTGGTTTCATTGTCAGCAAATGCAGCCACTAGATAATCTTTGAAAACGGTGCAGTGAAGGGCAACTAAAAATAGTTGGGATTAGGGATCTGGGTTATGATTAAAGGCTGCAGAAGTTCAGAATATTTACACCGTAGAATAGAAGGCTCGAAGTGTTCTAATTGAAGTGCTGAATATTCTGGAGGTTGTGGACAGGATAATCATCCGAATGTTCCAAAGTGTAACTACTGATGGCTATTTACGCACTGCAAAGTCCTACAAACAAGGAAAGAACTCTGTTTTTCATCAAAATGTACTAAGGAACCATTACCTGAGCTGGAACTTGATCTAACTTGCTGTGTTTACTGTTGCCACACACTGTACTGATGGCTTCAGCAACCTATCCAGCAGCACACCCAGATCCCTCATGTGCTGTCCTGTCGAATTGCACCATGTGATTTATATTCCTGCAGTTTGTTACTCTTTCTCACCACTTTGCACTTAATCACATTAAACTACGTCTACCACTCATCAGACCAGCTCCCCAATTTCTTCATATGTTTCTGCATTTGCTCAGCTTATTTCTGTTGCTTGCAGACACTCTTCTTTGGTTATCATCTGCAAGCTTAGAGAATTTTAACCTGTTCAGCTTCAAAAATTATTGACATAAAAGCCCTAGCACTGATCTCAGATCCCACCAGCTACCTCCGGCCAGCTCCCACCTGCTACCTCCATCCAGCTCGATGTACAATCACCCTTTGCTTCCTCTGCTTTCACCAATTTTTAAATCCATTTTGGAAGCACTTCATCTTTGTTCTGCCAAGTAACCATGTGAATCAATCTTGTAATGTATTTAAGAATAAGAATTAAATGGGTTATTTTAAATTTCATACAAAGAATCTGCATTCATGTGAAATTTACATTTTTTTGTGCTGTCTGTTGTCAGTCCTGGAATCCCTGGGTTAAGCAGGTGAGAAGCTTCAAACCTGGCAGATTGTTTTAGATCAGTTGTTGGTCTCCTTTAGTTTCTCCCTATAGCCAGTAGGTTTAGCGTGTCTCTTGTCGCAATTACGTTTTATTCCTAAGCATTTTCTTTCTTTTTCTTATTTCAGGAACAACCTGGCTTAGGATCTGCTCCAGGAACTGCCAAGGTATGAGTCCTGATTATTGAATAAATTGAACATATGAAGGTGAAACATCAACAGTGTTATGTGTAGCAGGTATCTTGGATCTAAATGGCACCAGTGCTATTGTAGACTTCAGACTGATGTAAATTAGAATGCTAGTATTGTATAAAATAGTACTAGACTTCATTGGTACTTTACTACCTGCTACGGGATTGCGCTGCTGTTCTCTACACCTTGCATTTTGGTATATTTAAACTCCTCCAGAGGAACATGTGAATCTTATGAATTCTTCTCAGTGCTATTTTAAAATGCACATTAACTTGTTTTAAAACAAACACTGCATTAAAATAGCACAGGGAGCAATTTGGTAGGAATATATTAAGCATTTGAAAGAGAGCTCGTTTAACTTCATGTTGAACTAGCACTTGCACTGAGTTCATCCCATGTGGCCGATGCTGGTATAGTGACTGAATTAATTTGTATGTATCCAATTTCTCAAATTTTAGTTTCTGCATGTATGTTCTTTCCATAGGATGAATCTGACTCTAAAACTGCATCACCGTGGAAGGTATGCCTTTCCTTTTCAAGAATCCTGTGCTATTTTACATAAAAACTAGCTGGTTTTTAACCATGCCTCCATCATTTTCCACAGGGCCTCATCAGTTATAATTCTAGACAACATTCATTGTTTTTTTCACTTTTGTCCTTTTCAAAATAGCTTGCTCCTGTACCCCACCAAAGTCACAGAAAGGCATAGATTTAATTTATAGTGGTCAGGGCCACTGATTCACAATAACTGAATAATCAAATGGCTGTTTTTGTTACTTTTTTAATTGATCAAATTCCATAATTTCATCCACATTTCATTGAAAGCTCTAAATCAGTTGTCTTGCTCATGGCTTACAATTAAGGGTTGCCATCAATGTGGTCTGCAGGGCTTGAAATATTCACGGTGATTCTCTTCCCTCCATTTGCTGCAGGTCTTTGTCAATCAGTCCATTCCTTTTAGTGTACATTAATATAATGGCAGACTAAGTCAAAGCAATGACCCTTCAGTTTGTGGCTAGACCTTGTTTTCTCTTTAGCTCCTCACTAAGTTTGTTTTAATATTAGCTTTGGACACATTGCCTTTAAACAAGGTCTTGCAATCGGAGGAGGGGTGGTGAACTTCAGCAAGGGTTCTCCTGCGCATCCACCGTAACTTAGGCAGAAGAGCTGCAGACATCAGCAGAAAATCACTGCCGAGATTTACCCCACAGTTAATCTGTCTGGTGATGCAAACAGACCAGAGGCATATCCATTTACTGCTTGTTGTACTTAGTTACATTGGCAAATCATGTCAACCTTTTTTGATGCAGAAATCATTACCAAGAGAATAGAGCAAATCTCTTGCATAAATGGGAATTGTACCTAAATGATATGCAGCACAGCATGTCATCTTAAAAATGGCTAAAATGTTTAGCACTGTTTGAGGTTTGTAATTCTTATAGCCATGATTACAAACTGCTGCTTAATGTACTTTTTAAAACTGCCATTTCAATGACTGTTTGCTAATCAATCATTTTATTTATTTCTTCCACGCTGCTCTTGTGCAAGGTCATATTCACAAAAGCACATAATTCAATTATCACAAATATATCCTTTGGTCCCTTAACACTACCTCTTTCAACTTGGATGTTATTATGTGAGCTGCTCTACAATTTTGAAAAATATCTATTTTTAAATCTACCACATGGGATGGTTATGGCAGATAACTTAGATGCATTTAAGGGGAAGCTAGATAAACACATGAGGGAGAAAGGGAGAGAAGGATATGCTGATAGGGTGAGATGAAGAGGAGTGGGAGGAGGGTTGTGGAGCATGGACCAGTTGGGTCTAATGGCCTGTTTCTGTGCTATACATTCTATGTAATTATGTGAACTCTTCTCAGCCTCCAGCCCAGAATTATTTTGCTATTACAATGGTTATTTAAACTAAAAGGAATATAGTCAAAAGAAGTCAGTGATGTTGCTTGATCATGTTTGGGAAGTACTTTTTTTTTTCTAGTTTATTCACATTTGAAGTGCTCCAATTTATCTGTCTTTTTCTGGGTCAGGAAGGGAAAAAAGTAGACAGGGCTCCTGCTCCAGATCACTGTCTAGGGCCTCTCTCTGAAAAGTGCACATGAGTGGATGTCTGGTGAGGGTGGGATTAGTTTTAGCTGTGATGCCTTGAATGGTCAAAATAGCCTCAGCAGTGATTGTCGGCAGGCTAACACATGAACATTGGCCACTTGAGCTGTTGTTTGTGGAACCATATCCCAGCAGAAGTGAACACCATATGGAGAGGAGGGAAGAAGTTGAGGAGATCTTGCTATGAGTAAGCACTTCACCGGTCAGGCTGGCAATTGACCTCTAAGTCAAAACTGAAGAATACAGTGGAAAAACTGTCAACTGTGACTTGTTTAACGTCACATTTGTGCACAAATGTTAAAATGTTTTTATTTGTGGAAGAGCTCACATGCTTCATTTCTTTTCATCTAATCATTAAACATATCTGTATACCTTAACCTGGTGCTTTTTGATTCAACATTCATTCTTTCTGTGGTCTGTGAAGGCTTCCTTATCAGTATAGACATGTTAATGGTGTGGGGTGTGTCCTGCATTTCTCATTCCGCACTTGCTCACACAGACCACCAAAAGGGGATTCTAAAGTCCGTTAATGATTTGCTGTTGGTGGTGAGCTCTTGCATGCCATGTTCTGTTAGTTCTGAGTGGGTATATTTCTAATTTTAACATTTCTCTTCACTAACTGATGGATCGTGACTGGTTTGGTTTTCCACTGCTGTGATTCATGGTTGCGGTTTAGACTGTGCGGCTGGCGGCACAAACGGTGGCTAGCTTTAATGCCATCAAGGTAAGAACTGATGGATCCGCTCCTTTCTGTCACTGCCTCTTCCTGTGTCTCATATGCAGTGATGGGCTCCTCACTGTGTTTTGTGGCTATGTTTCGCTTGTTTGCTACAGTGCCCTGTCATTATACTGTTATGGTTTTTTTTTTTTACCCATGGCGCAGTTGCAGTACAGTCTTCCCCCGTACTTCATGCTTCTGTGTTGCAAAATAAACCTGTTATGTGTTCCATAAAGGCTTCCAAGTATATGCCAATGGCAACTGAACTAACTGAATAATAATTGTGAAATCACGTCTTAGCATCATAAGTTAACCTTTTACATATTGAATGTGCATTTTGTGTGTAAATGTATTTATTTGAAATATTTATCATGTAACGTTATGTAGAAAAGGCTATAATAAAGTTGAAATCTAGATATATGGAAAAGCACCGAAAAGTCTTTGTTTGCAGTGGAGTAAAGTAAAATTTGTGACCTTTGATAGTTTGTGACAATACAACACCATTGTAGTTATGAGCCTTGCTAACAGGGTAGTTTAATAAGAACAAAAATGGTGAGAATAAGGACAAAGGCAAAACAAGTATGAGAACAATGACAAAGATGAGTTAATTGAGGATGCTGTGGATACCTGATGACATGGGTGAGGATGTAGCAGGGCATGATGTGACTTAGAACCTGGCAACAAGTGGGAAGATGATGATTGGTGTAAAGGAAGGGGGTACGGTGTGGAAAAAGAAAATAAAGAAGAAAATAGCAACAAATGTAATGGGAGTAATGAAGAAAATGATTTCAAAGAGAAGGATAGTACCAAGAAGGACAACATGGATGAAAACAAAAAGGGCAATATAGACTTAAATGAGAAAGATTACATAGGTAAGGACAGGAACATAGAGGATCACAGTGATGAGGACATTGAACATGAGGAGAGCAACAGAGATTAGTGTGATAAAGAGGACTAAGAGAGATACCACCTATACCTGATCAAATGGGCATAATATGCTGGACAGGTAGTGCTGAGTCCTGCTAAAAGTGAGCATTGTGCCATATCCTTCTTGTTAGTTACTGGACTGAGAAATTTTAACTAGAGTTGGGATGTCCCTGGGTCTTGTTAGCTACTTTGCTGGTATGTTGAGCAATACTCTATGCAGTTATGAAACTTTCATTGATTTATATCACAAACAGATATAGACATCTGTTAAAGGTGATATGTTGATCTGAAGTGGAGGATTTTGTGGGCAGGAAATTTTAATACAAACACCAAATTGAACAACGCCCTGTAAACGATGCCTGAAATATCTGGTTAAAATCTATAGGTTTATGTGAGTGAAAGACATCACTGCGGATTTAAATCCTCTATGTGGAACTAGCTGATTGTATTTTTCCATTTTGTCAGGAACTGAACGAACGCTGGAAGTCACTGCAACAACTGGCTGAGGAACGCAGCCAGGTCCTGGGCAGCGCACATGAAGTGCAGAGATTCCACAGGTGAGTAGATTGCAATAATAACTATCTGTTGACACTTGGGGATGGTGGTGATGGAGAGTTTTGGGGGGGATGCAGTGAGAAAACGGGTTCCTTTGCATTGCCTTTCTTTACTCGTTTAACTGCAAATCTGTATGTTCAGAAAATGACATGCATTTAGTAAGGTCAACTTAGCTGGGATTTCTATACAGGAAAATGATTTGATAATGGTAGCTTTTAAAATGTATATATGCCTATTTGATTATGTGTTATGCAGAGATGCTGATGAAACCAAGGAATGGATTGAAGAGAAAAATCAAGCTCTTAACACTGATAATTATGGACATGACCTAGCAAGTGTACAGGCTCTACAACGCAAACACGAGGGATTTGAACGGGATCTTGCTGCTCTGGGAGATAAAGTGAGCTATGTTTGTAGTCTGTATAAAATGTCAAATAGTCTCTAATTCTTGCTGAAAATAGTTTGATTCTGCCATCCCCAAAATAGCAAGCTGCTTATTTGGCAAAACACATTTAATGAGTGCCTGATCCTCCAGGATGCATTTAAATGACCCATTGATAACAACTGCATACACATTTTGAAGATGTCTGGCTATTGCAAAATTAAAAGCTTTCATAATCTTATGAATTAAATTATTACCTCACTTAAAGATCAAATGATCTCTATCAGAATCTTGTTTATGCATAGAGGACAAGGACATTTTATGGAATCTTAAATTCGATCTGTTGGTGTAGTTTTGATTTTCTAGGTCAATGGCTTTCAAACATTTCTGTCTGGTGGACCCCCCCGCCCACCTCCCAACACACCACATATGCCTAGGGTCCACCATCCAGTCTCTGAGAGACCATGTCAAGTACCCAAAGGAAGACAGCACTGTCATTGCAGAAAATGTTTATTTTAGATTTATATAACAACCAAAGTAGTACGTTAACAGATACAGAGGTGCAATTCTCATGACGCTGTGCTGAGGCACAGGATAAAACCTGTTCCAGATGGGAAGCCTATTGCCCAGTGTGTTCAACTGGGGAAAGAAAGTAAATGAGAGATATATTGAGATAATGCCACAAGTTGTGGATCAACAAAAGGGTATTCAAAGAAACGCAGGATAATAATGGAGTACATTATTTCCAGTGTTCCCTCGGGCACTCTGACGACGCGAATACTACAGAATCACAGGATTGTTAAAGTGGAGAAGGAGGCCATTTGGCCCATCATGTCCACACCAGCTCTCTGAAAGAGCAATTCACCTAGTGCCATTCCCCTGCCTTCTCCCTGTAACCCTGCACGTTCTTCCTTTTCATATAACAGTTTAAATCCCTTTTGAATGCTTCATTTCAGCCTCTGCCATGCTTTCAGAAAGTGCATTGCAGACCTTAAGTATTTGCTGCGTGAAAAAGTTTTTCCTCATGTCGCTTTTGCTTCTCTTACCCATTACTTTAAATCTGTGCCCTCTCGTTCTTGATCCTTTCATGAGAGGGAACAGTTTCACCTATCTCCTCTGTCCAGACCCCTCATGATTTTAAATACCTCTAACAAATCACCTCTAAGCCATCTCTTTTCTAAGGAAAACAGTCTTAACTTCTCCAGTCTGCCTTTATAACTGAAGTTCCTCATCCCTGGAACCATTCCCGTGGTTGTGGTTGTTGGAGGTCATCATCTCTGCTCCAGGACATCACTGCAGGAGTTCCTCACCTAGTGTCCTAGGCCCAACCATCTTTAGCTTCTTCTTCAATGACCTTCCTTCAATCATAAGGTCAGAAGCGGGGATGTTCGCTGATGATTGCACAATGTTCAGCGCCATTCGTGACTCCTCAGATACTGAAGCAGTCTGTGTAGCAATGCAGCTAGACCTGGACAATATCCAGGCTTGGGCTGATAAGTGACAAGTAACATTCGCGCCACATAAGTGCTAGGTAGTGACTCTCTGAGTTGGAATTATATCTCCGTTCCTTCACTGTCGCTGGGTCAAAATCTTGGAACTCCCTAACAGCTCTGTGGGTGCACCTACCCCACGTGGACTGCAGCGGTTCAAGAAGGCGGCTCACCACCAACATCTCGAGGGCAATTGGGGATGGGTAATAAATGCTGTCATAGCCAGTGATGTCCACATCCCGTGAATGAAAGTAAAAAAAAATTTCTGTACTTTCTCCAATGCCCTCACATCTTTCCTAAATTGCGGCACTCAGAACTGGACACAATACTCCAGCTGAGGCCAAGCTAGTGTTGTATATAAGTTCAACATAACTTCCTTGCTTTTGTAATTTATGCCCCTATTAATAAAGCCCAGGATGTTGTATGCTATATTAATTGCTTTCTCAATCTGTTCTGCCATCTTCAATGACTTGTGCACTTAAACACCCAGGTCTGTCTGCTCCTGTACCCCCTTTAGAATTGTAGTCTTTATTCTATATTGCCTTTCCATGTTCTTCCTACCAAAATGAATCACTTCACATTTCTTTGCATTGAACCTCATCTGCCACATATACGCCCATTCCACCAACTTGTCTATGTCCTTTTGCAGTTCTATAATATCCTCCTCACAGTTCACATTGCTTCAAAATTTCATATCCGCAAACTTTAAAATTGTGCCCTGTACACCTAGGTCCCCACCTGAAGCTAAAGACCAGTTCTATGAACAACTCCATAACATCATTAGCAGCATCCCCAACACCGAACACCTATTCCTGCTGGGGGACTTTAATGCCAGGGTTGAGGCCGACCATGACTCATGGCCCTCCTGCCTTGGGCGCTATGGCGTTGGAAGGATGAATGAGAACGGGCAGAGACTGCTTGAGTTGTGTACCTATCATAACCTCTGCATCACCAACTCGTTCTTTCACACTAAACCCTGTCACCAGGTTTCATGGAGGCATCCAAGATCACGTCGTTGGCACCAGCTAGACCTCATTGTCACAAGGCGAGCTGCCTTAAACCGTGTTCAAATCACACGCAGCTTCCACAGTGTGGACTGCGACACCGACCACTCCCTGGTGTGCAGCAAGGTTAGACTCAGACCAAAGAAGTTGCATCATTCCAAGCAGAAGGACCACCCGCGCATCGAAACGAGCAGAATTTCTCACCCACAGCTGTTACAAAAATTTCTAAATTCACTTGTAACAGCCCTTCAAAACACTCCCACAGGGGATGCTGAGACCAAGTGGGCCCACATCAGAGACGCCATCTATGAGTCAGCTTTGACCACCTACGGCAAAAGTGCGAGAAATGCAGACTGGTTTCAATCTCATAATGAAGAGCTGGAACCTGTCATAGCCGCTAAGCGCATTGCACTGTTGAACTACAAGAAAGCCCCCAGCGATTTAACATCCACAACACTTAAAGCAGCCAGAAGTACTGCACAAAGAACAGCTAGGCGTTGCGCAAACGACTACTGGCAACACCTATGCAGTCATATTCAGCTGGCCTCAGACACCGGAAACATCAGAGGAATGTATGATGGCATGAAGAGAGCTCTTGGGCCAACCATCAAGAAGATCGCCCCCCCCTCAAATCTAAATCGGGGGACATAATCACTGACCAACGCAAACAGATGGACCGCTGGGTTGAGCACTACCTAGAACTGTACTCCAGGCAGAATGCTGTCACTGAGACTGCCCTCAATGCAGCCCAGCCTCTACCAGTCATGGATGAGCTGGACATACAGCCAACCAAATCGGAACTCAGTGATGCCATTGATTCCCTAACCAGCGGAAAAGCCCCTGGGAAGGACAGCATTACCCCTGAAATAATCAAGAGTGCCAAGCCTGCTATACTGTCAGCACTACATGAACTGCTATGCCTGTGCTGGGACGAGGGAGCAGTACCCCAGGACATGCACGATGCCAACATCATCACCCTCTATAAAAACAAAGGTGACCGCTGTGACTGCAACAACTACCGTGGAATCTCCCTGCTCAGCATAGTGGGAAAGTCTTTGCTCGAGTCGCTCTGAACAGGCTCCAGAAGCTGGCCGAGCGCGTCTACCCTGAGGCACAGTGTGGCTTTCGTGCAGAGAGATCGACCATTGACATGCTGTTCTCCCTTCGTCAGATACAGGAGAAATGCCGTGAACAACAGATGCCCCTCTACATTGCTTTCATTGATCTCACCAAAGCCTCTGACCTCGTCAGCAGACGTGGTCTCTTCAGACTACTAGAA
This sequence comes from Heterodontus francisci, assembly GCF_036365525.1. Classification (NCBI taxonomy): domain Eukaryota; kingdom Metazoa; phylum Chordata; class Chondrichthyes; order Heterodontiformes; family Heterodontidae; genus Heterodontus; species Heterodontus francisci. The sequence continues at coordinate 7,030,744 of NC_090402.1, read as the reverse complement.
AAGATCGGATGTCCACCAAAGCTACTAAGTATCATCACCTCATTCCATGACAATATGAAAGGCACAATTCAACATGGTGGCTCCTCATCAGAGCCCTTTCCTATCCTGAGTGGTGTGAAACAGGGCTGTGTTCTCGCACCCACACTTTTTGGGATTTTCTTCTCCCTGCTGCTTTCACATGCGTTCAAATCCTCTGAAGAAGGAATTTTCCTCCACACAAGATCAGGGGGCAGGTTGTTCAACCTTGCCCGTCTAAGAGCGAAGTCCAAAGTACGGAAAGTCCTCATCAGAGAACTCCTCTTTGCTGACGATACTGCTTTAACATCTCACACTGAAGAGTGCCTGCAGAGTCTCATCGACAGGTTTGCGGCTGCCTGCAATGAATTTGGCCTAACCATCAGCCTCAAGAAAAAGAACATCATGGGGCAGGATGTCAGAAATGCTCCATCCATCAATATTGGCGACCACGCTCTGGAAGTGGTTCAAGAGTTCACCTACCTAGGCTCAACTATCACCAGTAATCTGTCTCTAGATGCAGAAATCAACAAGCGCATGGGTAAGGCTTCCACTGCTATGTCCAGACTGGCCAAGAGAGTGTGGGAAAATGGCGCACTGACACGGAACACAAAAGTCCGAGTGTATCAAGCCTGTGTCCTCAGTACCTTGCTCTATGGCAGCGAGGCCTGGACAACTTATGTCAGCCAAGAGCGACGAATCAAATCATTCCATCTTCGCTGCCTCCGGAGAATCCTTGGCATCAGGTGGCAGGACTGTATCTCCAACACAGAAGTCCTCGAGGCGGCCAACATCCCCAGCTTATACACACTACTGAGTCAGCGGCGCATGAGATGGCTTGGCCATGTGAGCCGCATGGAAGATGGCAGGATCCCCAAGGGCACATTGTACAGCGAGCTCGCCACTGGTATCAGACCCACCGGCCGTCCATGTCTCCGCTATAAAGACGTCTGCAAACGCGACATGAAATCGTGTGACATTGATCACAAGTCGTGGGAATCAGTTGCCAGCGTTCGCCAGAGCTGGCGGGCAGCCATAAAGACAGGGCTAAATTGTGGCGAGTCGAAGAGACTTAGTAGTTGGCAGGAAAAAAGACAGAGGCGCAAGGGGAGAGCCAACTGTGCAACAGCCCCGACAAACAAATTTCTCTGCAGCACCTGTGGAAGAGCCTGTCACTCCAGAATTGGCCTTTATAGCCACTCCAGGCGCTGCTTCACAAACCACTGACCACCTCCAGGCGCGTATCCATTGTCTCTCGAGATAAGGAGGCCCAAAATAAAGAAAATAAAAAAAAAAAAGAACACCTAGGTCTAGGTCATTTATTCTTTGTTGATCTATCCATTAACCATTACTCTTTGTTTCCTGTAACTCAGCCAATTTCGTACCCATGTTGCTACCATCTCTTTTATCCCATGAGCTATAACTTTGCTCACAGCTCTGTTGTGTGGCACTGAATCAAACACCTTTTGAAAGTCCATGTACACCACATCAACTGCATTGCCCTCATCAGTCCTCTCTGTTATCTCCTCAAAAAACTCCAGCAAGTTAGTTAAACACGATTTTCCCTTAAGAAATCCATGCTGGCTTTCTTTAATTAATCCACATTTGTCCATGTGACTTTTAATTGTGTCCCGAATTATTGTTTCTAGAAGTTTCCCCACCACCAAAGTTAAACTGACTGGCCTGTAGTTGCTGGGCTTATCTTTACAGCCTTTTTTGAACAAGGGTGTAATGTTTGCAATTATCCAGTCCTTTGGCATCACCCCCGAGTCTCAGGAAAACTAAACAATTATGGCCAATGCCTCCTCCAGATACTAAATTTATCTGTGTATTTTTTTTTAGTGCAGGCATTAACCTAAAGGATTTTTTTTCTTAACTGCAGAGGAATTTAATCTGAGCTAGTTCAAACAGGAGCAGAAAATGATGTATTTGCATATCAGTCCTAAATCTCCTGCTAATGTATTTGTTACTTATGGGATATGTCAACTGAGTTTTAATTGTTGAATGTAGGTGAATTCTCTGGGTGAAACTGCAAATCGATTGATTCAGTCTCATCCTGAATCAGTTGAGGATGTCCAAGAAAAATGTACGGAACTGAATCAGGCCTGGGACAGCTTGGGGAAGCGTGCTGACCAGCGTAAAGGAAAATTGAATGACTCTCATGACCTACAGCGTTTCCTAAGTGATTTCAGGTAAATTGGGCACAGTTGCCTTTCTCTAATGTGCAAGTTACAAGTTATTTTTATTTTTCTCACTAGTGGACAAACGTCTGAGTGAACCACTGCAGTTATCTGCAAGTGTAGTAGCCAAATTACAGCATTCTGGGGGTGTGGCAACACCCAAATTGGCTGCCAAGCCAGTCCAAAATTCTATAACTGTTATCAAAAACAATAGCGCTACTGAGATTTGGTTAATTCCTCTCTCTACCTGATGTTACAGGAGGGATGGAAACCCAAAAATGTTGAATTAGTCTCCACGAAACCTCAAAGTTAGTGTTTTATTTTACAAGATGGAGCAGGAGGAAAGAGAAATTACTGCCCTCCCCAGACTTACTGGGCTGGAGTTTAAATGCTTTCTGACGCCAGGAACGGTGGCGGGGTGGGGGAGAGAAGAATGAAGATAGCAACAGAGGAGTCTGGCCACCGACGCCAGCAAGCCCTGCTCTGATCTTGCCGACAAGGCCTCATGGTGCCCACCCTGCCGCTTGGCAACAGTACCACGATTTCCATAATTTATTTACCTACCTGAATTAATGAAGATCCTGTCTCCTCCTTATTCGCCGCACCAATCTTCATTAGGGAAGCCGGCAATGCCATCCCTTTGATCCCTGTTCGGGGAAATGAGGCAAGCCACCTGTGGGGAGGGGGAAAGGAGGTGATTTTCTTTCTCTTTGTGGGGGAAGGGGTAAAGGACAAGGGTTCCGAACTTTGGGTGGAGGTGGGGAGGAAGGGTGCGGTGGGTGGAGGAGGTCAGTTTTTCACAGTGAGTATTGCGGGCAAGGCAGTGGGAGGAAAGGGCAGGAATGATGTGTAATGGTATTGGAGTGTGGGAGAGGGCATGGAAAGCTTATTTTGTTCTTTTTTTAAAAAAAAAACGAAATTGCTGTACCTTTTTAAATGCTTATTGACTGCTCTAAACCCTTTAAAAATGGCGCCTGCACATTAGTGCCGGACTCCGATGTCGGGGTTGGCTCGCCCGTCCCCTCTACGTCATCGGGGGGAGGGGGTGTCGCCCTAGGCATGCTAATGAGCCGCCACGCTTGGAATCGCAGCATCTCCGCGACATGGGCCCCACGTGTGCGGGCTGCAAACTTTTACACCCGCCACCTATTTTGGCAGCGGGATTTTAAAATGCAGCCCCCTTTCTCCCTTTTTTGAGCATTTAAGTCGGATTTCACACTCAAGAATTTACGTGTCTCTGATGGTGAGGTAAACTTGTTTCCTGCATAGATTTAACATTCTCTACCAATATGCGACTGTAATCTCATGTTGAAATTTACCACATCGTTTTTTTGTGGTAAATAAATGGACTGTATGTACCATGGGTTAAATTTTTGTCTTCAGCACTCCCAGTGCGGAGCTTTGCCTGCCGATGGTGTACATTTAAGGTTTTTAGGTGCAAGCCCTTTCTGAATTTTCTGTCTATTCATGAAGGGGTGTGTACCCATACTCTCAATCCACAACTCTTTGTCGTTATCGCTGAAAGTGGAAATCTGTCCTTGGCGGAATGACTTTTGTTTTTAGAAACATTAATTTTTTGAGGGGCCCTGACTAAACAAATGGGGAAATAATGAAGAAAAAATGCAAATGCTAAAAATCTGAAATAAAAATGAGAATGAAAAGAGAATAAGTGCATTAACGTTTTGGGTATAGAAAGAATCAGTAGCCCAAGTAAACCCGTCTTTTCTCTTCTAAATGCAGATGTAAGTGTACTGTACTTCTGGGCTGGATTTGGGGTGGGAGCAGCTATAAAATGCCTCCGGCAGAGGCCTGCCATGGGCCTCGACGGCGGGCAGACCTGGCCCAGTAATGCTGGCAGCAGCAAGGCCTTGTGGTGGCCCTGCCACTGCTTGATGATGGGTGAAAAATTTGCATATGTTAATTTATTAAAATAAATGAATTGATTACTTACCTGCTCCCGCTGTCTGTCCCGGTGTGATATTGGTGCTGGTGGCTGGCAGTCCTGCACCTTCGGATACCCATCGGAGAACCCGAGGTGGCATACTGGTGGGGAGGGGGGAGCAGGTGGGTTTTCAGTGCGGGGGTGGAGGGGGGAGAGCAGGGTCAAACTAATCTGATTGGTGTAGGGGATGGTGGGAAGGGGTAAAGTTTTATGAACCTGGGCAGGGGGGTGGGGGGGGGGATGGTTGGAAGCACAGATAAGTGTTTTGTTGGGGGGCAAGAGGGCAAGTAATGAATTTTATGGTTATTGTGGTGGGGGAAGGTCAGTATTTCTATAAATATTGTCATTGCAATGTAGGTTTAAAAATGGTGTCAGCATCTGTGTAAGGGCTGCTGACGCCGTTGCCGGGGATGGACTGCCTGCCCCCTCCACGTCACAGTGGGGCATGGTCCGCCCCGGCCATTTAAATGAGCCACTGTGTTTTATATTGCGGCAGCTCCGCAAAGTACGGCCCGCATATGTGGGCCGCCATTGTTCGGCGGCAATACAAAATCCAGCCCCCTATGTTTATTGAAAGAGTTAGGGAGGTTGAAACTCGTGTTCCCCACAGCTTTAGTGGCTGAGCTGAAACCCTCCAGTCACTGACCCAGCAGGCAAGCATGGCAATTTGCACTAACATTGCTACCACTGCTCAGAATTTGAATTACAGATATCCACGGCCCATGTTCTCAGTAAAGCTTGCTCACTAGCTCATTACTTTGCATTCTATACCATGCAAAGTGAACCCTATGAATTGCTGTATGTCAGTGTATTTTGATCAAAGAACTGTTGCAGTTTTTAAAAACAGGATATAAACATGGGTACTTTTTCATGGTTCAGTTGGATGTCTGACCGATGACAACGTGATTGAGTCTTAGCGCAACAGAAAAATTTACCACTAGGGTTTTTTTTTTTTGTTGGCCAGTATAGAATGCAAACTCCCTCCCTCTCTCTGGAGGGACACAGACACCTTACCCAAATCCAGAAAGCTCCAGTACAGATCAGCAGAGCCAAGTCTTCAGAACCCCATGGGAATGCTGCTGGTATTTAACTATCTCATGCTGCACAGATTCAGAGTAGATCGCTGTTAAGTTTCCTGCTCTTCTAAACATCTGACTTGCAAAGTTTTACATTTTCTGTGAGGGATGGGCTGATAGAAAGTAGTTGCAGCTGATCTACCCTTTTTTATTATTTTCAAAGGGACCTTATGTCCTGGATAAATGGAATCGGAGGATTGGTATCTTCAGAGGAACTGGCCAAGGATGTGACTGGAGCAGAGGCCCTGTTAGAGAGACACCAGGTAATGAAAAGTTGAAATAGTGTCTTTTTCCAAAGTTGTGGCTTAAGATTATTGGAAATGTTTTTATTCTGATTTATTTTTAGATCAACATCTATCAGCAGAACCATAAATGCTTTAACTGGTGATGTAACACACTGTAGAGTTTTAATCAAACTTTGGAAATGGCCATCCATCATCAGACACTGGTTCCAATTAAAAATTGTGATCTTCACAGCTACCCACATGTGTTGTTCACATCAGTGATATAATCGCCTTCTGAGTTCTTGTCTAAAATAGACATGCTCGAATCTAGCTGAGCTGTTACTGTTTTGCCTATATGTCTGAAAACATGCTTGGCCTGTCATGTCAACTTTATAACCACCAAGGTCATGAGAGACTTTCTTCTCTCAACTCTTGGCTCATTATGATGGATGAAGGGAAATTTACCTTTTGCATCCATAATTGTGACAATGAGCATTGCGTTTGTGTCTTCTGCAATCCATTCCCGAAGAAGAAAGACGTCAGCAAGTATTGCTAAAGTTGCTAGTTCTTCGTTCCTTCATTCTTGGTATTTAAGGGGTGATGTTCCTGTTGGATGCTGGGAACACATGCACCTCCTTTACTTTCATTTTAATGGATGGAAAATCACTGACCAGAAATGTGCGATTTTATGATGTGCATCCCGGTATTCAGTAGGAATACTGAATCGGAAAAGCTCTACTTAAAAACAGTTTTAATGGGTAAGTCATGTTTATCTTTTTTTCCCTCAACTTTGGTTTATTTCCCCTATCTCACAGGAGCACCGTACTGAGATTGATGCCAGAGCTGGCACTTTCCAGGCATTTGAACAGTTTGGACACCAGCTGCTTGCTCGTGGGCACTACGCTTGCCCAGAAATCAGGGAGAAGCTGGATACTCTGGAGCGTGAACGTGCAGATCTGGAGAAAGCCTGGATCCAGCGCAGAATGATGTTGGACCAGTGTCTGGAGCTACAGGTATTGAGAGACCATATGTTCTGTTCAAGTAGTTAAACTTACAGTTGCAAAAGCAGAACACCTGGGTGCTGGAAATCTGAAATAAAAACAGAAAATGCTGAAAATACTCAGCAGGTCAGGCAATATCTGTGGAGAGAGAGAGAAAAACTGAGTTAACGTGCTGCATGACTTGCTGCGTATTGCCAGCATTTTTTAAATTTACAGTTGACCTTGTCGCACCTAAATCTAGGGTAGGGTGTTTGTTACTGCAGCAAAGATCCAAGTTGAAACTTCTCCCAGCCATATTGGCACTCGTTGGAGAAGTGAACCTTTTGTGCCAGTTTAATTCTTGCAGATCAGTGGTTTTCAAATATCTCTTGTGTGGAAGACCTCCTGCGAGTATGGATACACTCGTGGACCCCTTGTCTAAAGTTCTAAAAGATGGGCAGGATTTTTCCTCAGGGGTAGGAAACAAAGGTCAGGACTGTTTCTGGGTCCTGAACCTGCCGCAGGGTGGGGGGGAGGGGGTGGTGAGCGGTGGGGGAAACAGTCACTCATAGTGATTTTCATGGGGGTGGAGATGGGCTCGCTGTCCAATTAGTGACAGTGAGTGGGCTGTCTTGTTGGAGGTGCCATTCGGAGGCCTTCCAGCTTGAAAGGAGCAGCAAGCCTGTGTTGGGGGGTAATGGAGAGGGCACTTCAAGATGGAGGTGCCCCATCTCGAACTTTTTTAAACTTTAATTTAAAAAGGGCTCTTACGGCCAGGTCACCACTCTAGGCTTTCCTGGCGTGCTGCCCGCCGCCCACTTCTTTTCTGCCCCCCACCCCCAAGTCTGCCACCGGGAGGTTGCCTCCAAACACCTAAACTGGCCCCCACCTCATGCAGAATCCTAACGGCTGACTGGAAAACCCTAGTGGGACTCCTTTCATTGGCCTCAGTAGGCTGTTAATGAGCACTGATGGCTACCTGCAAAAATGGCCTGGAGGCGGGATGGAGCTGGAAAACTGGCATGCTCGATTTTTAGTGCCTGCTGCCACCCTGCCCGTGGCTTCAACTGCTCAAATGAAAACCATCCTATCGTTATAGGAAACATTTGGGTAGAAATTCATCTTGGACAGTAGCACTAAAAGGGTATTATTACATCAGCCAAACAGAAGAAGATTTGCCTGAGAAATGACAAATATTCAAACACTTTGCAATATCAACAGTAGCCGATAAAGTGCTACTCAGCTGTATTTAGAACAGATTGTACCACAATACTGTGATATTACTGAGTTGCAGCAGATTAATCTATGATGTCAGCAACCTAAAAGTGCCACTCCTGTCCTCCTTTTAAAGACATTATTGGCTTGTCTTTAGTTAATGTGTTGCAGGGAATAATGCAGTGGGGCAGCCCTGATGAAGCAGCAGTGAATGGAAAATGGAATCTAAACTAGGGCTTAGATGTTTAATCAAGGAGCTAGAAAAAAAACTTACCTACAAATGTGGGAGGCTGTTCGGCCCATCTATCTTATCCTTCTGTGGAAACCTGCTTTTCCCCACCATCTCTCTTGAATGACTTCAGAATTTTTGCCTCCACTTCCCTACCTGGAAGATCATTCTGTATATTGGTCACTGTTTGCATGAGAAAGTGTCATCATAGAATGAGACAGTATAAAAAGACCATTCGGCCCATCATGCCTGTGTTGGTTCCTTGAAAGAGCTATCTGTTAAGTCTTACTTCCATGTTCCTACCTAATAGTCCTTCATATTTCTCCTTTTCAACTATATATCCAATTCCCTTTTGAAAGTTACTGTTGAATTTGCTTCTACCACCTTTTCAGGTAGTGCATTCCAGATCATTGTAACTCACTGCAAAAATAATTGTCTTCCACCTTCCCCATTTTTTTGGCCAATTATTTTAAATCTGTGCCCTCTGGTTACCGACCCACCTATATTTCCTGATGTTGTCCTGAAATTGGACCTTTTATGAGTGCCTCCTTGTCTTGCAATTGTGCTTGGGATTAATCTTTCCCATTCCACTTGGTGCAACAACATTATACCTAAACTTTGTCATCATTCAACAGTTACCTACTAGTACTGTCACCAGATTGTGCTAGTAGGTTTTGTAAATGCTCCAAAGTGAGTGGTGTTCGTAAAAATATGCCACAATATAATTACAGAAAGTAGAGACATGGCAAACGTGGAGACCGCTTCTGACCTGCATCCTCTCAACAGCCAGTTTTTTTTTACACTTTCTAATAATGAGATTTAAGATAATCAAGGCTCACTGTTCTTACTCGAGCATGACAAAAACAAATTGTAGTTTACATCTCAAGACTAGTTCTTATAACCTTCCAGTTCTATTGGGTAAATTCACCAATCTTGCACTTAAGCTGAGAAGGGAACGTAGGGTCAGAGAATTGGTGGCACAATATTGTAGCCCTGTCTGTAACCCATGCTCCCTTCCTGTGAGACTCCCTGCTGGGAGTGTAGGAATGGTTTATACTTCTGTAGACCAATTCTAACATGAGATATTTTGATTCTTTTGTAGCTGTTTAACCGTGACTGTGAACAGGCTGAGAACTGGATGGCAGCGCGTGAAGCATTCCTGGCCAGCGACGACAAGGGTGATTCCCTGGACAGTGTGGAGGCCCTCATCAAGAAACATGAAGATTTTGATAAAGCTATTACAGTCCAGGTAACACAGTGAAAGAGAGACTTGTATAAATGGCAATTTATCTAATTCATCTGCAATTATTTGGCCTACTATATTAGATATGTTATAGATGTAATTCTTTACACTCCTTTACCTATACCGTAGGTCATAGCAGGTCACAGTAACAGAGATATTAGTCAGGAATATTAACTAATCAGAATGGGTCAAGTATTCTTGATGCATAGAAAGGAATGAGAAACAGCTGTTCAGGTGTTCAACCAAAATCTTGAGAGTTCGTGTATGATATGCACTGTTGTGGATTCTTCCCAAGTTATTTAGTGTCCTGAGGGAGATGTCTTATTACAGATGAGATTCTCCTTGACCTGAATGTAGCAAACCTTCCAACATATCAATCTAATAATAGTGCAGTCTACATTCAGGGACCACTCAAGCATGGAAAATTTTCTGAGACTTGAATCTCAAGTTAAAAGCTGAAGGTGTGCGATGCAGCCAGACTTGAGGAATTTAGCGGCAGCATTAGGCCCTCAGAAGCTTTAGATTGTTACAAATTAATGCACTCAGAAATTAAGAAGTCGAGAGAAGGAAGCCACTTGGCATATTGTGTCTGCCAGAACTAATTCCACTGCCCTACATTTTTTTTCTGCTGACTAAACAATGTACCAGTAGACTAAAGCAAAATTCTGCAGATGCTGGAAATACTCAGGTCAGGCAGCAACTGCGGAGAGAAAAACAGAGTTAACATTTCAGGTCAGTGACCTTTTGTCAGAACACGGCAATATACTAGTAGACAACTTGCACTTATATAGCACCTTTTAACATAGCGAAATGTCTAAAGATGCTCCACAAGGAGGGGAAGAGATACCAAGGACTTGAGAGAGCTAACAAAAAGTGTTTGAAAGTGAAAAGACATGAAGCAAGGAAGATAATTCCAGTGTGCAGTGGCATGATTGCTGAAGGCTGAGTAATTAGAAATTTATAAATATGTTAGAACATTAGAGGGATTTTCCTTTTTTGCCCTGAGTTCATGTAGTATCTGGTATCACTTCAGTGAACTTCCAGATTGAAATAGTTTCTGTGTGTAATGAGCAATTTCAACCTTTTTGATGCTGTGCAGGAACACATGGCTTTATCACCACAGTGCAACCCAGGGGCTGGAGTTAGATATTACCACACAATTCAGTCAGGAGGACCATGACCATTCGAGCTGCTTGTCTATGGGGCTATTTAGATGCGTACTGTGGAACCTTGTGGACTGCATATAAGGTTTTAAGTCAACTCTCCTGTTAATTTGGCTATATTTAGCTATATTAGTATATCACCCCTGTGCTCACCGACCTACATTGCCTCCCAGTCAAGCAACGCCTTGATTTTAAATTTTCATCCTTGTTTTCAAATCACTCCACGGCCTTTCCCCTCCCTATCTCTGTATCTCCCCCAGCTCCACAACCCTCCAAGATATTTGCAATGCTCTAATTCCGGCCTCTTGTTTAGTTTAGTTTAGAGATACAGCACTGAAACAGGCCCTTCGGCCCACAAAGTCTGTGCCGACCATCAACCACCCATTTATACTAATCCTACACTAATTCCATATCCCTGCCACGTGCCCACCTGTCCCTATACTTCCCTACCACCTACCTATACTAGGGGCAATTGCTAATGGCCAATTTACTTATCAACCTGCAAGTCTTTGGCATGTGGGAGGAAACCGGAGCACCTGGAGGAAACCCACGCAGACACAGGGAGAACTTGCAAACTCCACACAGGCAGTACCCAGAATTGAACCCGGGTCACTGGAGCTGTGAGGCTGCGGTGCTAACCATTGCACCACTTGTGCATCCCTGATTTCAGTTGCTCCACCATTGGTGGCTGCGCCTTCAGTTGCCTAGGCCCCAGGCTCTGGAATACCCTCCCTACGCCTGTCCTCCTCGATTTCCTCCTCTAAGACACTCCTTAAAACTTTTTGACCAAGCTTTTGATCATCTGACCTAATATCTCCTTTTGTGGCCAGGTGTCATACCTTATTTTATAATGCTTCTCTGAAGTGCCTAGGAACGTTTTATTACACTAAAGGCACTATATAAATGTAAGTTATTGTTGTTGAATTTCAAGCCGCATATACCAGCAGATCTACCTATAATGATGTAGGATTTATACATCAGTAAGACTATGGCCTTTTTCAAGTCTTCAGGCCCGCTACAGTCAAACACAACAAATCATTGAATAAGAAATGCAAGTGTAAATAGAACCATGATGTCTGAGCCTGAGTCCCAGATCTGAAATGGCCCGTGGGCTTTAGTTTAGATCCACTTAGCCTAGAAGGAAAAATGTTCTGGTTATTTACCAGAAAGTATAAACTGCAACCCATACTCTCTATAAATCTAATTCTGTGAGTGACTCCGCTGCAGAATTCAAATAAAGTGACGAGTTACTATTCTGTGATAAGTCTACGTATCCTGATCAATCACACATGGCCACATTGGCCAATTGTTACATAATTCAATGTAAATCAAGAGAATTTCTGGGTGTGAAAGACCCCATCAGGAATTTGGTTCATTTTATTTATTATTTTCTCTACTTTTCCCTAACAGGAAGAGAAGATTGCAGCACTGCAAGCCTTTGCTGATCAGCTGATTAGCTCTGAACATTATGCAAACGATGATATTTCAAAACGTCGCAATGAGGTATTGGACAGGTGAGTGCGACAAGTGATTGATTAAAGCAGATGGACTGTTTTGATCAAGGTAATCAGGGCATTCTTACAAATTCAGTTCCTTCATCCTGAAACTAATTTTATCAGCAGAGTTATGGTCTCTAACCAAAGAAATTGGACTCTTGCAGAAATGGGTTCAGCAACTTGAAGCTGTATTCTTCAATTTACATGGCATTTTTCACTGCACTGTCACAAATTTTCTCATGACCTGACTAGATCCACAAGGGGGAGAGTGATTACAGTTGAACAGTAGTAAAGCTGTATCGCTAAATCATAGTTAAGCTCACAGTGCAGGAACCACGTACTGGGAACAAAAGTAGATACCAATCATAGCAAAGCCAAGTGGTGCTTCCCTTTTGAAGGGAGGGAAGTGAAAGTCTGATAGTGGAAGCATATATGATGTTTGACACAGTCAACCACTTCATCCTCTATCACTGGCAGTCTTGGCTGCATTACTACATGTTCCAACAAAATCAGAACATCTCCTGTAATGGTTTCTCCTCCCATCCTGCATGCTACTGCCCTGCCCCCAGTCACCAAGTGCACTTAAATCTCCACCCTTGGCTTTGTGTTTTTTTTACTTGCTGTCCCTCTATGATATAATTAATAGCTTCCTTCTGTAAAATGATGACAGTCAGTTCTACTGCTCTGCCACTACTTTTCCCTCCTCAACCACTACTTTGCTGTCCAACTGTTCGGCTAATAAGTCCTGGATAAACAAGAAGTTCCTTCAAATCAACATCAGCAAGACTGAAACTGTCCTTTTCAGTCACTACCATAATCTTCACAGCTTAGCCCCCAATTCCATACCTCAATCTGGTGACGAGCTCAATGGTGCACAACGTCAGTATTCCATTTGACAATGAATCTTGCTTCAATCCACATATCCTGGGTACCACCACAAATAATCACCTGCTTCTGTCCTAACCCCACTGTCTGTAAGTGTCTATTTAAATCCTTTGTTACCTCCATTCTCTCTTTACTCCAATGCTCTTGCCAGCCTCCCAAGTTCTGCTCTTCAGAAATCTAAATCCTGATACCTGTCCTCACCAACTTTAGCTGGTTCCCTAACCCCAACTCATCGACTGAAATTCTTGCCCTCAACTACATGCCCCTCTATGGCCTTGCTGTTCCCTAACTCTAAACCTGCTTCTAGCCTAAGTTCCTGCCTGTGCCTGCCACTGTTTCTCTGTGGCCTCCTTTTTATCCTTTTATGTGCCTTCCTGCCCCCTACCCCCACCTTCAGCTGCAGAGCCCTTAACTATCTAAGCCCCACATTCTGGAAAGTTCTCCTAAAATTTCTCCTCTCATCTCCTTTAGTAGCTTCCTCAATGCCTACCTTTTTGATTGTGCCTTAGATCATCATCTGCAGCCCATCTCCCAGCATTGTTTGCTTATTCCCACCTCTGTGAAATGTATGTATGTATGTATTTATTTATTTATTTATTTAGAGATACAGCACTGAAACAGGCCCTTTGGCCCACCGAGTCTGTGCCGACCAACAACCACCCATTTATACTAACCCTACAGTAATTCCATATTCCCTACCACCTACCAACACTAGGGGCAATTTACAATGGCCAATTTACCTATCACCTGTAAGTCTTTGGTTGTGGGAGGAAACCGGAGCACCCGGCGAAAACCCACGCGGTCACAGGGAGAACTTGCAAACTCCGCACAGGCAGTACCCAGAATTGAACCCGGGTCCCTGGAGCTGTGAGGTTGCGGTGCTAACTGCTGCGCCACTGTGCCGCTCCAAATGCAAGGGTAGTTTTTTTTTTTTGCATTAGAAGTGCCATATAAGTGCACCCTGTTTGAATCTGAGCGGTCCTTTTATGAAGTAAGTTTCTCACCTATTAAAATATCTTGGTAGGTGGCGCCGCCTGAAAGCACAGATGATCGAGAAGAGATCAAAACTCGGGGAATCACAGACCCTCCAACAGTTTAGCCGGGATGTAGATGAGATTGAGGCCTGGATCAGTGAGAAGCTGCAGACTGCAACTGATGAATCTTACAAAGATCCCACAAATATTCAGGTAATTATGTTTGAAGAGTGTTTATTTCTCCCCTTAATCCTGGATCTTACTGTTCATTTTCCCCTGCTGAGAGGATAGGCTACCTGTTCCAAGGCCTCTGGTAATGCTGCACTAAAAGCAGCTGCTTAGAGATGCACAAGACCTTCCTGGAGTGCCCCACGCACCACTTTTGCTCCTTTTTAAAAAAATAAATAAATAAACACTTCTCCTGCTACTGTCTGGGAATGTGTCTGGCCTCTGCCTGATGCCTACCCATGTCAACATAGTTAAGTCTTGAACTCTGCTCTGAGCACTGATCTGTGACCTACCCCTCTGAGGTAAATCTTTGAACAGAAGACATTAAGGCTTATATGTGTTACATGAACAGAAATTTCAATTGAGCCTTATACTTTGACCATTCAATTTTGATATACTTAATCTTTTCTTTTAATCTGTTTTTAGCTGTCCAAACTGCTGGTAAGTGATTAGTGACTTTTGTCTAACCCAAGTTTATGTCTTGTCTGAATAAAGGCACATTATTGGTTTGGTTAGATGGCATTTTATAAACGTTAACTTTTTTCATTCTGTGCTTTGTTTTTCTGACCTGTGAGTTTTTAAGTTGACACACCTTTAGCATTGATGTTGCTTCTAGTACTGATCTCTTTTGGTGTTTCTTTGGTATAACAGGTAATTCTCCTGCCTTTTTAAACCATATTGCATTCATTTTAAAATTAACACTAAAGACATTCATTCAGTTGACTTTGTCCTTGTCGCTGGGAGCTGTTAGTTGTCTTGTTATTATTAGTGTGTGGTGTTTGTCAGTATTAATCCGTATTACTGTCCTAATTGTGATTCCTTCTGAGGCCTTTATGACCATTGCAGTGATGGGTTTAGCTGACTTTCCAGGTAAAAATGGAGCTTTGACAATAACTGAATAAAACCCGATAACAGCATCCTCAGCAACTGGTCTAACGTGCATGAAGTTATTTGATCATTACAAATTGTGAAAATAATTCAAAATTTTGATATATATGATACACATTGTAATTACAAAGTTGGAGAGCTGCAAGGGAAGCAATAATTTTGATGTCCTTCAAGACCAAGTTGCACCAGTTTAAAATTACTTTAAAGCTGTACATTTTGGCGTGCTTAGTTATTGATGCGATGTAGGCCTCAGAGAGAATCTTTGAATGCTGACTTTTTTTATATAGTGAACGTTGTTACTCTTCCACAGAGCAAACACCAGAAGCACCAGGCATTCGAAGCAGAATTGCAGGCCAATGCTGACCGAATTCGTGGGGTCATTGACATGGGGAAATCGCTGATTGACCGAGGGGCATGTGCTGGTAGTGAAGATGCTGTCCAGGTGACCACAGAATTTAATTTACTGAAAATGATGAAATAAACTGACTTGAAAATTGTAGCACAGGAGATCATTTGTTGTACTGTCATGACTTGTTTGCTTTTGCATAGTAGTTAACTACTCTACAGTGGAATTATCCACTGTTTCCATTTTCCTGAGAATGAGATGCTGGGTGGGGTGGGGTGGAATAAATATTTAATAGTTGATCTCTCAGATCCAGAACAGGAGCAAACCTCTTGTCCCACTGAGAAAGTCAGACTTGTATTTGTGTAACACCCTATCATGTCTCCTAGCAATATATTTTAAACACCGCATGCAGAATAAAGTACAGTGTTCTATCAGTACCTCGCATTAATACAGTAATGTTGTGCAGATACCAGCATTAACACTACTTGAACACTTAAGCGTGTTTTAATGTGCAGTGTCATCTTTTGGTTGTTGCTATGGAACCCACAAGCAAAGGGATGACGGGCGGTTCAAAAAACTCCACAGTGGAATTTATTGGATTCAATCCAGTGCAAACCTGCCAGTGAACATGAATTAAACTATTCCAGGTCCTGAATTTTGGAAAGCTCAGCACACTCTTGCATTCCATTCTTGCCTGTAGATGATGATGCATCATTTCAGTGTGCAGACAAAATCGAGTGCTGGGTACTTCAATGAGTCCTGTGCATTACAGCCGTAAAATAGTAAATATGAATACTGGACCAGTAGTACCTAAACTTCTTGTCAACACAGAAACATTTTAATAAAGAATAACCTAAATAGTACAGCATGTGCTCTTGGTGGCTGGGAACAGAGATATGTGTGTTGTGTGTAAAAGCACATTCAAATGTGCATGCATGCACACACACACACTCGCACAGCTTTTACATTCAAACAATACAATAGTGACTGGCCATTGGAATATCTTGTATTTTCAGATTGTGCATGTGGATAGTCTTGGACATTTGGTTGTATAAGTATAAGGAAATCTCAAGTGAGAAATTATCTTCATAATGGACTAAATCAAGAATACTTATGGTGTGAACTGTAGGCCTTGGGATTTCACCTAGTTTCTACCATAATTAATGAGCTGTAAGATAGAACGGTAGCACAATAGAGGGCTTTTTCACTGCAAGTACCCTTTTCTTTGATTTTGGGTTACTTTAAATGATGATATCAAGGGAAATGGAGAGACTTCTTAAGCGGAATAATGAAAGAGTGATATAAAGAGCTTAGATTACTAATCTGGGCTTTTTAGTCGCCCCCTCCACCTTCTTTGAGTCTGCATGGTAGAAAACAGAGATTTTTTAAAAACACAATTAATCCAAAAAATAAATTTCAAATAGATTTTAAGTATTGGTGACCAGGTTGTCTCAGCTGTGTAATCCTAAACCAGTTTGTAAGTCAGTGAGCTTTTTCAAAAATGTCATCCTTGGGAATACTGGCAAGGCTGCATTTAGTGCCCATTCCTACTTGCTCTGAGAACATGGTAATAGAACTGAGTGAGTTGCTGGGCCACTCCAGAGGGCAGTTAAGAGTCAAACCACATTGGTGTGAGACTAGAGTTATCACCGCAACCTCATAGCTCTAGCGACCTGGATTCAGTTCTGGGTACTGCCTGTGTGGAGTTTGCAAGTTCTCCCTGTGACCGCATGGGTTTCCGCCGGGCGCTCCAGTTTCCTCTCGCAGCTAAAGACTTGCAGGTTGATGGGTAAATTGGCCATTGTAAATTGCCCCTAGTGTTGGTAGGTGGTAGGAGAATGTGGTAGGGAATATGGGATTAATGTAGGATTAGTATAAATAGGTGGTTGTTGGTCGGCACAGGCTCGGTGGGCCGAAGGGCCTGTTTCAGTGTTTTATCTATAAATAAATAAAAATAAAAACAGAGTAAGCACAGCTTGTTTACTTCCCTAAAGGACGTTAGTAAAACAGTTGGGTTTTTACAACAGTCCAACAGCTGCATGGTCACTTTTTTTTTATTCCCAGATTTTTTTTTTAAACACTGAATTCAAAATCTCAAACTGCCATGGTAGGATTTGAACTTGTATTCTCTGGACTATTAGGCCAGACCAGTGTTCCCTCTAAGCTATGAACATGCGCAGCTGCACAGCAATCATGAAGGTACTGCGCAAGCCACTTACAAGCTGTCCCCTTTGGCATACCATGTGTGTGTGGACGTGCAAAAAAAAATTAAAGGTACTGCACGTTGAAATAAACAGGCTGTGCACAACAAAGAAATTTTAGAGGGATCATTGGTCCAGACCCCTATATTGCTTGTCCAGTAACATAACTATGTTTCTATACTCATTCTGTGAGGAAAATTGCTTTTTCTTTTAATGGGGACAGGGTTAGAAAGCAATTTGTTGCAATGGGATTTGTTTTTTTAAAAAAAAATCAGAGCATTTTTAACTCTCAGCAACCATACACAATGGGGATAATTTTCACTTTCAACGAGGGCTTACAATTGACAGAAGCAGATTAGCCATCAGGTTTACACCCAACCTGATCTTTCTTTTTCATTCACTTTAGTGGAAGGGAAAATAGGGTAGCATATGTAAGAGGTGACGGATTAGCAACTGCCAGTTATCTGCTCGTGCCCAAAGTGAAAGTGACCTCTGATTATGCTGGTGGCCATTCTACCTAACTGGTTGGAGGAAGCCATGGTCTTGCACCTGCAGCTATTTATCATAGTCTAACTATCAACATGGACTGTTAGCTAAGACACACCTTTTCTCACTGTGGCTTTTATGGTTCCTTACTGATTTTTCATTAACTTGCATGATTTACTTCTGAATGACGAGTCCTAGTTCACTGTCCTCCTGTCTGATAGGTCCGTTTGGGAACGCTTGCTGACCAATGGGAGTATTTAGTGCGGAAATCAGCAGAAAAGAGTCAGAAACTGAAAGAGGCCAATAAACAGCAAAATTTCAACACTGGAATCAAAGACTTTGACTTCTGGCTGTCGGAGGTAAGTGAATTTACAAGGTATTGTCCACATTTTTAAAGGAATTTGATTTACATCCTTTATGGACAACTCCTTTTCATGGGTTTTGCTCTCTTGCTAATTGCTGTAATTGTCTGTGTAGAATTCCGCTTGCAAAGTATATGAATCAGAAGATTGCAGATCTGCCCCAGGATAAAGAATAAGGCAAAAAATGATTTGTAGTAAAATCTGGAGTATAGTCTTGGACTGCTTTAGAAATTATTCCCTGTATTAGAGAACATAAGTATAACACAACTTCTACATAGGATCTTGCACTAATCCTGTGATGCCAAAACGTCTGACTGCCATCCAGGGTAACACGTCATGCAGTACCTTTTCTGAGTCAATTGAACATCCTTTCTGATAGATATGGCCATTTAAACAATACTAAAGGTAGCTCTAGTATTGTGTAATGAAGCAGGCTTAATTAGTAATGTCCTAGTAAAAGATCCACTGGGAAATAGTGATCATAATACCACTGAATTCCATGTTAAGTTTGAAAGTGACATACTCCAATCACAAACAAAAATCTTAAACTTAAAACCTATTACCTAGGTACGAGGGGAGAACAGGCTACGGTAAATTGGGTAAATAGACTAAAAGGTATGGTGGTAAATGGGCAGTGGGAAACCTTTAAGGAAACAATTCAAAATGTTCAACAAAAGTACATTCCTTTGAAAACCAAAAACTCATCAAGAATGATCCATCCCGGGCTCACTCAGGAAGTTAAGGATAATAGATTAAAAGAAGAGGCTTACAATGTTGCAAAAAAGAGTAGCATGTCTGAGGATTGCGAGTGTTTTAGAAACCAGCAAAAGGCCACCAAAAAATTGATGATCAAGGAAAAAATAGAATGAGAGTAAACTAGCCAGCAATATAAAAACAGATTGTAAGAACTTTTATAGGTATATAAAAAGGAAGAGCGTAGCTAAAGTAAACGTTGGTCCCTTAGAAGCAGAGACAGGAGAAATTATCATGGGAATGAGGAAATGTCAGAGGCATTGAACGAATATTTTGTGTCTGTCATTACAGTAGAAGACACAAGTTTCATACGTGAAATAGATGGTAACCTAGGGTCTAAAAAGAGTGATGAAATTAATATCAGCAGACAAAAAGTATTGGAGAAACTTTTGATAAAATCCCCCACAGGAGGTTGGTTAGCAAAATTAAAGCACATGGGATAGGAGGTAATATACTGGCATGGATTAAGGATTGGTTAACCGGCAGAAAACCGAGAGTAGGAATAAACAAGTCATCCTCACGTTGGCAGGCTGTGACTAGTGGGGTACCACAAGGATCAGTACTTGAGCCCCAGCTGTTCACATATATATAAATGAATTGGATGTGGGGGCCAAATGTAATATTGCCAAGTTCACAGATGACCCAAAACTAGGTGAGAATGTGTATTGTGAGGAAGATTGCTTCTGTGGTCAGGGAATTTAAAAAATGGAGCCAAAGTCTCAGGATAAGGGGTCAATCATTTAGGACTGAGATGAGGAGAAATTGCTTCACTCAAAGGGTTGTGGATGCTCCATCGTTGAGTACATTTAAGGCTGGGATATATAGATCTTTGTCTCAGAATCAAGGGATATGGCGAGCAGGCGGGCAAGTGGAATCGAAGGCTAAGATCAGCCATGATCGTATTTAATGGCGGAGCAAGCTCGATAGGCCATATGGTCTACTCCTCCTCCTATTTCGTGTGTTCTTGTGAGGAATTGGGTATTCTAGAATTCAGCTTGTTTCCCCTTCCCCTTTCAAACATACTTCAAAAAATGCATTACTGTATTCATAATACCTGATGCGGACTAAGTAAAAATCCTGTTGCAATGCTAATAATGTTGTTGCAATATATACCTTGTACTGTTGTTGAAAGTTTCTATATTTTGCATGGCAAGGTTATATAAGATTATGGTGAGTCCTCAGAGCAATGGAAGGCAGCGAAGGGAAATCTCAACAACCCTGCACCCCTGAACTGAAAAATCACAGCTAAAGTGCTGTAGCACTATCTGCAACTCGTGTTCCTGTCAAGCTGGGATCTGCATTGAGAGTGCAGCCTCACTGAATATGTCATTCCATTTGCCCAATGTATTGTAAATTTAAAGCAAAATAACAGTTTATAACAATGATTTAATGACCATTATACAGATTTCTACATCAGGTTTTGTTGCTATCTTGTCAAGGGAGTGCTTTACTAACATGTAAGCAGCTTAATTCTGTGGTCCCAGCTGTTTAGCTTAGCGATGCTTTTAACCAGCTCTGTCCTATCAGAACTTATGTCGGTAAAAGCTTTGTACCTGTCATTTGAGAATTTTTATTTTATTTTTTGGTAATTGTTGACGCTAAATCAGATTCTGGTTTCTTTGTAAGGTGGAAGCACTACTGGCCTCTGAGGACTACGGGAAGGACCTTGCGTCTGTGAATAATCTACTGAAGAAACACCAGCTTCTTGAAGCAGATATTAGTGCTCATGAGGTAATGATGAAGGGTTTGTTGTAAGGAAGTGTAGCTCTAATTGCAGATGAGAGAAACTGGTGTGTTAGCATGGGCACTGACCTTGAGAGCAGAGCTGCAGCATTTAAACTGTTCATTTGGGCTTTTGGCCCTCGGGGATTATGCCAGTATACCTTTGTGCCTCGGAGCTATTCCTGTGGTGGGTGGAAAAGCTTGTTGCAGCAGTGCGTGTTTTACGTTGTAGTCATACATAAATTTAAAAATTTGGCTTGCAGTTCATAGAATCATAGTTATACAGCACAGAAGGAGGCCATTCAGTCCATTATGCTTGTGCTGGCTCTTTTAAAGAGCTAGCCAATCAGTCCCATTCCACTGCTTTTTCATCATAGCCTTGAAAATGTTTGCTTTTTATATTCTCAAAAGAAGTGATCTTTCAGGTTTATTCATTAGGGTGCATTGCCCGTTACTATTCTCACAAAGCAGATTGGAAAGAGTTGATAAAATGTACAGACTTGGAACTTTTGTGAGCTCTTCTAGATTCTAAGTAGTGACTTATTCCAAACACAAGACTTGTAAAGCACTGGGAAATCTCATCACTTGTATCCAAATAGAATGCTTCTTAAAGACATCTTGGTAATGTGATGTTCCTCTTATAAGATGCCCTGGAAAACCTGGGTTTAAGCTCATCATGGACCAAACAACACCAGCTACACCATTCCATTAGTTGGTCAAATAGGAATAGGAGGAGGCCATTAGGCCCCTAGAGCCTGTTCTGCTATTCAGTTAAATCATGGCTGATCGGCATCATAACTCCGTCAACCACCTTGGTTCCATAACTCTTAATACTATTGCCTAACAAAAATCTATCAATCTCAGTTTTGACATTTCCAATTGACCCCCGCCCCAACCTCAACAGCTTTTATGAGGGAGAGAATTCCAGATTTCCATAACCCTATGTGTGAAGAAGTGCTTCCTGACATCACCCCTGAAAGGTTTGGCTCTAATATTAAGTTACACCCTTTGTTCTGTACTCATCAACCCACACAACCCGAGGAAACAGTTTCCCTCTACCTTGTTGACTTCTTTTTAATCGTAAAGACCTTAATTAGCTCACCTCTTAAATCTTCTATACTAAAATGAATATAAGCCTAGTTTATGCAACCAGTCCTTTTATAAGTTTAACCCTTTTAGCCTCTGTAACATTCTGGTGAATCTGTGCTGCATCCACTCCAAGGCTAATATATCATTGCTGAAGTGCGGTGCCCAGAACTGAACACAATTACTCCAGATAGGGTCTAACCAGAGTTTTCTATAACTGTAACATAACTTCCATCCTGTTCTAGCCCAGCCCCCATGAGATGAAGGCCATTAGCATTTTTCATTTTTTTTCATATTTGAAACACTTTGGAGTTCTTAATATTTAGTGTTCCAAATGCATGTTTGTTTGGCCAAGCTAACACACACGCTGTCTTATTAAAGACCTAATTGAGGCCAGAAGCGCAGCTCTCATTCTGGTCTGTTTCCTACATTACAGAAATGCTTCACTGTGGTAATGTCATAGGCGCTCTGATCTTTTCTAAAATGCTTCATTATTTGTGTTTTAGGACCGTCTGAAAGACTTGAATGGCCAGGCCGACAGTCTCATGTCCAGCGACGCCTTCGACACCACCCAGGTGAAGGACAAGCGCAATGCTGTGAACGGCCGGTTTCAGAAAATTAAAAACATGGCTACTGCTCGCCGTGCTAAACTGAATGAATCACATAGACTTCACCAGTTCTTCCGTGATTTGGATGATGAGGAATCCTGGATAAAGTGAGTTGGGGAGAACATGTGAATGCTTGGAATGCTGGCTTGTAAAAGTTGCAATATTGTGCTATTTCATGAATGGAACATGTTTGTGCTAAGCTGGTATTAATTGAACAGGCAGTTAAATCTTGAAATCTACACTTGTTAGCTGGGATTCAGTCATATCTAATTCTTTGTAAAGCTGACGTGGGAATGAAGCTTTTTTTTTTATTTGTACAGAGAGAAAAAATTGCTTGTGAGTTCTGAAGATTATGGCCGGGATTTGACTGGAGTACAGAACTTGAGGAAGAAGCATAAGCGCCTGGAAGCGGAGCTGGCTGCACATGACCCAGCTATCCAGGTTCGAGATGCCCGATATCCTTGTACATATTTCCAAAGACTTCGTTCAAAAGGAACTGGTTTGGTAATAGTGATGTAGCATGTGTACTGTACCAAGCCGCAGATTGATGGGGGCTGGATTCACACCCAGTGTAACTCATTTATCCAGTTCCTCAGATTGGCCATGTAGACAGTGGGATATCCCGAGTTAGAGTCCTGGCACTCGTACACAGGTAGTCACTTTGGCCTATTATCTGGCTGCTTGCCAGGGTGACCTGGAATAGAATATGGGAATCTAGGCCACGTCTCTGGTCAGGTTTTGATTTCAGCAAAACTTAAGGGTAATGATTAGAGATACAGCACTGAAACAGGCCCTTTGGCCCACCGAGTCTGTGCCGAACATCAACCACCCATTTATACTAACCCTACACTAATCCCATATTCCTACCAAACATCCCCACCTGTCCCTATATTTCCCTACCACCTACCTATACTAGTGACAATTTATAATGGCCAATTTACCTATCAACCTGCAAGTCTTTTTTGGCTTGTGGGAGGAAACCGGAGCACCCGGAGAAAACCCACGCAGACACAGGGAGAACTTGCAAACTCCACACAGGCAGTACCTGGAATCGAACCCGGGTCCCTGGAGCTGTGAGGCTGCGGTGCTAACCACTGCGCCACTGAGCCTTTTTATGAGGCAAGTCAAAAAGTTCTTCTCTTGGCATCACAGCAATAGTAAAACTGAGATGTAAAACTAAAGCAGTTTCACACAAGGCACCGACCAGTGTCTCCTTTTCATTAGGCTGAACCTTCAAGAACACACAGTTCTAGGACACATGTCAAAGCAGGCATTTACGAAGTGTCTTTTTGAAAGTTATAAATTGCAATACTTTCATGATGTAATGTGTGTATTTGCTTAATGTTTCTTAGATTAAATCAGTCTGCAACCCACCCAGCAACAGCTTTGTGCTATACCTCCCTGCCAACTAGGAACTGGATTGAGACTGTCAAGCTCAATTGACAGTAGATTGGTTTTAAGCCAAATGTTCCAAATAGGGTTGTCCGTTGTCTTTTTGTTTCTTTGTTTGAGGATGTTGTGGGAGAAATCCTCTATTAAAAGGTTGTTTTGTTCTTTACTTTGTGCAAAATTCAGCAAAGTGTAAACTATTAGATAAGCTGTGTATACAGCAGGCAATTAAAACCTGGACAGATGGACAGTCTGGACCTTGCATGTTCATCCCTGGTTAGAGTTAATTTTTTTGTTTAAAAGAGATGCTCATGGCTGATATTCTTTTACTACAGTCTGTACTGGAAACCGGAAAGAAGCTGTCTGACGATAATACCATTGGCAAGGAAGAAATTCAGCAGCGACTTTCCCAGTTTGTGGCACACTGGAAGGAACTGAAGGAATTTGCTGCAACTCGGTAAGTCCAGCTTATCCAGCAGGGCATTGAGGGCTGAGGTTTTGCTAAATTGTAATGTTGCTGTTGGGGGAAAAAGAACTAAAATGCTGCAATTGCACAGCAGGTCAGTCAGCATCTTTTGGGGTAACAGACAGGTCATTGTTTCAGGCCAGGTTCCTCATCAGAAAAAGCAAGAAATTGCATTTATATAGTGCCTTTCACAACTTCAGGAAGTTCCAAAGTACATTACAGCCATTCAAGTACTTTTTGAAGAATAGTTACTGTTGTAATGTAGGAAATTAGAACTGAAATGAAAATGTGTGTGCATTTTAATAGAATTTGTGGAGGAGACTATCAATTAGATAGTCCAAACACAGAACAAGTATTAATTGAATGACCTGTAACTATAAGGGAAAAGCAGGAAATTATTAAATGTGTAAGAGCCATCTTGGTCAGACAATAGAAGCATTGAAACAAAAAACACTCCACAAAAAACAGCAGCTCCTTTTTAAGGTCTGCCAGTTAGGCGCCTCAGTGCTGGGAAAAAGTGAGACTAATGTGAACTGTGCATGCTCCACCCATTTCTCATTGACAGGCAAAGGACCCTACTATACATATTTAAACAACCTCCTGCCTGGACAATCAGATCATCCTGGCAAATGGTTGCACAAGGTTAACCCCTCCCCACCCCCACCTCAACCCAGATTTTCAACTAGGGTAACTGGAAATCACCCTCAGAGTATACAATGTGATAATGACCAGATAATCTGTTTTAGTGATGTTGGTTCAGAGCACTGAGAGTGCGGAATTGGTTAACTTACCCTGTAGAGGTGACTAGGTATGTTAAATTGTATTATGTTGCAGAGGACAGCGTTTGGAGGAATCCTTGGAGTACCAGCAGTTTGTGGCAAATGTTGAGGAAGAGGAGGCCTGGATCAATGAGAAGCTGAACCTGGTGGCGAGTGAGGATTATGGAGATACGCTTGCTGCAGTG
This sequence comes from Heterodontus francisci, assembly GCF_036365525.1. Taxonomy (NCBI): domain Eukaryota; kingdom Metazoa; phylum Chordata; class Chondrichthyes; order Heterodontiformes; family Heterodontidae; genus Heterodontus; species Heterodontus francisci. The sequence goes on along the minus strand of NC_090402.1, from coordinate 7,005,623 downwards.
CAGGTCTGTGTCATTGGTTTATAAAATACAGTGACAGGAAATATGGAAGGCACCATATCAATTTCCCCAGCCGTCGAAGCATCTAATTTAGATGTTAAGATAATCTGCTTTAATTATTGTCGATGATGGCAGTTTCCAATACCCAGGTGTTGCACGCCCACTGGCAGCACAGAGATAAACTTTCTGGTTCACCTGCAGATGGTCACTGGGAAAAGTCGGTCAAAAAAAAACGTTTTCCTTTTAATCCAGCCTTGATGCTGAATCTGGCAAATTTATTTGCTGCTGGCTGCATGAGACCTGCATGTATGTGGGGTTCTGGTAGAACTAGAGTAGTCCAATATCATGATAGTCGCTGCATACGAGCCCCTTACAGCAACTGGCTAACTGATACATTTAGTATGGAGGCCCAAAAGAAAGAAAGAAAGAAAGAATCCTAAGCATGTGCAAGTAAGTGATCCATCTATAGCTTGGGAACCCCAGAAGATAGTACTACATCAGGATCATTTCAATGTGCTACAATCCTAAGATTAGCAATGATGCATTCTAACGCCTGTATATTCTTGGCTTCCTATTTCAATTTTACATTTGTAACTTTGTAAGTAAGAAAATGGCTAATCGAGCAGGGCATGGGAATGTGCCTACCTTTTCTCACCATCTCTTCCTGTCAGCACGATTGATAGCAGGAACTTATGTCACTATGCTTCTGGCACAGCATGTTGGTAATGTTCTGCCATAGTTTCCACTTGAGGATTCTTGCCTCCAGGCACCATTCTTTGGTTGGGAAGAAAGACATGCATTCTGATCTCTTCTCTCAAACATCCTAAAGCACTCTGCATACAAGGAATTGTTTTTTGAAGTGTAGTCATTGTTATGTAGGCAAATACAGAAGCACAAGTAGCAATGAGATAAATGATCTCAAAGTGAATTTATTTTTGGTGTTGGTGACCAAGGGAGGAATGTTGACCAGGACTCCCAGCTCTTTGAATAGTGGCAAAGGATCATTAGCATTAAGTAGGATAGAAGGTCTCCTCTGAAGGAGGACCTCTGATACTGCAGCATTGCCTCCATGCTTCACCCCAAAGTGTCAGCTTAGATTTTGTCCTCTGGGTGGGACTTCAACACACAGCTCCCTGAATTGGAAGTGAATGTGCTTTGAGATGAACCAAGCTGACACATACATATATTGTATATGAGTGCAGAAGTGCTGGCCAGCTTCACTCCTGGAGTCAGGGCGCTATGAATGGGGTGCAGGAGGTAGACCGGGGATGGAGGTAAAAGCGTCTGTCCTGTCCTCCCTTACTGTTTCTCTGGGAGATTTTTTAATGTTTTTTTTGAAAATGAGGATGTTAGAGAATAGTTGGAATTGAATCAGTGTATCACTTTTTGTGATGCTGATGTCCTTGGGGGTTATATTGACTTTGTGCGATAGTGTAAAACGGGTGATATTGGATCAGCTGCCCATTAACATTTCTATTGAAGACAAAATGAACCCACCTGTGTTTATCCAGTTTAGTTTAGTTTTAGTTTAGAGATACAGCACTGAAACAGGCCCTTCGGCCCACCGAGTCTGTGCCGACCATTAACCACCCATTTATACTGTTGAATGTGTTTCTTATTGTAGCTTCTGATTTAATCTATAAAAAAATGAATGGTAAGTATGACTATGATGTTTGTCTTTGAAATAATCTGAAATAGGTCTCATTTCTTTCTGCAGGGATTACTGAAAAAGCACGAAGCATTTGAAACTGATTTCACAGTTCACCGTGATCGAGTGCATGATGTTTGTGCTAATGGCCAGGAGCTGATAAAGAAGGTGAGTTTTTAAATATTGGTTTATATGTGCTTGTTGTTGTTTTCAGTGGTTGCCTAGAGTGTTATAATGTAACAAGTCAAGCGATTTTTCATCTTTGGAATTTCTAACCATTTCTCCCTGAAGATTTTCCTCTTCCAACTGGGCCAAACCAGATTTTCTGTGCTCAGAGGGTCCATGCTGAGTTTTCCTGTCCCCATCACACCACCACCAACCCCTTAATTACTTAATTTCTTGCACAAGCAAATAATCTTAAGATTGCAGCCTAGTCAAGAACTGACTAAACCATTGAGTGTGGTTGACTGATTTGAATGTTCAGTGGTGCTCTGTCTTAAATCCAAACCCAGAATGTGAAGTGAGTGCCTTAGCGACAATAGCACCAGACATCCTGTTATAAACATTCTGCTGAATATTACTGAAATAATAATGGTAGGCGGCCAGACTACTTTTAAGTAAAAGCAAAATACTGTGGATATTTTTAAACTTTGCAGAACTTTTTCTGCAATATTAATAAAATTCCAGTTTGGAAATCTGAACCTTTTGAGGTGCTTTCCCAGTTCTCACTGAGCTTTTCCAATCAAGAATGTCTTGGGTTCCAGTTAATGGTAAGTTTGCTGCTCTTGGGCAGAGTGGCAGTAACAAACCTACCTAATAAAGAAACAAATGTTTCTTTAATCATGAAATCCGTAGATATTGTTACGAAAGTTTTGTTAAATATATTTTTTGCGGATTCATTTTTTGAAAGATTGAAGAAATGTTAAACTTTGGGGCTTTCAAAGGGGCACTGAGAGGTCTTGTGAGGAAAACGAGCCTTTCCGTGAAACCATTTGACTTCCAGCAACAACAAGAAGCCATTCTGGGAAACCACCTGACTTCCAGCTCAATAAACAACAGGGAACTTTGGACACCTGGAGAAGTGGTTTACAAAGAGGTGACAGGTCAAGATTGATGGAGATCAAAAGGTTGACCTCCTGTTTTCGGTTTCACTTTTGAATTGTTTTGAGTTAGGGTTCAACTGTATAAAAATGGAGAGAACTTCCAAAGGAAGGAGAGAAGACCACAAAACAGCTCAGCTTTCCAGCACCCCTCTCCCTGATAAGTCTACTGTGTCAACTCATCTCATCTCCTGTCTTTGAAGAAAAGCCTGCTAAATTAATTCTCATCGCCACCTGAAAAGAACTGTGCAGAAAGATCCCAGTGACCAGTCTACGTGAACTTGGAGGCCAGACTGTATGCCAATTTTGGAACACAACATATCTCATCTGTTCCTTCAAGAATGAGCAAGTGTTTTATTTTGTCTGTAATAGAGCTCTAAAACAAAAATCCCTTTATTTTTCCGGTTAACCGGTGTATGTGTGTGAGGGGCTAAGGTTAAAAAGGGAACTTCAATATTTCAATCTGTGTGTTTATGCGTTACTTCATTACTGGTTAAGACTTGTTTTATAATCTGATAATTTTTTTGTTTATTAAAGCAACCTGGTTGGTGTTTTATTCTGGGATAAAGAATAGAGTCTATGATTGACCATATCAGTAAGTGGGAAAACATTTAAATATATGGAGAAGTAGAACTAGAATAAACAGTGCACTCCTCCCACCTCTGTTGTAACAATATTCACCTTGAAATCTGACTGATATGACAGGAGGGTTCGTGAAATATTGTCTCCCTTTTTCCCTATTCCACCCTTGAAGGCATTGACCACTTCCTGTGGTACATGGGTGCCAGTTGCCCTCTGGTAAAACCACCCCAACTGGCCGGTGTCCATTGTTTACGCGCGAGCCTTGACTGGGAGTGTTGGCAGGTGACAGTAATGGAATAGCGGAGCTGGATTGTGGCCTCACCCAGCATCTGCACACGACCACTTCCAGTGGAGGTTGTGAAATAGCAGTCTGGAGTGGGAACCCTGGGCACCTTGCACTGAGGCTAATTGTAGTACCTCTCTCTAAAATCACAGATCAGGGACTGAACCTGGGACTTTGAGCCTCTAGGGCCTAGAATGCACTGAATAAAACTCCCTTGCGCCATTCAATAACTAACTACTATCAATCCAAAGGATTTCATCCCTCATATTTTCCAGATTGTTGCCTTAAATACTGCTCAGGTCCAAAGATTAGTTTGGATGCTCTTCAGACTGTGACCATGATTACAAAGTGCTTCAGTGCTCTGCTTTTACCTTCAATAAATACTTAACAAGACACTAATTAGACAAAGTGTTTACAAATAAGTTGGAATTGTCACCACTCCTGAAATTATGTATTCGAGCTTGTAAGCCTTGTGCATAGTTGTTCTTTTCTTTTCTTTTGGGCCTCCTTATCTCGAGAGACAATGGATACGCGCCTGGAGGTGGTCAGTGGTTTGTGAAGCAGCGCCTGGAGTGGCTATAAAGGCCAATTCTGGAGTAACAGGCTCTTCCACAGGTGCTGCAGAGAAATTTGTTTGTTGGGGCTGTTGCACAGTTGGCTCTCCCCCTGCGCCTCTGTCTTTTTTCCTGCCAACTACTGCATAGTTGTACATACTGCAAAGCAATAACCTGTACTGAGGCTGTTCAATATTTCCTACAGAACAATCATTATGTGGAGAATATTACCGCAAAGATGAAGGGATTGCGAGCGAAAGTGACAGAGTTGGAGAAGGCGGCTGCTCAGAGGAAGGCGAAGCTGGATGAGAACTCTGCATTCTTGCAGTTTAACTGGAAGGCAGATGTAGTTGAGTCATGGATTGGTATGTTTCTGAACAGTCCTGAGTTAGTGCACCATCGAAAGTCAGCTAGCAAAGCTATTGGGGTTGAGCTCTTGATTTAATTAAATCAAAAGCCATGTGGAAACAATGAACATATGTTCAATGCTATACATAAATTGTATGGGGTTGTACTGTTCCTGGTCACGCTTAGTCATCTATGTTCAATTTCAGCACTTCAATTTTATTTTGGGATGTTTTACTATGTTAAAGGTGTTATGTAAATACAAGTCGTGTTATTATATGTACCATGAAATTAAAATTAGATCCAGTAAACATATTCAATAATGTTATAATTTTTAAATGTACTTAATTTCAAAAGGACAAACTTGCATCTATATAGTGCCTTTCACATCCTCAGGATATCCCAAAGCACTTCACAGCCAGTATGGATGTGCAGTCACATACGTAGACAGATGCGTTGGTCAGTTTACATGCAGCAAGAGATAAATGACCAGCTAATCTGTAACTTTCTTTGTTGGTTGCGAGAGGAATTTTGGCCAGCTCCTTACTTCTCTTCAACAGTGCCACAACATCCTTTTACATTCATTTGAAAAGGTATTGCACTTTAACGTTGACACAAATTACATAATCGGGTTAGGCCAGGGGTCTGCAACCTGCGGCTCTTAACATCTTATTTGTGGCTCCCAACCTTTTCCAGTTGGATCACATTATCATGAACAAGCATAAAAAAAATTAAAGTAGAAAAAAAATAAGAGCTATATTTCTATTGGGGTAAAAAGGCTCCCGACTCCCCAAAGCCTGTCCACCATCTACAAGGCATAAGTCAGGAGTGTGATGGAATACTCTCTACTTGCCTGGATGAGTACAGCGCCAACAGCACTCAGGAAGCTCGACCCCATCAAGGATAAAGCAGCCAGCTTGATTGGCACCCCATCCACTACCTTAAATATTCACTCCCTCCACCAGCGCACAGTGGCAGTAGTGTGTCCCATAAACAAGATGTACTGCAGCAACTCACCAAGCCTCCTTTGCCAGCATGTTCCAAACCCATGACTTCTCCTGCCTAGAAGGACTAGGGCAGCAGACACATGGGAACACCACCATCTGCAAGTTCCCCTCCAAGTCACACATCATCCTGACTTAGATCTGTATCGCCATTCCTTCACTATCACTGGGTCAGAAACCTGAAACTCCCTAACAGCACTGTGGGTGTACCTACACCAGATGGACTGCAGTGGTTCAAGAAGGTGGCTCACCACAGCCTTCTCAATTAGGGATGGGCAATAAGTGCTGCCCTTGCCAGCGATGCTCATCCCATGAAAGAATAAAAGGGCCAATCATTATGCTGCACTTTACAGTTCAAAATGATTATTTAACAAAAACATTATTGTGCTCTAAATAAACCTGTTCGAGTGGTATAGTTATAGATGATGCCTTTGGTTCGAGGAACAGGTTTTATGGTTGTGACTATTATTGTTTCTAATATAGCTGAGGCGATAAATTATTCTGTATGTGCTATTGGAAGCTAATTTGTTTTAATCACAAGAATCAATATCCAAAAAAATTCTTAATTCTACGCATCTTAAGTTAAAAGTTGTTTTAAAGATGACTTTACTGACACAAATATAGTTTAAAAAGTCCATTTATTACAAGATCTGTTATAAAAAGCATTCTTTCAATTTTCTATGTAAATTTCTTATTTTTTATTAATCTAACTGAATTATGATCACTTCTACCACAGTGCTGCCCAACTGATACCCCTTCCACCTGCCCAGCTCCATTCCCTAAAACTAAGTCCAAAACCACCCCCTCTCTTGTTGGGCTTGCTGCTACTGGCTAAAATGTTCTCCTAAATGCATTTTAAGATTTCTGCTCCTTCAGTGCCTTTCACTCTAATTCTATCCCAGCTCAAGGGGCTGAATGGCCTACTCTTGTTCCCAAGTCCACCAGAACCCACCGTTTTGACTTAGAAGTGAGGGCTCTACTAAATGAAACAAACTAATACTGATAACGGAGCACAAGGTCCTTGTGCTTTACTCCCCTGAGATAGCACCCAACCTCTGGATGGATTTTACATCCAACACCTGATATCAGGAACTTGCTGTGTGGCAAATTAGTGCATGTTCTGTCACTATTTTTAGTTGCTGGGCACCCCTTTGACATTTATGGAGCTTGACTCTACTTCCAAGATTTGATAAAATAATGACTAGTATTTGAGTGGTTAGGGAGCTGTTGTATTGAAGAATCACCTCATTCAGACTGATGGGATCTACTCAACCAAACAAAGCAAAGAAACCAATGCCCTGCTTTGTGCTGCCTCAGAATGTTTGTTTTCCCCATTGCCACTTGAAGTCAGTGATCACAGGTCTACTAGGCCCACTTTAATTTGCAGAGAATCTAGCATTTTAATTCAATTTGGAGCCTAGAACATATCATTTGAAATAAGGATAAAACTGCAGCAAAATGTATCCAGAACAACCTTGAACCCATAAATATGATGGCACATTCAATTTGTTAAAAGGTTTTCTTTTTATCGGAGTCACCATACACCATTTCCTGTTGCTCTCCTTTCTTTCCTGGAGTCAAGCCCCCTTGCTGGGATATGTTTTTTATTAAGAGCCAGTAGCTCTAAGTTACCCTACCCAAGTCCTCATTTTTCATATCCCAAGACTGGAAAGTGCCAATGAGCTATTGGAGCATCAAGCTTAAATGTATATTTGTCCAACATCCACACATATGGAATTCCAACAAAGGTGGTGATCAAGGAGTGAGCCCCTGATAGATTTCCCTTCCCTAGCCTGAGGAGTAGTCTTCTGCTATGGCTACTTGAAGGACTACGAGGATCGAGTGGGATAGGGGATCTGACTGAATAGCTCCGTGGAGGGGTAGTTTAGACTTGATGGGCTGAATGGCCTCCTTCTATGCTGTAAATGACTATGACTCTACTCTGACTAACTAAAGAATGAACCTGGGACCAGCCTGACCTGTGTGGTTCAGTAGAAGGTAGGTTTTAAGGAGCACCTTAAAGGAGAACGAGATGGGGAGGTTTAGGGAGAGAATTCCAGAGTTTAGGACCAAGGGAGCCAAAGGCATGGCTGCCAGTGTTGGAGTGATGAAAATCGGGAATGCTGTAAGTACTTGATGATGATCGTTTTACAGGTCTTCAGCCATAAATGTGACTCTTAGTTTCTCTCTCCCTTAGGTGAAAAAGAGAACAGTCTGAAGACAGATGATTATGGGCGCGATCTCTCCTCCGTACAAACGTTGCTGACTAAACAGGTAATCAGCTTCCTGCGCTGGAGTTATTTTAGGTCGGATTCATTAGGAAGATTCCTTGCAACCAGTTAAGAATGCTTTATTTGAACTTGCATTCACATGGGGCCCTTCAGGTCCCAGAGCACTTTACAAGGGAGGATGGGGAGCAGGGTGATGCCGAGCAGGACATGGGAAAGATTAGGATTAGAGAGCGATGACCAAATGAGAGATTTTTAAAAAAGCTTTTGAAGGGAGAGAAGTTGCAAGGAAGAACAGCTTAAATTTGTCTCTTGCTAGTTTGAACCTGTACCCTCTTACTCTACTCTTACGAGTTAGTTTGAAGTAATCTACCTTTTTTTATACTTTTTACAATTGTGTATCCCTCTATAAGATCACCTTTCGGATCTTTCCATTATAAGTTGAAAAGCCTAAATTTCTGCAGTCTTTCCTTAACAAACCTCTTCACAAGGGATCAGCTTTGTGGCTCTTCAATAGTAACTTTCAAAAGGAATTGGATAAATACTAGAAGGGAGAATATTTGGAGGGCTGGGGGAAAAAGCAGGGAGGGGGATTAGTTGGATAGCTCTACCAAAGAGCCATAACAGGCACAATAGGCCAGATGGCTTAGAAACATAGAAAATAGGAGCAGGAGTAGGCCATTCGGCCCTTCAAGCCTGCTCTGCCATTCATTATGATCATGGCTGATCATCCAACTCAGTAGCCTGTTCCCGCTTTCGCCGCATGCCCTTTGATCTCTTTAGACCCAAGCGCTATATCTAACTCCTTGAAAACATACAATGTTTTGGCCTCAACTGCTTTCTGTGGTAGCGAATTCCACAGGCTCACCACTCTCTGGGTGAAGAAATTTCTCATCTCAGTCCTGAAAGGTTTACCCCATATCCTTAGACTATGACCCTTGGTTCTGGACTCCCCCATCATCGGGAACATCCTTCCTGCATCTACCCTGTCATGTCCTGTTAGAATTTTATAGGTTTCTTTGAGATCCCCCCCTCACTCTTCTGAACTCCAACGAATATAATCCTAACCAACTTAATCTCTCCTCATATGTCAGTCCCACCATCCCAGGAATCAGGCTGGTAAACCTTTGCTGCACTCCCTCTATAGCAAGAACATCCTTCCTCAGATAAGGAGACCAAAACTGCACACAATATTCCAGGTATGGCCTCACCAAGGCCCTGTATAATTGCAGCAAGACATCCCTGCTCCTGTACTCTAATCGTCTCGCTATGAAGGCCAACATACCTTTGCCTTTTTTACTGCCTGTTGGACCTGCATGCTTACCTTCAGCGATTGGTGTACAAGAACACCCAGGTCTCGCTGCATATTCCCCCCTCTCAGTTTATAGCCCTTCAGATAATAATCTGCCTTCCTGTTTTTGCTACCAAAGTGGATAACCTCACATTTATCCACATTTATACTGCATCTGCCATGCATTAGCCCACTCACTCAACTTGTCCAAATCACCCTGAAGCCTCTCTGCATCCTCCTCACAACTCACCTTCTGTGCTGAGGGATTCTATAATTCTCTGTATAGCCTGCGGCACATGAACATTTCCTTGTGTCTCCTTGACCTGAAGTGGGCACAGTGCTCAAGGTGTACTCTGACCAGAATTGTTTAAGTGCAGCCTGAATCTAGAGTATGGGCCCAATCTGAGCCATTCCAGACTGCTTGGTACTAAGCTAAACTTGTCTGCAAATGCACCTTTAAATCTCTATGCTCAAGCTCCATACTTTAGCATTAGCTAAAATTGTAAATTGGGATGGTACATCACAAACCACAATAAAACTAGCCAGTGTATTTCCTTGTTTCCAATGAATTGGGATGCTACATTTAACAGGGAAAAATGTGCTGTTTAGGTGGTAGTTCGGTATTGGCCATCAAATTTGTAATCTACTCTAATTCTAATCAATGCACATGAAATAACAAGATGTACACTGACCCCAGTTCATGTGTTGACCTATAGTAAATGAATTAGTGTAGTACTTTATTAAATATTGAAACAATGCTTTCAAATTGTAATAAAGATGTAAAAATCCAGAGCCATCGGGTAGTGCTCCATTGAGCAATGGATACAAAGATGAAACATATCATGTACAAACATGATACAAAAAAATACATGAAACAGTACAAACATATCATGTATAATGTTTTCTTTAAAAAGACTTGAATTTATATAGCAGCTTGCATAACCTCAGATTTTTCTTAAAGCACTTTACAGCCAATGAAGCACTATTGAAGTGTAGTCACTGTTGTAACTTGGGAAACACGGCAGCCTAATTTCACACACCAAGATGCCGCAAACAGCAAGGAGATAAATGACCAAAGAATCTGTTTTCAGTGATGTTGTTTGAGGGATAAATATTAGCCAGGATCCCAGAGAGAACTCCCCTGCTTTTCTTCCAGTAGTGCCATGGGGTCTGTTACATCCACCTGTGAAGGCAGATGGTTTAACTTATCACTGAAAGAAGGCACATCCAACAGTGCAACACTCCCTCAGTACTGAATAGGAGTGTCAGCCATGATTTTGTGCTCAAGTCTCTGGAGTGGGACTTGATCCCACAACCTCTGACTCAGAGGTGAGAGAGCTACCAACTGAGCCATGGCTAACACCATTAATCTAATGTTTAGTTTAGTTTAGTTTAGAGATACAGCACTGAAACAGGCCCTTCGGCCCACCGAGTCTGTGCCGACCATCAACCACCCATTTATACTAATCCTACACTAATTCCATATTCCTACCACATCCCCACCTGTCCCTATATTTTCCCTACCAGCTACCTACACTAGGGGCAATTTCTAATGGCCAATTTACCTATCAACCTGCAAGTCTTTGGCATGTGGGAGGAAACCGGAGCACCCGGAGAAAACCCACGCAGACACAGGGAGAACTTGCAAACTCCACACAGGCAGTACCCGGAATCGAACCCGGGTCGCTGGAGCTGTGAGGCTGCGGTGCTAACCACTGCGCCACTGTGCCGAATGCTTGTTTTTGTTTTGGAGCCGACAATGCATTCTGTAGCAAGAGTACATGTTAGAAACTTGCTGTCAGTCTGTGATTGGCAATGAAGAATTGAGTGAGCAGTCTGGGAGAGTTCTCTGTTTAAATGTGTTGCTCATTCACCCTTCACCCCTCTAGCCCCCCTCCCCTCCACTAATGCCATTCAGCAACATGGTGTTTAGTTATTCCACCTGCTGCCCCCCCACCTATGTAAACAATTAAGGGCAACACTATTTGCACAGGTGATAAACCATCACCTTCTGCCTTAAATTTATTAGCAAAAGGTAAAAATTAAACTTTTTTTTGTCTTCATAGGAAACATTTGATGCTGGGCTGCAGGCTTTCCAACAGGAGGGGATCACTAATATTACAGCACTGAAGGACCAGTTACTGGCAACGAAACACATTCAGTCCAAAGCTATTGAAGCACGTCATGCTTCATTAATGAAAAGGTGGAATCAGCTTTTGGCCAATTCTGGTGAAAGGAAGAAGAAATTACTTGAAGCCCAGGAACATTTCAGAAAAGTAAGCATCTCAAAAATGAAATTCCTGCTTGTTAAGCAACTGGTCCACTGTTGTATAGTTTATTCTATCTTGAAATCAGAGCTGTGTGTATACATGTGTCTACTACTAAAGAAACGTTAAACATTCAGTCCCTCCACTACCAGTGCAACGTGACTGCTGTGTGTACCATCAACAAGAAGCACTGTAGCAACTCACCAGGATTCTTTGGCAGCACCTCCCAAACCCGCAACCTCCACCGCCAAGAAGGACAAGAGTTGCAGGAGAATGGGAGCACCATAACCTGCAAATTCCCCTCCAAGTCACACATCATCAAGACTTATCAAGAAAGCAAATGCACATGGGATACAGGGTAACTTGATAAGGTGGATTCAAAATTGGCTTAGCTGTAGGAGACAGAGAGTGATGACAGACGGTTGTTTTAGTGACTGGAAGCCAGTGTCCGGTGGCGCACCACGGGGATCTGTGCTGGGTCCCCTATTTGTCATTTATATAAACGACATAGATGACTATGTAGGGGGTAGGACCAGTAAGTTCGCGGACGACACAAAGATTGGCCGAGTGGTTAACAGTGAGGTTGAGTGTCTTGGGTTACAGGAAGATATAGACGGGATGGTCAAATGGGCAGAAAAGTGGCAGATGGAATTTAACCCTGAAAAGTGTGAGGTGATATACTTTGGAAGGAGTAATGTGACACAAAAGTATTCAATGAATGGTCTGACACTGGGAAGTTCTGAGGAACAAAGGGACCTTGGCGTGTTTGCCCATAGATCTCTGAAGGCAGAAGGGCAGGTTAATAGGGTGGTGAAAAAGGCATATAGGACACTTGTCTTTATCAATCGAGGCATAGATTACAAAATCAGGGAGGTCATGTTGGAGTTGTATAGAACTTTGGTAAGGCCACAGCTGGAGTACTGTGTGCAATTCTGGTCGCCACATTATAGGAAGGATGTGATTGCACTGGAGGGGGTGCAGAGGTGATTCACCAGGATGGTGCCTGGGATGGAACATTTAAGCTATGAAGAGAGGTTGGATAGGCTTGGGTTGTTTTTGCTGGAGCAGAGAAAGACTGAGGGGTGACCTGATCGAGGTGTACAAGATTGAGGGGCAAGGTCAGGGTGGATAGAGAGCAGCTGTTCCCCTTAGTTGAAGGGTCAGTTACGAGGGGTCACATGTTTAAGGTGAGGGGCAGGAGGTTTAAGGGGGATTTGAGGAAGAACATTTTTACCCAGAGGGTGGTGACGGTATGGAATGCACTGCCTGGGAGTGTGGTAGAGGCGGGTTGCCTCAATCCTTTAAAAGGTACCTTGATGAGCACTTGGCACGTCATAACATTCAAGGCTATGGGCCAAGTGCTGGTAAATGGGATTAGGTAGACAGGGTGGGTCAGTAAATTTGCAGATGATACAAAGGTTGGTGGAGTTGTGGATACCGAGGAGGGCTATTGTCGTCTGCAAAGGGACTTGGATAGGTTGCAGTGCTGGGCTGAAAAGTGGCAGATGGAGTTTAACCCTGAAAAGTGTGAGGTCGTCCATTTTGGAAGGACAAACATGAATGCAAAATACTGGGTTAACGGTAGGGTTCTTGGGCATGTGGAGGAGCAGAGAGACCTTGGGGTCTATGTGCATAGATCATTGAAAGTTGCAACTCAAGTGGATAGGGCTGTGAAGAAGGCATATGGGGTGTTAGCGTTCATTAGCAGAGGGATTGAATTTAAGAGCCGTGAGGTGATGATGCAGCTGTACAGGACCTTGGTAAGGCCTCATTTGGAGTACTGTGTGCAGTTCTGGTCGCCTCATTTTAGGAAGGATGTGGAAGCCTTGGAGAGGGTGCAGAGGAGATTTACCAGGATGTTGCCTGGAATGGAGAATAAGTCTTACGAGGAAAGGCTGAACATTCTAGGCCTCTTCTCATTAGAAAGGAGAAGGATGAGGGGTGACATGATAGAGGTTTATAAGATGATCAGGGGAATAGATAGGGTAGACAGTCAGAAACTTTTTCCCCGGGTGGAGCAAAGCGTTACAAGGGGTCATAAATTTAAGGTGAAGGGTGGGAGATATAAGGGGGATGTCAGGGGAAGGTTCTTTACCCAGAGAGTGGTCGAGGCATGGAATGCCTTGCCCGGGGAAGTTGTTGAGTCAGAAACTTTAGGGACTTTCAAAAGGCTTTTGGATAGGTATATGGATAAAGGAGAATGATGGGGTATAGATTAAATTGTCCTTGACAGAGGACAAAGGATCGGCACAACATTGTGGGCCGAAGGGCCTGTTCTGTGCTGTATGTTCTATGTTCTTTAATGCTTTGGTGCAGACTCGATGGGCCGAAGGGCCTCTTCTGCACTGTTATTCTGTGATCATCCTGATTTGAAACTATATTGCCGCTCCTTCGTGGCTGGGTCAAAAATCCTGGAACAGCCTCCCTAAGAGCACTGGATGTAGCTACGCCACATGGATTGCCGCAGTTCAAGAAGGTGGCTCACCACTACCTTCTCGAGGGCAATTAGTGACACCCATATCCCATGTCTTATTTACTGCTGTTATTCAACACTTGTTCATTCTTTCCCACAGCTTGAAGATCTCTTCTTGACCTTTGCTAAGAAAGCTTCAGCCTTTAACAGTTGGTTTGAGAACGCAGAGGAGGATCTTACAGACCCTGTGCGTTGCAACTCTCTGGAGGAGATCAAGGCCCTGCGCGAGGCTCATGAGGCCTTCCGCTCATCCTTGAGCTCGGCTCAGACGGACTTTAACCAGCTGGCTGAGCTTGATCACCAGATCAAGAGCTATCGGATGTTCTCTAACCCTTACACTTGGTTCACCATGGAAGCCCTGGAGGAGACTTGGAGAAATTTACAGAAAATCATAAAGGTAACAGCAGTTTTTCTTTAGAATATAAGGGAATGAGCGGGTTGCATAGTAACACCCTACTTTTCCCTCACCTTTTGTTCCCTGCTGTGAGCTCTCCACCTTTCCTAGCTGAGAAGATAGATTTCTGACCACCCTTCAGGTTTCTGCTAATACAGCTAGGCAGCCAGCTGCTGTGAACTGTGCAGGAGAGGCCTGGGCAGATGGCACTTAACTCCTTCTGGGGTAGGTTGAGACTCTTTTGCTGCCTTGTCATGGTGGAATGATGGTAGACAAGTGCTCATTGTATAGGGGACTGTAGGCACAAACCTGAACCATGCCACAGTACCCTGTCATCCCACTCTTAGAAGTGCAGGACTATCCAGACATTAAAATTCCTATTGATATTTTTAGCAGTTACCCATTATTTTTCCAGAAAGCCAAAGAAACAACAATATTTGCAAACAATTCTGCTGTTAAATTTGCTGTAGCACAAATTCAGAAGTGCATATATTTCAGCGTTGTTTATAATGCATTACAGGGTCAGCTGAAACAAAAACAAACTGCTGGAAATACACAGCAGGTCAAGCAGCATCTGTGGAGAGAAAGAGAGTTAACGTTTCAGGTCTGTGAACTTTCATCTGATAAAAGGTCAGAGACTGAAACATTAAGTTCTCTCCCCCAGGGCAGCTGGACTATTCTAAGGCACGATTAAATTATTGTTTAGAATCATTTTTGAGCTTTGCCCCATCCACCCCAACTGTAACTTCCAGTAAGGTCAGGTGCCACCAGCCTCTTCTGAACCTTTGCTGGCTCTTTAATCAGCCCATTTCTTCCAATTAGCTGCTACTCCCATCAAACATCTTCTGCACAATCCAGATTGGATTCACCAGTTCGTTCATTGCCCCTCTCTTTGGAGAGGAGGTGGAGCGGTGGGCACTTTACATTTGTTTTTTAAAACGATATTTAACATCAGGCCACTAAAGTATGACCTTCTCGGGGCTTTGTATGAGGTAGGATTTTGGTGCATGGTAACTCATTTGGATTATGTACGCGGCTTAGCTGGCCTCTGGTGTAGCACTAAAGCAATTTTATTTGTCACTTAACAGGAACGGGAGCTGGAATTGCAGAAGGAACAGAGGCGCCAGGAGGAGAATGATAAATTACGTCAGGAATTTGCACAACATGCAAATGCCTTCCACCAGTGGTTGCAGGAAACCAGGTGAGGTGTCCCTACCATATCCTTGGACCGCTTTGCAATGTACAGAATTCCAAGTGATCAGTTTCTGTTGCATGTGTATATAATGTGCAAGAGACTGGGTGAACCTTTTGTGTTGTATAGTGTTTATATTGTGTTTATTGGAATGATACCAGGTTAAATTGTGAGGACAAGTTGCATTCACTCGGCTCGTATTTCCTTGAGTATAAAAGAGAAAATATTTTCCCTGGTTGGAGAGTCCAGAACAAAGGGGCATAATGTTAAAATTAGAGCTAGGCCATTTAGGGGTGATGTCAAGAAACATTTCTCCACAGGGAGGGTGATGGAAATCTGAAACTCTTCCCCAAATGCTGTCAATTGCAAATTTCAAAACCGAGATCGTTGGGCTCTTTTCTTGGGTTATAAGGGTTATGGAACCAAGTCGGATAAATGCAGTTGTGGTGCAAATCAACTATGAATTAATTGAATGGCAGGACAGGCTTGAGGGGCTGCATGGCCTCCTCCTGTTCCTATGTATGTAATGTGCAGCCATTGGCTGTTCTTCATGTGTGAGTCTACACAGTGAATGTTGGCAGGCTGTAGAACAGCATGGCATAAGAGTAGAGTTTGATCCAGTCCTTGCCTGATGGCAGCACTGGTGCACTTTAATAAAAGCAAAATACTGCGGATGCTGGAAATCTGAAATAAAAACGGTTATATTAAGGTTGACAATAGAATGAAGAAAAAGATAAAACCATACAATCACATTTTATCATCACTAAAATGACTGGTATGACACAGCAATAATGGGAGGCACAGTGGTTAGCACCGCAGCCTCACAGCTCCAGCGACCCGGGTTCAATTCTGGGTAATGTCTGTGTGGAGTTTGCAAGTTCTCCCTGTGTTTGCGTGGGTTTCCTCCGGGTGCTCCGGTTTCCTCCCACAGCCCAAAAGACTTGCAGGTTGATAGGTAAATTGGCCATTATAAATTGCCCCTAGTATAGGTAGGTGGTAGGGGAATATAGGGACTGGTGAGGATGTGGTAGGAATATGGGATTAGTGTAGGATTAGTATAAATGGGTGGTTAATGGTCGGCACAGACTCGGTGGGCCGAAGGGCCTGTTTCAGTGCTGTATCTCTAAATCTAACATCTAAACGGTAGAAATACTCAAGAAGGTCTGACAGCATCTGTCTGTGGAGAGAGAAGCAGAGTTAATGATTCAGGTCAGTGACCCTTCTTCAGAACTAGCAGATATTAGAAATGTGAAAGATTTTAAGCAAGTAAAGTGGGGGTGGGGCAAGAGATAACCAAGGAGAAGGTGTAGATAGGACAAGGTCACACAATAGCTGACCAGAAGGTCATGGAGCAAAGGCAATCAATATGTTAATGGTACTTTAATGCAGGGAGCATGAACCTAGGCTGAACTGCCCTTTCACTTGCCAAAGCCAACTGTAGGACCCACCATTGCCCTTGTTGAGTCCATTTTTGCTCATCCTCAGGGATAAAATGGTGGGGTGGGGGGTGGAAATGTGGGGAGGCCTTCCTAATCTATAATTCAACCATGGGTTGAATTTATCCCTTCGAGTCATAAATCTTTTAAACTTTGCACTTTTAAACATTCCTGTAAAGAGATAATTGTGGGATTTACTTTGGTCATGATAATAAATTTCAGTTTGAAGGAGCCGTGGAGTCCTTCGTCCCTGTCCCAGTGTCTGTGCTAGCTCCACATGGAGCTGTCTACTCTTATCCTATTTGCCTGCTCTTTACCCTCAGCCTTTTAAGCATTTCTTTAATTCCCGCTTGAATGTTGTGGTCGACTCAACTTTGCTAGTGATTTGTGGTAATAATGCATTCCATGTTTGAAAGGCCTTTTGCGTGGATAAAAATCTTTCCAGCCTCAAAAATACTGACAACTTTTTTATTGAATGTTTCTGTTCAGTAATGTAACTCCCATTTCTTTAAGTGATGGTTACTGATGTTTGTTGCATTTTGATGAATTCAGTTTGATGTTGATTAATGAATTTTGTTGTTCTCTCCTCTCCTTGCCCCATCTGGAATTTCCTCTCCTCTCCTGCTGCCTGATGCTTGGATGCTGTCTACAGGACCTACCTACTGGATGGGTTAATATCGCTTTTCGTTTTGTACTTTGCTATGATCTTGTCTGCCTCTTACTTGCTGCAGTCTTTTATTTGTTTTTTTTTCTCTTGGTTTATTTTGTGGTGGAGTCAACACTTGGCTGATCTCCAGTTTCAAAGCATGTTGGTGAAAGTGACTGTTCTATTCAATAAATAAGTAAGAAAATGGGACTTGCAAGTGAAGCTCAGCTATTCTATTAATATCTCGCCCTTTTGCATCATTTAAAACACTGCTGATTTTTTTTTCAATCTGGAGGGAGGGGTTAATTTGTCAGAGACTAAGATATTAATTTCCTCCCAGAATCACGAATAAAATCCAATATTTGTTAATGGCTATATATGACCAATAGGAGAGAGTATATTAATATAAAAGCATGTGGATTCTGGAAATCTGAAATAAAATCAAAAATGCCAGAAACACACAGCAGGTCTGGCAGTATCTGTGGAGAGAGAAACAGTTAACATTTCAGGTGTTGGCTTTCATCTGGACTGGTCATCGACCTGAAACGTTAATTCTGTTACTTTTGCCACAGATGCTACCAGATCTGAGTTACTTTCAGCATTTTGTTTTTTGAGAATATTGATCTCCGTCTTGGGCACTCAGTGGGCTAAAGTTTGCAAAATTGTCAGTCACAGTCCATTTTTCAAAGTCCTGGGTTAAGAGTGGAGGATAGAAACTTTTGATGCTGCTGAAGATTAGTGTATATTACCTTAATATTTCCACAATCCTGCTAACCCTTGGAAGCCTGACTCCATGTGGCACATTGTCTCAGTGAAAATTCCAGTACCTGCTTGAGTACGCTGTTCAGTAGGCAATGGAAACTTGTGTACTCTATGAAAGTTTGAGCCAGCAGACGCGAAGTGTGGAGTATGGGCCAATTAAGACAAGGTGATGAATGCATGGATTTGAAGTAGGACAGGATGAAGATGATCATTAAATCATTTGGGTGTACATACACCACAGACCATACAGCGCTACTTGTCCTTTGAGTCAAAGACTTTTACAGCATGAGCATGCAGGAAGTTATATTTTAACATTGTCTTCAGTTCTAAGCTTGATTTTATACATTTTCTTTTCAACCACATCTTCTTTTTCCTATTAGTATAGCCTATCGTCGTGTCATTCATGTGTATCAGTATGAAGTTGGGGATGATCTGGCTGGAAGGTTTTTCTTTCTTTCCTCCTGGTTTTTATGTGTTATTTGTAATGCGTTTGCTTTCTGAATGGTACTAACATCACTGCTGCAAGCTCACAGCTTTTGTAGTAAATTCTTCAAGGGACAGAGCTTGTTGTGTAAAAGAAATGGGTGTGTGCCACCATACTGCCCCTCCCAGCATCTTTGGTAGGTGTAACTTTGCATGTGCTAACTGGTGGCAGTGGGTCCCACTTGGCTTTTTGCCTGAGTGTGAGAAATGAAGGATGATTAAACTTGGGATCTGTGTCATGGAGATTTGTTGTGGATATCCATCTTTTTTCTTTGCTCCTCTTCTGGAGGCATTGACTCCTTCCTGGGCACCTCCACTATCTTGCCAACTGATCAATATGCCCATAGCTGTGTCAGCATGTTCTCTAGCCACTGGATGCATTGTATTGAAGAACTATTCTGTGCTCGCCAAGCATGCATAAATGCGCAATGCAATCAAGAGTAGCTGGCTAGAAATAGAGAGCAGAAAGCCGAGCTGATTTTCTTTTCTACAGTACCCCCTACCTCAAACACACTGAGGCCAATTTGGAAACCACCTACCGCCACCCTAGCTAAGGTCAGGTGAATTCAGCAGAGTTTAAACGTGGTACGTTGCTGATCGTCTGGTTCAGCTATTCGCTGAGATGAGGGCAAGTGGCAGTTCTTGTTTCCGTAAATGGCTTAAAGTTTTCAGAGCCCAGGTGGCATATAAGCAGCCATCTCACCTCACGTGTGCCCCATGAGACTTAATTTGATTCAAGGTTTGTTCATCCCAGACTGTTTACATACTGCTTAGAGTCTGAGGGCAGATTTTTTTTTAAATCCCACTGGAGATTTGAAACCAATTCAGTACTCTCTAGAATTGATTTTCCTTCTGTGCCTTTCTGATGCAAAGCTTAATTCAGAGCACTCTGTTTGAAACCTGGTTGGTGATATCCCTCTTCACAGTTTAAGCTTCAAGGTGTTTAGCATAGTTAGCAGCTCTGTT
This sequence comes from Heterodontus francisci, assembly GCF_036365525.1. NCBI lineage: Eukaryota > Metazoa > Chordata > Chondrichthyes > Heterodontiformes > Heterodontidae > Heterodontus > Heterodontus francisci. The sequence goes on along the minus strand of NC_090402.1, from coordinate 6,985,972 downwards.
ACTTAGTCTTGAATTCACTTTTCTAAAACTGCACACTTTGTAAAATACCATTTGGATTGTGTTATTAAAAAATTGGTTCATTTATTCACATGGTTTAAACATGAATCCTCAAGCTAGCAGACTTTTACCCTATTGCATCATATATATGATCAATGTGAGTGCCAGTCTGTCCCACAGAGCAGCCTGCAGGTAAAATACCCTGTTCACTTACCACTTGACAAATCCAAGTGTGATTGGGCCGATTCTTGGATGTCTGAGTGACCCCTGTGTCTGAGCAGAACACAAGAGATGGGCCGTGTGGACAGCCAGGCAAGCCACTTGATCAAGAATGCAAGATGTCTGTCCTGAATGATGATTGCACTATGGGAGAGTCTCTTTTTTTTTGAGGTGATACCTCCATTGGTTACTTTCGATTGCCCTGAGGACTGGTTCACACCAGTTTTCAACAAGTAGCACAACATTATCAGTAGAGTACTTCATTTGAAAGAAGTGAGCAACCTCACTTTGCATTCAGAGGAAGGGTTTATATTGAGCCTTAGTGTTAATTTTAATAGTTATAATCTTTTCTGAAATTTAATAGTAGTCACCCAGCATGGGGATTCTGTTGCTAAAATAACACTACAGAAACTCAGCAAAGCGGGATATACACCATTAAAACGATTTAAATTTTCTCTCTGAACTGCTTTCTTGTGTAATTGGAGACTGCTTTACAACATGAACATGAGTTTATTTTCACAGAACTGTTAATTCTGAATTGGTTTGCGTGATGTAACATTTGCCTTTGCTCTGAGTTAAATTTAATGAAAAAACAACTGTTGAAACTGGTTGAGTTGCAGCTGTAGAAAGAACAGTTTGTAGACTTGAGAATTAATTCCAGATTTCACATATGCAGACCAACACAGACTGATGATTAAGTGTTAACATTTTTAAAATGGACAATATCCAACTTATTTTCTCTTTCCCAATATGATTCATGCACCTTCTATGCTTTGGAGACCAGGTAATTTGCTCCTAGGCCTCTACTTTACTTTAATTGCTCCAGTTATTAGGACGCATGCCACAGTGCCCTAGTGATCACTTGCCCTTTGATAGCTCACTTGTTAAGAGCATGGCTGAGATTGGGAACTGGGCTCAATGGAGGAGGGATCGAGTTTGTGTCTCTATCATAGTCTTTTTAATAAAAGAGCTTGACCATTTGAATCCTAAGTAACTGCATTTGGGCTGGCTACAAAAGCAAAATACTGCTGATGCTGGAAGTCTGAAACAAAAACAGAAAATGCTGGAAATACTCAGCAGGTCAGGCAGCATCTGTGGAGGGAAAAATAGTTAATTTTTCAGGTCTGTGTGACCTTTCATCAGATCCTAATGAAAGGTCTCTCAGACCTGAAACATTAACTACCATTGTTGACAAAAAAACTGCTTGTTGGTTTGCCCAGACATATTGAGATGAGGTACTCACTGCTGTAGAACAGGGGAGGGGGGCTTGAAAGCAGAAGCAAAACTGTACCCTTGCCAGTGTACAGACTGCTCTGCCTCAAACCTGTTGTGCCTTCTTCCCATGTCTTATTTTTCTACATTTTTCACAGAGCTCCTTTTTCACTATACAAGGCATCCTTGTCATGTAGAGAAGCTGAGCACTTCCTACCCTAGATTGTAGGATACTGCAGGGAAAATTAGATATACCAATTTTGTCCCTGCAACCAACAGAAATTTTTTTAATAACTCCCAGCTGCAGTGACTGGCAGTCTTGAACCTTGAATTTGCGACCATCTTGTCATTGAGATGGTTAGTTTTGGTTATTTTAGATAATTTGCATCTATTTTTAAATGTAGTACAGAACATAGGCCTTTTAAGTCCCGAGTGCAGGGAACTCATACCTGTTGCTACTTTGTTTAATTCTTTGATACTCCTTTGTTTTCTGGCAAGCATCATTGATTTTTAACTGGGTAACCAATCAGTATCTGTCCTCTGGTTCTATGATTGATTGTAATTCACTCTTTTAATCAGCATGGAATCTTCACCAGGATTTTTTTCTTTTAAGTTACCCCCTATATAGTGTGCATTGTTCCATTTAGATTATTTTCTAATTGTGTTCAATCTGATTACCAGGTCTTGCATGGTGGAGGAGTCAGGGACACTTGAGTCGCAGCTTGAGGCAACCAAGGTAGGGCTAGTTTCATCATTCTTCTTTATTAGAATAAAGCTTTGAATGTTTGAACTTCCATCAAGTGGAACATGGTCTATACAAATTTTCAAAATGAAAGTTTTGAGGGCAAATTGTGAAAGACTGGTTGGTTAGTGAATCAATAACACAAGGACAAAGACTGAAGATCATCACTAGAAGAATGGGAGAAGGAAAGTTAAAAGATATTTTTCAGCATAGAGGGTTATTAAAACATTGACGAGCAAGATTATATAAGGATACGATGATAGGGAAAAGGAAATGGGATTAGTGTAGGTAGTTCCACTGGAGCTGAGAAAATTCTCCTCATGCCGTAGTAGTATCAAAGGAACTTCATCACAGCTTTATTTTTGAATCTCGTTTAAACCAGTACTGACTCACCAAAGCTTCGGTATAGTGTTTTAAGTTAAACAGAACCCTCATGGAGTTTGATTCTATTGTGAAGAAGCCTGTGATTTATTCACTTATACATAAAGCAACTGAAGGACCAGCAAAATTACTAGTTTTAGAATCTAAAATTGAACATCTCAGTTTGATTCCTGTATTCAGATCTTTGATTTAGTAATGAAACTGGAGAAAACGTTTGGTGCGGCAATGATCTTTTGTAACTATTAACAATTTGAACATGTTTTCATCCTTTGTGATTTCCCTTTGGAATGCCAGCTATTCATTGGATTCTTGCACATACGGCTGGATGGAAGGGGAACCAGTGATATAAAGAAGTAGAGGAGGTGATAGAGAGAACCAGGCTTAAGATATTAGGGTAGGTTCCTTGTGCGGAAGTGTCCACATTCTTTGACTGCTCATTCACAGAGAAAACATCAGGAAATTCGGGCAATGAGAAGTCAGCTGAAAAAGATTGAAGACCTTGGGGCAGCTATGGAGGAAGCCTTGATTTTGGACAACAAATACACCGAGCACAGCACTGTGGGATTGGCACAGCAATGGGACCAGCTAGATCAACTGGGAATGAGAATGCAACATAACCTGGAGCAACAGATACAGGCCAGGTAATCACCAATAGTTGGGAAAATCTGTGCACAACTGAAACATACATCATGTAGTGCTCAGGTGACAAAACCAGATGTGCTGGCAGGTAATCCACTAGTTCTGTGCCCTCTGCTCTTTGTTTTCCATTTGCTGCTTCCAATCCAAGTATACCTACTAAGTTGATCTGTTTTACAATAAAAAGCAGTGAGAGCGGCACCGCATGCTGGAGCTCCAGTTGGTGATGAGGTGTCGATGGGTTGGACTGCCTTCAGCTTCTGGCCTCAGTGATGAGAGTCTAGTGCTCATTTGTCATTCTTGGAAACCTGCTAACATCTTGGGTTTGGTACCTTAATGCCTATTGCTTTCATGCGATCCATACAATATAGGATAGATTTTACATATTCATGTTTCTGATAGAGTTAACGTGACAAGTGCATATTGGGAACCTAGACAGTTACACATTTGCACACCACAATCTCCCATTTGTAAAATCTATATATTTATGAAAAATACCACTAATCCATTTCTTATTTTATAGGAACACAACTGGTGTAACAGAGGAAGCCCTTAAAGAATTCAGCATGATGTTCAAGTAAGTGAGTTTTTGATGGAGCATTCAGTGCAGTATGCAGCCTCTCCTACCATAGTAAAATATTTTAACTTTTTTTTTTCTGCCAAGGCACTTTGACAAAGACAAATCAGGACGCCTAAACCATCAGGAATTTAAATCATGCTTGCGCTCCTTGGGTTACGATTTGCCGATGGTAGAGGAAGGAGAACCAGACCCTGAATTTGAAGCAATATTGGATGCTGTTGATCCTAACCGGTGAGACCAGTCTGTGGCAAAATAAATTCTAGTATAATGAGATGTTAAACTTAGGATGTGAGAAGCTGAGGGCTTGGCTAGTTTCTCTTTTTTTCTAAGCTATGCAGACTAGCTTCCAGCTGCCTGAGTTAACTGGTCTCGCTCATTGGCATTAGGGACATAAACTGGGGCACTAAAGCCATTTGTAGAGAGGGGGAAATTACCCACAGTTCCCCCTCCTGATTGCTCACCAGCAATGTATCCGATGAGATGATGCATCCTACAGTAGAACAACTAGTTAACACTTGCTGTGCAGACTCTCATGACTAATGGTCATGTGGCTGAGGCTTGAGAGGCCTGCACACTTAATGCTGTATCTGAGCAGCAAGTCTTGATGCCTTTATTGGGGTGATTGCATGAAGCAAAACCACTTACAGCTTAGAATAGCTGTTTATCATAGTCACACAAGGATTTAGCCATCTTATTATCTAAGTTCCTCTTCAACTCCACTGGCACTGGAAATGTAAAAAGCTGTGAAGAAAAATGGTTTTCCATTTTTTTTTTAAAATTGAAGTAGAATTTTGTTTTTCTTGCGTATTAATGTCTGCTTCGTTCGGTTTGCAGAGATGGATATGTATCACTACAGGAATACATGGCCTTCATGATCAGCAGAGAAACAGAGAACGTTAAGTCTAGCGAGGAGATTGAGAGTGCTTTCCGTGCCCTCAGCTCAGAAGGAAAAGCGTTTGTCACGCGTGAAGAACTCTATCAGGTAATGCAGCAACTCTTTAAACGGTTTACAGGCTACTCGTGGACTTTTCCTTCTGAAAACAAATGAATTAAGGATTATTGAGTGGAGAGTGAAACTTTGCAGCTTGCTCATAGGATATGTTGGTAATGACTTTGGTTCAACCACTAATGCCACTTTTACATTATTCACAATATATAGTAATGATTCAGAGGAGGGAACTAAATGTAATATCTCCAAATTTGCAGATAACACAAAACTGGGTGGGAGGGTGAGTTGTGAGGAGGATGCAGAGAGGCTTCAGGGTGATTTGGACAAGTTGAGTGGGTAAATGTACGGCAGATACAGTATACTGTGGATAAATGTGAGGTTATCCACTTAGGTAGTAAAATTAGGAAGGCAGATTGTTATCTGAATGACTAAACTCTGAGGAGAATATGCAACGAGACCTGGGTGTTCTTGTACACCAATCGCTGAAGGTAAGCATGCAGGTCCAACAGGCAGTAAAAAAGGCAAAGGTATGTTGGCCTTCATAGCGAGAGGATTCAAGTACAGGAGCAGGGATGTCTTGCTGCAGCCACATCTGGAATATTGTGTGCAGGAAGGATGTTCTTGCTGTAGGAGTGCAGCAAAGGTTTACCAGACTGATATATGAGGAGAGATTGAGTTGGTTGGGAATATATTTTCTGGAGTTCAGAAGAGCGCGTAGAAATCTATAAAATTCTAACAGGAATTGACACGGTAGATGCAGGGAGAGTCCAGAACCAGGGGTCATAGTCTAAAGGCCAAGGGGTAAACCTTTCAGGACTGAGATGAGAAGTTTCTTCACCTAGAGAGTGGTGAGCCTGTGGAATTCACTACCACAGAAAGCAGTTGAGGCCAAAACATTGTATGTTTTCAAGAAGGAGTTAGATATAGCTCTTGGCTCTAAAGGGATCTAAGGATGTGGGGCCAAAGTGGGAACAGGTTACTGAGTTAGATGATAATGAATGGCGCAGCAAGCTCTAAAGGCCTACTCCTGCTATTTTCTATGTTTACATGGACACTAGACTATGGTGACCATGAGCCAGCTGTGTGTTTACAGTGCTGGCTCCAGCTCACTGGTGTGTACCATGACCATAGTTTACTTTATGATCAAATGATTTGGTAAACCAAAACCTAACCACTGTGTTCATAAGATTGAGCTAATGTATTGAAATTTTTCTCCCTTGTTTCTAGAACTTGTCAAGGGAGCAGGCCGATTACTGCCTTTCACACATGAAGCCGTACACAGATAGCAAAGGCAGAGAGATTCCTTCAGCCTTTGACTATGTGGAATTCACACGATCATTGTTTGTGAACTAAAGCTCCCAAAATCTAAGCGTTATTTACTAACATTAGCTCTGCATGTCTGTGTCTAATCTCCGTGCAACTATAAATCGTGCCGTCAGACTTCAGTAAACTCGCTTGCTTGTGCTTTGCTTGGAAACTTTTTTTTTACTACCATAATCAATGCAGTGTGCTGAATAAACACTACTGATAAAAACTGGAATATGATTGTTGTACTTGTGGAGCAGTTAACACAGCAGTTGATTGGCTGGTGTTTTCCTACATGTAGCTACATTGTTCAAGCTTCTGCATTAGCAAATGTAACAAAGCCATTGTCCCTCATCCACAATTGGCTTAAATATCTTTGATCTGTTTTTGCCACAACTGAAAAAGGAAAATGGGCGTAATGAACTAGTAATCGAGACCACAGGTTCAAATCCCACAACAGTTGGTGGAATTGAAAGCTCGTCTCAGTAATAGTGCCGTGAAACTAGCGTCGATTGTCGTGAAAACCCACAACAATGTGGCTGACTCATAACTGTCATCTGAAATGTCCCAGCAAGCCACTCAGGTGTCAAGATGGGCAACAACTACTCGCTTTGCCAGCGATACCCAGATCCCATGAAAAAATACAAGATATCTGCATATTCAAAAAGAAATTATATTTATCATTCTAAGTACTTTTTATATCTTAGACCTCCATTTTTGGTTTGTTTATTTCATGAGTTGTATTTTATCTTACCTTCCTTTACAACAATGACTACACTGAAAGTACTTCATTGGCTATAAAGCACTTTGGAACATCTGGTTGTTGTGAAAAGCAAAGTCTTTCTTACTGCCCCTACCCAAATAATGGCAGAGGGCCCCCCAAATCACTACAACCTGCAAAATCTGCCATCGCTTTCATCCCAGCATCGCTATCTCGCTGGTATTATTTATATATTGCAGCAGGAAAACTGACAAATGCTTCCTAATTTCCACAGTTACTTGAATAAATGTATTTAATCATTTGGACAACAGTTAAAAGTGTGCAACCTTTAACATTAATCTTTAAAAGAGAAAAGAACCGTAGTCTGACCTAAGTGCCGATTAAATTTCAACAGAATAGTTACAAGATGTAGTTGTGTCCCCCTTTCAAGGTTACATGGTTAATGTTTGGCTTGGTTACAATCCTATGTGGGGTTCTGGGATATCACCTCATTAGCATACTGAGTGGGGGGCCTTGGCCAGGGTGGTCACGGAAAAAGAGTCTGATCTGCCCCAAGAGACAGGAAACAATCACTTCGTTCTACAAACATTTTTTTTCCTCCAGTAAGCCTATGTTAGTGAGAGGGTGCCCCCCTCACAGACATAGATCTTCAAAGGTCCAGACCATATCTCTGGTCTGAACCCTCAAGTTGGACTACAAATCCCACCTATAAAATGCCCATATTCCTCTTCTCAATCAGCCCACCCATTGACAAGAAGATTCCTGAGACACTGAGGTCACAGGTTTCCCCAATAGGAGTCCCTAACACTGTCCACATTACTGGCCTGGGAACTCTAATATAAGATAGGCACCCACCTGATGCAGATTCTGCTGGGTTACAGCCAGTGTGCTTCATCTGGAGTTAGAGCAGAGGTATACCACCAGGGCCAAGGAATTTCAGTCCCTTAGTCTTTGCATAGAATATACAGCACAAACACAGACCAATTGGCCAAGCAAGTCTATATCTGTATTTATGCTCCACTCGAGCCTCCTCCCATCTAACTCGATCAGTGTAACCCTCTCTTTCCTGCTCCCTCCTGTGCTTATCTAGTTTCCCCTTAAATACATTTATACTATGTGCCTCATCTACTCCTAGTGATAGCAACTTCTACATTCTCACCACTCAAGGGAATATTTAAATATTCTTGTGCAAGTAAAACTTTAGGAACGCTAAACTTTCAACAGAAACGGCTTATTTGGAATATTAAAAAAATGTGTATACTACATTGTACAACCTGTGAACATGGAGAAGGTAAGTGGAAAAATCCTCCAGCTACACTTCAGAGATGAACCAGACCATCTCTAGGTCTTCAGTCAATCTGCTACTTCATTAGCAAGCTGCTCAAGTATAATCATCTCCCTTGGTCCTTGCTTTGTTAGTTCAGCACTCAGCTGCCAGACTTTCACACTTCCTTCTGCATTACCAGCTGCAAGAAGCTCAGGTTGCTTGGGGTTAAATGCCAGGCAGTAAACTGGTGTCCTTCCTGCATTCTGCTCAATAGAAACTGCAGGACAAAGAGAGTTCTGCCCAAGGTCAAATATCAGGACAGTTCCTGTAGGAATAAAAAAAAGTTCCTTTCAATCTTCAAGGGTGAAAAATCCCTTTACACAACAAAATATGAATGTTCGTTAACCATTTCAGGTAGAGAAATTGGAAAGAATAAATCAAAATGTTTCAAACACAAAACTTTAATCCTTAATTATTTTGATATTTCAAACTGAATAGAATGTAAATTTCCACTAACGTTTGCCATAAACCTGGGCTAAGACTATGGAACACACTGGCCATATCTCACAATCTCATAAATAAGACACCGTTTGCATTTCTATAGCACCTTTAATGTATTAAAATGCCCCAAAGTATTTCACAGGTGTATCATCAAACGTAATTTGACGCCAAGCCACATAAGGTGATCAAAGGCCTGGTCTCAAAGGTAGATTTTAAGGAGCGTCTTCAAGGAGGAGATCAACGTGGAGAAGTTTAGGGAGGAATTCCAGAGTTTGCAGTCAAGGCAGATGCCAATGATGAAGTGGTGAAAATCAAGGATGTGCCAGAGGCCAGAATTGGAGGAGCATAGAGATCTCAGGGTTGTTGGGCTGGAGGGATTTGCAAACAAGGATGAGAATTTTAAAATCGAGGCGTTGCCAGATCAGGAGCCAATGTAGGTCAGAGAGCCATGGAGGTGATGGGTGAACAGGACTTGGTGCAAAAGAAAGACTTGCACTTATATAGCATCTGTCTGGTCCAGTATGTGGCACTGGGAGTAATCCAGACATTACTATCCTGGAGGTCCTTATTCTAGAGCTCCTTGAAATTTATCCACCTTAATGTTTGACCCAGCAATACAGCTTACCGTCTCCTGTAGCTGCAGCAAAGACTAGAGGTCTGACTGAAGACCAGATAACGCTGAAGAGATAAGTTTGCGATAACTGAAGAGAAAGAATTGGCTCAGCCTGCAACATGGAATAAAGGTGGACATGCCCATCAGTGCCAGCAGTGAGGAACAGGTTCCTGTGAAAAGATGAGTTACATTGACAATTTATGCAGTGGACAATATTCAAACGTACTTACACGTACCTGTTCATAAAGTTGCAATTCTGCTGCAAGAGACACAGGATTGGCCTTGTTTACAAAAGACTTACATTTCTATAGCGCCTTTCATGACCATAGGACCTCCCAAAGTGTTTTCCAGCCAATGAAGTATTTTGAAGTGTTATCATTGTTGTAATGTAGGAAGCTAATTTGCATACAAGATCCCACAAACAGCACTGCAATAATCAGATAATCTGTTTGTGATGTCTGTTGAGGGATAAAGCAAGAACTCCCTAGCTCTTCCAAATAATGCCGTTTAATATTTTACATTCACCCGAGAGGGCAGAAGGGGTCTCAGCTTAACATCTCATCCAAAGGATAGCACAAACAGTACAGCACTCCCTCAGGACTGCACTGGAGTTCTTCCATTCTATGATGAAAAGGGCTGCAGAATTTGCGCAAAGATAATCCTTCGGAGAGTGAAGTTACAAAAGCAAACACACACTATCATCTTAATAGATTAGTGAGGACCAGGGGTCTCAACTTTGAGTTACTTAAGGCCAGACCTAAGTTAGATGTCATGGGGTGGTCCTCCCCACCCCAGGACACTAGTGGACCTCTGGTACAGGCTACCAGTCATACTCTCCGAATTCCTTCAAGTGAAAGCTGGGCCTGTTTCTCGCCGAGGCAGAGATTACTTTATACAAAAGGTAGGTACTGCAAAGAATTCATGGCCAGAATCATGATCTGAACTAATTTTGATTACCCTGGAGGGGGGGGCAGCCCTTCAAGGAATTTCCCAGATTCCACCCAACCCCCCACCCAGAGTTCTCTTTCTGTCTGTCTGTCTGTCATTGTTCGTGTACTGACCTGTGGAATGGTGAGCAGTCAACAGAGTGAACAGGACCACAGTGCGGGGAGAAGGTGAACTGGGCTGGAGCCTTCAATGGAACAGAACCAGAGCCCAGTGACGCACGCATCAGAACCTCGGTCGAACATTTCAATACATAACCGCCTTCCACACCAGCAATGAATACGGTCTTGTCCAGGTGAGAAAAAGAGAGAGCAGTCACACCAAACAGAGTGCCCTCCCGAGCCTGTAGATGATTTAAGATAAATAAAAAGGGTGGAACAGAAAAGGATTAACATGTGCAACTGACAGGCTCCAGCTTATACAAGGTATAGGAATATAGGAAAAGGAGGCCAGTTGAGCACCTTGAGCCTGTTCCCCTGCCATTTAATGAGACCATAGCTGATCTGCGACCTAACTTCATATACCCATCTTTGCCCCATATCTTAACCTTAGATTTAAAATTAAGAATTGAATTAGCATCAATTGCTGTTTATGGAAAAAAAGAGTTCCAAACTTTTACTAGCCTTCACTCCTGAAAGGTCTGATTCTAATTTTTCAACTATGCCCCCTAGTCCTAGACTCCTCATCCAGTGGAAATAGCTTCTATCTATCCTACCAGTTCAGCTTAATATCTTGAAAATTTTGATCAAATTATCCCTCAGACTTCTAAATTCCAGGGAATACAATCCTATTTTGTATAATCTTTGTAATTTAACCCTTGGCATCCAGGTATCATACTGTTAATAAACACTGCACTCCCTCCAAGGCTTATATATCCTTTCTTCCTAAAGAGTGATGCCTAGAAGTGCTCACAGTACTCCAGGTGTGGTCAAAGTAGAGCTTTCTACCCCCCTGTATTCTAATCCTCTAGATATAATGGATGTGTATTTCATTAGCTTTTTTAATTACTTTCCGTACCCATCCATTACATTGTATTGATCTGTGTACCTGTACCCACAAGTCTCTATGGAGCTCCACTGTTTCTAGTTGTTCACCATTTAGAAAGTACCCTGTTCGATCCTTCCTTCTCAGGTCCAAGGTGATGACCTCGCATTGATATCCGTTTGCCGCAGTTTTGCCCATTCACCTTATCAATATCTTTGTAATTTTATGCTTCCATCTACACTGCTTACAATGCTGCCTATTTGCATCATCGGCAAACCTGGATAAGTGGCTTTCTATCCCACCATCTAAGTTGTTGATAGATACAGCGAATAGTTGAGACACTAATACAGATCCTTGCGAGACATCACTTGTCACATCCTGCCAATTAGAGTAACTGTCTATTATCCCTCCTCTCTGTCAACAGCCACTCAGTCAATTTCCTGAACAGGTCAATAATTTGTCTTCAAGTCCATGAGCTTTAATTTAGCTAAAAGTCTCTAATGTAGGACTTTACCAAATGCCTTCTGGAAGTTCATAAAACAACATCCATAGACTTCTCCCTGTCCACTACTTTAGTCAACTCCTCAAAACATCAATCAAGTTCGTCAGGCATGCTCTACCCTTTACAAATCCATGCTGGCTCCCTCTGATTAGCTGAAAATTTTCAAGGTGTTCAGTCACTCTACCTTTAATTAACGACTCTAGTAATTACGCAACAACAGATGTTAGGCTAATTGGTTCATAATCCCCTGGCTTAGCTTAACAAGGGCTCGGGTGCAGAATTGGTGAAGGTGGTTAGTGGAGCTACTCCAGCAGATGAGTTATAATCCACTATGCAGTTTGAATTGTGAAATATTTCAGAATGAATTCAAACCCTGATATCAGGACCATGGCAACAATTAACTCTTTCTTGGACAGTCAGATGCTGGTATGCATAGAAACCCCCCATTGCCTCACTGAACAGTCTCCAAACAAGCTACTGATAAATCTACTAGGGTAGTCTTTCTATTTGCCAGGTATGGGAGCACCCCACTCGCAACTACAGAATCTGTAAATCAACTGACCTTCCCCTTTATTCTTTCACACAAACCTCCCTACCCCTCCCCCCAACCCTTCCTTGGCTCTGTTCTTCTTCTTTGGCCTCCTTGTCTCAAGAGACAATGAGTAAGCAGATGGTCAGTGGTTTGTGAAGCAACGCCTGGAGTGGCTATAAAGGCCAATTCTAGAGTGATAGACTCTTTCACAGGCACTGCAGATAAAACTGGTTGTCAGGGCTCTTAAACAGTTGGCTCTCTCCTTGCGCTTCTGTCTTTTTTCCTGCCAACAGTTAAGTCTCTTCGCCTTTATGGCTGCCCGCCAGCTCTGGCGATCACTGGCAACTGACTCCCACGACTTGTGATCAATGTCACAGGACTTCATGTTGCATTTGCAGACGTCTTTAAAGCGGAGACATGGGCGGCCGGTGGGCCTGATACCAGTGACAAGCTCGCTGTACAATGCGTCCTTGGGGATCCTGCCATCTTCCATGCGGCTCACATGGCCAAGCCATCTCAAGCGCCACTGGCTCTGAAGGGTGTATATGCTGGGGATGTTGGCCGCCTCGAGGACTTCTGCGTTGGAGATACAGACCTGGCACCTGATGCCAAGGATTCTCCAGAGGCAGCGACGATGGAATGAATTGAGACGTCACTCTTGGCTGACATACGTTGTCCAGGCCTCACTGCCGTAGAGCAAGGTACTGAGGACACAGGCTTGATACACTCGGACTTTTGTGTTCTGTGTCAGTGCGCCATTTTCCCACACTCTCTTGGCCAGTCTGGACATAGCAGCGGATGCCTTTCCCATGCGCTTGTTGATTTCTGCATTGAGAGACAGGTTACTGGTGATAGTTGAGCCTAGGCAGGTGAACTCTTGAACCACTTCCAGAGCGTGGTCGCCGATATTGATGGATGGAGCACTTCTGACGTCCTGTCCCATGATGTTCGTTTACTTGAGGCTGATGGTTAGGCCAAATTTGTTGCAGGCAGCCGCAATCCTGTCGAAGAGTCTCTGCAGACACTCTTCTGTGTGGGATGTTAATGCAGCATCGTCAGCAAAGAGGAGTTCCCTGATGAGGACCTTCCGTACTTTGGTCTTCGCTCTAAGATGGGTAAGGTTGAACAACCTGCCATCTGATCTTGTGTGGAGGAAAATTCCTTCTTCTGAAGACTTGAACACATGTGAGAGCAGCAGGGAGAAGATGATCCCAAACAGTGTAGGTGCGAGAACACAGCCCTGTTTCACGCCACTCAGGATAGGAAAGGAGTCTGATGGGGCACCGCTATGCTGAATTGTGCCTTTCATATTGTCATGGAATGAGGTGATGATACTTAGTAGCTTTGGTGGACATCTGATCTTTGCTAGTAGTCTGAAGAGACCACGTCTGCTGACGAGGTCAAAGGCTTTGGTGAGATCTATGAAAGCAACGTAGAGGGACATCTGTTGTTCGTGGCATTTTTCCTGTAGCTGGCGAAGGGAGAACAGCATGTCAATGGTGGATCTCTCTGCTTGAAAGCCAAGCAGATACACTCAGCCAGCTTCTGGAGTTTGTTTAAAACGACTCGAGAAAAAGACTTTCCCCACTATACTGAGCAGGGAGATTCCACGGTAGTTGTTGCAGTCTCCGCGGTCACCCTTGTTCTTATAGAGGGTGATGATATTGGCAACGCGCATGTCCTGTGGTACTGCTCCCTCGTCCCAGCACAGGGAAAGTAGTTCATGGAGTGCTGAGAGTATAGTAGGCTTGGCACTCTTGATTATTTCAGGGGTAATGCCATCCTTCCCGGGGGCTTTTCCACTGGCTAGAGAATCAATGACATCACTGAGTTCTGATTTTGTTGGCTCTGTACATGCTTAAAAACTGTTAAATCTTGAACATCTTTCAGTTCTGATGCAAGGTCATTAACTCAGTTTCTCTCTCTCCAGAAATGCTGCCAGACCTGCTGAGCATTTCCAGCATTTTCAGTTTTTATTTTAAAATTCCAGCAGTATTTTGCTTTTGTTTTTGAGCTTAGCTACTGGTTGTCAAGAGCCAAGGTTGAAGAGAACTGATAGAGTTCAACCAGCTACCGCCATGCAGCTTCACCAGAACAATCTCACCACTGTTTGCCCAGCCAGAACCACCCTTCTCAACAGGGTGTTGGCTTGTAGTGTTATCTGGAGCTGAATGGGGAACATCTCAGCCCCCAGTGCCAGGTCTACACCTCCAGCTGTCATTAATGAGCCAGGATGACAAATGAATCATCAATAGTGCCCTGGAGTGCTGCACACCAGCTTGGTTTAGATTTCCAAGTTCAGTCTCCACATATATCATCTTGTGGATGATTTGACCCCACTTTCATCTGCCCTCTCCCCTAGGAAATCAATAAACAACTGACAAATGCAGGTTTGAGCACTTGCTAGATAAACAGCAGATACTAAAAGATTCTCATGAATAACACAGCTTACCATAAAACAGGCAAGGACACTGACACCATTAATCTGAACAAAGCATGGAGAGACACCATATTCCACTAAGATAGGAGCCTCAGCACCAGCTGCTGGGTTTTCTGCAACCCAATTACGACAGATGCAGAACCTTGGATATATGAGCACAATCTCTAAGTAAGACCCACCAGCAGCTGCTGTCTCCACTCTCATCAGCCACACAACAGACAGCCTCCACCATAATTGTGCAAGGACCTACAGCCTTAATAAATGCAAGTTGTTGTTCAGATAAGGTGCTATATATGCACCTATTCAAAAGCTTCTCCGCAGCTGTAGTTTCAGACATCCCATGAATGTCAATGTGATACTCTTTAACTGCTTTACCAGAGTGTCTGAACCTCCATTAGACAAAGCCCAATTAGACGTTACAATGGCTGTTCACCTTGTGGAGTTTGACATTGCGCGGCATCTGCTGAACAACCAGGGCGAACCCATCCTGCAATACCAGCCGGCCTCTCCCATCCATTTGCCAGATCAGAATCTTCCCATCAGTGCTTGAGCTCAGAATATGAATTCGGTTACTGCGACTTAAACTCTGGATCCATTGCACCTGTTTTGGGGGGGGGCAAAAAAACATGGAGTGGGGCAGAGAATTAAAATGGTAAGTCACAAAACTGTAAGCCAGTGAACAGAGAGAATCTGAAAATCCCCAGTCATGGTGTTCAGGAAAGTGGGGAAGGGCGGAGAGGGAAAAACACCACTCTGGGTACAATGAGGGGACCAGTGCCCTGCACATTTCTCAAATACCAGGAAGGACTGCAGTAGTGGAGCCAGAATTGCAGAATTACTCAACAGGTAAAAACAAAATATCGAGATACTATGTGACTTTTTCCAATCAGTTGCTCTGATCACCATGTTATGTCAGAGTAGGACGATAGAAGCAGGAGGCCATTCAGCCCATCGAGCCTGTTCAGCCACTCAATTAGATCATGGATGTTCTTTGTAATGTTACTTGTTCCTTTGATGTATGATCGATTGTAAGTCTCACAGGACTACAAGTAATGTTCAAAGAAAACGTGGGTTTTATTGTAACTGAACTAGAACACATATATACACAAATAGTTAGTGCATGAGCTACATCTAAACACATCTTGCTCTGTCAGACTCCACAACTAACTGGTCGTATATGACTTGACATCACTTCTACCGGTGATCTTCATTTACAGTTCCTTAAGTTGGTCCACTCTTAAGGTCATCCCACAACATTCTTTATCTTAACTCCATCCACCCGCAGGCTCATCCTGAACAATTCTTCTACAGGTCCCAGTCTTAGTCAGGCAGTACTGTGCTTTATCTGGGGTTGGCACCTGTTTAGTTCGCAACTGGGTCGTCTGGGAGTTTTTTTTAAATAAAGAAAAGTTGTTTTGATATTGGTTTAGTTGTTGAAGCAGTCTGCAGGCTGGGTTTTCCCTCATTGGTGCAGTTACTGCCAGAAGTAAACTAGACACAAATGTCAACCAGCCATTATTACCCTGCTGGGAACTTGCCAGGTTTTCCCTCAGTGCATCCTCATTACATATTGATGATGGATGAGAGGCTTAATAGCCTCCTCCTGTCCCTACATACCTGAGAGAATTGCGGCACAACAATCAAGTCCATTCCAAAAGCTACACAAAGAGTGATAACAACGTAAATGAGGATTGGGGGTGCAGGAGGGAGAGGAATGCGTATTACACAAATTTATATCAGCGTCCCATCTCCATGCAGATCCCAACAAGGTAAAAGGTTGTTAAATAAGGGAAGGGAAGGACAGAACAGAGGATCAGAAGAATCTGAAATAAGGTTTTTACCTGATAAACAGGCTCACGGTGGGTATCCTCGGACATCCCTGATCTAGCAATTAAGGGGTCATCAGTTTTACAGCTGTTCCACACTAAAACTTCTCCATTGAATAGACCACCTACAGAGAACAGCACATCCATTAAAGATAGAAAGCAAATCTTCATATAATTTTCCCCCCAACAGTTCATTTAATCCTATTCACTAACAATTTGCAAACTGTCCAATGACAATATTGTGTCACCAATGAGTTGGAGGAAGAGTGGGACTTACAGCAGGTCTCACAGCAAAAAACCTATTTTACAGCAAAGTCTATTGACTCATCAGAGTCTGCTTAAACAGTGCACAATAGCAAACAGGGCAAATCTGTATAATTTTTTTTAAAAATCATTCTCCGGATGTGGGCATGCTGGTAAGGACATCCTAGTTGCCCCTTGAACAGGTAGTGGTAAGCTGCCTTCTTAAACTGTTCCAGCCCCTGTGGTGAAGGCAATCCCACTGTGCTGTTGCAAATCATAGCATAGTCGTTATGTTACTGGTCTAGTTAGTAATCCAGAAACCTGGACTAAGGATCCCCTTTGATCAAATCACCCCTCAACCATCTAAATTCCAGAGAATTCAACTCTAGTTTGTGTAACCTCTCCTTGTATTTAATGCGTGCAGTCCAGGTATCATTCTGGTAAATCTATGACGCAGTGCCTCCAAGGCCAATATATCCTTCCGAAGGTGTGGTGCCCAGAAGTGCTCACAGTGTTCCAGGTGTGGTCTAACCAGGGCTTTATATAGCTGAAGCATGAATTCTACCCCCTTGCATTCTAGTCCTCTAGATATAAAGGCCAGCATTACATTATACTTTTCCAATATTTTCTGTAACTGTTCATGGCATTTAAATGATCTATATACCTGCACCCACCCCCCCCCCCCCCAAAGTCTCTTTGGACCTCCACGGTTTCTAGCTTTTTACCATTTAGAAAATACCCTGTTCCATCCTTCTTGGGTCCAAAGTGGATGACCTCACATTTGTCCTGCACTTTTACCCATTCACTTGATCTTTGTAATTTTGTGCTTCCACCTATACTACTTACAATACTGCCTATCTTTGTGTCATCGGCAAACTTAGCTATGTAGCTTTCTATTCTATCATCTAAGTCGTTAATAAATACGGTGAATAGTTGAAGCCCCAACACTGATCCTTGCAGATCACCACGAGTCACATCCTGCCAATTCGAGTACCCATTATTCCCTACTCTGTATCCTACCGCTCAGTCAATTTCCTAGCCAAGTTTTGGCTAGGAAATAATTTGCTTTCAATTCCATGAGTTTCAACTTTAGCTAACAGTCGCTAATGTGGGTCTTTATCAAATGCCTTTTGGAAGTCCATCTAAACAACATCTATAGACATCCCCTTGTCCACTACTTCAGTCACCTCCTCAAAAAATTCAATCAGGTTCAAAAGGTATGACCTACCCTTTACAAATCCATGCTGGCTCTCTCTGATCAGCTGAAAATTTTCAAGCAGTCACTCTGTCCTTAATTATACTCTTGTAATTTCCTGATAATAAATGTTAGGCTAACTGGTCTATAATTCCCTGGTTTCCCTCTCTCACCTTTCTTAAATTGCAGACTGACATGTACAATCTTCCAGTCTAAAGGAACAGTTTTTGAATTATTCTCTTCCAAAGTTCTGTCAATTAATATAGGTAACATCTACAATGTTAAACTAAAGGCTGTGTTTGCTGGCAACGCAACCACTAGATGGCACAGTACTTCTTCTTGGCATTTCAGCACAGACGAAGATTTTGGGATGGTTGTAGTCTTCGGTTGCAGGCCCGCCAGTGGCTAGTCAGGCCTATCCGTGACCAGCAGACTCTCCCACAGCGGGTGCAAGTGCAGGTGCAGTCGCTGCTGGGGGCAATTGGATCTATCCTTCTCCTTTTCTCTTTCATGCTGGCTCTTCACTCAGTCTCAAAGTTGTCTGTAGCTCTCCTGATGTAGCATCTACAGGCATCACAACCTATGGCCTGCGCTTCCCAGTGGCAATGGTCGATGTGGCACACAGAGGGACCTCTTCAGGGAGTCCTTGAAATGTTTGCATGGGGCCCCTCTGTTCCTTTTAGCTGTGGTCAGTTCTCCATACAACATGATCTTGGGCAGGCGACTTGTCCATCTGGGCAATGTGACCCACCCAACACAGTTGGCTTTGCAGGAGAATGGCCTCGACGCTGGTGATGTTGGCTGTTTGTGATGCGGTCCTGGCAGCAGATCTTGAGGATGCTGCGGAGGTAGTACTGATGGAAGCACTCTAGTAGAGTCATAGAGAGATACAGCACTGAAACAGGCCCTTTGGCCCACCGAGTCTGTTCCGACCATCAACCACCCATTTATACTAATCCTACATTAATCCCATATTCCCTACCACATCCCATCCTATATTAATCCCATATTCCCTACCATTCTCCTATCCACACTAGGGGCAATTTACAATGGCCAATTTACCTATCAACCTGCAAGTCTTTAACAGTGGGAGGAAACTGGAGCAACCAGCGGAAACCCACGCGGTCACAGGGAGAACTTGCAAACTCCACACAGGCAGTACCCAGAACCGAACCCTGGTTGCTGGAGCTGTGAGGCTGTGGTGCTAACCACTGCGCCACTGTGTAGGCGTACATGATGGAGGTATAGGACCCATGACTCGGTGCCATACAGAAGGGTGGTGATTAGATTAGATTAGAGATACAGCACTGAAACAGGCCCTTCGGCCCACCGAGTCTGTGCCGAACATCAACCACCCATTTATACTAATCCTACACTCATCCCATATTCCCAACAAACATCCCCACCTGTCCCTATATTACCCTACCACCTACCTATACTGGTGACAATTTTTATAATGGCCAATTTACCTATCAACCTGCAAGTCTTTTGGCTTGTGGGAGGAAACCGGAGCACCCGGAGAAAACCCACGCAGACACAGGGAGAACTTGCAAACTCCACACAGGCAGTACCAGGAACCGAACCCGGGTCCCTGGAGCTGTGAGGCTGCGGTGCTAACCACTGCGCCACTGTGCCGCCCCTCGCCCCTGGTGAGGACTATGGCTTTGCGCACTTTGCGTTTGGTCTGTGCTCTGAGACTGTGGTTGATCCACAGAAGTTTGTAGAGTCTGCCGAATGTACGGTTTGCTTTTGAGAGCCATTTGTCCACTTGCTAGTCTATAGTGGCATCAAAGGAGATGACGCTCCCCAAATAAGTAAATTGCTTGACAACATTCAGCTCGGTTCCCTCAATGACAATGCTTGGTGGTCTATATTCTTCTTGGGGTGCAGGCTGATGTAGGACTTCAGTTTTCTTTAAACTGCTTTTTAGTCCGAAGAGATGTGCCGCCTCGGAAAAATGTGTTGTTATACGTTGCAGGTCTGACTGACTGTGGATGAGGAGACCACAGTCATCGGTGAAAAGAAGTTCATGGATGAGTTTTCTTGTGTCTTTGTGTCAGCCTGAAGACGCCTGAGGTTGAAAAGGCCTCCATCAGTCCGGAAGCGTACGTAAACTCCCTCCTTAAGGTGTTCCGTTGCTTGCTGCAACATCATGCTGAAAAAGATGGTGAATAGGGTCGAAGCCAATACACATCCCCGCTTCACACCACTGGAGATATGGAAGGGACTCAAAAGTTCGCTGTTTTGCTTGATTTGTCCGTACTGATTTTGATGAAACTGCTTCACCATGGCCAGGAATCTGGGTGGGCATCCAAGTTTTTCAAGTATTTTCCAAAGTCCATCTCTGCTCAGTGTTGAATGCCTTGGTGAGGTCTATGAAAGTTACATACAGGCCTTTGTTTTGCTCACGACACTTTTCTTGTAATTGTCTTGAGTGCAGATACCATGTCTGTGGTGCCTCTGTTTGCTCTGAAACCACACTGGCTCGCTGGGAGGTTTTCTTCCGCAATGGTAGGCACAAGCCTGTTCAGAATTATTCTAGCCAGGATCTTCCCAGCAATAGAAAGGAGGGTGATTCCATGGTAGTTGGAGCAGTCTGATTTTTCTCCTTTGTCTTTGTACAAGGTGATGGTAACGGCATCACGAAGATCCTGTGGAATCCTGCCCTGTTCCCAGCAGGCCGTGAAAAACTCATGGAGTTTGATGTATAGGGCAGGACCACCCTGCTTCAAGGCTTCGGGTGGAATTCCATCGGCTCCGTGGGCTTTGTTGTTCTTCATCTGGTTACGGCACATACACAAATGCAGCCTCATCCATTAAAACATCACAGCGACGACTCAGACAGCTGCCAGTAATAAAGATGGCGCTGCTCAATTCATCACAAAAAATAAATTAAACCCAAATCCCCTCAATGGCTGAGATAGCTGCCTCCATCCCACCCCCAACATCACTCCACTCCATCCTGCCATCGCGCTTCTCTTCGCCACTCCCTCCCGCGCCCGTCTACTCACCACTCGCTCTCCGCCTCGCCGCTGCCTTCCCTCGGACACTCGCTCCCGCCACACCCCCCCTCCCCCCAACCCCGGGCTGCTCGTTCCAAGCCTTGCCGCTTCCCTCCTCTTGGCCACTCGCTCCCAGGTCACCCCTTGGCCACTTGCTCCCTGCCTTGCGCTTCGGCAGCTCAATCCCCGCAGCGCCACCCCCCTTTCGGGCAGCTGGGAGCAGGGAGGCGAGAAGCAAGTGGCCGAGGGGGAACCAGCAAGGCAGGGAGCGAGCGGCCAGGGGGAGGGGGGGCAGGTGTGGCGATTGAAGCAGATATGGCGGGAGGGAGTGGGGTACTGTTGAGGGGAATGGAGGTGCTGATCGCGACTACTGAGGGTGTCATTGCTTGGTGATGTCAGCGCGCGCACGTATACTGGCAAATGTTCGCACGCACTGATGACGTCCGCGATCGCTCTGCGCATGATCTGCGTTGTCAGGAGTCACTGTGTAAATTAAATTTGGTATGTTCCTGTCCCTGATTCAATATTAATTTCCTTGGGATGTCTGGCTTGTTGACCTCTTCCTCATCTGTAAATACAGAAAGTATTTATTCAACATGTCCGCCATTTTCTTATCATTGACAATATCAGTTACCAATTTTCAAGGGGTCCACAATGCTCCTGACCACCCTTTTTGCACAATATAATTTTAAATATTTTTGTGTTGATTTTGATATCCCTGCAAGATTTTTTTCATACTCTCTTTTTGTAGCTCTTACTATCTGTCTTGTTATAAAAAAGAAGAAAATTACAGCACAGGAACAGGCCCTTCGGCCCTCCAAGCCTGCGCCGATCCAGATCCTCTATCTAAACCTGTCGCCTATTTTCTAAGGGTCTGTATCTCTTTGCTTCCTGCCCATTCATGTATCTGTCTAGATACATCTTAAAAGACGCTATCGTGCCCGCGTCTACCACCTCCGCTGGCAACGGGTTCCAGGCACCCACCACCCTCTGCATAAAGAACTTTCCACGCATATCCCCCCTAAACTTTTCCCCTCTCACTTTGAACTCGTGACCCCACTCTGGGAAAAAGCTTCTTGCTATCCACCCTGTCTATACCTCTCATGATTTTGTACACCTCAATCAGGTCTCTGACAGCATGCTGACAAGCTGTGCCTGAGCGGGTTGTGGCTTTCCCTTCGCCAGGATCTGCCCTTTTTTTTTGCATTTTTGCATGCTTTTTCTTTTAGTTTTATGTTGTCTTTTATCTCTTTAGTTGGCCATGGCTGTTTTTTTTCAGCAAATAGAGTTTTTGCCCCATATGTGTATAAATTAGCTCTATATCCCAAATTCTTTCTGAACACCTCCCACTGATCTTCTGCCATTTTACCCATTAATAGATTTGCCCAGTTTACTCTGGACAGTCTGTGTCACATCGCCTTACCTAAATCTGGAATCTTAGAAGCTTACCTAGATTCTTTGTCATTCAGATGAGATGATAAACCAATACCCCAACTGTCCTCTCAGGTGGATGTAAAAAAAAAAAATCATATGGCAGTATTTTGAAGGACAGCAGGGAAAGTTCTCCCTGGTGTCCTGGTCAACATTAATCCCTCAACCAACATTAGAAAAAACAGATCTGGTCATTATCACATTGCTGTTTGGGGGAATATGCTGTGCAAAAATTGGCTGCCCCATTTTCTACATTACCATAGTGACCATATTTGTGACTCCAAGATAGTGAAAGGTGCTATATAAATGCAAGTCTTTTTTAATCACTGTCTCAGCCACAAATAGTGCATTAGTCTCCAGCCTTTGAAGTACACAAAAAAATCTCAGCATTTTCCTCATACTTTCAGACTACACCCACACTGCATGGTTACTGCTCTCTCAATGATAAAATATTGTATCACGTTACTAATGCACGTGTTTAGAACTCCAAGTGGTTCCTCCCACCCTAAAAGTGGCATGAACAACTAGGATAACTGGATGAAACTTTTTTCATTGCTACCATGGAATCTGAAGTTGGATAATATAAGCAAAACCTATTAGAGATTTATGGAGACAAAGTGAATGCTGCAACTCCGTAAATAAATGGGAAAATACTGGAAATGTACAGGGGGGGTTGAGGGGTTGACTGGCCTATTCCTGTTCCTACAGTTCCTATTTTCTCTTTTATTATTACCGCTATGATAATTTCTCATCTGACCTTTCCTCCTAAACTCTAATACACCGACCTCCACGCTCTTTGCACCTTTCTTATCCTCAATGTATTGAAAACAAGACTGCACTGTCTCCAATTCAAACTCATTCTCAGGGCAAAAAAAAAGCAGGGGAACTCCTTACTTCCCCCAACACCTCCCCACCTTGCAGCCTTTCTTTTACTTTTAAAAAAAAATAGTAGCCCAATTTTTTTTTTCCAATCATGGGTGGTGCCCAGGTCTCGCAATAAAAAAAAATTGGAATTTTTTATTTGGGAATTCTAAACTTATCAATAGGTTGACAGAACAAAACACTTCAGACTTTGAGAGTCATCGAGTCGTGTTATACGTATCGAGGATTTTCTGCCTCTAGTATCCTCCAGTGGTAGTAATGATGTACTGCAAGAACTTTAACTCCAATCATAATACCCTGAACAGGAATATAGAAACCTTCAGCTCAAGTCTTCAACCCCTCCAAATCAACATTTATATCATACACATAGCTTACTCGCGCCTTCAATTTGCTAGTCCTTAAATCGGTGGAGGCTTTAATGATTTCAATTGATATAATCTCTAGATTACAACAGTGACTACATTTCAAAAGGCACTTCATTGGCTGAGGACATGAAAGGCACTACAGAAATGCAAGTTCTTTTATTTAATGGGAAGCTGCTGGAATAGACAGTGGAAGTGAACAATCTGAAAGAGGTGAAAATTTCAGATGTTCTCACGGCTGATCTTCTGCCTCAACTCCACTTTCCTACCAGCTTCCCATATCCCTTGATTCCTGGAGACACCAAAAACATGATTCTCATCCTTAAACACAACAATGGAGCATCCACTACCCTCTGGGTTAGAGAATTCCAAAGATTCACAACCCTCTGAGTGAAGAAATTTCTCCTCAACTCAGTCCTAAATGATCAGCCCCTTATCCTGAGACTGTGCCCATGTTCTAGATTCCCCAGCCTGGGGAAACAACCTCTCAGTGTTTACCATGTCAAGCCCCGTCAGAATCATGTATGTTTCAATGAGATCACCTTTCATTCTTCTAAACTCTAGAGAGTTTAATTTACTCAATTTACTCAGCCTCTCATCACAGGACAACCTTCTCATGCCAAGAACCAATCTAGTGTAACTTTGCTGTACTGCCTCCAGTTCAGTATCCTTCCTTAAACACGAAGATCAAAACACAGTATCCCAGGTGCGGTCTCATCAAAGCCCCGTAGAATTGTAGCAAGACTTCCTTATTCTTGTACTCCAATCCCCTTGCAAGAAAGGTCAACATGCCATTTGTCTTCCTTGTCCGTGTACACCTAAGTACACTCTCTGAACATCAACATTTACACCTTTTTAAAAATATTCTGCACTTTAAAATACACCACATTCGGATTCTGGTACAGCACACGAGACTCACTGTGTCACAGACTGCTGCAATAGCACTCAGGTTGCTTACTGTGGCAGGTCTTAGAAGTTTTACTGGCCAATTTTAAAATAGGAGACTCCTCCTGAACTCAGTTCATTTAAATAGAGGTTCCCTCAGCATTAACACTCCTACCCAAACACTAATGATCATTGTTGTGTTTTACCGAAATCCTGCTGGCAACGTGTACTCTCTACGTATTGCATCTCTTCCATCTTTCGGATGAAATGTTAAACAGAGACCTGTCTGCCCTCTTCAGTAAAATCCCATGGCACTATTTCAAAGAAGAGCACGGAGATTCTCGCCAGTGTCTTGGCCAATATTTATTCCTCAAACAACATCACTATAACAGATTAACTGGTTATTATCTCACTGCTGTTTATGGGACCTTGCTGTGCGAAAATTGGCTGCCACGTTTCCTACATTACAACTGTGACTACACTTCAAAAGTACTTCACTGGCTGTAATGAACTTTGGAAAGTCCTGAGATCGTGAAAAGCGCTATATAAATACAAGTCTTTCTTCTAGTGCCTCCGACACCCAAGATTAAGAACTTTAATGACCTCAGTGGACCAACTCATTTCCCCTTCTCCCTACAGTGTGATGGCCAGATACAGGTTTTAAAATCAGTCTAAATTCATACCAGCGATCAAAGAAGGTTCTACTGGGTGGAATGCCAGGCACATGACAGCACTTGAAACGTCAATCACAGTATTTGGTCGCGTTGGGTTCAACCCTCTCCGATCCAAATTCCAGGAACACACATAGGACTTTTCTGTATTCCAGTCGCCATCCTCCAGCCTGGAATCAAATTTCATAAGAATCATTACTAATTATTGTGGGTGCACCAATACAAACTTGCACACCAAAAGGTAGAGCGCAAACTTGCTCAGTCAAACACTGTTCAACACATTTGATGGGATGCTTCAAAGGCAACTGTTGACTTAAATAAACACTGTGACTTAAATAAGAAAAATGATCAACTGAATTGTACATAATGTTATATAACGGAATTTTTTTTTATATAGATTTACTGATGCTCTGAAATCACTCCTTGTTACTCTGTTTTATGTTGTTATTGATCTGCTGGTCAGAGGCAACAGTATTATGAATGGGAATGCAGCCAGAATCCACAGTCCTCATTTGGATTATCAACTCCAGAAGAATTTCAGGAAAATCCACCAGCACAGATTTGTAAAAGGCAGATTGAATCTAATTGAATTTTTTGATGAAGTAACACAGAAGGGTGATAAAGGGAATGCAATGGATGTTGTTTATATGGATTTTAAGAAAGCATTTGGCAAAGTACCACATAAAAGGCTGGTTAACAAAACTGAAGCTCATGGAATAGGAGGGTCAGTGTCAGCTTGGATACAAAACTGGCTTAAGGAGTGGGCTGAATGTTACAGCCACTTACCCCCACCCCGACTTTGGGAGGGCCGGAAAATGACTCCGGCAGAGGCCTGCCATGGGCCTCAAAGCCGGGACAGCCCAGCACGTTATTGCCAGCGATGACGAGGCCTCGCGGCGCCCCCTCCCCCCCGCTCGTCGACAGGAGCCCTATTTCAATATTTAAATTTAATTAAACAAATGATTTGATTACTTACCCGCTCCCACCGTCCGTCCCAGAGTGATATTGGTGCCGGTGGGCAGTCACATGCCTTAGGAGGTAGATTTTTCAATGTTTGGGGGGGGGGGGGGGGGGAAGGGAGAGGAAGCAGCATCAGAGTAATTTCATTGGACTAGCAAGGTGGTGCGAAAGGGTAAAGTTTATAGTTTTGAATTCTGGGGGGTGCGGGGGGGTTGTCGGGGGGAGAGGGCAGGTAATTATTTCCATGGTTATTTGGGAGAGGACGGGGGAAAAGACGGTCAGGCTAAATTTATTTAATTTTTTAATTGCACTGCAGCTTTAAAAATTGTAAGTAAATGGAAGGGCTCGAAGCCCTTTAAAATTGCGTCAGCACCTGCGCAAAGACTGCCGACGCCATTGCCGGGGATAGACAGCCCACCCCCTCCATGTCATCAGGGCGGGTGGACTGCCTCGGCTATTTAAATGAGCAGCCGCGATGAATATCGTGAGGGCTCCGCACAGTGCAGCCCACAGTAAATGCCACTATTTACTGTGGTGGCAGCAATGTAAAATGCAGCCCAGTAAGTTGCGGTAAATGGTTGTTTTTCAGGTTACAGGATGGTAGACAGTGCTGTTCCCAAAGGGTCAGTGCTAGAATCATTGCTTTTTTTTGATATACATAAATGACTTGCATATTGGAATAGAGAGTAAAGTTTCAAAATTTGCCAATGATACCAAACCTGTAGGTATAGCAAACAGTGAGGATGATACAACTGAACCACAACAGGACACAGATAGGCTAGCAAAATGGGCAGAAAAATGCAGATGGAATTTAATACAGAGAAGTGTGAGGTGATGCATTTTGTCAGAAAGAATAGGGAGAGGCAATATAGACTTAATGGCACAATTCTATATGGTGTGCAGGGACAGAGGGACCTGGGGGTTCGTGTGTGTAGATCTTTGAAGGTGGCAGGTCATATTGAGAGTAGTTAGCAAAGCAAATGGGATCGTGGGCTTCAAAAATGAGGTTTTTGAATACAAAAGTAGTGAAGTTATGCTGAACCTTTATAAAGCTCTAGTTAGGCCCTAGAGTACTGCATCCAGTTCAGGTCACCACATCTTAGAAAGGATGCAAGGGTCCTTGAGAGGGTGCAGAGGAGATTTACTAGAATGCTTCTAGGGATGGGAGATTTTAGCTACAAGGTTAGGTTGGAAAAGCTGGGGTTGTTCTCCTCAGGAGATTGAAGGGAGATTTGATAGAGGTGTACAAGATTATGACAGGCTTAGATAAGGTAGAAAAAGTAAAGTTGTTCCCATTAACCGATGGTACAAGGACTACGGGACACAGATTTAAGGTTTTGGGCAAGAGATGCGGTGGGGGTGGGTGGTGGATGTGAGGAAGAACTTTTTCTTTAAATGCGAGTGATAATGACCTGGAACTCACTGCCTAGGAGGGTGGTGGAAACAGAGACGGTGAACTATTGCAAAAGGAAAATAACCTTGCCTGGCTACAGGGATAGCTTGGGGAATCAAGTTTAACCAATTTATTGGAGTTCTTTGAAGGAGTAACATGTGCTGTGGATAAAGGGGAGCCCGTTGACGTACTGTACTTGGATTTCCAGAGGCATTTGACAAAGTGCCACATAAAAGGTTATTGCGCAAAGTGGGAGCTCATGGTGTAGGGGGTAACATATTAGCATGGATAGAAGATTGGCAGGCTGGCAGAAAACAGAGAGTATGCATAAATGGGTCCTTTTCTGATTGGCAGGATGTGACCAGTGGAGTCCCGCAGGGGTGTGTGCCAGGATCTCAACTTTTTACAATTTACATCAATGACTTAGATGAGGGGAGCGATGGCATGGTAGCTAAATTTGCAGATGACACAAAGATAGGTAGGAAAGTATGTTGTGAAGAGGGCATAAGGAGGTTGCAGACTGATATAGATAGGTTGAGCGAATGGGCAAAAATCTGGCAGATGGAGTATAATGTTGGAAAATGTGAAGTTGTTCACTTTGGCAGGAATATAAAAATCATAGTATTACTTAAACAGAGAACAACTGCAGAACTCCAAGGTGCAGAGGGATCTAGGTGTTCCAGTGCATGAGTCGCAAAAAGTTAATATGCAGGTACAGCAAGTAATAAAGAAGGCTAATGGAATGCTATCCTTTATTACGAGAAGAATTGAAAATAAAAGTAAAGATGTTATGCTTTAGTTATACAGGACATTGGTGAGACCACACATCTCAAATACTGTGTGCAGTTTTGGTCTTAAGGAAGGATGTGAATGCACTGGTGGCAGTTCAGAGGAGGTTTACTAGATTGATACCTGGAATGAGCAGGTTGTCTGAAGAGGAAAGTTCGGACAGACTGGGCTTGTTTTCACTGGAGTTTAGAAAAGTGAGGGGAGACTTGATTGAAGTATATAAGATCCTGAACAGTCTTGACAAGGTGGATGTGGAAAGGATGATTCCTCTTGTGGGGGAGTTCAGAACTGGGGGACAATGTTTTAAAATTAGGGGTCGCCCTTTTAGGACATAGATGAGGAGAATTTTTTTCTCTCAGAGGATTGTGCCACTTTGGAACTCACTGCCTCAGAAGGTGGTGGAGGCAGGGTCATTGAATAATTTTAAGGCAGGAGTAGATAAATTCTTGTTAGGCAAGGGAATCAAAGACTATTAGGGGTAGATGGGAGTGTGGAATTCAAGACACAAACAGATCAGCCATGATTTTATTGAATGGTGCAGCAGGCTAGAGGGACCGAATGGCCTACTTCAGCTCCTAATTCGTATAAATGGGACTGACTGAATTGCTGTACAGAAAGCCGGCATGGACTCAATGGGCCGAATGGCATCCTGTGCCATAATGACTCCATGAGTCGCTGATGATGAATAACACTATTGCTGGTGCAATGTATACAATATTTTTAAAATTATTTCTTGCTATTTAAAGCTGATGCAATCTTTCAAAAAAAATTAAAATATATAGTAAAGTACCTTGCCCTCTTAGGCATTTTTAATCCCTTGTTAATTTGCAACTATCATTGAACAAAAACACAAACTCTCAACCATCTGCTGCCTTTTATATCTTCAGAATACTCCAAAGTGCTTCACAGCCAACAAATTACTCTTGAACTACAGTCACTATTGTAATGGAAGCAAACACAGCAGCCAATTTGTGCACAGCAACAAAATAAACGAACAGCTAATCTTTTAATAATGTTGGTTGAAGCATATGTGTTCGCCAAGACACTGGAAGCACTCCACTGCTCTTCTCCAAATAGTGCAGTGGAATCTTTTACACCCACCTGAACAGGCAGACAGTTTAACGTGTCATCTGAAAGACAGCATCTCTGGCAATACTGCATTTCCTCAGGGCACTTGAGCTGCACTCAAGTGTCAGCCTGGATTATGTTCTCAAATTTTCAAGGGATCTTGAGCACACAACCATCAGACTCAAAGGTGATCCACTGGGAATGAATCAGGTCACACAGCAGGAAAGCAATTGTGCACTGCGAATCTGTCCTCACTGCCACTGGCGAACAAGCGGGAAATAAGCAAACCATAGCAACTCAACAATACAGTGCAAGGAAAAAGTAAGCAGGCAAAAGCATCCTTCAGACAAGAGATGGGTGTTCTCCCAATATCCGTGCCATCACGCCCTCAAACAAAACCACCATAGATAGATTATAAGACTGGTTATTCCTCTCATTGCTATTTGCAAGATGCAAATTTGGTTGCTGTGTTTCCCCACAAAATAAGTGACTACATTTCAAAAGTAATTTGCTAGAACATTTCAAGGACATAATAAGCTATAATTCCAAAATTCTAGAATGTGTCAAAGTGTAGACTTAAAACCACGTCGCCATAGAATTTAAAATAAACATACTAGTTATCGCGATAAGATAACTAGCAAGTAAACACCCTTTATTGGTGATGAGGTGACTATTGTTACAACCAAGGCGGGAGGAGTGCACTGTCTTTTCTAGTTCCACTTCTCCACAGGTCACAACATATTTTTTTTTAATGTTTACCCAGTTACCGACGCAGTCAGTCAGTCATATACTCTGTACTCTTTATCCCAGAATAAATTACACCAATCAGGTTTCTTTATAAACAAAATTATCAGTTTATTATAAAACAAGACATAACCAGTAACGAAGCAAAGCATTAACAGAGTGAAATATGAAAGTTCTCCTTTTTTAAATTCCCCACACGTTCTCTCTGCAGAGGTCTGTTACAAAAAGTCAAAAAAAAATACCTTGGCCAAATACTTGGTAATTCTTGAAAAAAAAATATGAAAAGATGTCAGTTGTCCCTTTTTTTGGTATGACGTTCCAAATACACGTAGTTGGCTGTCACTGGGATCTTTCTAGAGCAGTTCTTTTCAGGCGACGTTAAGGATCAGTTTGGCAGGCTTTCCAGGAGCAATGCGGCATTAAGAGTTTCTGGCAGGCTTGTCAGGAGAAATGCAGCATCAGTTTCTCTATTTCTTACACTCGATTCTCAGGAAGTTCTCAAAGAGATGGAGGGGGCAGCTGACGGTGGTTGCTTGCGACTGTTTTTTTTCAACTAAAATACGAATTAGGAGCAGCAGTAGGCCACTCGGCCCCTTGAGCCTGCTCCGTCATTCAACAAGATCATGGCTGACCGGATTGTAACCTCAACTCCACATTCCCGCTTACCCCCAATAACCTTTCACCTCTTTGCTTAGCAAGAATCTATCTACATCAAAGGTTATTGCAGAAAATAAAAGCTCATGGTGTAGGGGGTAACATATATTGGCATGGATGGAAGATTAGCTAGCTAACAGGAAACAGAGTAGACATAAACGGGTCATTTTCTGGTTGGCAAGATGTAAGGAGTGGTGTGCCACAGGGATCTGTGCTGGGCCCTCAACTTTTTACAATTTATATAAATTACTCAAACGAAGGGACAGAAGAAGGTATGGTTGCTAAATTTGCTGATGACACAAAGATAGGTAGGAAAGTAAGTTGTGAAGAGGACATATAGGGGGCTACAAAGGGATACAGATAGGTTAAGTGAGTGGACAAAGACCTGGCAAATGAAGTATAATGCCGGAAAGTGTGAAATTGTCCAGTTTGGCAGGAAGAATAAAAAAGCATATTATCTAAATGGTGAGAGATTGCAGAGCTCTGAGATGCAGAGGAACCTGGGTGGCCTAACCCATGAATCGCAAAAGGTTAGTATGCAGGCACAGCACGTAATTAGGAAAGCTAGTAGAATGTTATCGTTTATCGCGAGGGGAATTGAATAAAAAAAGTAGGAAGTTATGCTTCAGCTACACAGGGCACTGATGAGACCACATCTGGAATACTGTGTTGAAGGATGTAAATGCGTTGGAGGCAGTACAGAGAAGGTTTACTAAACGAATACCTGCAATGGGCGGGCTGTCTTACAAGGAAAGATTGGACAGGCTAGGCTTGTATCCGCTGGAATTTAGAAGAGTAAGAGGGAGCTTGATTGAAACATACAAGATTCTGAGGGGCCTTGACAGAGTGGATGTGGAAAGGATGTTTCCCCTTATGGGAGAATCTCAAACTAGGGGTCACTGTTTAAAAATAAGGGTCGCCCATTTAAGATAGAGATTGAGGATAAATTTTTCCTCTCAGAGGGTCGTGAGTCTTTGGAATTCTCTTCCTCAAAAGGCAGTGGAAGCAGAGTCTTTGAATATTTTTAAGGCAGAGGTAGTTAGATTCTTGATAAGCAAGGGGGTGAAAGGTTATTGGGGGTAGGTGGAAATGTGCAGTAATCAGTTCAGCCATGAACTTACTGAATGATGCAGCAGGCTCGAAGGGCCGAGTGGCCGACTCCTGCTCCTAATTCATATGTTTGTATGTACCTCTGCCTTAAAAATATTCAAAGACTCTGCTTCCACCGCCTTTTGAGAGAGTTCCAAAGACTCACGGCCCATCCTAATCTCTGTCTTAAATGGGTAGCCCCTTATTTTTAAACCATGACCCCTAGTTCTAGAACTATTTTCAAAACAGTTCACACACTAACACACTGTCCAAAGCAAAACCAAAACAATATCTCAAGAGTCAAGCCTCCTGACCCCTATAAATCTTGACTTGCCACTTCTCTGTAAACATCTTCCCCAAGTCACCAAAGTTTCTGTTGTTTATTGCTTAAAGCACATGACTTTCAGCAAGGCTGTTTTTAAACAACCTCTCAGTGCCCTTTCAATGAACTGTCAACAACAAAGCAAAGTTCAGCTTCAATGAAATCTTCAGCCTTCCAATGAGTCCATCTCCACAATTTAAATACAAGTACTCAAAAACAGAAACCTAACAAAAAATATAGAACTTTCATAACACTATTACAGTGAATGTGGCCTTAAAATGCGTAAAAGAAAGAGTTTTGAAAAGTATTCAAAACGTAATCAGTGGCCATCTATATTAGTTGAGGTACTTCATTGACTGTAAAGCACTTTGGAACATCCCAAGGTTGTGAAAAGCACTATATAATTGTAAGTCTTTTTTTAAGGCTTTGCTTAAAATTCAACAAGATCTTCCACTAAATTGTATTAGCATGGATTGAGGATTGATTAACTCACAGAAGACAAAGAATCAGGATTAATAAGTCTTTTTCAGGTTGGAAAGACGTAGCTAGTGGAGTGCCACAAGGATCAGTCCTAGGGCCTGAATTATTTACTATTTATATTAATGACTTGGAGGCAGCGGCAGAGTGTAATATATCCAAATTGGCTGACGATACAAAAATAGGTGGGAGGGCATGTTGTGATGAGGACATAAGGAATCTGCAAGGGGATTATAGCTAGGTTGAGTAAGTGGGCAAAAATTTGGCAGATGAAGTTTAATGTAGGAAAGTCTGAGGTCATGCACTTTGGTAGGAAGAATCAAAAGATAGACTATTATTTAAATGGAGAGACTTCAAAAAAAGTGCAGCACAGAAGGATCTGGGTGTTCTTGTGCATGAAACACAAAAAATTAGCATGCAGGTGCAGCGAGTAATTAAGAAGGCAAATGGAATTTTGGCCTTTATTGCTAGAGGATTGGAGTTTAAAAATAGGGAAGTCTTGTTACAACTGTACAGGGTGTTGGTGAGGCCACAGCTGGAGTACGGTGTACAGTTTTGGACCCGTATTTAAGAAAGGATATACTGGCATTGGAGGTAGTTCAAAAGAGATTCACTAGGCTGATTCCTGGGATGAAGGAGTTGACTTATCAAGAACGGCTAAACAGGTTAGGCCTTTATTCATTAGAGTTTAGGTGAATGAGGGGTGATCTTATTGAAACATACAAGATCCTGAGGGGGCTTGACAGGGTAGATATTGAGAAGATGTTTCCACTAGTGGGGGAATCTCAAACTAGGGGACATAGTTTCAGAATAAGGGGACACTCATTTAAAACTGAGATGTGAAGGAATTTATTCTCTCAGGAGGGTAGAGAATGTCTGGAATTCTCTACCCCAGAGAGTTGTGGAGGCGAGATCACTGCAAATATTTAAAAGAGGAGGTAGATAGATTTTTGAAATATCGGGGAGTTGAGGGCTGTGAGGAACTGGCACGAAAGAGGAGTTGAGGTCTGAGGCAGATCAGCCATGATCTTATTGAATGGCGGGGCAGGCCTGAGGGGACAAATGGCCTACTCCTGCTCCTATTTCTTATGTTCTATATTGCAGAGGCATTTACAAGTATATCTTTCAGGTAATACAACCGGATATGAAAGTTAATTTAGTAAATAATCTGCAATAAAAGTCACTGCTATAACAAATTAAAAGCACAGAGGGGCTGATAATGCTGTCAGGACATGGCAGTGCCAGCAATTAATTTGTGTGTCCATGTTGCATTGAACTGACAATGAGCTATAAAGCAGTCAGCTCATTTAAATAATTTTCCAGCACCCACAGCGCATGGCATGCTTGGAGAACACAGAGGTCACGTTATCTCGAGCCAGTAGGCTACATCCTTAAAAGGGAAGCTGGCTCCGAACTTAAAAAGTGACAGTGGCATGGTACAGAAGCAGGAGATCATTGTGCCAAGGCCCTACTTTGGAATTGCCAATGGAGGAGGTATTATAGAGAATGGTGGATCTATTTTGAATGAAGTATATAAAGAGATTCCTGCTTCAAACTAGCAAAGGATAAATTTAGGACAAATCAGGATGATGTTCTTCACACAAATAAATCAAAACATGGTAGAGGCCCAGATAGGGTAGTGGAAGGTTATAGTTTCAGAGCAAGAAATAATTCCAAAATTCTAGAAATTATTTGTCAATGTGTAAACTTAAAACTATGTTGCCATAGAATTTAAAATAAACACATTACTTATCATGATAACTAGTAAGTAAACATTCTTTATTGGTAATGAGGTGAGTATTACAGTGAATGTAGCCTAAAAATGTATAAAAGAGTTTTGAAAAGTACTCAAAACAGAGTCAGCGACCACCTAAATTAGGTGAGGTACTTTATTGACTATAAAGCACTTTGGAATGTCCTGAGGTTATGAAAATACAAGTCTTTCTTTTTAAAGCTTTGCTTAAAATCCAACAAGGTCTTCGACTAAATTGTTGATGCTTGCAGAGGTATTTAAACCTTTCAGGTAATACAAACCTCATATGAAAGTCTGAAACAATGAGATGATGCAAATAGGGTGTGCCTGGATGGACAAATTAAAAGATGTACTAAATAGCCTTCCTCATTGAGTAATTCTCCAATTTGTCTGGGACACTGCCGTCTGCAAACTCGGTGTAACAAGTGACTATACTTCAAAAATAATTCATAGGTTGCAAAGTGCTGTTAAGGTGCTATATAAATGTATTTGTTTTTAAATGCATCCTATATTCTAATAACCATTTGTATAAAAATAATTCTCGCTGTTCTTAGTTGACGCAGATAACAAAAATATGAGTATTTGCTACCCAGTAGGTGATTCCAACAGGGCAACTCAGAGGAGTTTGGGTTAATATATAACTGACAAATATAAATTCAACTTTATAAATCATATTTACTGTAGCAACATGGAACAGGATTTTTCCCACAGGCCTCTGGACCCCAAAGTTAGGGTCAAATAGGAGAAGAGTCACCAGGCTATGATTTTCCCCGAATTGGTTATTAACAGTTAGAGGGTGGACTCACCATCCAATTAAGGACGGTCGGCAGGCTCTCTAAGCTGGAGGGTCAATAAGAGGCCCCCAAGCATTGAAGAAAGCAGGTTGCCTTTTCATGTGGAGGGAGGGCACCTCCTCTCCAACTTTATTAACTTCAAAATTTAAAAAAAGCCCTCAGTAGCCGAGCCACCATTGTGGAAGGGAAAACCACCACAGGGCGACCTCCAGCTGCAGCTGAAGCCAGGCAGATGGGGAGGGCCTCAATGCCTGCCTGGAGCACTGGTACCTCCCAGGTTGCCACTAGGAGGCCACCCACACAGCTGTGCTGTTCACCAACGCCTCAGGAGGCTGACGGGAATGGTGCCAGGAAACCGGCACACTGACCAGTGATGCAAATTTTCGCGCCCACCACCTCTGTGCTCATCCCCATCAAGGGCTAAAAATCTTCCCCGTCATGTCAGACTCATTCATTTCTTGGTAATTTGTACCTTTATCATAGAATAAAGTGTACATGGTCGTGTCATGGTACAAGAATCTCAAATCCCTGCCACTGTCATGATGCAAATTCAGTTTTTTTTAAAAAATAAGTTATCATCTGTTTCAACCACCTTGTCACTCGTTCCTGGTGAACGACAAGCTGTGACGCTGTGTTTCTGAGAGTCATAGAGTTATACAGCACAGAAACAGGCCCTTCGGCTCATTGTGTCGGTGCTGGCCATCAAGCACCTATCCATTTTCCAGCACTTGGCCCGTAGCCTTGTATGCTATGGCATTTCAAGTGCTCATCTAAATACTTCTTAAATGTTGTGAGGGTTCCTGCCTCTACCACCCCTTCAGGCAGTGTGTTCCAGATTCCAACCAGCTTCTGGGTGAAAAAAAACATTTCCTCAAATCCCCTCTAAACCTCCTGCCCCTCATCTTAAATCTATGCCCCCTGGTTATTGACACCTCCACAAAGGGAAAATCTTTCTTCCTATCTATGCCCCTCATAATTTTGTAGACCTCAATCAGGTCCCCCTCATCCTTCTCTGCTCTCAGGAAAACAACCCTAGCCTATCCAGTCTCTCTTCATAGCTAAAATGCTCCAGCCCAGGCAACATCCTGGTCAATCTCCTCTGCATCCTCTCCAGTGCTGCCACTAGAGACCCTGTACCCTTTAAGTCTCTCACAATCTGAAATCACTGGTGCCCACTGCACCTTACTTCTCTCCAAGCCACGCCAGAGATGGGATCAACAACACACATCTGAACTGGCTACAGAATCCAAATTTAGTAACTAGATGTAAGAGTTAGACAAGTACACATACATTTTGTACAAACAGCAACAGTAAAATGATGAGCTTTTAAAACCATACTCTGTCCTGACAGCAGTAAATATAGCAAGTATCTTGAACAACAGTCCACAACCGATTACAACAACCAGTTCCACCCAGGATCATCCTGGTTCCCACACGTTTTGTGATTCTGTCAGTCTGTCTATTTCTCTCACAGGCTTAAATGATCCACTAGCCTTTGAGCAACCTGGAATGACTTAACAATCGTCAGACTGTCCGATTTCCAATTTGAAGTGATGCACACGTAGGTGTCGGACACAGCACCACAACAATTTAATTACACACTCTATAGAAGTTGAAGATACAAGCCTATCTCCTATAAGCTAGACATGCTGGATCCTGGCAGCCATCTCAAACATATACACAGCACAATAAATTAATGTATGATTTTATATTCTGCCTCTATCCACCTTTACAAAGGAATAGACCATGGCATTTGTCACAGTAATTCTCATATGAATTGAATCTCCAGTATCAATCGTCTAAATCCGTATGAATGGCTGTGCTTGGTCCTTTCTCACAGCAGTATTGCTGGGATTGAAAGTTCAGCCACATAGGGAATTAAATCTGTGCCTATTTTCTGATCAGAGACTGAAGTTGGAGTCTTCCTTCCTACTCTGTATGACTCAATGCTATATCAGGAAAGGCAAGCATCCAACTTAATTTGAGCAAGTCACACTACCAATAATGAATAGAGGGGTTGGCATTGTTTTTTTTGTAGCTACTATACCTGCCATAAGCACAAGCAATGACAGAGCCAGTCACATTCCAGGACACACCAGTAACATGCAGCTGTCGCTCCTGAGCTTCTGGATAATGCAGCGTGTGTAAACATGAAACCTACAGTGGGATTTAAACAAAGAACCTCATTAAACAATAATTATATAGGAGCCAGTTATGTTCTTATTCCAGTTAGAAAAATTAGTCTCAATATCAAAGCCTATAGAATCATGTGGTGCGCAATTATTGGTTCACGAAATTATGGGATTCAACCGCAGGAGCCCAATATGCATCACTGTTGGACATGACAGTGCAGTGGCAAAGAACACACAACATACCTGGACATGGGACCTTCCTGTCCATCAATCAATTCTCTATGCCACGTTGCTATGTTTCCTATTGTATCATACGCCTGATTGAGAGGCACCTTATTGAATACCTTCTGAAAATCCATACAAGCTGCATCCACACATTCCCTTTACCTATCCAGGCACCGCTTCACAAGACCATTAAAATTAGTCAAATAAGCTTTGTCTGTTAAAAAAAAATCCATGATGGCCGTCCTTGATTTATACAGCCAAAGCAAAATATTTAATGTAGCCACCATATCTTCACCCTGCCCTATTAGATTCTCTCCATCGCCCTAGAGTGGTCCTACCTGCTCTTTTGCTGTTATTTTACCTTCTATATAGTTACATTTAAGTCAATGTTGGCCCTCTGGATCGAGTTTGGCAAAAGACTCTACTTCTGCAAGCTCAAGGCCTTTGGGCTTCTACCGTCTTAACCTTATTCCCTGAAAAATCCTCTCTAAACCCATCTACCTTGCTAACTCTCTACTTTCTAAAGCCTCTTCAAAATCTTTGAACCATTTTCTTGGCCATCTCTCCTAATTTTCCCATTATTGTTTGGCACCCGTTTCACCTTTCAGTGAATGTCCTAAGATAGTTCCTATCTTAAAAGTGCAATACAAAAGCAAGTTACAGCTATCAGGTTAAAGGAATCAATATTATTTATTTAGAGATACAGCACAGAAACAGGCCCTTCGGCCCACCGAGTCTATGCCGACCATCAACCACCCATTTATACTAATCCTACACTAATCCCATGTTCCTACCACATCGCCACCTGTCCCTATATTCCCCTACCACCTACCTATACTGGGGGCAATTTATAATGGCCAATTTACCTATCACCTGCAAGTCTTTGGCTGTGGGAGGAAACTGGAGCACCCGGCGGAAACCCACGCAGACACAGGGAGAACTCGCAACCTCCACACAGGCAGTACCCAGAATTGAACCCGGGTCGCTGGAGCTGTGAGGCTGCGGTGCTAACCACTGCGCCACTGTGCCGCCCATTAGTGGAAATGTGGGGAAATACTCACCATATCTTCACTCTATTAATCGTGCAAGAAAGTGGATGCCAGCAAAAAAAGAGAGAGCAAGAGATGCATGCATGTCATTCTCCAGAAAAGAGAACAGTGGAACACAGGCACTGTATTAGTGAAAATCAGGAAACCCAACTTCTTATCCATTAAAAAAAAAACCCCAAGTAGGTCTAACAGTGATAGGTAAATTGGCCATTGTAAAATTGCCCCTAGCGTAAGTAGGTGGTAGGGAATATGGGATTACTGTAGGGTTAGTATAAATGGGTAGTTGTTGGTCAGCACAGACTCGGTGGGCCGAAGGGCCTGTTTCAATGCTGTATCTCTAAATAAATAAAAACAAATAAAGTTCACCTCATCAACCCAGCTTAAAAATAGGACTAGGATGGCTTAGTTTTTAAAATCACCATATCAGGGGCATTTACAGCATTCAATTCCACGCTCTTTTGCAATGGCCATTTGTTAATGAACTGGAGCTCTTCCTGTAGCTTATCATTTATGTTATCAATTGCTTGACATCAATAAATTAGATCAACTGGATGTTGGAATGCAAATACTTCAATTCATTCACTATCACCTGGTTACAATAGGAGCATCTTGTGACAGGATTCTAGACTTTAATTTACCCTGGCCCCGGTAAGCAGTTGTTCATATCTGGGATTTCTTCATCAGAATTTTGTGTTCCACTATACCAATTTTTTTTGTTGGAAATGTAAGAAGAGAATTCCCATGGACTTGTGTTTAATTCATCTGCCAAACGTAGGCAATATTTTCACTGCACTGGAAACAGACATTTTTGCAAAACCTCTCATAATTTTGAACACCTCTA
This sequence comes from Heterodontus francisci, assembly GCF_036365525.1. Classification (NCBI taxonomy): domain Eukaryota; kingdom Metazoa; phylum Chordata; class Chondrichthyes; order Heterodontiformes; family Heterodontidae; genus Heterodontus; species Heterodontus francisci. The sequence continues at coordinate 6,946,659 of NC_090402.1, read as the reverse complement.
TCAAATCTCCCTTAAACCTTCTCTGCTCTAAGAACAACAATCTCAGTTTCTCCAGTCTTCCCACATTACTGAAGTGCCCTATCCCTGGTATTAATTCTGGTAAATATCTTCTGTACCCTCCAAGGCCTTGGCATCCTTCCTAAAATGTAGCGCCTAGAACCGGACACAATACTCCATCTGAGGCCTAACCTGTATTTTATAAATAGTTAATTTCCTAGTGGAAACAGTTTTTAACCTGAATTTTCATAGCTGAAACTGCTCTTTGAGAACTTCATCTTTGAAATGGAAGAACTACCACAATTTTAACATGCACTACTACCAAAAATCCCACACCTTCCAGAATGCTCTGTAGTGGGTATGGAATTGTATGTGACATTCAAATTAAATTACTGGTTGCTGGACTTGTAAAGTACAGAAAAAAGAACTCCCATTTATATTACACATTTCACATCCTCAAGATGCCCAAAAAGCACTTCACAACCAATTAATTTGTTGTTAGTAAGTAAAGACCTAAACCATTATTTGTGGTCATTGAGTCATACAGCACAGAAACAGGCCCAACACGTCTGTGCCGACCAACCACCTATTTATACTAACCCTACGCTAATCCCATATTCCTACCACATCCCCACCCTCCCTATATCCACCTACCACCTACCTATACTAGGGCAAATTTATAATGGCCAATTTACCGATCAACTTGCAAGTCTTTGGCTGTGGGAGGAAATCAGAGCACCCGGCGAAAACCCACGCGGTTCACAGGGAGAACTTGCAAACTCCGCACAGGCAGTACCCAGAATTGAACCCGGGCCACTGGAGCTGTGAGGCTGCGGTGCTAACCACTGTGCCGCCCCAGTGAGGGTTCCTGCCTTTACCACCCCTTCAGGCAGTGTGTTCCAGATTACGACCACCCTCTTGGTGAAAAATTTTTTCCTCAACTCCCCTCTAAACCTCCTGCTCCTTACCTTAAATCTATGCCCCCTGGTTATTGACACCTCCGCTAAGGGAAAAAGTTTCTTCCAATCTATCCGCAAAGCCCCTCATAATTTTGTATACCTCAATCAGGTCCTCCCTCAGCCTTCTCTGCTCCAAGGAAAACAATCCCAGCCTTTTCAGTCTCTCTTCATAGCTGAAATGCTAAATCTCCTCTGCACCCTCTCCACGCAATCACATCCTTCCTATAGTGTGGTGACCAGAACTGTACACAGTACTCCAGCTGTGGCCTAATCAGCGTTTTATACAGCTCCAACATACCCTCCCAGCTCTTATATTCTAGGCCTCGGCTAATAAAGGCAAGTATCCCGCATGCCTTCCTAACCATCTACCTGTGTTGCTGCCTTCAGTGATCTATAGATAAGCACCCCAAGGTCCCTCTGACCCTCTGCACTCCCTAGGGTCTTACCATCCATTGTATATTCCCTTGCCTTGTTAGTCCTCCCAAAATGCATCACCTCACACTTCTCAGGATTAAATTCCATTTGCCACTGCTCTGCCCATCTTACCAGCCCAACTATATCATCCTATAATCTAAGGCTTTCCTCCTCACTATTTACAACACCACCAATTTTCCTGTCATATGCGAACTTACTGATCATACCTCCTATATTCACGTCTAAACCATTAATGTACACGACAAACAGTAAGGGTCCCAGCACCAATCCCTGCGGTGCCCCACTGGTCACAGGCCTCCATTCGCAAAAACAACCCTCCATCATCACCCTATGCCTCCTTCCACTAAGCCAATTTTGGATCCAACTTGCCAAATCACCCTGGATCCCATGGGCTCTTACCTTCTTAACCAATCTCCCATGCAGGACCTTAACAAAAGCCTTACTGAAGTCCATGTCGACTACATCAGTTGCTTTACCCTCATCTACACATCTAGTCACCTCCTCGAAAAATTCAATCAAATTTGTTAGACACGATCTCCCCCTGACAAAGCCATGCTGACTATCCTTGATTAATCCCTGCCTCTCCAAGTGGAGATTAATCCTGTCTCAGAATTTTTTCCAATAATTTCCCTATCACTGACGTTAGACTCACAGGCCTATAATTACCTGGTTTATCCCTGCTACCCTTCTTGAATAATGGTACCATATTCACTGTCCTCTGGTACCTCTCCTGTGGCCAGAGAGGATTTGAAAATTTGTGTCAGAGCCCCTGCTATCTCCTCCCTTGCCTCACATAGCAGCCTGGGATACATCTCATCCAGGCCTGGGGATTTATCCACCTTTAAGCCCGCTAATACTTCCTCCTTTCCAATGCTAATTTGTTCAAGTACATTTTGCAACAATGGTTTCATGGCCATCATTGGACTAGCTTTTTAATTCCTGATTTGTTTATTGAATTCCGGTTCCACCTTCACCTGTGGTGGGACTTGAACCCATGTCCCCAGAGCAATATGCTGGGTCTCTGGGTTACTGGTCTGGTGACAGTACCACTGCGCCACCGCCTCCCCTCAGAAGTTTCCTCAAATGAGGCCATATGTGTAGAACTTAAGAACAAAAGGGGGGACAATCACTTGGCTGGGCGTGTTCTACAGGCCTCCAAACAGTTAGAGAGAGATAGAGGAACAGATATGTAGGCAAATCTCAGAGGTGTAAAAATAATAGGGTAATAATAGGGGATTTCAACTTACCTAATATCAATTGGGATAGTCTTAAATGCAAAAGGCTTAAAGGGGGAGGAATTCTTAAAATGCATACAGGAGAGCTTTTTGAGCCAGTATGTAGAAAATCCTACAAGAGAAGGGGCAGTATTGGACCTAATCCTAGGGAATGAAGCTGGACAAGTGGTAGAAGTATCAATGGGGGAACATTTTGGGGATAGTGACCATAGTGACCCGGGTTCAATTCCGGGTACTGCCTGTGTGGAGTTTGCAAGTTCTCCCTGTGTCTGCAAGTTCTCCCTGTGTCTGCGTGGGTTTCCTCCGGGTGCTTCGGTTTCCTCCCACATGCCAAAGACTTGCAGGTTGATAGGTAAATTGGCCATTAGCAATTGCCCCTAGTATAGGTAGGTGGTAGGGAAAATATAGGGACAGGTGGGGATGTGGTAGGAATATGGAATTAGTGTAGGATTAGTGTGGATGGGTGGTTGATGGTCGGCACAGACTTGGTGGGCCGAGGGGCCTGTTTCGGTGCTGTATCTCTAAATTAAACTATCACAATCCCCCCTCCCTGATCACGACACCTACATCGTCCCTCTCCATAGTGAGCAAAGATGAAAAGTAATCATTCAAAACCTCACCTATGTCCTCCGGCTCCACATACAGATTGCCTCTTTGATCCCTAATGGGCTCCACTCTTTCCCTGGTTATCCTCTTTCCCTTAATATACTTATAAAACACCTTGGGATTTTCCTTTATCTTGTCTGCCAGTGTTTTTTCATGCCCCCTCTTTGCTCTCCTAATTACTTTTTTTAAAGTACCCCTCCCTACACTTTCTAAACTCCTCTAGGGCCTCCACTGTTTTCAGCACTCTGAAGCCGCTGTAAGCCTCCTTTTTTTTCCCTTATCCAATCCTCTACATCCCTTAACATCCAGAGTTCATTGGACTTGTTGGTCCTACTCTTCACCTTTACGGGAATATGTTGGACCTGAACCCTCATATTTCCTTACTGAATGACTCCCACTGGTCTGATGTAGACCTTCCTACACGAAGCTGCACCCAGCCCACTTTGACCAGATCCTGTTTTATCATATTGAAATCTGCCTTCCCCCCAATTCAGAACTTTTATTTCCGGTGCCTCCTTGTCCTTTTCCATAACTACCTTAAATCTTACAGAGTTATGGTCACTATCCCCAAAATGCTCCCCCACTGCCACTTCTACCACTTGTCCAGCTTCATTCCCTAGGATAAGTCCAATACCACTCATCCTCTTGTAGGACTCTACGTGCTGGCTCAAAAAGCTCTCCTGAATGCACTTCAAGAATTCTGCCCCCTTTAAGCCTTTTGCACAAATCCCCTCTAATATAGGGGAAATTGAAATTATTAATAATATTACCCTATTATTTTTGCACCTCTGAGATTTGCCTACATATCTGCTGCTCTATCTCTCCCTGACTATTTGGAGGCCCGTAGTATGCGCCCAGCCAAGTGATAGCCCCCTTTTTGTTTTTAAGTTCTACCCATATGGCCTCATTAGAGGAACCTTCTAAGATATCATCCCTCCTTACTGCAGTAATTGACTCCTTAATCAACAATGTAATTCCTCTTTTACCCCCTCCCCTATCATGTCTGAAGATTCTATACCCTGGGATATTGAGCTGCCAGTCCTGCCCTTCCCTCAACCATGTCTCTGTGATAGCAATAATATCATATTCCCATGTTAATCAACACCCCCAATTCATCTGCCTTACTAGTAAGACTCCTTGCATTAAAATAGATACAATCCAGCCTTGCATTATTTGCTTGAGCCTTAACAGGTTACATTCACTCTGCCCTCCAGACTCACTTAGCTTCTCTTCTATATTTGACTGTACCTCACCCTCTACTGTGCTTCCACTCTGTATCCCATCCCCCTGCCAAATTAGTTTAACCCTCCCCCAACAGCACTAGCAAACCTCCCAGCAAGGATGTTTGTCCCATTCCGGTTCAGGTACAACCCGTCCAACTTGTGCAGATCCCACCTACGCCAGAAACAGGCCCAGTGATCCAGGAAACTAAAGCCCTCCCTCCTGCACCATCTCTTCAGCTATGCATTCATCAGCTCTAACCTCCTATTCCTATACTCACTAGTCCGTGGCACCAGGAGAAACCCAGGAGATTACAACCTTTGAGGTCCTACTAATGTGTTACCTAGCTCCCCAAATTCTTTTTGCAGGACCTCATCCCTCTTTCTACCTATGTCATTGGTACCAACGTGGGCCACGAACTCCGGCTGTGCATCCTCACCCTCCAGAATACTCTGTAACCGCTTGGTGATATCCATGACCCTTGCACCAGGGAGGCAACATACCATCCTGGAATCACGTCTGCGACCACAGAAACGCCTATTTGTTCCACAAACCATAGAATCCCCTAACACTATTGCCCTCTTGTCCCTTTTTCACCATCCCAGCACAGCTGAGTCACCCATGATGTTCCGGTTATGGCTCTCTGTGCATTCTCCAGAGGAACCCTCTTTCCCATCGATACTCAGAACTGAATACCGTTAGAAAGTGGGATGTCCTCTGGGAACTCCTGCACTACCTGCCCGGACTATTTTGTCCGTCCGGCAGCCACCCAGTCCCCCCACCCGACTGTGCTCGCCTAGGCACCGGCTTGACTACCTCCTGCAACGTGCCATCCACGTAGTCCTCCACCTCGTGGATGCGAGACAGTGACTCCAGCCGCCGCTCGAGCTCCAAAACCCGCGCTCAGGCTTCTGCAACTGGATACACTTTCTGCAGACATGCTCACCAAGGTCACATGGCACATCCACAACTTCCAACATTGCACAGGAGGCACTTTCCGCTTGGCCAAGCTGCCCTGCCATTACTTAACTTTACAATGAGAACTTGCTAGTGTAATAACTTACCAGCTATTTACAATTAGCTTTTATCCCCTGTATCTTTGAGGCCAAGAAAGAAAGAGACCAAAGAGCACCTTCCACTGCCCCCAGCCAACGAAAATACCCACACTCAACTTACAGCCTCACTCTGTGCAAACAGCACTAGTACAGCTAGTAATTACTGATAATTTACCAGTAGCTATCCTAGAGCTTTAATTTAAAAATAACTTTTTTTTACTCCAATCCAGCTCAGCTATCCCCAGGCAATTAACAGTTGCTGCCCATCGACCAATCAGCGCACAGAATTTCAGTGATGTCACTATTAATTTTTTCCCCACCTAATCCAAACAGAGCACGCACAGAAACAGAGCCTGCCGCTGCCCCGGATGTCAGGTAGGTGAAGGGCCTCGAGCCCTGCTCTTTCTTTTATAGCTCTTCAGCACTGTTCCTTCCGTGTCCGCCTCTGCGGATTAAGGAAGGAATACTGACTGAGAAAAGTCCCTACTCTTTTTTAAATATTACCACATAGGATCTTTAATGTCCACCAGAACAGCCAGGTGGTTGTTTTTATTTAACATCTCATCTGAAACACAATGCTACACCCTCAGCACTGCACTGGATTGCCAATCACGTGTTCAAATCCTAAAGTGGGACATGAACCTTCAACTTTCATGTCTCAAGAAGCAAGAGCGCTACCAAATGAGTCAAGCCGACAAACAAAAAATCCTAGTTTATTCCAGGAAAAAAAGTGCAGTGCACCTAACTCTCAACATTCTGCAAAATCCCCAAAACCATGTTTTACCCTCAAAAAACACTTTTCCAGCACTGTGCAGCAGAGGCCTACTACCCGACCCGAACCTAACAGGACCCGACAATGTGTCGGGTTCGGGTCCGGTCGGGCCCATCTTCAGGCTCCGGCTTTCAGGCTCAGGGCAGAGTCCAAGTCAAGCCGGGTCGGGTCCAGCTGGACACACAGGGTCAGTGCTGTGCCGGTAAGTATTAAAAATAAAATACTTACCTGAGCTGAGAGTCCAGGATGAAACTGAGTCTGCGCAGTGAGAGAGTGACGTCACCATGACGTCATCACGCATGCGCGGCAGCTTCATGGAGGTTCCGAGTCGGAAGGTAAGTAAAGGGATGGCCGGGTCGGGCTTGGGGCAAAAGCAGAGGGACTCGGGCCGGGTCAGGCTCGTTTTCCCGACCTAAAAGTAGGCCTCTACTGTGTGGCACCGTACACTTGAACCCTAATGCTCTGCCTAGTCCCATGTCAGTGGTCAGCACTCACACCTCTGTTCAAATTGCAGGCTATTTTATTCATCAAATTTACAGAAGTACATTACATAACATGCAATACAGTTCAATTTCTTTCAATGCAGTATGTGGCACTCTGAAGTGACTCACTATCCTTACAACTACAGGTTATATTTACAATATACATGTCTCCACTTTAAAGACGTCTGCAAACGCGACATGAAGTCCTGACATTGATCACAAGTCATGGGAGTCAGTTGCCAGCGTTCGCCAGAGCTGGTGGACAGCCATAAAGGCGGGGCTAAAGTGTGGCGAGTCGAAGAGACTTAGCAGTTAGCAGGAAAAAAGACAGAGGCGCAAGGGGAGAGCCAACTGTGTAACAGCCCCGACAAACAAATTTTTCTGCAGCACCTGTGGAAGAGCCTGTCACTCTAGAATTGGCCTTTATAGCCACTCCAGGCGCTGCTCCACACACCACTGACCACCTCCAGGCGCTTACCCATTGTCTCTCGAGATAAGAAGGCCAAAGAAGATGATACATTTCATGTCAAACATTCTCTGGTGCATACAGCCAGAGGGGTTTTACATGGGTTCCATCTCCTCTGTGTACTTTGGCTGGAGGACCTTAGACTGTGGTCTTTCCCCATTGAGCCTTTGCACCAGTTGCCCAAACTTTAGTGCATCCCTGCTCCTCCGTGAAGGCCAGCAAGTTTCAGGTAGACCAAAGAGCATCTTTCACCAAGGTCCTCCAGCAGCAGATGTTTATCTCTGTGTGCATCCCTGGGAACGGCCGTAGAGCACAGAGTCCTGCATTACAAAGCTGCTTGGGGTGAACCTGGATAAAAACCACCATCTCTTTCTAGATCTTCTGTGAAAAGGCATATTCCAGAAGGAGGTGGGAAATGCTCTCTTCCCCACCGCAGCCACCTCGAGCGCACGGTGGTTCTGAGACTACGGATGTGCATGAAGGATCTGACAGGGAAGGCCCTTCTCACCATCAGCCAAGCTATGCCTTGGTTGTGGGCTCAGGTTTCACTCCAAGAACTTGAGCACAAAATTTAGGCTGAGCAAGTGCTGCACTGTTGTAGGTTCTGCCTTTCAGATGAGGCATTAAACCGAGGCCTAACTGCCCTCTCAGGTGGATGTAAAAGATCCCATGACACTATCTCGAAGAACAGCAGGGTGTCCTGATAAATATTTCTCAGTCAACCAACATTAAAAACCCAGATGATCTGGTCATCCTCATATTGCTGTTTGTGGGACCTTGTGTTTCCTACATTACAAAAGTAACATTACTTCAAAAGTAATTCATTGGCTGTAAAGCGCTTTGAGATGTCCTGTGGTTGTGAAAGGTACTATGTAAATGCAACACTTTATTTTTAAATCAAGTTGTTAAAAACATTAACAGGAATCCAAACTTGCAGAATTTGCTTTGTTATAAACAAGACAGACCAGAATAGGCATTATGAAACTTCAGACACAAATGAACACTTTATGGAGGAAATCATGGAGGACTTGATTTTATCTAACCCCGAGTCAACTTAAATGGCAGGCACACTAACAAAGGAAACTTGCATTGTTTTTCACAAAACGGTTGCAGGACAAGATGAAGTGGTGCCTCAGTCAAACAGCTGGCAGGAAGTTCAAATACACTTGGAATTGGTCTGCACTTTTCTTTGTAACTGAGCCAAAAATAAAAACAGTTCACAGAAACATGCAAAACTAAACATGATGACATGGCTGCTTTGAGAGATTTGGCAAAAAGCACTGCGTGAGCCTTTGATATCTTGGAGACATATCAACATGTGGCAAAAAAAAGCTTTTTTTTTCTTGGGGGGGGTGGGGGTGGTTTAAAGAGAAACAAAAGGCGTCATTAATGTTACCAAGGAATCACAATTATTCATAGATTGTTCTTACAAAGTTCATAACAGGCTGAATAGAAAAATCATATTATATCTGCACAGACAGCAAGAGCATGAGAACACCACCACCTCCAAGTTCTCCTCCAAGCAACACACCATCCTGACTTGGAACTATATTGCCGTTCCTTCACTGTCACAGGGTCAAAATCCTGGAACTCCCTTGTTAACTGCACTGTTGGTGTACCTACACCCAAAGGACTGCAGCAGTTCAAGAAGGCAGCACACTACCACCTTCTCAAGGGCAATTAGGGATGGGCAATGAATGTTGGCCTAACCAGCAACACCCACATCCTACGAACGAATATAAAAAAAAATGCCTAAGGGCCCAAACAGGTGGAAGGCACCCTACCTTCACACCATCATACCAATGGAAGGGGAAGCGATGGAAATAGCCAAAATCGCAGATCACAAGGAAGTTGGCCATGACGAAATGGGTACTCCGTGGAGACAGTGATTACAGAGAGTAACATTAAGGGGGTGCAGTGCACTCCACCCCATCCAACAGCATGTTAAACACGGAGTTTCATTAAAAAACATCAGCACTGCAGAGGCTTCTTCTCTCCAAGGCAAGCTCTAATGATTTCTTCTTGTGTCTCCCACAAGTGCAGACGTCCACCCAGGAATCCGTTTCCCTCGCCATCACCAGGCCAAGATGACCAGCAAAGCTCCAAAGAAACACCACCATACCTTACAAGTGCACCCACGCAGATACACGTACCTCGGTGGCTCCTCATGCACGTTTAGATAGTGTGGCACTGGGTGAGGAACATGGCACTAGTGTGCAGGAGGAAGGCCAGAGGCACATACAGCTGTGGGCAGTTTTCTCCAAGGAGGGAGGACAGACAAAGCCCTGCTCAGCTGGACACAGATGCAGGGCCTCAGGAGTTACTGGATAGGAGGCTCTACCTAGACCAGAAACAGCAGTAGATGTACTCCCACAAGTCAGAGTTCCTGAGGCAGTGCAGGATCATGGACAGACAATGGAGGAGACCATCCAGTTCATGCGTGCCACCATATGAACATACAAACTAGGAGCAGAAGGCCACTCAGCCCTTCGAGCCTGCTCTGCCATTCAATAAGTTCATAGCCGAACTGATTACTCCACATTTCCACCTACCCCCCAATAACCTTCCACCCCCTTGCTTATCAAGAATCTATCTACTTCTGCCTTAAAATATTTAAAGACTCTGCTTCCACTGCCTTTTGAGGAAGAGAATTCCAACGACCCACGACCCTCAGAGAAAAAAATTTATCCTCAATCTCGATCTCAAATGGGCGACCCCTTATTTTTAAACAGTGACCCCTAGTTTGAGATTCTCCCACAAGGGGAAACATCCTTTCAACATCCACCCTGTCAAGGTCCCTCAGAATCTTATGTGTTTCAATCAAGTCACCTCTTACTCTTCTAAATTCCAGCGGATACAAGCCTAGCCTGTCCAATCTTTCCTCGTAAGACAGCCCCCCCATTCCAGGCATTAGTCCAGTAAACCTTTTCTGTACTGCCTCCAATGCATTTATATCCTTCCTTAAATAAGGAGACCAGTACTGTACACAGCACTAGGACACCCAGATCCCTCTGCAACTCTGGGCTCTGCAATCTCTCACCATTTAGATAATATGCTTCTTTTTTATTCTTCCTGTCAAAGTGGACAATTTCACACTTTCCCACATTATACTTCATTTGCCAGGTCTTTGCCCACTCACTTAACCTATCTGTATTCCTTTGTAACCCCCTTATGTCATCTTCACAACTTGCTTTCCTACCTATCTTTGTGTCATCAGCAAATTTAGCAACCGTACCGTCGGTCCCTTCATCTAAGTCATTTATGTAAACCGTAAAAGGTTGAGGCCCCAGCATGGATCCCTGTGGCACATCACTCGTTATATCTTGCCAACCAGAAAATGACCCATTTATACCTACTCTCTGTTTCCTGTTAGCTAGCCAATCTTCTATCCATGCCAATATATGTTACCCACTACACCATGAGCTTTTATTTTCTGCAATAACCTTTGATGTGGCACCTTATCAAATGCCTTCTGGAAATCTAAGTGCAATACATTCACCGGTTCCCCTTTATGCACAGCACATGTAACTCCCTCAAAGAACTCCAATAAATTGGTTAAACATGATTTCAGTTTAACAAAGCCATGTTGACTCTACCTGATTACCTACAATTTTTCCAAATGCACTGCTATAACGTCTTTAATAATAGCTTCTAACATTTCCCTAAGACATATGTTATGCTAACTGGCCTGTAGTTTCCTGCTTTCTGTCTCCCTCGCTTTGTGAATAAAGGAGGTACAGTCGCTATTTTCCAATCTAACGGAACCTTCCCCGAATCTAGGGAATCTTGGAAAATTAAAACTAAGGCAACAACTATCTCACTAGCCACTTCTTTTAACACCCTAGGATGAAGTCCATCAGGACCCAGGGACATGTCAGCCTGCAGCTCCAACAATTTGTTCAGTACCACTTCCCTGGTGATTGTAATTTTTTTTGAGTTTCTCCCTCCCTTCCATTTCCTAAATTGCAGCTAATACTGGGATATTACTTGTATCCTCAACAGTGAAGACCAATGCAAAATACCTGTTCAATTCATCTGCCATCTCCTTATTATCCATTATTAATTCCCCAGACTCACTTTCTATAGGACCAACACTCACTTTGTTAACTCTTTTCTTAATATCTATAGAATATCTATCTGTCTATATATTTCTAGCTAGCCTTCTCTCGTACTCTAATTTTACCTTCCTCATCAATCTTTTAGTCTTTCTTTGGTGTTTTTTATATTCTGTCCAATCTTTTGACCTGCCTCCCATCTTTATGCAATTATAGTCTTTTTCTTTAAGTTTGATACTATCTTTAACTGTTTTAGTTAACCTTGGATGGCGGGTCCCACCCTTGGAATTTTCTTTCTCGTTAAAATGTATTTATTCTGTGTATTCTGAGATATCCCCTTAAATGTCTGCCACTGCATCTCTATTAACCTATCCCTTAACCTGATTTGCCAGTTCACTTTAGCTAGCTCAGCTTTCATGCCCTCATAATTGTCCTTATTTAAGTGTAAAATACTAGTCTTGGACCTAATCTTCTCTCCCTCAATGTAAAATTCAATCATATTATGTTCACTGCTACCATGGCTCAGGGCTTTGAGGGTATGAGCTCCTCCATGGAAGGAGTGGTCAACCTCACGGACAGACATATGTGGCAACACTTGGAAACATGCAGGAACTGAACACTGACCTACACAGAATGCATGCCACACTATGTAACCTTGATCAGTCAATGACGCTGGTGGTAGAGATGGTTGGAGGGGAATGCCAGTTGCACCCCAATTGGTGCTCCCCTCCAGCCATCTGGAGCGCCAGCCCAGGGCTAACGAGGTCACTGAGGAGGATGAGGGTGCCACCCCTCACTGACAGCTTCATCATCTTCAGCCTCCTTGGCTCCTCTGACAGAGGGAGCCTCTGTGCAGCAGGGGCAAAGTGACAAAGGCTGCCCCTGCAATGATGCAGGTGCAACAGCCTCTGGAGTTGCTCCCACAGGCACCTCCAAGACAAGGACAACCGCCACATGCATCACAGTCACAAGCCGAGACAAGTGAGTAGGCTGCCACCTCCGAGGCCACAAGAGGAGCACTGGGCAGAAGTGGCCAAGCACAGAGGCCACCGCATCGTGCTGCACTGAGTGGGTCACTGGGATGTCTTCTTGAGGTAACTATGCACTGTTTTCCTTTCCAAGCACAATGTAAATAACTTGAAGCCACACGTGAGACACAGGCACCTCAGAGAGCGTTCCATACCATGCCATTTATCCTGGGTCAGAGGGGCTCATTGAAACATTCCTGAAGCAGATGATCCCCAACATTCAGATGAGAACTTTGAGCCCCGCGCTGCTCCCGGCCACCTCCCCGTGCAGCTGGAACACCATGGTGTTCTGTATCCTCCCCTCCGATGAGCTGTCGCCTTCTATGGCCTCAATATCCTCAAGGTCCGCACCGCTCTGGACAGCCACGTTATGGAGCATGACACAGACCACCACAATGAGCAAGAGACTTACATGAGTGTGTTGCAGTCCAGGCACCAAAAACTGCATTTTCAGAAGCCCAATGGCCTGCTCAATGGTGGTCCTAGTAAGCAATAGCTTTGGTTATAGCGCCTCTGTGCCTCTGTCTGGGGCTGTCGAAGAGGGGTGAATAGCCATCTCTTCAAGAAATATCTTTGTCCTCTAGAGTCCATCCATGCACTTTGGGGGCTGGAATGGAGTGAAGAGCTGCAGTAGCCTGAACTGGCGGAGAATGAAGAAATCATGGCAGCTGGCAGGAAAGTGAGTGCACATATGGAGGAAGCTCTTGTTGTGGGTGCAGACCAGCAGAACATTGAGGGAGTGGAAGTCCTTCATGTTGACGAATCTCACAAGACAGTCACTGGGGGCCTTGATGGCCACATAGGTGCAACGATTCCCTGCACCTGGGGAATTCAGCAATGGTGGTGAAACCCACTACCCTATGTGCTGCAATACGTCATCTGTTGTGAAACAAATGTACTGTCAGCTCCAACAAATAGGACATCAGTAGCCTGCAAGATGAAATGGTGTGCTGCCATTTGCAAGATGCACCAAGGTCCATAGCTGATCCTTGGATGGAGCCGGAAGCAAATATTTTCAAGGCCACAGTGACTTTGACGCCTACCCGCAGGGCAAGGCGACCAGTGCTGCAATGTGTGAGGTCTTCGGCGACAAATGTGCCATGTATGTGAGCATCTGCCTGGAGAGTCGCAGTTTCCTGTAGCACTGGTTCTCAGTCATCTCTAGGTAGCTCCATCTTCGCCAGTCAATCCTATGTTGAGGGTATGGCCTCCGCATCCTTCCTGCCTCTTGTTCCTCTCCTCTGCCTGCCTGATGCATGGGGCTCTGCCCTTCCTGCAGACAGTGTTGCTCCTCATCACCACTGGGCCCAAAATCTGAGAGCTGTGCCACCATTCCCAGTTGCTGTATGTGCTTGTGCTCAGGTGGCTCCCAAATTGTCCTTGGCCCCGGTCTTTTGGCCTACGATGTCAGGAGGGTGATGACCCCCTGCATGCACGAGCACTTACTGCCCACTCTCCCCCCGCCAACTGCGATGCACCAATGGCACCTGTTTCCCAATGGCCGAGTCTCCTTCTGCGCCATTCATGTTTATATGAGGTCCTGCTAATTCCCTGGGGAACCATGACTGGCTCCCCACTGTGTACCCACCTCCCTTTACCTGGTCCGCCCCAAACAGCTCGTGCAGCCCCTGCACCCCCGCAGAAAGGACAAGAACCCCCATTAATGAGCTTTGAATGAAATCTTTAACCACCTTAATTGGCCTTAATCAGTGATTGGGTGAGATTGTGGGGCCACCCATTCCCCACCCTGGTGAACATAGCTGGTGTCAGGAAACTGCCATGCTAGCTGGAGCCAGTATTTTGGATCCCTGCTCACCTCCATTCCTGCCTCCAGCCGAACCTGAAAATCCAGACCCAGGACTCCCAGTGTAGCGGGTGGGGGGAAAAGGAACAGGTCTGATTATATTGGGGTGAGGAGTTTAAGGTCTGGCAGCACTTATTTGCCAGTTTCTAAGACATCTCTTAGCAATGGATTAGGATATTTCTATTTTTGCCTTGATTATGCTTCTGTGAAGCACCAGGGGATTTATTCTATACTAAAGCAGCTATATAAATGTTAGTTGCTGTTGTAATAGCAAGAGTTTTGCAAACCATTTCCTGCAAAATTGGTAAATACTATAGCCTCAAATACAGATTCAATGTCTCTGTTCCTTGGAAGTCTAAATATACATGCCTGTAATAATAAAATGTATCTTCCTTGGAAAGTGGATGGAAGGGGATGGGGCTGACTCTCAATGATGAGACTGCTAGAAATACAATTCAGAACCTATTTACCATAACTATAAATCAGAGCTTGCTTTGGATTATAAACTCAATCGCAAAATAGTTAGCACCTGGGGATGTTTATCTATGTTAATGCTGTATTAATGCAAGTTATTGTTCCAGTTCACAATGTTAACAGGTTTTCATACCAAAAAGAAATGATTATCTTACACACCTGCCAGGATTTTCCACTCAACAGCAAATAACTAGCATTTTCCCACCCACTTCAGTTGTAGAATCATACGTACATAGCGGGGTTAAATTAACCCTCGAGAATGGATGTGTTTGGAACCATGAGAAGTTAAAATTTGAAAAATTTCAAAAGCCACCTACTTCTGGTTTCATCACAGATGGGTAACCAACTAACTCTCAGGAGGCTGGTCAGGTGGTAATATCTTTTAAGGAGGTTGCATGCCTCCTTTTTACATACTTTTTTTTTTACTTATAAAAGAAGGCACGAAGAGCTGGATCTGTAAGGTAAAGGTGCCTTTACAGAACTGCTTGCAAACAAGGAGCAGCAATAGTGTATCCTCCAGGCCCAACAAGCTCTTGATCCCCTTTCTACTCCCCCATCCCCCATGACTGCATGCCCACCTTCCCCCATTCCGCCCACCTTCCCCCATTCCATCCCCCCCGCCCCAACCAACTCTCCATTACTTGGTTGCAGCCTTGTGCAGTTAATTTCTGCAAGATGTTTGGGAAACCCACACTTCTGGGTGTCCCATTCAGAACTCCTCCCCCCCACCATAAATGTCGAGTTTTGTTTTCTACATTACAACAGTGAATATACTTCAAAAGTACTTCATTGGCTGCAAAGTGCTTTGGGTCTCCTGAGGTGGTGACAGGTTGTGATATAAATGCAAGTCATTTTTCAAGTTATAAACAGAAACAGTCTCTGAGCTTGGCAATGATTTGATAACTTTTAAGAGATTTGTAGAAAACCTGTCCAAATTTATTGTTCCATTTATATTCAAATCATTTTCAAAACCACAAACTGAAAAACTGTTATACACAGACACAAGTGACTATTGCAGAGTAAAGATAATAGAATGTTTGGGTAACAAAATAAATAGATAAACATTGCCATAGATAGGTAGTCAGTATAATGATGTTTGACATAGCTTTCTGTCTATTTTTCCCCTTTTTCTCTCTGTCATGCATAACTGAAAGTTTTGAAATCTCTCATTGTTGTTTGTTAGAGTTGGTGAAAAGCTGTTTGAGGTTGAGGAGAAACAATTTTCTGGCTGGGCTAAGCAAATACTATTGAATCAGCCTGGCAAATGCAGCGCACTGCAAGTGTTCAGTCTGTAGGGTATACAAACAGCCAACTGTCAGACCTCTGCGCAGAAGAAAAAAAATCCAAATCCCATCCCAGCCTTCCTTTTTTAATTAGACTGCCTGTAAAATATTATACTATTTTGTTTTATGTTCCTTGATAATTTAATTTCATAGTTCCTCTTTGCCTTCCTAATTGTTTTTTTGACTTCTCTCCTAATCGATTCGTATTCTCTCTTTTCATGCAGTCCTCTGCTATCTATGTATTTAATGTATGCACCTTTCCTCACCCTCAATTGTTCCCTTATGTCTTTATTCATCCATGGAGTCTCACTAGTGTTTAATTTGTTTCCTTTTAGTGGAATATATTTTTCCTGCATTCTGTTGAACACCGTTTTAAATGTTTTCCATTGTTGTTGCCCATTTTATTTTCCCAAGTTCTATTCCAAGTCCTCAAAATCAGTTTTTCTCCAATGTATTAACTTGGTTTTCAACATATTTATGTACTTCTCTATTATCATCTTAAATCATATTACATTATGGTCAATATTGCCTAGATGTTCCCCTGCTTTTACTCCTCTAATCTGCTCTGTTTCATTCTCCATTACTAGATCCTACAGTGAATTTTCCCTTGTTGGACTTTTTACATATTGGGTTGAAAGGAGTCATGTACACATCGTAGGAACTCCATTCCCTATCCCCTTTACTTACCTCTTCTGTCCAGTTAATATTGGGGTAGTTGAAATACCCCATGATGATTATTCTATGTTTTTTACTCAATTCTCTAATTTGTCTGCTACTTTCTCCCTCCACCTCCCTTCCACTATTAGATGATCTGTAGACTACACCTATTAGTGCGATTGATCCTTTATTATCTTTTACCTCTATCCATATGGGTTCTATTTTTGTCTTTCTAATAGCTGTGTCCCTTTTTTCTACTGCTATTGTTATCCCTAATAAGTGCAACTACTCCATCTCCCCATTTCCCCCCTCTATCTTTTGTAAATATGTTATACCCTCTTTCTTTTGGGCCTCCTTATCTCGAGAGACAATGGATACCCTACAATGTCTAATTCCCAGTTCTGACTTTTTTTTTGTAGCCATGTCTCAGTAATCCTTTCTATGTCTGCTTCCTCTCAACGCAGGATTGCCTCCAGCTCCCCTGTTTTATTACACAGTGTGCATTGCTCTACGGACATTTTAACTAATTTTCAATAGGATTTCCTCTCATTTTATCTTTACCATCTTTTTAGACCCCTGTTCGATACTTCTATTTATTCCTTTGCTACCAATGTCCTCCCTTACTTTATTCTTTCCTATGTTCTCCTTCCCTGTTTTGTTTATATTTAGGCTGCTTAGATTTCTTGTAGATCCCTCCCCCCATCTTACTAATTCAAAGCCTTTGGCACAGTAGCAAAATCCAAGTTGCTTCGAGCACCAGTTTTGTGCCATTGGGTTTTCATTTTGAGGGATAGTTTCCAAATTTGATGTCACGGTCCAGCTGGTGGAGGAGGAGGCCAAGTCATTAAATATATTCAAGAAGGAGATAGATATATTTCTTAATGCCAAAGGGATCAAGGGATATGGGGAGTAAGCGGGAACAGGGTACTGAATTAGATGATCAGCCATGATCTTTTTTGAATGGCGGAGCAGGCCCAAAAGGCCGAATGGCCTACTCCTGCTCCTATTATCTATGTTTCTAGTTCAAACAGGCGAAGATCAATAATGAGATAAAAGGTATTCTCACACACACACACACATAGGAAAGAAGTTTATTGGTAAGTTTCTTCATATTATCTTGAAATGTCATTGAGAGAAATTGTCATTAATTCACTTCCCTGTTAAAAAACATTTGTATATGAGCAAAAATACAATTACTAAATTTGAACTGTAATCATAGAAGACTTGCATTTCCAGAGCCCCTTTCATGACCATAGGACATCCCAAAGCACTTTACAGCTAATGAAGTACTTTTGAAGTAGAAAACTCAGCAGCCAATTTGCATACAGCAGGCTACCACAAACAGCAATGTGATAAAGAACCAGATAGTCTGTTTTTTAGTGATGTTGGTTAAGGAATAAATATTGGCCAGGACACCCGGTCAAGCTCCCCACTGCTCGTCTTTGAAATAGTGCCATGGGATCTTTTACATCCACCTAAGAGAGCAGACAGGGCCTCAGTTTAACATCTCATCCCAAAAATGGATATTAAATTTGCTTATCAGCCAATCAAGGAATCTAAGTAGAGGTAGAACGCGGCACAAAAATTTGCCAAATGCAGGGACAATGCCAGAACGTAATTGACAGAGAGTGCATGCCGAACTCAAGAGATAGAAGCGTGTGCGTATTTGGGATGTGACGAGTGGAGTGCCACTGGGGCCTCAACTATTTACAATCTACATCAATGACTTGAATGAAGGGACTGAATGTTTGGTAGTTAAATTTGCAGATGAAATAAAAGATATGTAGGAGGCAAGTTTCAAGAGGACACAGTCTACAAAGGGATATACATAAGCTAAGTGAGTGGGCAAAAATTTGGCAGATGGAGTATAATGTGGGAAAATGTGAACTTGTCCACTTTGGCAGGAAGAATAGAAAAGCAGATTATTTAAATGGAGAGAGACTGCAGAACTCTACAGTACAGAGGGATCTGGATGTCCTGGTAAAGTTAGTATGCAGGCACAGCATGATTAGGAAGGCAAATAGAATGTTGTTGTTTATTGCAAGGGGAATAGAATATAAAAGTAGAGAATGAGAACAGAAAGTGCCAGGAATACTCAGCAGGTCTGGCAGCTTCTATGGAGAGAGAAACAGAGTTAACGTTTTCAGGTCTGCGACCCTTCATCAGAACTGGCAAAAGTCAGAAATGTAACAGTCTTTAAGCAAGTGAAAGGGGAAGGGGTGAAGTAGAACAAGGAAGGACTGTGATAGGATGGGGGTGGGGGTGGGAAAGAGGTTAAATAACAGATGTGATGGAACAGAATGCAAATGGAGTGCTAAATAGTTGTAGCAAAAGACAAAGCAAGAGTTCAGAGAGTGCTAATGACAGAATAATGAACAGGTCTGTATAAAAGCAAAAACATGAAAAATAAGTTGAAGACTAACATATGATTTTTAAAAAATGTAAAATGAATATATATTATAAAAAAAAATAATGGGGCTCATGGTCTAATATTATTGAACACAATACTGAGCCTAGAAGGTTGCAGTGCCGAATCAGAAATGAGGTGCTGTTCCTCGAGCTTGCGTTGATGTTCACTGGAACTCTGCAGCAGCCTGCTCTCCCTCCCCTCTCCCTCCCCATAGCAACACTATCCACCTTGCTTTAATTACACTGTTCATGGCAAGAATATGTCACATGAAGGATGTAAGGGTGCAGAGGAGATTTACCAGAATGGATCTAGGGATGGGGGATTTTAGTTACAAGATTAGGTTGGAAAAACTAGGGTTGTTCTCCTTAGAGAAAAGGAGATTGAGGGAGATTTGATAGAGGTGTACAAGGTGACAGGTTTAGATAAATTGAGGTTAAGAAAGCAGAGATAGAAATGAAAGTTCTTTCTATCTACATTATCCACACACACTAAAAAGTACAGGAATATATCCTTTTCCACTCCGGTCAAAGAAAATGACATTGGAATGAGCAGAAATGACAACTAAATATTAAAACACTGATGAGCATTATATATCAAAACATATTGTAAAATATCTTATTTGAAATATATCCAAGCTCCAATTTTCTAGATATATTTCTTTATATTTCCCCAACCACCCTAATTTTGTTTGAAATAGGAACAGAAAATACATTCAGCAGGTCAAGCAGCATCTATGGAGAGAGAGAGAAAGGCACAGTTAATGTTTCACATCGATGACCACTGTTCTGATGAATGATCATGAATACAAAATATACCTTCGTTTTTCAACAGATTCTGTCTGACCTAATACATACATACAAACATACAAATTAGGAGCAGAAGTCGGCCATTCGCTCCTCAAGCCTGCTCCGCCATTCAATAAGATCATGGCTGATCGGTTTGGGTTTCGAATTCCACACTCCCATCTACCCCTGATAGGCAAGGGAATCAAAGGCTAACAAGAATCTATCTACCTCCGCCTTAAAAATATTCAATGACCCCGCCTCCACTACCTTCTGAGACAGAGTTCCAAAGTTGCACAACCCTGAGAAAAAATTTCTCATCTCTGTCCTAAAAGGGCCCCCTAATTTTAAAACAGTGCCCCCAGGTTCTGGACTCACCCACAAGAGGAAACATCCTTTCCACATCCATTTTGTCAAGACCATTCAGGATCAAGTCTCCCCTCACACTTCTAAACTCCATTGAAAACAAGCCCAGGCTATCCAACCTTTCCTCATAAGACAACCCGCTCATTCCAGGTATCAATCCACCAGTTACATCCTTAAATTAAATTTACCTACTGAGTGTTTCCAGCATGTTCTGACTTTATTCGTTATTTCATCTATCACTTCTTGACAAAATGCGTTTGCTTCTTAAACTCTGTTAATCAGTTGGTTTTCTATTTACCAAATAACCAGAGCGCGGCATGTTGACATGCAAATGTTCTTCTCGAGCAGGCACTGAGAGGAGGATCCAGCCAACTAATGGCAATGCTGAACCATGAATGAAAGTATTAGATCATGATGTCTAAACTACAAGAAGTTCATTTCGTAAATGTATTGTATTGCATCTATTTGCATAGAATTTAAAATACATCCAGAATCCCATTTTGCAACTGCAAAACTCACTGTCTGCGGCTGGTCTATCCAGTTGACTTCAAACCCATCAAACGCGTGGCTCTTGATGTTCTTACTTAACTCCTTGCTCACCATCGGCTCCACTTGCCGGAGAAAGCGGGCCAGACGCGGGGAATCTACCGACGACTCCGTGATGCCATCGATGGCCGGCTGCTCTCGGCACTCGAGCGGCTCTGTCTGCGTACTGATCTTCGCGCTGCGTCCTATCTGCACTGAGGCTTCGGCGCGTCGAACCTCCACCGTTTGACAAACTGCGTCACACAGCTCGGGAGCTTTCCTCCAACGCGACTCTACCGAAACAGCCTCCTGCACCTCGTCGGTGAACATGGCCCGTTCGGTTATAAAAACCGAACCCCACTCAAAGCTAACCTTAGTTTACTTTTCTTTTTAAAAATGATAGGTTCACAATTGAAAACTCATCCGCCTCCTACCCACGATAAAACAAAAAAATCCTGTCTCTCCCTCACACACACAGCATGAGCGAATATTCGACGCGACCCAATCAGGACGCCCTGTCGCCATGACGACCCGGTCCAATTGGTGCCTCGCTCCCCCTGACGTCACCGTCACCCTCGCGCCGGTGCGGCCGCCGCCAAGAGCGGCCAATGGAAGGCGACGCTGGGGGGTATGTGAGGCGCCGTGCGCATGCGTGCGGGCCTGCGAGCGCGCGTGCGTGCTGGAGCGGCTGAGCTCGAGCGTTTTTTTTTTCACTGTGGTAGAGGCGCGAGACCTACTGAGCCATCGAGGGGAAAGAGAGGGAGTGAGAGAGATCGGGAAAAAAAGAGGAAGATTCATAAAAGAAAGCGCGAATCAGGGCTTTTCATCTTTTTTCCTCCTTTTTTATTTCCCCCTTTTTTCCTTCTTCCAAGATGTCGGTCCCAGCGACAAAGATGAGTAAAAAAGAGGTGAACTCGAACCATGATGGAGCAGACGAGACCTCAGGTAATTGTTGTGCAACGATTTTTGTTGTTGTTGTGGTTAAATTATATGTATTCATACGTGAAGTGTGAGTGGAGGCTTGTATAGTTGTGAAGGCCCCTATGTGTGTGTCTCTATCTATATATATATATATATATATGTATGTTTGTGCGCGGAATGGCGGCCCCACGCTCCCCCTCTCGGTCAGGCTGGAGAGGAGCTGAAAGGCAGCGCGGGAGGGTAACTCATTCACTCCGGCGCCATGTTTATGAACCCACATAGAGAGAGTAGAAAAAAAAAACAGAATCTCTCCACCTCCCTCATTGTGTAAGGCGGCCGCCATGATACCAGGAAAGAGAAATGGAGCCGCCGCGGCCTGCTCGTCGGCCCGAGGTGAGATGCCCTATTTCTCCCCCCCCCCCCCCCCCCCCCCCAGCATCCCTTCCACGCTAAACCCAGAGCGGTCAAGGATAATGTGCAGGGAGGCAGGTCCCAACATGGGCTTCCCGCTAATAGCAACAACACTTGGGGCGGCTTGGAGGCAGCCGACTTGGAAAGAGAGGCCTAACCACGCGGCCTGGTGTTAAAGGGATTATAAGCGTCTCTTATTTTTCTGCTTGTGGAGGATAAGGCGATTTAAACCGCGAGCGCCCGGGAGTGTTAACCAAAACCTTTCCGCTACACATTTATGGAGACAACTTTTTTTTATTTAACTCCACCTTGTCTTATTTTGAGACTCTTTGACTAGATGTTTCCCTTTTGAGTCGATGTCTTCGAGACTTGCAAAAAAAAAGCAGCAGAGCAAAATTGCGAGGGAAAAGTCAAATGCATTTACAGAATTTAATTTCAGCATTTGATATGAAAGAGGGGAATTGAGTAAAAAAATGATTGTATTAACTAAAATTGTGAAAATGTTTTAAAATGAAGGTTGATATACAACCAGCCATCATCGCTGAATTTTGAAAAGTTTGATTTCGATGTAATTCAATTTATTTTGAAATGCCGATATTATAGCAGCGACTTCCTTTGGGGAGGAACCACGCGGCCCGTAATTGGGGTTCATTCAACACAAAGGGAAACGCCACTGAAACGTGGGTTACAGGCGGATTGTTGACGTCTCTTGGCTTAAATTCGCTATAAATGGAACGGGGGGGCTTTCGTACCATTCTGTATAAATCTGGCTGTATAAGAATGGCATATTTTCACGATTCTGGGCAATACGTGAGCAAAAGGAAATGAGCTGCTCTCGTTTTTTTTTCTGGAGTGTAGTTCAGTGACAGATTTCGCTACATCTACTTTTGCAGATGTAATTGTAAATTCTCCGTAAATACTCGGGAGTATTTATTTTGTTACTTGTACAAGGTTAACTTGGGGAATGTGACTAGCAGTCCCTCCAAGTTTACCCATTGCCTTTAAATATTTAATGTAGTGTTTCTTTCCAAGGGCATCAGGCCATAGGAAGTGATGCAAAATCAAGAGTTCGTGACTTTTTGTGTGCTTTTAACACCAGTTTAAGAAAATACGGGACATTGCCTTCAAGTGAGAGTTTGTGAACCCATATTTGATCTGCCTGTTTCGAGTGCATTTGGGTGAGGGAAAGTGTTTGGTTTGAAGACAGTATGTATGCTGATCGAATGCCTCCAATTTTGTGACTTTTTAACACTTTCTTTACAGAAAAAGAGCAACAGGAAGCCATTGAACACATTGATGAAGTACAGAATGAAATAGACAGGTAGCGTAAAGGAAGTGGTGTATGATTTTACATGTTTAACCCCTTGGCAGTTGATAGAACGTTTCAAGGGTAAAGTTCAAACTATCACATTTTTAAGCAAAATTCAGTGTAGCAATAATTTTGACTGGCATTAAGTGGAAGTGGTCCTTGGTTTGACAGTTTCCACTGCTTCACTTGTATTAATGAGCCCTATTATGATCTATAAAACTTGGTGGAATGTAAGTAAACTCACTCCTTTTTTAAAAAAATCTGAAATTAAAGGTAAATATTCAGATTGACAAGTAGTGATATTCTTAAAACAAAATTGAAAGAAACAATTTACGTTGGGGTGATTTTTTTCAAATGCTGTTCACGGATTAAGATAATTGCCTCTCCCGCTAGGTGAGAGTATACAGTGCCTGTTAATATTATCATGTGTTGTGTTTTCTCTTGGAGATCTCTAATTCTGACTAGATATATCTGCTAATGGCCAGCTACACCTATAGGTTCCCCATGAATAGATTTCAAAGTGTTATGTACACGTAGATCTTCATGTGCAGATTTCTTTCAATGTAAAAGATCTTTTGAAGTTTGCAGTTTTTTCCCAAAATTGAATGACAATTTGGTTGCTGCAGCAGTCACATCATGTAAAGAAAAGTAGCTTTGTGCTCTAAAGCAAGTTAGTTAATTTTGGTTGGTGGGTTCTGTTTAGTCGTTTCCAGAAGGTATTTCGTTTTTGGGATTGAAGAAAAGTTTTGGAGAAAGCCCAAATCATTTGAGTTTGCATGTTGATGTCCAAGAGCCAACATCATGCTGTCTTTTTCCACCTTGAAGGAATTGACTTGTGCTGAGATTCAGTTCCACAAGTGCCAGCAGTCGTGCATCAATACTGTCCTTGGCAACTGCCTGTCGTGGTCAGATTCCTCCTCCCTGTCTTAACCTAGGCATGCACTCACCAAAATATAGATGGTTATATAAAATCTCATGGTTTAACCCTTCGAGCCCTGGCAACATTCTACTGAAGCTGTGCTGCACTCCTACCACGGCCAATATATTTCTTCAACGGTACAGTGCCTAGAATTATACACAGTACTCCAGTCTAACCCATGCTTTGCATTGTTGTATATTATTCTAGCCCTCTAAATATAAAGGCTAATATTCCGTTAGTTTTTTTGATTTAGAACCTGCTTCTAAATGTTTCGCAAAGTATAGCTGGTTGAAGATTTGGAAGCAGCCAGATTTACTGCTGTTATTGAGCCACCCCTGAAATAAGAGTGTTGGATGTCCAGTGAAAAGTAGTTCAAGTTGGGATGCAGTTGTACTACAATTGAATAGCTGAATGGCATTGTTGTAACACATTTATGGTTTCGTGGGCAAGCAATTGTAAGGTGACCAGAAGGAAACTTATGAAGTAGTAAATGTCTTCTGTAGTGGCTTAATTGGAAGAAGGATAAAGTCACTGTGTACCCGTAATTCAGTGGATAAATGTACTGCCTAGTGGCTGGGTTGTTTTAAAACCTCTGTTTCAATTTTAAAGTACAACTGCCCTACCACTTCTGGTTTGCAGTGGTATTTTTTGGGGGGGGGGGCAATTTAGCTTCTGATGAATAAAACTCATCTCCTTTGTATTTCTCAGTTGGCTTCTGCTCTTTCTTCCCTGCCCCTGGCATGCAGAGATGCTGTTGTCCTGTTTGGTACATGTCAGTTTGGCAACTGAGCAAATTGGAGAATTAAACTTGTCTGTGTTTGCTTCAAGACTCTTGCTTTTCCTCTACCCAGAAAGAACTGTTTTTTAACCAGGCTACAAATGATTCTTGATCACTCTTCTGTTTAGACTGAATGAACAGGCAAGTGAGGAAATTTTGAAAGTAGAGCAAAAATACAACAAGCTACGCCAGCCATACTTCCAGAAGCGGTCAGAACTCATTGCCAAAATCCCCAACTTTTGGGTGACTACGTTTGTCAACCACCCACAAGGTAAGTTGTGAAATGCAGTTGGCTGTTTGAATGGGAAAAACATTGCTGATGACTAGATTAAATATGTATTGAATGGCTATATTAAATAGATTGGGAGAACATACTTAAAAAAGATAGAATTTTCATGTGAACTTTACTGTAGCAAAAGGATTTTCCAAGTTTACACGTTACTTGTGTACTATTTGTTGTGTAATACATTGTACTGCAAAGGTGCAAGATCTTTGTTTACAGTAGAATCTGACTATGTGGAGCAAAGTCAACTTTCAAGGAATTGAAGCAAGTGTGACTCAAATTTAGATGATCTTTGGCATAAAGTTTAAAGCCAGACTGTGTTGACTTGATTTTGGTGAACTTTTCTGCTGTTGTAATGAATGTTGTCTCTCCTTAACAATGACCCCTAGAGGCACATATTATTCACTGCAGTACTGATCAAAAGGTGGTGTGGCTTTACAGCGAGCCACAGCCTTTACAATTTTGAAACATTTGAGCTTTTATTAAACTTGTACTAGTCTCGCTGGGTAATACTGTTTCTACAGCCAAGATTATCACAGAAATGTTACCTTGTAGAAGGAGGCCATTTGGCCCATCGTGTCTGCAGTGGCTCTCCAAAAGAGCAATTCGCTTGGCGTTCTCCTGCCTTCTCCCCATAACCCTACCCATTCTTCCTTTTCATATAACAGTCTAATTCCCTTTTGAATGCTTCAATTGAACCTGCCTCCAACACCCACTCAGGCAGTGCATTCCAGACCTTAACCACTCTCTGCATGAAAAAGTTTTTCCTCATGTCGCTTTTGCTTCTTTTACCAACTACTTTAAATCTGTGCCCTCTCATTCTCAATCCTTTCACGAGTGGGAACAGTTTCTCCCTATCTACTCTGCCCAGACCCCTCATGATTTTGAACACCTCCATCAAAACTCCCCTCAGCCGCCTTTTCTCCAAGGAAAACAGTTCTAACTTCTCCAGTCTATCTTCATGTTATTGTTGCCACTCAAAGCTTTTTCATAATATGATCGCCAAACTAAGTTATAGTGTTTTTTGCAACCTACAGCAGTTAATAATTCACTGCCAACTTTATACTTTTGCAAGTTTCCTTTGCAATATTGATTTGCAACTCTTGGTCTCTTGGCTTGTGAGCAGAAGGAATTATAAAGCCTGGTGAAGTTGTGCTCAGCTTTAAATCAGAACTTGATTTGTATCATGTTTTTGCACTTGAAATAGAGATTGATGGTTTATCTGTTAATAGCACAACTCATCGTTCTAATGACTTTTTGCTCTTGAACTTAGATGTGGAAAATAACTGAGCGCAAACAAATTATTTATTCTCTATTTTGGGAAGGGGAACGGAGAATTAGTTGCTTACTAGATACAAAGGTTTAGTTTAGAGATACAGCACTGAAACAGGCCCTTCGGCCCACCGAGTCTGTGCCATCAACCACCCATTTATACTAATCCTACTCTAATCCCATATTCCTACCACATCCCCACCTGTCCCTATCACCTACCTATACTAGGAGCAATTTATAATGGCCAATTGACCTACCAACCTGCAAGTCTTTGGCATGTGGGAGGAAACCGGAGCACCCGGAGGAAACCCACGCAGACACAGGGAGAACTTGCAAACTCCACACAGGCAGTACCCAGAATTGAACCCGGGTCGCTGGAGCTGTGAGGCTGCGGTGCTAACCACTGCGCCATTGTGCCGACCTGAAAGTTGGTCATAGTGCTTTTATTGACTGGTTGTGTGTAATAGTATAGCATCTTGAGAGGAAGAAAACTAATTTTAAAAGGGTTTTCTTACCTTTCGCAGAAGTCCTGATTTTTGCTGGGGCAGATTCCCACAGCAGCTATTCTTTTTCTCCACAAGTACCACATGTTAAGCTGAATGGCAGGCATTTGATGGGAGGAAATCACAGCTACGCTTAATCTTTCCATTGCCTATTGTCTTGACATTCCAGAGTTGAATTGTGATCCCCTTTCCATTTCCCAGAGGTTTTGGTGTGTTGAGACTGATTATGGTGTGGCTGTTTCCTCAATTTAATTTGCAAGAAATAATTTTTAAACTTTTTTTGTGCTTGGAAGCCGTAATATTGAGTTTTTACATCCATAATTAATTCTAGGCAAGTGGTGTAAGACAATTAGTAATTAATTGGAGTGGTTTGAATCCTCGCTAATAGTGTGAATGAAAGAAATAACTCGTGTGGCACCTTTTCAGTGAAGTGCAATTTAGCCACTGTGTTGTAGGGAAATGGCGGTAGTCAATTTGTGCACAGCGAGATCCCACAAACAGCTGTGAGATAAATGAAAATATTGATCATGGTACTGTGGCTTGGAACTTATCAAATTAATATAATCACTGCATTTTGTATGACTAAATAAATGAATCTTGCCTGCTGCACCTGTTCTCATTTTCTCCTTTGGCTGAAGAAAAAGTTCAGCTGTCTGGTAAAATGGAGCAAAGTGGTCAGTGGATGTGGATTTACATACTTTAAATTTGCTATTGTATGCTTTTTAAATTTTTCAGCATTGTATGTACACATCTTGGAAATCTGTCCTGGAGTCTGTGAAATATATCATCCGATGAAAGAGCTGGGCAAGGGACATTGCAGTCTATATGTATTTTGATTTGATTTCTTTCCTTTCTCCATATGCAACAATCCTGGCACTTATTGATGCACATTGTTGTCTTGCACATGTGGTCCATTTATGGTTATTTGGACACCTTCTGTCTCATTGGTAAAATCAGAGGTCTTGCTCTGCTGTTAATGAAAAGTATCTTTTAAATTTTATCCCTTTACAGCCTTGCTGTCTCCATGTGACTGATAGGGGTTCTTGCATATTTAATCAATACTGTGGACCTGAAACTGCAAAACAAAGTTGCACTACAAGATTTGGCTAGTGTACTTGATGCATCAACATTGGTCTGAAATTTCCACATGTAAAATATTTTTAGTATGAAATTCAATTGGGTTAAATATAATTTTTAAATTGCTCATGTCCAGTATCTGCGCTTCTGGGAGAGGAAGATGAGGAGGCACTGCATTATCTGACGAGAGTGGAGGTGACAGAATTTGAAGATATCAAATCGGGCTATAGAATAGATTTTGTAAGTACATTTTTCTTATGCTGACATGTTGGATCAAGTATTAAAAGCAAATTTGTTTTATGAAGCTGAACTATTGAAAAATGATATTGGGCAGCGCTATATTTCATAGTCAAGTCTTTAAAATGCATTGCTCCATGAATGTGATAACGATTGCCACTTGTCATTTTAGTGTAATTTTTGGAGGTGAGTTAATTTCCTTTGTGTTTTTTAACTCTGGTTTCAAAATTGTTTGGAGAAATAACATCTTGTATGGAAAGTTTTTTAAATCTGCCAACCTGTCCGAGGTTTAGTGAGTTTTTTTGTGTACTGATTTGTAAAATGCAACAGTAAAGACACTGGTTGTTTTCACACGTTGAGTAATTGTTGAATTTTTAACCCATTCTCAAAATTAAATTCCAAATACCTTCTATATTGTAAGTCAGTGGTCTTGGCAATTTACTGCACCAAAACTAGTGAAGATCCCTAGTTGGAACCAAGTTCGCAGACGAAAACTTGGATGGTGCTAGTAGGGATGCTACAATTTGCCTGAATACCCTTGAGTTTGGCTGTGCTGTTTCCCCCATAGTCATATCTCTTGATCTTCGCCTCTAGCATGAAGGATGAAACATGCGTTCATCAATAAAGATGACCTGCTTGCACTTGTTTGCATCAAATATTCCCAGAGCTGATGAAGCTGGACAAACTGCTCTGCCTCAAACTCTAGAAAAACACCTTCATATGTCAAGGTGGCATTTAATTTCCCACACTAACGATCAGTATTGATCCCAATTGACTGATATTAGGAGTTGTTTCATAAGCTTATGCCAAGTGGGGGCTAACCTCAAACAGCTACTATGGAGCGATATTAATCCCATCAGTCTCGGTTGGATTAAACCCAAGTCTAATAGGGAGAGACTGTTAACCTGCTGCATCACTGAATCACCAAGATGGTTTATTTCTATAATTTTTGTTATAATTTTCTATTGCTAGATTGGTGAGCAAAATGCTGTTTTTAAGGAGGTTTGTAAAAAAACAAAAATTGAACCAAGTTTTTTGGGGGTGGGGATATTTCATTAGTTCCCTCTCAACAGTCTTAAACTGTGGTCCCCTTCTTGTCCTCAGGGCATCCCGAAAACCTTTTTAAAATGTAGTTACTGCTGGGATATAGGAAAATCTGCAAACTAATTTGCACTTAAGTGGATTCGAGGAACCCACCACCATCTCAGCAACTAGTGATCGGCTGTAAATGTTGATCATGCTCATTTCATGAGAATGAATATTAAAAACAAAACACAAGGTCCTACAAGTAGAGAGAATAACTAGTTGATCTGTTTTTGATTTTTGTAGAGGGATAAATGTTGGTCAAGGTACTGGGAGAACTTCCCTGCTCATATGCAGGCAGGTGGGCCCATAATTAAAAGGCTTATCCAAAAAACGGTACCTGACACAGGAACACTCCCTCTGCTAGACTGACAAGTCATTCTGCATTGTGCTGAAGTCTTCTGTAGAGGGACTTGAGTCTGTGACCTTGATACTCTCTCTTGAGTCAGCCATTAAGCCAAGTCTGCAGAAGATTTGACATACACAAACTTTCACATTATATTGTTCTTGAATAATGTAACTCGCCTATGATTTTCAGTTCTCTGATGTTTAGCAAATAGTATATATGGAACACTTTTTTGTTTTTTCTGCACTTGTATGGTCGACTATATTCAAGTAAGAATTATTTGTAATAGCTGCCAAGTGGTGGTCAATTGCTGCACCACTTAATTCAGCGTGTGATCTTTTTATTACATCCTTTTCAATAAATACGCTACACTTAAAATTCAGAAAATTTTATATGGTTGCTTTTAGAGTAATTGGAATATCATAAATGGGTATGAATTACCAACATTTTGTACCAGGTAAATTTCACAGGTAATTACTTAAATGTGCTGTCCAGATTTTGCTTTAGACATTTCAACCCAAGTTTCTTTGCTCTTAATGGCACTAATAATGAAGGCAAACTAATTGGGTGACTTTTGTTTTCAGTATTTTGATGAGAACCCGTACTTTGATAATAAAGTTCTGTCCAAAGAGTTTCACCTGAATGAAAATGGAGACCCGTCTTCAAAATCAACAGAGATCAAATGGAAACCAGGAAAGGTAAGACCCTCAGTCGATGGTCTGCTTTTTAATGTCTTGGATGATCAGCATATTTAATTTGAAAGGCTCGTAAGTCTACAATTGTTAACATTTTGAGAGAACCAGATTTACATGAGTTGCAGGGGTGATGTCAGGAAGCTCTTCACCCAAAGGATAATGGAAATCTGGAACATTCTCCCAGAAATGCTGTTGAGGCTAGGAGTGATTTGAATATTTAAAGACTGAGTGATAGTATTAGACAATGGTATTAAACTTTAAGGAACCAAAGTGGGGGGACAATATTAAGATATCAGCCATGATCTAATTGAATGGTGGGGCAGGCATAAGGGACAGTATGGCCTTCTCCTCCTGTTCCTAAACTTATTCTACTTAAAGATTATATGGATCTTGTGACTTGGAATTCCATTATCTTTTACCTTAAGGTTGCAGAAGCATAGGTTGGTGATGTGATTGTTACCATTCTTCTCAGAGCCTCAACCACAAGAGGGACTGAAAGCATTCTATTGTGACAACGACTTCATTTCCTTTGAGCAAATACTTCATAGCTGATGTATACAATTGGGCTGGGGCTTATTTGGCACATAAATTTAAATGTTGCGTGATCTTGTTCCCATGCAGAATTTGAAGTTGCCCAAATTGATGTATGTTTATGATCTTATTACCATCTGGCCAATTTGTGAAAGAATACGAAGTCTGAACTGGCAAATGAGTTGAATGTCTTGCTCAGCTTATGGATAAGTTGGTGTATGGAAATGAGTTGGCATTTGAGCTAGTATCTCGTTGCTATTCACAAGAATCTCGTAGCAGTATTTTTCTATTTGCGCAATGTATTTTTTCACCCTTTGCATCAATTTAGTTGCCAAAGAACTTGTCCTTAGATATAAACAGATGAGCAATCTCCTGTTACCTTGAATCATCTTGATACTGAGCCGCACAGCCCAGAAGTTTCAACCCCATGTCTGTTGTTCATTTGTCTCTGCTGTGACAGTGATGGGGTTTCTACAATTAGTCTTAATATACCAGGTTAAAGAGGGAAATCATTGAAGAGTACTCCCCTTACCTATAGTCAAGATTTAAGTGCATAGCTGCAGTTTTTCTGTCTCTCCCTCTTCTCCTCCCCCCCCCCCCCCAGCCCAAACAAAAATTGTTTCAGCAGCATGGTACCATTGCATTTAGTTTAGAATGACATTTACTGCTATTAAACATAATTCCATACTTTATGCTTTTCTGAATGCTTTAATACTGCATGGCAATAATGTGTTCTGTTGCATCTTTGCATCCTTTGTGCTGAAGCGAATTCTTTTATTTTCTAAACTGAAAACAAAAATACTATATTAATGCAGCTGCTTAAAGTCCTGCAAACAAGTACTTGTGTATCTAAGCCTGCTGTTGAACAGTCGGAATACCATTAAGCATCTGCCCTACCCACATACAAAGTATTCCTATTGTTTCAAGGACCTGACAAAGCGCTCCAGCCAATCACAGACTAAAGCAGGCAGGAAGCGACAGCATGAAGAACCAGAAAGCTTCTTCACCTGGTTTACTGATCACTCGGATGCAGGTGCAGATGAACTGGGAGAGGTGATCAAGGATGACATCTGGCCGAACCCACTGCAGTACTACTTGGTGAGTATTTTTTTTATATTTTTATGGGATGTGGATGTTGCTGGAAATGCCAGCATTTGTTGCCCATCCCAAATTCCCTTGACAACCAAGTGGCTTGCTAGACCATTTCAGAGGGCAGTTAAGAGTAAATCTCATTGCAGTGGGTCTGGAGTCATAAGAGACAGCAGGTTTCCTTCCCTTAAGGACTTTAGTGAAACAGATAGGTTTTTAGAACAATTGTTGGTAATGGTGCCATGAAACTGAGACTAGCCTTCAGTTCCACATTTTTATTTAGTTTTTATTAATTGAATTTAAATTCCACCAGCTGCCTTGGTAGGATTTGAACCAGTGTCCCTGGGGCATTAGTCTGGGCCTCTGGCTTGCTAGTTCAATGACGTTGCAACTACACCATTGCCTCCTCTTTTGAAGTTTAAAAACTCAGTCTTAGATGTGCAAACTTAAAACTCTACATCTGATTTGATAGGTGATTAATTACTACTTGGCATAAGGGCTGTGGCTCTTCAACTTCACCAGCAGTGATTACATCTGTCTTCATGGGAAGTTCGACATTTGTTCTTGCACAGAGGAGCAGGCTAGTTTGGTATCTGTTATAAATGGCTCCGAGTCGCAGAACAGTCAAACTGAGACCCCAACAAAGGATGGAATCAATTGCCTGCCTTTGGGAGTGTTTTGTTTCCCCTGAGGGCCAGATAACTTAATCTACTGTAGTGCATTGGTATATATTTGTATATTCAATCTGTTGGCTACTTACTGGGTTGGCACAGTGCAACATCTTTTTGGGAATTTTCATTTTGTGTATGCAACAGCATGCATACTTTTTACTTAACATTGAGGCCCCTTGTCATTTAAAGAACTAACATTGTCCCACTGGTGCAAGATGACCACCTGTGTCTCCTGCTCAAGCATCGTGGTGAGGAGCTTTTGCATAAATGTGCCCCGTGATGAGAAGTTTAATTACCATGATGTGTTGCCAGGTTCCTGATATGGAAGATGAAGAAGGGGATGGTGAAGAGGAAGATGAAGATGAGGAGGAAGAGGAGGGGTTGGAGGACATTGATGAAGAAGGAGATGAGGATGAAGAGGGAGAAGAGGAGGATGAAGAGGAGGAGGAGGAAGGAGAAGAAGCGGAGGTAAATGGTGTCCCTTTTATTTTATACTCCTAGTCCAAATGTGGTAATGTTTATGCTAAAACTTTAAGATGCTTCAGCAGGCTCAGTTTGTCTCTTTCCTTGAATCAGTCCAAATGGAATCTCCTTTCTTAGAAGTTATGCATCATTCAGTCACAATCCAACATGATATTTGGGCCATATATTTGTAGTGCAGACTGGCCAAGAGTGTGGGAAAATGGCACACTGACACGGAACACAAAAGTCCGAGTGTATCAGGCCTGTGTCCTCAGTACCTTGCTCTATGACAGCGAGGCCTGGACAACGTATGTCAGCCAAGAGCGACGTCTCAATTCATTCCATCTTCGCTGCATCGGGAGAATACTTGGCATCAGGTGGCAGGACCGTATCTCCAACACAGAAGTCCTCGAGGCGGCCAACATCCCCAGCTTGTACACACTACTGAGTCAGGGGCGCTTGAGATGGCTTGGCCATGTGAGCCACATGGAAGATGGCAGGATCCCCAAAGACACATTGTACAGCGAGCTCGCCACTGGTATCAGACCCACCGGCTGTCCATGTCTCCGCTTTAAAGACGTCTGCAAACGCAACATGAAATCCTGTGACATTGATCACAAGTCGTGGGAGTCAGTTGCCAGCATTCGCTAGAGCTGGCGGGCAGCCATAAAGACGGGGCTAAAGTGTGACGAGTCGAAGAGACTTAGTAGTTGGCAGGAAAAAAGACAGAGGCGCAAGAGGAGAGCCAACTGTATAACAGCCCCGACAAACAAATTTCTCTGCAGCACCTGTGGAAGAGCCTGTCACTCTAGAATTGGCCTTTATAGCCACTCCAGGCGCTGCTTCACAAACGACTGACCACCTCCAGGCGCTTATCCATTGTCTCTCGAGATAAGGAGGCCAAAGAAGAAGAAGGAGGAATATTTGTAGTGAAGTGTAACCTGATGCTTGATATTCCTTTATTTTGCCACCAGAACATCCTTGCAGGAAAGAGGAACTGACTTCAGTGCCCATGCAGTAGGAAAATTGACATTTAGGTTAAATGCTGAAACGCTAAACAACTTTTATTCAATTTTGTAAAATGGGAGGGTGCTTTAAGTTGTGCTCACCATGCTTTGCTTCCTACATTTAAATTTGAGTATCTCCTGCAAAAAAAATCAGAAATTTAATGCACTTCAGAGTAAATTGGAGCACTCGGTGTAAGTTCTTTAATTTACTTAAGTCTTGACAATTGTGGTTCGCATTGCTGTCATTGATCATTGAGGGGACAGTCTGAAGTTCTGATTTAGGTTTTTCTAGTTGCATCTAACTGCCGTGCACTAACTTTTATTCCTTTTTTCTTTGTAGGAGGAGGAAGGAGAAGACGACTGATCTGGTTGCTGTTGATATTCACCTCTCCCTACTTTTTTTTCTTTAGTCCCTGGGAGCAAGTTGCTGTCTTTTTGTGCTCAGTTTCCTTGTTCTCCTGAGGTCCTTAAACCATTATACACAATTGGGTTGAGTTACATGCGCAAACTACAGTGGCAATCTCTCTCTGCCATTTTCCATGAACTGATATGAATTCTCCTCCAGCCAGCTGATCAGCACACCCATCTTCCGTAGTAATGTGATTGTATTTTTTTTACTTTTTATTTTAAAAACCCCCCCCCCCCTCCCCACCCATACCTCTGCTGGAAGCCCAGAACTTCTCTGCCTTTGTGCTGTGACTATAGATAATTTCGAATAGGCTTTTTTCCTACCTGTTCTGGCCCAGAGATTACACTGTGTTTCCATGTGATGTGGGCAATTAGCAGTTACCATCAAGTCCTTGTTTCCTTCTCTCTCGTAACAAATTGGGGTGTCACCTGAGGCACCTGGGGTAGATGCAGATGGTTGGGTTCTAATGGGTGGGTTTGTTCGGTATTTTGAGGATGTGGCTGTACTTAGCATGTTGATGCATTGTATATTTTTACAACATCCATGCAACCAAAGCCAACACTTTTAAATATTAATCGATTTGAGCCCCACAGCAGATGGAGGAGTGACAACCTGTAGAATCTTATTGGAATCTACATTCTCTAATGTAATTTTTTGTTTCACTGGAAAGGAAAATTGCTCCGTTTTAAACGTTAAAGTGTACAAGTTGCTTTGTTACAATAAAACTAAATGTGTACACGAAACGTGTGTGATGAGTTTGCTTTTAACCTGGGATGTTTTGAGGACTTGATTGCAGTCAGTCTTGAGTGCTTATTTTTGTTAAATGCTTAGGGAAAATTGTACAGGCCTGAAGTAAATACTACAGTGTCAGAATTGATTTCAAAATGGCCATTCCAAATTAAGTTTCTTGCATTATTTTCTACTCATTAAGCAGCCAAATTATAACAACCCTCGTATACACATGAGCAAAGATGAAAAGGTGCAAGTATCAAGTTAAGGAACAAATCATTGGGTCTTTTTTCCACATCCTCTACTGGGTATGTTTTTTTTTGAGGATTGAGTGCAGTCTTGCACCTGTGAATTTAATTGATGCATTTCAGCATTAATTTGGTTTGTTGTGATCTGTTGTTGGAACATGGGTACAACAAGGCTGGAACAGGCAACATTAATCAGTGCTTCCAATCCTTATACACCAATATGTAGTGTTTCTAGTGTGCTGTCTGTCCTAGATATGCAAGAAGCCTACATGTTTCTAATAATTAGATACCTGTTCTGTATTTATTGGAAATGAGATGGTAATTACAAAGTGCGAATTGCTACTCTGAGAACTTGGTGTTCTTCAATCAGTTGGGTCCAGTGCTGCATTGTAAGTTTTTTGAGGTTTAAATTTACATACCACCCATTTTGTTTATGGACAGTTTGTTAACCGAGTCTTGCTTCTAACTACCAAAATCGCACTTGATATTTTTACCTCTAGTGGTTAAATTCTGTAAGTTAGTATATAGTGTATATATTGTCTTGGCACTAGTTGCAACATATCCATTGGACTTGACTCCTATTTTCTTGTGACCAGAGTCTGCCATGAAAGCTACACCAACAGCACGTTTAGCACCAAAATGAAGTTGTAATGTGTATGTATATAATGAATTGAACTTCTTAAAAACTGTCAAAATAAATTTGCAGAAAATTGGACGATTGTTAATAAACTTTATTTATTAGTATACGATGTGCAGTGGATTTGGGGCAACTCTTGCAAATTCATTCATATTTCTGGTCATGCAGAAGGATTTATTTGTGCTATTTTATTCCACCTGGCTCCTATTTGATTGGGAGTCCAGTTGTGATATAACAAGCACATCACTGCCAGTTTTGGGTAACATGAGAGCTGTTGCCTCACCTTTCTCAATAGTTGGGGCGTAGGTATCCTAGGTCAAAGCTACTTGCAGTATTTAATGTACACTCTTGTTCCTAATTCATTGTTTAATTGGTCAATTTTCTCATCTTTCCAGAATTTGTACTGATTGTACTAAATATGACCTTGTTTGAATTGCTATTGTGCGATAAAATTGGCCTGGTTACAACTGTTTTCCTTGATTTTATGAACTTTTCCCAATTCCTTTAATTTTTGAAAATGCTATTTGAGAACTTTAGAGTTAGATCCCTTTTAGTAACATTTTGCTTTAATCCTTTCCCACTTAGATGTTTTCAGTGACTTTTAATTGGAATTTTGCAGTTGCTGTGGGTGGGAAATAGTGCCATTTTCCTTGTATTGCCAGTGATAAAGTAGCCATTATGCTGTATCACTGCAACATATGTGATTTCTTGTTCCTGAGCCTTGCCAGAACAGTGTCCTAAATTGACTATACTCATCCTGGTGGTTAACTTATGTTTGGGATTGCAGGAGACTTTGGTAGAGATTTTCATATCTAATTCTTCGCCCAGTACTCAATTAGACTGCAATGTAACCTGAGCAGCTGATGAATACAGTTGTTTCACAAGATGCAATCTCTTTTCTCCTGATGTTTTTAGTGTGTCTTTGTGAGAGGAAATTGTTGTACATCTGCATGTTTTTTCACTTGGGAAATCCATTCTTTTGAACAGGTCCTTTCTGTGATGCATTCTTGCCACTTCGGTAGAAACAAAGAAACTGAGTTGAGTTGTAGGTGGGCAAGCCCTCTCGGGATGCAAAAAAGCTGACTCGTACCGACCATGCCACTTTTTTGGCAAATTGATGGAATGACTAAAAATTCTACCACCAGCAATGCAAGCATAAGGCATGTGATTCCTTAAACTAGTAATAATGAACCTGAACATTTTCATCTAAGAAATGATGACATACAATAAGTATAATCAGAGCTGTAGTTAGTTTTTTTTAATTTCCTGTTCTTGCTTACATAATTGTCCTGATATGGGACCTGGCTAAGCCATCACTTCTGCTTAGCAATGTTCTGGAGAGCAGTATCTGTAAACTATATTTCAGAATGTTCCACTGGATTATAGACACCTGGTCTTTAAATGTGTACTGGGGTTTGTTTCACATGACAGCCTAAGGTGTCCTGACTTCATCTTAAACTTGTTTTTTTTTAAAGAAATTAAATTGGTTCTCATCAATCTGTCTTTACTGTTATCTACAATAAAGTTTGTATACATGTTTTGCCATAGTGCTGTGTATTGTCTTTACTGCTTGTTCTGTACATCTGGAGATATATTACCAATAAAACAATTCTGTTTTAATCTTGCCCAACCGAAATGGAGCAGTTAGCATAAAGTTAACATTGGCCTTTTGATATTTCTAAAAGTTATAATTGTACAAAATGTCAATTTAAACAGCCTGTAAAATACTTGGTTGTGACTTAAAATATAAACAGGCTATTATAAATGGCCATTAGCACAGGAGTGTATTTTGCTGTGGTCTTCTGAGATATTGACAGTCTGGTGGTTAACATTTGAGTGTACCTGACTAATGAGTGGTTAACTCCCTTCTCTAATAAACAGTTTGGATAAATAGCATTTCAGAAATTGTGTGCCATTAAGCCATTTCAGAACAGTCATTCCTCTGGCAAAACTCCC
This sequence comes from Heterodontus francisci, assembly GCF_036365525.1. Taxonomy (NCBI): domain Eukaryota; kingdom Metazoa; phylum Chordata; class Chondrichthyes; order Heterodontiformes; family Heterodontidae; genus Heterodontus; species Heterodontus francisci. The sequence goes on along the minus strand of NC_090402.1, from coordinate 6,908,474 downwards.
AATAGTTTCTCCTGCTTGTGGGACTTGCTATACCCGTACAATCAGGAAATGACCCCATGTACGCAGTTTACTATTTGTTGGTATAGGCATCAACAAGCAATTTCTGCAACCTCTATTACTTGAACAGGTTCTCCAATGTGGAAAAGATTTAGGATCCAAATTAGTTTTGAATGGACTAAATTAGTTAATAAATCTATGTAATTTTGCCAATTTCAGTTCAAAAAGATGGGGTATTATAACTTCAGTGACATTTATTTGGTTAAGCTTTCCATTAAATAAGTACTTAAGATCTGTGGAGTATGTAATTTGAGTGTTTGAATTCTAACATTGCATGCTACCACTTTGATCAAACTATTAGAAAAGTACTTCAGTGCAGGCTCCATTCAGCTAAGTGGAAATTTCTGAAGTATTCCAATGCAACACTATTAATAAGTTCATGATTAACTTTTACTCAGCTTTTTGAAGGAGACTTTTTTCCCCAATAAGATTGCAAGTTGTGTATCCAGACACTGCTCCTTTCTTCCATTCTCTAAGCAAGGCACAAGGAAATTAATCTCTGCTATCGGAGTCCATACTGCTCATGGTTACTTTAACTGGCAGTATTTGTGGCTCCTAGAATTTCTGTGCTTAGTATGTTCAGTCCTGCAGCATATTCGGGTGAAGGTGCTAAATTGGGGGAAGGCTAATTATAACAATATTAGGCAGGAACTGAAGAATTTAGATTGGGGGCGGCTGTTTGAGGGTAAATCAACATCTGACGTGGGAGTCTTTCAAACATCAGCTGATTAGAATCCAGGACCAGCATGTTCCTGTGAGGAAGAAAGACAAGTTTGGCAAGTTTCGGGAAGCTTGGATAATGCGGGATATTGTGAGCCTAGTCAAAAAGAAAAAGGAAGCATTTGCAAGGGCTGGAAGGCGAGGAACCGACGAAGCACTTGAATATAAAGACAGTAGGAGGGAACTTGAACAAGGAGTTAGGAGGGCTGAAAGGGGTCATGAAAAGTCATTGGCAAACAGGATTAAGGAAAATCCCACGGCTTTTTATATGTATAATAAAGAGCTAGAGGGTAACCAGGGAAAGGGTTGGCCCACTCAAGGACAGAGATGGGAATCTGTGTGGAGCCAGAGGAACTGGGCGAGGTGCTAATTGAGTACTTTGCATCAGTATTCACCAAAGCGAAGGACTTGGTGGATGATGAGCCTAGGGAAGGGAGTGCAGATAGTCTCAGTCATCTCATTATCAAAAAGGAGGAGGTGTTGGGTGTCTTGCAAAGCATTAAGGTAGATGAGTTTTTTGAGGAAGTGATGAAGATGATTGATGAGGGAAGGGCAGTGGATGTTATCTATATGGAATTTAGTAAAGCCTTTGACAAGGTCCCACATGGCAGACTGGTACAAAAGGAGAAGTCACACGGGATCAGAGGTGAGCTGGCAAGATGGATACAGAACTGGCTCGGTCATAGAAGACAGAGGGTATCAGTGGATGGGTGTTTTTCTGAATGGAGGGATGTGACTAGTGGTGTTCTGCAGGGATCAGTGCTGGGACCTTTGCTGTTTGTAGTATATATAAATGATTTGGAGGAAAATGTAGCTGGTCTGATTAGTAAGTTTGCGGACGACACAAAGGTTGGTGGAGTTGCGGATGATGATGAGGATTGTCAGAAGATACAGCAGGATATAGATCGGTTGGAGACTTGGGCGGAGAAATGGCAGATAGAGTTTAATCCGGACAAATGTCAGGTAATGCATTTTGGAAGGTCTAATGCAGGTAGGAGGTATACAGTAAATAGCAGAACCCTTAGGAGTATTGACAGGCAGAGAGATCTGGGCGGACAGGTCCACGGGTCACTGAAAGTGGCAACGCAGGTGGATAAGGTAGTCAGGAAGGCATACGGCATGCTTGCCTTCATCGGTCGGGGCATACAGTATAAAAATTGGCGAGTCATGTTGCAGCTGTACAGAACCTTAGTTAGGCCACACTTAGAATATTGCGTGCAATTCTGGTCGCCACACTACCAGAAGGATGTGGAGGTTTTGGAGAGGGTACAGAGGAGGTTTACCAGGATGTTGCCTGGTCTGGAGGGCATTAGCTATGAGGAGAGGTTGGAAAAACTCGGATTGTTTTCACTGGAACAACAGAGGTGGAGGGGCGACATGATAGAGGTTTACAAAGTTATGAGCGGCATGGACAGAGTGGATAGTCAGAAGCTTTTTCCCAGGGTGGAAGAGTCAGTTACTAGGGGACATAGGTTTAAGGTGTGAGGGGCAAAGTTTAGAGGGGATGTGCGAGGCAAGTTTTTTTACACAGAGGGTGGTGAGTGCCTGGAACTTGCTGCCAGGGGAGCTGGTGGAAGCAGGTACGATAGCGACGTTTAAGAGACATCTTGACAAATACATGAATAGAAAGGGAATAGAGGGATATGGTCCCCGGAAGTGCAGAAGGTGTTAGTTTAGGCAGGCATCAAGATCGGTGCAGGCTTGGAGAGCCGAATGGCCTTTTCCTGTGCTGTACTGTTCTTTGTTCTTATTACTGTAGTCTATACATTATTGAGTAAGTGTAATTTTTAAAAAATTCATAGATTTTGAAAAAACATAAATTGAGACAGATCCACTATAAAAGTGGAGTACCTGAAGGAGGAGACGCCAATAATTTCCAAGCCAACAGGAAAATGGGAGTCACAGATATCCCTGGATTATAGGAGCAGGGACCATCTCTGCTCCTCCCCTGGACATGTGCCTAACAACTGCTGATTTGGCAATAACCATCAAAGTTAGTGGAAACATTTTTGAGCGAAGCAGAATTTTGACTCCCCGTGTACTATCATAGAACCTCAGACCAAACTTGAATCATAGAAAGTTTAAGGTACAGAAAGAGGACACTTGGCCCATTGTGTTTGTGCTGAAAAACAATCCACCTGTACTAATCCCACCTTCCAGCATTTGGTCCATAGTCTTGCAGCTTACAGCACCAGAGGTGCATATCCAGATTCTTTGAATGAGTTGAGGTTCAACTACCCTTTCAGGCATTAAGTTCCAGACCATCACCACTCTCTGGGTGAAAAAGATTTTCCTCATCTCCCCTCTAATTTTTCTACTAATCACTTTAAATCTATGCCCCCTCGTCACTGATCTCTCTACTAAGGTGAATAGACCTTCACCTCCACTCTATCCAGGCCCCTCAACCTTCTCTGTTCCAAGGAGAACAACCCCAGCCTATCCAATCTTTCCTCGTAGCTGCATTTTTCCAGTCCTGGCAACATCCTTGTAAATCGCCTCTGTAACCTCTAGTGCAATTGCATCCTTTCTGTAATGAGGTGACCAGAACTGCACACAGTACTCAAGTTGTGGCCTAAACAATGAGTTATTCAGTTCCAGCATAACCTCCCTGCTCTTATATTCTATACCTCAGCTAATAAAGGAAAGAATTCCATATGCTGCCTCAACCATCTTATCAACCTGTCCTACTATCTTCGGGAATCTGTGTACATTCACTCCAAGGTCCCTTACTTCCTCTACACTTATTATTTTCCCATTAATTATGTATTCCTTTGTCTTGTTTGACCTCCCCAAATGCATCACCTCACACTTCTCCAAGTTGAATTCCATTTGTCACTTTTCTGCTCATCTGACCAGACCATCAATATCTTCCTGCAGCCTACAGCTATCCTCGCTATCTACCACATGGCCAATCTTTGTGTCACCCGCAAACTTCCTGATCATGCCCCCTATATTTATGTCCCAATCAATAATATACACCACAAAAAGTAGGGGACCTAGTACTGATCCCTGCGAACGCCACTGGAAACAGCCCTCCAGTCGCTAAAACAGCTGGCTATAATTACCCTATGTTTCCTGCCACTGAGCCAATTTTGTATCCACCTTGCTGCATTTCCCTGGATCCCATGGGATTTTATTTTTTAACCAGTCTGCCATGTGGGACCTTGTCAAAAACTTTGCTAAAATCCATGTAGACCACATCAACTGCGTTATCCTCATCTATCTTCCTTGTTACTTCAAAAAATTCAATCAAGTTGGTCAAACAAGATCCTCCCTTAACAAATCCATGCTGACTATCCTGATTAACCTGTGGCTTTCTAAGTGACAGTTATCCTGTATCTCAGAATAGATTCCAATAATTTGCCCACTACTGAGGTTAGGCTGACTGGCCTGTAATTATTTGGTCTATCCTTCGCTCCCTTTTTAAACAGAGGTACAACGTTAGCAGTCCTCCAATCCTCTGGCACCACACATATATCCAGTGAGGACTGGAAAATGATGGTCAGACCCTCCGCTATTTCCTCTCTTGCTTCTTTTAACAGCCTAGGATATATTTCATCTGGCCCCAGTGATTTATCAACTTTCAAGGATGCTAATCCCATTACTACTTCCTATCTCCCTATGTTTATCACATGCAATACTTCACACTCTTCCTCCTTAACTACAATATCTGCATTGTCCCCCTCTTTTGTGAAGACAGACACAAAGTATTCATTAAGAACCATACCAATATCATGTGCTCCTACACATGTTACCTTTTTGGTCTTTTATGGGCCCTACTCTCTCCTTAGTTATCCTCTTACTCTTAATGTATTGATGAAATCAAGGTGAACCCGAAGATGTTTTGCTTGCCAATATTCTTTCATACCCTCTCTTTGCTTTCCTAATTTCCTTTTTGATCTCACCCCTCCACTTTCTATACTCCTCTCAGCTTTCTGTAGTATTGAGTTCTCAGTGTTTGACATAAGCTTTCCTTTTCTGCCTTATCTTACCCTGTAGGCTCCTTGACATCAATGGGGCTCTAGATTTGGCCGCCTCACCCTTTTTCTTTGTGGGAACATCCTTACCCTGAACTCCTTGAATCTCCCCTTTGAATGTCTCCCATTGTTCTGACACTGATTTACCTTCAAGTCGCTGTTTCCAGTCCACTTTCACTAAATCAGTCCTCAGTTTAGTAAAATTGGCCTTGCCCCAATTGAGAACTCTAACTCCTGTTCTATCTCTGTCCTTTTCCACAATTATGTTAAAACCGATTGAATTATGATCACTACCACCAAAATGCTCTCCCACTGCCACTCTTTCCCTCCTTCCACGTGCCTATCTTCATTTCCTAAAACTAAATCTAAAACTGCGCCCTCTCTTGTTGGACTTGCTACATACTGGCCAAAAAAGTTTTCCTGAATGCACCTCAAGAATTCTGCTCCCTTAATTCCTTTCACACTAAAGCTATCCCAGTTAATATTGGGCTAATTAAAATCCCCTACTGTTACTGCCCTATTGTTCTTGCACTTCACAGAGATTTGCCTACATATATGCTCTTCTATTGCCCTCTGATTGTGTGGGGGTCTATAGTAGAGTCATAGAGTCTTACAGCACAGAAGCAGACCTTTCGGCCCAACGTGCCTGCACCAACCATCAAGCACCTGTCCTAACTAATCCCATTTCCCCGCACTTGGACTGTAGCCTTGTATGTTATGGCGTTTCAAGTGTTCATCTGAATACTTCTTGAATGTCATTAGTGTTCCTGCCTCCACCACCTCTTCAGGCAGCGTGTTCCAGATTCCAACCACCCTCTGGGTGAAATAATTTCTCCTCAACTCCCCTCTAAACCTTCTGCCCCTTACCTTAAATCTATGCCCCCTACTTATTGACCTCTCTGCTAAGGGAAAAAGTTTCTTCCTATCTACCCTATCTGTGCCCCTCATAATTTTGTATACCTCAATCAGGTCCCCCCTCAGCCTTCTCTGCTTGAAGGAAAACAACCCCTGCCTATCCAGTCTGTCTTCATAACTGAAATGCTCCAACCCAGGCAACATCCTGGTGAATCTCCGCTGCACCCTCTCCATTGAAATCACATCCTTCCTATAGTGTGGTGACCAGAACTGTACACAGTACTCCAGCTGTGGCCTAACCAGCGTTTTATACAGCTCCAACATAACCTCCTGCTCTTATATTCTATGCCTCGGCTAATAAAGGCAAGTATCCTATGCCTTCCTAACCACCTTATCTACCTGTGCTGCTGCCTTCAGTGATCTATGGACAAGCACCCCAAGGTCCCTCTGACCCTCTTTACTCCCAAGGGTCCTACCATCCATTATATATTCCATTGCCTTGTTAGTCCTCCCAAAGTGCATCACCTCACACTTCTCAGGATTAAACTCCATTTGCCACTGCTCCGCCCATCTTACCAGCCCATCTATATCGTCCTGTAGTCTAAGGCTTTCCTCCTCACCATTTACGACATCACCAATTTTCGTGTTGTCTGTGAACCTACTGATCATACCTCCTTTATTCACGTCTAAATCATTAATGTACACTTCAAACAGTAAGGGTCCCAGCACTGATCCTTGCGCTACACCACTGGTCACAGGCTTCCATTCACAAAAACAACCCTCGACCATTACCTTCTGCCTCCTTCCACTAAGCCAATTTTGAATACAATTTACCAAATTACCCTGGATCCCATGGGCTTTTACCTTCTTAACCAATCTCCCATGTGGGACCTTATCAAAAGCCTTACCTACGTCCATGTCGACTACATCAACTGCTTTACCCTCATTTAAACATCTAGTTACCGCCTCGAAAAATACAATCAAATTTGTTAGACACGATCTCCCCCTGACAAAGACATGCTGACTATCCCTGATTAATCCCTACCTCTCCAAGTGGAGATTAATCCTGTCTCAGAATTTTTTCCAATAATTTCCGTACCACTGATGTTAGACTCACCGGCCTGGTTTATCCCTGCTACCCTTCTTAAGTAATGGTACCACATTCACTGTCCCCCAATCCTCTGGTACCTCTCCTGTGGCCAGAGAAGATCTGAAATTTTGTGTCAGAGCCCCCCGTTACCTCCTCCTTTGTCTCACATAGCAGCCTGGGATACATCTCATCTGGGTCTGGGGATTTATCCACCTTTAAGCCCGCTAATACAGCCAATACTTCCTCCTTTATAATGTTAATTTGATCAAGTCCCCTACCTGATCACTACACCTACATCGTCCCTCTCCATAGTGAACACAGATGAAGGTAATCATTCAAAACCTCCAGCTCCACACACACATTGCCTCTTAAATCCCTAATGGGCCCTACTTTTTCCCTGGTTATCCTCTTGCCCCTAATATATTTATAAAACACCTTGGGATTTTCCTTTATCTTGTCTGCCAGTGAATTTTCATGCCCCCTCTTCGCTCTCCTAATTACTTTTTTTAAGTACTCCTCTACACTTTCTATACTCCTCGAGGGCCTCCGCTGTTTTCAGCACTCTGAATCTGCCATACGCCTCCTTTTTTTCCTTATCCAATCCTCTATATCCCTTGACATCCAGGGTTCCCTTGACCTGTTGGTCCTACTCTTCACCTTGACAGGAACATGCTGCACCTGAACCCTCACAGTTTCCCTTCTAAATGACTCCCACTGGTCTGATGTAGACTTTCCTATAAGAAGCTGCTCCCAGTTCACTTTGGCCAGATCCTGTTTTATCATATTGAAATATGCCTTCCTCCAATTCAGCACTCTTATTTCCAGTCCCTATATGTCCTTTTCCATAACAACTTTAAATCTTACAGAGTTATAGTCACTATCCCCGAAATGCTCCCCCACTGTACACTCCCAGCAGTGTGATTGCCCCTTTTTTTGTTCCTTAGCTCAATCCATATGGCTCATTTGATGAACCTTCCAACATATCAAAGAACAAAGAACAAAGAACCGTACAGCACAGGAACAGGCCATTCGGCCCTCCAAGCCTGCGCCGATCTTGGTGCCTGCCTAAACTAAAATCTTCTGCACTTCCGGGGACCGTATCCCTCTATTCCCATCCTATTCATGTATTTGTCAAGATGCCTCTTAAACGTCACTATCGTACCTGCTTCCATCACCTCCCCCGGCAGCAGGTTCCAGGCACTCACCACCCTCTGTGTAAAGAACTTGCCTCACACATCCCCTCTAAACTTTGCCCCTCACACCTTAAACCTATGTCCCCTAGTAACTGACTCTTCCACCCTGGGAAAAAGCTTCTGACTATCCACTCTGTCCATGCCGCTCATAACTTTGTAAACCTCTATCATGTCGCCCCTCCACCTCCGTCGTTCCTGTGAAAATAATCCGAGTTTTTCCAACCTCTCCTCATAGCTAATGCCCTCCAGACCAGGCAACATCCTGGTAAACCTCTTCTGTACCCTCTCCAAAGAACCTCCACGTCCTTCTGGTAGTGTGGCGACCAGAATTGCACGCAATATTCTAAGTGTGACCTAACTAAAGTTCTGTACAGCTGCAGCATGACTTGCCAATTCTTATACTCTATGCCCCGACCGATGAAGGCAAGCATGCCGTATGCCTTCTTGACTACCTTATCCACCTGCGTTGCCACTTTCAGTGACCTGTGGACCTGTATGCCCAGATCTCTCTGCCTGTCAATACTCCTAAGGGATCTGCCATTTACTGTATACTTCCCACCTGCATTAGACCTTCCAAAATGCATTACCTCACATTTGTCCGGATTACACTCCATCTGCCATTTCTCCGCCCAAGTCTCCAACCGATCTATATCCTGCTGTATCCTCTGACAATCCTCAACATTATCTGCAACTCCACCAACCTCTGTGTCGTCCGCAAATTTACTAATCAGATCAGCTACATTTTCCTCCAAATCATTTATATATACCCTCCTCATCCCTCCTCACAGCTGTAATAGTTTCTTTGACAAAAACTGCCACTTCACCTCCTTTCTTATCCCTCTCCCTATCGCGTCTGAAAACCCTTTAACCAGGAATGTTGAGCTGCCATTCCTGTCCCTCCTTAAGCCATGTTTCTGTAATAGCTATGATATCATACTGCCACATGTCTATCTGTGCCCTCATCTCATCTGCTTTGTTTGTTACACTCCTTGCATTGAAATAGATACCCTTGAGCACTGCCAAACTCTTTTTTTTATTTTCTAACCCTCGTTTCTTCTGTCTTCCAGACTCATCAATTAATTTTCCACCTTTCATTTTAATTTCTGATTTTGTCCCAGCTGAGTCTACCTTTAGGTCCCCATCCACCTGCCAAACTAGTTTAAACGCTCCCCAACAGCACTAGGAAAACGTCCCGCAAGGAACTCAGTCCCGGCTCTGTTCAGGTGCAACCCGTCCGGCCTGTACAGGTCCCATCCCCCCCAGAGCCCATCCCAATGTCCCAGGAATCTGAAGCCCTCCCTCCTGCACCATCTTTCCAGCCATGCATTCATCTGTCTTACCTTTATATTTCTATACTCACTTGCACATGGCAGTGGGAGTAATCCGGAGATTACTACTTTCGAGGTCCTGCTTGCTAATTTCTTACCTGGCTCCCTAAATTCTGACTGCAAGATCACATCCCTCTTTCTACTTATGTCGATGGTTCTGATGTGGACCACGACTGCTGGCTGTTCACCCTCCCCCTTCAGAATGCTCTGCAGCCGCTCAGTGACATCTTTGACCCTGGCACCAGGGAGGTAACACACCTTCCTGGATTCACGTCTGCGGCCACAGAAATGCCTGTCTGTTCCCCTGAATATTGAATCACCTATCACTATGGTTCTTCCATTCTTCCTTGTACCTCCTTGTGCAGCTGAGCTACCCGTGGTGCCATGGACTTGGCTCTGGTTGCACTCCCCAGGTGAAGCATCACTTTCCTCAGTATTCAGAACTGAATAAGTGTTGGAGAGTGAGATGCACTCAGGGGTCTCCTGCACGATTCTTTTTGCCTGTCTGGTGGTCACCCATTCCCTCTCTCCCTGCGTACTCTTAAGCTGTGGGGTGACCACATCTATAAACGTGCTATCCATGTAGCTCTCATCCTTATGAATGCACCACAGTGTCACCAGCTGTCGCTCAAGTTCCAAAACCCAGAGCTCAAGCTGCTTCAATTAATGATACTTCCTGCACAGATGGTTCTCCAGGATACGGGAAGCATCCTGGAACTCCCACATAGCACAGGAGGTGGACTCGAGGTTGAAGCAACCCTGCCATTCCTTTATTTATTAGTTGACCCTTTGCTACTGCTAAACAAAAAACCTAACCAATACTACAACAGCTTAGAATTATTAATAAAACCTTACTAGTACTGATAAATCCTACTAAAAAGCAATACGGTTCACTAGTTAAAATAAACCTTACTCAAAAAAAAAACCAGCTACTCACATGTTCCTTATTATTAAGCAATTTACACATGCACCCTAACAGTAGTGTACTAACCCAGCCTAACTAAATGCTAGGCAAAATGTTTCATTTTTATCACCTCAAAGGTTGTTAATTCCCTTTGTCCCAGAAAGATTCACATTCAGAAGGATTATCAAACACTTCAGATAGCATAGATGTGGCATTGGTAAGCATGATTTTCTTTGAATTAAACATCCAAATGACATCTTGAGTTTCAGACTGTGGGAACCAGATTATGTAGTTGATATTAGGATTATATAGCAAAAGTTTCTATAAATATATAAAACGAAAAAGAGTGGCTAAAGTAAACGTTGGTCCTTTAGAGGATGAGAAGGGGAATTTAGTTATGGGATATGATGAAATGGCCGAGGCATTGAACAGGTATTTTGTATCGGTCTTCCCAGTGGAGCACATTAATAACATGCCAGTAATTGACAAAGAGACGAACGTAGGTGAGGACCTGGAAACAATCATTATTACGGAAGAGGTAGTGTTGGGCAAGCTAATGGAGCTAAGGATTGATAAGTCTCCTGGCCCTGATGGAATGCATCCCAGGGTACTAAAAGAGATGGCGGGAGAAATAGCAGGTGCACTGGCGGAAATTTTCCAAAATTCGCTGGACTCTGGGGTAGTCCCAGCAGATTGGAAAACAGCAGATGTGACGCCACTGTTTAAAAAGGGAGGTAGACAAAAGATGGGGAATTATAGACTGGTTAGCTTAACCTCTGTAGTGGGGAAGATGCTTGAGTCTATTATCAAGGAAGAAATAGCAGGGCATCTCGATAGAAATTGTCCCGTTGGGCAGACGCAGCATGGGTTCATGAAGGGCAGGTCATGCTTGACAAATCTTTTGGAATTCTATGAAGGCATTACGAGCAAGGTGGACAATGGGGACCCAGTGGATGTGGTGTACCTAGATTTCCAAAAGGCCTTCGACAAGGTGCCGCACAAGAGGCTGCTGCATAAGATAAGGATGCATGGCGTTAGGGGTAAAGTATTAGCATGGATAGAGGATTGGTTGACTAACAGGAAGCAGAGTGTGGGGATAAATGAGTGCTATTCTGGCTGGCAATCAGTCACTAGTGGTGTGCCTCAGGGATCGGTGTTGGGACTGCAATTATTTACAATGTATATAGATGATTTGGAGTTGGGGACCACGTGTAGGGTGTCAAAGTTTGCAGATGACACTAAGATGAGTGGCAGAGCAAAGTGTGCAGATGACTGTGAAACTTTGCAGAGGAACATAGATACATTGAGTGAGTGGGCAAAGGTCTGGCAGATGGAATACAATGTTAATAAATGTGAAGTCATTCATTTCGGTAGGAGTAACAGTAAAAAGGATTATTACTTGAATGGTAAAAAGTTGCAGCATGCTGCTATGCAGAGGGACCTGGGTGTCCTTGTGCATGAATCGCAGAAGGTTGGTCTGCAGGTACAGCAAGTAATTAGGAAGGCAAATGGAATTTTGTCCTTCATTGCTAAAGGGATTGAGTTTAAAAGCAGAGAGGTTATGTCGCAGCTGTATAAGGTACTGGTGAGGCCGCATCTGGAGTACTGTGTGCAGTTTTGGTCTCCTTACTTGAGAAATGATGTACTGGCACTGGAGGGGGTGCAGAGGAGGTTCACTAGGTTGATTCCGGAGTTGAGGGGGTTGGCTTATGAGGAGAGACTGAGTAGATTGGGATTATATTCATTGTAATTCAGAAGAATGAGGGGGGATCTTATAGAAACATATAAAATTATGAAGGGAATAGATAAGATACAAGTAGAGAGGATGTTTCCACTGGCAGGGGAAGCTAGGACAAGAGGGCATAGCCTCAAGATTAGAGGGAGCAGATTTAGGACTGAATTGAGAAGGAACTTCTTCACCCAGAGGGTTGTAAATCTATGGAATTCCTTGCCCAGTGAAGTAGTTGACGCTACTTCAGTAAACGTTTTTAAAGCTAAGGTAGATATCTTTTTGAACAATAAAGGAATTAAGGGATACGGTGAGAGCGCGGGTAAGTGGATCTGAGTCCACGAAAAGATCAGCCATGATCTTATTGAATGGCGGAGCAGGCTCGAGGGGCCGGACGGCCTACTCCTGCTCCTAGTTCTTATGTTTATGTATATAAACACTTTTCTACTCTCCAATATCCATCATAGTGCAAAGCATTGTTGGTTATACATGCCCTGCATACTGCTAATACCATTCGTATTCTAGATGAGAGACTTTATGACATTGCTTCTGGGTGACCTTCCACTGGTTGAGTAATTACATTTTTAGGATAGCCATCTCAGAGCAGAGACATTTCCCCAATTTTGGGTACACCTTTTCTTCCCTAAACCATTTGTTCTGTAACCTCTGGGTTTTGATGCCTCATTTACTGTTTTCAAAATGGGTTTGCTTGGTGGGTTTCCAAGGTCATTAAATTTCTAAACTTGAGTTACTACATGCATTTTCCTGTACACCAATTCAACAAATTCAACATTTTCTGCTGTATTAACATTCTATGACTTTGGATAGCTAACACTGTTTTCAAGAAATTAGGATATAGACACTTACAAGTCAGTTTAGTGTGTTTTTGTGCCAGGAATCCCTTTATTAAGGGCCAGTTTGTAGCACAGTCACAGGCTCAACTGTCTCAATCAGGCCTCCCACATACAGTTTATTCAATCGTTTCAAATTTTAAAAATTAATTTAAAGTTTTCATTTTAAATCCTGACAACTTTTTTGTTACTGATCATGATCTTCATTTCTATCATTTCCACCAGGAGGATTAACAATTGTTCTAGGCCTACAACTATTCACTATCAATAACTTGGATATATGGCTATAGTGTTATCTAAGTTTGTTGATTACAAAGATTAATGGTATAGTAAATAGTGGTTAGAGTCACACCTAGCACAAAGGAGGATAGTTGTGGTTGTTGGAGGCCAATCATCTCTGCCCCAGGACATTGCTGCAGGAGTTCCTCAGGGTAGCGTCCTCGGTCCAACCATCTTCAGCTGCTTCATCCAACACAAGGGCAGAAATTGGGGATGTTTGGTGATGATTCCACAGTGTTCTGTACCATTTGCAGTTCTTCAAATACTGAAGCAGTCCATATGCAGCAAGATATGGACAATATTCAGGCTTGGGCTGATAAGTGGCAAGTAACATTTGTGCACACAAGTGCCTGGCAATGACCATCGCTAACAAGAGAGAATCTAAAGTTCTCCCCTTGACATTCAATGGCATTACCATTGCTGCATCCCCCACCAGTTCATGTAGTGCTGAAAGTATAGCAGGCTTGGCACTCTTGATTATTTCAGGGGTAATGCTGTCCTTCCCAGGGGCTTTTCCGCTGGCTAGAGAATCAATGGCATCACTGAGTTCCGATTTGGTTGGCTGTATGTCCAGCTCATCCATGACTGGTAGAGGCTGGGCTGCATTGAGGGCAGTCTCAGTGACAGCATTCTCCCTGGAGTACAGTTCTAGGTAGTGCTCAACCCAGCGGTCCATTTGTTTGTGTTGGTCAGTGATTATGTCCCCTGATTTAGATTTGAGGGGGGCGATCTTCTTGATGCTATGCCTGTGCTGGGACGAGGGAGCAGTACCCCAGGACATGCGCGATGCCAATATCATCACCCTCTATAAAAACAATGGTGACCGCGGTGACTGCAACAACTACCGTGGAATCTCCCTGCTCAGCATAGTGGGGAAAGTCTTTGCTCGAGTCGCTCTGAACAGGCTCCAGAAGCTGGCCGAGCGCGTCTACCCTGAGGCACAGTGTGGCTTTCGTGCAGAGAGATCGACCGTTGACATGCTGTTCTCCCTTCGTCAGATACAGGAGAAATGCCGTGAACAACAGATGCCCCTCTACATTGCTTTCATTGATCTCACCAAAGCCTTTGACCTCGTTAGTAGATGTGGTCTTTTCAGACTACTAGAAAAGATTGGATGCCCACCAAAGCTACTAAGTATCATCACCTCATTCCATGACAATATGAAAGGCATAATTCAACATGGTGGCTCCTCATCAGAGCCCTTTCCTATCCTGAGTGGTGTGAAACAGGGCTGTGTTCTCGCACCCACACTTTTTGGGATTTTCTTCTCCCTGCTGCTTTCACATGCGTTCAAGTCCTCTGAAGAAGGAATTTTCCTCCACACAAGATCAGGGGGCAGGTTGTTCAACCTTGCCCGTCTAAGAGCGAAGTCCAAAGTACGGAAAGTCCTCATTAGGGAACTCCTCTTTGCTGACGATGCTGCTTTAACATCTCACACTGAAGAGTGCCTGCAGAGTCTCATCGACAGGTTTGCGGCTGCCTGCAATGAATTTGGCCTAACCATCAGCCTCAAGAAAACGAACATCATGGGGCAGGATGTCAGAAATGCTCCATCCATCAATATTGGCGACCACGCTCTGGAAGTGGTTCAAGAGTTCACCTACGTAGGCTCAACTATCACCAGTAACCTGTCTCTAGATGCAGAAATCAACAAGCGCATGGGTAAGGCTTCCACTGCTATGTCCAGACTGGCTAAGAGAGTGTGGGAAAATGGCGCACTGACATGGAACACAAAAGTCCGAGTGTATCAAGCCTGTGTCCTCAGTACCTTGCTCTATGGCAGCGAGGCCTGGACAACGTATGCCAGCCAAGAGCGACGTCTCAATTCATTCCATCTTCGCTGCCTCCGGAGAATACTTGGCATCAGGTGGCAGGACCGTATCTCCAACACAGAAGTCCTCGAAGCGGCCAACATTCCCAGCTTGTACACACTACTGAGTCAGCGGCGCTTGAGATGGCTTGGCCATGTGAGCCGCATGGAAGATGGCAGGATCCCCAAAGACACATTGTACAGCGAGTTCTCCACTGGTATCAGACCCACTGGCCGTCCATGTCTCCGCTATAAAGACGTCTGCAAACGCGACATGAAATCCTGTGACATTGATCACAAGTCGTGGGAGTCAGTTGCCAGCGTTCGCCAGAGCTGGCGGGCAGCCATAAAGACGGGGCTAAAATGTGGCGAGTCGAAGAGACTTAGTAGTTGGCAGGAAAAAAGACAGAGGCGCAAGGGGAGAGCCAACTGTGCAACAGCCCCGACAAACAAATTTCTCTGCAGCACCTGTGGAAGAGCCTGTCACTCTAGAATTGGCTTTTATAGCCACTCCAGGAGCTGCTTCACAAACCACTGAACACCTCCAGGCGCTTACCCATTGTCTCTCGAGATAAGGAGGCCCAAAAGATCCCCCACCATCGACATCCTGGGGGTTGCCATTGACTAGAAACTGAAATAGAGCAGCCGTATAAATAATATGGTACAAGAGCAGGTCAGAGGCTGGGAATTCTGTGGTGAGTAACTCAGTTAACTTCCCAAAGCCTGTCTACCATCTACAATGCATGAGTTAGGAGTGTAATGGAATACTGTCTACTTTCCTGGATGCGTGCAGCTCCAACAACACTCAAGAAGCTCGACGCCGTCCAGGACAAAGCGGGTGCCCACCCACTGCCTTAAACATTCACTCCCTCCACCACCAGTGTACAGTGGTAGCAGTATGTACCATCTACAAGATGCACTGCAGCAACTTGCCAAGGCTCCTTCAACATCACCTTCCAAACCCATGCCCTCTACCACCTGGAAGGACAAGGACAGGAGACATATGGGAACACCACCACCTACAAGTTCCCCTCCCCCTCCAAGTCACGTACCGTCCTGACTTGGAACTATATCACTGTTTCTTCATTGTTGCTGGGTCAAAATCCTGGAACTCCCTTCCTAACAGCCCTGTACCAACACCAGATGGACTTCAGCATTTCAAAAAGGTGGCTCATCACCACCACCTTCTTAGGGGCAATTAGGGATGGGTAGTTAATGCTGGCCTTGCCAATGATGCTCACATCGTATAAACAAATATAAAGAATTCATCCATTATTTGATATATGGCATCTGTGTGGTGGGGACTTCAGGAAGCACTTCTGATGAAGATGGTTGCAAATGCTTCAGCCTTGTCTTGTACATTCATGTGCTGGGTTCCGTCATCAGTGACAATGGGAATGTTCATGAAGCCTCCTCCTGAAGTCATTTAATTGTTCACTACCATTCATGACTGGATATGACAGGACTACCGAGCTTTGATCTGATACATTGATTGTTGGATTGCTTATATCTATCTATAGCCTACTGCTTCTGCTGTTTAGCATGCAAGTAGTCCTGTGTTGTAGCTTCACATCTCATTTTTAGCTACACCTGGTTCTGCACCTGACATGCTCTTCTACACTCCTTATTGAACCAGGGTTGGTTTCCTGGCTTGATAGTAATGGTAGAGTGAGGGACATTTGGGACCATGAGGTTACAGATTTCGATGGAATACAATTCTGCTGCTGTTGGTGGCCCACAGCGCCTTGTGGATACTCAGTTTCGAGCTGCTAGATCTGTTCTGAATTTATGGTGGTAGTGTAACATAATGGAGGGTCTCCACAAGGACAAGGTCACTCCGACCAATACTGTCATGGATTAATGCATCTGTGATAGGTAGATTAGTGAAGACGAGGTCAAGCAGGTTTTTACCTCATGTTGATTCTCTCACCACCTGCCCCAGGCCTAGTCTGGCAGACACGTCCTTTGGTACTACCGAGCCATTCTTGATGGACATTGAAGTCCTCACCCAGAGTATGTGTTGTGCCTTTGCTTTGCTCAGTGCTCCTTCCAAGTAGTGCTCAACATGAAGGAGAACTGATTTATCAGCTAATGGAGGGCAGTAGGTGATAACAAGCAGGAGGTTTCCTTGCTGATGTTTAATGTGATGCCATGAACCTTCATGGGGTCCAAAATCAATGTTGATGATTCACAGGGCCACACCCTCCCAACTGTATATCACTGCCACCACCTCCATTGAACCTGCTGGTGGGAAAGGACGTACCCGGGGATGGTGATGTGGGTGTCTGGGATATTGGCTGTAAGATCTGATTCTGTGAATATGACTATGTCAGGCTGTTGCTTGACTAGGATGCGGGACAGATCTCTCAATTTCGGCATTACTACCCAGATGGTCGTGAGGACTTTGCAGGGTTGACAGACAGTTGTACTTTTGTCATGACCAAATCCAGCGTCTAGGTCAATGCTGTGAGGTCTGTCTGATTTTAGTTTGCATTGTGGTTTTGACACAACTGAGGGGTTACTCGGTCATTTCAGAGGGTAGTTAAGAGTCAACCAGGATGCTATGGACCTGGAGTCATATATAAGCCAAAGCAGGTATAGTTTCCTTCCCTAAAGAACATTAGTGAACCAGTTGGCTTTTTAGGACAATTTGATGGTTTCACGGTCACAATTAAGGGTTCTAGCTTTTTTATTTCCAGATTTAGTTGATTAACTGCACTTAAATCCCCCAACTGCTGTGGTGAGACTTGAGCTCACGTCTCTGGATTATTGGTCCAAGCCTCTAGATCACCAGTCCAGTAACTTAACTACTATGCTACCCAAGTTACTTGTGAACAGTAAGACCGCTATGGAAGATAATATATACATTTTACTTAGTTACATCCCCATCAAACATACAAAACAGCTGTGATTATATATAAATATTTTTATTTCTTTACGAAAATAAGTAAAACAAATTGCGATTTCAACTCCGGTAGGACTTGGGCACCATGAGAAGTGTTGCAGCGAAATTCTCCTGTAGGAGTCTATCTATAATCAGGGCAACGAAGGTCTCTTCCGATTCTTCAAACTCTTTATCTGTAACATGTGGAGGCCAGATGTTGGGCTGAAATGACCAACCTGTTGAAAGACAAGAAAAAGATCCACATCATTTATGGAATGTAGACATATCAGAACTAAACTTGCAACATCAGCTGTACCTATGACAGGTAATGTGTTATAAAACAACAACTTGCATTTTTATAGCACCTTGAACATCCCAAGGCACTTCACAAGAGCATAATCAGAGAAAATCTGACACCGAGCTAAAGGAGGAGGCATTAGGACAGGTGACCAAATACTTGGTCGAAGAGGTAGATTTTCAGCAGTCTTAAAGGAGGACAGATAGGTGCAGAGCTTTAGGGAGACAATTTCCAGAGCTTAGGGCCTAGATTTCTGGAGGTACAGCTGCTAGCAGTGGGATGAAAGAAGTGGGGAGATGCACAAGAGGTCAGAGTTAGGGAAATGCAGAGATCTTGGAGGTTACAGAAATAGGCCATGGAGGGATTTACGAACATATGAATTAGGAGCAGGAGTAGGCCACTCAACCCCTTGAGCCTGCTCAGCCATTCAATAAGTTCAAGGCTGAACTGATTACTCCACATTTCCACCTACCCCTGATAACCTTCCACCCCCTTGTTCATCAAGAATCTATCTAACTCTGCCTTAAAAATTGAAAATGGGTATGGGAATTCTAAAAATAAAGGGACTGGTGGACTGGAAGCCAATAAGGAATTCAAGAGAGCACAGTGGTGTGGATGAATGGTGCGAGTTAGGGTATGGGCAGCAGAGTTTTGGATCAGCTCAAGTTTACAGAGGGTGAAAGTTGGAGGTCAGCCAGGAGAGTACTGGATAGTCACATCTGGAAGAAACAAAGGTGTGAATTTGATGGGCAATATTAGAGGTGGAAGTAAATGGTCTTGATGAAGAAAAGGATATGGCGTCAGAACTCAGCTCTGAGTCAAACAGGACAATGTTTGCAAACAATCTGGTTCAGCCAGAGACTGGTCAGGGAGGGAGAATTGGAGATTGGGAAAGAGAGTTTGTGGTGGGAGCTGAAGACAATGTTTAATAGATGAACAGTAGGCCATTCAGGCCTCAAGCATGATGATGATAGCTGATTTTATATTTCAACTGCATCTACTCACCCTTGTTTCCTAACCATCATTACCCTTGCCTAACAAAAACCTATTAATCTCAGTTTTAAAATTTTCAATTCACCCCACCCCCCCACCCCACCCCAATGGATTTTGGGGTGGGAGAGAGATCCAGATTTCCACTACCCTTTGTGCGAAGAAATACTTCTCGACATCACCCCTGAAAGGCCAAACTCTAATTTTGTGGTTCTGGGCTCCCCCGACTAGAGGAAATAGTTCCTCACTTTCTACCCTTTCACATCTTTTAATCATCTTTAAATTATAATATAATTGGCCAAAAGCTTAACTAGAACAGCAATATAAATACTTTGGCTATGAGCAGGTCAGAGGCTGGGTATTCTGCAACGGGTGACTCACCTCCTGACTGCCAAAGCCTTTCCACCACCTACAAGGCACAAATAAGGAGTGTGATAAAATTCTCTCCAGCCGCAACTCCAACAATACTCAAGAAACTCAACATCATGCAGGACAAAGCAGCCGGCTTGATCAGCACCCCATCCACCACCTTCAACATTCACTGCCTTTGCCATCGGCACACTGTGGCAGCAGTGTGTACAAGATGCACTGCAGCAACTTGCCAATC
This sequence comes from Heterodontus francisci, assembly GCF_036365525.1. NCBI lineage: Eukaryota > Metazoa > Chordata > Chondrichthyes > Heterodontiformes > Heterodontidae > Heterodontus > Heterodontus francisci. Next base: position 6,888,902 of record NC_090402.1, on the reverse strand, counting down.
CTCCCAAACCCACAACTTCTACCACCTAGAAGGACAAGGGTAGCAGATGCATGGGAACACCACCCCCTGCAAGTTCCCCTCCAAGTCACACACCATCCTGACTTGGAAATATATTGCTGTTCCTTCGTGGTTGCTGGGTCAAAATCCTGGAACTCCCTCCCTATTTAGTACTGTGGGTGTACCTGCACCACATGGACTGCAGCGGTTCAAGAAGGCAGCTCACCACCACCTTCTCAAGGGCAATTAGGGATGGGCAATAAATACCAGTGACACCTATGAATAATATATAAATGCCAATTATAATCACGTTTTATCCAAGTGATATGCACAACTGATTAATTACATATGAAATTGAAAGGACTGCAACACAACTGTACATGTTGATAATGAAACTAACAGACAAACCTAAGTGGCTGTGACACCTGGGACAGGTTGCCACTGTCCACGAGTGTCCAGGGAACCAGGAGAATTGCTCGTCCGCCGGCCAGTGCCTGTGGACAGTGGCTTTCTTGAAAGTGAGCACCTGGAAGCGAAGCCCCTGTGGATTCTGGAAGAGTTGCACCGGGATCCTGCGCTCCCCGATCACCGTGTCGTTCCGCTGAGCTAAAGCCAGGGAGCTGGCCACGAACTTGAGATCCCGGCTGGCGGCCACCTCGAAACCGCACGACCTGCAGAGCAAGAGCTCATCTCGGGAGCCTTCCTCCTCCTGACTGGCGTTGTGGCCGCTCACGACAGAGACTGACACCAGCAACAAAGGCACCAACACCCGCCACATCCTCCAGGCCGCTTCCCTTAAAAACTCTTTAAAATTAAAAAAAGTTATTTCCACCCCCAAAATTATTTCCAACTTTCAATGATTTAAAATAAAGATATAAGCTCCTTCAGCCACTAAGTTTAATCTGAACCTTCCCCCACGTTATTACACAGAATTTTGCCTGAAATATGTATCTTTTTATTCCCCGCCCCTTTAACTGTAGCCTTCTTACAGCTGATATTTAAATATCCTACACAAGTGAGCGAAAGATGGATCACGCTGCATTTAGAGGTTCTTGGGACAGTTTCTACCCCCCTGCTGGCTGGAGGATTCCAATTCACTGAATGGTGCTGGGATAGAAACACGCGGCACAGAGGAAGGCCATTCGGCCCAAACTGAAATGGAGCAGCCATATAAATACTATGGTACAAGAGCAGGTCAGAGACTGGGAGTTCGGTGATGAGTAACTCACCTAACTCCCCAAAACCTGTCTACAAGGCACAAGTCAGGAGTGTGATGAAATACTCTCCACTTGCCTGGATGGGTGCAGCTCCAACAACATTCAAGAAGCTTGACACCATCCAGGACAAAGCAGCCCGCTTGATTGGCACCCCATCCATCACCTTCAACATTTACTCCCTTCACCACAGACGCACAGTGGCAGCAGTGTGTACCATCTACTAGATGCACTGCAGTAACTCACCAAGGCTCCTTAGACAGCACCTTCCAAACCTGCAAACTCTACCACCTAGAAGGACAAGGGCAGCAGATACCTGGGAACACCACCACCTACAAGTTGCCCTCCAAGCCACACACCATCCTGACTTGGAACTATATCGCCGTTCCTTCACCGTCGCTGGCTCAAAATCCTGGAACTCCCTTCCTAACAGCACTGTGGGTGTACCTTCCCCACATGGACTGCAGCAGTTCAAGCACCTCACTTCCACCTTCTCGAGGGCAATTAGGGATGGGCAATAAATGCTGGCCTAGCCAGCGACGCCCACATCCCCCAAGTGAATAAAAAAAACCTTTGTGTTAAAAGTCCCAAACTCCTCCAAGTAGCAATGGGTTGGATCTTCAAGACCTTTTCAAAAATCATTGTCCTCTTCGCTCAATTCTCTGAGAACTTACAAACTGGACGTCCATGAATAAGGCAATTCCTGGTGATCCTGCTGGAGTTCTACTTCTCCTCAAACTTCAACTTTCAAACCAGCTTCAAGTTCTCGCAGCCTTTCGCTGTATCAGGCCTCTGATACAAAATATACTTTATTCATCAAAATATACTTTATTCATAAAAATATGTAAAAATTACATTCCCAAACAGTTTAAAACAGCATCAAGTCAAAAAATACAAACAGTGCAAAGATGATCAGTTTCCTTCAATACAATCATGAGTTGCCTCACAACCCTTCCATTTCATTGTCATGCCATATACATTTTTACATTTACAGCACACAAAATTTTCCCGATACAGTTCGAGGGGTTTCCCATGGATCCAGCCCCTCAGTTCAGCTTGGTGGGGGGACCTTACACCCACTGTGGTCTTTCCCCATTGAGCCTTTGCTGTGGCTGCCCCAAGCTTTAGTGCGTCCCTCAGCACGTAGTCCTGGACCTTGGAATGTGCCAGTCTGCAACATTAGGTCTCTCTTGAGGCTGCAACCACTGGTTGTCTTCCTTACCACCTGCTCTGAGGCTGTAATCGCTGGGTTCCCCTCTGACAGTCTGTCTGCCTTCAGAAAATCTGTTACATTTACCTGACCTCAAAAATCAATAGCTTATTGTTCTGTTCCAATATGCAAAGTCTGGTTTCACAGAGCCACCTGTGCCTTCCATTGTTCCCAGATGTTAACAGCTGCTTGGTACATTTGCATCTTCAGAATCCCTGACCCCCTTGTTTTTTTAAATTCATTCATGGAATGTGGGCTTTGCTGGCCAGGCCAGCATTTATTGCCCATCCCTAATTGCCCTTGAGAAGGTGGTGGTGAGCTGCCTTCTTGAACCGCTGCAGTCCTTTTGGGGTAGGTATACCCACAGTGCTGTTAGGAAGGGAGTTCCAGGATTTTGACCCAGCTACGGTGAAGGAACGGCGATATAGTTCCAAGTCAGGATGGTGTGTGACTTGGAGGGGAACCTGCAGGTGGTGGTGTTCCCACGCATTTGCTGCCCTTGTCCTTCTAGTTGGCAGAGGTCGCGGATTTGGAAGATGCTGTCTAAGGAGCCTTGGTGCGTTGCTGCAGTGCATCTTGTAGGTGGTACACACTGCTGTCACTGTGCATCAGTAATGGAGGAAGTGAATGTTTGTGGATGGGGTGCCAAACGGGCTGCTTTGTCCTGGATGGCGTCGAGCTTCTTGAGTGTTGTTGGAGCTGCACCAATGCAGGCAAGTGGAGAGTATTCTATCACACTCCTGACTTGTGCCTTGAAGATGGTGGACAGACTTTGGGGAGTCAGGAGATGAGTTACTCGCCGCAGGATTCCCAGCCTCTGACCTGCTCTTGTAGCCACGGTATTTATATGGCTACTCCAGTTCAGTTTCTGGTCAATGGTAGCCCTTAGGATGTTAATAGTTTATAAACCGAAAGTATAGGAGGGCAAAACCCATTATTTTTCAGGTGTTACCCCTGAAGTCTCTTTTTTCCCCCCAAAAAAGTCTTTAATCTGTTTTGTCTTTTAGCAGAGTGGATGTGAGGTCACTTGACCTTTCAGACTCCATCTTAAACTTTTAAAAATCACAATTTTTAAAACATAATCATGTTCCAAATTCCAGTGTTCATAACACCTGATTATTGTTTCTAAAACCTCAGTCGCCACTGATGTTAAACTGACTGGACTGTAGTTACTAGGAATGTCCTCACACCCTTTCTTGAACAGGTGTGCCACATTTGCCACTCTCCAATAATCTGGCATCTCCCCTGTAACTAGGGAAGATTGGAAGATTATGGCAAGCCCTTCTGCTAATTTCTACCTCCACATCCCTTATCAACCTGAGATGTAAGCCATCCGGACCAAGTGACCTATCCACTCTAAGTACAGCCAGCTTTTTTAGTACATCCTGCCTATCAAATTTCCATTACCTTCACCATCTCTGCTTCTATCGATATTTTATGAGCATCCTTTTCCTTAGTAAACACCAATACAAAGTACTCATTAAGTATTCTAGCCTTCCCCTGCACCCCTGAGCATGTATCGCCCTCTTTGTCCCGAATAGGTCCCACCCCACCTCCTAATACCCACTTACTATTTACATGCCGGTAGAAGATTTTTGGGTTCCCTTTTATGTTAACTGCCATTTTATTCACATATTCTCGCTTTGCCAAACTTATTTTCCTCTTCACTTCCACTCTCAACTTATTGTATTTGGCCTGGTTGTCACTTGAAGAATTCACCTAACAGGCATCATACACCTTCTTTTTTATTTCATTATATTCTCTATCTCCCTCATCATCTTTCTCAATATGGCCCTAAAGAACTCTGTCCAAGCTAAAGTTGGCAATCCACAAGGAATAATATGAACTCACTGTTTAGGCTTACACATGAAGAATATTAATATTGGCAATATTCTTCTTCTTAGGCAGTCTCTCGGGATCGAGGACGACTTGCTTCCACTCTCTCTCGATGGGTGCTAAGATGGCTGAAAAGTCCAATGCATGATCTGCAGACTCTGCCACATGAGGGGCAGATGGTGCTTGAAGGGTCAGGTAAATGAGTAGCTCGGAGGTTTGTGCGCTCCTTCTGATGCCTCCACTTCGCCTCCACGTGTTCCCTATGAAATCCCTCAAGGTGTATTTGCCTTCCCAAATGAGCTTTCTCCATCTGGGATGGTCATGAGCCAGGGACTCCGACGAGTCAATGGGCCCAGCTTTGTGAACAGGACACATCGTTCGCATGCCTGACACCAGAATCCTGAAGCAGCTGTTCTACTCAGAGCTTGGTTGCAGCAGGAGACTCCCAGGAGGACAGTGGGAACGCTTCAGGGATGTCCTCAAAGCATCTCCATACTGGCAATAAAACAAGAGAGTGGCCAGTGCTCATGTAACTGTACTTAGGAGGAAACCCCAATCTGGGACTTGGGCACACCATCCTCCAACAATGCCACTGCCTCCCAGTATTATCCTGATTTTTCACATCACTGACAGGTTATTTGGATGAGACATTAAACTAAGGTCCTGTCTGTCCATTCAGGTAGATGTAAAAGATCCTAAGGCAGTCGAGTATATGAAGAAGACCAGGGGAGTTCTCCAGTGTCTTGGCCAACGTACCACTTAAACAGATTAATAGGCAATTTATCTCAACAATGTTTGTGGGATCTTGCTGCGTGCAAATTGGCTGCCATATTTGCCTGTGTAACAACAGTGGTAACACGTTAAAGATAACTCACTGGTCATGAAGAACATTAGGACATTATGAGGATGTGAATCATAAAGGTGCTATCTAAATGTAAGTTTCTTCTTTTTAAATGTAATTTGCAAAATTCCCTCCTATGTCAACTCCATTTGTCTTCAAGCTTTGAAAATTTCCTGAAAACCCTTGCACCTTGCTATTTTTCTCCTCACCTTGAAAAGCCTCCTTAAAACCTGCCTCTATGGCTGTGCTTTGGGTAGAACTCCCATCTCTTGACCAACCCCAAGATTTTGTGAAACACCTAGCAGCATTGCATGAGGTTAAGGATGCTCTATAAGTACAACATTGCTCTGTGGATCCAGACACATTTTAATTCCTTGCTCTAGAGAGGGAGAGATGCAACGTCTGGGGGGATGTTTGAGGAATTCTGCAATCTGTGGGCACTTCAGGGACTGAAGAGCATACTGGATGCCAGATGTAATTTTATCACTTAATTTTATGTTTCCATTGTTTTATGATTTAGTTCTCAATTAATTGTACTCCTCTAAAAAGAGGGGACTTCTGTTAGGTATTTCGTTTGATGACACCGGGGAAACCCTGTGTCTCTTGGGTGTTATTAAGAAAAAGCATTTTCGATCCTGGAAATGGGTCAGGACAATGACGTCACATTTCACCCTGAGAGGGGCGGGTGGATGACGTCAGCGCGAGTTGGGGCGATGACATCATCACGCAGCTGTGTCCCGCCTTCCTCATTCCATTGGTTGGCGGTGAGGTGATTGACAACACCCCATGGGGCCTCAATTGTCCAATGGACGGCCAGTTCAAGGTTCAAATCAGGGGCGGGTGCGGTGGCGGTTGTGTCGGTCTGGGTTTAAAAATATTTCAAAGAGCGCCCGCGGGTAAACGGCGAATTCCTGAAGGGAAGAAAGGCGGCGGGAATGACCGGATAACCGACGTCTGGGGGAAAAAAAGTAGCTGAGGGAAGATGGCGGGAGATAGCCAACAGGTCAGGAAAAGTCACCGGGTGGAAAGCGGATCCTTGGAGCGCTTCAGCTCCGGGAGGCGCGACTGGCGGCAGCGGACAGTCCCCGGTGCTCTATCCACACACATAACAGTCTCGGAGTGAGCCCCATTCAAATAAACAGTGGCTCAGTGGGCAGCACTCTCACCGCTCTGAATCAGAAGGTCCTGGGTTCGATGTCCGGCTCCAAACACCTGAGCACAAAATCCAGGTTGACGCTCCCAATGCAGTGCTGGGGGAGCGCCGCGCCGTCGGAGGAGCAGTCATTCAAATCAGACCTTAAACCAAAGTTCTATCTCTCCTCTTGGGTGGATGTTCAAGAAATAGCCACTATTTCAAAGAAGAATTGGGATTATGATAGAAGAGTGGTTATGTAACTGGATTTAGTAATCTAGAAGCCTGAACTAATGATCTGGAGACATAAGTTCAAATTCCATTATAGCAACTGGGGAACTTAAAAGCTAGTATCAGTAATGGTGGCTATGAAACTACTGGATTGTTGTAAAAACCCATCTGGTTTGTTAATGTCCTTTAGGAAAGGAAATCTGCTGTCCTTACCCAGTCTGGCCTATATGTATGACTCCAGACCCACAATGATGTAAGTGCCCTCTGATGTGGTCTAGCAAACTGTTGAGTTGTTGGGGATGGTCTTGCCCGTGACACATGTCCAGTGAATGCATTTTTTTTTTAAAAAGGGGGAGTTTTCCTTGGCCATGTGAGCCGCATGGAAGATGGCAGGATCCCCAAAGACACATTGTACAGCGAGCTCGCCACTGGTATCAGACCCACCGGCCGTCCATGTCTCCGCTATAAAGACGTCTGCAAACGCGACATGAAATCCTGTGACATTGATCACAAGTCGTGGGAGTCAGTTGCCAGCGTTCGCCAGAGCTGGCGGGCAGCCATAAAGACGGGGCTAAAATGTGGCGAGTCGAAGAGACTTAGTAGTTGGCAGGAAAAAAGACAGAGGCGCAAGGGGAGAGCCAACTGCAACAGCCCCGACAAACAAATTTCTCTGCAGCACCTGTGGAAAAGCCTGTCACTCTAGAATTGGCCTTTATAGCCACTCCAGGCGCTGCTTCACAAACCACTGACCACCTCCAGGCGCGTATCCATTGTCTCTCGAGATAAGGAGGCCCAAAAGAATTTATCCTTCAACCAACATCGCATTTTAAAGAATTATCTGGTCATTATCACATTGCTGTTAATGGGACCTTGCTGTGTGGAAATTGGCTGCTGCTATTCCTACATTACAACAGTGACTACAATTCAAAAGTATTTCATAGGCTGTAGAGTGCTTTAGGCTGTCCTGAGTCTCTGAAAGGTGCTAAAGAAATGCAAGTAAAAACAGAAAATGCTGGAAATACTTGGGTTTGGCAGCATCTGTGGAGAGTGAAAGAGTTAATGTTTCAGTTCAGTGACCTTTCAGAAGAAATGCAAGTGTTTGTTTACCCAGGTCTTACTGGGTCTGAGGGAAAAACATCCCAAGCTGCTTCACGATGAGTGTGGTGCTGTGACTGTTTAGGCCAAGTATCCAGATAAGCAAGTGATTTCAGGTGCCTGCTAAATCCTGTTTAGTACTGTGGAAAAAATACTATTGATTCAGTTTGGAAAGTGATTGAAATAATCAAATGTGCTGACCCAGAAAGCCAGCAAAGCTAAGCAAGAAAGGACAACTCACGCAAATACAGGATTAAATGCAGGCTAATATGTGGGAATGAGTTAGCTTGTTACATCAAATTTTAGAAGGGCATATGTTAATGTAACATGTAACAGTAAAGATGCAACAGTAATTGGAGTGTTAGGCTTTCAACAGTGGAATAAACACCAGTAACATTAGGAACATAGAAAAGTTAGGGACAGGAATAGGGCATTTAACCCCTCAGCCTGATCTGCCATTCAATTTGATCATTTACGTTATTCAAGTTGGTATTGAGAGTAAACTATCATGCTGGTTACTTTTAAGATATTAACTGTATAATAAATAGATTGTTGATTAATTGTTGTCAACTTTGGTTCAGTTGATAGCACTCTTGTCTGGGTTAGAAGGTTGTGTAAGAACTACACTGAGGTTGATCAAATAATCTAGCTAGCATTTGGGGCAGTACTGAGGTCATTTAGCTGCATTTTTCAGAGGTGCCCACTTTCAGATCAGATATATTAAATCAAGCCTGTTCAGCCAGATGCTAAAAATGTACTTGAAAGTCCTGCCTTCATTATTATTGTTACAGGTTCTGCAATAATTTACTGGATATGACCATTTGATTTGTTGTAATTATGAAAATCCATAACCATTAATTTCAATTTTTTTTAGAGCAATACTTACCAGCTGTTGATCAGCCAGAGGCTGGACCTGGCAGAGGGAGCTGACCTCTTGGACCCAGACATGCAGCAAAAACTTGATGGAGTGAAAGATCTGATTCGGCATGAAATACAAAAGGAGCTGAAAATCAAAGAGGGAACAGAGAACTTACGTAAGGTAACAGACAAAAAAAATCTGGCGCACGTGGAAAACATTTTGAAAACTTCCAATCGCAAGTTGGAACGCCTGCACTGGGAACTTCAGGAGCTGAATGCACGAATTGTTGTCACAGATAGGGACAATCGGGGAGGTGAGTGCAACTGGCTGCTAAGCCTTGGATAGGAGGATGTAACCCTTTCTGGGTAGTTAAAGCATTAGTTATATTACTGTACAAAACTGTGATTAAAATTCAATTTAGAGTTGGATTTGTTAAGGGCAGGTCATGTCTTGCTAACTTGATTGAATTTTTTGGTGAAGTAACAAGAAGGATTGATGAGGGTAGTGCAGTGGATGTGGTCTACATGGATTTTAGTAAGGCATTTGACAAGGTCCCACATGGCAGACTGATCAGAAAAATAAAAGCCCATGGGATACAGGGGAATGCGGCAAGTTGAATCCAAAATTGGCTCAGTGACAGGAAACAAAGGGTAATGTTTTTGGCGAATGGAAAGCAGTTTCCACTGGTGTTCCACGGGGCTCAGTGTTGGGTCCCTTGCTGTTTGTGGTGTATATATTAACGATTTGGACTTGAATGTGGGAGGCATGATTGGGAAATTTGCTGATGACACAAAGATTGGCCGTGTAGTTGATGATGAAGAGGATAGCTGAGACTCCAGAATGAAATCAATGGTTTGGTTGAGTGGGCGGAAAAGTGGCAAATGGACTTCAATCTGGAGAAGTGTGAGGTAGTGCATTTGGGGAGAGCAAACAAAGCAAGGGAATACACAATAAACGGGAGGATATTGAGAGGGGTAGAAGAAGTGAGACCTTGGCGTACATGTCCACAGGTCTCTGAAGGTGGCAGGACAGGTAGATAGAGTGGTGAAGAAGGCATATGGAATGCTTTCCTTTATTGGCCCAAGTATAGAATACAAAAGCAGGGATGTAATGCTGGAACTGTATAAAATTCTGGTTAGGCCAGAGCTGGAGTATTGCATACAGTTCTGGTCACCACATTACAGGAAGGACATAATTGCTCTGTAGAGAGTACAGAGATTTACAAGAATGTTGCCAGGGCTTGAAAGTTACAGCTATGAGGAAAGATTGGATCGGCTCGGGTTGTTTTCCTTTGAACAGAGGAGGCTGAGGGGTGGCTTAATTGAGTTGTACAAAATTATGAGGGGCCTAGATAGAGTAGACAGGAAGGATCAGTTTCCCCTGGCGGAGAGGTCAATTACCAGGGGGCACAGATTTAAGGTGATTGGTAGAAGGATTGGAGGGGACATGAGGAAAAACCAGAGGGTGGTGGGTGTCTGGAATTCACTGCCCGGATCAGTGGTGGAGGCAAAAACACTCAACTCATTTAAAAGGTACCTGGATGTGCACCTGAATTGCTATAACCTGCAAGGCTATGGACCAGGTGCTGGAAGGTGGGATTAGATTGGGTGGCTACTTTTTTTTGAGCTGGCGCAGCTATGATGGGCTGAATGGTCTCCTTTCTGCCGTAACCTTTCTGTGGTTCTAACTGTATGTTGCTCATGCCCAGTTTCACAGACAACTTGTTCGAATGCTTTTTATGTCCAGTGATGACTTCTTGATTCAATTGTTGATCTTTATGGGGGTTGCGAAATAAACTTTACTCTCTTGATAGCTGAGTGACTCGGTGTACCACCCAATGTGGTAAAGTTATACTGAAGTGTGATTCCTGGCATATGGTAAGTAATATGTTTCAATTGGGGCTTGATAAGGGTGCCACAGTTGGTCTCAGACCTTGAACTGGGAAGCAAAATAAAATTAGCAAGGATTCCTATTCCTGATCACTTTCCAATGCCACTTGCTGACAAGTGCCGACATATGCAGGTTAAAACAGGTTTGACTGTGAAGCCCCCAAGTTTTTTTTTCTGCAAACAACTTTTGACTTTAAGATAAAAAGCAAAATACTGCGGATGATGGAAATCTGAAACCCAAACAAGAAATGCTGGAAATACTCCACAGGTCTGGCAGCATCTGTGGAGAGAGAAGCAGAGTTAACGTTTCACGTCGGTGACCCTTCATCAGGACAGTTCTGATGAAGGGTCACAGACCTGAAACGTTAACTCTGCTTCTCTTGCCACAGATGCTGCCAGACCTGCTGAGTATTTATAGCATTTCTTGTTTGTGTTGCTGACTTTAGGATGTCACTACTCACCTGGGTGAGTTAATGGAGGGTGCCTACAGTTATGAAACTAAAAGCAAGCACCACTGGGAGCAGAGGATTTAAAAAAAAAAGGAGCAGGGAAACTACTCCGATGGCATATCTGACTGAGGTGAAACAGATGGATACTCCCAATAATTGGAGATAATTGTTGGAGATTAGGCTGTCATGAGGAAGAAAAATCACTGGGGTTGATTCGCGATGTTTTTGAAAGTTTGCTCCTCATACCTATCCTTCACTCGACAACATTCTCTGCATAGCTTATGCACCACATGAGATGTGCACTTCACCCCCACCGTATCTTAATTCGTAAAGCTTTAACAGCATAACTGAAACTCTCATGACTGTGATTCAACGGGGAAGGACAAGAGTACCCCTCCAACTTTTCTGCCACCCCCAATGATGGGATACTTGGGAGTGCAATAATGATTTTGAAAATGTAATAGTACGAGGGTAACCTGTGCCATTCCAAGGCCCTTTCAGTATTCCATTATACTGTGTGCTATGAAAGTAACTTATGACCCATGTGTTTGTGTTGTAAGCCCAATACAATTGCAACAAGAGTAATAAATCAGAATCTACTTGGTTCCTGAAATTCTGCAGCAAAAATTAATGAGCTGTTAATAAAAATGATCTTGGGCCCATGGTGCTGCTTAGCTGAGATTTATAAATTTAATTTAATTTTTCTCTGTTGTGCAATGAAGTTGCGCTACTGTGATTGGAAGAAATTTTTTGCTTAGAAGTATGATGGACTGCGAAATTTAAAGGGGCATTCTACGCAGAACGTCTCCTCTTGGGCTATTTCTAATGAGGAATTTTAAAGGAAAGAGCATAGTAATGTAAGGAAGACTACGGTACACTGGGGCACGATTTATGCTGGTGAAAGTTAATAGAGGAGACTTCTATCTAAAGTCTATAAGCTGAAAATGTGTTTTTTCTTTATTGTAAAGTAAGAACTTGCATGACATCTTCTGTGTCAGAAGCACCCCAAAATATTTCCCAGACAATCAGTTGCTTTGAAGTACAATGAAGTGGAACTGACAGTAAAATGAATAACCAATTAATCTGTTTTTGATGTTGGTTGAAGGGATGATGTTACTCGGCTCCAGAAGTACTCCTTGCTCTTCGAAAAGTGGCATGGGATCTTTACCATCCATTTGAACCACTGCAATAGGCAGACAGTGACACAGTTTATTCTCTTATTGAGGTCAGCAACTTTAACAGTGCAGCACCCCCTAAAAATTGTAACTAAAGTTTTTATCTGTGGGATGCAGTGGTATTGGTTGCAACTGGCATTTAGGGGAATGAGAGTTGAATGAGATAGTCAGCTCAGCGGAGGTGAATAAGGTCTCTAGCTTCCTTTTAATTCTGAGTCCTGATGAAGGCCTATTGTAAGTAAACCAAGAACCTAGAGCGTCTATTGCTTAATTTCCACAGATGATGGAATGTCCCCAGATCCCTGTTGCTGGGAGCCATGTCTAACGCCTCCCAACAGTCGAATCACAGCTCTGAAGAAACAGCTAAATATTGAAATAAAGGTGAAACAGGGAGCCCAAAACATGATCCAGATGTACTCAAATGGGCCATCAAAGGTAAGATCTCTGTGCTGCAACTTCAAACATTAAGGATATTAAAGAAATTATATACTGTGTGATGGTGCATTACGACTAACATCACCTTGTACTTAGATATGTTCACTCAGGCTCTTGCATAGTTTTGATTTCTCTTTAGCTCTAGATGTTGAGATTTGGTGGAAGCTTTAATAGAGCAGGACTTGACTAGCAGGGAGTCAGAGCGGGTGCTCAGCACTGGGTATGATTTAGTCAGTGAATTAACATAAAAGACTGAAAAGTCTTAATTTTAAAACTGGGGAGCTGGAAGGAGACTAATATGTAAGATTGTCTATTTCAAGCTTAGAAGGAAGGCAATTGCTGATAAAATGGACTGCAAAGTTTGTGATGGGGAGAGTTTTGAGGTGATTGAGGGTCATCTAATTTTGGGTCCCTTTGAGGAAAGAATAAGGTTGATTTTGAAGTTAACAATTCCTTATTTTTCGTGAATCTTTTGAAAAGTTGGTAACATAAAAGTTAACTTGGTTGCATAGCTACAAAACAATGACATTTAAGGAAGGATATACTTGCACTGGAGGCGGTGCAGTGAAGATTTACTAAATTGGTCCCTGTGATGAGGGGGTTGTCCTATGATGAGATGCTGAGTAAATTAGGCCTATATTCTCTGGAGTTTAGAAGAGTGAGAGGCGATCTAATTGAGACACACAAGATTCTGAGAGAGCTTGATGGGGTAAAAGCTGAGATTGTTTCCACCGATCGAGGAATCTAGAACGCAGGGGGCACAGTCTCAGGCTAAGGGGCCGATCATTCAGCATTGAGATGAGGAGAAATTACTACACTCAAAGTGTTGTGAATCTTTGGAATTCTCTACCCCAGAGGATTGTGGATGTTCCATCACTGAATTTATTTAAGGCTGGGATAGATAGATTTTTGGTCTCACGGGGAATGCAGGGATATGGGGAGCGGGCAGGAAAATGGAATTGAAGCCCAAGATCATCCATGATTGTATTGAATGGTGGAGCAGGCTTGATGGGCCATATGGTCTACTTCTCCTATTTCTTCTGTTCTTGTGGCATAGAAATATTTGACAGGATAAGTAATTCAATGTGTTTAAGGGTTAGGGGTCTTTTGTGCTCAGAAATTCTTTGTTATATTGGCCCAGCCTTGATGTTTACCTTCTGCTGTGAGGAAGCACCTGGATTTTGTTCTGCATTTCCCACAGTGCTTCAGCAGTATGGGAAAGATTTCAGTACTCCATGCTACCAGACATCAGTGCTGCGACACTCTTGTGAATGTATTTTGTTTCTCCTCTTTGAGTCTTGGTGTCAGCCATCAAGCACCTAACTATTCTAGTCCCATTTTCCAGCACTTGGCCCATAGCCTTGTATGTATTCTGCCAAAGTCTGGTCTTGCTAAGATAAGCAGATCTAATGGCTGACAGAAATGGTAGTTTTCTTTCATGCATCTGCCTATTTTTCTCTAAGATGGCCCTAGGGTTACTTTTATGTTGTTTGCCCCATTCCTGTATGGAGGAAGAAGTGCCTGCTGCCTTTTGCACAGCAGCCAACAAGAACTTAATGGTGTAGGGAACTGAGCAACGGTGTTCCACTTCCCTATTGTTACATGACTTCACTGGAAGCTGAAAGGAAGATTCTTTTCTGCTTGTGCTAAAAAATGAGGCTCCAACAGCTGATTAATTTTTATGTCTAATTGGAACACTCTTTTTCTTAATGTTAATGGAACTTTCTTCCTCTTCACTGCAGAGAGTGCTGAAAATAAATCTGTGCTGTGATTTTTTTTTTCCAGGATCGTAAAATGCTAGCAGCAGCACAACAGATGTTACAAGACAGTAAAATAAAGATTGATATAATCCGAATGCAGATTGTTAAAGTCACTCGCGCCATGGGAGCATCTGAGGACAGCAGTGAAACTATAGGTTGGTGCCAGAAGCTGGAAATATCTGCCTATTTCACACAGTTTTTCTTTGACCATTCATTTGAAAGTGTTTTGTGAGGGTGGGGAGAGTTCTGTTTTGTTTTTTTTTCTTCCTGACTGTTGAACCACTTTGGTGGATGTGCCCCTTGCTCAGAAAACTTTGCTAAAACTGCTCTGAACCAGTAGTTGGGAACTGTGCAGCAGTGGCCCAGAACCAAATTCTGATATTTCTTCATTCTGTGAGGATGTGACTGATTACTATCCCCTCACTACATGAGGGAGGCTGTTAACTCTGAGGCATAAGTGACAAAACTGCTCTCTTACTGCAGCATTGCTTGTGTTGTAGCTGCAGTGTTGGAGCATCTGTCACTGCCACTTTGTTTTGTTTTATAATCATCTTCTCCCTTTTTCCAGTATTCTACATTTATTGCCACCAGAGAGAATGGGAAAGTGACTTTCTCACAGGATCTAACTGTCACTTGGACTGTTGATGGGTAGCTTTTAGTATTTTTCGATCCAATTTTTCCTTTTTTACCTGTGGGGAAGTACCTGACCCCTCATTTAGCACCTTTCTTCAGTGGCACAGTAGAGATGCGGACTTGACGGTGTGGGTAATTCCTCGAGCAAATCATAACGTGTCCTTTGGCACAACAGTGCGCTACCATGTCTGGTGTAGCCTTAATCTTGCTGAATTGCATGGTGCATTAATTAGAAGGTATTCCAAATTTCTCTTCATAATGCAAAAGGATGAGGCTCATCAAAAGTCATTTTGGTTAACTTTAAAAAAAAAATCTGGCCATTATATTGTACTAGCCATGTGGTTTGGCTATGGCCTGCCATCCTGAGCAAATATTTTTTTGACAACTAGATTGTTTTTTTTTAAAAAAAGCTTTGATAATCCCAAGAAAACTACATCTTATCACTGAGACTGTTTGATCTTACTTTCTACCTGTTGCGGGTTGAAACAAAGGAACCATCAGCCCCCTGGAGCTGCGAATTGAAGAACTGAGGCATCATCTCTGGGTTGAGTCTGCAATAGCAGAAGGTGCAAAAAATGCAGTGAAGTTGCTGGAAGGAAGGAAGGTGCAGGATAAGAAAGTTCTGATTGAGGTATGATGCTGTTCTAGGACAATTGCACCATTTATACTAAATGGATGAGATTGAGGAAACCTACAAAAAGTAATTTTCGAATTGGTTATGGAAAAACTGATTTAATTAGAATACATTTGGTAAAAACAAAATGCTGCAGATGCTGGAAATCTGGAATTTAAAAACAATATGCTGGAAATAGTCAAAAGCTCAGGCAGTATCTATGAAGGGAGAAACAGAGAGTTAATGTTTCAATTTGGTGACCTTTCATCAGAACTGGAAGAAGTTAAAGATTTAAAAGTTTTTAAGCAAGTGTAGACTCAGAAGAAAAAGGCAGGAGAGGGGAAGAAAGAAAAGGGAAGATTTCCGAAGGAGTGAAGGCAGGAATGAGTAAATAATAAAAGGGATGATTGTGCAAGGCAAAATAGGACACATAAGGAAAGAAAAGGTGGGTCCAGAGGAGGTGAACTAGACAGCAGGTGTTGAGAAAAAAACAGGAACAGTGGATACGATCTGAAGTTGTTGAACTCTATGTTGAATCCAGAGGGCTGTAAAGTGTCTAATTGAAAGATGAGATTCTGTTTCTCAAGCTTCCATTGAACTTTATTGGAACGGTGTAGGAGGCCAAAGATGGAGAGGTTAGAGAGGGAAGAGGGAATTAAAGTGCCATCTACTGGAAGTTCAGGTTCCTGCTTCTAGGCTGAAGAAGGGTAGAGCAAAGTGATCACCCAATCTGCATTTGGTCTCCCCAGTGTAGAGGCCACTTTGTGAGTAATGGATACAGTATACCAAGTTGGGGGAAGCATAAGTAAATCACTGATTCATCTGGAAGGAGTGTTTGGGGCCTTGGATGCTGGGAAGGGAGGAGGTGAAAGGCCAGGTGTTGCATCTCCTATGCTTGCATGGGAGGGTGCCATAGGAAGGGAGGTGGGTATTAGGGGTGATGAAAGAGCAAACCAGTGTGTCGCAGGGGGAACCATCCCTTATTTATACATTTTCGCTCTCGGAAGAAAATTCAGTCTCATTAACGTGGGAAAACAGAAGAGCAAGGCTAATAAATCTTAATTCTTTTAAAAAAAGATTTGCTTTTTTTAATCCTTTTTTATCTCGGTTTGAGAGAAATTTACATGGGGACTGATCTACAATTTGAATTTTGAAAATTTGTCTGTTTGATACATTTTTATAGTTTTCTTTTGTAAAGTTGTCATTTTCATTATTGTATTTCAGGTTCACAATCTATTGTTTTATTGATCTAAATCATGAGTATTTGTGTGGGTAATGTTATGCAAATCTTTGATTAATGCTTATGGTAAGGAAGAATTTGCATTTATATTATCTCCCAGGACATCTCAAAGCCATTAATTACTTTTGCAGTGCTGTTACTATATAGGTAAATGCAGCAGCCAATTTCTGGCAAACTACAATTAGATAATTGATCAGTTGATTTTTTTTTTTGCTGATGTTGATTGAAGGACACTGGAAGAGCTTTCCTGCTTTTTGAGTCATTCCATGAGCTCTTTAATGTCTGCCTGCATAGGTAGATGGCAATCGGTTTAATATCAAGCAAAAGACACCATCTCCCAGTGCTGCTAAATCTCTCATCTCTGCCCTTGTTGCCTTTAGACTCTTCCTGTTTAAACCCAAAAGCTCCCAACTTTTCCAAATATGTGCCTACTAGCAACTTGTTCCATATCAAGCACCACATTCCAATCCTTGACTGTATAAGCTCTCTGTTCCACAATGCATCAGTTTCAAAATCATTGCCTTCATTTATAAATCCCTTCTTAGTTTTGCCTTCCCCATTGAACCCTTTGATTTTCTCCCTGCCCCCCCCTACCAAACTCTGGCTTGCTGTTCCTCCTCTTTACTCCTCCACTTCATAACTGGTGGCAAACATTCAGCTGTCTGGGTCCCATTGTTTTAAGGAATTCTCTCCAACCTCTTGTCACTTCTCACCTGTCTTTAAAAGTCTCAAAACACATCATATGGACCAGGCTTTTGTTTCTCTTGCCATTCAGGTTCTTGCTGTCCCCTATGATATGCCTTAGGATGTCATTTGCATTTGTGGAAAAGCTTATTGACACTTGCTGTCTGTGCTTAAATGAGCAGAATGATACTTGGGCAAAGCACCAGAGAACAATTGGTGATTGTGAAATTGTGTCTCTGCATGAATCTGTGTCTTTAGGAAATGAAGGAGGAAAAAATTAGGGAGGAAAAACCTGTTCACAAACCTCAAAAGACTGCTTCAAAAGTAACGATTTTTACAATGTGCAGCAAGATTTTTTTTTAAGAAAAGAAAATTGGTTTGCATTTGACGCTAGGCGCAGTCACGGCTACAGGAGTCAGCCCAGAAAATGGATCTGCTTCGCATGTCACTAGAGTGCCGCCTAACTGAGCTCCCTAATGGTCACCCCAAGCATGAAGTTATCAAAGAAGAGCTGAAAATGGTGAATTCACCCTCCGTAGCACTAACCCGTGTCGGTGCATCGTACCTCTCACTGGCTTTTATCAAATCAACAGCACTTACAGGTAGATGCTCCTGTTTCTTCTTTCCATTTTATCTTTTTTTCGGTTATTAGGAAATGGTGCTGGCTGTTAAATTAATAGGATTGCAAGCCTCTATTAGTACAGGGTGATGCAAGAAACTGAGGGGTTTTTTTTGTATTCATTCATGGGATGAGAGGTTCGCCGGCAAAGCCAGCATTTGTTGCCCATCCCTAAATTATCATTGAAAAGGTGGTGGTTAGCCATGTTCTTGAACTGCTGTGGTCCATGTGGTGTATCTATACCCGCAGTGCTGATAGCAAGTGAATTCCAGGTTTTTGATCCAATGACAGTGAAGGAAAGACAAAATGGTTCCAAGTCAGGATGGTATGCGGCTTGGAGGGATACTGAAGGGAGTTGGAGGGAGTTCTGAAGAAGGGTCACTGACCTGAAACGTTAATTCTGCTTCTCTCTCCACAGATGCTGCCAGACCTGCTGAGTATTTCCAGCATTCCTTGTTTTTATTGGAGGGATACTTGCTGTGTGTCTGCTGCCCTTGTTCTTCTAGGTGGTTGAGGTCATGGGTTTGGAAGATGTTGCTGATGGAGGCTTGGAGAATTGCTGCAGTGCATCATGCAGATGGTACACACTGCTGCAACTATGTGCCAGTGGTGGAGGGAGTGAATGTTTAAGGTGGTGGATGGGGTGCTGATCAAGTTGGCTGCTTTGTCCTGGACGGTGTTGAGCTTCTTGAGTGTTGGAGCTGTACTGGTTCAGGCAAGTGGAGAGTATTCCACCACACTCCTTATTTGTGCCTGATAGATGGTGGACAGGCTTTGGGGAGTCAGAAGGTGAGTTACTGGCTGCAGAAGTCCCAGCCTCTAACCTGCTCTTGTAGCCACAGTATTTGTATGGCTGGTCCAGTTAAGTTTCTGTTCAATGGTAACCCCCAGGATGGTGGGAGATTCAGCGATGGTAATGCTGTTGAATGTCAAGGGAAGATGGTTAGATTCTCTCTTGTTGGAGATAGTCATTGCCTGCCACTTGTATGGCGTAAATGTAACTTGCCACTTATGTTGTCCAGGCCTGGTTGCATGCGGGCTCGGACTGCTTCAGTATCTAAGGAGTTGCAAATGGTACTGAACACTGTGCAATGTTGCCACTTCTGATATATTTGAGGGCAGGTCATTGAAGCAGCTGAAGATGGTGACTATATGTATGTATCATTTAAACACACCAGCCGCAGCCCCAGGTGGGAAAGTACCTGATCTTTGCAGGGTGCTTACCCAGTGCAACAAAGCTGTGACTGGCACTGTATTGTGTGTAGAGGATTGCAAGCATGAAACAGGCTTGTCATAATCTTGAGTAGCTGTGCTAACGCAGCATTGTCCGTTGCCAGCACAACATGCTAATAAAACTTGTTTTTTTAGTCACATGAAAACATAGTTTGCCACCTAAAACTTATGTTGGTTATTATGGTCTGTGGTTTGTCTTGGGTTTGCCCCTGCTCAAGGAATTTGTAGTCCAGGAAGCAGAACCAAATGTGGAACTATTGCCAAGAAGTGTTACTTTTTTTTTGCCATCTTGGCTTGCAGATGTTTGTGTTTCAGTTATTTGCCCTGATAGGTCAACGATGTTACTGGGTGGAAAGTGCACAGGAAGAGACTAAAAGAGCTTTTCAATCTGGTAATTAAAATGGTTAAGCATTTATCTTGATCCATAAAATCCCAAGTAGGTTGCTTCTCGGTTCTGGTTTGTTCAGATGTCTGAGTTTCTGTTGACTCTTACTTGGCAGATTGCTAGGCAGACTTTTTTTTTATTTGGAGTGCAGTGGAATTGAAGACTGGGGTATAAATCAATAAGGGATGGGCTTTTTATATTTGTATATAATTTTCTATTTAAAGAACAAAAACTTGAGAAAATCCAACTTGCGTTTTTTGAATTGGAATTCACCCTTTTACCAAATTATGCCCATGGTACTGTCCAATCTCTCCCTGATGGCTGGAGGCATGTTGTTTAAGGATTTTCTTAACATTTTCACCCCAGTGGACAAAAACCTTGGTATACAGTCCAACATGTGTCAAATCTGTGCCTGAAAACAGTACACATATTCCCTAACTACTTAATTCCACAGGTACATTGGAAGTAAAGTTGATAGGATGCCAGCACCTTCTTGAAAATGTCCCAGGTCGTTTGTGGATGGCGAATGCATCACCCAGTCTAGGAACTCCTGTATCATCTGTTAAGACACGGGCAGGGATGAATATTCACAGGCGTAATACAGCACGTCGCTACTTGAAATCAGAGGAGCCGAGTAGTGAGTATTTAGTTGTTGACATGTATTTATATATGAAAGCCTTTTTTGGGCTGGGCGTGGAACTTGTGCTCCTGTCTTATCTTGGGTCTGTACGTGCTACCCAGAGTGCAGATAGATGACCAGCTCCCCCACACCTGCCAGTCCATCCTTTTGCCTGGCTGATGGAGGTGCTCAGCACTGTTTAAGCAGGTCACCACTTTCAACTTTTTTTTTTGCAGATATATGAACGAGGAAGGAACATTATTTGAAGGTAGTGAAAGATATCTGGAGCTTGAGTTAACTGTCAGATTCTTTATTTCAGCTGAAGCGAGTGCTGTTCTGAAACTGGACAATCGAATAGTGGGACAAACACACTGGCGTCCAGTGAAGAATCAAGCATGGGACCAGACCTTCAGCATTGAACTTGATAGGGTATATAATTAATGACGCAAACTGTAATTTGCTTTGTTGGTCAGCATGGTTCAAATTCTGAATTTGCGATTCTCAATTTTATAAATGAGCAGAGCACAAAAGCAGAGGCAACAGTAAAACCTCACAACTCATTTGGTTAGGCTGCGGTTAGAATTGTATGCTGTTTTGGACACATTTTAGGAAGAGGGTGCAGCAGAGATTCACTAAGGTGACATCAGCAATGACAGCCTTTAGTTATGCGGCCAGACTAAAGAAACTGGGGCTCTCTTGACTACAACAGAGAAAGTTAAGAGGAGAATTGATTGGGGTCGGGCAGGGTGACAGGTATTCACAGGGAGGATCTTGATGAGGTAGATGGGGTCAAGAGTCAGCAGCTAGAGTGCGGAAACTTGAGATCATCACCTAAAAGGATGAGGGGAGAGGTTAGTTTTTTTTTCTATAGAGGATTTTTGGATGTGGAATGCTCTTACCAGGGGTGGTGAAAGCAGAGTCAGAATAAGTTTTAAAAAAAAAAGAAATGGACAAATATTTGAAGAAGAAAATGTTTTTTTATTCTTTCATGGGATATGGGCATCACTGGCTAGGCCAGCATTTGTTGCCCACACAAATTGCCCTTGACAACTGAGTGATTTGCTAGGCCATTTTAGAGGGCAGTTAAGAGTCAACCACATTGCTGAGGGTCTGGAGTCACATGTAGGCCAGACCAGGTAAAGATGGCAGATTTCCGTCCCTAATGGACAGTAGTGAACCAGATGGGTTTTTACAACAATCGGTGATTAGTTTCATGGCATGATCACTGAGACTAGCTTTCAATTCTAGACTTTTTAAAATTAAATAATTGAATTTAAATTCCACCAGCTACCATGGAGGGATTTGAACCAGTGTCCTCAGGGCATTAACCTGGTCCTCTGAATTACTAGTTCAGTGACACAGTGGGAATGTGATTGACTCTAACATGCCCTCTGAAATGGCTAGCAAGTCACTCAGTTGTATCTAACCACTACAAAGTCAATAAAAAGGAATGAAACTGGACGGACCACCTGGCATCGACCTAGGCACCAGAAACGACAATGGCAAACCCAGCCCTGTCGACCCTGCAAAGTCCTCCTTACTAACATCTGGGGGCTTGTGCCAAAGTTGGGAGAGCTGTCCCACAGACTAGTCAAGCAACAGCCTGACATAGTCATACTCACTGAACCATACCTTACAGACAATGTCCCAGACACTGCCATCACCATCCCCGGGTATGTCCTGTCCCATCGGCAGGACAGATGCACCAGAGGTGGTGGCACAGTGGTATACAGTAGGGAGGGAGTTGCCCTGTGAGTCCTCAACATCAACTCTGGACCCCATGAAGTCTCATGGCATCAGATCAAACATGGACAAGGAAACCTCCTGCTGATTGCCACCAACCGCCCTCCCTCAGCTGATGAGTCAGTACTCCTCCATGTTGAACAGCACTTGGAGGAAGCACAGAGGGTGGCGAGGGCACAAAATGTACTCTGGTTGGGGGACTTCAATGTCCATCACCAAGAGTGGCTCGGTAACAACACTACTGACCGAGCTGGCTGAGTCCTAAAGGACATATCTGCTAGACTGGGTATGCGGCAGGTGGTGAGGGAACCAACAAGAGGGGAAAACATACTTGACCTCGTCCTCACCAATTTGCCTGCCGCAGGTGCATCTGTCCATGATAGTATTGGTAGGAGTGACCACCGCACAGTCCTTGTGGAGACGAAGTCCCGCCTTCACATTGAGGATACCCTCTATCGTGTTGTGTGGCACTACCACCGTGCTAAATGGGATAGATTTCAAACCGATCTAGCAATGCAAAACTGGGCATCCATGAAGCGCTGTGGGCCATCAGCAGTAGCAGAATTGTACTCAACCACAATCTGTAACCTCATGGCCTGGCATATCCACCACTCTACCATTACCACCAAGCCAGGAGTGCAGGAGGGCATGCTAGGAGCAGCACCAGGCATACCTCAAAATATGGTGTCAACCTAGTGAAGCTACAACACAGGACTATCTGCGTGCCAAACTGTGTAAGCAGCATGCGATAGACAGAGCTAAGCGATCCCATAACCAACGGATCAGATCTAAGCTCTGCAGTCCTGCCACATCCAGCCTTGAATGGTGGCGGACAATTAAACAACTAACTGGAGGAGGTGGCTCCACAAATATCCCCATCCTCAATGATGGGGGAGCCCAGCACATCAGTGCAAAAGATAAGGCTGAAGCATTTGCAACAATCTTCAGCCAGAAGTGCCGAGTTGATGATCCACCTCGGCCTCCTCCTGAAGTCCCCAGCATCACAGATGCCAGACTTCAGCCAATTCGATTCACCCCGCGTGATATCGAGAAACGACTGAAGGTACTGGATACTGCAAAGGCTATGGGCCCTGACAATATTCCGGCAATAGTACTGAAGACCTGTGCTCCAGAACTTGCCGCGCCCCTAGCCAAACTGTTCCAGTACAGCTACAACACTGGCATCTACCCTGCAATGTGGAAAATTGCCCAGGTGTGTTCTGTACACAAAAAGCAGGACAAGTCCAACCCAGCCAATTACCGCCCCATCTGCCTGCACTCAATCATCAGTAAAGTGATGGAAGGTGTCATCAACAGTGCCATCAAGCGGCACTTGCTTAGCAATAACCTGCTCAGTGACGCTCAGTTTGGGTTCTGCCATGGCCACTCCGCTCCTGACCTCATTACAGCCTTGGTTCAAACATAGACAAAAGAGCTGAACTGAAGAGGTGAGGTGAGAGTGACTGCCCTTGACATCAAGGCAACATTTGACCGAGTATGGCATCAAGGAGCCCTAGAAAAACTGAGGTCAATGGGAATCAGGGGGAAAACCCTCCGCTGGCTGGAGTCATACCTAGCGCAAAGGAAGATGGTTGTGGTTGTTGGAGGTCAATCATCTGAGCTCCAGGACATCACTGCAGGAGTTCCTCAGGGTGGTGTCCTAGGCCCAACCATCTTCAGCTGCTTCATCAATGACCCTCCTTCAATCATAAGGTCAGAAGTGGGGATGTTCGCTGATTGTGCAATGTTCAGCACCATTCGTGACTTCTCAGATACTGAAGCAGTCTGTGTAGAAATGCAGCAAGACCTGGACAATATCCAGGTGATAAGTGGCGAGTAACATTCGCACCATACAAGTGCCAGGCAATGACCATCTCCAACAAGAGAGAATCTAACCATCTCCCCATGACATTCAACAGCATTACGATTGCTGAATCCCCCACTATCAACATCCTAGGGGCTACCATTGACCAGAAACTGAACTGGAGTAGCCATATAAATACCGTGGTTACAAGAGCAGGTCAGAGGCTAGGAATCCTGAGGCGGGTAACTCACCTCCTGACTCCCCAAAGCCTGTCCACCATCTACAAGGCACAAGTCAGAAGTGTGATGGAATACTCTCCACTTGCCAGGATGGGTGCAGCTCCAACAACACTCAAGAAGCTCGACACCATCCAGGACAAAGCAGCCTGCTTGATTGGTACCCCATCTACAAACATTCACTCCCTCCACCAACGGCGCACAGTGGCAGTAGTGTGTACCATCTACAAGATGCACTGCAGCAATGCACCAAGGCTCCTTAGACAGCACCTTCCAAACCCACGACCTCTACCACCTAGAAGGACAGGGGCAGCAAATGCATGGGAACACCACCACCTGCAAGTTCCCCTCCAAGTCTCACACCATCCTGACTTGGACCTATATCGCCGTTCCTTCACTATCGCTGGGTCAAAATCCTGGAACTCCCTTCCTAACAGCACTGTGGGTATACCTACCCCAAATGGACTGCAGCAGTTCAAGAAGGCAGCACACCACCACCTTCTCAAGGGCAATTAGGGAAGGGCAATAAATGCTGGCCTGGCCAGCGACGCCCACATCCCATGAATGAATTTTTTAAAAAGCCACCGTCTCCCCAAGGTAGGGAGTGAGACTAAATGGTTAGTTATTTTAGAGGGGCAGCATAGGCATGATAGGCCAAATGGTGCTGTAAAATTCATAACTAACGCAAACACACAACCGAAAGAAGCATAGTGAAATATACTTCTGCAAATTTGACATCATGGCTTTCTCCATCAACAAATCTAACTGATCCACCAGAGCTTGCTATTTGACATTGAAATATTACCAGCCCTTCCATTTGAAATGATAATGCCCTGAAGAGTATCATAATGAGGCAGCACCGTCACATAACTGTAAAGATCTAGACACTAATGACTTATCGAAGGATAGATGACTAAATTCTGCTTGCTAAAATTGTGGAATCATTGTTAGATAACTTGCTTTTATGCAGCATCTTATGTGCCTCAAGCATCCCAAAGTGCTTCACATAGGCTAGATTAGCATGCTCCCTGTTGTATAGGTGAATGTGGAAGCCATTTTGTTTGTAGCAAGGTCTCATTGACAACAGTGAGATGAATGGTATTGTTACAAAGAACAAAGAAAATTACAGCACAGGAACAGGCCCTTCGGCCCTCCAAGACTGCGCCGATCCAGATCCTCTATCTAAACCTGTCGCCTATTTTCTAAGGGTCTGTATCTCTTTGCTTCCTGCCCATTCATGTATCTGTCTAGATACATCTTAAAAGACGCTATCGTGCCCGCGTCTACCACCTCCGCTGGCAACGCGTTCCAGGCACCCACCACCCTCTGCGTAAAGAACTTTCCACGCATATCCCCCCTAAACTTTTCCCCTCTCACTTTGAACTCGTGACCCCTAGTAATTGAATCCCCCACTCTGGGAAAAAGCTTCTTGCTATCCACCCTGTCTATACCTCTCATGATTTTGTACACCTCAATCAGGTCCCCCCTCAACCTCCGTCTTTCTAATGAAAATAATCCTAATCTACTCAACCTCTCTTCATAGCTAGCGCCCTCCATACCAGGCAACATCCTGGTGAACCTCCTCTGCACCCTCTCCAAAGCATCCACATCCTTTTGGTAATGTGGCGACCAGAACTGCACGCAGTATTCCAAATGTGGCCGAACCAAAGTCTTATACAACTGTAACATGACCTGCCAACTCTTGTACTCAATACCCCGTCTGATGAAGGAAAGCATGCCGTATGCCTTCTTGACCACTCTATTGACCTGCGTTGCCACCTCCAGGGAACAATGGACCTGAACACCCAAATCTCTCTGTACATCAATTTTCCCCAGGACTTTTCCATTTATTGTATAGTTCACTCTTGAATTGGATCTTCCAAAATGCATCACCTCGCATTTGCCTTGATTGAACTCCATCTGCCATTTCTCTGCCCAACTCTCCAATCTATCTATATTCTGCTGTATTCTCTGACAGTCCCCTTCACTATCTGCTACTCCACCAATCTTAGTGTCGACTGCAAACTTGCTAATCAGACCACCTATACTTTCCTCCAAATCATTTATGCATATCACAAACAACAGTGGTCCCAGCACGGATCCCTGTGGAACACCACTGGTCACACGTCTCCATTTTGAGAAACTCCCTTCCACTGCTACTCTGTTAGTTGAGGGAAGAATATGGACCGGGACACATGGAATAGAGCCATGGGATCTTTAGCTTTATTTGTTCACTAATGCACTGAAGTGTCAAGCTAAGTCCTGAAGTGGAGCTTGAATCAACACCTTCTGATTTGAAGGAAAGAGTGCTACTTGTGGTATAATGTACATTAGCTGTTGCTGACAAGATTATGTATATAGATCTTAAACATCACAGGATGCGATGTCACGAGTCTGAACTGAACCTCCTATAGCTCAGTGTTAATGTAGATGCCTTAGAGATAAGACCCTTGTAAATAAACTCCTGTTACTTTGACCCAAAGTCTACTATCCTCATTCAGTATTAACGGCATACTGACCAGTCTGCGCCCACCGGATCATTTCAGTAAAAAAAAAAATCTTGCAGCTTGTAGATTCCTTCTGTCGTTAGACCGTAAAACTGATATTTGTTGTAGTTCTTATATTTTCCAACTGTACCAATTAAATGTTACAGAGCCACTGAGGGCGACCCATGAACCTTATCGAGATGTTTTTGAGTCTCTTATGCATATATCATCACCACAATGATCCACAGATTGTGAAATGTTTGTACTGAAGTCAACACTATGTATTGCATTTTATCTGCACTTGGCATAATCACCAGGTACACCTTGAGCAAGTAGAAATGCAGAAAGAGCATTCCTTCAGGTTCTTCACTATTAATTTGACATGCAATTCAAATGGTTGGTGTAAGAATGGAGCTGGTCTCATTGAAACATGCAAAATTCTTGAGGGGCTTGACAGGGTAGATACTGGGAGACAGTTTCCCCTGGCTGTGGATTCTGGAACTAGGGGCCATAGTCTCAGAATAAGGGGTCAGCCATTTGGGAGTGAGATTAGGAGAAATTTCTTCACTCAAAGAGTTGCAAAATCCGAAATTCTGTACTTCACAGGGCTGTGAATGCTCAGTCGCTGAATATATTCAAGACTAAGATTGATTTTTTTGACACAAAGGGAATCGAGTGAAATGGGGATAGGGTGGGAAAGTGAAGTTGAGGTAGAAGGTGAGCCATGATTTTGGTGAATAGCGGAGCAAGCTTGAGTAATGGCCTACGCCTGCTCCTATTCCTTATATTCTAACCTCTTTAACTTTAAAAAAAATTTTTGCAGTAAAGTTTTTAGCATACTTGTTTAATTGTGAGAAATTGTTATTTGCCTGATTAATGATGTGTGTCCGTATTAATTATTAACAATCACAGTTTATGTTAGTGTAGCATTTAGACTTACTCTGGGTTTTGGTTTTCTTTCTATGTAGTCTCGTGAATTGGAAATTGCTGTTTACTGGCGGGACTGGCGAGAGCTGTGCGCAGTAAAGTTCCTGCGACTTGAAGATTTCCTGGACAATCAGTGCCATGTGATGAATCTGTGCTTAGAACCACAGGGGGTGCTTTCTGCAGAGGTGAGTCTGTTCTTCCTCCTCTTTGTGCTTGTTGATCACATGCTGTGCTTTCCACTGCTCAATAGTTGACCCACTCAAGCCAATTCATATGCGACAGCATAACCTTCCTCTGAGAGACGTATGAGAGCAGGATGGGGAGATCAATGAATTTCCTCCCTTTCTATGAGTGATACTTGTCCTGCTGTCTGCTCAGGTCCAAAATGGCATGGCTGAGATTAAGAATTGTAGTGTTCAACTACAATATTAACATTCTATGGAATACTGTGCTTGAAACTGCTTTGCCAATGAAGGAGTCTTTTTTTTAAAGACAAAATACAATTTTTCACACGCATACTCCATCCATTCATGAAGGTATTGGGGATATTGTTTCATTTGTATTTTGAATATATTCAGTATGAATGAAAAGTTTTTGTGAACTCAACAATTATGTGTGAATCGTTAACAGGTGATCTTCTGCAACCCTGCCATTGACCGATACCCAAAGCTACGACGGCAGAATCGAATTTTCCCCAAAGAGAAAGGTGGGTTGTATCAATTCTAGTTGCTTGATGATAAAATATTATAGAATTTTCAAATGTAACAGATTTTTTTTATAACGCACAGAACTGTAACTTTTTTTTGTTAAATTTCAAATAGCACAAAATCTTTTTATTTTTTGGATTTTTTTTAATGATTCAAACCTGACTGCATTAAAGGAAGAAAGGTTGGCTGAAAGCTTGGGAAGAGTTGGGGGGTGGGTGGTGGCAGGGGGTTGCTGTGATGCCGTAATTACTTAGTCTGTGCATAAGCATGAGGGATGGTCACTGAAAATATTCTAACTGGAGCACCTTTATCTTTTTCACAGGGAAAAATTTTTTGAGAGCTTCACAGATGAATATTAATATTGCCACTTGGGGGCGTCTAATGATGAGTATGTTGCCTCCTTGTAGTGGCATAACAACAATGAGTCCACCGTTGCCTCCAGCCGATTCCAGTTTCACATCCCCAGCTCGAGCACCATACACTTTCAGCACCTTGTCACCAGAACCCAGGCAAGTTGTGTGATCTAAAAGCTTTTCTGTTCCTTTTGTAATGGCATCCAATGACCCTCTGCTGAAAAGTTTGTGTGGAGATTTTTGTGAGGACAGATTATACATGGCTGTGATACCTGACTCTGGATACAGTAGCATAGTGGCTGTTACTGAACTAGTAATATAGAGGCCTGGACTAATCAGACATGAGTTCAAATCCCACCACATTTAAATTCAAGTAAATAAATCTGGAATAAAAAGCCAGTATTGTTGACCATGATTGTTGTAAAAATCCATCTGGTTCACAAATGTCCTTTAGGGAAGGAAATTGTCATCCTTACCCAGTTTAGTCTGTGTTACTCAACTCTCAACAATGCAGTTGACTATTCACTGCCCTCTGAAATGGCATAGCTAGTCACTCTGATGAGCTGCCTTCTTGAATGCAATTACCTTCAAGGGCATTTAGAGATGGACAATAAATTTTGGCCTTGCCAGTGACACCCACATCCCATGAATTAATTATCCAGATTGTTGTAGGAAAGATGAGATATCGGAATTGGTTGCCATTCAAATAAATTAAAAGCTGTAGTTACAAGAACTATGATTAGCATGTGAACCTGCTGAAAAAATTCAAATTATATTTTCAGTTTCTAAAACATGCACCCTAGACTCCCAAATGTTCTAAGCAATAGTAAACACAGTCTTCCATGTGTGAGATCGTGTTTTGTCTTGGTCTTTTGTTTTGATTATTTGTGTGTGTGTGTGTCTATGTGTAGGGACTTTACACCTATCAACCTAAACTTCAGTCCAGAGCCTCCTTCCAAGCCACCTCTGCTTTTTATACATTGCACTTCAGAGGAAAGGATACTTTCACTTGCTGACAGCCAGGTAAGAAATGCTAGTTATTGGAGAAGGGGCATAGTGGAGGGAAAGGGTAATAACACTGGTGATATAATGGGTTTGGAAAAATTAGAAAATGGCTTCTAACCTTTCTTAAAAGGAAAGGGATACCTAATAAAATGCTGGGAATTTGTGTGATGTGCAGATTTTGAGATAAACATGGGATTTAAGTGGAACACTTTGATTGTAGCTGCACATTAACTTGCTAGAATCCAGGTGGAGATTGGCCAGGTTATCAGGAAAACTCCCTACTCAATATTTCTCAATCAACTAACTACACTTAAGAATAGAATAACCGGTCACTTCATCTCATTGCTGGGTGTAAACTGGCTACTGAGCTGGCCTATGTAAGTGACTCCGCTTCAAAGTACTTCATTATTTGTAAAGTACTTTGGGATGTTTCTGGTACATACGCTACTTTATTTCTTTAGAAGTGTTTGCTTAATATTTAAAAGTTGTTTAACCATAATTTGCTGTACTGTGTGATGGAATGCAAATCCATAATCTTGTTTAAGACCATATCTTGTTCAAGACCATATCTTGTTCATTCATTTCCCTACTGAAATTTTTGGTGTTCTTCAGATTATTCAGTTTTTCTTTTATATATAGCGTGCAATTGGAAATGGAACAGAAGTGATGACTCAACAGAATAACCAAGCCTTGGAGGTATCAAATCAAGCTTGGGTTACACAGAGGTAAGGACTGACCATTATCAATGTTCTGTATATCTGAACAGATAAGCAGCTCAAGTAGGTCAAGTTTAAAAGAAGTTGAACTCCATTTCAGCACTGTAAATGGGACCTCATTAGCTTGGATCTTGATCTTATTTCTTCCTAAGATGGACCTTCATTTGGTTCGTTTTAAATATTTTTATCTTGAGCAGATGTAGGATTGCTCCTCTGCACATTGTAACCTCTTGAGACTTGACACAAAATAAGGCTGGAGTTTGAAGTTAATATTTTTTTCATGAAAGCTGTAACTTGTATTGAGGTGTTATTCCATGGATTCCTGCAATCCTTCATCTCTCCCAAGTTACTATCCTTTGTGTATGAGTTGACACAGCAAATACTTTCAGGCTGTTTCACTTTGCTGGAGGAAGAAACATAGGTTAATGTTCTGAATGAGATTCTTCATCAGAACTACTGCAGTGTTAATCATTCTGTTTTTCCTTTCAGATGTTAACTGGCTTCCTGTGCCTTTCCAGCAGTTTATTTCAAAACTGGTTGATAGTTATTGGTGCAGTCCCTACTAAAATAAATATTCCAATATCTCCTTGCAGAAAGCAGACACTGCATATTGAAGATTTCTGTTGTGTTGCCTTGCTGGGACGAGGTCACTTTGGAAAGGTATGGGGGAACATTGGTGATGAATTGGGAGTTCTGGTCATCTTTCTCAGTCTATGTTTTTCAGTTTCTTGCTACTTGGCTCTTCAAACGCGTTTTACTGCTAGTTGCTTCTGTAAGTTGCAGATAGTACACAGCACTGTCTGGGATGCAAAAGACTATATTTCAAAGGCACTGATATGTGGATGGGGTTTATTTGCTTGCGTTTATGTTCTTGGCATCTCTAGTTTTCTTTCATGGAACAAAAAATGGTTTAATTTGCTGATGTGTATTAACTACAGGGTCTTCGGCACTATTATATCATTAGCATAACTTTTCCAGGTACTTACAAGGTTACGGGCTTTTAGTTTACAAGCTTTAAGATTTAAAAGATTTTCCCTCACCAGCAAATATCTTTTCTAAAACAAAAACTACAATGTCAAATACTAAAGCATCTTGCAAGCCTGAGTTGGACAAATGTTTTGATTTTTTTTTCTTTGTTCTGGAATATATTAAGAGTTATATCTTTGGCTGTATTTCAGAGCTAGACAGCAATAGAACCAACTAGAGATTCAGTGTTGGCTGTTGTAGGTTTTTGTCTGGTATGGATACCTCCTTGGGTTCAAGGATATTAGTCCCTCCTTAAGTGGATTGAGCATCTTACTTTTATGGGAATAAAAGCAAAATACTGCAGATGCTGGAAGTCTGAAATAAAAACAAAGTGCTGGAAATGCTCAGCAGGTCAGGTAGCATCTGTGGAGAGAGAGGCAGAGTTAACGTCTCAGGTCTGTGAACTTTCATCAGAACAGGCAAAGGTAAGAAAAGTATTAGGTTTTAAGCGAGTGAAGTGGGGGTGGGGGGGGTGTCGATTATGGGAAAAGCTGTCATGGGACAAAGACAAAGAGCATGTTAATGGTTATGGTGAAAGACAAAGCATTAGTCCAGAGAGAGTGTCAACGGCAGAATAATGAGCAGCTCTGTCTCAAAGCATGGAAAAACAGGCACACGGTCAAAAAATTAAAATAAAAAAAGAGAAACTTGCTACATCTACCTAAATGTTGGGCAAGTTAAGACGCTTGCAGGTTGTAGTGGCTTTGTGAAGCTGATTCCAAGAAAAATATCTGGCAGATAAAAGTGTAAGGTAAATATATGCCAAAGTAACAAAAGTCTTGAGTCTTGTATAACGATCTTTATCCTGGGCTCCTGTCTGGTTCAGCAAGTTTATCTAGAACATCTGAGCCAGATGGACCAGGAGGCCCAGTTTTATTGCCTGCTCTGTGCTGGGTTAGCTGATCTCCATGAACAGGGAAGGAATGCGACCATTTAGAAGCTGCCCTCGTGTCTGTAGATTCAGGAGGGGAAAATTTATTCGCAGCTGCTGTGCCCCCCTGCTGAAGTGTGCATATGGGTATGTGACACTATGGTAGGGGCAGAAACATGACCTTTGGCATCCTGGGATCCTCTTGTACACCTCTGGGGTTATGGGCCCTCACTTTCAGAAACCTGAGAGTTGTTGTTCTGTTCTAACTAACTTGCTCTATTCTAGGTGCTGCTAGCAGAACATAAGCTGACTAAGAAAATGTTCGCTATTAAAGCCTTGAAGAAAGAAAATGTAGTGTCTCGAGATGAGGTAGACAGGTGGGTGTTTGCTACCTGTGCAACAAGGACAGTATGTTTTTTTCCCAATTTTTTTTCCATTCTCCAACTTTACTGAGGGTATTGACTATTTTCTGCCTGGGGTATGGTGCCATAGGCATTAGGTGGTCTCAATTACCTATTATTCATACGTGAGTGTTGGCTACCATTCTCGCAGATTGACTGACTCTAGTATGTGATCGTTGCTGGAAAATGAACATACATCAGTGTTGGAGTCAGGTTTGATTTTGAAAGATCTTCGATTGCAGGGGGCATCACAGTCAAGCCTGTCAATGCATGTACGCTTTGCAGCAGCGGGTAAGAAAAGTCCTGGCTGAATTTTCTCCTGAATCGGAGGGATCAGCTAAGTCAGCACAGACTGGGAATGGAATCTGCTTGATAAACTCATTGACTCACTGGGGAGTGAGTGAGCAACAGGGAAAGTTACAATTTTTAAAAGGAACTTCTGTGTAACTGTAAACTGTGGGAAGAGTTCACACATCCTGGACCTGGATGAAGAACATGTGCTTTTTTCCCATGTGGTATATCATTGTGGGGGTGAGATCTGACTGAAAATAATTCTCAAACTTGTGAATTTGAGTATGGGACATTCCTGATCGATAATGTGCTTGAGATGTAACTCTTGAAGCTGTTTGATTCATAGCTGCTACTGATTCACATACTTTAATAACTTAGATGCAATAAATCCTCACATGGTGAGTTCTTCTCTGCTGTATCATTGTGCGGAAGCCAAGGAGTAGTGAGCAAGGGTTTTCCCCACAGGAAGGGAGATAGAAGGAGAATATCTGAGAGCTATTTGTTCACCTCTTGGTG
Source organism: Heterodontus francisci (assembly GCF_036365525.1). Taxonomy (NCBI): domain Eukaryota; kingdom Metazoa; phylum Chordata; class Chondrichthyes; order Heterodontiformes; family Heterodontidae; genus Heterodontus; species Heterodontus francisci. The sequence continues at coordinate 6,855,671 of NC_090402.1, read as the reverse complement.
TCTAGCTGTATTGTATAGTTGAGGCTCAGCCGAAGACCGAGTTTTCATCTGGCCTCACCAGCTCTGGGAGCTGCTTTACTGGGAGCAGCAGCAGGGGAAAGAAAGAGGGCCGATGGACAACCACTTGCCATGCATATGCTAATCTGCTAGGTAATCTACTAAAGGGGTGTATCAGAGTGAAGTAGTTTCCGAATTTGTGGCGGTCGTTGCTGGAGGATTGCAGTGGTGGCGTTCCCATTCAGTGCCGCAACAATATTTTTTTTATTCATTCGAGGGGTTTGAGCATCGCTGGCAAGGCCAGCATTTATTGCCATTTTTAATTGCCCTTGAAGGTGGTGATGAGTCGCCTTTTGAACCACTGCAGTCCATGTGGCTTCAGTACCACCACAGTGCTGTTGGAGAGGGAGTTCCAGGATTTTGACCCAGTGACAGTGAAGGAATGATATAGTTCCACGTCAGGATGGTATGCAACTTGGAGGGGAACCTGCAGGTGGTGGTGTTCCCATGCATCTGCTGCTCTTGTTCTTCTGAGTGGTAGAGGTTGTGGTTTTGGAAAGTGCTGTCAAAGGAGCCTTGGCAAGTTGCTACATTGCATCTCATAGATGGTACACATTGTGCACTGATGGTGGAGGGAGTGAATGTTTAAGGTGATGAATGGGGTGCTGATCATGCGGAGTGCTTTGTTGTGTATGATGTCTAGCTTCTTGAGTGTTGGAGCTGCACTAGTCCAGGCAAGCGGGGAGTATTCCATCACACTCCTGACTTGTGCCTTGTAGATGAACAGACTTTGGGGAGTCAGGAGGTGAATTACTCACGACAGAATTTCCCAGCTTCTGACCTGTTCTTGTAGCCACAGTATTTAGATGACTGGTCCAGTTAAGTTTCTGCCTCCAAGATGTTCATTGTGTGGGTTTCAGGAATGGTAGTGCTGTTGAACGTCAAGGGGAGGTGGTTAGATTCTCTCATTGGGGATGGTGTTATGAGAGGCTTTTTTTAAAAATCTGTTTTTAAGAACTCTTATTTAAATTGTGGAAATGGATTCATTTGGAAACCTGAAGAAATAATGGACTTTTTTTTTCCACTGGGGTCATTGAAAGGACACTTGACTGAAAACACTTAAGGAGTGCTATAACTAACCTCTGCTGGAGATCACCTACCTTAAGATAAATAAACAACAGGAACCTTGGACTAAGGGGAGATGTTTACAGAGAAGCCACGTGTCGAGGTTTATGGAGGTCAAGAGGTTGACTTTCTGTTTAGGGTTTGGATTGTTTTCAGTCCAGTTGGGGTTTGTGGGCAGTGTTTGAAAAGCAGTTGAAGGTCAGCCTGCTAAGAAAGAAACCGCAGCTCATCTTCCCTGCACCTCTGTCAGAGACCCTGAGAAGTCCAGAGTGTCAGTTCCTCTTTCGTCCTGTCTTTGGAAAAACCCTGCAATTCAAGTGTGTACTGGCTGAAACCCCTAATGCCACATTTCTCCTGGAAGCCTACCAGATGATTTCTCGACATCTCCAGAACGAACTGCTTCAGAAAAGATCCCAGTGATTCGTCACCATATACCCAGTATATGCTGTCGCCAGACCAACCGGGACAACTGACATCTTTCCATATTTTATCTTTCTTTTTCTCCAAGAATTATCAAGTATTTGGCCAAAGTATTTTTTTGTCTTATAACAGACCTCTGCAGAGAGAATTTCTGTATTTTTTTCAGTTTACGTGAGAGTTTGTGTGTGGGGGATTTTAAAAGGGAACTTTCATATTTCAGTGTGTGTGTGTTAATGCTTTGCTTCGTTACTGGATAAGTTTTGTTTTATAAACTGATAATTTTGTTCTATATTAAAGAAACCTGGTTTGTGTAGTTTATTCTGGGATAAAGAGTAGAGCATATGATTGACTGGATCAGTAACTGGGTAAACATTTAAAATATGTGTGACCTAAACTAGAAAAGACAGCGCACTCCTCCCATCTCAGTCATAACAGTGGTCATTGCCTGGCACTTGTGTGGCATGATGGTTATTTGCTATTTATCAGCCGAAGCCTGAATGATGTCCAGGTCTTGCTGCATGCGGACACGGACTGCCTCAGTATCTGAGGCATTGCGAATGGTACTGAACACTACGCAATCATCGAACAACCCACTTCTGCCATTTTGTTGGAGGGAAGATAATTGCTGAAGCAGCTGAAGATGGTTGGGCCTAGGACACTATCCTGAGGAAATCTTGCCGTGATGAACTGGGGTTGAGATGGTTGGCCTCCAACAACCAACCATCTTCTTTTGTGCTAGGTATGACTTCAACCACTGGAGAGTTTTCCCCCTGCTTCCCATTGACTCCAGTTTTGCTAGGGCTCCTTAATGCCGCACTCAGTCAAATGCTGCCTTGATGTCAAGGACAGTCACTCCACCTCACCTCTGGAATTCAGCTCTTTAGTTCATGTTTAGACCAAGGCTGTAATGAGGTCTGGAGCTATGTGGCCCTGGCAGAATCCAAACTTAACATATTGGTGAATAGGTTATTGCTGAGTAAGTACCACTTGCTAGCACTGTTAATGACACCTTCCATCACTTTGCTGATTGAGAGTAGATTGTTGGGGTAGTAATTGGCTGGATTTGTCCTTTTTATGGACAGGACATAAGGACATACCTGGGCAATTTTCCACACTGTCTGATAGATGCCAGTGTTGTAGCGGTACTGGAACAGCTACAAGGATGGAGAATAAGGTGAAGAAAACACAATTTACAAACTATCTGTGAAAGGTTTTATTTATTTTATTTATAAAGGTGTGAGAAGTGTTTCAATCTTTAAAGGCAAAAATGTTAGTGTATATTTTTTATATATGTAAATATATACGTTCATATAAATAGATATACTTGTATCCATGCTAGTGACTTCTTCATGATATCTGTTTAATTTCTTGATGAGACTGGACTAATTATTACATTTAAAATGCTATTTGCTATGCAGAAATGTGTACATACATAAATGAAGATTACTGAACTCAACCCTACTATATTTTTAAGTCTGTTACTGCTTTCTATTTTAGCCTAATGTGTGAGAAGCGAATCTTTGAGACAGCAAGTTCTGCACAGCATCCTTTCCTTGTGAACCTCTTTGCGTGCTTTCAAACCACAAATCACGTTTGCTTTGTGATGGAGTATGCACCCGGAGGAGACCTAATGATGCACATTCGTTCCAATGTCTTCTCTGAACCCCAAGCTCGGTAAGTGGTTCATGAGAATTTGGAACCTGATCCCATGTGTTGCATTGTGATGTGGACATTAGGAGGTAAGTCATTCATTCAGGGAGAAAAGGGGTACAATAGAGTAGTAGTTATACTGGACTTGTAATTCAGAGCCCTGCATTAATAATCCAGTGCATAAGTTCAAAAGGGCAGTTTGAATTTGAATTCAGTTTCTTTAAATCTGGAAATATTTTTTTAAAAACTGATCAATAAGAGTGACCATGAAGCTGCCGGATTGTCATAAAGACCCAACTGGTTTTTTTTTTTTGGTTCATTTATGTCCTTTTTAGGGAAGGAAACCTGCTGTCCTTACTTGACCAGTACTACGACAATATGATCGATTATTAACAGCCTACTGAAGTGACCTAGCAAACCACTCGGCTATTCAGGGCAATAAGGGGTGGGCAACAAATGTAAACCTCACCATCATTGCCCACATCCTCAGCGAATAGTAATTAAAAACAAAAAAAATTCAGCACCCAAGGAGGCTAAAATAAGTATTATTCATACAGAGACAAAAGGGAAAGTGAGGAAAAAGCAAGCGGGCTCATCCACTAATATTAATGTGATCTTGTGCATCAATCACTGGTAATTCTAATTCTAGAGAAAGAAATCAATAAACAGTTTTGGGTGCGATTGCTCCCTGGCGCCATAGCAAGCTGCAGAAGTTAGCTGTGATTCATTATCTAATGCACACTTTGATATGCAGCAATATCTGCTTCTGTCAAGAATGTGCCAAGGCACATTATGGACTATTGCACAACCATTCTTGTTATAGCTGCCAGTGGCTTGTTCTAACGAATGGGAGAAATATTTTCTGGCCTCCACCCTAACTCGTGCTTATGTTTTTTTTAAGCATGTCTTCCAATCACATCATAACCATCCTGTTTATTTTATTTAAATCCAATAATTTTAAAAACCTCACTGACCTAATGGTTAGTAATCAGGTGATAAATGTGTTGGTGGTAGCCAGCACTAGCAAAAATATGTTGCCTTACTGAGAGAGGAAAATAAACTTCATACCATCAATGGGATGAAATTATTTAGCTACCTGAGAGATTAAATACACTTGGGTTATGGTCCACATTAACATGTTATGTTCCCTTCCTAACAGCACTGTGGGTATACCTACACCACACAGCAGCGGTTCAAGAAGGCAGCTCACCACCACCTTCTCGAGGGCAATTATGGATGGGCAATAAATGCTGGCCTTGTCAGCAATGCTCACACTCCAAGAATTAATTTTTAAAAATACATTTATTGGGTTAATTGGTGATCTGATTTGTCATTTTCCTTCATTACTTCAAACACTCATTGTGAATTACAGCTGATCTAGTAGGAGAATCCAGAACTAAGGAACATTAAATTCAAACTTAAGAACAAGAATGTTCAGATAAAAGCTTGTGAATATCTGAGATATATAGATCACAAGGTCTTGGATGTAGAATAAATTGAGATGTTTAAAAGGGAGATATAATCACTCGGAGGTAAGAGAGATAGAAACTGGGTGGAGAGTTAGGATTAAAAAGATAAACTGCAGTGGCGGAGTTGATTGTAATAGACTGAATAACCTCTGATTTTGCTCAATGTTATCTTAATCGTAGGTAAGGTGATGAGTTTAAGAATCTGTGTGCATTTATTATTGTAATCAAATTGTCTTTAGGTTAGTGAGTGATCTTATTTTGTTGCATCTCTCCAGGTTTTATGCAGCCTGTGTTATACTCGGATTGCAATTTCTACATGAGAAAAATATAGTTTACAGGTAACCATGGCTTAAATACACTGTTGGTCTTAGTAACTCTTCACTAGCTCAGTCATTTTTGAAGAGTGTGTACATAAGGGTGAACTTAGAAACTGCCCCATTCTTATTCTACAGGATTGGAAGTTTACTTGCCATCATTGAGTGACTCTTGGCAATTCTCATCCCAGCCACTAGATGGAGGGCTCTGTGTTGTGTTGGAACTCTATGGGCTGAATTTTTCCAGCTCGCCGAAAAACGGAGCAGCGCATGCGCGGGATGCACGCCACGGAGTTGCCATGATATTTAGCACAGTGGCTCATCCACGTGGAGGGGGTGGAATGTCCACCCCGACGATTGATGTAGAGGGGGCGGGCGCTCCGTCCCGGGCAATGGTGTCTGGTGCCACTGCGCTGGTGCCAATTTTTAAAGGGCTTCAAGCCCATCAGGTCCATTTTAAATTTTTAAAGGTGCAGGTCTGTTTAAATTTAAAAAAAACTTTATTAGCATTTTCAATCTCCTCCCTGCCCCCTCCCCATGACTCATTAATTTATAAAGTGCCCTCCCCCGCCCCCCACACACAAAAAAATTTGTGTCTCAATTCCAACCTTGCCCCAACCCCAGAATTTTCTTCTCTTTAACCTTCGGCCCCTTCACAACATCCCCTCCACCAATCGCTTCAGGCTTTGCCGTTTTCTATGCCCCCGCCAACTGCCCTGAAAACTGAACTCCTCCCCTCTCCCCACCATTGTTCTGCCTCAGATCTCCAAATGGAGATCCGAAGACGTGTATTCCGGCCCTTTGCCGGAACTCATTGAAGCGGGATGGCTGTCGCTACAAGGTAGGTATTTATTCATGTTAATTCATGTAAATGATGTTTTAATTGGGCTCCTGTCGCCGAGTGGTGGGGGAGCCGCCACAAGGCCTCTCTGCCACTGGTAATATGAGGCAGGGCCTTCCTGGTGTTGAGGCCCGTGGCGGGCCTCTCCCAGAGGAATTTTCTGTGCCCCCTACCATGACTCCTGACGTCGGGGGGCTGGTAAAATCCAGCCCTATGTCTTGAGCAGGAAAGGGAGGCCAGGGCAAGAGAAGAATTAAGATTACCAGTTCCGCTGTGTCAGTTTCACAAAGATGTATTGATTCTGGATGTGGGAAGCCCAGTGCACCAACTCTCATTCTTCTGGTTGAAGTTGAAAGTGAGATTGAAGAAAACCACTGTTCGAAAGAGAGAAATTTGAGGATTTGTAGGTTTGAATTTGCATTGTACTTCTACTGTCCATTGTAGTATGCTGAGCCTGTATTTTAACAGTATAATATGTTTATTACAAATAAATTCACTTATGTTGTCTTCTGTTGGCATTTTCAACAATTGCAAAGTGCCACACTGCTGGAATCGCTTACAGGGGAAGTGATTGAAGACATGACGATGTATGTGATTTATGTAACTGATTGCATTCAATTCTACCTGCACTGCAATAAATATGACTGTAGATCTGTAACTGATTTTTGCCTTCATCTCTTGCAGGGATCTGAAATTGGACAATTTGTTAATGGATACTGAAGGTTATATTAAAATTGGTGACTTTGGGCTCTGTAAAGAAGGTAAACTTCCTTGTTTCCCTTGAAGTAAGCAAAACCAGGTTATATAATGGATTGTTTAATGCAGAGTTGTAATGAAGGCAACACGCCCAAAACATGATTGTCTTTTCTCTTCACAGATAATGACCTGTGCATTTCCAGCATTTTCTGTTTCTCCTTTTCATTTTAAATAAGCTTTCCCAATTGCCTAGTGGGTAGAGATGCTACACAAACTGGCAATATTGGCAGTTGGTCATCAGCATCTGGAGAGGTGGGGTAGGGAAATCAGTCAGCAGTCCCATTTCTGGCCTGTGACTCCTGCTGGGGTGGTGTCTGTATGTGGATGGGAAAAGCATTGGGCTAAACTCTGATGCCCCAGTGATTTGAACAGCCAAGCACCACTCAACTCTGAAATGAAGAATGGTGTGAGAGTGAGGTACTAGAGGGCTGCAGGATCATACCCCCAGCAAGAGTCAGAATCTTTTAAGAGAAGGAAGGAAAATTGAAGAATACATTGAGAAGGGAAAGAAGTGTTGGTTAATCTTAAAAAGAATGTACTTGGTTAAGAAGGTTGAAAAGTTGCAGGAGAGTGTTACATGGAGAAAGTCAAAATTGTAAGTAGAAAGAGATGATGTTGATATAGACTCAGACCAAAGGCTGATTTCCCCTGTTCTCAGTCATTTACCAGAGGAGGGCTTTCCGGGATGGGGTGTATGGGAGCCTCTTGTCAGATGGTCAGCAGGTGGCAACTGTGGCTCACGTAATCTTGTTTGCTAACCGACAGGACCCAGCAAAGGAGCGACTCCAGCAAAAACTGCTGCCTTCTTAGCAATACTTCCTTTTGGCAGCTGAACACTGCCTGATGCATGCTTTTTTTTTGATGGCTGGGGAGACGGGGGCTCCCAATCACTGGCGTCTCATGAAGCCTGTTTGTCTTCAGGGATCAGAGATGAATTTCAGAGCTTGTATTTCCTAAATAGGCCAAAATTTTGTTTTGTCTTTCCTGGGAGATATCTATCAGACTGTGCATTCCAATTCCTAGTCACTCTATTGCATTGAAGTAGTTTTTTCTCATGAACCAGAGGCAACATTTGCCAATCACCTTAATGATGTGCCGCAGCCCAAATTGAGGTTTATGTCACACTAGAGTGATTCTCAATTTTAAATATATACTCATAGTCATATACAGCATAGGAGGCCACTTGGCCCAGCAAGTCCATGCCGGCTCTTGTGAAGCAATCCAGTCAGTCCCACTCCCCCACTCAATCCCTGCAAGTTTATTTCCTACAAATGTTCATCCAATTTCCTTTTGAAATTATTTTCTCCACTTCCACCACCCTCCTAGGCAGCAATTTCCAGGTCATTGCTACTCGCTGCGTTTTTTAAAAAAAAAAGTTCTTCCTCACATCCGTCTCTTGCATCTCTTGCCCAAAACCTTCAATTTGTGTCCCCTAGTCTTTGTACCATCAGTTAATGGGAACAGTTTTTCCTTGTCTAACTTATCTAAGCCTGTAATAATTTTATATACCTCTATCAAATCTCCCCTCAATCTCCAGGTACTGCCTGTATGGAGTTTGCAAGTTCTCCCTGTGTCTGCGTGGGTTTCCTCTGGGTGCTCCGGTTTCCTCCCACATGCCAAAGACTTGCAGGTTGATAGGTAAATTGGCCATCAGCAATTACCCCTAGTATAGGTAGTTGGTAGGGAAAAATATAGGGACAGGTGGGGATGTGGTAGGAATATGAAATTAGTGTAGGATTAGTATAAAATGGGTGGTTGATGGTCGGCACAGACTCGGTGGGCCAAAGGGCCTGTTTCAGTGCTGTATCTCTAAAAAAAAACTAAAACTCCTTTTGCTCCAGGGAGAACAATTCCAGGTTTTCCAACCTAACCTTGTAACTAAAATCTCCCATCTCTGGAACCATTCTGGTAAATCTCCTGTGCACCCTCAAGGACCCTTGCATCCCCCCTAAAGTGTGGTGACCAGAACTGGACACACTACTCCTGTTGAGGCCCAACCAGAGCTTTATAAAGATTCAACATAACTTCCCTGCTTTTGTACTTAATGCCTGTATTTATGAAGCCCAAGATCCCATATGTTTTACTAACCACTCTCTCTCTCAATATGACCTGCCACCTTCAAAGATCGCTGCACATGCACCCCCAGGCCCCTATGTTCCTGCACACACACTTTTAGAACTGTGCCATTAAGTCTATATTGCCTCACCCTATTCCTTTTGCCAGAATGCATCACCTCACACTTGTCAGTATTAAGTTCCATCAGCTACTTGTCTGCCTATTCTGCTAGCCTATCTGTCCTGTTGCAGGCAGTTCGTATCACCCTCACTGTTTGACACTCCTCCAAGTTTGGTATTGTCGGCAAATTTTGAAATTCTACTCTGTATTGCAAGATCCAAGTCATTTATATATAGCAAATAATATTGAAGGAATTAAACTCTACCAAGGGCTGACTGAGTGACCCTCCTAGGCTGTTGTCTTGTATACATTGTAGCCTACAAGTTTCTTTTTAATACAGTAACTGAAGCATGTCTACTTGCAGGAATGGGTTCTGGTGATCACACAAGCACGTTTTGTGGGACCCCTGAGTTCCTGGCTCCGGAGGTGCTGACTGAGACCTCATACACACGGGCGGTTGACTGGTGGGGTCTGGGTGTCCTTATTTATGAAATGCTGGTGGGAGAGGTGAGACCTTTGACATTTCCTAGAGCAATGTGCTGTGCCGGTTAATGCCTATGATAACCCCTTTCCTGATGACAAATTTTTGATTTCAGCTGTGGGAAGGTGCTGGGGAAATCGGAGTGTCATCTGGTGCCGATTTCTCAAACTTGCACGTTGTTCACAAAACAGAGAACAGGGAGCAAACTTCCTCTGTTCTCCTGTGAATTTAAATTAATTCCAGTGAATATAATTGTCAGGTATAGCAGCATAGTGGTTATGTTACTGGACTAGCAATCAGAGCCATAGACTAACAATCCAGAGACGAGAGTTCAATCCCACCACGGCAGCTGGGGAATTTAAATTCAGTGAATTAAATAAATCTGGAATGAGAAGCTAGTCTCAGTAATGGTGAGTATGAAACTACTGGATTGTTGTAAAAACCCATCTGGTTCACTAATGTCCTTTTAAGAAAGGAAACCCGCTGCCCTTACCTGGTCTGGCCTATATGTGACTCCAGACCCACAGCAATGTGGTTGACTCCTAACTGCCTTCTGAAATGGCCTAGCAAGCTACTCCGTTCTATCAAAAACAGCTATGATGGACTGCAGTGGTTCAAGAAGATGGCTCGCCACCAGCTTCTCGAGGGTAAATAGGGATGAGCAATAAATTGTGACCTTGCCAGTGATGCCCACATCCCATGATTAATTTTTTATAAATGCTTTCTTAAAAACATTAACATTGAGAAGGCAGGTAGATCTGCTCCAGATCTCTGATTGTGCCAGTCTTGAGCCACCTACGATAAGGTTGACTTGCTGTCAATTTTAAAGTAATTATTTTCCTTCCCTTTTGGTACATTTATAAATGAAACTTAACAGCAGTGAAACATGTAGTAAAGAAAATGCAAGAATTAAAAAGATTCCGAATTTCCGTTACACAAATTAGTTTATATACCACTGATCCTTGCCTGGCCACTCTATTTTAATATAATGTGGAAAGTGATTGTGTATTTTGTTGCTTAACAGTGCCCCTTTCCGGGAGATGATGACGACGAGGTGTTTGATAGCATTGTCAATGATGAAGTTCGCTATCCGCGATTCCTTTCAACAGAGGCTATTTCAGCCATAAGAAAGGTCAGTCTGACAAGATTGGACATTTTTTTTTATTACGTGCGTGCAGCCTATTGGAAGAGAAGGAGGCTAACAGAAAAGTAAGTAAACAAGGAGTTTCATGTGACATTTTTATCCACCCTGATTGTTCTAGCTTCTGAGAAAGAATCCAGAAAGTCGCCTGGGAGCTGGTGATCAGGATGCAGAAGAGGTGAAAAAAGAGTTGTTTTTCAGGGTGAGTAATAAATACATGCATTATTGATATGCTGAATGTAATTTGATGCTTTCACTTGCCTTGTGTAGTTTCCATTTTTTATTTTAAATTTTTCATCTAGCACCCAGGCATTCTCACCTGTAACTTTGTTCCACAGGAAGTGGACTGGGCAGCCCTGTTAGCTCGAAAAGCAAAGCCACCATTTGTCCCAAAAATAAGCAGCCTAACCGATGTCCAAAACTTTGATGCAGAGTTCACGTCCCAGACACCGGTCCTTTCATCATTTTGTGACTTACGGCCACTAACTGCACAGGAACAAGCAATGTTTGAAGGGTTTGACTGCATGGCTGATCTTTAACAAGATGACTGACTTGTAGAGCTCAAATGTACTGATATGTTGCACCTTGTGAGAAAGCAGAGTGCTTGCTATAGGACGAATTGAAGCTCTTGTGGCCACAATGTTTGAAACATTTTCTGCGCACTCTCATGGCAATTTGAATGTTGACATTTAGTTTCCAAGGTGATCAGAACACTGGACTGCCAAAGTTTCATTCTATGAATGTATTTTATTTCCTTTTCTAGAATCAATGTGTGAACCTTAATCATTACAGGGAATTGATAGAATTATTCATCAGATAAGAAATGAACTATACACCATATTGGGAAGATGTAGCTCCTATGGCAACAGATGCACTTGAATTGAGATAAACTAAATCATAATGTTAAGGTTGGGGCAAACAAAAGGGTTGCTACGTCAAAGTTTTTATTCAAATGTATACCATTGTTGGTGTCTTTAAAAAGCAAGTCCATTAGTGGCCTCCTGCTTTAAAGGAAGTTCCTGCTGCAAGCACTTTTCCACAATTTTGACACTTTGGGAAATGGTTGCAGTAATAAATTGTACACACCTGTCCCCCAACACCTGTGCCTTATCCAATCCTCTATCTCCTAAAGCTGCCATCATCATTGTTCTATGATCCGGGGATCTTTCTCTGGAGCAAGACTGGCCCCATCAATTTCCCCCCCCCCCCCCCTTCATGTACAGTGCCATGCAGTGACAACTGGGCCACATCACTAATTATTGCAGGCAAATTTGGATGTGAATTGGGAGGATTTGAACTTTGTAACCTTGTAACCACAGTAAAATTCCACATGGTCAGTTATAAAATTTACTGTTTTGACCAGGTGGAGGTTAATTAATTGTAAGGAGTTTGTTCACTTGTCCTCTCTCCGTCCCCCACTCTCAAACTGGCAAGTATATTTTTCTGCCTCCTTTTTCTATTTGTTTCACTCTGATGCCTCTGGATATATTAAGTAGCCTTTTAACTTATTTTGTGAAGGCCTTTTTGTTTTTTTCTCCCTGCATGACACACCAAGGTGATCAGAACACTGGACTGCCAAAGTGGAGAGGACAGGCTGGAAAGCTGCAAGGACAGTTCAGTGTGTGCCCGTGGCTCTCTGACATTCCTTTTCCCTGCCTGCAGGGAATATGTCTTGTCTGTCTCCACAGCAGCACTGTTGAGTCCAGGAATCACATCTGCTCATTGTTCAAGCTCCAGCTCGCTGTCTTGTATGCTTTCTAACTCCAGCTTGGCTTTGTGGGGGAAATAAGTCCTTTTTTAAACAATTGCACTTAACTTTAAACACCTACTGAAATAGCTTCTTCTGTATGTGGCTTTTATTTAGTTCGTAAACATGTTTATAAACTCAGCAAAGGTTAGGAAGAGAAAAGTAGAGCACTGATATTAAATGACCTGAGATGAAGGTGCAGCAGGAATGAAGGATGTGATCTCAAGCTCCCACTACCCCCCCATATCTGTGTTTCCTGATCTTGATCATCTGCGAGTGGGAGGTTGGGTACTTTCCAAGGATGCAAAAAAAAAAAATCTGGGGCAGATTCATCTTTGGGCTGGCGTTAAATACTCCCAGTGGTAGAGGCTTCTGAGCAGGCTGCAGGCCCCACCTTCCAGCCACAGGTGGCATGTAGTCCAGGGGATGGGTAAGTGGAACTATTTGATTGAGCAAGAATTTAAAACATAATTCTGAAATCCAGGAGTACTACTATTATTATGAAGGAAAAATATCCAGCTATTTGCTTAAGCAATGTACTTTATATATAGATATATTTAAGATTAATTTTGTATGAAAAACACTATGCAGATTGATAGGACCTTCCATTTTAAGAAAGCACATTGTTCATATTTATTGCAATTTATGGCTTGTATTTTGATAAATTCACTACTGTAAAATTAAAGAGAATTAAGCACGCATTCCTGAGATACTGTTAAATCCATAGGCTTACAAATAACAATTACCTGCGGCTACACATGTACATAACAGAAGGCAACGAGAGGAAAAAATACTCTGGAAAATTTCTCTAACCCCCTCAAGCGATTGAAACCTGACCAGGTATTATCTATAGAGACGCTTCTATATGATTGTTGATACAAAGCTAGGTGGGAATGTGAGCTGTGAAGAGGACACAAAGAAGCTGCAAAGAGATGTACACAGGTTAAGTGGGTAACAAGGTGGCAGATGGAGTATAATGTGGGGAAGTGTGAGATTATTCGCTATGGTAGTAAGAACAGGATAGAATGCTTTTTAAAAGGTGTGAAACTTCTAAATGTTGTAGAAAGACTTGGATGTACTCGTACAAGGAACACAAAGTTAGCATGCAGGTACAGCAAGCAATTAGGAAGGCAAATGGCATGTTGGGCTTTATTGCAAGGGGATTCGAGTACAAGAACAAAGAAGTCTTGCTATAATTATAAGGGCTTTGGTGAGACAACACCTGTAATACTGTGTACAATTTTGGTCTCCATATTTGAGGAAGGATATACTTGCCTTGGAGGCAGTATAGCGAAGGTTCACTAGATTGGTTCCTGGGATGAGAGGGATGACCTATGATAGGCTGAATATTCTTGTTGAGAAGAATGAGAGGTAATTGAAACAAACCAGATTCTGAAGGGTCTTGACAGGGTAGACACTGAAGTTTTTTCTCTGGCTAGGGATAAGGGATCATTTAGGATTGAGATGAAGGGAAACTTCTTCACTCAAAGGGTTGTGAATCTTTGAAATTCTCTACCCCAGAGAGTTGTGGATGGTCCATTGTTGAGTATATCTAAGGCTGAGATAGACAGATTTCTGGTCTCTTGGGAAATCAAGGGATGTGGGCAACAGGTCGGAAAGTGGAGTTGAGGCAGGTCAGCCATGATTGTATTGAATGACGGAGCAGGCTTGAGGGGCTGTATGGTCTACTCCTGTCATTTCTTATGTTCTACGCCAGGGTTGTCCAACATACAGGCTGCCAAAGGTTTCCATCCGGCCCGTGGCCATTCCTCATCCACACCAGGGCTCCATGAGTGGAGATGGGAAATGTCCCTTTGTCTTCCTGCATGGCAGCCCTTTTAAAACATTGCGCTGTTAATTTCACAGATTTTTTTTAAAACCCGCCGGACAACCCCAAATCTGTTGGGAAGCACGTTCCTGCTTCAGCAGCTGTCATCTGTGAAACTCAGCATGATATTTTTAAACAAACTGATAAACCACAAAGCTGCTGTGCTGAGCACTCCCACTCACTGCAACTACCCTTGTTAAGGTCGAGTTAGCACCCACCACAACACATTTTCAGAGGCTCACTAATCTGGAAAAGAACCACCCAACATATAGTCTATGCCTACTCTTGTCAATTTTAAACTCTTCTCTACATCTTCCCCATTCTGGTAAATTGAAATAATCTCAACAGGATTCTATCTAGCTCTATTATTTTATAGACCTATCTATACATCTGCTGACAGTTGATAGCTAATCAAAATCTGAAGCATGATGTCTGCACTCTTGATCTGCTGGCTTAATGTGAATCAGATTGTGCCATTTTAAATTTCAGACTAAATAAATGGCCAGTGTTTGAAATCATGATAAATTTGAACAATTCGGTCCCTAACTTTTCATGATCCATATTAAGAGATTCAGAGGCATCACTGCTATTTTGAGATTTGGATCTATAGGGACATATTTTGAGGCACATATAATCATTCTTCACCAATTTCCCATTGGACATGTTCAATATTTGAATGTCAACAACGACAAACATTACTAACTGATTGGGACTGAAACTGAGCGGTGACCAAGATGGGCAGAATTAAATACTTGCTGGTGACACACTAATTTCTCATTACTGGGTGAAATGCACTGACCAATTTTCTCTGTTACTACTTGAGTACAATGCAATACTTTGGATTTCACTGCAGACCTTCTGTACTATGTGAACCTGTTTACTTGCACAGCAGGTTGAGGCTAGAGTGGAATGCTTCCTTAAAATAAACTTGTAGGGAGGTGTGGATGAGTAACAGGTACAAATCAAATTCTGAAAGGCAAAGTTAATACATCACAAAAGGATCTATGGTGTTCTACATGGTATAACAGCAACTTGCATTTATACAGTGCCTTTAACATCTTAAAACCTCCCAAGGTGCTTCATGTGAGCATAATAAAATTTGACACCAAGCCATATAGAGCGGTTTCTAAGGAGCATCTTAAAGGAAACGGGAGGATATAAGGGAGTTGCAGAGCTTGGGGTCTGACAGCTGAAGGCATGGCCACCAATGGTGCACCGATGGAAATTGGGGATGCCTAAGAGGTCAGAATTAGAGGAGCAGAGACCTCTGAGGGTTGGAGGGCTGGAGGAAGTTATAGAGGTGGTGAGGGCATGAAGGGATTTAAAAACAAGATTGAGAATTTTAAAGTTGAGTCCTTGTTGGACTCGAAGCTGATGTAGGTCAAAGAGCACAGTGGTGATGGTTGGACAGGACTTGGTGCTGAATCTTGATGTGATGAAAAGGAAAATATTCCTTCAGCAGGCTGAAGAGGATTGTCCTCTTGGAGCAGTCCCTGAGCTGTGGGATACATGGCCTCAAGAAACACCAGGGTATGTAATCTCTGAATTCGAGTCAAGATGATTTGAAAGAAAATATCCAAAGGTATGAGGCAAAGGTGGGTATATGGAGTTAGGTTGCAGATCAGCCATGATAGTGAATGGCGGCACAAGCTTGAGAGGCTAAATGACCTACTCCTGTTCCTATCTTCAAAGAAGTGCAAGAATGCATGTAAATTCACATGTTTAGAAGGGAGGTAGATTTATGGGAAGACAGACAATTAGAAGTAAACATATACAAACTACCACAGCCAATAAAATGACAGAGGAGACTCCTGTACCTATGAATGTAGCAGAAAAAGTGAGTATAAACTTTAGGTTTAAAAGAAATTTTCAACATTTTGAGGGGTTTTGATAAACTAGAGAGAGAAACTGTTTCCAGTAGCAAGAGAGTACCAAGGACAGAGATTTCAAGTAATTAGTAAAATAAGCAGGAGGGAGATGAGAATTTTTTTTTTTTTAAATGCAGTAAAAGTTATCATCTGGCATGCACTGCCTGAAAGCTCTGCTTTCAATGCCCTATGGGGAAAAAAATCGGGAGTGGCACGAGCTGGACTGCTCCTTTTTTAAAACAAGTGGCAGAGGTACGATGGGTTGAATGGCCTCTTTCTGTACCATATGATTCTATGATTAATTAGGAGAGAAAATGACCCTTAAACAAAATAAAAACTAATAAAATATGCTCGGGGCAGATGTGACTGTGCTAATACCAGTACTGCTACAAATACCGTTGTGCCAATTTGGGTAGATTGATATGTTGAGCGTTGTGCTCAGGGCTAGGTGGTTTTGGGTTGAAATTCGAGCAGGGTTCATTCAGCTGTTCATTCTTAGCATGTCATGGTACTGAAGAGACAGCAGGAACTGCACAGTGTGCTTCCTACACAGAGTCTCCTGGCTGGTCAGTAGTCACAATGGGGATTAGTGTTCCATCCATTGTTGAATACCTAATATAGAACAATCTTCATTGATGATCCCTCTTGCCACATTAGCGATCATGAGCTTTTTAAAAGAGTTTCCATTTCTATAGTGCCTTTCACAACCTCAGGAGTCCCAAAGTACTTTACAGTCAAGGAAGTACTTTTGAAGTGTGGTCACTGTTGTAATGTAGGAAAAATGGCAGCTAATTTGCACACAGCAAGCTCCTACAATCAGCAATGTGATAATGACCAGATAATCTGTTTTGATGATATGGGATAAGGGATAAATATTGGCCCACGAGACCAAGGAGAACTCCCTAACTCTTCTTTGAAATACTGCCATGGGATCTTTTATGCCCACCTGAGAGGGTAGACAGAGCCTTGGTTTAACGTCTCATCTGAAAGACGGCACCACTGACTGAATCATTCTAAAGAACAAAGAAAATTACAGCACAGGAACAGGCCCTTTGGCCCTCCAAGTATGCGCCGATCCAGATCCTCTATCTAAACCTGTCGCCTATTTTCTAAGGGTCTGTATCTCTTTGCTTCCTGCCCATTCATGTATCTGTCTAGATACATCTTAAAAGACGCTATCGTGCCCGCGTCTACCACCTCCGCTGGCAACGCGTTCCAGGCACCCACCGCCCTCTGCGTAAAGAACTTTCCACGCATATCCCCCCTAAACTTTTCCCCCCTCACTTTGAACTCGTGACCCCTCAGTACTGCACTAGAGTGTCAGCCTAAATTTTGTGTTCAAGTTTCTGGAGTGGTACTAAACCCACAAACTTCTGATTCAGAGCAGTGAGTACTATCCTCTGAACCATAGCTGATGTAAGTCCGAATTTCTGACTTCAGTTCAAACATCATAATTTATAAGTTTTGCAAATGAGCACAGCATATAAATTCACCTGACTAAAGTGGTCTGGTAGATTTCTGTACATCTAGGTAATTTTTTTCCAAAATTCCTTTAGATTTTTGAACGTTTTTACACCTGGTCAACAGGCATCATACAAATATTTTATAAAGGTTCGGAGATTGATGGTGTTCATTAAATTTTAAGCACATTAAGGTATCAGCAAAGGAGTTCCTGCAGAGAGATATTATTCAATGCAGCTATTGTCAAAATTTCAGATCATTAGGTTAGCGATCACTGTTAAATGATTACTGTTTCAGAGCATCCAAAAGAAACTTAGAGCTACTCTTATTTTTATTAAAGTATCAAAAACTACTGCATTAAAAGTGCGTTTTGTTAGATAACTGAGCAATCAGTGCATATTTTATCAATTTAATTAATAAAGGATGATTTCATAACAGCAATACTTCCTCCCAGAACCAGGGAGGGAGGGGTGGGGAGGAA
Organism: Heterodontus francisci; assembly: GCF_036365525.1. Lineage (NCBI taxonomy): Eukaryota > Metazoa > Chordata > Chondrichthyes > Heterodontiformes > Heterodontidae > Heterodontus > Heterodontus francisci. Next base: position 6,837,917 of record NC_090402.1, on the reverse strand, counting down.
AAAGGGAAAAAGAGCTGTGGAGGAGGAGAGGGGGGATAATCTATCACCCCTCTCCTTACTCTGTGGGGCATTTTACTGCCATTATGTTTCTGTGGAGAATGTCCAATCATCACCACCACCCCATCCCTCAATGAGGGAAGGATCTCCCACCGCTTCTGAGACTAAGTGGCATGTTGGAGAAAACATGGATGTTATGAGATCACCCACAATAAATACAATTCCAGTAAGGCAGAAAAACAAAATGGGAATTGCAGAGTAGAGTCCACGTTAAAAATGTCCCACTCACTAAACCAGCTCGTCCTCAGCTCGAAAATAAATCCTTTCCCACACAACCGTCTTGCACACGCAGAAAAAGGTCCACAGATTCCCGAATATGCCCTGGTCAAATGGGTTCTCCTCCGAGCCGCAGTGTTTGAGGTAAGAAATGCGATGGCGAGACATGAATTCCCACGTTGTGGTGTTGTTGGACACTAGGTATAAGTGCGACACCAGCAGCAGCATCACTACCACAGTGAAAATGATGATGATGATAAATGCCAACAGTAGTAATGTGTTAACATGGAGCCAGTCTTTCCACGCAGCCTCAGTATGGAACCCTGACCTGAGAGTAAGAACAATAACATTAAAAAATTGTACAGGTATTAGCCACTGCTCAGTGGGTAGCACTCTTGCCTCTTAAGAAGTTGTGAGTTCGAGCCCCACTCGAGACTTGAGCACAAAAATTTAGGCTGATACTGTACTGAGGGAGTGTTGCACTGTTGGAGGGCAATACTGAGGGGGTCTTTTGGATGGGATGTTGAACCAAGACCCTATCTTTCCACTTGAGTAGACATGAAAAAGTTCTCCCTAATGTCCTGGGCCAATATTTATCCCTCAGCCCCATTCCTGTCATTATCTCATTGCCCTTTGCACAAATTGGCTGATGTGGTTCCTACATTACAATAATGACTACACTTCAAAAAGTACTTAAGTACTTTGGGATGGCCCAAGATTATGAAAAGTGTTAGTAAAATAAAAGTTGCATTTCTATAATAGGTGCAATAAAGAGAGGTTATAGGATGGAATTACACAGAAAAGGCCATGTGGCCCATCTGCTTGATGCTGGTGTTTATGGACTACATGAGCCTCCATCCACTTTACTTCATATCACCCCTCCAATATAACCACCTATTCCTTTCCCCTTCATGTGCTAATCTAGCTTCCCCTTAAATGCAACTATGCTATTCACCTCAACCACTCCCTGTGACAGCCAGTTCCACATTCTCACCACTCTCTGGGTAAAGAGTTTTCATCTGAATTCCCGATTGGATTTATTACTGACTATCTTATATCGATGGCCTCCAGTTTTGGACTCTTCCACAAGTGGAAATGGAGATGACAAATGGTGACTTACAGCAGCTGAGAAACCTTTCAGAGGCACCATTGCCACTACTGATTCTGTACAATGTGTAGCATTCATTTTTATTTGGAGAAAAGTTATGATCGTGATTGAGTAATACTGCCTTTTACACGCCTTAATAAGGATGAAAACAAAGGCAAACAGTATCTAGAGGTATACAGTACTAAAGTGAGGAGGGTAATATTGAACTGCGCAAGGCCAGCGCTCTTAGCTAAATCATCTATTTTGCTGGATGTGAAACCATGGGATGATGAAACTGACATGTCCAAATTGGAAGAATGCGTACGTTCAGTGATAATGGATGGCTTAGTTTGGGGTGCCTCCAAACTGGTTCCCGTGGGCTATGGCATCAGGAAGCTATAAATGGGTGGTTGTTGGTCGGCACAGACTCGGTGGGCCAAAGGGCCTGTTTCAGTGCTATATAAAAATCCAAAAAAAAAAGGTTTTAGTCGGGCCACAGCTTGGAGAACTGTATACAGTTTTGTTACAGGAAAGGTAGAAAAGTAATGGGAAAGATGCAGTGTAGACTCATTGGGAGGGTACCAGGGATTGTGGGGTTATAAACAGAAACTTGAGACATTAGGAGTATTTTCCCTCCCACTACAGCTGAGAAGGTTGAGCTGTGACAAAAGACGAGATCTTCAAGATCAGGCTGAGCTACAATAAAGTAAATAATGTTGATCTTGTTTCCACTGGTTAGTGGGACTGTAAGGAGAGAGCACTAATTGAAGATAATTGCAAAACAAATTAAAGGGCGGTTAGACAAAAGATCTTTCCATGATGTGGGTAGAATGTGGAATTTTCTGGCGCAAACTGTTACTGAAACAGAGTCCATAAATAATTTTAAAGAGGAAATTAGATAGTTACATGAAAAAGAGGGATATGAGAGGAAGTAATCAGGAGAGTGGGATTAGACTAAGGTCGCTTGTAGGGAGACACATGGACAGAGGTTTGGTGGGCTTAACATTGGAATGATTACGATATCATACTCTCAGACATTATAGTCATTATGATGCAGAGGTGGCTATTTGGCCCATCAAGTCCATCTCCATCTGCAGTCCACTGGGAAGTGGAAATCTGGAACTCCCTCCCCCAAAAAGCTGTTGATGCCAGGGAGTCAACTGAAATTTTTAAAACTGAGATCGATAGATTTTTTATAAAAGCAAAATACTACAGATACTGGAAATCTGAAATAAAAACAGTACATGCTGGAAATACTCAGCAGGTCTGGCAGCATCTGTGGAGAGAGAAACAGAGTTAACGTTTCAGACCTGAAGCATTAACTCTGTTTCCCTCTCCATAAATATTGATAGATTTTTGTTGGATAAGGGTATTAAGGGTTACAGAACCAAGGTGGGTAGATGGAATTAAGATACAGGTCAGCCATGATTTAACTGAATGGCGGAACAGGCTCGAGGGGCTGAATGGCCTCCTCCAGTTCCTATGTAACTATGTTCCTATGTCCAACAGAAAAATCTCAACCAGCAAAAGGCTTGATGCTTAAAATCGAAAGGGAAGAATCGCAAGATATCCCAGCTCTCTCTCTCATACACTAAAACCCACCCACCTATCATAACCTGCATGGTATAAGTTCACACAGACTCTTACCAGGCAATGTGGAAGGCCCACAACAGGACAGCGAGTTGCGTTGTCAGGTAGAGCACAAAAAAGCGATGGTTCCTCTCCCCCACGCAGTTCTCAATCCAAGGGCAATGGTGGTCGTATCGACGCACACAATGCTGACAGGACTGGCAGTGCTTGGAACGCATGGGCTGCTGCTGGAACAAAGGATTCTCATGACATTTTGTTTTTTTTCACACCCCAATTTTAAAATTCTCATTTTGTTTTCAAATTCCTCCATGCCCTTGCCTCTCCCTCTCTCTCCAGCCCTACAACCCTCAGATCTCTGCGGTCCTCCAATTCTGACCCCTTGAACAACCCCGATTTTAATCGCTGCAGCATTGATAGCTGTGCCTTCAGTTGCCGAGGCCCTAAGCTCTGAAATAGCCTCTCTAAATCTCTCCATCTCTGTCTCCTCCAAGACCCACCTTAAAACCTACCCTTTCCTATTCTTTTATCTCCTTATGTGGCTCGGTGTCAAATTTTGTCTGACTTATGCTCCTGTGAAGCATCCTGAGACGTTATACTACATTAAAGGTGCTATATCAATGCAAATTGTTCTAATTGGCTGCTCTGTAGCAATTGGCAAAGTTTACCTAATGTAGTGTTTCGATTATTAAAATTTTTGTGCCTGGTTCTGGTAAACCCAGAGGTCGCAGGATCAAATCTCACCATGGCAATAATAAATCAAATTTACAACAAAATTGTGAATACTGTAAATTTAAAATAAAATGAGGAAATGCTGGAGATTCACAGCAAGTTAATCAGTGCCAGATAGGAAAATACAAATTAATGATTCTTTGGTATTAAATTAGGAACAGACTACACCTATCTAACCAGATTAAACAAGGTACAATTTCCCATGTCATATCACACTTCCTGTATCATGCTTCGAGCATTGCAGTTTCTTATTGACAGAAGTGAAGAAAAACCGATCACATTTCACCAGGAGCAGCTCTACAAGAGGTCCACTAGAATCAATAAGCAATATTCAGACTGATCATTATTATACAATTTAATGCTGTGCAGTACTAAGAGAACGCTGCACATCTTTCAGATGAGATGTTAAACTGTGGCCCTGTTTACCCTCCCAGGTAGACATAAAAGATCCTATGGCACTATTTCGAAGAAGAGCAGGGGGGCTCAATATTTATCCCTCAACCTAAATCACTAAAACAGATTATCTGGTCATTATTATTATTTTGAGCCTTTCTGGCAGCAGAGTTCAAGTTGATGGAATGCAAGTCTGTGCTCAGGCTTTCCCATGGTAGAAAGTCGTCTGCCTTAACTGTGCCACCAGGGAGCACTGCTGAGGTGTGGATCAAGAGAATGGGGAAATTAAAAGGTTGAGTTTCAAACCCCATCCAAAGCTACTTTCACAAAATTCCTAATGGCCAGTTAATGAAACCATAAAAGCAAAGGTCTGGAAGCAAGCCACCCATTCCTTTGTGTGGAGGATATTGTGCACCAGATCTATGAGACCAGGTGGAAAATAGTACTTTACAAAAACTGGAGCTATTTGCAAAATGAATGGGGTGAGCATCTTATGAAAAACACCTTTTTAATAGATATTTGTTGACAGTTTTGGATCAACTCTACGGGGAAACCATTTCAGATTACTAAGAGGATTTGGATAATGCAGCAACCCATCTTTTTAGGCTCTTTCTTTCCTTTCAATGGGAAACGCCTTTAATGTGTACTTTAAAACATTTTTGAAATGTAAATGTAGTGGTAAATACTGAAAGAAATTTTTTTTCACAACAGAATGTTGTTGAAAGTTTTGATGGCTCAAATAGCTGGCACATGCATGATGGGCCGAATGGCCTCTTTCTGTGCTGTACAATTCTATAATTCTATTATCACTGCTGTTTTTTTGGGAGCTTGCTGTGCGCACATTGGCTGCCGCGTTTCCTACATTACAACAGTGACTCCACTTAAAGTACTTCACTGGCTGTAAAGCATTTTGGGGCTCCCTTGGGTCATGAAAGGCACTATAGAAATGCAAGTCTTTCTCTTCATTCAGATGATGAATTTTCATTTGGTCAAAACACAGAAGCAATTTTTTTTTTTATTAAAAAGCCTAAGGAAAGAAATCCCACCTGGACCATGCAGTAGCCACAGCGCCTCAGTCTCTGTGCTTTCTGTACCACAGGAATCATCTGCTCCTTCTCATCCCCAGTACCCTGATTCCATCGAGCAACCTGGCCCTGTGAGCAACCAGCAAAAAGATCAGGAAATGGAAAACTCAAAATCTTTAAAATATCATTCAGAGCATTTCATTTCTTTTTTAAAAATTTTCATGTCAAACAAGCAAGTGAACATTAGTGAACTCACTATCACAGGGAGTGGTTAAGGCGAATAGTATGGACACAGTTAAGGGGAAGCTAGTTAAGTACAGGAGGGAGAAAGGAATAAGAAGGATACGGTGATATGAAGTGGAGTGGGAGAAGGCTCGTGTGGAGCATTTGGGTTGCATGGTCTGTTTCTGTGCTGTAAATTCTATGTAATGAGTAACATTTTTTCTGGAGAAGACAACTTTCTTTGGCTGCTCTGGGGAATCATGCAGCCCTGCCTACCCCTCGCAGCTTATGTTGGACAGAGACTAATTTACCTTTAGTTCATCATCAAATGTGACGTATCCTGGGTCCATGAGGGAGGTGATGAAGTACAGTAACATCGAACAGAAAACCAGAAGCACAAAGGCAACTGGCTGGAGGAACTCGCCATGCTCCTCACTCCGCCTCAGATCTGTAATCATCAATAAGAAAGATATGCATTTATATAGTACCTTCGAATACCTCAGGACACAAAGTCTTTTACAACCAATGAAGTACTTATAAAGTAGTTGTAGGAAACAGAGCAGCCTAATACCTAGCAGGTCAGGCAGCATCTGTGGAGAGAGAAACTGAATTAACAATGACCTTTCATCAGAGTCTTTCCAGCATTTCCTGTTTTTATAACAACTTGCATTTATATAGCATCTTTAACATAGTACATCAAATTACATCGAGTCTACAGCACAGAAACAGGCCATTCAGCCCATCTGGTCCATGTTGGTGTTCATGCTCCAGATGAGCCTCCCCCCATCAGACCTCATCTCACTCTTTCAGCCATTTTTATTTCAGATTTCTGCAGTATAAGAACATAAGCAATAGGAGGAGTGGGCCATTCAGCCCCACGAGCCAACTACGCCACTCAATATGATCATGGCTGATCTGAACGTAGCCTCAACTCCACTTTCCTGCCTGTCCCCACCCAATAACCGTCTGTGCGGAGTTTGCAAGTTCTCCCTGTGTCTGCGTGGGTTTTCGCCGGGTGCTCCGGTTTCCTCCCACCGCCAAAGACTTGCAGGTGATAGGTAAATTGGCTGTTATAAATTGCCCCTAGTGTAGGTAGGTGGTAGGGCATATGGAATTACTGTAGGGTTAGTATAAATGGGTGGTTGTTGGTCGGCACAGACTCGGTGGGCCGAAGGGCCTGTTTCAGTGCTGTATCTCTAAATAAAAAAATAAAAAAACCCTTGACTCCCTTGTAGATCAAAAATCTGTCTAACTCCGCCTTGAATATATTCAATGACCCAGCCTCCACTGCTCTCTGCGGTAGAGAATTCCAAAGAATAACAACCCCCAGAGAAATTCCTCCTCATTTCTGTCTTAAATGGGCGATCCCTTTTCTGAAACTCTACCCCCTAGTTCTAGATTCCCCCACGAGTGGAAACATCTTCTCAGCATCTACCCTGTCGAGCCCCCTCAGGATCTGAAAATTTCAATTAGATCACCTCATTCTTCTGATGAATGCAGGTCTAACCTGCTCAACCTTTCCTCATAAGACAACCTCTTCATCCCAGGAATCAACTTAATGAACCTTATCTGAACTGCCTCCAATGCAAGTATATCCTTCCTTAAATAAGGAGATCAAAACTGTACACATTCCTCTAGGTGTGGTCTCACAAACGCCCTGTACAGTTGTAGCAAGACTTCCGTACTTTTATACTTCATCCCCCTTGCAATAAAGGCCAACATTCTATTTGCCTTCCGAATTACTTGCTGTATCTGCATGCTAACGTTTTGTGATTCTGTACAAAAACATCCAGATACCTCTGTACTGCAGCTTTCTGTAGTCTTTCTTCATTTACATATGCTGTTTTTCTATTCTTCCTACCAAAGTGGATAAACTCATATTTTCCCACATCCTACTCCATCTGCCAATTTTTTGCCCACTCACTTAACCTATCTATATCCCTTTGCAGACTCTTTGTATCCTCCTCACAACTTGTTTTTCCACCTATCTTTGTATTGTCTGCAACTTTGGCTACGATACACTCAGTCCCTACATCCAAGTCATGAATATAAACTGTAAATAGTTGAGGCTCCAGCACTGATCCCTGTGGCACCCCACTAGGTACAGTTTGCCAACCTGAAAATTAGCCATTTATCACCACTCTGTTTCCTGTTAATTAGCCAATCCTCTATCCATGCTAATATATCACCCCCAACACCATGAGCTCTTATCTTATGTAATAACCTTTTATGTGGTACCTTATCGAATGCCTTTTGGAAATCCAAATACACTACATCTACTGGTTGCCCTTTATTGACCCTGCTTGTTACATCCTCAAAGAACCCTAATAAATTTGTCAAACAAGATTCCCCTTTCACAAAACCATGTTGACTCTGCTTGATTGTATGATGATTTTCTAACTGTCCTGCTACTATTTCATTAATGATGGATTCCATCATTTTCCTAATGACAGATGTTCGGCTAACCGGCCTGTTGTTTCCTGCTTTCTGCCTCCCTTTCTTGAATAGAGGTGTTGCATTTGTGGATATTACCAGAATCTAAGGAATTTTGGAAGATTACGACCAATACATCCACTATCTCTGCAGCCACTTCTTTTAAGACCCTCGTATGCAGGCTATCAGGTCCAGGGGACTTGTCAGCCTTTAGACCCAATCGTCTTCCTAGTACGTTTTCCTCCAGTGATAGTGATTGTTTTAAATTCTTCCCTCCCTTTTGCCTCTTGATTTTCTACTATTATTGGATGCTTTTGGTGTGTTCCACTTTGTTGACCGATACAAAATACCTGTTCAAAGCCTCTGCCATTTCCTTGTTTCCCATTATTAATTCCCCAGTCTCTTCCTCTAAGGGTACAACTTTAGCTACTCTCTTCCTTTTGATATACTTGTAGGAGCTCTTCTTGCCTTTTGCTTTTTGTATAAGTACAAGTTGTTGTTGGGGCACTCTTTGTATTTCGTTATATTTGTTACATTGAAAAAGTTTCACTAATACACGTTGTTGTTGTTGTAGTACTTCACAGGATCTACCACTTTACTAAAAGGAAGAATACACACTTACAGAAATAGAATTACTCTTAGAAAGGCAAACACAGTCCTGTTTATGGTAATTATAGCATCAATGATAAATTTTACAATAATAATAACCAGTAAATCGGATAATTTTATGCTGAACACAATCCCCTTCCTTTTCGGCCCTGACTGTCCTCGTCTCGTCCCTCCAAGAGGTACAGTCCAACCATGACCTCACCCGTTTCAAACAGGAAGAGAACTAACGTCACCGCCCACGTCAGCGCTGCGTGCCCGGCCCGCACCAGGAAGCCGGTGGAGAGAAAGTTCCGGAACATTCCCGAGCCGCTGCCGATCCTCGGTCTTTGCTACCGCATCGTCCCGGCGGCAATGCCGCCGTCACTTCCCGCATCGGCGGAGAGACAGAGAAGGGGGGGAGAGGGCGGGGGGAAATTGAACTAAAAACGGGAGCAGCGCGGCGGCCTTGCTGAGGTCAGGCCCCAGCACCCGCCCATCTCCAGGGAGACAGTAAACCGCCTTCTCATTGGTCAGGGTCCCAGATGTGGTTGGAGGTAAGGTCAGGACTGGATTGCCCTGCTCCTGGGATCTGGAGCTTGGAACATATTTGAAGCTCATGAATGGAAAGGTTGCATTAGTGAATCAATGACATTTATATCCAACCAGGACAAGTGTTATATCACATGGGTGGAAATTAAATTTCATTACTGGGGGTTAATAAAACAGCTTTAAGGTACAGAACTACAAAAAAACTATTTTTCTTGTTTGGCTGCATTTCTAGTTAATGTAGAATGACTCACATAATAAACGCCATGAGTCAAACAAACAGAGGGCTGAGTTCCAGGGAACAATGTCAGTTTTGGCTTGGTTAGTAACACTGTTGTTTCATAGGAATGGGAGGAGGCCATTCAGCCCCTCGACCCCGTTCTGCTATTCAGTTGGACCATGTCTGATCTGTAACAACTTTTTTTTTGTTCTTGGGATGTGGGTATTGCTGGTAAGGTCAGCATTTATTGCCCATCCCTAATTGCCCTTGTGAAGGTGTTAAGTCACCTTGAACCGCTGCAGTCCACAGTGCCAGTAGGGAGGTAGGTCCAAGATTTTGATCCAGTGATAATGAAGGAATGGCGATATAGTTCCAAGTCAGGACAGTGTGTGGCTTGGAGGGGAACTTTCAGGTGATGGTGTTTCCTTGTGTCTTCTGCCCTTCTTCTAGGTGGTAGAGGTCACGGGTTTGGAAAGTTGCTAACATCTACTCCATCTACCCACACCTTAATACCCTTACCCACAAAAAATCCATCAATCTCAATTTTGAAATTTTCAATTGACCCGCAACCTCAGCAGCTTTTTGGGGAGAGAGAGTTCCAGATTTCCACTACCCTTTGTGTGAAGAAGTGTTTCCTGATTTCATCCCTGAATGGCCCAGTTTTAATTATAAGGTTATGCCTCCTTGTTCTGGACTCCCATTCTTACTCCGCCTTCCCACCCCTCCCCTTCACCCCGCCTTCCCACCTCTCCCCTTCACCCCGCCTTCCCACCCCTCCCCTTTACCCCGCCTTCCCACCCCTCCCCTTTACCCCTAACCTCCCCTTCTCCCTCCCCCACCCCCTCGCTCCAACCCCCTCCCTCCCCCAACCCCTCTCACCTCCCCTCCTCCCCCTCCCCCCTCCCCCTATCCTCTCCCCTCCCCCCTATCCTCTCCGCTTTCCTCTCCTCCTCCCCCCGATCCTCTCCTCCTCCCCCTATCCTCTCCCCTTCCCCCCTATCCTCTCCCCGTCCCCCCTATCCTCTCCCCGTCCCCCCCATCTCCCTCCTCCACCCGCCTCCCCCCTCCCTCCTCCATCCCCCCTCCTCCTCCATCCCCCTCCCCCCTCCTCCTCCCCCTCCCCCATCCCCCATCCTCCCTCTTCCCCCATCCTCCCTCCTCCCCCATCCTCCCTCCTCCCCATCCTCTTCCCTCCTCCCCCATCCTCCCTCTTCTCCCATCCTCCCTCCCCTCCTCCCCCATCCTCCCTCCTCCCCCATCCTCCCTCTTCCCTCCTCCCCCATCCTCCCCCCTCTTCCCTCCTCCCCCCTCTTCCCTCCTCCCCATCCTCCCTCTTCCCTCCTCCCCCATCCTCCCTCTTCCCTCCTCCCCCATGCTCCCCCCTCTTCCCTCCTCCCCCATCCTCCCTCTTCCCTCCTCCCCCATCCTCCCCCCATCCCCATCCTCTCCCCTCCTCCTCCCCCCTCCCTCCATCCTCCCCCCTCCTCCTTCCATCCTCCCCCCCTCCCCCCCCATCCTCCCCCCTCCCCCCCCCATCCTCCCACCTCCCCCCACCCATCCTCCCACCTCCCCCTGACCCTGAGCAAATAGTTTATTTCTACCCAATCAAATCCTTAAACACCACAGTAGATCATCCCTTAATCTTCTATACTTGAGGGAAGTTTAGTCTATGCAGCCTGTCCTCATAATTTAACACTCTTTATTTAAGATTCAGGCAGAAGAATTGTAAACCACTACGGTATCTGATCTGATTGCCCGACACAACCCTCACTCCCTGATGGCCATCAATTCATGAAACTAACCCTAGTTCAATGCAGAAAGGTGTGCCAGCAATAGCATCAGGTATACCTTAGAATGAGTTATGAATCTAGTGAAATTGCTACAGAGGTCTACCTGCATGCTAAACACCTAAAGATTCAGACCATGGACAGAGCAATGTAATCCAACAACCAAATAATCTGAGTATAAATCTCCCTAACCATATGCAGTCATGAATGATGGTGGAACAACCAGACAACTAGGGAGCAGGAGGCTCCTTGAACATTTCATCATAAGCCATAGTGGCGAGTGCAAGGCTGAAGTGTTTGCACATGTCTTGGGAACATAGGAATTTTTGGATGAAAAAAGACCAAAGTCCATTGAGTTTGTCTTCTACCATCCTGGTAGTGCAGTGATACGATAACAAAGTTGTTGATTAAGCACAGCGATCAATCTCTAACAATGAGTCGACAACTGACCAAACATGAGGTGAGGAAAACCCCAGTGGTGGAGAGCTTTGGGAACCATAGATCTGAAGTCACCTGTTTCTCCCAAGCACGTTACACTCACCATACATCATGTCTCATACTGTACCCTAAAATATTTTCTGAAAGAAATGTATATCAAACTAAAGAGGTCCCAATGCACATCCCTTTGGGACCCCAGTGGTAGCATCCTCCCAGTCTGCTAGTAATAATTTGTTGCTGATAGTCCCTGTACTATTACTCTCTAGGATCTATTCTGACAACCAATGATGTAACCATTGAAATGACTGGGTATATAAGAGTAATCCACTGCAGCCTGCCAAAGTTGAACATTACCCTTGATGTATTATTCTGCTGCTGAGGAACAACTGTATTAATGTGGCCCTCCCATTTAAGGTCATAAAGTAAGACTCTAGTCAATAGCATTGTGCAGAGGTCAATTAGAGCATAATTGCTCATAGTGAGGGACCTTTATAACCCCTTCCCTGGCTATTATCTCAGGGTGAACCAGATGGTTCACAACTCAGCTGCCCTATTTGACCTTGAGTTGAGCTTCTGACCGCCACCACACATCCCCCTCCCCCCACTTGTATTTGTTCCCTGAATAAAGACTGCCACCCGAACATTGCTCGTTCTCCATTCCTGCTGTAACTGTGGTGGGACTCTATCGAAATCACCATGGCGTTAGGATAGAAGTCCAGTGGAATCTATAAGGAATGTGAGGGCGCTATATACATGGATATATTAGTTGCATTTTTAAATAGCAACAAAGACGTGGTATAAAACTCATCCACAACATACCTTTAATTGAACAATCTACATGTATTGTCTCATTACTGTAAACAGATTTGAGATACAAAGGTTTACATAATAAAGCACAGCATTTAAATGTTTGGTCACAGTATTGTTTTTGGTCAAAATGCCTTTTTTTCTGTCGCAAGATGCATATTGCTATTTTACATCAAAGTACAGGGCAAATCAAACAGGATTTCTTTCACCCATCTAAAAACACCATTTCAGCTCAAAAAAACAAGAGGTCATCCTGGTAAAACCTGCAGCGATTGTGGCAAAACTCAGCAAATGGAAAATTAATGAGAAATTAATTTAGATTATATGACAAAAGTAGTGTGTTCAGGAGTCATCATCGAATCTTGCAACACAGAAGGAGGCCCTTCGGCCCATCGTGCCTGTGCTGGCTCTTTGAAAGAGCTATCCAATTAGTCCCACACCCTTTCCCCACGACCCTGCAAAATTTTCCTTTTCAAGTAATTATCCAACTACCTTTTGAAAGTTATTGAATCTGCTTCCACCGCCTTTCAGGCAGCGCATTCCAGATCATCATAACTCACTGCGTTAAAAAAAAATTCACGTCTTTTCCCCGGCTCTTTTGTCATATTTGCAATCTGTGTCCTCTGGTTACCAACACTCTCTCCAGTGGAAACGGTTAATAAAATCTGGGGCTGTAATCACAGCAACAGTGACTGAACGCTACTTTTCATTGTCATTGGGTTAAATCAAAAAGAAAGAAAGACTTACATTTATATCATGCCTTTCACAACCTCAATTTGACCCAAAGCACTTTACAGCTGATGAAGTACCTTTGAAGTATAGTCATTGTTGTAGTGTACAGCAATGTGGCAGTCAATTTGCGCACAGCAAGCTCCCAGGAACAGCAATGTCATAATGATCAAATAATGTTTTTTTAGTGATGTTGGTCGAGGAATACATATTGGCTTACGACGGTGAGGTGAAGTCCTCTGTTCTTCAAAATAGTGGCCATGGGATCTTTTACACCCACATGACAGGGTAGATGGGATCTCAGTTTAATATCTCACCTGAAAAGACAGCACCTCCAACAGTGCTGCACCCCCTCAGTACTGGCACTGGGAGTGTCAGCCTGGATTACGTGCTCAAGGCTGGAGAGTGGGATTTGAACCCAGAACCTTCTGACTCAGGCAAGAGTCATGGCTAGGGCCCTACCAAATTCACGGTCAAATTTTACAAATTTCATGCGCACTTCATTTTAATAATCATGAATTTCACATATTTAAATTGTAAATTTCTCAGTGTTGCAACAACCAAAAAAGTGATCGATTTAAAGCAAAAAAAAAAGGATAAGGGAGGTTTCTGGTTTAAATTGGCATTTATTGTATACTCAAAAACTATATTAAAAAGCTGACTATAAACAGGTCACATTCGTTACTCACTGAAGTCAGTATACCACCATCAGCATGCAGGATTTGGCTTCCAAATTCTTTCACTCAAGGTGCTGCAGTAATGGTTGTGACTGTTTTTGATTTGCTCAATCTTGCATTCTCATTTGTCTGCTAATACTGGAGACAGCTTCTCTCAAAACTGCACTGGAAGCCCTCCCTCATCAACCAATCAGCGAGTTAAGATTAGATTAGATTAGAGATACAGCACTGAAACAGGCCCTTCGGCCCACCGAGTCTCTGCCGACCATCAACCACCCATTTATACTAATCCTACACTAATCCCATATCCCATATCCCTACCAAACATCCCCACCTGCCCCTGTATTTCCCTACCACCTACCTATACTAGTGACAATTTATAACAGCCAATTTACCTACCAACCTGCAAGTCTTTTTGGCTGTGGGAGGAAACCGGAGCACCCGGAGAAAACCCACGCAGACACAGGGAGAACTTGCAAACTCCACACAGGCAGTACCCAGAATCGAACCCGGGTCCCTGGAGCTGTGAGGCTGCAGTGCTAACCACTGCGCCACTGTGCCGCCCTTGTGTTAACCACTAAAACATGCAAAGTTTGCAAAATGACCTATTTCACAGTCCGTGATGCTTTTTTCATGGCCGTAAATTTGGTAGGGCCCGAATCATAGCTGATACTATAATCAATCAAATGACTATGGGTGACAGTGTAATAGGACTGAGGAGCCCTTCTCGTTAGCACATACTGTACACAGAATAAGAATGGATCCTGGAACCATAGGGTCTGGTGAGAATTGGTGTTTATAACAATGAATCTCGGAAACTCGGAATATTGAACGTTGGGATGCACGAGCAGGAATGCGTCATTAAGACGCCTTGAATCTCGCCCCTTCTCCCCATTTCCAGATCACGGGAAGTCAGGGGCTCAAGGCTTTTAGGCCGTTTGTTACCAGGCGCACGACATCTCAGACGCAGCATCGCTGTTTCTCCGGGTTCTCAACGGGGACCATCCCAACTCCGACCGCATGTCATCCGTGTATGTAGATTTTGGCCAGCGACTGTAGCGCTTGCTGGATTGTTTGTTATTCCAAATCCGGGGCTTTGTGTTCATCTGAAATACAACAACTTATATCAAAAAAACACCAGGCACACAATTCCTGCAAGACCTTTGAAGATAGTCATAAAAAGATATTTATACACTGTATACTCACCGCTTATACATTATAAATACATCACATATATTAACAGGTATGCACATTATACCTACACCATATATACATACCACATACATGATACACGCCCACATTACACATACACCTTATCACCTAAAATCCAAAGGCTGGCTATTCTGATTGTTAGAGCTTACACTTAAATACTGAAGGTATAAAAAGACTTGCATTTATATAGTACCTTTCACAACCACCAGATGTCTCAAAGCGCTTTACAGCCAAGGAAGTACTTTTGAAGTGTAGTCACTGTTGTGATATAGGAAACGCAGCAACCAATTTGCACAAGGTAAGCTCCCACAAACAGCAATGTGATGACCAGATAATCTGTTTTTGTGATGTTGACTGAGGGATAAATATTGGCCCCAGGGCACCGGAGATAACTCCACTGCTCTTTGAAATAGTGCCATGGGTTCTTTTATGTTCACCCGAGAGAGCAGATGGGGCCTCGGTTTGACATCTTATCCAAAAGACAGCACCTCCGACAGGGCAGCATTTCTTCAGTACTATCCCTCTGACAGTGCAGCCCTCTGTCAGTACTGCACTGAGAGTGTCAGCCTGGATTTTTGTGCTCAAGTCCTGAGGTGGGACTTAAACCCAGAACCTTCTGACTCAGAGGCAAAAGTGCTACCCACTGAGCCATGGCTGACAAACGTGAACTATGTTTCTAGCTGCCTAAAAATGGTGCGCATTTACACACTGAAATCTCCACTAACTGGAATCTGGCACACACGTGTTAAACATCTGGATGTGAACTTTGTGGATTGGAATTTCTAACTTTTATAGACAACTTTTATATCTGGGGTGGTGGGTTGGTTCTATAAACCTGGGGACATAGTAACAGGAAATCCAACGGGTCAAGCCTGCCGTAGATTGGTACAATCTGGGGACGGGGAGAGGGCAGGGGCGAATTGTGCTTCAGTGAACTGACCATTCACACTGGATTTCTGACAGTAATTTACAGTGTGTTGTGTAAATACCTCTGTGGGTTTAAATGTTGAGTATCCGAGCCACAGATATAGACATTCAGATCCCAACATGACCTCATCCCTTCCTATCTCTGTAACTCCTCCAGGCCTACAACCTAACAAGATCTCTGCACTACTACAATTACAACCTCCTTGATTTCCATTGCTCCACTATTGGCAGCTGCCTGGGTCCTAAGCTCTGGAATTCTCTCTGTAAACATCTCTATCTCTCTCTCCTCCTTCAGACCCTTTTTAAAACCTAGCTCTTTGACTAAGCTTTTGATTATCTGTTCTAATATCTCCCGATGTAGCTTAGTGTCAAATTTGATTAATGCTTCTGAAAAGCACCTTGGGCCATTTTACAAGGTTAAAGATGCTATATAAATGCAAGTTGTAGGTTCGCTTCCCCTGATATGTGCTGGGTTAATTGGTGGTAAAGGGGCTATCACAGTGGGAGGGGGAAGGAAATCTATTTTTTAATTTGTACCGTGACTAGAAATGATCACAACTCTCACTCACCTGCACAAACACAGCCGTGCTCATCTGAAGCGTCTCCATTCGCTCATTCATTCTTGCCAGCCAGTCCCCGTGATCCATAATCGACAGCTTGAGGTCATCATTGGCGTCCTGGATAAAATCGAACCCAATCTCGCTGCTGGGCGACAGGGCCTGGATCCCAGGAACACACAGCACAGCGCTTTCAAACATATTAAAATGATGGGCAGGAAAAGACCAGTTTCTCCATCAAGCCTGCCCCGACACTCACCATGTCTAGAACATCATGACCAGATACTTCCTATCTTCCCCTCCCCTCCCTCCCCTCCACAGCCATGTAATCTCCTTGGAGAGAAAAATCCTGATCCAACAAATAAAAGGAAACTCTGGAAATCCTCTCTCACGCCAAAAACTGACTAGGAAATCATATGGACCACAGGTTAGTTATCCGTTAATCCACTTACCTTCTATATGATACAATCTCTGTCCCAGTCAGGAACTGGTCCACGTTCTTCCTGAAGATGTACAGAGAGTCAGCAGCCACCATACCAGATCATCTGTTTTTTGGTAATGTTGGTTAAGGGATAAATATTGGCTAGGGCAGTATGGAGAACTCCTCTGCTCTTTTTCGAAATAGTTTTATGGGATCTTTTACAAACACCTGAACAGGCAGATGGTGCCTTGGTTTAACGTCTCATCTGAAAGATGCACCTCTGACAGTGCGGAACTCCCTCAGCGCTGCACTGGGAGTGACAGCCTAGATTATGTGCTCATGTCTTGGTAGTGGGACTTGAGCCCACTATCTTCTGACACAGGGGCAAGAGCGCTACCCACTGAGGCACGGCTGAGAAATTTTAACCAAGGTACAGTCATCTTTGCCCAAAATCTCGGAGAAAAGCACTGACAAAATGTTTATCTTAGTTAAATTAACACCCTCTCCCAACCCACAGAAATACATCCCTAAACATAGGATTGTAGCAATTACAAGTTAAATGATTAATGTGAAAATAAAATGTGCATTACCTCGGCAATGGAAAGTCGCAAGTGTTCCAACTTGTCAATTTGAGCCCTCAGGCGATCCTCCAGATCTTTCATCAGAGACAAGGTTTCATCGGTCTTCAGGCATTCTCTCAGTGACATTGTGAGAAGCCGCAAGACTTGCAACAGGGATTCGGTTGGGGACAAAGTAAAGGAGTTGTGTTTTATTCAACGTGCCTCAGACACTGACAATTGACAGTTTAGCTATGGTTATGTCATCAAACACTCTAGAGCTTAGAATCATGGAACTGTACAGCACAGAAAGGTGATGGAGGCCATTTGGCCCATCGAGCCTGTGCTGGCTCTTTGAAAGAGCTGTCCAATTAGTCCCACTCCCCTGCTCTTTCCCCACAGCCCTGCATATTTTTCCTTTTCAAGTATTTATCCAATTACCTTTTGAAAGTCGCTATTGAATCGGTTTCTACTGCCCTTTCAGGCAGTGCACTTCAGATATTCTGGGCAATAATCTGAGATAAATGGTCAAGGGATTTTCACAGTTCGCTTGCAATAGTGTTTTGGGTTGGGCGGAGGGGATTCACTGGGTCACTTGGAGGGCAGGGAGGGGGGTGGAATTCACTGAGTCCAGGTTGGGGGTGACTGGGCAGGGATTTACTGGGTCCTGGGCTCATTGGTGAAGCTGGAGTCTCGAAGTAACCACTGAGCTAAAGCCGGCGCCAATTTTCTAGAGATTTAAGCCCCAGGCATTTGAACAAAATAAATTCAGTCACCTATCAACAACTTTGACCCAACTTTGTTCCATTTGTTTCTCATATATAAAACATCAACAGTAGCAGGTAAAAAACATCTGTTACTCTGACCACACTCACCTGGTGGGGGTTTATTTGCTCTGCTGACGAGTGGTTGTGGTGGTAGGATAAGATGTCCTTTTGTTTCTTTCTATGTTGTTCTCCAGCCTTTTGTACAAGTTGAGTCTTTGGGGGAATGTGAAGAATTCATCCTCAATTTGGTGTTTGAGAAAAGCCAGACTGGATTCACCTGAACTGGATTGAATTGATTCAGCTGCAGTTTGGATTGATGATGAAATCTTAATTCAGAATCCATGCTGAAAAGTGGATTGGTCAAGGCATTGCCCTGAGGAATGAACCAGCGAATGGCTGTCACTTATTTTGTTTAGCTGAAACAGACGCAATGTGTTATTTTTTATTCATTCTTCTGATGTGGGCATCGCTGGCTGTGTCAGCATTTATTGCCCATCCCTAATTGCCCTTGAGAAGGTGGTGGTGAGCTGCCTTCTTGAACCGCTGCAGTTCATGTGGGGTAGGTACACCCACAGTACTGTTAGGAAGGGAGTTCCAGGATTTTGACCCAGTGACAGTGAAGCAACGGCGATATAGTTCCAGGTCAGGATGATGTGTGTCTTGGAGGGGAACTTGCAGGTGGTGGTTTTCCCATGCAACTGCTGCCCTTGTCCTTCTAGGTGGTAGAGGTCGTGGGTTTGGAAGGTGCTGTCTAAGGAGCCTTGGTGAGTTGCTGCCGTGCATCTTGTAGATGGTACACTCAGCTGCCACTGTGCATCGGTGGTGGAGGGAGTGAATGTTTGTGGATGGGGTGCCAATCAAGCCAGCTGCTTTGTCCTGGATGGTGTTGAGCTTCTTGAGTGTTGTTGGAGCTGCATCCATCCAGGCAAGTGGAGAGTATTCCATCACACTCCTGACTTGTGCCTTGTAGATGGTGGACAGGCTTTGGGGAGTCAGGAGGTGAGTTACTCGCTGCAGGATTCCGAGCCTCTGACCTGCTCTTGTAGCCACGGTATTTATATGGCTACTCCAGTTCAGTTTCTGGTCAATGGTAACCCCCAGGATGTTGGTAGTGTACATGTTCTTTCTGTCTGCAAAGAACAGGGCCCTGTGCATTAATATATGTAGGTTCCAGTATGCGCAAGTGCGCCACAGTGCGAGCCCAACTGACAATCTTAAATTGGTTGTCAGCGTAATTCTTAGCACACTGAGGATTATTTAGCAAATGTTGTCCAATCGCAGAATCACATCTAATGTTGGACACTGTGTTTTGAGTTTTGCAAGCATGGGCTGTTGAGTACGGCCTGTACCTTGCCCGTTGCAAACAGCAGAAGGGACATGTTGTTTGATACGATCCATCAGTCTTTGGGACATACGACCTATATAACTAGCATCACACTAGCACTGAAAGGGTAATGTATCCCAAAGATTTGAGCAACAGGTGAAACTAGCTGTTTCACGCTGCTACTATGCAGTAGCAACACACGTGTTCGCCACTAACAGGATGCTGCCGACAAGCCAAAAAGATGTTCTGCCTATCACACAAATGAGTAATGTGATAGATGAATTTCAATGCCAGTGCATTAAACAGGGTTCTTGAAAACGTACCTCCTCTCTATCAGGATCGGCAGGGTTTCATTTCAAATTTCCAGCATTCACAGTTACCTCTTTTTTGAGTCCCAAGTCTTCCTCTCCATCCCAGCCAGAGGTTTTGTAATGTGAAAGAGCAAATGCAGGCTTGCTGTCCAATACCAACTCTCTGCTCATCTGTGGTCATAGTTCCTCTCTCAACAGGGCACTGAGTTCAGACAGTTCAAGGGACAGACTGGACTCTGAAGACTGAGGCTAAGGGGCACTGTTTTCCTTTAGTATGTCTGTAGCAGGCTTTATTTGCACTATGGGTCTGTACAATCCTGACAAGGCACTTACCCAGCTTTTACATAAATCATAATATCATTAGTAGCATCCGCAATACTGAACATCTGTTCCTGCTGGGGGACTTTAGTGCCAGGGTTGGGGCCGACCATGACTCATGGCCCTCCTGCCTTGGGCGCTATGGCATTGGAAGGATGAATGAGAATGGACAGAGGCTGCTTGAGTTGTGTACCTATCATAACCTCTGCATCACCAACTCGTTCTTTCATACTAAACCCTATCACCAGGTTTCTTGGAGGCATCCTAGATCACATCGTTGGCACCAGCTGGAACTCATCGTCATAAGGTGAGCCTCCCTAAGCTGTGTTCAAATCACACGCAGCTTCCACAGTGCGGAATGCGACACTGACCACTCCCTGGTGTGCAGCAAGGTTAGACTCAAACCAAAGAAGCTGCATCACTCCAAGCAGAAGGGACACCCGCGCATCAACACGAGCAGAATTTCTTATCCACAGCTGTTACAAAAATTTCTAAATTCACTTGAAAAGGCCCTTCAAAACACTCCCACAGGGGATGCAGAGACCAAGTGGACCCACATCAGAGAGGCCATCTATGAGTCAGCCATGACCACCTATGGCAAACGTGTGAAGCGGAATGCAGACTGGTTTCAATTTCATTTTGAAGAGCTGGAACCTGTCATAGCCGCTAAGCGCATTGCACTGCTGAACTACAAGAAAGCCCCCAGCGAGTTAACATCCGTAGCACTTAAAACAACCAGAAGTGCTGCACAAAGAACAACCAGGCACTGCGCAAATGACTACTGGCAACACCTATGCAGTCATATTCAGCTGGCCTCAGACACTGGAAACATCAGAGGAATGTATGATGGCATTAAGAGAGCTTTTGGGCCAATCATCAAGAAGATCGCCCCCCTCAAATCTAAATCAGGGGACACAATCACTGACCAACGTAAGCAAATGGACCGCTGAGTTGAGCACTACATAGAACTGTACTCCAGGGAGAATGTTGTCACTGAGACCGCCCTCAATGCAGCCCAGTCTCTGCCAGTCATGGATGAGCTGGACGTACAGCCAACAAAATCAGAACTCAGTGATGCCATTGATTCTCTAGCCAGCGGAAAAGCCCCTGGGAAGGACGGCATTACCCCTGAAATAATCAAGAGTGCTAAGCCTGCCATACGCCCAGCACTCTACGAACTGCTTTGCCTGTGCTGGGACGAGGGAGCAGTACCACAGGACATGCGCGATGCCAATATCATCACCCTCTATAAAAACAAAGGTGACCGTGGTGACTGCAACAACAACCGTGGAATCTCCCTGCTCAGCATAGTGAGGAAAGTCTTCACTCGAGTCGCTTTAAGCAGGCTCCAGAAGCTGGCCGAGCGTGTCTAACCTGAGGCACAGTGTGGCTTTCGAGCAGAGATCGACCATTGACATGCTGTTCTCCTTCGTCAGCTACAGGAGAAATGCCGCGAACACCAGATGCCCCTCTACATTGCTTTCATTGATCTCACCAAAGCCTTTGACCTCGTCAGCAGACGTGGTCTCTTCAGACTACTAGAAAAGATCGGATGTCCACCAAAGCTACTAAGTATCATCACCTCATTCCATGACAATATGAAAGGCACAATTCAACATAGCGGCACCTCATCAGACCCCTTTCCTATCCTGAGTGGCGTGAAACAGGGCTGTGTTCTCGCACCCACACTTTTTGGGATTTTCTTCTCCCTGCTGCTCTCTCATACGTTCAAGTCTTCAGAAGAAGGAATTTTCCTCCACACAAGATCAGGTGGCAGGTTGTTCAACCTTGCCCGCCTAAGAGCGAAGAACAAAGTACGGAAAGTCCTCATCAGGGAACTCCTCTTTGCTGATGATGCTGCATTAACATCTCACACTGAAGAGTGTCTGCAGAGACTCTTCGACAGGATTGCAGCTGCCTGCAACGAATTTGGCCTAACCATCAGCCTCAAGTAAACGAACATCATGGGACAGGACATCAGAAATGCTCCATCCATCAATATTGGCGACCATGCTCTGGAAGTGGTTCAAGAGTTCACCTACCTCGGCTCAACTATCACCAGTAACCTGTCTCTCGATGCAGAAATCAACAAGCGCATGGGAAAGGCTTCCACTGCTATGTCCAGACTGGCTAAGAGAGTGTGGGAAAATGGCGCACTGACATGGAACACAAAAGTCCGAGTGTATCAAGCCTGTGTCCTCAGTACCTTGCTCTACGGCAGCGAGGCCTGGACAACGTATGTCAGCCAAGAGCGACGTCTCAATTCATTCCATCTTCGCTGCCTCCGGAGAATCCTTGGCATCAGGTGGCAGGACTGCATCTCCAACACAGAAGTCCTCGAGGCAGCCAACATCCCCAGCTTATACACACTACTGAGTCAGCAGCGCTTGAGATGGCTTGGCCATGTGAGCCGCATGGAAGATGGCAGGATCCCCAAGGACACATTGTACAGCGAGCTCGCCACTGGTATCAGACCTACCGGCCTTCCATGTCTCCACTTTAAAGACGTCTGCAAACGCGACATGAAATCCTGTGACATTGATCACAAGTCGTGGGAGTCAGTTGCCAGTGATCGTCAGAGCTGGCGGGCAGCCATAAAGGCGGGGCTAAAGTGTGGCGAGTTGAAGAGACTTAGCAGTTGGCAGGAAAAAAGACAGAGGCGCAAGGGGAGAGCCAACTGTGTAACAGCCCCGACAACCAATTTTTTCTGCAGCATCTGTGGAAGAGTTTGTCACTCTAGAATTGGCCTTTATAGCCACTCCAGGTGCTGCTCCACACACCACTGACCACCTCCAGGCGCTTACCCATTGTCTCCTGAGACAAGGAGGACAAAGAAGAAAAAGAAGACATAAATCGAGGGCAGCAGCATCAGGTGAGACTGGAAGGGTAGAGGGAGAGGGTGAAGGTCAGATTCCGTTTGACAGTGAGCTGGGGTGGGCTGAGATGGAGTGGAGGAGCCTTGAGTAGAGATCACATAACTGGGTCTGAGAATAACCTGCGGAGTGAAATTACGATGGGGTAGAAAATGAACGAAGATAGGGAGAAGAGTGCGAATAGAAGTCAAACTCTGAATCAGTGTGTCTGTCCTGGGGACGAGTGTGACAACCCACAGACAAAATAAAATTAAGAGGGAGCTGCTGTGGTTTTATCACCCACACAATCGTTTGTCAGTGATCCTTACAATCACCCCCTGGACCTCAATCACCCTCTCAGAATCAGTTCTTTTAACCGATGGGCTGAGCCAGGACGAGGTGCTGAAGAGGCTTTCCCTGACCTGCAGGAACTGCAGCAGATCTTATTCACACTGTTCTTTAAAACTCGCTAGTGCATCCTGTCGCCCGTGTGCTAAGAAAAACACACGTAAAATAGAGGGAAGGATTTCGCTGCTGGATGCAAAGTGCAGCGGGGTTCAGTCCCAATTCTGTACTGAGTTAGCTGATTGTCCAGCTGTTTCCTAGTGATAGGGACAAGCTCTGATGCTGAGCTTCCCCTACTCTGCCTCAGACCTGCCCTTTGTAGTTCCAAAAGTCCCTGTTAAATGTTTGATCTTTTTTTTAGAAAAAAGCAAACTTACTTTCAATCTTAAGGCTGATTTTTTTTTGGTCCTGATTATTGTTGAAGAATTTGACTTTTGTCCTTTTTGCAGCAAGTTTAGGTGCTGTGGAGAGGGCATCACCTCAGTTTGCAGCTGTTGCTGAGTTGGAGAGAGCAGAACGTGGGAGTCCAGCATTCAGAGCTGCAAATCACACCTTACTTCAGGACACAAAATTAAAAGCGTGTGTTTACTGCAACGCTCAAACATGTAAGGACACAATCCTTCCGTTTCTATCTCCATTTAATACAATGAGATGTATATACATAGAGGCACACGACCGGAGTTCTCCCTCGATCTGTCTCACATCCTTTCCTCTATTGTTCAGACGCATAAAAACATTACATATACTCTAAAATACTTTTAGAATGAAACCTATTCTTCTGCAATTATCTCCTTCAGCAGCTCAGAAATGTCCCGGTTTGAGCTCTTCCTACAGCTGCCAGATAGCCCTATGGCTTCGAGCATTGGCCAGTGTCAAGTACAGCTATCCTGGCGTGTGCTGAGTTAGCTGATCTCAGCTGGAGTACCACAATTAGTTTCAGTGCGTCTGGGCCGGGATAGGCGAGGAGAGGGGAGGGGGAGAGCAGAGGGAATCGAGCCATGGTCTCTGCACATAATCCCTAAAGAGCTTCTGCATGTAGACTGGGTGACGACAGTGAGCTCTGCAAAGCTAACTAGCCTGCTAACTCTAGGTTGAAGATTAGCCTCTGGATAGGGTGGGGTACCACGGGGCTGAGGATACCCGTGAATCTGTCCTCCAGCAAGAGTCAGAGCCTCCAGATAGGAGGAGAGGAGACGCAGCACCTCCGAACTATAGCATCCAACCCCTTCAATTCTTGTGCTCCTGCTGCTCATTAGCTGTTCTACATCTGCAACGTGCTGTTCAGCCCTACTCCCACTGACTACAGTATGGAGACACACTGACCCATTTTATTCTCAGTCCTTTCCTTGGCTGTTAAGAAAGGACGATCTTGTATTTCTATAGTGCCTTCACAACCTCAGGGTGTCCCCAAAGCGCTTCATAGTCAATAAAGTAGAAAATTCTATTTGCTGGGCCCAAAAGTAGCCCCACTCCTCCCCACCCTGGGTATTCCCGTCAGGGTGGGAGTAGTGGACAGTTTTTCGAGCACAGCTGGGGTTTGCACTGGTCAGATCCTCCGTGTAGCCCCCCAGGCCCCCAATTTGACCGAGAGCTGGGACCATATTATCAGGGTGTATCCTGTCAGCCCAAAGCCTGCTTTGGAAATGGCCCATTGGATTAGTTATTTTGGCAAAGGGAAGTTGAATAGGATTTCCCCATCTCACCCTAGCAAGTCAGACTCCAGATATAAAAGGGATTGGCTGGGGACTCTCCATTAGTGTAAGGTGCACTGATGGCAAAACCCCATAGCGGGAGTGCAACTGATGGCCCCCATGACCTACAGCAGCCTCCACCACTGGGATACCGGTTCCCCCTTACTCTAAAAGAGTGTAACCAGTAGTTTCCTGTCTACTTACACAAGGCTCATCAGACTGCAGCAGTCCATATGCTCCATGTTGACAATTGCCTTCTCGGGTGTGTTTAGAATAGGTAATCTCGGGATACACTGTGCAAAAACAGAGCAAGCCTTAAAATAAGAAACTACCAGGTCACTCAGTTAGACAAGGAGACAGTCGGTCCAGTGAATAGGCATCGCAGGAGTGGTACAACTGAACCTGTTTTGAGACTGGTATTTGCTGATATGGACATGAACCAGCAGGAGCAGCACTGACTGTGCACCTCTAGTGCCTTGGAAAGGCGTAAAACCCAGAAGCTGTGGCTCCACAGAAAGTGTAAAGTGCAACTGCAGCAGCTCCACGGTGTGAGTTGGAGAGCAACAGAAAACATGGCTGTGGGACCTGTGCCGGCAAGTGAAGGAAACACAATTGGTACTGAGGCTGGACCTACCCTCATGTTGTCAAACTTGACAACTGGTTCACTGACTCATCAAGTTGGATCAAGAAGATAGTGAAAAGACTTGGGGTTAGAGAAATTGTGGGGTAAAGGGAGGGCAGGTGATTAAGGACTGACAAAAAGATCAAAGAGGTAAAAACAACAATTTCCAGACAATAGATCAATCAGCTAAGTGTCAGCAGAATGTAGCTTCAGTCAAACACAGGTCTAAACCAAGTCATTGACAATTACTTGCACAACACTGCAACAGCCGCACACTCGAAGGAGTCAGTTTAAGTCTGCCTGAGCGGCATCTTAGTTTCTCAGTGGAATTACTCAGTTCGTTTGGGGCCATGCCAATGTATTATTTCTGTAATCAAATCTATTGAATTAATATTGCAGATCGATTTACAGCTGGAGTGCTTTCAGCGAGATGTTGATCTATAAATAACGTCGAGTGTAAAAAATCCTATACAAGGAATTGAACACATTCTGTACATCCAGCTGCCCTGCAGATCTAGCCCACATGCTGGGCTTCTTATTGCATCACCAGCAGCACATCAAGAACTGACACCAGCCCCCCACAACACCCCCAGTGCGTGTATACTAACAGGTACCTCAACAACAAATCATTTATTAATTATTCTGTTTGTTTTTCTCCTAAAAGTTTATAACCGTTGACATTTGAGTAACTGGCACAGCCCGAGACATTTCACAATCAAAATGATTCAAGACAAACCATGGAAGCACAATTTACAGAGGGACAGAAAGAAAGGAAGGAAGGAGGGTCATCGACAGAAAGAGAAAGCGAGAGAGAGATAGACAGAATAATGGAATGAGAAAGACAGGGATGGTGAGAATACCACAGCTAGAGATGGAAAGCAAGGGAGGGAAAGTGAGAGAAATAGAAAATGAAATTGAGAAAGCATGGAGAGAAGGAAAGTATGACAGAGAATAAAGAAAGTCAAATGGGTCAGAGGAATAGAGAGAAAAGAGCAAGAGAGAGAAAACGCTAATGCCTCATTCAATAAAAATGATGTGAATTAACATTTTCTTGTGCAACACCAATGTTTCCCCTGCGTGTCATCTGATACAGTGTGTCACGCACAGAGGCTCCTTCCTACGATGCATCTGATGCATTGTTGTGTCGCAGGTCAGAAGGTTGCTCGGTATTTACACAGATGCCACGCATGACAGGAAGTAGTGAGGGTTGGTGACAGCTCATCCTCAGCCTTTTATCTGGATGTGTCCATCCGCTCCTCTCTAAAGTTCTCGCAGAAACTGATGACCTGGCTGTTGAATGAGGATAAATTTAAGAATAATGATCAGCTTAAAACAGATTAGTAAACAGTCTCAATCGTACATTGACATTCTTTGGTTTAATAAAAGGCTGAATAATATATGGTGAGTGCATTGGAATGTTTCTGCTCATCAAAAGGTGTTTTATTTCCCCTCTACATATTGTAAGCAGAGTCAGCATTAAACAGTCCCAGGTCAAATCAAGTCAACTCAACACACACACACACACACACAGACACACACACAATGTGTTCTTTTGTTCTGACTCACCCCCCACGATGCATGAACAACATTTCCATTTCTCTCACTGGTTATCTAGTCCAGGGATATCCCGTCTTATATTATTAGGCCTGAATATGTACATATGATGGAGCTTTTGCTTGGCAGGGGGCACACTTTAAGTTTAAATCCTTGTCCCCATTAAACTGCAGAAATCTCGAGCTGCCGATACTCACAGATTTTGGTGGGTGTTCTGATTAAGGATTTATCTGCCAATGGGGCAACAGTGATAGGAACAGCCCTTTCCAAACCCACAGGCCCAGGAAATTCAGATGGTAGTGAGTAAGAAATATTCAACACAAACAGGACTGAGTTGCCTGGGATTCGAGGAAGGGAATTCTAAGGACTGGGAGGCTGTTCTAGCCCTCTGGATGCAGCTTCAACTGGATTCTACTGTAAATGGGACTGTCATTTTGGCAGTTCTGATGAAAGGTCTTCGACCTGAAACGTTAACTCTGTTTCTCTCTCCACAGATGATGCCAGACCTGTTGTGTATTTCCAGCATTTTCTGTTCTTATTACTGTCAGTTTGGGGGTGGTTTTATGTGCTTTGCCTCACAAGGAGTTTGGATTTGAGTTTGGATCTTAGGGAGAGATTCATCCCGTGAATCTGGGCCGGACTGAAACCTAGATGTCAGAGGTAAAAGGATTGGACTGAAACCCTGCCCGCCCCCCTGCTGCCCTATAAACCCCTGGCTTAACACTCCCCGAATGAGACACATTGTGAGTTTGAATGCTTTATGTACCTTGCCATTGCTTTGGTCTCTGGTCGAGCTGCATCGCTCTCGATCACTCCCTTCAGCAGTTCAATTCCATTCTCTTTTATCAGCAGTGGGCAGTATTTCTCAGCTAAGGATTCAAAACATTAAACGCAGGTTCACAAATTGCTTCAGCTCAGATGCAACACTTGAAACAGGGCTGAATTTTACAACGCAACATTTTACTTCCAACGGCAATTTCTAAAGTTTGTGCAAACCTGGTGCTTGAAATTCAACACCAGGGGTCAGACTGCAGGAGAGTGAAATATTTTTCCCTCTTCTTCACAATAATGTATCATAGAAAGGTAGAAAATTTAAGGCACAGAAGGAGGCCATTTGGCCATCGTGTCTGTGTCAGGGTTGGCAAGAGCACAAACTACATTGCCAAGCACAAGGTACTCTAGCGTTGGTGGGTGTAGTACTGAGCTGGCTACCCAGAGGCTGTGAGTTCAAATCCCTGCCATATCAAGTTGTGAAATTGCCATGAAAACCCACTAGTTTACTAATGCTGGCACAGGCATGATGGGATGAATGGCCTCCTTCTGTGCTATCATTCTGTCATTCTATGAATGTCTTTCAGGGTAGGGACTCTGCCACCCCAACCTGATCTGGCTTAGTGGCTCCAGTCCAGACTATGTGGTTAATTCTTAAACCATTCCAAACTGCTTCATAGGAGGAAAAATCTGACACGAAGCCCCATCAGGAGATATTAGAACAGGTGACCAAAATCTTGGTCAAAGAGGTAGCTTTTAAGGAACATCTTAAATGAGGAGAGAGAGATAGACAGGCTGAGTTAGGGAGAGAATCCCAGAGCTTAGGGTCTAGGAGGCTGAAGAACTTTTTTCTCTCAGAGGGTTGTGTGAATTTGGAACTCTGCCTCAGAGGGTGGTGGAGGCAGGAACATTGAATGTTTTTAAGGTGGAGGTAGACAGATTCTTGTTCGGCAAGAGAATCACCGGCTTTGGGGGGGTAGATGGGAGTGTGGAATTCGAAACACAAACATTTCAGCCATGATCTTATTGAATAGCAGAGCAGGCCTGAGGGACCGAATGGCCGAATTTCTGCTCCGAATTCGTATGTTCTTATGAAAACGCAGCCACCAATGATGCAGCAATAGAAATAGGGGATGACCGAGAGGGCTAGAATGGGAGGAGTGCAGAATCTCAGAGGGTTGTAGGGCTGGTGGAGGTTACAGAGATAGGTAGGGGTGAGGCCATGGAGGGATTCAAAAACAAGGATGAGAATTAAAGCTCTCCGAAGTTATAATAATGCACTAGCAATCTATAGGCCTGGAATAACAATCTAGAAAAGGTGAGTGTTTAAATCTCACCATGAGTGAGAGTTTTAGAATCTGAATTCTGTGAAAAATAATCTGGCAAGTAAAAGCTGTGACCAGTGAAAGTGACCATGAAATGCAGTCTGCTTTTCCACCAGGGTCAGGAGTTTGAATGGTAGCTGATTATTTTCCACCCTTGCCCAGCCTAAGGGTGTTGAGGCCAATTATAGAACCCTTGCCACTACTCGGCCTGAAGACAGCCACGCAGCCCGATCAGGGGTGTTGAATCTGGAATCCTCCTGGTTCGTAGGACTCAGTACCACACAGAGAGCCTCAGGGAAAGATTCTTCAGTCAGACATTCATGAAGCGACACAGAGGGTGAATGGGCAGGAGTCTGTACAAGGAAGGGAATAAGAGAAATTGAAATGACAAAACATTGGAGGCAATGATCTGGGTTAAAGGCCAGTTATTATTGAACAGGATTAACCGACTGAAGCACTGTCCTGTCAATCACAGGCACACAGAAACAGCGACAGGCTTGGCCTGTATGTTCCTTGATCTACCTGTCCTCTGTTTGCCAGGACCATGCACTGAATGTTACAGATTAAGAGGGACATCACTATCCAGTACTTACGATAGACAGATGTGAGGTTAAACAGTGCCCATGTTGCCCAGTGCTGGCTGACTGGAGCTACTCGCTGAGGGAGAAGGCGCAAAATTGGCTCAAACGACCTGCAGAGAGG
Source organism: Heterodontus francisci (assembly GCF_036365525.1). NCBI lineage: Eukaryota > Metazoa > Chordata > Chondrichthyes > Heterodontiformes > Heterodontidae > Heterodontus > Heterodontus francisci. The sequence continues at coordinate 6,808,117 of NC_090402.1, read as the reverse complement.
AAGGAATCGCAGCTCAAACTGTTCACGGTGCTCAGAATATTTGGCCAAGATACCCCGCCACTGGCCAAATCTCCCCGTCACTGGCCAAAACAATTCATAGGGTCATAGAGTTATACAGCACAGAAACAGGCTCTTCAGCCCACCCTGTCCTTGCCAGCCATCAAGCACCTAACTATTCTAATCCCATTTTCCAGCACTTGGCCCGTAGCCTTGTATGCTATGGCGTTTCAAGTGCTCATCTAAATACTTCTTAAATGTTGTGAGGGTTCCTGCCTCTACCACCCCCTCAGGCAGTGTGTTCCAGATTCCAACCACCCTCTGAGTGAAAACATTTTTCCTCAAATCCCCTCTAAACCTCCTTCCCCTTACCTTAAATCTATGCCCCCTGGTTATTGACGCCTTCGCTAAGGGAAAAAGATTCTTCCTATCTACCCTATCTATGCCCCTCATAATTTTGTATACCTCAATCAGGTCTCCCTTCAGCCATCTCTGCTCTAAGGAAAACAACCCTAGCCTATCCCGTCTCTCTTCATAGCTGAAATGCTCCATCCCAGGCAACATCCTGGTGAATCGCCTCTGCACCCTCTCCAGTGCAATCACATCCTTCCTATAGTGTGGTGACCAGAACTGTGCACAGTACTCCAGCTGTGGCCTAACTAGCGTTTTATACAGCTCCATCATAATCTCCCTGCTCTTATATTCTATGCCTCGGCTAATAAAGGCAACTATCCCACATGCCTTCCTAACCACCTTATCTACCTGTGCTGCTGTCTTCAGTGATCTATGGACAAGTACACCAAGGTCCCTCTGTACTTCCTATAGTCCTACCATCCATTGTATATTCCCTTGCCTTGTTAGTCCTCCCAAAATGTATCACCTCACATTTCTCAGGATTAAATTCCATTTGCCATTGTTCCGCCCATCTTACCAGCCCAACTATATTGTCCTGTAATCTAAGGCTTTCCTCCTCACTATTTACGGCACCACCAATTTTCGTGTCACCTGCGAACTTACTGATCCTACCTCCTATATTCACGTCTAAATAATTAATGTACAGTACAAAAAATTCAAATCTCAAAACACACCTGTCACAGCCCAGAGCACCCTGTCACCGTGAGTGATTCCACTTCTCACCTGTAATTAATGTTTCTTCTTGAATTTTCATCCCAGCTGGAGATCGCTCGCCACATTCGATCCATCACTTCCACGCGCCGCGGTTCTGCAATGGCCCAGGCCTCGTCCCCATCGAATATGATGTGAGATAGAACCCCACAGGCATTGTACGACACCTCAATCCCATCCGCGTTGCTTTCTAAGAGACGGCTGCAAGAGAAACATGCGATAAAACACTGGGGGGTGGGCTGGGAATGGTGGACTTGCTGTTATAAATATGGACGCTTGTTACTATAAGATGTAGTCATGAGGTGATAGACTTTGTAGATCCATGGCCAAATGTAACAGAGCATTTTCAATGCACTTTATAAGAAGAGTAAAATGATGCAGAATAAGCCACCGCTGGGCACAGTGTCGCAGTTTAATGAAAGCCATGGTTAGTAGCGACTGGAACACAAGATTGCTTTAAGAGGAAGGTAGATCTAAGGGATACTTTTTGTTCAATATCTTCTCTTTTATAGAAAATAATATCCTTACTAAAGATTTCATCGAATCATACAGCACCAAAGCAAGCCATTTGGCGCTTCATGTCTGTGCCGCCTCTTTGAAAGAGCTGAACAATTAATCCCACTCCCCTTGCTCTTCCCCCATAGCCCTGCTATTTTCTCCCCTTCAAGTATTTATCCAATTCCCTTTTGAAAGTTATGATTGCATTTGCTTCCACCGCCCTTTCAAGCAGCGCATTCCAGGTAACAACAAATCGACACATAAAAAAAATTCTTATCTCACTCCTGGATTTTTTTTGCCAATTATCTTAAATCAGTGTCCTCTGGTTAACAACCTTCCCGACAGTGGAAACAGTTTCTCCGTATTTACTCTATCAAAACCTCTCATCATTTTGAACACCTCTATTAACCTTCTCTGCTCCAAGTAGAGTTTCCCTAGTCTCTTCATCTCTCCAGTCCCGCATTCCTGCCACCATCCTACTAAATCTCCTCTCCAAGGCCTTCATATCCTTCCTGAAGTGTGGCGCTCAGAATTTCTTTGACATTTTTCTTTGGCGATAATTTTGATTTTTTTTTGTGTCATCGTGTGAAATGGGAGACAGTGAATCAGCTGCCCATTTCACATTTCACATTTCACCCCAGTTTCATTTCCATTGCGACAGGGATGTGGAAATGATGTGAAACAGGTTTGAAGTAATTAAATGATTCATCCAGAGCTTGTGGTTCACCATATGCCTAACACAATCCGCACAGCGTTTCCCATGTTTAGTGGTACAGATGTGGTTGATCTTCACTGGGAGGTTTTGAGGTAGTTGTAACATTAATTGGCACTTACAACTGGGTATTTTCCTTGCCTCCAAGATGGTTTACACAAGATCGTGATACCAAGTTGGCAATCTGCACTTGATTAAGTGTAAGAAATGTAGGAACAAGTGTAGGCCTCTCGAGCATGTTCTGCCATTCAATTAGATCATACCTAAAATCTATCTAAACTCCATTTACTCGCTTTGTTTCCGTACATCATAATACCCAACAAAAATCTATCAGTTTGGACATTTTCAATTGAGCCCCAGCCTCTACAATTTTAGTGGGGGGAGAGTTCCAGATTTCCACTACCCTTTGTGTGTTTCCTGACATCACCCTTAAACAGCCCAGCTCTAATTTTAAGCTTATTCCCCCCCGATCTGGACTCCCCCTTTCCCCCCCACCAGAGGAAATTGCTTCTTTCTACCTACCCTAACAACTCCTTTAATGATCTGAAATACCTCAATTAGATCACCACTTAATCTTTCTATGCTTGAGGGAATACAAGACTAGTCTATGCAATCTGTCCTCATAATTTAACCCTTTTAGCCCTGGTATCACTCTGGTGAATCTGCACTCTACTCTTTCCAAGGTTAATATATCCTTGGGTCATTTTAACCTAACCCACCGGGTAGTTTAGTTTAGAGATACTGAAACAGGCCCTTCGGCCCACCGAGTCTGTGCCGACCATCAACCATCCATTTTATACTAATCCTACACTAATCCCATATTCCTACCACATCCCCACCTGTCCCTATATTTCCCTACCACCTACCTATACTAGGGGCAATTTATAATGGCCAATTTACCTACCAACCTGCAAGTCTTTTGGCTTGTGGGAGGAAACCGGAGCACCCGGAGAAAACCCACGCAGACACAGGGAGAACTTGCAAACTCCACACAGGCAGTACCCAGAATTGAATCCGGGTCGCTGGAGCTGTGAGGCTGCGGTGCTAACCACTGTGCCGCCCTTTTTTTTTAAACAATAGTGGTAGGGATTGGATTGGCAATGGAAAGTCAGGTGGGGCAGAGTATAATATGGGTGGGTGATTTCCTCCCTCGAATATCCACAAGACTCTAAAAGATGGTGTCACACTGAGAATCAATGGTCTGTATTCAAATTCACCTTTTGTGCAGGAGAGGTGTTGGGATTGACAGTTTTCACATACAGTTACCACATTCCTGTGTCTGTTAGTGTGAACTCATTGTTTTTGCATTAGTTAGGAGATGGGCCTTGCCCTATCCACTCACTACTTATATAAAATAATTTACATAGGATAGGAAAACCAGGACAGAAGGTCAGAGGTTAACCATATTTATTTATTTTTAATTTTTATTTTATTTAGAGATACAGCACTGAAACAGGCCCTTCGCTCCACCGAGTCTGTGCCGACCAAGAACCACCCATTTTATACTAACCCTACAGTAATCCCATATTCCCTACCACATACCTACACTAGGGGCAATTTATAATGGCCAATTTACCTATCACCTGCAAGTCTTTGGCGGTGGGAGGAAACCGGAGCACCCGGCGAAAACCCACACGGTCACAGGGAGAACTTGCAGTACCCAGAATTGAACCCGGGTCCCTGGAGCTGTGAGGCTGCGGTGCTAACCACTGCGCCACTGTGCCGCCCAATGTATCCTAACACATTGCAGTAGTGAGTGGGTAGGGCAAGGCCTGTCTCTTAATTAATGCTAAAACAATGAGTTCACAATAACAGACACAGGAATGTGGCAGCTGTATGTGAAAACTGTCAATCTCAACACCTCTCCTGCACAAAAGGTGAATTTGAATATACAGCAGTTGTGTGGAGCGACTGAGGAAGCCAGGATTGTTCTCCTTAAAGCACAGACAGGTAAGGGGAGATTTAATACAGATGTTCAAAATCATGAAGGGTTTTGACACAGTAAATAAGGAGAAACTGTTTACACCTGCAGGAAGGTCAGTAACCAGAGACACAGAAGGTAGTTGGCAAAACAACCAGATGGGAGAAGAGAATTTGTTACAGTGAGCTGTTACGATCTGGAATACTTTTCCTGAAAGGGCAGTAGAAGCAGATTCAATAGTAACTTTCAAAAAGGAATTGGATAAATAGTTGAAAAGAAAAAATCTGTAGGACTCTGGGGAAAGAGCAGGAGAGTGGGACTAATTAGATAGCTCTTTCAATGAGGTGGCATAGTCACGATGGGCCAAATGGCCTCCTGCTGCGCTGTAAGATTCTATGTTTCTACCTAGGAGAGATCAGCTGAGTGACTGCTCAGCTGGGGAATGATGTATTAAATGTGGAGAGGAGTGTCAAAGGAGAAGAGGAAATATTTTACACAACTGGGTGAAATATAATAAAATAAAGGAAATAGTTTGGTGATAATCCGACTATAGCATAAACAGTGATCGGAACTCAGTGTGAGGGTGCGGGCGAGGTGGAAGGGTGAAACATTATAATAACTTTATGCATCACGCACAGGTAATTTGTTCCACCTATTCCCCAGAGGTTTTAAAAAACTGACCTGAAGACACTGATGAACTGTGTGGTCATCAGGTGTGGCCGTAGATGTTTGACCTCAGCAACATTTCCCAGCAGTCCCAGCATGTTCCGGTGTAATTCTTGCTTTCCTTGGAATTCCTAGGATTAAGGGAGGATAAAGATTTGATGGAAGCGAAAAGAAAAATAGGATACAGAGTACGGATAATGAGTGTTCAGGGGAACTCTAACCTACTCCCACATCCTCCACCAATCCCAGCTGGGGTCTAACATCCGGCACCAATCACAGCTGGGGTCGAACATCCGGCACCAATTCCAGCTGGGGTCGAACATTCGGCACCAATCACAGCTGGGGTCGAACATCCGGCACCAATCACAACTGGGGTGGAATATTCGGCACCAATCACAGCTGGGGTCGAACATCCGGCACCAATCACAGCTGGGGTGGAACATCCGGCACCAATCACAGCTGGGGTGGAACATCCGGCACCAATCACAGCTGGGCTCCCACATGCTGCATCAGCCACAGCTGGGATCCTATAGCCAATCACAGCTGGGATCCTATAGCCAATCACAGCTGGGATCCTATAGCCAATCACAGCTGGGCTCCCAAAGCCAATCACAGCTGGGCTCCCAAAGCCAATCACAGCTGGGCTCCCAAAGCCAATCACAGCTGGGCTTCCACATCCTGCTCCAATTACAGATGGGCTCCAACAGTTTGCAGGTAAATGAAATTGTATAAGACACCACCACCACCAGAGGCGCAAGGGGAGAGCCAACTGTGCAACAGCCCCAACAAACAAATTTCTCTGCAGCACCTGTGGAAGAGCCTGTCACTCCAGAATTGGCCTTTATAGCCACTCCAGGCGCTGCTTCACAAACCACTGACCACCTCCAGGCGCGTATCCATTGTCTCTCGAGATAAGGAGGCCCAAAAGAAAAAGAATAAGACACCACCAGTCACATCCGTCTATCCAACTAACTGTGATACCAGCCATGACAAAACCGAGAGACAATTAAATGAATTTTCTTTCCTAAATGCATATTGCATACATAAGAGGAGAGGCGGTGGCATAGTGGTAATGGCACTGGATTAGTAATCCAGAGGCCCAGCTGGGACATGGGTTCGAATCCCACCACGGCAGATGATGAAATGAATTCAATTAATAAATCTGGAATTAAAAAGCTAGTCTAATGATGGCCATGAAACCATTGTCGGTTGTTATAAAAACCCATCTGGTTCACTAATTCCCTTTAGGGAAGGAAAACCGCCGTCCTTACCTGGTCTGGCCTACATGTGACTCCAGACCTACACCAATGTGATTGACTCTGAAATGGCCTAGCAAGCCACTCAGTTCAAGGGCAATTAGGGATGGGCAATAAATGCTGGCCTAGCCAGTGACGCCCACATCCCAGGAACAAATATTTTAAAAAAAAGCAGGGACACATGCTCAGAATATAAACTTACATTCAAACACTCAAGGAACAGCTTCATTCCATTGCAGTTTAGGAACATCTCACAGTTATCGGGAGTCTCGTCTGTAATATTCCACAGCGGAGTCTCGTCTGTAATATTCCACAGCGCACTCCATGAAAACTCCATAACCTGGTCGCACTGCCCAGACAAAGAAAGAAGGGGACAGAGGATATGGTAGAAATGTTTCTCACTCAAGTTCTAGCTCACAGATGCCCTGAACAATGCGTTAGATGGACCAGTATACAGCAGAAATTAAAGAAAAATACTGCGGCTGCTGGAAATCTTCAATTAAAAACTATTGGAAACAGCGCACAGGTCAAGCAGCATCTAAGGAGAGAGAAATAGAATTAATGTTTCAGGCCGGCGACCTTTCATCAGAACTATTGATGAAACGTTAACTGTTTTTCTCTCTCTACAGATGCTACCAGACCTGGTTCCAGCATTTTCAACTTTTAGGACAGGAGCAAACAGGTTATTCACAATTTGAGTACTGGACTTGGGAGATGAAAGCAAAATAAGTTCATAGAAAAACACACAGGAAACCGTCATTTTGCCCCCAGATTTCTCCAGAACTTGTGACTGAGTACCATGCCAAAGTGGCACGTGCTCCTGGACAGTAAGTGTCAACTGTGGGGAGGGGATAATAGCTGAGCCTCCTCGTCTTCATCCAAAGTTTGCCCCAAAATGTGTATTTTTCAGCAGGAATCAGGAGTAGGGATGCCGGACAATTTTCTATCCAGTTCTCACCAGCTCTGGATCAACTGCAGCATTTGAACTACTGGTCCTGGCTCAGGTCAGCTAGCGCCATGCAACCTGAGAAACAAACTTGTGGTTTTCTGGTCTGCCTGGCTTACAGCTGAGTTCAATGTGCCTTCACCCATGAGGCCAGTGCTAGGTAATCCATCCACACTCACTATCTGTGCTGACAGGTGAAGAACAGTTACTTGGAGTGAAATACTGGTGGACTGGCAGTGCCCACAGAACCCCAGGTTAATTGCCAGGACCTTCTGGAGAGAAGGTGGGAACACAGCGGGGAGAAGGCGCAGAACTTTCAGCTGTGGCTCAGTGGGTAGCTCTCTCTCACCTGCGAGTCAGATGGTTGTGGCTGCAAGCCCCACTCCACAGACAAAAGCCAGGCTGATACTTCAGTGCGGTACTGAGGGAGCGCCGCACTGTTGGAGGTACCATTTTTTGGATGAAGTGTTAAACCGAGATGGACATTAAAAAAATTCCATGCCCACTATCGTGAAGAAGAGCAAGGGGGTTCTACCCAGTGTCCTGGACAATATTGACCCCTCAACCAACATCACATAAACAGATTATCTGGTTGTAAACTGTTTGTGGGACCTTGCTGTGCGCAAATTGATGGCTGCATTTCCTACATTACAACAGTGGTTATGCTTCATAAGTACTTCATTATCTGTAAAGCATTTTGAGACATACTGAGGTCTTGAAAGCAGCTATATAAATGCAAGTTCTTTCTTTTCTTTTACTTACCACTTTGTCCGCCAATTTTTTCTGTATCAACTTCAACATTGTCTGGAACAAGACACAGATTAAAACAGGTCAACAGCATAGTCTGGAAGGCACATCTACACACGTGCATCTTACTCGATTGAGAAGCAGGTATTATTGCAGATGTTCTACAATGAAACCCACCACCCACGTCCTCCCACACCCCAACTGTTCAACAGGTTTGACCACTGGGAGCAGAGATTGGAATTTAGCAAATGTAACACCGCTATTCAAGAAAGGAGGGAGAGAGAAAACAGGGATGTGCAGGCCAATTAGCCTGACATCAGTCATCGGGAAAGTGTTGGAATCTGTTATAAAGGAAGTATTAACAATGTACTGAGAAAATCATAGCATGATCAGACAAAGTTAACATGGTTTTACAAAAGGAAAACTGTGTTTGACAAAGTTATTAGAGCTTTTTCAGAATTTAACTAGCAGGGTGGATAAAGAGAAACCAGTAGATGTAGTATACTTGGATTTCCAAAAGGCATTCGATAAGGTGCCACACAAAAGGTTAATAGGCAAGATAAGGGCTCATGGTGTTAGGGGTATTGGATAGAGGATTGGCTAACCAACAGAAGACAGAGAGTTGGGATAAATAGGTCCTTTTCTGGTTGGCAAGATGTAACTAGTGGGGTGCCGCAGGGTTCAGTCCTCGGGCCCCAACTATTTACAATCTATATTAATGACTTGGATGCAGGGATAGAAGGTACTATAGCCAAATTTGCAGATGATGCTAAAATAGGTGGGATAGTACGTTGCAATAAAGAAATAAGAAATTTACAAATGGATATGGATAGGTTAGGTGAATGGGCCAAAATTTGGCAGATGGAGTTTAACGTGGATAAGTGTGAGGTTATCCATTTTGGTGAAAGACTAGAAAGGCAAATTATTATCTAAATGGAGAGAAACTTCACAGTGCTTCGGTGCAGAGGGATCTGGGTGTCCCCGTGCATGAATCGCAGAAAACTAGTATGCAGGTACAGCAGGTAATAAGGAAGGCAAATGGAATTTTTGCAGTTATTGTTAAAGGAATAGAGTATAAAAGTAGGGAAATGTTGCTGCAACTATACAAGGCATTAATGAGACCGCACCTGGAGTATTGCGTACAGTTTTGGTCCCCTTACTTGAGGAGGGATGTAGTTACATTGGAGGCAGTTCAGAGGAGGTTCACTAGATTGATTCCAGAGATGAGGGGTTTGTCTTATGAAGAGAGATTGAGCAGTTTAGGCCTTTACTCTTTAGAGTTTAGAAGAATGAGAGGAGATCTAATTGAGGTCTATAAGGTGATTAAGGGGATTGACAAAGTAGACATAGAGAGGATGTTTCCTCTGGTGGGGCAATATAGAACGAGAGGTCATAGTTTTAGAATAAAGAGTAGCAGATTTAAAACCGAGATGAGGAGAAATTACTTCTCTCAAAGGGTTGTGAGTCTGTGGAATTCACTACCTCAGAGTGCGGTGGATACCGGGACATTGAGAGTAAATTTGAGGAGGAGATAGACAGATTTTTAATTAGTAATGGGTTGAAGGGTTATGAAGAATGGGCAGGAAAGTGGAGTTGAGGCCAAGATGAGATCAGCCATGATCGTATTGAATGGTGGAGCAGGCTTGAGGGGCTGAATTTCCTACTCCTGCTCCTAGTTCTTATGCAATATATTAGCATGGATAGAGGATTGGTTAACAGATGGGAATAGGTATAAATGGGGCAGGCTGTAACTAGTGCAGTGCCGCAAGGATCAGTGCTGGGGCCTCAGCTATTTACAATCTATATTAATGATTGAGGCGAAGAGACAGAGAGTAATGTATCTAAGTTTGCTGATGATACAAAGGTAAGTGGAAATGTAAGCTGTGAGGAGGACACAGAGAGGCTGCAAAGAGATACAGATAGGTTAAGTCAGTGGGCAACAAGGTGGCAGATGGAGTATAATGTGGGGAAGTGTGAGGTTATTCATTTGGTTGTAATAATAGATGAGCAGACTATTTTTAAAAGGTGTGAAACTTGTAAATGGTTCAGAGAGACTTGGGTGTGCTTGTACAAGGTACATAACATGTTCACATGCAGGTACAGCAAGCAATTAGAAGGCAGATGGCATGTTGACCTTTATTGTTAGGGGATTGGAGTACAAGAATAAAGGAGTCTTGCTACAATTGTTCAGGGCTTTGGTCTCCATATATAAGGAAGGATATATCTGCATTGGAGGCAGTACAAAGAAGATTCACTAGATTGGTTCCTGGGATGAGAGTAAATAGGGCCTATATTCTCTGGAGTTTAGAAGAATGAAAGGTGATTTCATTGAAACTTACAAGATTCTGAAGGGACTTGACAGGGTAGACACTGAGAGATTGCTTGCACTGGCTGGGGAAATCTAAAACACGGAGCACAGTCTCAGGATAAGGAGCTGATCATTTAGGACTGAGATGAGGAGAAATTTCTTCACTCAAAGCATTGCAAACCTTTGGAACTCTCTACCCCAGAGGGTAGCGGATGCTCCAGTGTTGAATATATTTAAGGCTGTGATAGACAGATTTTTGATCTACAAGGGAATCAAGGGTTATTGGGGGCAGGCAGGAAAGTGGAGTTCAGACTACAATCAGATCAGCCATGATCTTATTAAACAGCAGAGCAGGTTCGAGCAGCCAAATGGCCTGTTCCTATTTCTTATGTTATAATTACTACTCAAAAGCTTGTGGGTAAAGGACAGGCTGCAGAAAACAATGGAAAGCTGCTTCAAAGGAGGCTGATCCCTTGCGAGTGAGTTATGAGAAAAGTCTTAAGAAGCTTTTAGCTATTTTGCCGAACAAACAGATAAAAAGAAAGGTAAGATAAGACCAGCAGGGCCATTCACACTCGCTCTCTCCATTAGGTCCTACGATCTCAAGTACCAACTGTTAGCAGAGGCAACTAAGAGGTGACCTGGTAGAAGTATATAAGATAGTAAAGCATGTGGAAAACTAGACTGTGACTGAAGGATAAGGGGACACAGGTTCAAAGTAGTAAAAGGCAAATGTAGGATTGATGTCAGGAGGTTTGTCGCATGAAGAATGATCAACATGTGGAGGGTAGGCGAGGGAGCACAAAAAATCTTGGAGTCGTTTCAGAAACAGTTCGATGATGTGTAGTTTTTCAGGATGGATGAGCTAGAATTGGCAAAGTTAACTTTCTCGTCCTGGTCAAGGATGTGAGCTTCATCTCACACCAGGATCTTGAGCACAACATTCAGGCTGATATTCCCAGTGTAGTACTCAGGGAGCTATGCACTGTCAGAGGTACCATCTTTTGGATGAGATGTTAAAGCGAGGCTGCTTCTGCCCTCTCAGGTGGAAGTAAAATATCCTGTGGCAGTTTTGGAAGAAGAGCAGGGGAGTTATCCCAGTGTACTTGTCAAAGTTTAACCTTCAATCAATATTATTAAAACAGATTATCCGGACATTATGCTATTGCTGTTTGTGTGAGCTTGCTGTGTGCAAATTGGCTGCGGTGTTTCCTACAGTAAAACAGTGACTATATTTCAAAAGGTTCTTCATTGGCTTTAGAATCATAGAATGGTTACAGCACAGGAGGCCATTCAGCCCATCATGTCTGTGCCAGCTCTCTGTAACAGCAACTGACCTAGTCCCACTCCTTTGCCTTTCCCCCAAAGCCCTGAAAATATTTTCTCTTCAGATAATTATCCAATTCCCTTTTGAAAGCCACGATTGAATCTGTCTCCACCATACTCTCAGGCAGTGCATTCCAGATCCTAAACACTCGCTGCATAAAAGAGATTTTCCTCGTGTCGCCTTTTGTTCTTTTGCTATTCACCTTAAATTGGTGTCCTCTGGTTCTCGATGCTTCTGCCAATGGGAACAGTTTCTTCCTATCTACTCTGTCCAGACCCATGATTTTGAACACCTCTATCAAATCTCCTCTCAACTTTCTCTTCTCTAAGGAGAACAGGCCCAGCTTCTCCAATCAATCCATGTAACTGAAATTCCTCATCCCTGGAACCAATCTCAAAAATCTTTTCTGCACCCTCTCTAAAGCCTTCACGTCCTTCCTAAAGTGAGATGTCCAGAATTGGACACAATACAGGGAGGTTCTGAGGTTGTGACAGGCTCTATATAACGAGTCGTTTGGTCGTACAGAACTTGAGTATTGCTGAAAATAGAGACATGTTGTCGAAGCTTTTCGTCTTGCACTCATCAGGACAATTCGCAAGAATAACAATGTAAGGGAAAACAACGACTTTATACTGTATGAGAAGATTGGTAGAGGCGTTGCCATGGAGAATGCACCAGTTTACGGTGACTGACAGTTAACTGCCAAGCTTGGTTTGAAATTTAAACCAGACAGCTTGACTCTGATTGGTCAAGGCATTGCCCTGAGGAATGAACCATCGAATGGCTGTCACTTATTTTGTTTAGCCGAAACAGTCGCAATGTTTGCACCAGTTCTTTCTGTCTGCAAAGAACAGGGCCCCGTGTATTAATAATATAGCTTCCAGTATGTGCAAATGCGAGCCCTACTGACAATTTTAAATTGGTTGGCAGCGTAATTCTTAGCACACTGAGGATCATTTAGCAAATGTTGTCCAATCGCGGAATCATGTCTAATGTTGGACACTGCATTTTGAGTTTTGCAAGCACAGGCTGGTTGGGTACGACCTGTACCTTGCCCTTTGCGAACAGCTGAAGGGACATGTTGTTTGATATGATCCACCAGTCTTTGGGAAGTACGGCCTATATACCAAGCATCACACTGGCATTGAAATTCATATATCACATTACTCATTTGTGTGATAAGCAGGCCGTCGTTTTGGTTCAACAGCAGCATCCTGTTAGTGGCGTTCTGCTTGGAGCATGTTACAATAACAATGATACAATAGCACAGTGTTCTGCCCAGTTCTAAACATCACCATACTTACTGTGACAAATCCCATTTTCCCGACTGCTTCCTTGTGATCATTGTCAACTTGACAGACTAGTGCATTGCAAAGATGCACCGCTATGCGCTGGATCGACTCATCCTGCCGTGTCTGGTTGAGGATACTTAGAAGCAGCTCATTGACCCGCCGGTACTGGAACTCCAGCTCCTCGGGAATACTGAAGTTACAGAGTGTCAAACAGCAGTTCCGTTGCACCTGTGTTGCCAGGACGGAACCAAGGGTGAGAGTCAGGAGGAGTATTACTGAGCACACAGTAAAAAATCAAATGCTGAGGAGATGGTCAGTGTTAGAGGAAGGGTGGGAATGAAGGGAGGGGGTGGGGGGGGAGGGGGGAGTGAAGAGGGGAGAGAGTGAGGGATGAGAGAGAGAGAGTGAGGGATGAAGAGGGAAGAGTGAGGAGGGGTGAGAGTGAGGGATGAGAAGGAGGGGAGAGAGTGAGGGATGAGAGAGAGAGAGTGAGGGATGAAGAGGGAAGAGTGAGGAGGGGTGAGAGTGAGGGAAGAGTGAGGAGGGGTGAGAGTGAGGGAAGAGTGAGGAGGGGTGAGAGTGAGGGATGAGAAGGAGGGGAGAGAGTGAGGGATGAGAGAGGAGGGGAGAGAGTGAGGGATGAGAGAGGAGGGGAGAGAGTGAGGGATGAGAAGGAGGGGAGAGAGTGAGGGATGAGAAGGAGGGGAGAGAGTGAGGGATGAGAAGGAGGGGAGAGAGTGAGGGATGAGAAGGAGGGGAGAGAGTGAGGGATGAGAAGGAGGGGAGAGAGTGAGGGATGAGAAGGAGGGGAGAGAGTGAGGGATGAGAAGGAGGGGAGAGAGTGAGGGATGAGAAGGAGGGGAGAGAGTGAGGGATGAGAAGGAGGGGAGAGAGTGAGGGATGAGAAGGAGGGGAGAGAGTGAGGGATGAGAAGGAGGGGAGAGAGTGAGGGATGAGAGTGAGGGATGAGAGGGAGGGGAGAGAGTGAGGGGAGAGAGTGAGGGGAGAGAGGGAGGGGAGAGAGGGAGGGGAGAGAGGGAGGGGAGAGAAGGAGGGGAGAGAGTGAGGGATGAGAGTGAGGGATGAGAGGGAGGGGAGAGAGTGAGGGGAGAGAGTGAGGGGAGAGAGTGAGGGATGAGAGTGAGGGATGAGAGTGAGGGATGAGAGGGAGGGGAGAGAGGGAGGGGAGAGAGGGAGGGGAGAGAGGGAGGGGAGAGAGGGAGGGATGAGAGGGAGGGGAGAGAGGGAGGGGAGAGAGGGAGGGGAGAGAGGGAGGGGAGAGAGGGAGGGGAGAGAGGGAGGGGAGAGAGGGAGGGGAGAGAGGGAGGGGAGAGAGGGAGGGGAGAGAGGGAGGGGAGAGAGGGAGGGGAGAGAGGGAGGGGAGAGAGGGAGGGATGAGAGGGAGGGATGAGAGGGAGGGATGAGAGGGAGGGGAGAGAGGGAGGGGAGAGAGGGAGGGGAGAGAGGGAGGGGAGAGAGGGAGGGGAGAGAGGGAGGGATGAGAGGGAGGGGAGAGAGGGAGGGGAGAGAGGGAGGGGAGAGAGGGAGGGGAGAGAGGGAGGGGAGAGAGGGAGGGGAGAGAGGGAGGGGAGAGAGGGAGGGGAGAGAGGGAGGGGAGAGAGGGAGGGGAGAGAGGGAGGGGAGAGAGGGAGGGGAGAGAGGGAGGGGAGAGAGGGAGGGGAGAGAGGGAGGGGAGAGAGGGAGGGGAGAGAGGGAGGGGAGAGAGGGAGGGGAGAGAGGGAGGGGAGAGAGGGAGGGGAGAGAGGGAGGGATGAGAGGGAGGGGAGAGAGGGAGGGGAGAGAGGGAGGGGAGAGAGGGGGGGGAGAGAGGGGGGGGAGAGAGGGGGGGGAGAGAGGGGGGGGAGAGAGGGGGGGGAGAGAGGGGGGGGAGAGAGGGGGGGGAGAGAGGGGGGGGAGAGAGGGGGGGGAGAGAGCGGGGGGGAGAGAGCGGGGGGGAGAGAGCGGGGGGGAGAGAGCGGGGGGGAGAGAGCGGGGGGGAGAGAGCGGGGGGGAGAGAGCGGGGGGGAGAGAGCGGGGGGGAGAGAGCGGGGGGGAGAGAGCGGGGGGGAGAGAGCGGGGGGGAGAGAGCGGGGGGGAGAGAGCGGGGGGGAGAGAGCGGGGGGGAGAGAGCGGGGGGGAGAGAGCGGGGGGGAGAGAGCGGGGGGGAGAGAGCGGGGGGGAGAGAGCGGGGGGGAGAGAGCGGGGGGGAGAGAGCGGGGGGGAGAGAGCGGGGGGGAGAGAGCGGGGGGGAGAGAGCGGGGGGGAGAGAGCGGGGGGGAGAGAGCGGGGGGGAGAGAGCGGGGGGGAGAGAGCGGGGGGGAGAGAGCGGGGGGGAGAGAGCGGGGGGGAGAGAGCGGGGGGGAGAGAGCGGGGGGAGAGAGCGGGGGGGAGAGAGCGGGGCGGAGAGAGCGGGGCGGAGAGAGCGGGGCGGAGAGAGCGGGGCGGAGAGAGCGGGGGGGAGAGAGCGGGGGGGAGAGAGCGGGGGGGAGAGAGCGGGGGGGAGAGAGCGGGGGGGAGAGAGCGGGGGGAGAGAGCGGGGGGAGAGAGCGGGGGGAGAGAGCGGGGGGAGAGAGCGGGGGGAGAGAGCGGGGGGAGAGAGCGGGGGGAGAGAGCGGGGGGAGAGAGCGGGGGGAGAGAGCGGGGGGAGAGAGCGGGGGGAGAGAGGGGGGGGAGAGAGGGGGGGGAGAGAGGGGGGGGAGAGAGGGGGGGGAGAGAGGGGGGGGAGAGAGGGGGGGGAGAGAGGGGGGGGAGAGAGGGAGGGGAGAGAGGGAGGGGAGAGAGGGAGGGGAGAGAGGGAGGGGAGAGAGGGAGGGGAGAGAGGGAGGGGAGAGAGGGAGGGGAGAGAGGGAGGGGAGAGAAGGAGGGGAGAGAGTGAGGGATGAGAAGGAGGGGAGAGAGTGAGGGATGAGAAGGAGGGGAGAGAGTGAGGGATGAGGAGGGGAGAGAGTGAGGGATGAGGAGGGGAGAGAGTGAGGGATGAGGAGGGGAGAGAGTGAGGGATGAGGAGGGGAGAGAGTGAGGGATGAGGAGGGGAGAGAGTGAGGGATGAGGAGGGGAGAGAGTGAGGGATGAGGAGGGGAGAGAGTGAGGGATGAGGAGGGGAGAGAGTGAGGGATGAGGAGGGGAGAGAGTGAGGCAGGGAGTGAGGGGAGAGAGTGAGGCAGGGAGTGAGGGGAGAGAGTGAGGCAGGGAGTGAGGGGGAAGAGGGAAGGGAGTGAGGGATGAGGAGGGGAGACAGTGAGGGATGAGGGGAGAGAGTGAGGGTGGGAGTGAGGGGTGACGACAGGAGTGAGTGAGGAATGAGGAGGGGAGGGAGTGAGGAATGAGGAGGGGAGGGAGTGAGGGGGAGGAGGGGAGGGAGTGAAAGGGAGGAGGGGAGGGAGCGAGGGGGAGGAGGGGAGGGAGCGAGGGGGAGGAGGGGAGGGAGCGAGGGGGAGGAGGGGAGGGAGTGAGGAATGAGGAGGGGAGGGAGTGAGGAATGAGGAGGGGAGGGAGTGAGGAATGAGGAGGGGAGGGAGTGAGGAATGAGGAGGGGAGGGAGTGAAAGGGAGGAGGGGAGGGAGTGAGGGGGAGGAGGGGAGGGAGTGAGGAATGAGGAGGGGAGGGAGTGAGGAATGAGGAGGGGAGGGAGTGAAAGGGAGGAGGGGAGGGAGTGAGGGGGAGGAGGGGAGGGAGCGAGGGGGAGGAGGGGAGGGAGCGAGGGGGAGGAGGGGAGGGAGCGAGGGGGAGGAGGGGAGGGAGCGAGGGGGAGGAGGGGAGGGAGCGAGGGGGAGGAGGGGAGGGAGTGAGGGGGAGGAGGAGGCCAGTATTCGAGGGTGTGAGGCAAGAGATTACTCATGTAGGGTAATCAGGTTTTCAGGGAACTGACACAAGGATGGTGATTTTGAAATTAAGATGTGTTATGATGATGCTCACAGAGGACATGATGTTGGGATGTAGCTGAGGATACTGACTGCAGCTTGAATCAACTGAAGCTGGTGGGGGAAGGAGCAGGGAAAGGGGTTGAGGCACAGATGCCACTAGGAGAGTGTCACAGCGGCCACCAATGTGCTGTATACTTCCTGTATAAATCTTCAGCAACTGATAAACTAAACATGTAAGTGTATTTATTCTGAACAGAGTAGTGATATCTGGCCTTTAAAAACCAAACTGTTCAAGTGGACCACGGTTAAATAAAGGTAGACACTTATGGGTTGAATGGGTATATTCGTACCGTCACCTCCTGGTAGGACTCCATACCATTCAGCACCACCTGAATGACTTGCCGGCGGAGTTTGATGCTCTGCTCGTGCCGGTAGTCCGAGCCAGTCAGGTAGAAAAGAGCCGCACTGCCTGTCACCTGAACACTTTTGTCAAATTTGTGATACTTCAGTGCGGAGATCACCAGCTACAACGAAGAAACAGGAAAGATTTTTAAACAAATGTGGTCCCCTTCTCTCTATTTTATCAACAACACTGAGGTCAGCAAATCTTGAAATGCTCCTTTCTGCAAATAATCATCCCTTTACTGTCTTCCTCTCTACACCACATCTGTATTAAGATCAGATTATCACTGTAGTCTCCCACAATTTGTTTGCTAACCTTTGAGGGTTGGAAAGAAACTTCGTAAAGTTTTTCTCCCCCCTAAGTTGAAGTAAGGTAGTTTCTCCGATCCTGTGTCTCTCCCAGGTGATAGCTTGACTGTGTTAGGGCTGGGGGTTAGGGGTGTGCATGCATCTGTGATCATGCTGGCACAGGATAGGGTGATGGACCAGCTGCTCTTTTCCTGTCCTTTTCCTCCAACTCTAACTCATTCTTTCCTTGAATTTAAAACTCCTGGAACACATTACCTTCCTCAGTCTCCCCTCCCTCCTGTATCCAAAATCAATAACTTGCAGTTATATTAAAGCGTGGCTACCCGACCCGAACCCGACCAGACTCGATGACATGTGTCGGGTTCGGGTCGGGTCTCTCTTCCAGGTCCAGCATTTGGGTTCAGGTCGGGTCGGACTGGACGTGGACAGTGCTGCCTTGCTCCGGGAAGTAATCTTCAAATGAACATTCAAGACATCAAGGTGGGAAACATACAGTCCGGACTCCGCACTCTGCAGTAAACCCTGGCTACCCGACTAAACCAACTACATGTGTCGGGTTAGGGTCAGGTTGGGCATTTAAAGAAATTAAAGGACTTGGGTTGGGGTCGGATTTGCTGCTGTCGGGTTGGGCCGAGGTTGGGGTCGGGTTTGTTGTTGTCGGGTTGGGCCCGGGTCGGGTTTTAATTTTATTCCTGAGCCAGGCTTTAATTTATATAGTGCCTTTAACATAGTAAAACATCCCAAGGTGCTTCACAACACTATTATCAAATAAAATTGGACATACAAGGCTATATTAGGACAGGTGATGAAAAACTTGGTTAAAGAGTGGTTTTAAGGAGTGCCATAAAGGAGGAGAAGAGGAGGGAATTCCAGAACATCCTATAACAGATTTAAATTTAATTCAGTTTTTTAAAATTTGCTTCATTCTTTCTGAGATGAACCCATATATCTTCAGGTCAACATTCTTCAGCATCTGGAAGCCACTTTCCACTCAAGTTAAATCACAGGATGCTAAAAGCTTTGCTGGGTGTCACCTAATCACTACTTCCCGAATCACCATGCCTCTTTTCAAGCTTTGATGCGGTCACAAACCTGGGTTCCTCAGTTTAAAAAAAATATTATTTTGGAAGATTGCAAAGCCCGTTTTGTGCGTAGGATTTGCTCGGGTCCTTCCAGAACACTAATTACATCATCTTCCCTTTACAACATCAGGCTGTTTCTAGTTTTTTTGAAGGGGGAGGGGAGTTTTTTTTACTTCATCAGACCAACTTTCTCCTTGCAACCAGCTTGTGTTTTTACTGAAAACTCTCCAGAAGGAATATTGGCTTACTTAAGGAAGTTCTAACAAAGAAATTATAGATTGTTATGCTCAGAGGCCAAATTTCTTGCTATTTGCAAAAAACAGCTGCAATTCTGTATAGGGCAATGTCATTCTACCCTGAATGTACTGTGTGAAGGGAAGATCCCTGGTGCTGAAAAGGGAAACGTCACAAAGTGGATCGAGTAACAAAGTTTAGTATCAGAGCAGGCTCGAGGGGCTGAATGGCCTACTCCTGCTCCCATTTCCTATCTCGCCTTTAGGAAGCAGTGATCTCTCTACATTCAACTATTATAGCAGGCTTCAGTACCATTCTAAAACTGTCATGCCCCAGTCAACTGGACTGAACCGTTGAACCTTACCTGTAGAGCACGCAATGGTTGGTCACACTGTTCGATCCGTGCAATATCGAAGAGGTGGTTTATAGCGCGTGAGGCAATCTCTGGTCGATATTCAGTGTAAGCTTCTATGGCATTCAGGATTTGATCCTCATTTGCTTCACCAGTTATCTAGCAACAGGAGCACAATTGGTAGCTCAGTCAGCAGATCAACAAAATAAAAACCCAAACTATGCACACAGGCTCTAAAATTCTCACTATGGTCCTCTTCTATCACTAAGCAATTATATTATTAAACACACATACGCATGTGCATGGGGACACACACACTCGCACTCACACACATGGTCCAGGGTTGCAGTTGTGATTGGAAGCCTGTGACCAGTGGTGTACCACAGGGATCGGTGCTGGGACCCTTGCTGTTTGTAATGTACATTAATGATTTAGAAGTGAATATAGGAGGTCTGATCAGTAAGTTTGCAGATGACATGAAAATTGGTGGTGTCGTAAATAGTGAGGAGGAAAGCCTTAGATTACAGGACGATATAGATGGGCTGGTAGGATGGGCAGAGCAGTGGCAAATGGGATTTAATCCTGAGAAGTGCGAGGTGATGCATTTTGGGAGCACTAACAAGGCAAGGGAAATATACAATGGATGGTAGGACCCTAGGAAGTACAGAGGGACCTTGGTGTACTTGTCCATAGATCACTGAAGGCAGCAGCACAGGTAGATAAGGTGGTTAGGAAGGCATATGGGATACTTGCCTTTATTAGCTGAGGCATAGAATATAAGAGCAGGGAGGTTATATGGAGCTGTACAAAACACTAGTTAGGCCACAGCTGGAGTACTGTGTACAGTTCTGGTTGCCACACTATAGGAAGGATGTGATTGCACTGGAGAGGGTCAGAGGAGATTCACCAGGATGTTGCCTGGGCTGGAGCATTTCAGCTATGAAGAGACACTGGATAGGCTAGGGTTGTTTTCCTTAGAGCAGAGGAGGCTGAGGGGGGACCTGATTGAGGTATACAAAATTATGAGGGGCACAGATAGGGTAGATAGGAAGATACTTTTTCCCTTACAGGAGGTGTCAATAACTGGGGGCATAGATTTAAGGTAAGGAGCAGGAGGTTTAGAGGGGATTTGAGGAAAAATGTTTTCAATGTGGTTGGAATCTGGAACGCACTGCCTGAGGGGGTGGTAGAGGCAGGAACCCTCACAACATTTAAGAAGTATTTAGATGAGCACTTGAAACGCCATAGCATACAAGGCTACGGGCCAAGTTCTGGAAAATGGGATTAGAATAGATAGGTGCTTGATGGCTGGCGCGGACATGGTGGGCCGAAGGGCTTGTTTCTGTGCGTATAACTCTATCACACGCATGGCAAAATGCACACACACACATGACAGATGCACGCATGCGCACTCGCACAGACATACACGCTTACAGGGACACACATATACACGTCCTAAGTGATCTTATAAGTGAGGAACGGCCAGCCTCACTTACCTTGTAGGCAGGAATATGAGTTAGATTACATAACGTGGTGTCAAACAGTCCCAGGAACTGAAAGGATCTCTTCAGTGCACGGAATGGTTCAATGCTGCTCTTCTGTGGCTCATTACTGAATACAAAAAGCAAGCATGAGGCATATTAATGGAGTAACTGGTCCAGAGCCCCATCACATCTCAGAGAAACATCTCCAGGCCTTCACATACAATAAAATACGTTGCGCCCTGTCATTAGTAGCAATGCCTTCAGCCATCTAGACCCTAAACTCTGGAATTCCCTCCCTAAAACTATATACATCTCTACTTCTTTCTCCTCCTTTAAGGTGCTCCTTCAAATCTACCTCTTTGACCCAGCTTTTGGGTCATTGGTCCTAATATCTCTTTCTTCGGCTTGGTGTCAATTTTTGTCTGATTATACTCCTGTGAAACACCTTGAGATGTTTTACTATGATAAAGGCGCTGTATAAATGCAAGTTCTTGTTGTTTTAAAGTCCCACAGAGAGATGGATGACCGATTAAAAGATGAATGTTGGCTGGGAAACTGGAAGAACTCCCCTGCTCTTCTTCCAATAGTATCATGAGATCTTCAACATCCATTTAAACCATTAAAACTGGGCCCTGGGTTTAACCCTGTATCTAAAGGACGGCATCTCTGTCAATAGAACAATCCTTCAGTACTGGACTGGAGCGTCAGCCTACATTATGCACTCACCTCCTGGAGTGGCCTTGAACCCATGACCTTCTGACTCAGAGGAGGGAGTCTTGTATAATAACACGACCTGTGACACTATTCAAAAAAGGACAAAAAGTTTGCCCAGTGCCTTGGACCAACATTTCTCCCTAAAGCAATGCCATCAAAAGCAGATCAACTGGTCATTCATCTCATTGGTGTTTGTGGGATCTGCCTGTGCATAAATTGGCCACTGTGCTTGATTACATAACAACACTTCAAAACAATTCATTGGCTGTGAAACATTCTGAAAACTTGGTAAGGCGCAAAATGAATGAAAGTCAAAGATTTGTAAGCAGCCCTGGAAAATAGGATCAGTAAAGGTACTTTGATGTTTAGATATTTGGCTAGGCCTCAGGCCTTACCTCGCAGGGCCCAGGGCCTCATCATGACATGAGATTGCAGAATTATCCAGCATCAAGTGCCCTGAGATGTCCAATGAGACGAGGTTTTTAAGGTTCTGTACGAAGGCAGTGAGGACTTTCCGAGTCAGCTTGAATTTGTAAAAACTGGAAGTTCTGTCACGGGAAATGTCCAAATGTCTGTGAAAGTAAAATACTTTTTACATATAGCGCAAGAGTGCAGCAGGATTTTGAGCTGGGTGTATTCAGATTGCATCAAAAACTACAGTAGATTTGGTTCATTCTCCCCCTAGCCTGTCCAAGCCAAGCTTTGGTCTACCTCACAGAATTCTCCTCGGTGTCCTGGCTAATATTTATCCCTTAACCAACATCACTAAAAGACAGATGATCTGGTCATTATCACAATGGTGTTTGTGGGACCTTGCTGTGTGAATATAGGCAGTTGTGATTCTCAGCATCACTATGTACCTATTGTCAATGTTACAATACAGGAATTCTGGAAAGCTTTGAGGTTGTGAAAGGCACCATACAAATTTAAGTCTTTCTTTCAAAACGTACACTTCATAAATCTGTAAACATCTATGTTGTAAATCCTGTCATGCTGAGCAGTAAATCCTCCTCTAGGGAGTGAGGAAACTCCCAGCAAAGGCAGGGATGCAGTGAAACTGGGTCTCCCTCACTTTCCTAGGGAATTATAGCACCAGATCAGCAGAAACCCTGTGGAATTCCAATGACATTGTCATCAGGAGCGAACTTGCACTGACTTGCATTCACCCTCGTGCTTGCTGACCTATGCTGGCTCCCAGTCTGGCAAAGTCTTGATTCTAAAATTCACATCCTTATTTTCAAATTCCTACATGGCCTTGCCTCTCCCCATCTCTGTAATCTCTTCCAGCTCTATGATCCTCTGAGATACCTGCGTTCCTCTAATATTGGCCTCTTGTGAAACCCAGATTTTAAATCACTCCACCATCAATGGCTGTGCCTTCAGCTGCTGAGGCCCTAAGCTCTGGAATTCCTTCCCTAAACCTCTCTACCTCTCTCTCTTCCTTTAAGATGTGCCATAAAACCTACCCCTTTGACCAATCTTTCGGTCACCTGACATAATATCTCCCTATGTAGCTCAGTGGCAAATTTTGTCTGGTTACACTCCTGTGAAGGACCTTGGGATGTTTTCCAATGTTAAAAGTGCTATTTAAATGCAAGTAGTTGCTGCTGAGACACGGTGGTGGGGGTGGGGGTGGGGCAGGTGTGGGGAAGGAGGAATTAACATTATGAACCTCGAGCTGCCACATGACCCTGACCTGGAAGCACGTACCCCCTACCTGAGGTTAGTGAGCTGCAGGAGGACCCAGATGTGCTCCTCGGAGAGATCCATGTTGTACAGCACCAATGACCCAAGCCGCTTCTGCCACTGCAGCAGGAACTGGATGTCATTCAGCTGGATCCCAGAGAGGTCGAGTGAACTGAGAGAGGTCAGCGGCCGCAGGAGCCGGTCCACATTCACTCCGTCGGTCAAGTGACCCAAGTTGAGGAAGCGGAGTCGGTGGAAGCCGGTGAAGGTGAAGTCTCTGACAAGGACCTGCCGTGTGGGGTTCACCAGGCTTTCGTTGTCCCCCTCGCAGCCACCTGGGTTCTCCTCCTCATAAAAAATGTTCTTGCAACCAAACAGGCTGAGGGAAACCAAGGTGCTGCGGAAGTTATTCAGAGTCTGCAGGCTCTTGGCCGAAAGCTTCTCGCAGTTAACTAGGCGCAGCTCAACCAGATCCTGAAGAACAAGCAGAATTGGTAGTCACCATGGAAACAAAGTCAACGGGCAGTGAGTTACCAAGCAATAAGACACATTATGATATCTGACCTTATAACTTCTAAACACCAAAGTACTGTGGTGTAGTGCTTATGTTATTGAACTAGTAATTCAGAGACTGAGAGTTCAAATCCAGGGGGCAGTTTGAGAATCTGAATTCAGTTTAAAAGGAAATCTGGAAATAAAAAGCTGGGATCAGTAAAAGTGACCACGACGCTGTGGGATTGTCATAAAAATGTCCTTTAGGGAAGGAAACCTGCCGTCCTTATCCAGTTTGGGCTGATATGTGACTCCAGTCCCACACTAAAATGGTAGCCTCTTAACTGCACTCAGAAGTGGTCTCTCGTACGCTACTCAGTTTAGGGCAGCTAGAGATGGGCAATAAATGCCAGCGAGGCTTGTGTCCTGAAAATAACTTAAAAATAGAACTGGTCACAAAGCTCGATTAAAACCACTTGCCAATGTATTTATAGAGTTGTCTCATATTTAATGTTGTCAGAATATTTTACTCTTTCCACGTGATTTTACCAGCAACAGGAGTGGTATACACTGAAATCTTTCTGAAGTTCTTCCCCATCTTTTTGTTGAATATTTGTCTCAGTACTGGAAGGATATAGAAGCACTGGAGAATGTGCAGAAAAGATTGACAAGGATAGACCAGAATTAAGAGGATGCAACTATTAGCAAAGTTTAAGCAGGCTGGGGTTCATTTCTCTAAAAAAGACTAAGAGGAGAATCTGAGAGAGGTCTTTAAAATTCAGGGGAAGGGGTTCGATAGGGGTCATGTGGAGAAACTGTTTCCACTTGTGGGGCAGTCCAGAACAAGGAGCCGTAAATATAAGATATACAAACTATATACTGTAAATAACAGCTCAAATAAAGAATTTAGGAGGAATTTCTAGAGAGTGGTGGGAATGTGGAGCTTGTTGCCACATGGAGTGGGTTAAGAGAGCATTGACGCATTTAAGGAGATGCTTGATGCACACGAGGGAAAAAGGAATAGAGGGATACGGGGGCAGGGTGGGCTGCTAGTCAAGTACCACAACCACTTCACTACCATTTGTGTCCAAATCCCAGCATCTTCCTATTCACGATCCCTTACAATAGTACATGCTTCCCTGTGTGATGCTAAGCCAGACAAACAGGAATGTCCCAGCTTCGATCCCTGGTCTGTGCTGATTTCAACCAAGGAAGCATTGGGAATATCACAATTGGGCTCAGTGACCCCAGATTAGGGAAGGGAGAATTGGCTTTAGCTCCCAGTCCTGACCGCTACTTAGTAACATGGGTGTGTGTAAGGGATTGGGCTCAGTTTCGAGCCCCTCCCATTGCTGAATAGCCCATCGACAGTCACTGTCCCACCGTCACATATGAATAATAGCCAGGTCAGCAGGATGACTTGGGCCTTGTCAAACTGTACCCTTAACAAGGGATTAGCACCTTCATGAGGGGAAGGGATATGATCAATCATGGGAGGGTGTTTAAAAATGTAATGGCACTCATACCTGCTTAGAAAAGGCCACCAAGTCTTGATCCTGCACGATATCCTCCTGAATCCCCCTCAGATGTATGTGAGTCAGTCGGGTGCTCCGATGGTCTGAGAACAAGCTGAAGAAGCTCTCGTGTGGCTGGAAGCTGTTATCTGTGTTCACCAGGTCCATGTACCTAGAACAATCACACGTGGAGGGATAGGTCATTTTAAACTGACACAGATTGAAAGCCTGGAAAAAATGAACTGCAAGGGGAATGAGGTGACGGAAGAGAACAAAAACAAGAATTTCAGATTTCCACTACCCTTTATGGGAATAAGTGCTTCTTGATTTTGCTCCTGAATGTTGAAGCTCTAATTTTCTGGGCTCCCTCCCCCAGAGGAAATAGTTTTTTTGTATCTACCAATCAAGGACTTTTAACATTTTAAATACCCCAATCAGATCAACTCTAAATCTTGCAAACTCAAGCGAACACAAGCCAAGTTACAGCCCTCCCTGCCTGTAATTATCTTGTGAACCCTCGGCCACTTGCACTGTTGAACCATTTCCAATTTCTAAAACCATATTAACAGCAAGAGGCCATTCAGCCCCTTGTTCCTGTTCCACTATTCAGTCAAGTCATGGCTGATCTGTACCTTAACTCCATCCAGCTGCCTTGGTTCCATAACCCTTAATGCCCTTACTTAACCAAGACCTATCAATCACAGTTTTGAAATTAACAATTGAGCGTTAGCCTTAACAACTTTTTGCAGGAGAGAAAAAGAAAAAAAGGCTTGCATTTATATAGCATCTTTCACAACCTCAGGACACCCCAAAGCATTTTACAGCCTATGAAGTAGTTTTGAAGTGCAGTCACTGTTGTATTGTAGGCAACATGGCAGCCAATTTATGCACTACAAGCTCCCACATACCGCAACAGAGAGTTCCAAATTTCCATTGCCTTTTGCGCCAAGATATGTTTCCTGAAATCACCCCCTGAATGGCCTTTTCATCACTTTGCCTCCCCCTCTCTCCCCACCCTGATACTGTGCTTGGGACTCACATGTTAACGAGACGGTCACAGATCTCACTGGGAAGGAAGACGTCGGGGTGGAGTCTCAGTGTTTCGTTGTCTTGCACATAGCACAGGGTTCCCTCCAGGTTATGCAGGCAGTACTTGGTGCAAAGAGTCATCAGCGATTCGGGGCTGTACGACGCCATGTCTGGGAGCCCCCCTCACCTCCTTCAGTGCTGGCGGAGCGGTGAGACGCCGCCCGGAGCTACACGGACATCGAGAGAGCTGAGGAGATGAGGGAAAACCAACCACAGTTACCAGTCTTGTTGATTATTAATTTTAAATCAAATGAAAATCATAGAATATACAGCACAGAAGACGGCCATTCGGCCCAGTGTGCTGCCTTTTGAAAGGGCTACCCAGTTAGTCCCATTCCCCCAGCTCTTTCCCTGTAGCCCTGCAAATTTTTCTTTTTCAAGTACAACCCCAGCTTCTCTTGTCTCTCCACAGAACTGAAGTCCCTCGTTCCCGGCACCATACCAGTAAATCTCCTCTGCATCCTCCCCAAGGCTTTGGCATCCTTCCTAAAG
Source organism: Heterodontus francisci (assembly GCF_036365525.1). NCBI lineage: Eukaryota > Metazoa > Chordata > Chondrichthyes > Heterodontiformes > Heterodontidae > Heterodontus > Heterodontus francisci. The sequence goes on along the minus strand of NC_090402.1, from coordinate 6,781,609 downwards.
TGTGATGCCCAAAATTGGACACAATCCTCCAGCTGACGCTTAACCAGTGATTTATAAAGGTTTAGCATAACTTTCTTGCTTTTGTACTCTGTGCCTCTATTTATAAAAGCGAGGATCCCATATGCTTTTTTAGCAGCCTTCTCAACTTGAGCTGCGACTTTCAAAGATTTGGTGTATGTGAACTCCCTGGTGTCTGTTCCTCCACCCCCTTTAAAACTGTACCAATTAGTTTATGTTGTATGGTGCAATAAGCTCAGTGACGTTCTGAGCCCTAGAGTAAACCTCAGGTTTGATTCCCAGTCTGTGTTGGGTTCACTGGGCAGCACTTAGGAGCCATTAAAATTGATCCTGGATCTAGGAAGGGGCAAATCAGCCAGGGTTTCTACCCTGAGCACTATCCAGTGGCACCTGCTGGTGGAAACTGTGTCTGCACATTGGATGAGGGTGATCTTGACACTCTCCACAGTTTCAATAGCCTGTCAATGCTCACTGTCTGCATGAATCTTGGCCACTGGGCTGAGGGAACCCAATGAGCAGCTGCTGTTCATGGAACCAACACCAGCAAAGATCCAGAACTTCAGGGAAGGTGTGGAGAAGAGATGCCATTCGGCCCATCAAATCTCATCCCTCTTCCCTGTCCCTTGGCTCAATTAGTGGAATAGAATTGGCAAAGGAATTCTCAGAAAGGGTCCTGGGTCTGATGGACGTGTCATCAATTTCTCTCCAGATTCACTCTCCCAACTAATCACTGCTTCCTCCTGACTCTCCCAACCAATCGTTGCCGACATGGTCTCCCGACCAATCACTGCCTTCTGACACTTCTGATCAATCACTACACCCCCAACTCTCCTGAGCAATCACTGCCCCCCTCCCACTGACTCTCCTGACCAATCATTGGTTCCTTGACTCTGATAAACCACTACTATCCCCAGACCTGACTTTCCCAATCTGAGCAATGAACTCTATGATGTTAGTATAGCTGGGCAGACTAAATAGCAGAAATTAAACTGAAGAAAAATGCTGCCTTAATTCAAAGTTGAACAGCATTGGGTCCAGAGGAGGTGTGGGGCAGGAGGCAGCAGCAGGTGGAAGATCACAGCTATGGGGAGAGTGGGGGACTCACTGTCTAGGCAATTCAACATTCAAACAGCTTGGAAAGTGCTGAGTGAAATTTGTTGCAACATTTAATTTGTTTAATCTGGGTGTTCATTTACCAAGTGTTCATGAGATGGGCTTGCTCGAATTGGCTTTCATTATTTACAATTAGGACAACTTCAAACCACTCACCGAGCTGTAACAGACAAAGTGAACAAGCTGAAACTTCAGGTTCAAGGAAACACTACTATACAGTGCAGTACCGAGCATTATTCAACAACACATGTTTCAACTGGAACCACCTTCTGATAAATACTGCCAGATACCCTGGGATTGTTCACCTTACAGCAGAGAAGGTTAAGGGGCAATTTAATCGAGGTTCAAAATTATGACAGAGTAAGTAAGGAAAAGCTTTCTACGGGCAGGGGGTTGTTAACCAGAGGATACAGATTTAAAATAATTTTAAAAAAGGGGAGATGGACATGTTTTTTTTAAAAACACAGCTGGTTGCATTTAAGGGGAAGCTAGATAAAAGCATGAGGGAGAAAAGAATAGAAGGTTATGCTGAAAAGGTGACATGAAGTCGGGTGGGAGGAGGCTCATGTGGAGCATAAACACTGGCACAGCTCAAATGGGCCGAATGGGCTATTTCTGTGTTGTACGCTCTGTGAATAATAATCTGGAATGCATGGCCTGAAAGGGCGGTGGACGCAAGTTCAATAGTAACTTTCAAAAGGAAACTGTATATACAATTGAAAAGGGAAAAAAATAGAGTTATGTGGAGTAATACTAATGGGGCAGGGGGAATAGCTCTTTCAACGAGCTGGAACAGCCTTCCCCTCCTCCCAAAAACCTCAACAATTCTACAAAGCAAGCCTGATATCACCTCACCATGATCCCCGATTTACCTCAACTTGTCTCCTACATCATGTCCTGCACTATGGGCCTGGCCTCTCGCCAAGGTTTCTCAAGTCGTAATACAGGGAACAGGGCCAGCCAATTTGTGCAAAGTAAAATTCCACAAACAGCAATGAAATAAATGCCCAGATCAGCTTTTTAGGCATTGGTTGAGGAATTAATATTGGCCAGAACACTGTCAAGGACTCCCCTGCTCTTTGAAATGTGCTCATAAGATCATATGTAATAGGAGCAGCAATAGGCCATTCGCAGCCCCCCTTCCCCCCGGGTCTGCTCTGCCATTCAATAAGATCATGGCTGATCTGATTGTGGCCTTAACTCCACTTTCCTGCCTGCCCCCTTTACTCCCTTGTAGATCAAAAATCTGTCTAACTCAGCCTTGAATATATTTAATGGGATCCTTTACGTCTATGGTGGGGATAGGGGTAGGAGATGGTGGTGTAGATGGAGCGAGATAGTGCAGTGATGGGGGGAGATTGGGGGGAGGGGGTTGCTAGGGTCAGAATCACATCAGGTGATGGCCCCCACAGTCGAATGGCCCACTGACTGTTTTCCCCCCTCCACAAGTCCTGGCCCTCAGGCCACCACCACCTTCTCTCTCTCTCTCTCTCTCTCTAACCACCCCGTCCCCCAAGTCTCTCATTCTACCCCAGGCCCTGCTCCCTCTCCACCCCCCACTCCTCGAGGCCCTTCACCTATTCCCGGCCCCCGGCTCCGGTCTCTTCGATCTCGATTGCCGGGCAGCCCGTGGTTCGCCCCCCACGGGGGGTGGGAAACATGCCGACCGCCCACCTGCTCCCGCCGCCGCTCCGATTCTTTTAAATTTTTCCCCCAAATGGAACTCGGTCCGTGGCTGTCAACAAACCCCAGTTCCACTTCCGGGTCACTGCACCCGGCCTGTCAATCAATAACCACTTCCGGTGTCAAACCTGTCCGTCCGCAGAAAGATCCGCTAGAAACAAATAATGATAGAAATTATAAATTCACGGTCACAACGTGCTTCTAATGAGCTATAACTGTAATTAATGAATATTGTGATTTATTCGCTTACTATACTATGCTTTAGTGGTTGTTATTTGTAACGGAGACCAAATGTTAATTAGTAAATGTCACTTTAATTTAGCCAGATTACTGACTCGAAAGGAAAAAGTATTTAACCATTAATAAACTAATATTAATACAGGGATTTTATTAAGGTCTTGTTATTTTACAGCGTGAATCCCACTGTGGACGGATAATAATTTGATCCTTTGTTTCTGGTCGGATCCCTTTCTTGTGGGACCGGTTTCCGGTAGCGCGCTGCCTGCCGGAAGATAGGAAGTCAACATGTCGACTCTCTACAAGAACAGGTGAGGAGACAAAAACATGGATCCGGGATTCTGGTCGCCAGTGGGGCTTCCCCACGGATAACAGGCCTTGTGGAAGCGGGGGCAGCGCCTGGAGGTTTCTCCTTCCCGTCCTTAATAGCTGGACAAAATATGGAAGCACATTCAGGGTAGGGGCACTGGCCCGGGCGGGGAGTGTGTGTGTGAGTGGGGTTGGGGGGTGTGAGTGGGGTTGGGGGGGGTGAGTGTGTGTCAGTGGGGTTGGGGGGGGTGAGTGTGTGTCAGTGGGGTTGGGGGGGGTGAGTGTGTGTCAGTGGGGTTGGGGGGGGGGGGTGAGTGTGTGTCAGTGGGGTTGGGGGGGGGGGGTGAGTGTGTGTCAGTGGGGTTGGGGGGGGGGGTGAGTGTGTGTCAGTGGGGTTGGGGGGGGGGGTGTGTTTGTGTCAGTGGGGTTGGGGGGGTGGGTGTGTGTGAGTGGGGTTGGGGGGGGGGTGTGTGTCAGTGGGGTTGGGGGGGGTGAGTGTGTGTCAGTGGGGTTGGGGGGGGTGAGTGTGTGTCAGTGGGGTTAGGGGGGGTGAGTGTGTGTCAGTGGGGTTAGGGGGGGTGAGTGTGTGTCAGTGGGGTTAGGGGGGGTGAGTGTGTGTCAGTGGGGTTGGGGGGGGGGGTGTGTTTGTGTCAGTGGGGTTGGGGGGGGGGTGTGTTTGTGTCAGTGGGGTTGGGGGGGTTGTGTGTGTCAGTGGGGTTGGGGGGGGTGAGTGTGTGTCAGTGGGGTTGGGGGGGGTGAGTGTGTGTCAGTGGGGTTAGGGGGGGTGAGTGTGTGTCAGTGGGGTTAGGGGGGGTGAGTGTGTGTCAGTGGGGTTAGGGGGGGTGAGTGTGTGTCAGTGGGGTTGGGGGGGGGGTGAGTGTGTGTCAGTGGGGTTGGGGGGGGGGTGTGTTTGTGTCAGTGGGGTTGGGGGGGGGTGTGTTTGTGTCAGTGGGGTTGGGGGGGTTGTGTGTGTCAGTGGGGTTGGGGGGGGGTTGTGTGTGTCAGTGGGGTTGGGGGGGGGGTTGTGTGTGTCAGTGGGGTTGGGGGGGGGTTGTGTGTGTCAGTGGGGTTGGGGGGGGTGTGTTTGTGTCAGTGGGGTTGGGGGGGGTGTGTTTGTGTCAGTGGGGTTGGGGGGGGGTGTGTTTGTGTCAGTGGGGTTGGGGGGGGGGTTGTGTGTGTCAGTGGGGTTGGGGGGGGGGTTGTGTGTGTCAGTGGGGTTGGGGGGGGTTGGTTTGTGTGTGTCAGTGGGGTTGGGGGGGGTTGGTTTGTGTGTGTCAGTGGGGGGGGGTTTGTTTGTGTGTGTCGCAGTGGGGGGGGGGTTTGTTTGTGTGTGTCGCAGTGGGGGGGGGGTTTGTTTGTGTGTGTCGCAGTGGGGGGGGGGGTTTGTTTGTGTGTGTCGCAGTGGGGGGGGGGGTTTGTTTGTGTGTGTCGCAGTGGGGGGGGGGGTTTGTTTGTGTGTGTCGCAGTGGGGGGGGGGGTTTGTTTGTGTGTGTCGCAGTGGGGGGGGGTTTGTTTGTGTGTGTCGCAGTGGGGGGGGGGGGTTTGTTTGTGTGTGTCGCAGTGGGGGGGGGGTTTGTTTGTGTGTGTCGCAGTGGGGGGGGGGGTTTGTTTGTGTGTGTCGCAGTGGGGGGGGGGGTTTGTTTGTGTGTGTCGCAGTGGGGGGGGGGTTTGTTTGTGTGTGTCGCAGTGGGGGGGGGGGGTTTGTTTGTGTGTGTCGCAGTGGGGGGGGGGGGGTTGTTGTGTGTGTCGCAGGGGGGGGGGGTTTGTTTGTGTGTGTCGCAGTGGGGGGGGGGGGGGTTGTTTGTGTGTGTCGCAGTGGGGGGGGGGGTTTGTTTGTGTGTGTCGCAGTGGGGGGGGGGGTTTGTTTGTGTGTGTCGCAGTGGGGGGGGGGTTTGTTTGTGTGTGTCGCAGTGGGGGGGGGGGTTTGTTTGTGTGTGTCGCAGTGGGGGGGGGGGTTTGTTTGTGTGTGTCGCAGTGGGGGGGGGGTTGTTTGTGTGTGTCGCAGTGGGGGGGGGGGTTGTTTGTGTGTGTCGCAGTGGGGGGGGGGGGTTGTTTGTGTGTGTCGCAGTGGGGGGGGGGGTTGTTTGTGTGTGTCGCAGTGGGGGGGGGGGTTTGTTTGTGTGTGTCGCAGTGGGGGGGGGGTTTGTTTGTGTGTGTCGCAGTGGGGGGGGGGTTTGTTTGTGTGTGTCGCAGTGGGGGGGGGGGTTTGTTTGTGTGTGTCGCAGTGGGGGGGGGGGTTTGTTTGTGTGTGTCGCAGTGGGGGGGGGGGGGTTTGTTTGTGTGTGTCGCAGTGGGGGGGGGGGTTTGTTTGTGTGTGTCGCAGTGGGGTGGGGTTTGTTTGTGTGTGTCGCAGTGGGGGGGGGTTTGTTTGTGTGTGTCGCAGTGGGGGGGGGTTTGTTTGTGTGTGTCGCAGTGGGGGGGGGGGTTTGTTTGTGTGTGTCGCAGTGGGGGGGGGTTTGTTTGTGTGTGTCGCAGTGGGGGGGGGGTTTGTTTGTGTGTGTCGCAGTGGGGGGGGGGTTTGTTTGTGTGTGTCGCAGTGGGGGGGGGGGTTTGTTTGTGTGTGTCGCAGTGGGGGGGGGGGTTTGTTTGTGTGTGTCGCAGTGGGGGGGGGGTTTGTTTGTGTGTGTCGCAGTGAGGGGGGGGCGTGCGTGCGAAACTGTTTTCAGAACACAGTGATGGGGTTGATCAGCATGTTCAAAGCTATTACAATAAGTAATTGTATTCAGCCAAAACTAAAAATTACATTGTGGGTGACCATTAGATTTACAGTTAAAGGATTGTGTTGCTGTATTTTTTTTGTATTGTCGAGATGCTGTAAAGTTGCTCCCAAACTGAATCTCCAAGAAGATTTAGAAAATAAAACTTCAAGGAGGTGATTCAGTTAGGTTATGACTGATCTGTACTTTAACTCCATTTATTCACCTTGGTTCTGTAACCCTTAATACTCGTATCCAACAAAAATCTATCTATCTCAGTTTTAAAATTTTCAGTCAGAGAATCGGTATGAGTGCTCCAATCAGCCAGGGTTTTCCTGGTTGTGGTGTGAAGAGGGAGGTGGGAACAGCATGGTGATTGGATGTAATGCCCAATTGTTACCCCATCCCACTGCTTGCTGACAGGCACCTGAAGAATGCTCACTTGGGTGAGGTACTTGAGATCTGCCATTGCCATCAGGAGAGGAAGGAAGAAAATGTAATGCCAAACAACAATTTACATTTCTGTAGCCCCTCTAACGTAGTAAAACATCCCGAGGTGCTTCACAGGAACATTGCCAAACAAAATTTGGCACCAAGCCACATAAGGAGACATTCGGATAGGTGATCAAAAGCTTAGCTGAGGTAAGTTTTCAGGAGCACCTTAAAGGGAGGGAGAGCGGCAGATAGGTTGAGGGAGGGAATTCTGGAGCTTAGGGCCTAGGCAGTTGAAGGCATGGCTGCCAATGGTGGAGCGATTAAAATTGGGGATGCACAAGAGGCCAGAATTGGAGGAGCGCAGAGATCTTGGAGAAGGTTACAGGGATCGGGAAGAGGTGAGGCCATGGAGGAATTTGAACATAAGGATGAAAAATTTAAAATTGGGGCAGAACAGCGAACATCAACTGGACATGGTGTGGGTTAGGAAGCTATGTGTTGAGTATTAGAATTAGAACATTACAGCGCAGTACAGGCCCTTCGGCCCTCGATGTTGCGCCGACCTGTGAAACCATCTGACCTACACTATTCCATTTTCATCCATATGTCTATCCAATGACCACTTAAATGCCCTTAAAGTTGGCGAGTCTACTACTGTTGCAGGCAGGGCGTTCCACGCCCCTACTACTCTCTGAGTAAAGAAACTACCTCTGACATCTGTCCTATATCTATCACCCCTCAACTTAAAGCTATGTCCCCTCGTGTTTGCCATCACCATCCGAGGAAGCTGTTTCGATGGACCAGATGTCTTTGGACCTTGAACACGAGGCGAATCATGTTGCAGACAGTGCCAGTATTGCAGGTCTCTGTTTGAAAGGACCTTTACTTATAGAATGGTATTTTCTGTTGATAGGATTGCAGAGTTCAGAGTTGCTCTGAATGAACCAGAGATCAGCCTCACCAAACTACAGGAACTCTGCTTCAGTGGTAAGGAGAATGGTCTCTCATTTCAGTATCAGATTCAGCAGAGTCGGTGGCAAGGTGCCTGTACACATTTGTAGCATGTTTCTCCTGAAGGTATAGAACCAACAATATATAATCGGTCTTCATTTTTAAAAGGAACTTTCTTCGCCTCCAATTTAAAACTGTTTGGTGCAGTGAGGTGCCGATTTACATTGAGTTCTGAAAGCCCTTTCTGGGTTATTTATAGAAATATCTTGTCTCTGATCCTCTCAACACTTCAAAGGTTGACCAGTGTGTCCCTTTAACTTGTAAACTGTAACATGTGAAGAGTCTGCCCCCGCAGAGTTGTGTGGTTCGAGCATTAACTATCACCCTTCTTCCAACAATCTGCTTTGCCACCCACAAGCTCTAATCATTGATCTGATAATTAGATAGAAATGTGAAGCACAACTCTTACTGAAAAGTACAATAAAATACAGTATATAAACCAATCAGCAAAGACTATAATGGATCAGCTACCCTTCCAAAAAAAACTAATCGGACTCTTTTATTTCCCACCTTTACTCTCTTGTGTAACTTGTAGTATTTGTTTGCATTGTAATGTGAAAAGCACAATGTGTCCCACACAAGCGCGAAGGAGATAGTTGGTCTGCGTGAGTACAATTGTAACTGCAAGTCTGTCATCTGGGACTGGGGAGGACTCCAATCAGTGATTCCCAGGAGGCGGCATGATCTCTGACAGACCTGCCGTGTATACAGACCTTTCCCTAAGTTGGGCTATTAATAGAAGCACAACAAATCTTCCAATATAATTGCAGAATGAATGTGACGATTCTCTTTGTGTTTCGCAATGCTCTTTACTGCGAGTGAGTCTGAGCTTCTCCCCGTTTCTCCTCACAGGGATTCCATCTGAAGGGGGGCTGCGCTCGCTTTGTTGGAAGGTGGGTTTTCGTTTGAGACAAAATTGAGGGTTGCCAACTCTGGCTGGATGTATTCCTGGAAGTTTCGTTACATGACCTCCCTGCTGGGTCAAAAAGCTTTTCTTCTGATCTCCAATGTATTTATAACAAATGGAAGTATTCAAAGAAAATAAATATAAAACACACTTTCCCTTCAACGTTCCAATGACTTTTCTCTCTCGTTGCTCACAGCGGTTTCTGAGGGATTAATCTTTCATTCCTGGAGGGTTGGCAACTGCACTGGGTACACAAAAAGGAAGTTTGTAAACTGAGTGTCCAAGGGGATTGGGCTGTGCAAAAACCTGTTACATGGAATCATACTTGGGGCTCGAGTTTGACTGTGTGGATTGAAATAGCTTTTCCAATTTACCTAGGAGATGTGAATGCCATGCGGGAACATTTAAAAAAAAAAAAGATATTCGACATTGTATGCAATAAATAGTACAATTTTAAAGAAGGTGCAGGAGCAGAGACCTGGGGGTTTACCTGTACGAGCCTTTGGTGGGAGGAGAAGTTGAGATGACTGTTAAAAAGGCAGTTGGGTTCCTTTTGCTTTATAAATAGAAGCAGAGAATACAAAAGCAAGGAAGTTATGCTAAATTGTAATTGATAAGTCACTGATAAAGTTATAGATTTATGAATCTCATGCAACATCTGTCAAAGTGGCATGAAAGGAATTTATGCTAACCCTTTATAAAGCTCTGGTTAGGTCTCAGTTGGAGGATTGTGTCCATTCCTGAAGGCCATACTTTAGGAAGGCTGTCAAGGCCTTGAGGGTGTAGAAGAGATTTACTGGAATGGTACCAGGATTGAGAGATTTCAGTTAATTGGAGAGACTGGGGATGTTCTTAAAGCAGAGAAGATTAATGGGAGATTTAGTAGTGATGTTTAAAATTATGAGGGGTTTTGATAGAGACTATGAGAAACTGTTTCTAGTGATAGGAAGGTTGGTAACCAAAGGACAGGGTTAAGATAATTGGCAAAAAAGCCATAAGTGGGGGGGGGGGTTGTTGAGACACTTGTGTTTTTTTTTTTGCACAGTGAGTTTTGAGCTGGAATGCATGGTCTGCAAGGGTCGAAGCAGATTCAATGGTAACTTGCAAAAGGGAATTGGATAAATACTTGAAGGTGAGTAAGTTTGCAGGGCTATAGTGAAAGAGCAGGTGGACTGGAATTAATTGGATAGCTCTTTCAGGCACAATAGCAAAATGGCCTTGTGTGCTGTATGATGCTATCATCTAAAGTAGATAGTGGCAACTCTCCTGGAGATCTGGTGAGCATCCAGCAAGGAGCTAAGCTGTGCGGACCGATAGCTCCCAGACTGATGCCACAAATCCCACCCCAACTCCCCTATTTCAGCTCAGGTGGCAGGCAGTGTTTCTGCACTGGGTCTGGGTTGAATGGGTGGAGGGAAATCGTCCAGGGTTCCCATCCCTGATCACCATAAGACCCCCCTGGCTGGAGAATGTGGTTGTTCAGATATGGTTGGGCCTGGAGGTGAGACCAGTTCTAATCGGATAGACTGTCCCATACCTGCTGTGAGGGCTCCTGTGACTGATGGCCAGTTGTATGAGGCACCAAAGGGGGTGTGTATCCAGGGGATCCATTCTTTCACCCAAGCTTCTTGACTCCTTCCCTTTCAATGCAAAAAAAAGACAGAAGAGCTATGAATTTCAATATAAATAAGTCATTAAAAGAAGTGCTGCAGGTTATTAAGGCCATAAAAAAGCAAACAAAACATTGGGATTCATTTCTGGAAGGATAGAATTCAAAAGTGGACAAGTTATGCTAAACCTGTATAGAACCTTGGTTAGACGACGCTTGGAGCACTATGCACAGTTGTGGTCTCCATGTTACAAGAAAGGTACTGGAGAAGGTGCAAAAAAGATTTGCAAAGATGATGCCAGAGCTGAGAGGTTATAACTATCAGGAAAGACTGAACAGCTTGGGGGTCTTTTCTCTAGAAAAGAGAAGGCTGAGGGGTGATGTCTTTAGAATAATGAGAGTTTCATAAGGTAGACTTAAAGTAGTTGTTCCTACTTGTGGGGTAGACCAGAACTAGGGGGCATTAATATCAGATAGTTGCTAATAAAAATCCAATGGGGAATTCAGGAGAAACCTCTTTGTGTGGAGAGTGGTGAGAATGTGGAACTCGCTACTGCAGGGAGTGGTTGAGGTGAATAGTACAGTGCATTTAAGGGGAAGCTGGACAAACATGAGTGAGAAAGGAATAGAAGCATATGCTGATAGGGTGAGATGGAGGGGTGGGAGGAGGCTTGGGCGGAGAATAAACACCAGCATAGAACAGATGGGCTGAATGGCCTGTTTCTGTGCGTTAGATTTGCTATAACAAGTCCTTGCTTGGCTGGTTCTGCCTTGTTAACATTGTTTTTTAATCATGATTTCTTGTCTCCTCCCAGATCCTCCTCAATTATCTTCCTACGGAGCAGGCCCAGTGGGGCTCCTTCCTGAAGAAACAGAGGTGAGAAGACTCTTCTCCATCAGTGCGCTTGGGTGACTCCTCCTCCTGAAACCATCAGGGCCATCCCTGTGTATTGGGGAGAGTAGCAGGGTGGGGAGGAGGAAAATTAATTGGGGCTGAACAGTCTCAGCTCTGAAATGTTAGATTCCATTCTTCTTTTAGGGGGATGAGGGGAAAGGGAGCCTTAAACTATTCTCTATGTATCCTCAGAGCTCCACCTGCGAGCCCCCACCTGCGCGCGAGGTTTGCACTTGATTTCCAGCGACTATCAGCAACAATATTCCCGTCTACACCGTCCAAAACAATACTAACTCTCTCATAAGGAAACGGTTTAGTATTTGGGGGAACAGGGGTGCTGATTCAGTACTGATCTGCTGTAAGAATTTAAAATATTGTTTCCTAATATTCATCTTGTAAAATCATTTGGGGGGGGTTTCTGTCATATCAGATATTTACAATGGATCTTTGACTAATCGAGCAGTATTTATTAAGCAGACTCAATAGACTATGGTCTCCTCCCTCTGCTGTGCTCATCTATGAAGTCTGCTTTAACAGAAAGTATATTAGGTATTACATGGTACTAAAGTGCACCATCCCACCTTTAGCGGGATGTTTTATACACCTGTCTGCAACGAGAGGATGGATGGGAGGCAGAGCAGTCATTGGGATGGTTTTTGGTATCAGGAGTCCATAAGCAGTGTGTTCTGTCGGAGCTCGTAGAATAAGGGTCTATCTGGGTTTAGCCTCATTCCGAGTGGTTTATTCAATTGCAGGGAGATTTATGCACAGTTCTTGAAGGAGATGATTATTCAGCCTGGAATCGCCAAGGCAAATCTGGGCTTCTTCCGAGAGGATGTCACACTGGAAGATCACGTGAGTCTCCTTCACAAGGGGCAAAAGGTTTAATTAGGGACTGGTTACAGGTGCTGACTACAAGTACTAGACCTTTGTGTTTGTTTCAGACTGGTAGTAAGATTGTTTAAAATTCCCTTTATATATCTTGTTCCTATTTCATAAATTTTTGCTACCCAATTCTTCCTTTTCATAAGCAGTCCCAGTAACAAGGTAAGTAGCAATGTGCTTTGCTTGAAGCATGCTCCCATCCCTCAGCAATGTTGATTCAATCCACTGGATAATGTTGGACTGTTGGCATGGTAAATCAGCCTTTTTAAACTGGCTTTCACAATGTTTAAAACAAAAGCAAGATGCTGGAAATCTAAAATAAGAACCGAAAATGCTGGAAAACACTCCACAGGTCAGGCAGCATCAGTGGAGAGAGAACCGGAGTTTTTAAGTTTCAGGTCAATGACCTTTTACCAGAACTAGAAGATGTTAGAGATGAAGTAGTTTAAGTTGGTACAGAGTCAGAGAAGAGCAGTTGGGAAGTGGGCAGGAAAGTACGAAAGGGAAGGTCTGTGATAGGTGGCGGGCAGGAGTGATCAAATATGAGAAGGGAAACAGAAAGTAATAATGAACCAGATTTCACTATAGTTCTTTATTGTGCACATAATGCAAATTAATGGATCTATTCTTTACCTGCCTGTATCCTAACTTGCAGCAAGTCTTGTTAACCCATTAGCCCCCTAGCTTGCTAACCTACATTGGCTTCTGGTCTGACAACACCGTGATATTTTAAAGTCTTGTCCTTGCTTTCAAATCCCTCCACGGCCTCTCCAATCCCTGTCTCTAACATCCTACAGCTCTCCAAGTTCTCTCTTATATTCCAGAAAGCCAGTTGGTGAAGGTTGATACTGGAGCCAAACTTTACTCAGTCTTGTATTTATTTACAGACTGAAACATTACAAGCATATACCTCCTAACTCAACCCACACAGTTTCAGTAAGTGTCTCTTTATATGTGAGACCCCAATTAATGCCCTCCACCTGCATATAATGAAACACAACTGAAATACAATTAACACTCTGCTCCTCCTGTTCTGGTTTCCTGTGCATTCCCTAATTTAATCATTCCACAGTTGGCAGCTGTGCCTTCAGCTACCTGGGTCCTAAACTCTGGAATTCCCTCCCTAAATCTCTGTCTCTCTCCCTCCCTCTCTTTAAGATGCTCCTTAAAGCCAAGCTTTTGGTCACCTGTCCTAATCGCTCCTTACATGTCTATCAAATTTTGTTTGATAAGTGCTCCTGTGAAGCACCTTGGGATGTTTTACCATGTTAAAGGTACTATGTAAATGCAAGTTATTATTGAAAAGAGATTATGAACAAAGGAACAGCAAGGGGCCATTTAGCCCCTTGAGCCTGCTCCGCCATTCAATGAACTCATTGCTGATCTGCAACCCCGCCTTTGCCCCGTATTCCTTAATACTTTTAATGAACAAAAATCTGTCAATCTCAGTTTTAAAATTAGATTGAGCAGTGGGATTTTGCTTCTACGAGTTTGGTGAACGGTTACTGGTGAAGTCTTCCTTGTGTGATTCCCATTGTGTATTTTCTCCGTGAAATTTTCCCTTTTCCTGATTTAAAAAAAAAAATCTTTTTCCCAAACAGCCCTTGAATCCAAACCCCGACAGTCGATGGAACACATACTTTAAGGACAATGAGGTTCTCCTGCAAGTAGACAAAGATGTTCGGTAAGTAGGAGAAGAAAGCGTGTAATGATGTAGCTTTCATCTCCTTGGGCCATCCACCAAAGCACCTTGCTTTTGAATTACTTTTGAAGTGTGATTGTTTTGTAGGCAAAATTTGGCAGCCAGTTTGTGCAGAACGAAGGTCCCTCAAACAGCAATGAGTTAGGAAAAGGAACAGGAGGAGGCCAGTCAATCTCCAGGCAGCTCCACCATTTCTTTAGATTCTAGCTGATCTGCACCTCAACTCCATTTACCTGCCTTTGCTCTGTGTCCTTTGGTACCCTTGCCCAACAAAAATATATCAACCTCCGTATTGATGGCTTCAATTGACCCCTGGCATCCACAACCTTTTGGGGGAGAGAATTCCACATTTTCAGTATTAATGTGGAAAATGTGGATTTGTTTCCTCAATGGTCAAGTTCTAATTTTAAGATTATGTCCCCTGATTCTTGAATTCCCCCCCGCCAGCCGACCAGAGGAAATAGTTTCTCCATATCAACCCTATTGAATCCTTTTTAACATTTTAAACTTGATTAGATCAGCACTCGTCCCCGACTCTCTTCTCCACCACCCCCAACCCCCACCCCCCACAAAGCTTCTAAACTCTAGGGAATGCAAGCCAAGTTTGTGCAACCTGTCCTCATAATTTAACCCATCTGGTGAAAATGAACTGCATCCCCTGTTTTAGTGGTGCAGACTGCCTGCTCTTTGCAGTGGTGCCATGGGATGTTTTACGTCCACTCAAGGAGGCAGACTTGACCTCCGTTTAGCATCTCGTATGAAAGGTACACACCTGACAACCTCTAGCGTTCCCTAGAGTGGAATTTCAACCCAAGATGACTTAACTCCAAAGCAGGAGAGCTGCCACTGAGCCATGCAGCTCAAGCAACACATTTTATGGTGCTATTTAAAGCTTTAAGGCATCCCTCTGCCCTGTTACACGTGCACACAGGAAGATAGCAGGCAGGGTCTGTGCATTTCCCCACAATTACAAGTAAAGCTGTTTATAATACTTCCTCTAGGATCTGGCTTTGAGGAAGGGTGAAAGCAAAGTCATTGACTCCTCCAACACTTGCAATGCTACATCACTGGTTCATTCTGCCTTTGGGAGAAGGACTGTAAAAGTGATGAGATGTTTGCTTGCGAGACTTGTGCTTGTTTTTTTTTCTCTGGATGTGGATGTTGTTGACAAGGCTGACGTTCCCAGTTGTCCTGCGAAAGTGATGGAGATGGACCTTAACCTTTACCGTCTGTGTGTATTGGTATCAATACACTAGATGGGAGTTATAAAACCATACAGCACAGAAGGAGGCCATTGGACCCATCATCTCTGAAAGAGCTGTCCAATTAATCCCACTTCTCTGCACTTTCCCCATAGCCCCACCAACCTTTCTTGTAATGCACTGTGTATTTCTTGTGTTATCACCTTAATTCGTCTCCTCCCAATTGTTTGCACCATTCTTGCTGCCTGTACCAGACCAGCACTAGTCCTTCACCAGTCTTACCTCTCCACTTTTGGATGGTTGAAATCTCTTAAGTACAAGTGGACTGAGTTTGAAAGTTTCACCTGGATGCCATTGTACTTTAAAGAAATCCCAATCCAGGATTGAGTAGCATAAATAAATGGCTGGATTTAACTGAAACTCTAATGAGGAAATCGGGTCCCCAAGCTTGTCTGGGGAGTCTCGTGTGGTGTGCTTGCAGGAGAGGGAGGAAAGCGAGCAAAAGGAGGAATTGAAAATGATTGTTGTAGGAAACTGCCTTTCTTTCTGCTATTGAAACTGCCTCTGTCCCTACCCTCAATCCCATCTCGTTTCTCTCTCCTAGGCGGCTGTACCCAGACATGGCATTTTTCCAGCGTCCCACTGACTACCCATGCCTTCTGATCATGGACCCCCAGAATGAGTTTGAAACACTTCGCAGGCGGGTAGAGCAGACCACCCTGAAGTCTCAGACTGTTGCTCACAATCGGAGTGGTGTTACAAACGTAAGGTCCTCAGTGCGGGATAATCCTTATACCTTTAATAACTGAATGGTAGTGATTTGCCAGTCTGGCCACAGTTACATTGTCTAACTCTTGCTGAGTTTAATGTTGGGCATTTTCTTACCTTTTAGGTTGTCAAACAGCTGAAGTTGCACAACCATGGAGTCCTCAACTTTATCAATCTCTTGTTCATTATATGAAGTTTCATTCTTCAATGTTATGATCAAAAGATGAGATCTGCTAGCATGCTGTCCAATACCAATACTGCCTTCATTAGTTATATGGAACACAGAAACTGGCCTTTTGGCCCAACTGGTTTATTATGCTGGTGTTTTCTTCCACATGAGCCTCCTCCCACCTTACTTCATCTCACTCAATTAGCATATCCTTCTGTTCATCTATGCTATTGGCCTCAACTACTCCGTGGTATTGAGCTCCATGTTCTCTCTCCACTTTGGATAAAGAGGTTTGTCCTGAATTCCCTATTGGATTTACTGGTGACAATCTTACATTTATACACCTCCTAACCCTCCTTCCTCCTGCCCCCAACCTCTGCAGTTTTGGTCTCCCCATAAGTAGAAACATCTTCTGTATATCTAGTCTACCAAACTCCTTTTGTAATATTAAAGACCTCTATCCGGTCACCCCTCAGCCTTTTCTTTTCTAAGGATAAGAGCCCCAACCTGTTCACCCTTTCCTGTTAAGAAGATCCGCTGAGTTCTGGTATCATCCTTGTAAATCATCTTTGCACCTCTCCAGCCTCTAACTTTTTTGTAATATGGAGACTAGGGCTGGGCAGAGCACTCTAGTGTGGTCTGACCAAGGTGTCCATACAAATTTAACGTAACTTCTGTGCTTTTCAATGTTTTCCCTCTAGAAATGAACTCCAGTGCTTTGTTTGCGTTTTATGGCATGCATCACTACTTCTAGTGATTTGTGTATCTGTACCTCCAATCTCTTTGCTCCTCTACTCCATTTATAGTTTTCCAAGGAGTATGTGGCTACGGGCCAAGTGCTGGAATATGGGATTAGAATAGATAGGCTTGATGGCTGGCATGGACGCGGTGGGCCGAAGGGCCTGTTTCTGTGCTGTATGACTGACTCCTCGTTCCTCCGACCAGAATGTACCACCTCACACCCTTTTATAAAATAAAACCTATCTATATTCTTACACCAAGTACATAAAGCTGATTAAAAATACTCTTTCGACAATACACAGGATCTTTGCAGCAGCTATTGTCAGAGTTTTGTGAATTTCCTTGCAAGCAATCCGCCTATTCTGTACATTTCTATAGTAAAATGTGTTATTTGGCCGCCCGCCAGCTGCTTCTCTCACTTTCCCCCCTCTTTTTTTTTTCCCCCATAGGTTTCCTCTCCTCGCAAAACTACCTCAGCCAATGAATACGAAGTGCTTCCTAATGGCTGTGAGGCTCACTGGGAGGTGGTCGAGAGAATCCTATTCATCTACGCCAAGCTGAACCCAGGAATTGCTTATGTTCAGGGCATGAACGAGATTGTGGGGCCTGTTTACTATACCTTTGCTACGGACCCTAACACTGAGTGGAAAGGTGAAGTTCTGAGATT
Source organism: Heterodontus francisci (assembly GCF_036365525.1). Classification (NCBI taxonomy): domain Eukaryota; kingdom Metazoa; phylum Chordata; class Chondrichthyes; order Heterodontiformes; family Heterodontidae; genus Heterodontus; species Heterodontus francisci. The sequence goes on along the minus strand of NC_090402.1, from coordinate 6,764,562 downwards.
GTGTCGCACAATGAAAGCCTCTAAGCTGCAAGGGCCACACTAGCTTAGAGAATGATGTATCTCTCTCTCTCCCCTCCCTCCCTCTCTTGCACACTCCACCTCCACATCAACGTGTTCTATTCCTTTCGAGCTCCCCTTAAATGCATCAATGCTATTCACATCATGTGGTAGTGAGTTCTAATCACTCTCTGGGTAAAGAAGTTTCTTAGGAATTATTCGTACTATCTGGTATTTATTTTATTTTTATTTTTTTTTAGAGATACAGCACTGAAACAGGCCCTTCGGCCCACCGAGTCCGTGCCGACCATCAACCACCCATTTTATACTAATCCTATACTAATTCCATATTCCTACCACATCCCCACCAGTCCCTATATTTCCCTACCACCTACCTATCCTAGGGGTAATTTATAATGGCCAATTTACCTATCAACCTGCAAGTCTTTGGCATGTGGGAGGAAACCGGAGCACCCGGAGGAAACCCACGCAGACACAGGGAGAACTTGCAAACTCCACACAGGCAGTACCCATAATTGAACCCGGGTCGCTGGAGCTGTGAGGCTGCGGTGCTAACCACTGCGCCACTGTGCCGCCCCTAGTTTGACTCTTTCTCCCTCCCCCAGCCCCTGCCACAAGTTTGTTTGTGTGTGTTTGACTGGTGAGTGTTGCAGCTGTTTTACTACAGTGGGGTTACCATATATATGCGAGCCTGCGCCCCCTCATTGACCATCGACCACACGGGTGTGCCTCTTATAAAAGGGGTCACTGGGTATCTAACAGGGGAACACCCCAACTGATTTTTACCCCACCCACCCAAACTAGGGGGTGCTGAGGCCAATGGTAGCACCCCACCTGCTGCCCCGGATCAAACTAGCTAACTGAGCACCTAGTTGCGATTTGAACTTGGGGCATTCCTTGTCCGTGTGGCTACTTCAGCCTTCAAGGGATTAATAAATTTTCAGAGTTTCCCATTCCCTTACTGATTTGAATAGTGCTTGGTACCTATCCTGAAGCTATTGCTTCTGTTAGAAATTTGGAAAAAATGCATCATGCCTTTTTTTTGTGTTTTGTTTCTTTCCCTGAATTATCCAGAGCATGCAGAGGCAGACACATTTTTCTGCTTCACGAACCTGATGTCAGAAATCAGGGACAATTTCATCAAGAGCCTGGATGACTCTCCGTGCGGGATCAGTTATAAAATGGAGAAGGTTTACTCCACGCTGAAGGAGAAAGACATGGATCTGTATCTCAAACTGGTAAGAATTGGTATATCGGTGGGCGGAGGTCAAACACTGGGGAGTGCTGCAAATCCCGTTCAACCAGCACTCCTGTGCTCGCTGACCTACACACTAGCTCCTGGTCCAGCAACACCTCGATTTTTAAAATTCTGATCCTGGAGTTCAAATCCCTCCATGGCCTCAACCCTCCCTATCTCTGTAACCTCCTCCAGCCCCACAACCCTCAGATCCTGCACTCCTCCAATTCTGGCTCTTGCACATCCCCAATTTTAATCGCGGTCATGCCTTCAGCTGCCTTGACTTGAAGCTCTGGAATTTCCTTCCGAAACCCCTCTGCTTCTTTCTCCTCCTTTTGAGATGCTCCTTAAAACGTCCCTCTTTGACCAAGTGTCTTCTGTGGCTTGGTGTCAAATTTTGTTTGATCGCTCCTCTGAAGCACCTTGGGATGTTTTACTACATTAAAGGCGCTATATAAATGCAAGTTGTTATATGAAGTGAGCAGAAAAATGGAACCCCCATTAATCTGTTCAGGATTGCCACAAACTGGACGCAGGCTCAAGCTTAGAAAAGAGAAGATGCACTGACTGTTTAGAGTTAACTACTTTACCCAGGGAGGTTAACATATGGAATGGATTTTTAAAATTTGTTCTTGGGATGTCTGCGTTGCTGGCAAGGCCAGCATTTATTGCTCATCCCTAGTTGCCCTTGAGAAGGTGGTGGTGAGCTGCCATCGTGAACCACTGCAGTCCTTGTGGCGTAGGAACACCCACAGTGCTGTTAGGGAGGGAGTTCCAGGATTTTGACCCAGTAACAGTGAAGGAATGGCAATGTAGTTCCAAGTCAGGATGGTGAGTTGGAGGGGAACCTGCAGGTGATGGTGCTCCCATGCATCTGCTGCCTTGTCCTTCTAGATGGTAAGAGGTCGCGTGTCTTGAAGGTGCTGTCGAAGGAGCCTTGGCAAGTTGCTGCAATCCCTCTTGGTTCTCTCATCACCTGATGCAGGCCCAGTCTGGCAGATATGTCCTTCAGGACTTGGCTAGCTCGATCAGTAGTGGTGCTACCGAGCCGCTCTTAATGATGGACATCGAAGTCCGCACCTAGAGTACATTCTGTGCCCTTGCTACCTTCAGAAGTGCTTCTTCCAAGTGGTGTTCAACATGGTGGAGTACTGATTCATCAGCTGAGGGAGGTTGGTAAGTGGTAATCAGGATGTTTCCTTACTCTTTTCAGGGAGCATTGAATAGATATTTGCAGGAGTGAACAATTTGAGGTGTCTTAATTTCCTGTGTTACAACAGTGACTACACTTCAAAAGTACTTCATTAGCTGTAAAGTGCTTTGGGACGTCTGGTGGTTGTGGAAGGCACTATATAGAATGCAAGTTTTTTTTTAGTTCATAAAGTCATATATGCATTTATATAGCGCCTATCACAACCTCAGAACATCTCAATACTGTCAATTTTTGAAGTGGTGTAATGTAGGAATGTGGCAGCCAGTTTGCGTATGTCAAGGCTCCGCAAACATTAGCGATAATGAACAGATCATCTGTTTTAGTGATAATGTTTGAGGGATAAGTATTGCCACCTAGTGGCAACAACCTGTAATTACACAGACTGTTGACATGGGAAAATTAAATGGGAAATATTGACATGCTAATTTAATAATGAGGGGGAAAATTGTCACAAAGGTGTTACCAAAAAATAGTTACAACAGGAAGTAAAGTTTGTGGATAGAAAATGCTTGTGTCACTTCAAACCTTATAAAACTGCATGATCTGACCTAACTTGAGCAAACCCATGGGAGATTTATTAGTAACAGCAACTTGCATTTATATAGTGCCTTTAAAATAGAATAGAACCAGAGAATGGTTACAGCACAGAGGGAGGTCAGTCAGCCCATCGTATCCATGCGGCTCTGCAAGAGCAGCTCACCTAATCCCACTTCCCTGCCTTTTCCCCATAACCCGGCAATTTTTTTCTCTTCAGGTAATTATCTAGTTCTCTTTTGAAGGCCTCAATTGAATCTGCCTCCATCACTCTCTTGGGCAGTGCATTTAAGACCCTAACCCTTGCTGTGTTTATTTTTTTTTAAAAAGTTTTTCCTCGTGCCACTATTGCTTTTGCCAGACACCTTAAATCGGAGTCCAAGGTTCTGAATGCTTTGGCCAATGGGAACATTTTCTCCCTATCTATTCTGTCCAGAACCCTCATGATTTTGAACACCTCTATCAAATCTCCTCCTCCTCTTCTCTTCTCCAAGGATAACAGCCCCAGCTTCTCCAATCTATCCACGTACTGAAGTTCCACCTCCCTGGAATCTCACTCATGAATCTTTTCTGCACTCTAATGCCTTAACATCCTCCTGTAAGTGTGGTGTCTAGAACTGGATACAATACTCCAGTTGAGACCAAACCAGTGTTTTGTACAGGTTTATCATCTCTTCCTTGTTTTTGTACTCTATGCACCTATTTATTAACCCTAAGGATCTCATGTGCTTTATTAACCGCTTTCTTAACCTGCGCTGTCACCTTCAATGGTTTGTACACATATACCCCCAGGTCCCTCTGCTCCTGCACTTCCTTTAGAATTGTATAGTTTATATTTCCTCCCAAAGTTTATCACTTCTCACTTTTCTGCATTAAATTTCATCAGCCACTTGTCCGCCCATAGTAAAACATCCGAAGATGCTTCACAGGAAGGTGATCAGTCAAAAATTGACACTGAGCCAAAGAAGGAGACATTGGGGTAGGTGACCAAAAGCTTGGTCAAAGAACTCAGTTTTATGGAGTAACTTAAAGGAGGAGAGAGATGGAGAGGTTTAGGGAGGGAATTTGAGTTTAGGGCCAAGAGAGCTGAAAGAATGACCACCTGAAGGAGGTGAGGTAGGTGGGGGGGGGGGGGGGTGCGGGGGATGCACAAGAGGCCAGAATTGAAAGATGCAGAGATCTCCAAGGGTTGTGGAGGCTAAAGGAGCTTCAGAAATCAAAGGGGTGAGGCCATAAAGAGTTTTTAAAAGCTAGGATGAGTGTTTTCAAACAAAGATGTTCAGGGACTGGAGCCATTGTAGGTCAGTGAGCATAGCGAGTGATGGGTGAACAGAATTGGATGCAAGTTAGGATATGGGTAGCAGAGTTTAGGATGAGCTCAAATTTACGGATGGAGGTGGGAAGTGGGGTGAAGATAAGAGACTGGCCAGGAATGCTGAATTAGTTGAGTCTAGAGGTAGCAAAAGCATGGATGAGGGTTTAAACGGCAGCTGGGCTGAGACAGAGTAGAGCCAGGCAATGTTAAGGAGGTGCAAGTAAGCAGTCTTAAATATTTTTTTACATGTAGCCAATTGGATGAATTGACTGTGTATTGATTTTCAGAGCTGATATGAATGGGATTGTTTGAGGACATGGGTGGGGTGGATGTAGAGAACATGTTTGCACTTGTGGAGGTGTCTAAAACTAGAACATAAATGTCAAGTATTTACTAATCTAGGAACGGGTTCAGGAGAAATTTCTTTGCTCAGTGTGGTTGCTCGCTGCCACGTGGAGTGGTTGAGGTTTTTAAAGAGTTGCTAAACAAACACACGAAGGAGATGGGGAATAAGGATTTGTCGCTGGGGTTGAGTGAAGTAGGGTGAGAGGAGGCCTGTGTGGAGCATAAACGCTAGCATGTCGCAACTGGGCCGAATGGCCTGTTTCTATTCTATGTAATATTTAATAACAATTCCGGCTGGGTGCCTCAGGATTGATGTGTGTCCGTACATTTTATGCTTCAGCAAGAACAGAACATCAAGCCTCAGTTTTTTGCCTTCCGCTGGCTCACGTTGCTACTGTCCCAGGAGTTCCTCCTTCCCGATGTCATTCGAATATGGGATTCCCTCTTTTCAGATGTTGACCGATTTGATTTCCTCATCCTGGTCTGTTGCGCCATGCTGATGTAAGTAGCAAACCCATGGCTTTTTTTTTGTCGGTGAAAAATCGAGGGTGAGTTCTTCCTTTTTCTAACCAGAGAAGTGACATTTTTGTGGTTGAAGTGAGGGCAGTGCCACATTTGGCTGTTAGTCAAATTCATCAGCATTGTCTGGCCTGTTTCATCAGCAGCTCCCACATGTCACCTGCTGGGCCAGGGTTCTGGCAAGAATAGACTGAGGAAACTGAGTCTCAGCTGGCAGCTTAAATAAAAGGTTAATGGCAGCCTAGTTACACGTTTGACTTTCCCCCAAGTCCTTGTTCTTCCCCCATTGACTCCCTCTGGGCAACTTCCTCCCTTTAAACCACAATTGATCCAATCAACTGTTAGACTTCCAGATTTTTTACTGCAACTAATTTAATCTGTTGTCCAGTTAACTCACTCGAACCTTCGTCCTGTCTTCCATGTTTCTATACATTTGTAACAGATGAAATAGTGTGTTACTTTAAGGCTGTGCATTAAGTGGAAGACATTGTAGAACTGGTATACTCTCGGAGAGACAGAGCTGTAACACTGCATTTGAAGAGTGGTTTTTTTTTCTGTAAGAAATAAGAGTGAAATGCTGGGGTAGAAATTGTAAATTATCCTAACCTTAAGAATCAATCATAGAAATCATAGTAATTTTAAGGCACAGAAAGAGGCCACTTGGCCCATCGTGTCTGTGCTGGCCAAAAAACAATCCACCTATTCTAATCCCACCTTCCAGCATTTGGTCGTAGCCCTGCAGATTATGGTACATGAGGTGCATATCCAGACTCCTTTTGAACGAGTTGAGGGTCTCTGCCTCAACTACCCTTTCAGGCAGAGAGTTCCAGACCCCCACCACCCTCTGGGTGAAAAAGAATTTCCTCATTTCCCCTCTAATCTTTCTACCAATCGCTTTAAATCTATGCCCCCTCATCACTGACCGCTCTGCTAAGGTGAATAGACCTTTCACCTCCACTCTATCCAGGCCCCTCAAAATTTTCTACATTTCAATCAGATCTCCCCTCAGCCTTTTTTCCAAGGAGAACAACCCCAGCCTATCCAATCTTTCCTCATAGCTCCATTTTTCCAGTCCTGGCAACATCCTCGTAAATGTCCCCTGTACCCTGTCTAGTATAATTACATCCTTTTTGTAATGAGGTGACCAGAACTGCACACAGTACTCAAGTTGTGGCTTAACCAATGAGTTATTCAGTTCCAGCACAACCTCCCTGTTATATTCTATACCTCGGCTAATAAAGGAAAGGATTCCATATGCCGCCTTAACCACCTTATCGACCTGTCCTGCTACCTTCAGGGATCTGTGGACATTCACTCCAAGGTCCCTCACTTCCTCTACACTTCTCAGTATTCTCCCATTAATCGTGTATTCCTTTGCCATGTTTGACCTCCTCAAATACATCACCTCACACTTCTTTGGATTGAATTCCATTTGCCACTTTTCTGCCCATCTAACCAGACCATCAATATCTTCTGCAGCCTACAGCTATCCTTCTCGCTATCTACCACACGGCCAATCTTTGTGTCATCTGCAAACTTCCTGATCATGCCTCCTACATTTGCATCCAAATTGTTAATAAATACCACAAAAAGTAGGGGACCCAGTACTGAGCCCTGTGGAACGCCACTGGAAACAGCCCTCCAGTTGCAAAAACACCAGTCAACAATTACCCTTTGTTTCCTGTCACTGAGCCAATTTTGTTTGTGATGTTTGTAAGGTTCAAACTGTCCTACATTTGCAGTTTGTTTGGAGCTGCTCGTTTACTTTAATTTATTTTGAGTCCCAGTCCCCTCTTTCTCAGTTGATAAAACCCACAGTAAATTAATCTGGGTAAATTTCTTTAAGCGTTTATCACGTTAATTGCATTTGTCTGTTTTGCTTGTAGTTTGATTCGGGATCAGTTGCTTGCTGGAGACTTCACTACAAACATGAGGCTGCTACAGGTGAGGGAATTCTCTCCTTTTAAAAATATAATCACTTTCTAAAATTGCATTTGAGATTCTCTAGGTTTACCACGATGCTGCAAATTAATTTGCAGCCAGAGTGTATCCTGCTTCCTTAGTTGTCGTACCTTCACGCTCCTTTCTAAGAGAAGGATCTGCAGGCTGATTAACAGACTGGCGGGGTGGTATTGTAATTGTTTTTCTATCCTCACAGTCTTCTCTTGGTGTGGAAGGATTCATAGAGTAAATAACAATCTGATGAGCTGTGACCTGAACACTCCATCCACGGCCATCTCGTTATACCAGCCGACTGGGGGGAGGGCACTTAGTCATACGAGTGGGATCCACAACCCATAAGATGAGGGGCGAGGGATCACCCACACTCACTGAATGTGAGTATCCTGTTGGATGTCAACCCAGAGCCGATGCTATGGTCTCCATTCACTGGGATTTCTGAAGTCGGGTTTGAACCCTGCTCCTTCTCACTCGGGTGGGAATGCTACCACTGAGTTAAAGGCTTGCTTTGATACCTTAGTGAGGAAGGTACGAGCATTTGCCACTACATTTTGTAGTGTTTAATGAGCTGTTGCAGCTGGCAGTCCTGACCTTCGTGGCAGAGTTAACTGCCCTCTCCAAAGGCCCAGCGTTTCACTAGCAGAGGTAGTTTCCTCAGGTGAAGGAGCCTGCCGTTTCAGGCTAGAGCACCACAAGGCCTGACCTCGCTACTCTTTGTGGCCTCCGGGGACAGTGTGAATTGCAGCATCCCTGCTACTGCAAAATGTTTTCACAGCACTGAAAGGGCAGTGGAAGCAGATTCAATAGTAACTTTCAAAAGGGAATTGGATAAATACTTGAAAAGGAGAAATGTGCAGGGCTCTAGGGAACAAGCAGAGAAGTGGGACTAGTTGGAGAGCTCTTTCAAAGAGCTGGCACAGACGCTAAGCTCTATTAATGAGGGGCATTTGCTTCTTGCTAACTCTTTCACCAGCACACAGGCTCCTGCTTGTGGGCCTGCCTCTCGTCTGCAGCTCATTCAGTACTATTTTTAAAAATTAATTCCTGGGATGTGGGCGTCACTGGCCAGGCCAGCATTTATTGCCCATTCCTAATTGCTCTTGAGAAGGTGGTGATGAGCTGCCTTCTTGAACCGCTGAAGTCCATTTGGGGTAGTTATACCCATCCTGCTTGTTGGCAGACATTTCTCTGGGTGGATTTGGTCCTGTTAGTGCCTGCCACCTGCCCCTATATTGTCTCTGCAATACTCTGTAAAACACTCCTCACTGCAACGGTTGAGGGTGAGTTGCAATGAGAGTTGCACCCATAGTTTTCTAGCTTTGAAGCCCTACCTTCTAACCCAGATATTAAAGCTATGAGCCTGCCGGTTGAAGGAGTTCCTTTGAAAGAGCTATCCAATTAGTCCCACTCCTCTGCTCTTTCCCTAAAGCCTTGCCAGTGTTCCCTTTTCAAGTATCTATCGGATTCCCTTTTGAAAGTTACTATTGAACCTGCTTCCACCACCTTCTCAGGCAGGGTGTTCCAGATCACAATTCGCTGCATTTTAAAAAAAAAAAAAGTGTCTTCCCCATCTCCCTCCGCAGCTTTTTGTTAATTACCTTAAATCTGTGTCATCTGGTTACCAACCCTCCTGCCAGTGGAAACTGTTTCTCCCTATTTGTTATTTTGGACACCTTCATTATATCTCTAAGGAGAAAAGTCCCAGTTTCTCCAGTCTGTCCAAATAACTGAAGTCCCTCATCCCTGATATCGTTCTAGTAAATCTCTTCTGCACCCTCTCTGACCTCCTCCTTAAAGTGAGGTGGCCAGAATTATACACTGCTCCACCTGAGGTCTGATCAGTGATTTATAAAGGCAAAACTTTCTTGCTTTTGTACTCTGTGCCTCTGTTTGTAAAGCCGAGCATCCCACATGTTTTTTTGCACTGCTTTATCAACTTGTCCTGTCAGCTTCAAAAATTTGTGTATGTTATATTAGCTTTGCTTGATTTTCCACCCCCCACCCCAGAGGACTTTAGGGAAAGGAATTTTTCAATCCTGTATTTTAAGGAACACTGGTGATTTGTGTGGGGAATCGGGCTGCAGGCTGCGACGGAATAGTTACAGGAAAGATGAAAATAGACCAGGGTCCATCTCGTTTGCCTTCTACCGTCCTGGTAGTTAAATGATGCAATGATAATGGAGTTGTCGTCTAATCAGCTATCAATCTTATTCAAATCGTTTCTTTTTAAACTGAATTCAAACGCTCAAACTGCAACCGTGGGATTTGTCCTCCCATTCTCTGGATAATTAAACCAGGTCGCTGGATTACTGGTCCAGTAACACAAACTCTAGCCTATTGCACCCCAAAGGTGATTGCAGGATTGAACTGAGTGGCTTTTCCTTCCTCTGATGTGTTAAATTCACTGAGGGACTGTGCTAATGAATTGTGCAAACCAGGGAGACTCATTTCCCAGTCTGCGGTGAATTAGCTGTTGGCCAGGATAGCAGCAGCATTTGAACCCCTGGCACAGGGAGGAGGAAATAACAGCCAGGATTCTCCTATCTGACTGCCTGACCTCCGCAGTCCCTCTCCCTCCCAGTGGCACAGTTGCTGTATTGAACTTACTGCAGGGAGATTGCGATTGCAAACGGGTGCCCTATCACTGTCACAGGTGGTACTGAAATTCTGGAATGTGGCATCTCGCCATCTTTCTTTACTACTTTAACTTTCACTTTACATTCCTTTCAGCCGTATCAAACTCGATTCGGCAACTTTATCTTGTAGAAACACAATCTGAGCTGGCAGATTTTTAAAATTCATGTAAAACTTTAGAAATACAAAATGTATTAATACCAGTCATGTTTGATGTCCAGGTGCAGTATAAGACTGGATTGTCTAAGTTCCTGCCATTAACATGTCCCACAGGAGATTTTGGTTCCATTTCAATTCACTGGAGAAAATTGGAAATGGTTTGATCTCGAGTGACACAGTGATGTTGGTGCAAAGCGTTGTGATTTTTGCCACTGGATGTGAACAGTGACTGGATTTCCATCCCATACTGGAGATGTCTAGGGCCAGTGAAACTGGTGTAGTTCTGCAGCACCGTTGTCGGTGCTGTAAGGAGTGACACCACGGTTAGTGAAAAATGAGCGGGTGCCACAGTCGGGATTCTGAGGAGTGGCGTTGCTGCGGAATTGTGCTAAAACCTGGAGTTGCCAAAATAGCTAGCCTGCAACACCAAAGGAAGATAATTGACCAGAGAGCAGTTGCTCAGGCCCAAGGGAGGCAATGGATACTCTGAAGGCAAGCTATCCCAAGTCTTGCCTTGAACACTGGCTGGCTGGAAAGCACGCTTTGATGGAGGAGGCTTCAGTGTGGGTTGGTGTGAGATTATTTTCTTGGGATGTGGGCAGCCCCTTGAAAAGGTGATGGTGAGCTGCCGCCTTGAATTTTGCACTGCATGTGGTGTAAGTACACCCACAGTGCTGTTGGGGAGGGAGTTCCAGGATTTTGAGCCCGCGACCGTGATATATAGGAACGATGATATAGTTCCAAGTCAGGATGGTATGTGGCTTGGAGGGGAACTTGCAGGTGGTGATCTTGATGTCCTTGTCCTTCTAGGTGGTAGAGGTCTGAGATTAGGCGAGGCAGATAAACCAGAGAAAAGAAGGAAACTGAGATACCTTTTTTAAAAAAAAGTTGGAATTAGAACAAAGAATGATGTGGGTTGGTGGGGGTAGAGACTAGGTTCACCGTTAATTAACGGTGCTATTGGGTGAAGTCTAAAAGTGACTGTCAACAGTGAGCTGAAATTCTGCTCTGAAGTTTGTATCTTGAATGATAGTGTCCTATGACGAGAGATTGAGTAGACTAGTCCGATATTCCCTAGAGTTTAGAAGCATGTCAGGTAATCTCATTGAAACATATCAAATTCTTAGAGCTTGACATAGACGCTGAGAGGCTGTTTCCCCTGGCTGAGGAGTCGAGCACACAGGGCCACTGTCTCAGCGTAAGGGATCAGTCATTTAGGACTAAGATGAGAAATTTCTTCAGTTAGAGGGTTGCGAATCTTTGGAATTTTCTACCCCAGAGAGCTGTGGATGCTCAGTCATTGTATATGTTCAAGACCAAGATCGGAAGATGAAAATAAGACTGGCAAAGAAAGAATCTGAGAATAGAATGGCAGTGAACACAAAAGGGAACCAAAAAATCATCTAGCATGTAAATAGTAAGCGCATAGGAAGAGGTGGGTCAAAGAAGGTGATGTATGCTTAGAGGCGCAGGTTGATGGTAGAATACTTACTTTGTATCTGTGTTTACTAAGGAAGAGGATGCTGACAAAATATCGGTAGAAGCGCAGATGTTAAAGGTAATGGATAGGGTGATAATTGCTGGGCGGGATGTACTGGAAAGGCATGGAATGGATAAGTTGCCTGGTCCGGATGGCTTGCATCCCAGGTAGCTAAAGGAAGTAGGGTTGGAGAAAGCAGGCTTGCCATAATCTTCCAAACTTCCCTAGATAAGGGGGAAGGTACCAGAGAATTGAAGAATGGCACATGTAACACCCTTGTTCAAGAAAGCATGTAAGGGCGTTCCTAGTAACTACAGGCCAGTCAGTTTAACATCAGTGGTGGGTAAGGTTTTAGAAATCAGGGGAAAAAAATCAGACACTTGGAAAGGGCGCAGTTTTAGACTTTGTTTTAGGAAATGAAGATGGGCAGGTGGAAAGAGTGACAGTGGGAGAGCATTTTGGTGGTAGTGATCATAATTCAATCAGTTTTAACATAATTATGGAAAAGGGCAGAGATAGAACAGGATTTAGAGTTCTCAATTGGGGCAAGGCCAATTTTACTAAACTGAGGACTGATTCAGCGAAAGCGGACTGGAAACAGTTACTTGAAGGTAAATCAGTGTCAGAACAGTGGGAGGCATTCAAAGGAGAGATTCAAGGGATTCAGAGTTCCCACAAAGAAAAAGGGTGAGGCGGCCAAATCTAGAGCCCCACGGATGTCAAGGAGCTTACAGGGTAAGATAAGGCAGAAAAGGAAAGCTCATGTCTGCCAAGAATTCAATACTACAGAAAGCTGAGAGGAGTATAGAAAGTGGAGGGGTGAAATCAAAAAGGAAATTAGGAAAGCAAAGAGAGGGCATGAAAGAATATTAGCAAGCAATATTCAGGTGAACCCAAAGATGTTTTATCTCCAAACAGATCGAATTGGTTCCCCGAGAACATTTTACTGGTTAACTACCCTATTTGCCAGAGGGCAACAGCAGCTCCAATGCAGTCTTCATTTATAATCCGTAAACAATCCATACAATCAGAGTTTATGGGGTTGGGGGAGGTGGTTGGTTGCCAGAGGAGGTTTTTATGGATTTAATTTCGGGGGGTGTCTGGGTGGTGGAGGGGTTGAAATCTTGATATTATTTTGGCTTTACAACTTGTCAGAGTAGAAAGTGGACATAGCAAGTCACACAGCAAATCCATTCCCTATGAAGGGAAACCTACTCGTTAACAATTGGAAATGTTAGTATAATTTTTCTCCTCATTTCTTCCCTTTTTTTTTAAGTTAAATTCCCTTCCATTGCATCTTCCCTCAAACACTTTGTATTTTCTTTCTTTTTCTGGCCTCTACTGCCTGGAGGTGGTGACTTGTTTTGAAACTGCCAATCTGTCCAGTCTTTACCAGTCACCTCAACAGTTCAAAAATGTGTTGTCAGACATTTAGTGACCTGCTGTCCTCGGACCTGTTTAATGTGAACTTGCCAAGATCTCTGACCTATTTCTGCATAACTTAATGTCATATTGGATTATATTTCAAAACCATAGCCTAAAACTTCCTTTCATCAAAAGTGGATGTAGTTTTTGCTGGAGTCTGCCTGTGTCTCGGCGTGCATGTGTATGTGTGTCTGCCTGGGTCCCCCTCCCTGTGTGATCCTGTTTCCCTCTCCTTCCTGCCCCACCAAACTCCCTGTGTGGGTTGTGCCCCCCCCTCCCCCACTCACAGTAGGCATAAATGGGTCATTTTCTGGTTGGCAAGATGTAACGAGTGGTGTGCCACAGGGATCTGTGCTAAAGGCCTGCCCGGGTCTGCAAATGAAACCTGGTCCGAGTCCTTTCATTTTTTTTCCCGCGCCCGACCCCACCACCGGAATGTTCAGTTAACCTAGCTTCTGTTTTTCACTTTTTAAGCTTGTGCAGATAAGCAACAAAAACTGTAACTGGATTTGAAACGTTGTTTTAAAAGTACACTAAGATTGGAGTCACGTACCGGAGGTGGGGGTAGTGTGTCCGACCCGGCCCAAGCCCAAATGCTGGGTCCAGACGAACGACCCGACTCGAACCTGACGTGTCTGTGCTGGGGCCTCAACATTTTACAATTTATAGAAATGACTTGGATGAAGAACCGAAGGTACGGTTGCTAAATTTGCTGATGACACAAAGTTAGGTAGGAAAGTAGAGTCAGAGTTATACAGCACAGAAACAGGCCCTTTGGTACTTGTAACTTGTGAAGAGGACATAAGGGGGCTACAAAGATTGGTTAAGTGAGTGGGCACAGACCTGGCAAATGGAGTACAATGTGGGAAATTGGCCACTTTGACAGAATAAAAAAAGCATATTATCTAAATGGTGAGATTACAAAGCTCTGAGATGCAGAGGAATCTGGGTATCCTAGTGCATGAATTGCAAAAGGTTAATATGCATGTAATTAGGAAAGTTAATAGAATGTTATTTATCACAAGGGGAATGGAATACTAGGGAGGTTATGCTTGTTCAGGGCATTGGTGAGATCACATCTGGAGTACTGTGTACAGTACTGGTCTTATTTAAGGAAGGATGTAAATGCGTTGGAGGCAGTACAGAGAAGGTTTACTAGACTAATACCTGGAATGGGCGGGCTGTCTTATGAGGAAAGATTGGACAGGCTAGGCTTGTATCCACTGGAGTTTAGAAGAGTAAGAGGCGACTTGATTGAAACATATAAGATCCTGAGGGGTCTTGACAGGGTGGATGTGGAAAGGATGTTTCCCGTTGTGGAAGAATCTCGAACTAGGGGGTCACTGTTTAAAAATAAGGGGTTGCCCATTTAAGACCGAGATGAGAAACTTTTTCTCTGAGGGTCGTGAGTCTTTGGAATTATCTTTCTCAAAAGGTGGTGGAAGCTGAGTCTTTGAATATTTTTAAGGCAGAGGTAAATGGATTCTTGATGAGCAAGGCGGTGGAAGGTTATCAGGGATAGGCGGAAATATGGAGTTATTAAAGTAATTAGGAGAGCGAAGAGGGGGCATGATAAAACACTGGCAGGCAAGATGAAGGAAAATCCCAAGGCGTTTTGTAAGTATATTCAGTGAAAGAGAAGGGCCCATTAGGGACCAAAGTGGTAATCTGTGTGTGGAGCTGGAGGGCATTGGTGAGGTTTTAAATGATTACTTTTCATCTGTGTTCACGATGGAGAAGGACAATGTAGGTGTTGAGATCAGGGAGGGGGATTGTCATATACTTGAACAAATTAGTATTGAAAGGGAGGAGGTTTTATCGGGTGTAAAAGTGGATATATCCCCAGGTCCAGATGAGATGTATCCCAGACTGTTATGTGAGGCAAGGGAGGAGGTAGCAGGGGCTCTGACACAAATTTTCAAATCCTCTCTGGCCACTGGAGAGGTGCCAGAAGACAGGAGGACAGTAAATGTGGTACCATTATTCAAGAAGGATAGCAGGGATAAACCAGATAATTACAGGTCAGTGAGTCTAACATCTAACTATTAGAAAAAATTCTGAGGGACAGTATTAATCTCCACTTGGAGAGGCAGGGATTAATCATGGATAGTCAGCATGGCTTTGTCAGGGGGAGATCATGTCTAACAAACTTGATTAAATTTTTCGAGGAGGTGACTAGATGTGTAGGTGAGGGTAAAGCAGTTGATGTAGTCTACATGGACTTCAGTAAAGCTTTTGATAAGATCCCGCATGGGAGATTGGTTAAGAAGGTAAGAGCCAATGGGATCCAGGGCAATTTGGCAAATTGGATCCAAAATTGGCTGAGTGGCAGATGGTGATGGTGGAGGGTTGTTTTTGCGAGTGAAGCCTGCGACCAGTGGTGTACCGCAGGGATCGGTGCTGGGACCTTTGCTGTTTGTAGTGTACATTAATGATTTAGACATGAATATAGGAGGTTTGATCAGTAAGTTCGCAGAGGACACGAAAATTGGTGGTGTCGTAAATAGTGAGGAGGAAAGCCTTAGATTACAGGACAATATAGATGGACTGTTAAAATGGCAGAGCAGTGGCAAATGGAATTTAATCCTGAGAAGTGTGAAGTGATGCATTTTGGGAGGACTAACAAGGCAAAGGTTTATATAATGGATGGTAGGATCCTAGGAAGTACAGAGGGTCTGAGGGACCTTAGTGTACTTGTCCATAGATCACTGAAGGCAGCAGCACAGGTAGATAAGTTGGTTAGGAAGGCATATGGGATACTTGCCTTTATTAGCCGAGGCATAGAATATAAGAGCAGGGAGGTTATGATGGAGCTGTTTAAAAAGCTAGTCAGGTCACAGCTGGAGTACTGTGTACAGTTCTGGGCACCACACTATAGGAAGGATGTGATTGCAGTGGAGAGGGTGCAGAGGAGATTCACCAGGATGTTGCCTAAGCTGTAGCATTTTAGCTATGGAGAGAGACTGGATAGGCTGGGGTTGTTTTCCTTAGAGCAGAGAAGGCTGAGGGGGGACCTGATTGAGGTATACAAAATTATGAGGGGCATAGATAGGGTAGGTAGGAACAATTTTTTTCCCTTAGCGGAGGTGTCAGTAACCAGGGGACATAGATTTAAGGTAAGGGGAAGGAGATTTAGAGGGGATTTGAGGAAAATAATTTCACGCAGAGAGTGTTTGGAATCTGGAACACACTGCCTGAAGAGGTGGTAGAGGCAGGAACCCTCACAACATTTAAGAAGTATTTAGATGAGCACTTGAAATGCCATAGCATACAAGGCTACGGGCCAAGTGCTGGAAAATGTAACTAGAATAGATAAGTGTTTGATGGCAGGCACAGACACGATGGGCCGACGGGCCTGTTTCTGTGCTGTATAATTCTGACTAATCAGTTCAGCCATGAACTTATTGAATAGCGGAGTAGGCTCGAGGGGCCAAGTGGCCTAATCCTGCTCCTAATTCGTATGTTCACTCCCTATGCGGGTCGTCGTTCTCTTTCCCTCCCTCCCTCCCCCCCCCCTCCCCCCCCGCCCCCCTGCCTCTGCGCAAGTGTGGCCTCTGCTCTCTGCCTGGGTCTCCCCCTCTTTCTCTCTCTCTTTCCCTGGCTCCGTCTGTGCATACTCCTGTAACTAAATGTCCAACTTGTCACCTCAGTAAGTTTCTTTTCTCATGAACAATATGCTTCTATTTTCATCAAACTTGATAAGTGACTTCCTCTCATCAGACAGTCGGTTCCTTTCGAAAAGCAGCGCACTGGGAAGTGTCTTTGTGTCCCATCTCCAAAGATCAGGTGGGGGATTTCACTGTCCAAAAGCACCAGTATTTGGTGAGTATTAGAAATCTCAATAATGTGACTTTTGTAAAAGGCCATGAGAGAGATCTCGAGCATTTTATAACTTGATTGGACAAGGGTGGAAGAGATATGTATTTCACAGCGAAAGGGCATTGATAGTTTCTTTTGTGTAATGTCCATCGGTGTCACTCACTCATTTGGCTGAATTTTAAAAAGAAATATAGACTTGGCAAACTTTAATAAACTGAACACAAACAAAAACAAAATACCACAGATGCAGGAAACCTGAAATAAAAACAGAAAATACTGGAAACGCTCCAGGTCAAGCAGCATCTAAAGGAGGAAAAGAAAGACTTGCATTTCTATAGTGCCTTTCACAACCTCAGGATGTTCCAAAGCGCTTTACAGCCAAATGTATACTTTTTGAACTCTAGACCCTGTTGTGACATAGGAAATATGGTGGCCAATTTGTGCACAGCAAGCTCCCACTAACCAGAAAATGATAATGACCTGATGATCTGTTTTTTTATTGATGCCGAGTGAGGGCTAAATATTGGCCAGGATGCTGGGGAGAACACTCCTGTTATTGAAAATAGTGGGATCTTTTACATCCACCTAAGAGGACAGATGGGACCTCAGTTTAATGTCTGCTCCAAAGGATGCACCTCCAACAGTGCAGCACACCTGCGTCACTGCACTAGGAGTATCAGCCTAGATTTTGTGCTCAGGCCCCCCCCCCCCCCCCCCACTGCTGCCACCACGTAATAAGAAACTTTTTATGTTGTCTGAGGCCTGGAGTTCAGTTGATTGAAGATCTCAAAACAGGTTTATTAACAGGTAACTGTTGTATTATTTACAGAAGCTGCCTCTTAGTGTTACAGTTACAGAGTGAGACTGGCATGTAGTCACATGACTGCATCCTGGCATTCAGCTCATTAGCATATTAAGATCTTAAAAGGTCATCACTTTTAAAGGCAATCACACAACAGCCCTGGAGTGGGACTTGAAAGCATGGCCTGACTCCAAGGAAAAAGTGCGACCGACTGATGCTTGGAGCGATACTGTTTTGTTTTTCTGGTAACTGTGGGAGTTGGTGGACTAATAATAGTAATTGATGAACAGCCTGTCTCCAGAAATGGAGACAGAGAATTTGGGGAAGGAAAGGAGAGAATCTAAAACGGATCATAGGAAAGCAAGAAGCAAAGCTGACCATTTTCACGTTCTGGGTGGGAGTAGGAAGCGACACAGATAGTTATCAGTGTATTGGAAGTTGAGATGAGGAAGTGGAATCCGAGTAGAACTGGAACAAAGAATGTTCCATGTATCCCACGGAAAGGCAGGCATAGCTAGGACCCATACAGGTTCTCATAGCCACACCTTTAATTTGGAGGAAATGAGTTAAAGGAAAAGTTGTTCAATGTGAGAACAAGTTCAGCCAGGTGGAGGAGAGTAGTGGCAGATAGAGACAGGTTGAACCTCTGTTCAAGGAAGAAGGACCAACTTTTGTGTCTCTCTCTTCACATGCTGTCTGACCTGTTGTGTTTCCAGCATTTTTGGTTATTACTGATAAAAGTTATTACCAATAATATCAATCACAGCTTCTGACAGGTACCTCGCCAGTAGATCTAAGATCCTGAATTGTGTGCTATTGTGACTTGAGTGTCTTTAACACCATTTTCTAGTTCTTGTTGTCAGTCCAGATATGTTAACACATAACTGGTGTTTACACAGGGAATGGAATTGGGATAGTTACACACTTTACCTGAGCGAGCCCCTGCCCTGTGGAGCCACACAAAGCTTTGGCAAAGAAACGGCTCAAAAGACAGCAGCATGCCCATGGCCATTTATAGCCTGTGGAGTGAAAGTGTTCTGGGGGAAAACTGTTTGAAAGAAACAAAATATTTTCTTTTAAAATCACTTATTAACTTGTCGCCTCAGTGACTTTAAAGAGAGATTTTCATTGTTTCCTCTTTAGAAGCATCACATTTTCTCTCGGGCTGAAGTGTCCAACTTTTTAGTACCTGTCTTTCCATCTATACAGATACATAGAGCATCCGACATCCAGCACATTTCCTATTATGTATTCCTGTCTCAGCATTTATAATGGTAACTGTGTATGTAAAGGCCATGCTATAATTGCACACTCCTGCCAGTGGAGATGTTGTGGTGCTACTACAGGTGGGTTGTTGTAATTACAGTGTGACATGTTTACATAGCATTTTACATAGAATTACATTGAATATTAGAATATGCAGTAAAGAAGCAGTACAGTTGGTCCATTTAGTCTTTTGGTATTAATACCCCAGACAAGTTGTTGGCCTTTATAAGTAGAGAGCTAGAATATAAAAGGGGGAGACTTTTTTTGTTGCAGCTATACAAAACCCTTGTTAGACCACATCTAGAGTGCTGTGTATAGTTCTGGGCACCACACCTTAGAATATATTGTCCATGGAAGGAGTGCATCCCAGATTCACCAGAATATTACCACGGCTTAGATTATGAGGGAAGAATATATAAATTTGGTTTGCATTCCCTGGAATATAGATGGGTAAGGGGTGATTTGATTGAGCATTTTTAGGATTTTGAAAGGAATTGATAGGCTAGATAGAGAAACTTTTTGTGGACATCGGAATTTCTAACTGTATAAAAATAAGGACAGTGTGTATGACTCAAATGGGGGCTCAGTTATATCTACTTATCCCTGACTCTAAGTCCACTGTGCCTGAAGACTTCACATGGTCTCGAATCCCAAAATGAAATGCATGGGGTTCAACAAATATTTTTAAAATCTTAAGCCTGCGCAGACATCTGTCAATTTTTTTCCATTATTAAATCCTCTGTTCACATTTATGATGGAAACAGCCTATCTATAGAATCATAGAATGGTAACAGCACAGAATGAGGCCATTCAGCCCATCGTGTCCATGCCAGCTGCCTAAGAACTACATAGCTAGTCCCCTGCCTTTTCCCCATAGCTCTGCAATTTTTTTCTCTTTAGATAATTATCCAATTCCCTTTTGAAAGCCACGATTGAATCTGCCTCCACCACACTCACGGGCAGTGCATTTCAGATCCTAACCACTTGCCATGTAAAAATGTTTTTCTTCATGTCGCCTCTGGTTCTTTTGTCATTCACTTTAATTCGGTGTCCTCTGGTTCTCAACCCTTCCGCTAATGGGAACAGTTTCTCTATATACTCTGTCCAGACCCCTCATGATTTTGAACACCTGTCAAATCTCCTTTCTCCTTCTGTGCTGTAAGGAGAACAGCCCTAGCTTCTCCAGTCTGTCCTCGTAACTGAAGTCCCTCTTTCCTGGAAGCATTCTCATTGAATCTTTTCTGCACCCTCTCTAAAAGCCTTAACATCCTGAAAGCGTGCCCGTAGTGATATTCCATAGTGATACTAATGCACTCTGAGGGAAATGTGCTTTATCTTGAGTTTCTGTGAGCAATACTAGGAGAGATCCACTAGCTTCCACAATCAGTAGCACATTTAGTACTTCAGCACCATTTGAACATCTTTGTCCTAATCTAAATCCATAATCATCAAACATTCCCATGTGCAATTTGGTTTGTGTTTCCTACATTAAAGGGAAAGCATTTACAGGGCTAAGGAGAAAGAGCAGGGGACTGCAATTAATTGGATAGCTCTACCAAAGAGCTAGCACAGACATGATGGACCAAATGGCCTCTTGTGCTGTACCATTCTATGATTCCAGCAGTGACTACACTTCACAAGTATTTAATTGGCTGTAAAAGGCTTTGGGGCATCCTGGGATGATGCAATCCACTTTATAATTGGCACTTTTCTTTTTTCATTATGTCCTCTCCTTTCACTGCCTGCATCGCCCCCCCCCCCACCCGCCAAATATTGATGCACTCCCAAGGGTCCTCTGTCCCACCTTTTTGTGAGGCAATGCTAGCTACCCAAAATACAAACAATACCCTCATTGCTGAAAATGCTCTTTATTGTTCTTCCCAGAATGGTGGGACTGTCCTACGAAGAGAGATTGGGGAAACTGGGCCTGTATTCTCTGGAGTTTTGAAAAATGAGAGGTGATCTCATTGAAACTTACAAAATACGTAAAGGGATAGACAGGGTAGATGCAGCTAAGATGTTTTCCCTGGTTGGGGAGTCTAGAACCAGGGGACACAATTTCAAAATAAGGGGGAAGCCACTTGGGACCGAGATGAGGAGAAATTTCTTTACTCGGAGAGTTGTGAATCTTTGGAATTCTCTACCCCAGAGGGCTGTGGAAGCTCAGTCATTGAGTATGTTTAAAGCAGAGGTTTATAGATTTCTAAATACCAGTGACAAAGGGATATGAGGATAGTGTGAGGAAAAAAGCATTGAAGTGGATGATCAGCCATGATCATATTGAATGATGGAGCAGGCTTGATGGGCTGAATGGCCTACTCCTGCTTCTATGTTCCTGTTAATTAGTCCATACCAACAGAAACAATGTTCGTAAGTTGTTGAATAGAGAAAAAATGCTGAATTCTTGAGCTTCCAGAATGGTCAATTTATTTTCCTGTTTTCAGGATATGAGTCTTGCTGGCAAACTTGCATTTATTTCTCCTCCTGAGTTGGTTGACTCCGCCCTACACCGACACAGAATCCAATGTCCTCGAAATTCCCACTTTAAATAGTCTGTGCCCGGATTGAGGGGCAAGTCTGTTTAGTCTGGTTTTACCTCGAGCATTTTTCTCAGTTTGCCTTTCATTTGTATCTCTTCCTTTTTAATATTTCTCCAAAATATTTCTCTCTGGTTTTATGGGTTTTTATTTTTACTGTTTTCTTAGTTTGGTGTAGGGTTGTTAGTGAGGGGGCGGCAATATTGATGAAGGATAAAGGGTTCTATCACAGTACCAGAATGTTCTACGTAGAATCGTGTAGAACTGGAAAACGCTAGTGTTTATGCTCCACATGAGCCTCCTCCCACTCTACTCCATCTCACCCTATCAGCATAACCTTCTATTCCTTTCTCCCTCATGTTTATCTAGCTTGCCCTTATATCTATCTACGCTATTGGCTTCAACTACTCCATGTAGTAGCGAGTTTCACATTCTCTGCACTCTCCGGGAAAAGAAGTTTCTCTTCAATTCCCTGTTTGATTAGTGACTATCTTATATTTATGGCCCCTAATTCTGGTCTCACCTGCAAGTGGAAACCTCTTCTCCACATCTACCCTATCAAACCCTTTCATAATTCTAAAGACCTCTATCAGGTTTTATTTTATTCAACTCTGATCCTATCACAGTAATAGATTGTTCTGGGGAGTTGTGTTAAGATAGAATCCATATGGTTAGAGTTAAGGAATATGGTGCTTTATAGGCCACCGAACATCAGAGTTGAGATAGAGGGGGAGATCTGTAGATGGTTCAGAGAGATAATAGATGATTTAGTTATCCCATGATTGTGATTTAAAAAAAAATGTGGCAAAAGTAGGTTACGCTTTATATAATACACTCTGGATTATTTCCTAGAATTTTCACTCTGGTACTTAGCATGTGAAATTCTTGTATTTGGGCTGGAAGCCCACATGCGCTAAGCATGGAAAATGTCTTGGGAGGATCTCTATTCTGTGCTTCCCATTTGGGGAGGTTTTTTCCAGGTTGTGGATGATGTGATGTGGGGGGAGGTGGTGGCAGAAGGCCACATGGATTCAGCTCCTTAAGGGTGGGGTGACCTGCAAATTAAGAGAGTGAGGATTGCTTGACTGAGAGATGAGGGATCTTGCTTTCTGCTTTTCCTATCTTTAAGAAGAAAAACCACTCCATCCTGAAATCCTCCTCTGAAAATGGTGTCTGAATTATCTAAAAGCTCGGAGTGAGATGTGGCGGATGGCACAATGTGACATCCCAGTTGTGCGCTGGTACATGGGATGGAGAATTTATTCCACATGCGTGCGATCCCACCCAACTCGAGCTGCAAGCCAGACAACAAATAGAAGGCAAGATGAGGGGAATTTTGTTTACGCAGCAAGTTATGGTTAGAATGCGCAGCATGACAGGGTGGTGGAAACCGGTTCAATAGTAACTTTCAAAAGGGAATTGGTTAAATACTTTGCAGGGCTATGGAGAAAAGAGCAGGGGAGCGGGACTAATTGGATAGCTCTTTCAAAGAGCCAGCACAGTCATGATGGGCCAAATGGCTGTCTTCTGTGCTGAAGGATTGTATGATCCAGTCAGACCCGCTCTACTGGTTAAGTCGCCAGCTGCTCAAGCAATGTTCAAATAGCTGCATCCTGGATTACGGTCAGCATCGGTTGTAACCATAGCAATTTTCCTGCATTAACTGCAGCATTGTACAGGCAAAGGAGACCTGGTTATGCTCTGAGCACCATAGCTAAAGGATAAGTTTATTTCAACACTAGCAGAAAATGAAACTGGGCCAATATCAGCATCAATGGAATGCTGTTGTTCAAATCAATGCCTGTTTGACCCAGAATGGTTCACTTGCAAGATTTGGTGTGTGAGTTGTGCACTTAAGTGTCAGCCATGGCTCAGTGGGTAGCATTCTTGTCTCTGAGTTAGAATGTTTGTAGGTTCGAATCCCACTCCAGAGACTTGAGGCCATAATCCAGACTGACACTCAGAGGTGCTGTCTTTCAGCTGTTAAACTGAGGATTCATCTGCCCTCTTCGGTGGGCGTAAAAGATCCCATAGCCACTATTTTGAAGAGGAGCAATGGGAGTTTTCCCCAGAATCCTGGGTAATATGTATCACTCCAGCAACATCACAAAATATTTATCTGGTCGTCATCACATTGCTGTTTGTGGGAGCTTGCTGTGTGTAAATTGGCTGCTGTGTTTCCTACATTACAGTGACTGCAACTTCAAAAACAGTACTTTGTTAAAGCAATTTGGGACATTCTGAAAGATTTAATGTAAATGCAAGTCATTTTAAAGGTATAGACATTGTTCTGATCAATGGAGGCATCGAACTGGGTCATTAACAGCATATATTTGATTGTTTTTCTCTTTTCTCCATCAACCCATGACCAGGATTATCCAATTTCTGATGTCGACCTGATCCTAAAGAAAGCAAAAGAACTCCAGGATGCTGCGTAGCAACAGTCCAAATCCAGTTGATATTCTAGGAAATGCCACCCGTGCGCGCGCATACACACACACACTTTGACATACATACACACTGACATGCGATCACTCTGATCCCCACAAACACACACACACTTTGACATACATACACACTGACATACATACACACTGACATGCGATCACTCTGATCCCCACAAACACACACACACACTTTGACATACATACACACTGACATGCGATCACTCTGATCCCCACAAACACACACACACACTTTGACATACATACACACTGACATGCGATCACTCTGATCCCCACAAACACACACACACACACTTTGACATACATACACACTGACATGCGATCACTCTGATCCCCACAAACACACACACACACTTTGACATACATACACACTGACATGCGATCACTCTGATCCCCACAAACACACACACACACTTTGACATACATACACACTGACATGCGATCACTCTGATCCACGCGCGCGCACTCACTCTGATCCCCACACACACACACACACACACACACACACACACACACACACACACACACACACTATCATGTATGTATGGTGGGAGTGACCAAACCTGCCTCTGCAGTGCCTTCCGGGAAAACCTCTCCACATCACAGTGAAGTGTGTGGCTAAAGGAGGTCTTTAACTCTGTACTGTGCAATCCTGTGACTCCTCACCCCCTCCCAATTATCTCCCACTGTCCAATGTCAATGGATATGTACAAATGGTGATGAGCAAGACATTTTTAATTGCACTCTGAATGAAGACAATGACCTTTCCTCTAATGAAAGAGTATGGTAGCAAAATGTTAGTAATAATTCCTTATCACAGAACTAAAGAAAGGAAAAGCACAGTGCTGCAACTCCCCATTGCTGCTAAAGGTTTAATTTCTGTAGTGCTGTGATGGAGATGGCTGGAATTGGCTTGTGACGGTTTAACCTTGAAAATAAGTGGGTGAGAGCTCAGTAACGGTCCAGTAGTAGCCAAAAACATTCAACTTAGTGTTGCTTTGAAATGCAGACAGTAAACTTCTCACTGCCTAGAGTATTGCAGGATGCAGTAAGGTTTCCTGGACCTTCAGTATCTGCAGCAATATGGCCACAAGGATTGAAAGTTGTGTGTTTTTGGAGACCAGGAGTCTCGGGAACATTTTACAGGTCTGCCCTGCTTCCTGCAGTACTTGGGTCTGCCACCATGTGCCACTACAGACTGACGCAGAAGCTTTTTGCAGCCCCAAGGAGTATTTGAATGAGTTTTCATATTCACTAAAATCTGATAAACGCTGCTGATGCGGGCAAAGTGCAGAATGCCTCGTTTCTTGAAATTTCAGCTGCTGTATTAGAGCTAATGATTGATACTGAGCACAGATACTGAGATTCAGTAAACCTCATTTGAGTCAGAAATGACATCGCTACAGTTGAACTTCAAATAAGCTTTCTACTACACTCCAATCTCTCATGTGAAGTCCTTTTATAATTTTTTTTAAATGCATGTTTTAGTGTCTGTGCAGAGGAGGGGTTAAACCCAGGGGCTTTGGATTACATTGCCCAAATTGGTCACGTGAAATCAGTCAACAATCCCAATTCTATTAAATCCGCAACCCCCCCTCTTTCCCCCCACCCCGCCCCCCCCACACTCCTTATTTTATGTTGGTTTAAATACCAGGATTGTTGGAGAATTCCCAGTTCTGTTTAAATGCCTGTGGGGAAATGTTTACAAATTAAGAAGGGCTCCCACCAGGTTCTGATACACAACATCTGTAGAGGAGCAGTATGTATAGGTAGTGAAATGTTGTCTGAAATTATCAGGTTTGATCTTTAAACACCTGTCCCCAAACTGCAAGTGACAGGTTCGGTAGTTAATACATAGCTCGTCAGTGATATTAGCTAAGTGTAATGCAGCTGTCTTAAACCACCTGGACCCCTGGGTTTTTATTGCTGTCCTTTATTTTGCCACCCAAACATTTCTATTAAGAGTCAACCTTCCTTTCTGACTGATGTGATGGTGACACTTAACACATCTGGGGAACACTCCTCTGCTGCCTATTTCCACCCTGGCATTAACCCCTTTATTTTAAATGGATTAACGAGCTAAACATCAACCGAGTGTACTCTGCATTCACCCATCACCAACAGTGATTTCTAGGCTGTTTATGATCTCCTACCAGGGCGACATCTGATTTGAGGATTTTAGTTGCCCTGACGCTGATAATTGTCTATGTAAAACAAAAATTAACATTTTAACTGTGCAGGACCGAACCTTCAGCACTTCATTCCCATTCTTGGTATTTCTGCTGATTGAAGCTACAATCGCAGTAGTGCTTGGGGCAGATCACATTCCATAATGGTGTGAGTTTATTGTACAATCTGATATAATAGGTAGTCAATAATTAGCTGTGTTTGTGATATGTGTACAAGTCCAGGAAATGTCATTGTTTCTATTTTTAATGTTTGCATGCAATTACCATTATCTTGAGGGTTAAATCCGTATCCAGTGTGTGTAATTTCAAGGTTTATCTTTCGATAATTGGGGCGATTGATTTATAACGGTGCATAGTCCTGCAAATTTTCCCCTGGCAACGCAACTTTACAGGTTAGACGCACCCCACCTCTCTCTGCCCATTGCCAATCAGTGCTGTGTTTTAAGGTGCCAAGGTTTCTGCCCCTCTCCACCCACCTAACATTGAAGGATTTTTCCAGCCGGTTACTATGCCAGTTAGTCTGCTTGCAATCAGCCAATGCTCCAAGTCCCTCCCAGCACTCTTTAAAGTTGAGAATCTGAATAGAAGAGCCAGTGTGCTGCAAGGTCAGTCAGAAACTTTCTTCAGTGTTAAATGGGCAAGAGGGACAGAAGACTGGCAACTTTAATTCTGGTTAGTGCTGTGCTTTTAAAGTGCTGGTGATGGGGGAGAAACTCTGATGGATCCACAACCTGCAGTTAAAGTACCCACAGTCTTTTCTTCCATAACTGCCCAGTGATGTTTTGTCTTAGGTCACTAACCTTGATGGTTACATCAGGATCTGTTGTTGAATGTGATGTCAAGGTTTGGAGTGTTCTGTGTCTTGATATTCTGAGACCCCCTACTTCCTGCTTCTGGCCCCTGTTTGCACCTTTTTCTTACTGCCCAGCCTCATTCCCCAGCAAAGGGCTTGTCTTTTCATGGGAAAATGGGAACCCTTTTTGGTTTGCTGAGCATGCCAAAAATAAAGCCTTTTTATTGCTAACCAGTGTCACAACGCAAACCAATTTCACCAGGGATTGTTCAAACATTTGCCTCCAAGGGCTGCACAGGAGTCTGAGGTGGGTGGGCCAGGTTTAGAGTTTTAATCCTTGCACCAATAAATCCCCATTTATCCCATGTTTCTGAAAAATAACCGATCCTGGGATTTAGATTCAGGATATATCAATTAATGAAGTGAAACAAAACCCCTTTCCAGTCCCACAAATCATAGGAACAGGAGGAGGCTATTCAGCCCCTCGAGCCTGTTTCACCATTCGTTAAATCATGGCTGATCTGTATCTTGACTCCATTGACCCGCCTTAAGGGTTCTGTATCCCAGAACACCGTACCTAATATTAAAAAAAATCTATCTCACTGTCAGCTTTGAAAGCTCCGAATGACCCTGAGCCATTAGCTTTTTGAGGAGTGAGTTCCAGATTGCCACTCCCTTTATGCAAAGAAAAGTTTCCTGACCGCCCTGAATGGCCTAGCTCTGATTTTAAGATTATTTCCCTCTTTGCCTGGGCTCTGGAAGTTGGGTTGCTTGGATCTCGGGCTGCCCATGGGATAGAGTTTGGACGACTCTGCTGTACACTGTGGGACGTTGTCCTCTCCCAGCAGCAAAATGGTAAACTCCAGGACCAAGCCATCATACTCTCTCGCCTCATCATTCCCCCACCCCCCCCCCCCCCCACCCCCACTTCAAGGGACCATTCCAATTTATTATTGCTTTTAAGTCGCATTTCAAGTCACAAGAGTTTTTGTACTTGGTAAGCCCATTTTAATTTTCTTTCTTTGACTGCATGTTAGCCCAGCTTTCGCCCACTCCAGTTTTAACCTTGCCCGCCTCTCCCTCCCATTCACTCTGACCATGAGTGCACAGCAGTCTGGAACCCCACAGGCTTTGGGTGAAATAGGAAGTCTTAAAGCCCCAATTTGTTGGGAAATGGCTAAAGGGGTAATTTTGTGGTGTGGCTGGCTGGCTGGTTTTAAGATCAGCATTTCTGCACTGTTGCCCCACTTCACTCGTGCTTGAGGGCAAAGGTCATTCACCATTAACATGGTACAGATACTGCTCCCATACCCTCCTGATTCTTGCTTGTGTGCTTGAGTGTGAATTCACACCTGCAGTTGTGTGGATTGTGTTAAAAGGGTGAAACCTTCCAGATTATGAGTTGAGAATACAACGATGCTTTTTTGTATTCAATGTTGAAAATTGTGGTATTTTGTGGGGTCAGTGTTAGTCAGACCAGTGTCGATTCAGTGAATTACACAACTTAATAGATATCTTAGTGGCTAATAGTACATAGGACACAGTAAATTTACTTGTTTAGAAGTCAATGAATGGAAAGGTTTTTTTTCTTTAACTGGAAGGTATAATTTTAATGTGGATTTGAGATTTTGGTTTCAAAAGGCTGTTATTTTTATATAGTTACCCTGCTGATCTCTGGCAGAAGTACTGAATGCTCCCAACTCGGGTAAATGGTCAACAGCCCTGCAGAGTAGATCAGCATTCAGTGGCCTTGCAAAGCAAACTGACAGTGCTCTAAGGCTGCAGTATTGATCCCAGTTTCAGAACATTCTCCTTGAGTTTCTATGCACTCTGTATCTCTTTCTTTCACCTTCTGTCTATCTGCATCTCTTGCACTCACAAAGTTGCACTGTATCTGCCTGTCTCTCTCCCACCTTGTATGAGACATAACTAATTGATTGTCTCTCGTGCACACACTGTATCAGTCTACCTGCTTTCACTCATTGTCGCTGTCTCTCAGATATACTGCTTCACTATACTGGGCGGGTGAAGAGTGATAGTGGTGGTCAGTGTTGGAGTAAACTTGCAGCTGAAGATGCTGTTTCTGCCATATGCAGTATTATTTGAGTTGATTGAAATAAGTTGAATTGTGTCCATTTATAACAAGATATGAAGTGAGCATCGTCTTAATTGTGTTATGTTGATGTCACAGACCCCTGCAGACCATGACATTATATCCATTGAGCTGTTTCACCCAACTACAGTTTTTGTGGTGAATATTGATTGCTTTTCTTAGCATGGTGTTGGTTTTAACAGAGGGGATTAGAGCACAGGAGGCTTACAGCACAGTGTATCTGAATGTAACCCATAGTTACTGTGCTTGTGGTGGAGGAGGGGGGAATGTGCAGATTAGACTCTCAGCTGGAAGACTCTAGTTCAATGTTTCTTTTCCTGTGACACTTGCACTCCGCTTCCCACTGGGCAGGGACAGTTTTTGGCCAAGTGGTCCCAGCCAGTGGAAAGAAAAGCATTGGTAAACTTCCCACTGCTTGCAGGTGCGAGGTGCTGAAGAATTATAGCCTTTAACAGGAGGGGGCTGGTCTCGGGTTGGCAGCCAGTAATCCAGTTGTGGAGTATTGCACACGTACCTGGCTCAGATGTGGGATCGTCCAGACTAGCAGAGAGCCAGTGTGGCTCTGTGCTGTCAGAATGGACAGAGGCCTAACCACATTCTCCACGCCTTGTTTTTCTCCCCCACCCCCCACCCACCATGTTTCTTTGCTGAAAGGTCGGGCTGTGCGTATGTGTGTGAGGGAGATGCAGTTGGTAGGCAGGGGGGGAAAAGAGGTGGTGCAGCAACTAATAATTTTTTCCTCCCGAGCGAGTTGGAATATCTGCCCTCTGAGTACCCAACCACCCAGTTAAATGACAACTGTTGCATTCACTTGTCATCATTTGTAATGTAGACACGAGCATTTGTGGTTGAAGTGGGAGTGAGGGCAAAGTGAGGTGTGGAGTTCAGCAATCACTATAACCAGAGCTAATCCCTTCAAAACCGAACGACCAAAGTTAGTGATGTCCCGCTCACAAGCACTGAGGTGTTACCGTGACTGCCCTAAGATCCCAGATGCAATAAAACTATTATGTTTGTGATACTTTATGTAATTTGTACCAAATCATATGCCATCAGTGACAGCAACACTGGGGGTAGATCACCTGTTGTGGTCCTGTAGAACTGATTATGTCTCTTGATTAAATTATTCGGGAAAGGGCAATTAAGGGAGCAACAAAACTGATTTTGACACTAAGTTACGGTGCAGGAAGAAATGAATGTCTATTCCTAGTGCATGATGTATAGAAACTGGAATATTGCATGTAAGAGCTAGAACTTATTTTTGCATTGCTGATAATGTAGGCTCTAATTTCATGGCAGAGGCTGGTCATTTTAATCAAGTGGCAGGTTTATAGTTTGTTGTATTTTGTCAAAAACACCAACCTGATCAACTCAATACATCAGAAATGCAACAAAACGAGGAAAAAAAATAGTTATCTGCTATAGTGAAAATTATTTTAACTGGCCAGAAACATATAAATTATTTAAATGGAGCACTTTTTTTTGCTGTGATTGTGACCTTGAATTAGTATCTTTTCCCCCATTCCCTCCTGTCATCACCTGACCAATGGCATTGTTACTGTTAAAAAGTGGGGTGCACTACCCACGTTCTACCAAACTTTAACAAACCTCGGCATCTTCTACAAACCATAAGTCCTTCTGAAGGTTTTGGAGGCCAGTTTGTTGGGGTTTCTTCCTTAATAAGCTCCAGATTGTGTGTCTGTTTCAATGAAGGTTTGTTTACTTTGTGATATTTCAATGACTGTTAGTACTGTTTCCCAAAAGATGTGCACTTGTATTTAAAAGAATTTTACAAATTGCGCTTAATGTCGACACCTGAATTTTAGAATTGAAGAAAATTTGATAGCCTATTCTGTTCAAAGCGCAAATTGTTGATTGTTATGTTTGAAATAAAATTAATTTAAAAAAGTATCAAACATTATCAAGTTGGTTGCTGTTTGCTCTACCCCTCCTTCAAAGGCCTTTTGTTGTCATCTTGGTGTCTCATTTGACCTTGAGTTGAGCTTCTGACCCCATATCCTCTTCAAGTCTGTCTACTTCCACCTCTGTAACATTGCCCATCTTTGTCCCTGCCTCAGCTCATCTGCTAAAACCCTTATTCATGCCTTTTGTTATCTTTTAGACCTGACTACTCCAATGCTGCCCTGGTTGGCACCACCCCCCCCCCCCCCCCCCCCCACAACCTTGCACCCTCCATAAGCATGAGCTCATCCAAAACTCTGCTGCCTGTATCCTAACTCTCACCAAGTCTCATTCACCCATCACCCCTAGGCCTGCTGGTCTACATTGACACTCGCTACAGCAACACCTCAATATTAAATTTTTGATCTTGTTCTCAAACCCCTCCATGACCTTGTCTCTCCCTATCTATGTAACCTCCTCCAGCTGTGTAACCCTCCAAGTTCTCTCTGCTCCTTCACATCTGGCCACTTGCACCTCCTCAATTTTCATCCTTCTACCATTGGCAGCCATGCTTTCAGCTGTCTAGACCCTAAGCTCTGGAATTCCCTCCCTAAACCCCTCTGCCTTTCTAGCTCCTTCCTCCTTTTAAAATTCTCCTTAAAACCTATAACTTTGACCAAGCTTTTCGTCACCTGTCCCAATATCTCCTGTGGCTCAGTGTCAAATTTTCTTTGCTAACGCTCCTGTGAAGTGCCTTGGGATGTTTAACTAAGTGCTATATAAATGCAAATTGTTGTTGTTCCTCTCCTGTTAGTGGTGCAGCCTGATCTGGGCCCTACTTCCATGAGTATTGTGCCTAATTTCTTTCAACCTGTAAGACACTGGATTGCTTCAGTGCCATTAAAAGAAAAAAGGCTCTGCAAATGTCCTCCTTATGTTCAGAAGGCACAACTGATGGAATAATTTAGACATCCGTCTAGTTTGAACTAAAAAGGAAACATAATTTAAATCCTAATATTGCCCATGGCTACCAGACACTCTTCATTTGTGGAGCCTACTGATTGCAGAAGGCCCCCTAGGTGTACTGGCAGATACCATGTGCTGCTGCTCCAGGGCCACTTGGGCACAGACCCTTACAGAAGAGAGAGGGGCAGGCAGCCAGATTGACCCTCCCCACAGACGGTACTCATCCTGGACCAATGAATGGTGGTTGTGTTTGCCAGGCCCTGGCTGGATTGGATCTACAAGTAGGTCCCTCCGACTTGTCTAAAATAAAAGCAAAATACTGCAGATGCTGGATATCTGAAATAAAAACAAGAAATGCTGGAAATACTCAGACTCCGTGGAGAGAGAAGCAGAGTTAACGTTTCAGGTCAGTGACCCTTCTTCAGAACTATCTTCCTCTAACTTGTCCCTACCCGTACTAACTGTCAGAAGCTCAGGTGCTTAGAACTAAAATGAAATATCCATTTATCACCATGCCCTGCTCCATCCCCAGATAACTTGGCCTATGATATTCTGTGTCTATACTACTAGTTTTGATCTCCTCATCACTTAAAATAGAGTTGCATGCTGTCTTCCTCCTCCCTACATCCTCACTATACGGAAACCAACATTTCTTACTCCAACTCTTTCTTTTCAAGGACTTCATACATGTGGAACTCCTCACCTCTTCTCCCTCCAGGTACAAAAAGTAATCAAAAAGGTTAATGGGATGTCTGCCTTTATCTCGAGGATTAGAACACAAAAATGAGGATGTGATGCTTCATTTGTACAGAACTTGGTCAGACCCCAACTGGAGTCCTGCATTCAGTTTTGGGCAGCAGCACAAGAAGGATATAATGGTCTTAGAAGTCATGCAGTGCAGATTCACCAAAATAGTACCAGGGCTGAATGGCCTACTTCTGTTACTATATTAATTCTCCAGTCTTTTAAAACTCCCTGATTTATGATTTATCTATCTACTCTCCTATTTTCAATTGTGAAGATGTCCTATAAACATGAGTTTTGGTCCTTAATCTGGATTTCTCTTTTTTTTTTTTTGTCTAAAGAATCAGACCTCAACTCTCAAAAATGAAGATTTATCTACACGAAGCAAATTTAGCATTGGGTAAGGCCAGGAGGGTAGAAACACAACATTCTGTGGAGAGAACAGACAGTGTTTCAAACTATTAGCTGAAAAGGAACACAACGCTGTCTGTTACCCCCCCCCCCCCCCCCCCCAGATAGTCTTTTTTGGTACATTACAGTACAATTGAAATGTGGTAGTTCACACACTGCCATGCAGAACAATTTGGTTAAATGCAGCACATGGAACTCTAGGGTGCCTCACTCCATTTACAATGCGGATTGCATCTATTTTTTATTATGTTAAACGTTTCCTGATGTATACAGCCCGAGGGGTTTTACATGTGTTCCAGCCCCTCAGTGTACTATGTTAGAGCCCTAAACAGTGGTCTTTCCCCATTAAACCTTTGCAGTGGCTGCCCCAAGCTTCAGGTGTGTCCCTCAGCACATCGTCCTGGACCCTGGAACGTGTGATGCTCAGTTGTGGGTGGCACTCAGTGATGGACATCTCCTTGCATTGGAAGACCAAGGCGCATCTTTCGCCGAGTTGACGGCTTTCCAGCAGCAGTTAATGTTTGACTTACCCTATGTCCCTGGCAACGGTATGTAGAGCGCAGAGTCCTGAGTTATAGAGCTACTCTGAATGAACCTCAGTTTGAGGCCTTCTGCGACCAGTGGCCATTAGAGGGACTGGAGTACATCAATAATCAGAAGTGAATTTTAATTTGATTTGCTAGGTTTCCTTTAATTTTTTTTTTTGTTACAGTTCATGAGTGGTGCCCCTTTAAGAAAGGGGGGTACTTATCAGAACATAAGAGATGGGAGCAGGAGTAGACCATATGGCTGTTGAGCCTGCTCCATCATTCAATACAATCAGGCTGATCTTTAGCTTCAACTCCCCTTTCCCACCTGCTCCCCATATCACTTGATTGTCTGAAATCAAAAATCGATCTATTCCAGCCTTAAATGTATTCAATGATGGAGCATCCACAACCCTCTGGGTAGAGGATTCCAAAGATTCACAATCCTTTGAGTGAATAAATTTCTCTTCATCGCAGTCCTAAATGATTGACCCTTTATCCTTATTACCCTAATTTAATTGATTAAGAAACCTGGCAATCATGGTTAAACAAAATCATGAGGGGTCTGGACAGAGTAAATAATGAAAAACTGTTCCCATTGGTGGAAAGATCAGGAATTGGGGCACAGATTTAAGGTAATTGAAGCAATGGTGACATGAGGAAAAACCTTTCTGTGCAGCGAGTGGTTAGGATCTGGAATGCACTGCCTGAGCGTGTTGTGGAGGCAGGTTCAATCAAGGCATTCATTTGAGGTGTTACGACCAAGGTGGGAGGAGTGCACTGTCTTCTAGTGTCATTAAAACCCTATATGCCAAATGAGAAATATTAATTTAATTGGTTAGACCTTTACATTAGACTTATACTGGAACTTCTTACAAGTAACCTTTTTAAAGTAAACTGGCAGCCAAGGTGGCTACTGCAATTTACATTTGAAACACCAAAAGATCAGATTGGAGATGATCAGTCTGATTCAACCTAGCTAGAACGATGGGGTGCTCTCGGTGATTAAATTACCTGGAATGGCCTTATCAACACAGCTGTCCGGGCCTTCTACACCCGTTGACTTTGAAAGAGCCAACCCCCCACCCCCCCTTTCCATGTGTGACTGGACAGCTTGAGGTGTAGCACCCTGAATCTCAGAAGATTCCAGAAAGACCTCATTAAAACAACAAAGGGGCTTGATGGTGTCATGTGACTGCCTACGCAGCTCTGGAAAGACTGTAAGCTTTGTCACACAGAAAGCAGACAAGAGTAACTGAAAAGCCCTCAATGAAGCAGGTCTCTCTCCCCAGTAAAGATCAAAAGAATACCTGGCGCCAACTTGGAAAGCCCCTCGAGCTACAGCCTGCCACAGCCAGCAACCAGGCGACAAGAATCAAACCCCTCTTCTGCCTTCAGGAGCCCTGAGAGGAGCAAGCCCACAACCGTGCACGTGGCCCAGTGAGGCCTTCAGGAATACAACTTCAGCTGAGGACTTGCAACTTAAAACTGTAATTAAATTCCATTTATTCCGGACTTTACTCCAACCACCAAATCTGTGTTGCCTCTGTAATCTATTTGTGTGTGTGTGACTCTTATGTGAATGGGTGCGTGAATGTGTAGTGTATTTTAGCAATTTTAACCAGGGTAGTGTGTTAAGTGTAATAAACTTGCATCTTTCTTGTGTAACTCCAGAAAATCTGTCTGATTTGTAATTACATTAGGGGAACAGGAGCAAGCGCTCACTGAGGTGGTAAGTTCAACCACTGTGTTAAAAAAGGATAAACCCTGTGGCGGTCAAACCAGAGAAGGGCGAAGGAGGAGCCTGAGACCCCTTCCTCACCCAGCCGTAACACGAGTCCCACTTCTCCGCAGGTCACAACATATATCTTAATGTTTACCCAGTTACCGATTCGGCCAATCATATACTCTACTCTTTATCCCAGAATAAAATACACCAACCAGGTTTCTTTAATACACAACAAAATTATCAATTTATTATCAAATAAGACTTGCCTATTATCAAAGCAAAGTATTAACATACAGATTGAAATATGCAAGTTTCCCTTTTAAATTCCCCATACACACACACATACTCTGAAAAAAATACAGAAATTCTCTCTGCAGAGGTCTGGTACAAAAAGGATACTTAGGCCAAATACTTGCTAATTCTTGAAGAAAGAAAGAGAAGATATGGATGTAAGTCAGTTGTCTCTTTTGGTCTGGTGTCCGGGTGTGCAGAGATGGATCATTGGGATCTTTTCTAAAGCTGTTCTTTTCAGGTGGCTTTGAGAATTAATCTGGCAGGTTATTCCAGGTTTTCAGGACAGATGCAGCACCAGGGATTTTAGCTCTCCTACACTGAACCTTTGCAGGGTTTCTTCAAAGAGGTGAGCTGGATGGCTTCTTTTTCCTTGGCAGGCAAAACACCATCTGTCTTCAAAACAACTTACACCCCAACCAGAAATTCAACCTCCTGACCTCCATACCTGACAAACATATGAATTAGGCGCGGTAGTAGGCCATTCGTCCCCTCTAGCCTGCTCCTGATCTGTTTGTCTCGAATTTCACACACTCGTCTACCCCCGATAAGCTTTGATTCCCTTGCCTAACAAGAATCTATCTACTCCCGCGTTAAAATATTCAATGACCCTGCCTGCACCACCTTCTGTGGCAGTGTTCCAAAGTCGCACAACCCACAGAGAAAATATTTCTCCTCATCTCTGTCCTAAAAGGGCGACCTCTAATTTTAAAACAGTGCTCCCTAGTTCTGGACTCTCCCACAAGAGGAAACATCCTTTCCCATCCACCTTGTCAAGACTGTTCAGGATCTTATATACTTCGATTAAGTCTCCCCTCACTCATCTAAACTCCAGTGAAAACTAGCCCAGTCTGTCCAGCCTTTCCTTATAAGACAACCCGCTCATTCAGGTATCAATCTAGTAAACCTCCTCTGAACCGCCTCCAACATTCACATCCTTCCTTAAATAAGGAGACCAAAACTGCGCACAGTATTCAAGATGTGGTCTCACCAATGCCCTGTATAACTGAAGCATAACATCCTTTTATTTCCAATTCCTCTCATAATAAATGATAGCATTCCATTAGCCTGCTTTATTACTTGCTGTACCTGCATACTAACTTTTTGAGACTCATGCACACTAAAACACCTAGATCCTGTTGCACCTTGGAGGTCTGCAGTCCTTCTCTGTTTAAGTAATACTCTGCTTTTTTATTCTTCCTGCCAAAGTGAACAACTTCACATTTTCCCAGATTATACTCCATCTGCCAGATTTTTTCCCACTCACTCACCCTATCTGTATTGGTCTGTAACCTCCTTATGTCCTCTTCACAACATACTTTCCTACCTATTTTTGCGTCATCTGCAAATTTAGCTACCATGTTATCGCTCCCTTCATCAGTCATTTATATAAATTGTAAAAAGTTGAGGCCCCAGCACAGACTCCTGCGGGACTCCATTTGTCACATCCTGCCAATCAGAAAATGACCCATTTATGCTTACTCTCTGTTTTCTGCCAGCCAACCAATCTTCTATCCCTGCTAATATGTTACCCCCTATACCATGAGCTCCTACTTTGCACAATAACCTTTTATGTGGCACCTTGTCAAATGCCTTCTGGAAATCCAAGTACAGTACATCAACGGACTCCCCTTTATCCATAGTGCATGTCACTCCTTCAAAGAACTCCAATAAATTGATGGTGTCTTCCCCATGATAGACATCATGCTAACTGGCCTATAGGTATCTGTTATCTGCCTTCCCCCCCACCCCCCCTTCTTGAATAGAGGGATTATATTTTCTATTTTCCAGTCTGATGGAACCTTTCCAGAATCTAGTGAATTTTGAAAAATTATCACCAACGCATCTACTACCTCATTAGCCACCTCTTTTAAGACCCTAGGATGAAGCCCATCAGGACCCGGGGACCTGTCAGCCTGCAGCTCCATCAGTTTGGTCAGTACCGCTTCCCTGGTGATTGTAATTTCACCAAGTTCCATTCTTCCTTCCACCTCCTGATTTACAGCTATTACTGGAATGTTTTTGTATCCTCTATAGTGAAGACAGAAGCAAAATATTTGTTAATTTCATTCGCCATTTCCTTATTGTTTACTATTAACTCCCCATTCTCACTCTCTAGAGGACCAACATTCACTTGCTCTTCCTTTTCAAATACCTATAGAAACTCTTGCTATCCGTTTTTACATTTATAGTCATTCGCTGCTGTTCTTTATATTCTGACCAATCATCTGACCTGCCACTCATCTTTGTGCAATTATATGCCTTTTCCTTAAGTTTGATGCTTTCTTTAACTTCTTTAGTTAACCACAGATGGTGGGTCCTCCCCTTAGAATTTTTCTTTATAGTAGGAATATACTTATCCTGAGTAGTCTGAAATATCCCCTTGAATGTCTGCCACTGCTTCCCTATTGATCTATCTCCTAGCCTAGTAACTTGGTTCACTTCAGCTAGCTCAGCTTTCATGCCCACATAGTTGCCCTTATTTAAGTTTAAAATACTAGTCTTAGACCCACTCTTTTCTCTTTCAAACTGGATGTAAAATTCAATCATATTGTGGTCGCTGCTACCTAGAGGTACCTTTACTCTGAGGTCAATAAATAATCCTGTCATATTGCACAATACCAAGTCTAATATAACCTGCTCTCTGGTTGGTTCCAGAACGTGCTGCTCTAAGAAACTATCTCGAGAGCATTCTATGAACTCCTCATCCAGGCTACTATTGCCAATCTGATTTTTCCAGTTTATATGTTGATTAAAATCACCCATGATTACTACTGTCCCTTTATCACAAGCACCCAATATTTCTTGTATACTTTGTCCTACATTATGGTTACTGATGGGAGCCTGTAGACCACTCCCACTAGTGACTTCTTTCCCCTACTATTCCTTATCTCCACCCAAACCGATTCTACATCCTGATCTCCTGAACCATGGTTATCTCTAACTATTGCACCAATGCCATCCTTGATTAACAGTGCTACCCCTCCACCTTTACCTAGCATCCTATTCTTCTTGAATGTCATATACCCCTCAATATTCAGGACCCAATCCTTGTCATCGTGCAGCCACGTCTCCGTAATGGCTTTCAGATCATATTTATTTACTTCAATGTGCACTATCACTTTGTCTACTTCGTTATGAATACTACGTGCATTCAGATACAGAGACTTTAATTTTGTCTTTTTGTTATCTTTGTAACATCTAGTCTTGACTGCTGGTGTGTTATTCATTCTTTTCTCTCTGTCCCTTACTGCCATTCTCTGACCTTCATTTTCCATATTACTATTCTGCTCTCCTGCCTTGACTCTACCCCTTGATTTGCTACATCTACTCAAGCTTGATCCCTCACCCCCTTGTTTAGTTTAAATCCCTTTCTAAATTTCCTAGTTATACGGTTTGCTAGAACACTGGTACCAGCACGGTTCAGGTGCAGACCATCCCAACGGTGCAGCCACCACTTTCCGCAGTATTGGTACTAGTGCCCCATGAACCGAAACCCAGTTCTCGCACACCATTCTTTCAGCCATGTATTCATTTCTCTAATCTTATCTGCCCTCTGCCAATTGGCACGTGGCTCAGGTAATAGTCCAGAGATTATTACCTTTGAGGTTCTGCACTTCAGTTTGTTGCCTAACTCCTCATACTGTCTAAGCATAACCTCTTTCCCAGTCCTACCTATGTCATTGGTACCTACATGGGCCACGACAACTGGATCCTCCCCCTCCCACTCCATGTTCCTGTCCATCCCTGAGCAGATGTCCTGAACCCTGGCACCGGGGAGGCAACACAGCTTTCTGGACTCACGCTCTCGGCTGCACAGAACAGTGTCAACCCCCCTCACTATACTATCCCCTACTACATTCCTTTTTGCTCCCCCCACTTGAATGGCTTCCTGTACTACAGTGCCATGGCCAGTCTGCTCATCCACCTTGCAGACCTTGCTTTCATCCACACAGGTTGAGAGCACTGCAAACCTGTTTGACAATTGCAAAGTCTGAGGGTCCTCCACCACTGTCTGCTTTACCTTTACCTGCCTCACTCACGGTCACATCCTCCTGTCCCTCACTGCAGACCAAAACAGATGACCCTGTTCTAAGAGGTGTGACCGTCTTCTGGAACAAAATGTCCAGGTATTTCTCCCCCTCCCTTATGTTGCTCAGTGTTTGCAGTTTGGCTTCCAGATCAATAATCCTGATCCGAAATTCCTCTAGCTACTTACACTTTCTGCAGATGTGTTTGCAAAAGCTCCCATTGACCACAGCTGCAACATAACACCTGTCCTGTCATTGTTACTTATGCTATTGGTTAATTCACTTTAATTACTTAATCACTTTTTAATTAACTCTCACTATTTCCCAATCTACTCAGCTTGACTAATATTACCAAATTACAACCTTACAATTTCAAAAATTACCTGAATTTTGAAAGATAAATGATAAAACACTCACCAACCAATCACCTACCTTGGAGTCAAAGGAAGAAGACTCACCAGCTGCTGGAGGCTAAAAATGATGGGAAAAGGAGCCCCCCTCTCCCTCTCTGCACCAAATTCCCACATGCACCAAATTCCAGCTTCACTCTGCCAATGTCTCTCACTCAGGCAAATGTCAGCTCACACTGCGTTCCCCTCACTGACATGTGGCTTCTCTGTAAACATCTTCCCCAGGTCACCCAGGTTTCTGTTGTTTACGGAGCTTAAAGCTCATTCTTTCCAACACAGGTTGTTTTCAAACAACATCTCAGTGTCCTTCCAGTGAATTGTCAACAACAAAGCAAAGTCCAGCAATTTGTGAAATCTCCAGTCTTCCAATGAATCCGTCTCCACAGTTTAAATACGAGTGCACAAAAAAAAAAGCATCTTCATAACAGAGGGAATTGGATTGTTACCTGAAAAGGAAGAATGTGCAGGGCTACAGGGAAGTGGCACTAGGTGAATTGCTCTTTCAGACACGATGAGCTAAATGGCCTCCTTCTATGCTGTAACCACTCTATGATTCTAAAAGATTTAAAAATCCGGAAAGAAAATCCCTGCCTCTCTTTTTGACCTTTGAAAGCAGAAGGGTGACTGCGGGGAAGAGTCTGATTTTGGGGGAAGGAGGCATTGCCCTTTTAAGACGAGGTTAAGACGTCAATTTCCCGCGCCAGCTGTCGATTTGGTTACATTCGGGCTGTAGCGCGCGAGGCAATGTCAAAGTAACAAGTTTCCATTCACAAAATACAAAGAGATACATTTGCTGGGTCGGTTCCCGCAATGCGGCGGGTGCTGGGCTCACGCTGGCTGCTGGCCGGAGCCTCCCTGGCCGCCGGAGCCGGGCTGGGGCTCGGATTCAGGACCCACCGGGAGCGGGAGGCTCCCGACACCCTGACCCGCTTCCCGGTGATCCCGATCCCGGCGGTGGCGGCGGCGGCGGACGCCATCGGCCGGGGCGGTAGCGGGTCGCTGCTGCCCTCCAGCCCGGCTCCGCCGGCCCCCAGCCGGGCGGCCGAGATCATGAAGTTCGGCTTCCCGGCTCTGTCCCAGGTCAAGACCCGCGAGTCCTACGTGCTGGCCTACGACCCCCGCACCCGGAACGCCGTGTGGGTGCTGGAGCAGCTGGACGCCGCCAGGCTGGGCCGGCCCTGCTCCGACCGCAGTCTCAGTGAGTTCAGGGAGGATGAGTCGGTCCACGAGTTTCACCGAGCCCGGAACAGCGACTTCAAGGGCAGCGGCTTCGACCGGGGCCACCTAGCAGCGGCCGCCAACCACAGGCACAGCCAGAACTGCATGGATGACACCTTCTACCTGAGCAACGTGGTCCCGCAGGTAAGATGGGGAGTCGCTCAGCCCACTGAGGGAGTGCTGCACTGTCGGAGGTACCATCTTTTGGATGAGATGTCAAACCGAGGCCCCGTCTGCCCCCTCAGGTGGACGTAAAGAATCCCACCACACTATTTCAAAGAAGAGCTGTGTCCTGGCTAATATTTATCTCTCAATCAACATCACAGGGGGTGAAAGGTTATTAGGGGTAGGCGGGAATGGAGTTGAGGTTACAAAGAACAGTACAGCATAGGAACAGGCCATTCGGCCCTCCAAGCCTGCGCCGATCTTGATGCCTGCCTAAACTAAAACCTTCTGCACTTCCGGGGACCGTATCCCTCTATTCCCATCCTATTCATGTATTTGTCAAGATGCCTCTTAAACATTGCTATCATACCTGCTTCCACCATCTCCCCCGGCAGCAAGTTCCAGGCACTCACCACCCTCTGTGTAAAGAGGGTTACCCATCAGA
Organism: Heterodontus francisci; assembly: GCF_036365525.1. NCBI lineage: Eukaryota > Metazoa > Chordata > Chondrichthyes > Heterodontiformes > Heterodontidae > Heterodontus > Heterodontus francisci. The sequence goes on along the minus strand of NC_090402.1, from coordinate 6,722,901 downwards.
TCAGCCATGATCTTGTTGAATGGCGGGGTAGGCTCGAGGGGCCGAGTGGCCTGCTCCTAATTTGTATGTTTAAGAAATAGATTATCCAGTCTTTATAGAAGCATAGAAAGTTTAAGCACAGAAAGAGGCCACTTGGCCCATCGTGTCTGTGCCGGCTGAAAAACAATGCACCTATTCTAATCCCAGCTTCCAGCATTTGGTCCATAGCCCTGCAGGTTACGGCACTTGAGGTGCATATCCAGACTCCTTTTGAAGGAGTTGAGGGTTTCTGCCTCAACTACCCTTTCAGGCAGTGAGTTCCAGACCCCCACCACCCTCTGGGTGAAAATTTTTTTCCTTAACTCCCCTCTAATTTTTCTACCAATCACTTTAAATCTATGCCCCCCTCGTCACTGACCTCTCTGCTAAGGTAAATAGACCCTTCATCTCCACTCTATCCAGGCCCCTCAAAATTTTGTACATTTCAATCCGCTCGGCCTTCTCTGTTCCAAGGAGAACAACCCCAGCCTATCCAATCTTTCCTCACATTGCTGATTGTGGGAGCTTGCTGTGCACAAATTGGTTGCTGCATTTCCTACATTACAACAGTGACTTCACTTCATAAGTACTTCATTGGCTGTAAAGCACTTTGGGACATCCTGAGGTGAAAGGCGCTACAGAAATGCAAGTCTTTTTGTCCTCTCCGTTCTTTCCCCATAGCCCTGCAAATTCTGGTCCGTCTTTATTTTTGGCAAGGTTTATTGATGTAATTATCATCTGTCATCATGGAGAACTACAGTGGACAATGATGACCTTCACGAGTGAAGCAAATAAGTTTTACACTGGAACATGGGAATTGATAGATGAATAAAGACCAAGTGGCATTAGTCCATCTTCTACCATCCTGGTAGTCCCATGTTACAATGATAATGGAGTTGGTAACGAATCACAGCGATCAATCTCTGTCAGTTAGTTTATAAAAGACTCCACACCATGAGGTGAGGAAACCCCCCCCCCCCCCCCCCTCAGTGGTTAAAAACATTTGGGAACCACAGGTTCACAGTCACCTGTTCTCCCAAGGACTCACCCACATGTCATGTATCAAATTATTCACACACTGCAATCCTACATTGACATAAGGATTCATTGGCTTCATGTTATGGAGGAATTTTTTTTTTAATTCATTCATGGGATGTGGGCGTCACTGGCCAGGCCAGCATTTATTGCCCATCCCTAATTGCCCTTGAGAAGGTGGTGGTGAGCTGCCTTCTTGAACTGCTGCAGTCCATTTGGGGTAGGTATACCCACAGTGCTGTTAGGAAGGGAGTGCCAGGATTTTGACCCAGCGACAGTGAAGGAATGGCGATATAGTTCCAAGTCAGGATGGTGTGTGGCTTGGACGGGCACTTGCAGGTGGTGGTGTTCCCATGCATTTGCTGCCCTTGTCCTTCTAGATGGTATGTGTACAAGAAAACAATGTGTGAATATTAACCTTGTTTGTGTTAGGAATAGTTTGTACTTTCTCTGTTTATCTTCATCTCTCCAACCCTAGAATCCTAATTTGAATCAAAATGCCTGGAACAACTTAGAGAAGTATTGCCGGAACCTGACCAAGTACAACAAGAATGTGTACGTCTGCACTGGACCCCTCTACCTGCCGAGGTATGATCCACCTATTCATCGAGTTACATAGAACAGAAGAGAATTCATTATTAAAACCCACTGTAATTCAGGCAATTAAAAAAAAAATTCACAAGGCTTAGAGGTGAAGGTATTTCTCTGGCATACGCTGAGCAGGAAGGTATTAGTGTTGATTCCTGGTCTATCCTGTGTTAGCCGATCGCAGGCTGAGTAACATATTTCCCCATAGCGTAGGGAAGTTTTTTTTTTCATTGCTCCTCATTGTTATTCAGAGACCCTTGCTGCAAAGTACACGTATACGGATAGTGGCCGAGGACAGGATTAGACTTGGCTTTGACGCCCCTCCCTAGTCAAATAGCCTTACTGTCGAGATTCAGGTGTTCATAATGGCCAACTTAGGTGAGGTACCATCTCTGCAACTGTTACCTAAAGAGGTGAGTCAACACCCACAGGAAGGGAGGGCAAGGAAGAAAATAGGTGAGACATGAATACAGACTTTCCAGCACAGGACGGCAAAGTACATCACCATAGCTTGTGCTGCTGAGTTCCCAACTTCAGCAGCTGCAGCTACTACTGCCTCCAAATCCACTCTCTGACCCCCCACCCCACCCCACTCTACCCCACCGAGCCATCGAGGAAGTGAGGGGATATTAGGAGGAGACTCCCTGTAGACTTGATGGAATCCCAGGAGCTGGTGAGACACCCAGCCTCAGACACAGAGACAACAAGAAGGGGGTGGGGAGAGAATGAGTGAAGAGCAACATTGCGCACCACGCACCAGTCACAGTACAAAGTCACACAGAAGCAGCTCCCAGTTCTGATGAACGGTCATCGACCAGACGCATTAATGCTGTTCCTGCTGAGGATTTCCAGCATTTTCTGTCTTTATTTCAGTTCCCGCAAATTCATCAACCCCTTAAACATTTAACAAAGTTGATGTACGCAGCTATGGAACACTGTAAAACTTATTTAGGAACATATGAAGAGGAGGAGGCCATTCAGCACCTTGCGTCTGCTTCACCATTCAAGTAGACCATAGCTGATCTGTACTTTAGCTCCATTTACCCACCTTAGCTCCATATCCCTTGATACCCTTACCTCACGAAAGACTCACTGCTCAGACATCAAAATCTTAATGGACTCTCAGTATCCACTGCTTTTTGGGGCAGAATGTTCCAGATTTCCACTACTCTTTGTGTGAAGAAGTGCATCCTGCTTTCCCTTCTAAATGGTCTAGCTCTAATTTTAACGTTATCCCCCTTGTCCCACCAGAGGAAATAGTTTCTGTGTAGCTACCTTATCAACTTCTTCTAACATGTTAAACACCTTGATCAGATCACCCCTCAGTCTTCTATAATCAAGGGAATGCAGCCAAGTTTGCATTTGTTTATTCTGCAGCAATTAAGTGTCAGCTTGGCTCAGTGTTTAACACTTTCACCTCTTGAGTAGACGGTTGTGGGTTCGAGTCCCACTACAGGACTTGAGCACAGAATCTACACTGACGTATCAGCACAGTACTGAGGGAGGACTGCGCTGGCAGAAGTGCTGTTTTTCAGGTGTGATGTTAAACCAAGGCCTTGTTTGCTTGGCTGCATGTAAAAGATCCCAGGGCACTGTTTTGCAGAAGAGTGGGGGAGTTCTCCCTGGTGTCCTGGCCAATATTTATCCCTCAATTGACATGAAAAAGAAATAAACTGGTTATTTATTTAATTGCTGTTTGTGGGATAGTGCTGTGCGAAAACTGACTCTGGTGTTTGCCTACAAAATAACAGTGACTGGACTTCAAACAGCACTTCATTGGCTGTGAGGTTATTCACTTTGGTAGTCAGAACAGAAAAGCGGAATATTTTTTAAAAGGCATGAAACTTCTAAATGTTGATGTTCAGAGGGATTTTGCTGTATGCGAATAAGGAGCACAAAATTAGCATGCACCTACAGCAAGCAATTAGGAAGGCAAATGACATGTTGTCCTTTATTACAAGGGGTTTGGAGTACAAGAATAAGGGAGTGCTGCGACAGTTGTGCAGGGCTTTGGTGAAACCACACCTGGAATACTGTGTGCAGTTTTGGTCTCCATATTTAAGAAAGAATATACTTGCCTTGGAGGCAGTACAGTGAAGGTTCACTAGATTGGTCCCTGGGATGAGGGGGTTGAGCTTTGATGAGAAGCTGAGTAAATTGGGCTTACGCTCTCTGGAGTTTAGAAGAATGAGAGGTGATCTCATTGAAACATGCAAGTTTCTAAAGGGGGTTGGATAGGGTAGACACTGGGAGATTGTTTCCGCTGGTCGGGAATCTAAAACACGGGGGTCACAGTCTCAGGATAAAGGGCCGATCATTTAGGACTGAGATGAGGAGAAATTTCTTCAAAGGATTGTGAATCTTTGGAATTCTCTGTCCCAGAGGGTTGTGGATGCTCCATCATTGAATATATTTAAGGCTGAGATAGACAGATTTTTGGTGTCTCAGGGAATCAAGGGATATGGGGGAGCGGGCGCGAAAGTGGAATTGAGGCAGAAGTTCAGCCATGATCGTATTGAATGGTGGAGCAGGCTTGAGGGCCGAATGGCCGACTTATGTTCTCATAAAGCGTTCGGGATGTCTTAAGGACACGAAAGGCGTGACGGAAATGAAAGTTCTTTTAAAATAGGCTTTTTTTTTTTAAAAAGCAGGGCGGAACCAGATGGGAAACTTTACGTGAAGTATCAGGTCATTGGGAAGAATAATGTTGCTGTCCCGACGCACATCTTTAAAGTGGTGATACTGGAGAAGCACAGTGGAGAAATCGAACTGCGGTCGTACGTGATGCCTAATCAGCCAGTAGTGGAGAATATCCCCCTCGAGCGCTTCCTGGTGCCGATTGAAAGCATTGAGCGGGCTTCTGGCCTGCTGTTTGTCAGTAATATTCTAAAAAGAACCAATAACCTAAAGGCCATTACTGCCAGCAGCAAATAAACAGCACGTCGGGCAGTGACCGAGGTCTGAATTTTCCCAGCCAGGGGAAAAAAAAACTACTGTCGTTTAATGAATTGCTTGAAATAGTTAGTAAACTTTATTCCTAATTCCCAAGTCACTTCATTCAAATTATCTGATCATTTGAATGTTTTAAGTACCAAATATTCCCATTGATAAGTTAGTTACGTTGCCTAACTGGCATTATTATTGGATAATTTAAAACATTTAAGTGCAGAGAAAGCTCTGTTGAATTATTGGGAGTGGATTATTATCCATGTTTTAAGATTTCTCCTAATTGGTAGGAAAAGTTACTTTGGGCTGTCTTGCCGCAGCTTCCAGAGATCAGATGGTTCAGGTTTTTAAATTCATTCTCAGGATGTGGGCTCCCTCGCAAGGTTGGCATTGATTGTTCGTTCTCAGTTGCCCCTTCAGAAGGTGGGGTGAGCCTGCTTTCTGAACTGCTGCAGTCTGTGGTGAAAGTGCTCCCACAGTGCTTTTAAGGAAGGAGTTCCAGGATTTTGACCCAGCAACAGTGAAGAAACGATGATGTACTTCCAAGTCAAGATGGGTGTGACTTGTAAATGATGGTGTTTCTGTGCACTCGCTGCCCTTGTACTTGTGGAGGCTGCGGGTGTGGAAGGTGCTGCCAGGTGATGGCCAACAGCGAGGCATCGTTTGAAGTGCGCATGTCTTCTCTTTAAAGTCTTGTTTCCCCCAAGGCAATCTCCCACCTGTGATGTTGCGAGTGGGCAAAGTGGGAGTCGAGTTTCGCCTAGCCCCATGATTCCAGTTTGAGATTTGTCACTTCATCGGCTACTGTGACGCAATATCATCAAACCGAGAACCTGTGGAATGTATGTATCACTCCGTGTTGGGATGTCTCGTCTGGGTTTGAGCTGAGAGGTAGTAATAACCACCCACTCCCAGTCAGTGGGAGTTTGACCCTGTCAGGTGGGCACTGGCAGGAAAAGTGGGTGCAGCTGGAGCCCTGCTGTGGTGCTGCATTTAGACATTCCCACGTGAGATAAAGGCTTTAGTTCAATGATTAATCCAGTTTTAACTTTTCTATGGGGTAGGGAGAGATCATGTTTATAACTAACGTTTAACTTTATTTTTGTGTGGGAAAATAAAGATTAATGTCACAATATTTGGAGGGTATATTTAAATAATGCAGTGGCTGTGCTTGGGGTATTGATCAGACCAGGTTTGAACTGTTACTGTGATGTATTAAAAACAGAAAATGCTGGAAATACTCAGGTCAGGTAGCATCTGTGGAGAGAGAAACAGAGTTAACGTTTCAGGTCAATGACCTTTTATCAGAACAGTTCAAAAGTACTTCAATTGGGTTTTGGGACCTCCTGAAGTTGTGAAAAGCATTATATAAATGCATGTCATTTTTCTTTAAACCATCCCAAGAAGCTTCTCGAGCAGTAACCAAGCACCAAGCCGCAGAAAGGTTAGGAGACACCAAAAGGTGCGGTCAAAGATTGATTTTTGAAGAGTTTTTTTTTAAGGAAGAAATGCAGAGCTATCAGGGAAAAGGGGGCTCGTAGCCAGTTTGTCACTGAGTAGATCTATTTACATCGGATTATAAGGCACAGAAACAGGTGGTTAGGCCCAACAAATCCATACCTGTCACACTTACCGATAGTAAATGCAGTACGAGCTTGTTAAGAAAAGGATGTCTTTTTTTTAAAATCAGTACCGCTTCTTTTGTTAAAGTTGTTACGACCCACCACTCCAGTCAAAGCCCCCAATCAAAATATACGATTCTGATTGTGGTGGGAGAAACGCACTGTTAATTCAATCCCGTCGCTCCACAGATCGCCTAACATATCATTTAAAACTTTCCAAATTAAAGAAAGACCTAGCCAAATTGTACCATCTAATAACCCTCGAATGAGGCTAACCAAACCAGGTGTCGTTAAATTAATAAATTAACTGTTTAATTAAAACAACTAAATTCTTAAACACTATGAAGATATAAACAACATTTAAAATAGAAAAAAAAGAGTCCTTGCAAATTTACAGTCCAATCAATGTTGCTTGAAGTCCTCACAGCCGTCCGATGGGGGGAAAAAGGTTCTTCCACAGTAGAACAGTCCGTAGTCTAATTCCAGCAGTAAGTGATGCTTCCTTCTCCAGCGAATTTCAACAATTAACAACTTGCAAACACTTTTTAAATGAATCAGTTTGACTTTAGAGTTGTTGAGGGATAAAAGATTGTCACAGTCTAACTTCCCTTCCCTCAGTTCAAATTATCAGAGATCTCCGTTTTGGCTTGATTTGTTTTTTAGAATTTTGAGAGATAATAAGTAAACAGACTAAAATTCTGTTCCTTCAGTTTAAATGGCTGAGAGCTCTTTTTTCAGGTCTAACCCCAGCTGCCTGCTTGTGTTCTGTTAGAACAAACTGTCTTCAACTAAAAAGCCAGTTCAAAATTGAATTGTAACAAATGTATCGCATGATGCTGACTCCCAGTGGTTATATCAATGGTAACGAGAATGCACCCTTTGAATCGCAGTCTCCAAATGGCTGTATCCAAGGCAACGAAAACGCACCTTCCTATAACTCCTGAAACTTGCTGGTTCTTAAAGCAGTACTGATCCTTTGCAAGCCTTAAAGGCAAATTGCATATTCCCCAGAGAAAAAAATACTACAGGACCATGACAAAATACATTGCTAATTGTGACATGTAAAACCCAGGGTCATTACAGTTTACTTATCTTTATTGATATTAAATTAAACAAAGTTCTGATCGTGAAGGCGTCATTCCTCTATTTTGCAGTATGAGCCATTCTCAATAGGGGTACATGATCTTAGTTTGAACTCTAAAAGTCAAGTTTAGGCAAATTAGCAAGATGTGCTTTATTTAGAGTACATTCTGCAATTTTAAAACAATTACAACTATATTATTGATAAATTTTCAGTCAAAAACGATTGTGTAATGTTACTTAATTTTAAATGTTATTTTTCCTTTCCATTTTTGATCGGTCCTGAAAATATTATTACATAATTAAAAAAAAAAGTTTAAATCATGTAGTGGAAGAGAAATAGTACTGAAAAGAAGACAGAAATGGTTATAATTGGTTACTATTATTTTCTCAGCTCCCTGTTGACTTTGTTTAAGTCAGTGAGTAGCTGAACCATCAGACAAGGAAGGGTTCCAGTTTAGTTCCCAGGTGTGCACTGAGTTAGTTGATCATAGCTGGTGTTGTGGAGTTTGTCGGGATGCTACACTCAGACTTAAGAACATAAGAAATAGGAGCAGGAGTACCGATATGGCCCCTCGAGCCTGCTCCACCACTCAGTGCTATCATGGCCGAACTTCTACATCAACTCTACTTTCCTGTCCTTTCCTCATATCCTTTGATTCCCTTAGTCTCCAAAAATCAATCTCTCTCAGTCTCGTATGCACTCGATGACTGAGCATCCACAGCTCTCTGGGTTAAAGAGGAGAAAAATGGGTAAAGAGTTCCCACTTCTGATAGCATTGACTCCCGCTGGCAATGCTCATACGTGGAGGTTGGATGAGGGCAGGATTGGGCCTGAAAACAGACACTGACTATTTTCCAGGCCAATAGCCCTCTCCCTGGGTGACCAGGAGCCAGCTGGCACTGGCTGGGAAGGTCCACGCCAGAATAATGGTGACGTGGACAAGGTGCTGGGAGTGTTCAGCATCTCTGGTCTCAAACCCAACGAGGAATCAAGGGTTGGGTAAATGGATATTTTTTTGAATAAAATGAACTGATTATTCTAATAATTTTACAGCAATTTGGCCCATTTGAAAGAGCTATCCGATTAATCCCACTCTCCTGCTCTTTCCCCATAATAACCCTGCAAAGTTTCCCTTTTCAAGTATTTATCCAATTCCTTTTTGAAAGTTATTACTGAATCTTCATCCAACCCCCTTTCAGGCAGCGCGTTCCTGATCACAATTCACTGTGTAAAAATAAATAAATTGGTCTCACCTTTCCCCTGCTGATAAAGCAGGTGTAAACTTTGCTGGGACAGAGTGACACAGACACCGGTGGCGCCTCCTCCACCTGGGGACACCGGCTGGGGGCGGGGCCTGGCACTGACGTCAGCCCCGCCGGCTGATTGGAACTGTTACTGGGGGAGGACCAATCAGAGCGGAGCTTGCGGGCCGCGCACAGCGTCCAATCGGAGCGGCTGTTGCTGCGAGCCTTTGGCGACTGAGCGGCAAACATGGCGGAGCCGGAGCGGCGGCGGGAGAAGCGTTGGAAGGGGCAGCAGGTGGGTCAGGCCGGGGCCGCCCACCTCACCGGGGCCGGGATAAAAGAGGAGGAAGGGGATGGAGAGAATGCGTAGGGACGGGGCTCCCCCCCCAAAAAGGCGCTGTGGGAAGAAGCATGGGTCCAGCAGTCCCTTTAAGCAGCTTTTAGCCGACACATATTGCTGGCTGCGAGTTGATTGAATTTGTTGCTGATGAAAGTTTCCTCCTCGCCAGATCCACCCTCAGACCAGCGGCATAAAGGCTCAGTTAGTCGCAGTCTGAGTCACAAGGTTCCTAGTTCAAGTCCCACGCCAGAGACTTGAGCCCATAATCAAGGCTGACTCTCAGTGGAGTGCTGCACTGTCGGGTGTGCCGTCTTTTGGCTACGATATTAAACCAAGGTCCCGTCCACCCTTTTAGGTGGACGTAAAAGATCCCACGGCCACTATTCCAAGAAGATCAGGGGCGTTCTGCTGTCACTCAACCAATATCACTTAGAAATTTTTTTAGCTGGTTGTTTATCACCTTGCCGTTTGTGGGAGCTTGCTGTGCACAAGTTAGCTGGCACATTTCCCTACATTATAACCGTGACTACATTTCAAAAGTACATCTTCAGCTTGTGAAAAGTGCTTTATAAATACACGTTTGTTGTTTCTTTACCTGGACTTTAAACCTGTTACTCTCTTCTGACCTCTTTTCTCTGTCCCCCTGCTATTCACGATTGATCACTTGGAAAGCATTCTTGGATGTGTCTGCATATGATGGATATGTATTATCCCTCCACTTGGATCCCTGCCTCTGACCTCTTATCCTCTCTAGATCTTTTCATTGAGAACCACCAGCGTCACATTGTCCGCCTCAATTTCTCTGCTTCCCTCATTCACACGAACCTATCGTCCTCGGAGCATGCTGCACTCCGTTCTCTAAAGTCCAACCCTACTATTGTCATCAAACCTGCTCACGTGGGTGGTGCTGTTGTTGTCTGGTGAACTGATCTCTACAGAGGCTGAACGCCAGCTCTCTGACACTTTCTGCTACCTCCCCCGGACATGACATCCCCACTGTACGTCAAGAAATCATCTGCAGGACTGGCACTGACTTCATCTCCTCTGGAGATCTTCCCCCACAGTCTCTAACCCCATAGTCCCCCAACCCCAAACAGCTTGCTTCTACCTCATTCCCAATCTCCACAAACAGGACTGCACTGGTGAATCTATTGTTTCAGCCTGCTAATTGCCTTACTTAACTAATTTCTTCCTGTCTTGACTCTGTGCTTTCTCCTGTTGTCCAGTCTCATCCCTCCTACATCTACGACTCTTCTGATGTCGTCCTTCACTTTAACAGTTTCCTGTTTCCTGGCTCGAACCGTCTCCTTTCCACCGTGGACGTCCGATCTCTCTACACCTCCATCTCCCACCAGAACAGTCTGAGGGCTCTCCGCTTCTTTGAATGGAGGCCCGAGCAGTCTCCATCCATCACCACCCTGCTCCGCCTGGCTGAACCTGTTCTCACATTGAACAACTTCTTCAACACCACTCACTTCCTTCAAATAAAAGGTGTTGCTATGGGTACCCGCTTGGATCCTAGCTATTCCTGCCTTTTTGTGGGATATTTGGAACATTCCTTGTTCCACTCCTAGTCAGGGGCCTCCTCCCTCACAGGGTCAGTGCTATTTCCTGCTCTCACCCTGAACTGAAAAATTTCATTAACTTTGCTTCCAATTTCCACCCTTCTCTCACCTCACGTAGTCCATCTCCGACTCTTCCCTTCCTCGAATTTTCTGTCTCCATTCCTGGGGATAGGCTGTCAATCAATATTCACTTTAAGCCCACTGACTCCCACAGCTACCTTAACTACTGTTCTTCACTCTCGGCTTCCTGTAAGGACTTCATTTCATTCTCCCTGTTTCTCCGTCTCGGTTGCATCTGTTCCAATGATGCAGCCTTCCACACCAGCACTTCCCATATGTCTTCCATTTTCATCAGCCAAGGATTCCCATGCCATAGTTGACACGGCCTCGACTGTTTCCATCCCATTTCCCGCACTTCTGCTCTCAACCCTTCCAGAACAATGATAGGGTTCCCCTTGTCCTCACTTTTTACTCCACCAGCCTCCTTATTCAATGCATTATCCTTCGACATTTCCGCCTCCTCTAGTGTGAAGCCACCATCAAATGTATCCTCCCTCCCCTCCCCTTTCAGCATTCAAACTGGACCGTTGCCTCCATGACACCCTGGTCCAGTCCTCAATCATTCCCAACACCCCCTCCACTTCCCACGGCACCTTTCCATGCAAGTGCAGGAGATGTAACACCTGCCTTTTTACCTCCTCACTCCCTCCCAAGGCCCCAAACACTCCTTCCAGGTGAAACAGCAATTTACATGTACTTTCAAATTAGTATATTGTATTCACTGCTCACAGTGTGGTCTGCTGTACATTGGAGAGATCAAATACAGATTGGGTGACCGCTCTGCGGAACATCTCTGTTCAGTATGCGAGCATAACCTCAAGCTTCTGCTTCCCTGCCTTTTTAATTCACCACCTTGCTCTCACGCCGACTTCTTTGTCCTCGGCCTCCTGCAGTGTTCCAATGAAGCTCAATGCAAGCTCAAGGAATAGCACCTCATCTTTCAGTTAGGCACTTTACAGCCTTCCGGACTCAACATTGAGTTCAACAATTTTGGATCATAACCTCTGCCCCCGTTTTGTTTCCTTTTGTCTATGCAGGCTTCGGTTTTACTGTCTTGTTTTTCTCTTTCTTTGTTTAGGACAGCAGCTGTTCTTTCTGCCATTCACACGTCCTCTAGACACATTTCTTGTTCCTTTACTTGACTCAAGGCCTTTGGCCTTGCACCACCAACTTTTTTGTCATTTAATCTCTCCTATATTCCACCCTGTCACAGACCTTCTCTTTTGATCTTTTTCCAACTTCCATTTCACTTGCTTAAAATCTATTACATTTCAAACTATTCCCAGTTCTGATGAAAGGTCATTGACCTGAGATGTTAACTCTGTTTCTCTCTCACAGATGTCGCCAGACCTGCATTTCTGTTTTTATTTTATTTATGATGCATATGTAAATTGTTTATTTTAAATGCATTAATAACTTGATTTTAAAATAGTGAATGGAAGAATTTCATATGAATGGATTAAGCAATGCTTTACAGATACTGCACTGACCAATGCACCCCACTCCTATAGAGTCCAACCAATGGGCCACTAATACTGTAAAAAAATTAATATTGTAAGAACACTGAGACAGTGAGGCCCTGATGCTGCCACCTTTCATCACTGTCAATAACCCTTACTGTAGAATACAATTAATGTTTGTCCTTATATTATTTACATATTCAAAAAGTCTTTATTGGTTCACAGTTTTTAAAAAGTCAGATTCACAGAAAAAGTAAATCACCTGAGTCAAGAAGTGGCCTAATACTTCCTTCTACAAATCAACAGTTACTATCAAGTATCCTTCACTCTTGCAATATTAAAGCATTTCTTTCATACGATATATGTAACGAATAGTAAGGGTTATTGATTTGTTTTTTTGGAATAAGCTCAAAGTCTTGCAACTTAAAAGTGCAAATGTATCTTTCATTGATGCAGTATGTGTATTAGTAAATTGCTTTCTTGAACTTCTGTGTGAGCTCCAGTATTCAGTGCACATGGTACATGTTTGTATAATTTACTGATTTGATCCTCTTTTAAGGATGAAATGACTAGATCTGACTGGAGGAAATCGAAAGAAGCCAGTAAGTGTTTAATTTTTATGTTATATTTTGTATTTGTGCTTGTCCAGTCTTCGTTCTAATTTTAAATAAAAAGAAATGCTGGAAATACTCAGCTGGTCTGGCAGCATCTGTGGAGAGAGAAGCAGAGTTAACGTTTCAGGTCAGTGACCATTCTTCAGAACTGACAAATATTAGAAATGTAAAAGGTTTTAAGCAAGTAAAGCGGGGATGGGGAAAGAGATAACAAAAGAGAAGGTGTTGCTAGGACAAGGTCACAGAGAATAACTGACCCACTGTTTTTTTTCATGTTTGTGCTTGGGGCCAGGGCTGTTCATTTTACTGTCAATTGACACCCTCTTGGTACTATCGCTTTGTCACCACACCATTAACATACCGTTTGCTTTTGTTTCATGACCTTCTGGTCAGTTATTCTCTGTGACTTTATCCTGTCAGCACCTATTTTGTTATCTCTTGCCCCAGCCCCGCTTTACTTGCTTAAAACCTTTTACATTTCTAATATTTGTCAGTTCTGAAGAAGGGTCACTGACCTGAAACGGTAACTCTGCTTCTCTCTCCACAGATGCTGCCAGAACTGCTGAGTATTTCCAGCATTTCTTGTTTTTATTTCAGATTTCCAGCATCTGCGGTATTTTGCTTTTATTCATTCTAGTTTTAACTGATTTGTCCCTCTTGCATTTGTTTTGCTGATCACCCTGCATCCCCCTATAGCCAAGAGGATGGGATAGTTTCTCTCTCTACAGCATCTTAATGCAGTGCTCCATGTCTAATAGGTCCCTGATCTCATTTGTGAGAGACATTGAGAAGAGACCAGCTAATTCCCCAGTGTTGAAGGGGGGGAAAAGAGTCTGAGGAAGCGACCTCCTAGGTTGCTCTTGCACGCTTCCTCCCAGTCCTGGGGTGGCATTGGCAAATAACCTGTCAGCAAGTTACCAGTCTACGGAGTTATGGAAAATGGTATACTATCAGTTGACCAGCAACAAGAGATCTTGCAGGCAGCATTCTCGCTAGTGTGCTAATTTGTCAAGTGGTATTAAAGGCACAAAGCTGACTGGTGGTGGAGAAGCATGCAATTTCTCTGCAGCTCAAAGCCTGTTAAAATAGAATTTAAATGCAAGAATAGAAAGCCAGACAGGCAAACTCCAGTCTTGTAAGTTATATGATGGGTTGAACAGTGTGGCCTGTGGTGTAAAAAGATCTGTTAACTCTAGAATTTCCTCTTGTCTCCAGGGAAACAGGAGCTAAAACGACTGAAAGAACTTAAACTCTTGAAGAAACTTGAGAAACAAAGGGCTGAGAAAGAGAAAGTACAGAAGGATCTAGAGGAAAAAAAAGAACAGAAAGGTTAAAAAAATCTTTTAAAACGTCATTGTAAACATGGGGATAAAACTCTAAAACCTGAGGTATTCTCCTGTCTTTGCATTATTCTTTCCTGCCTGGTTTGGATTTCGCATGCCACGCACCGTGTCACAGCTGAGTGGGTGGCCAGGCAACTTACTTCTCTTCGCTCGCTACGCAGCTAGAAGAGGTGCCCCTACTCGGGACCAACTTCTTCTCTTCACCTCATAGGGGAAATTGAGCGTGCACTGGTGACCCACACAGTGCCTTCTGCTGCTGCATCAATAGTGTTTATATGAATAAAGTTAAAGACCACAAAAATGTGGTTTAGAAAGAACTTGCATTCATTTTTAACCTCATTAGTTAAAAGCACCATTAATAAGATGACACTTGATGTTTTGTAAGAAAGCTGGGTTCATGTTCCATCACGTAGTAGTTGGATCTTGCCTTCAATGTAAGGGCAGAAAATCCTGTGGATAACCTGCCGGTGAGACATTAAAACAAGGCCCTTTCTCTGTCCTGGTAATTCAAGTCGATCTTAAAGATCCATGGCAGCATTCAGAAAAGAACAAGGCATTCCCCTGGTGTCCTGGTCAACATTCCTCCCTCAACACTGCCAAAAATACTCCGTAGCTTTCTGCATTGCTCATTGTGGGATCTTACTGTGTGGAAAAACAGCTGCTGTGCATGCTTACATTACATGACTGCACTTCAGAAGTAATTATTTGTATGCAAAACGCTTTGAGACTTTTGAGAAGACATAAGGTGGTGGGTAAATGCAAGTTTTAATTTTTGGTGGGACGAGCAGTTAAGGGTAACAGTGATGAACTCTTTGCAGCAGATTTGACCTGTTTCCCAGACAGTGTGTGGCACAGGGAGAGCAGCAATAAGATCTCTCCCTTATTAATGGAGGCCAGCAGTACTTGATTAGAGGACACTGAAAAAACAAAATGGAAAACTTTACAAAAATCCAATAACTATTTAAAACATTTACCTGAAGGAGTGATGGTTGGAAATTTTATATTCAAAACAAATCAACACTGGAAATTTGACTTTGCTCCTTAGTCAGTGCCACAGGGGATCAAATCTGCACTTCATTGCTCACTAATTGTTAAATGTTACTGTATGCTAGTCCAGCTTTGATATGTACTAACCATATAATTTATATTTTCTAGGTCGGCTGTACACTGTTACTGTGGCATTACCAGGGTCAGTACTGGACAATGCCCAATCTCCAGAGCTCAGGACATACTTGGCTGGACAGATAGCACGTGCCTGCACGGTGTTCTGTGTCGATGAAATTGTGGTCTTTGACGAACAAGGAGAAGATGCAAAGTAAGGTCACCATAAGTGTTAGTTATTCATACCCTGTTACAAATAGATCTGGCGCTTCAATTAAATACTAAAGTTCCTTGGAGCATTGAATAGTCTGTAGTTGTTAATTCCAATTTAACCTGCACTACCTTTGGAGTCCTGGCCAATAAGCAAGCTCCGCTTCTGTTTCTTGTGCACTTGGAAGAATGGCAGTGGTAGCTCTGGTTTTTTAAAAAAAATTTTATTTAGAGATACAGCACTGAAACAGGCCCTTCGGCCCACTGAGTCTGTGCTGACCAACAACCACCCATTTATACTAATCCTACATGAATCCCATATTCCTACCACATCCCCTCAATTCCCCTACCACCTACCTACCCTGGGGGCAATTTACAATGGCCAATTTACCTATCAACCTACAAGTCTTTGGCTGTGGGAGGAAACCGGAGCACCCGACGGAAACCCACACGGTCACAGGGAGAACTTGCAAACTCCACACAGGCAGTACCCAGAACCGAACCTGGGTCGCTGGAGCTGTGAGGCTGTGGTGCTAACCACTGCGCCGCCCATACGGGTTGCTCCAGTTCTCCTCCTGTATACATTAAGAAGGAACAGAAGGAGGCCATTCAGCCCCTCAAGCCTGTCCTGCCACCCAATTAGATCTGTACCTCGACTCCACTTAACGTGTCGTTGCTCCATTTCTCTTTGATACCCTTACCCAACAAAAGTCTGTTGATCTCCGTCTTGAAAGCTCCAATCATCCCAGTATCCACAGCCTTTTTGGGGAGAGAATTTCAAATTTCTAGATTTGTTTGAAAGAGTGCTTCCTGATTTCCCTCCTTAAATGGCCTAGATCTAATTTTAATCTTTGTCTAGACTCCACCCCCCCCCCACCCCCAGAGGACGTAGTTTCTCTATATCTACTCTTATCAAATCCTTTTAATATTTTAAACAGCACAATCAGATCACACCTCAATCTTTTAAACTTGACAGGGACCCTGGGAGTTTGCCAGGATTTGTAATGGGGGATGGGAGGGGGTGCATCCCACACAAGAATTTGAAAGACGCATGTTAGTGGAATCTGGGTCAGAGCTGGTCTATAATGTGGGGAAACTTTTGTAGAGAAGGAATGAAATGGCAGGGAGGAGGTGGGGATGTTACTGGGTATATCAGAAATCAGTCTTGTCTCAAGTGTTCCCCTGAACTTAAGATATTTTTTGCCGGTTGAAATCCAAAGCAGGTCCAAGAACAATGGAATTTTAACACCTTCACCACTGGGAGCCAGCCAATGTTAATATAGTAACAGAAACTTCCATTTATATAGCACCTTTACCAAATGATAGTCATTTGGGTGGCATGTAGAATAGGGAAACGCTGGATTGATCTAGAGTGCTGGATTGGAACTTATGATGTGTATTTGTAACTCCAGGAGTGTAGAAGGTGAATTCCGAGGAATTGGAAGAAAAGGACATGCCAGTGTGCAACTTGCGCGGATCCTGCAATACCTCGAGTGTCCACAGTAAGTAATGTACCATTAGTTCTTTAAAAACTGAGCACGATAACAGTAGAAACATACATTTATATAGCACCTTTAACGTTGCAAAACATCCCAAGGGCACTTCACAAAAGCGGAATCAGACAGAAATTGACACTGAGCCAAAGGAGGCGATATGCAGAGGGGAGGCTACAAGCTTGGTCAGGATTTTAAGAAACGTCTTAAAGGATGCAGAGAGAGACAGATGTTTAAGGAGGGAATCCCACAGCTTAGGGCCTTGACGGCTACAAGGAGTTGGTTGGAAAGTGCCCAAAACTCATTTAACTAAAGATTCTTATAGTCAGTGATGGAGGCTTTCACCTCAGATGATTGTCAAAATCCTATTCTTAAAATTTTAAGGCATTAGGACCAGTTTTCTCAGTGGATTCCCCCTGTTGCAGCACCTCGCTCACAGGTAGAGCCCATCAATTCTCTGCCCATTCAATGGATTTCTTAATATAGCCTCCCGTTTGGTGAGACTCCGTGCTAGGAGTGCACATTTGGAGAATCCACCCTATCTCTACCACCACTGCTCCTTGCCCTGTGTTGCCACTCCTTTGGTTTGCTTGTAAAATGTGCAGAAGCTCTGGTTTGGTTAGAAAAAAAGCTTGGTTTCTAATGTATATGTTAATTGTCAACATCTCTATGACTAAGACCTACAGCTGTACAGTGATATCTCCTTTGTGTAACCAGGTACCTGAGAAAATCCTTCTTTCCAAAACATCAGGATCTGCAGTTTGCAGGTAAGCTGGTCTGGAAAGCCCCACACGTACACAAAAGCTGCGATTTGTCCATTTCAAAACGCAATGGTTCAGACTAATGTTTAAGGTGATTGGCAAAAAAAAAGGTGACATGAAGGGAAGGGCCTGTTTCAGTGCTGTATCTCTCTATGACTCTATGAAATACTTTTTACACAGCGACCTGGAATGCAGGGCGGTGGAAGCTGATTCAATAATTTTCTAAAGGGAATTGGATAAATGCTTGAAGGGAACAGATTTGTAAGGCTGTGGGGAAAGAGCAGGGGGAGTGGGACTAATTGGGTCGCTCTTTCAAAGAGCCAGCGCAAGTGCAATGGGCTGAATGGCCTCTTTCTGTGCTGTATGATTCTAACGTCTACAGAGATGTTCATTATTGTACGTCAGATGGCACTGAATTCCTGTCGCTAGATGGCACTTGTGTGTTTTTGTTCCTCTACCAACAATATCGAATGGCAGAGTTGAGTGCCAGAGCTGTATTTCTCCACTTGAGGATTATTGTAAGATTAGTATAATTGCAAGATAGCAGAGGCTGGATTGCGCAGCTGGAGGATCAAGAGTGAGCAAGGGCTACGGATCAGTCCTCCTTCTCAGTAAGAATCCCTGCCTGAAATTAGATGCCTTGCTTTGCCTGAGATGGGTGGAGCCAGTTAAAAATGCATCAGGCAGAATGGAGCTAGGCATTTACCCTGACTTGAACCCATGACTGCAGGAATGTGAAGTGGAAGTCCAGTTTACTCTGCTGCTATTGTGTCCTGCTGCTTTCTGAGTTCAGACTTCTTGTGTTGTCACCCTTAGCTCGAGTCAAAAGGTTGTGGGTTCAAACCTGACACGAGAGTTTGAGCATATAATCCAGGGTGATGCTTCACTGTAGGTCTGAGAGAGTGCTACAGTGTCAGGGGCATCTTTTAGATGACATGCCCTCTTGGGTGAAAATAAAAGATCCCATGGCACTATTCTAAGAGGAAGGGCGTTCTGCCTGTGTCCTGATCAACGTTTGTCACACCAGGCCATCAAAACCAGATTAACTGGTCATTTATCTCCTCGCTGTTTACGTGACCTTGCTGTAAGCAAATTGGCTGCCATATTACCTACATAACAGCAGAAGCACTTTGAGACATTATCAGGATGCAAAGGTGCTTTATAAATTGTTAATAAATCCAAGAAGGAATTCAGAGAAGCTTATTTACCCAGAGAGTGGTTAGAATATGGAACTTGCTACCACAGGGAGTAGCATAGATGCATTTTAAGGGGAAACTAGATAAGAACATGAGGGAGAAAGGAATAGAAGGATATGTTGATGGGGTTAGTTGAAGAGGCTTGTGTAAGGCATAAACCTGTGGGGCTGAGTGGCCTGTTCCTGTGCTGTAAATTCTGTATTATGTTCTAGGCCTCCTGAATCCACTCGACAGCCCACACCACATGCGGATAAGTGAAGAATCTGAGTACCGTGAGGGAGTGGTTGTTGAACGGCCATCTAAACCCAAGAACGGATCATTCGTAAACTGTGGCATGAGAAAGGTTTGTGCACAACGATCCAAGTCCATTAACAATGCTGGCTTGGAGTTTGAATCATTGAAAAGCATTCAGTCGCAGCTCTGTAGGTTGTCTTTTAGTAGTTGTAGTGCACACCATTCATAGATAATGCTGGTAGGATGTGATTGGCAGGAGAGCTGAATATGTTTCTGAACCAAGTGTGAATCAGTCACACTGATGAAAGCAAAGCTGATGCCATCATAGAAGGATACAGTAATACAGCACAGAAGGAGGCCGTTCAGCCCAATGTGCCTGTGCCAGCTCTTTGAAAGAGCTTTCCAATTAGTCCCACTCCCTGCCCTACAAATTGTTCCCTTTGTAAACTGTACTGAGTGGAACTCTTCCATTTCCATTTTTCTACTCATTTTTGTTTTAATTTAAATTAGGAAGTACAGATTGACAGAAAACTTCAAGCTGGTCTCCGGGTTACGGTTCAACTACACAAGAGTGAAAACTCAGGTAAAAATGAACAGAACCCACTGGTTTTGTAACATTAAAATAGATTCTAAAATAATGGTGGGAAAAATCTGATTTTGTGGAGTTTGGTCTGTATAGGATCTGTAGTGGCAGAGGGAACCGTAACTTTGTAAATTGCTCCAATGTTTTCCTAGATCGCTCAAACATCGTAGTCAGGTATACAAAAAAAAAATCAAAAAGGTTAATGGAATGTTACCTTTTATAATGAGAGGACTAGAATATAATGGTGAGGAAGTTTTGCTACAACTATACAAACAGAGCTCCAAAGGTTAGATTGCGAGGAGAATTTACATGAAATAGGCTGGTATTCTCTGGAATATAGAAGTTAAAGGGTGATTTGTTTGAGGTTTTTTAGGATTTTGAAAAGAATTCATAGGGCAGATAGAGAGAGCTTTTACTGCTGGTGGAGGAAAATTAGGGCCCGGCTGTTTAGGAATGAAGTTAGCAAACGCTTCTTCACGCAAAGGGTGGTAGAAGTGTGGAACGCTCTCCCACACAAAGCAGTAGATGCTAGCTCAATTTTTAATTCTAAATCCAAGATTGATAGATTTGTCTAGCAAAAACCTATCATTGAAGGTGGCAGGACATATTGAGAGAGTGGTTAGCAAAGCTTATGGAATCTTGGGCTTGAGAAATAGAGGCATTGAATACAAAAGCGGGGAAGTTGTGCTGAACCATTATAGAGCTCTGGTTAGACCACAACTAGAGTATTGCACCCAATTCTGGTCACCACACTTTAAGAAAGATGTGAGGGTCCTTGAGAGGAGGCAGAGGAGTTTTACCAGAATGGGTCCAGAGATGGGGTATTTTAGTTACAAGATTAAGTTGGAAAAGCTGGGGTTATTCTCTTTGCAGCAAAGGAGATTTGATAGAGGTGTACAAGATTATGACAGGCTGAGGCAGTTAAACAAGGAAAAGCTGTTCCCATTAACTGATGGTACAAGGACAAGGGGACACAGATTGAAGGTTTTGGACACGAGATGCGGGGGGAATGTGAGGAAGAACCTTTTTACACAGTGAGTGGTAATGACCTGGAACTCGCTGCCCACGGAGGTGGTGGAAGCAGAGACAATCAGTAATTTCAAAAGGAAATTGGACGGGCGCTCGAAGGAAATAAACTTGTGGGGCTCGAGTGGGGGAGTGGAACTGACTGGATTGCTCTGCAGAGAGCCAGCATGGGCTTGATAGGCTGATTGGCTCCCTTCTGTGCCGTAAATGACTACAACAAGGGTATAAAGGGACATGGAGCCAAGGCGGGTGGATGCGGCACAGTGGCGCAGTGGTTAGCACCGCAGCCTCACAGCTCCAGCGACCCGGGTTCAATTCTGGGTACTGCCTGTGTGGAGTTTGCAAGTTCTCCCTGTGTCTGCGTGGGTTTCCTCCGGGTGCTCCGGTTTCCTCCCAAATGCCAAAGACTTGCAGGTTGATAGGTAAATTGGCCATTAGCAATTGCCCCTAGTATAGGTAGGTGGTAGGGAAATATAGGGACAGGTGGGGATGTGGTAGGAATATGGAATTAGTGTAGGATTGGTATAAATGGGTGGTTGATGGTCGGCACAGACTCGGTGGGCCGAAGGGCCTGTTTCAGTGCTGTATCTCTAAACTAAACTAAAACTAATACCGATCAGCAGTGATCTCATTAAATGGGAGAACAGGCTCAAGGGGCTGAATGGCCTACTGATGTTCCTATGTTAAATCCCTTTCCCATTGGTGGCTTATTTTATAAACTAAGATTTGGTGCAAGATTTGTCCAATTGGTTTCAATTATTTGTTTCCTCTGACAGAATTTGTTCAGTTTTGGTTCACTGGCAACTTTTGAGTTTCCCTATTGGAAATATACCTGCACCTGAATTGAATTAGCTTCCAGCCTGATTATATAAAACAGGGTTCTTTGCTTCGGATGCACAATCCTCCTGCAAGAGAGGTGCCATTAACCCTGTCTGTAATCCTGATGCGGTTCTTTTTTATACTTTCAGAGAGCAAAGTTGTGAAGGGTACAGTTGTCACACCTCATGCTCCCCGGACGGAGTCTGGTCTGTACTGGGGTTACATGGTGCGACTTGCTTCGTGCCTCAGTGAGTTCTAAATCTTTCTCTTGGTATATTAATGCTATTGGGATTCAAAGGTTAAGGAAACGTTTAAAAGGGGAGATTTTAATTTTAAATTAAAAAACCTTACTGTTTCTGTTTCGTAGGTGCTGTATTTACAGAATGCCCTTTCAAGGATGGCTATGATCTCTCAATTGGCACATCTGAGCAAGGGTCAAATATTGACAATGCTACACTCCCCTCATTCAGGTAAGGTTTGTTGTCTGTGTTCCTTCTCTTGGGGCAATTGGGATCACAGACATTCAGTAAGAACTACAGAGTCTCAAGTGCATTTTCTGATTGCTGGTAATGCCAGTGCTGATCACCAGTTATTGCAGAAAGTGCTTTTGTGACCACATTTTTGTTATAGTTTATTTCATTTGTTTTCTGTTCTGTTGAGTTTTTCTCCATTCCTTTAGCCTTGCTTTTCCCTTTTCTTCCTTCCTTGCTCCTCCCATAAACAGTAATACGACTTTACCTCGGCATCACTTCCTCTGAGATGAATTGTCATATTTCAAGCATGACATAAACATTTCACCCACCCGTTTGAAATTTTAGTAAAACAATGAGTGCTGACATTACACTGCAGATACCATACATTGTTTTGAGAAAAGCCAGTGACTAATACTCGAAACTGACTTAACCCTTTGCAATCTGCAAGATTCCCTGACCTAAAAACAATTAACTCTCATTTGCCTCAGCCTTTGTATTGCCTTTTGCTTACTTTGTCTCAAGGCCGCAATCATTTCCAATCTACTGAGAAACATCTATAGCACTAAAAATTGTACAGTAATTAGACCTTGTGGCTTTAAAGGTATAAGCTGTCTTATGGCTAAGCAGCCTTCAGCAGCAGGACACCACTGCGAGTTACTTGGTATAATGCTCCCGTCCTTATAAAAACATACATCTTAACTGTGAGCAATGGCACAGGAGATTTGTTCATCATTTAAAAAATTGAATAACCTCCAGATACCAGAAGGTTTCCAGTCCCTTTCTGAAACCCTTCAGAGTTTTCTATTACACTCCGTACATAGGAACATAGAGCTGGCGCAGGCACGATGGGCTGAATGGCCTCATTCTGAGCTGTAACAATTCTGTGATTTACATAGATGGTTGGGACAAATGCTGTAACCTTTTTTATCTCCCTGCTTTAGGCACTTGTTGGTGGTTTTTGGTGGTCTTCAGGGGCTCGAGGCCAGTGTAGACGCTGACCAAAACCTCAGTCTTACAGATCCTAGTGTCCTCTTTCACCACTATCTGAACACCTGTCCTAGTCAAGGCAGCCGTACCATCCGCACTGAGGTATGTAACACGGAATGTTTTGCCCCAGATTTCTTTGATACATTAGTAGATAAATCAATGTATCAAGTGTGTAAGTTTCAGAATTGCAGGCCTACACGGTGTACTCAGCATTTACAGCAAAGGCTATCCCAGTATCCCTCCCCATTTCTCCTTCCAGCCAGCCTTGTGTACCCACGTAATATAGTTAGGCGTGTATGATGGTCCAGACCATGACCGTGAACTGCTTCGCAGTATCATGACAAACACATATTTGTGTTGGGGAGCGAGTCAAAGCTTTAATGCGTTTGGTGCTGTTTGTACTTGTATATTGCTGTAAATTAAAGTGCTTTGGAGGCACTCGGAATCACTGACGTAATTCAAAGCAGACGCACAAAAATCTCAGTCGTCATTCTGCTATAATTTGTGTAGTGCAGTCCCGATGAGATCTGCCTTTTCTCTCTGGAAGTTAAGGGGAGAACAATTAAGCAAAAGACAACACTGAGTACCTGCGAGTACGGTTTGACCATCGTCTCCTGCAGCGATTGACATCCTTCCATCTGCGAAAGATGATGGACATGCAGCAAACAATCTATTTAGGTGGGGTGTCTTCTCTTGGTGCACTTTTGCTGATGGCTGTGAAGGCCAATCCTCAGGAGGCAGATTCTATCACAAGTGCTCCATGTAAAGCTGCCAAGTGACGCTGTGAGTTGTTGTTTTTGATGTTGGTGCCTGTTGCCAAGCCGCTGTAGCAACTGGTCATCGTGGTAGTGCACACCAGTCCACAGGGTGTGTCGTCATTTCCCACTTTCGCCAGCTAGTGACTCCCAGGTGCAATAGTCGACATTTAAGGCCTTTATGTCACACTTGCAAGAGTCCTTGAAGCTGAACTTTGGTGCCCCACTGGTCGTCTGGCCCCGGCTACCCCGCCATACAGAAGGACCTTGGATATGCAACTGTCTTCCATCCTGTGGACGTGTCAGATCCACCAAATCTGCCTCTGTTTGATTAGTGCCAACACACTTGCGAGCTCTGCCTTTGAGAGGACTGCTGCATTTGTGATTTTGTCCTGCCAGGATGTACCCATAATGTGCCGCAGACAGTGAAGATGGAAATTATTGAGCTCCTGCAGTAATATGTTGCAAAAAGTGGCCTTTAGATTTTTCAGTCTGGTCTCACGCCGTTGGTCAGCTCGCTGTTGTGTGGGTTCTACAGCCAGAATCCCTTCAAACCACCTCCTTGTATCCCCTCAGGCTGTGACTGACAAACTCATTTCACAGCAGTACAGCCACATGCAGACCTCAGATGCAAGCTCTGGTGTTTACCTCTTGAGTCTGCCAGTTACTGGGCCAATTTGCTGCATCTGAGTAAATTCTACCAAATGAGTTGAAATGAGTGTGGAATTATGGTTTTAATGCATCGTAACTTCAGGCCATGCAAAATATGATTTTTTTGTTTGTTGCTTTTCCAGAGAATATAGGATTTAGTGAGCTTTATATGCTGTATCAGATAATGGAAACTTTTGAAAATTGATAATTTAATTTCTTTTTTCAAATGGAAAATTCTCCCACCGTCCACAGCTGGGCAAGGGATCTACTTCAAAGACTTAGCCACTGCTCCCCTTAAATTGGGAGTTAGGATGACTCTCGCTCCAACTTTCCCTGCGGGGATGGTTATTTTTGGGGTTGAATTTTACAGTGATTGGTGTTTTTGCCCTCTTCTAGGAAGCTATTCTCATTACCCTATCTGCTTTACGACCAAAGATTGACATGGCAGTCAGAAGAACCACTTCACATTGAAAAGGGTAACTGTTCTGTGGCGTGCCGACTCTGAACCTGCCCGTGACGTGGAGGACCATCATTCACCAGCCATTGCTTATGCATCTGACTGACATTGGAGCCTAAACTCTAGATTGCAGAAATGCAACCCTGGCTTGTGATGCAGTTGAAGAATATGCTGGAATGCTTGTGTTGAGAGTCTGCAGTGGGATCCCTGTTTAAAGGAAGGGCTGGGGGAAGATTTGTAACACGTGCTTTCCAACAGTAAAGCTGCAGTAAGGATTTAATAATATGATTCATCCTCGAGCAGTCCAGTAATTATTTAGATCAGGACCCGGATTAATATTGCTGGCATTAGTCTGACACAAATATCCACTTCTGTGGTTTTCTGTCAGTTCCAGAATCAGTGGCATGTTTGCTGTTAGCGTCTGTCTGGATGTTTGGCCAGGAGCATTCCTCACTGCTGTTCTTGGGATCACTACACAGTGTTGTATTTCAGGTCTGTAGGCTGGCTGTTGACTGCAGCGCAAAATCCTGTTAGGGTGTATTATTGATGAATCATGCCATTTATATATCGAGTAAGGTTTTATTTTTAAAACAATGCTTCTGTTTTGTTGTGTTTTCAGTTGCAAATGTTTTCTTTTTTTGAGAACTGGTCACATGTCAGGTGTAGGCTATTGGCTGTTCTGTAGAAAACCATGATTCTGTGCTTGATACAGGTCAGAATTGCTGGGCTGAGGTCACATCTTGCTGAATTTCATCTTTTTCGGAGTAACTGATCCATTGCTTCAAATCCCAATCTTGCATACTCCAAAATCCGCAGAATGCCTTTTCTAATTTTCCTAGGCAGCCTCTTCAACCCAAAGCATTTCAGCTCAGCTTGTCATCTCCCTTCAAGATTTCAAATTCAGTGTGCAGAAATTTCAGATGAATATTATTGGTCTTTACACCCATGTTACTAGACTGCTTTACATTAAAGTATATCTGAGAACAGGTTATTGATAGTCTGGTTTTAGCCTCAAATCATTTTCAACTCTGCGTTTTTGATATTTTGTGAAGAATGTTTGGGCCGGAGGAACAAGCCAGAATGTCAGGGTATAGAACTCAACTGTTTATAATTATCCAGAGATTTCCTTAACTCTGCCAAGCCATCTAAGAGGCACTTACTGAAAACAGAAGAAATAAAAATAATGTAGCAGTGTTTCTCAAACTGGGGTCCATAGAGACTTTCCAGGGGGTCTGCAGAATATGGTGAAAGGGGAGAAGGGAGTGGAGTGCAGCCGGTACATGTGCAGCACTGAGTGGGCTGTCTTTCTTGCCTAGGAGGTGTGTGCGCAAGGAAAGACAGACTCTGCAGTGCGATACAGACACACCCATCTCACTGTTATCTGTAAGTAAATAACTGTTTTCGTAAAAGTATTATTAAAACACTCTTTACATGCAACACTTACATATTAGGGGTATTATATAGTATTCTACATTAGTTGTGGGGGGGGGGGGGTCCATTTGACTCCATTTAAAAAGCAAGGAAGTTTGAGCAGTGCTGATGTAAAATTGCTACAACGACAAAGTATCCCAGGGGTGTGACCGCCGAACATTCTGATTAGCTTTCATTTTCATGGACCCTCTGGAGGCACATTGAGTTTAACTTCCTGTTCCTGTTAATTTGCATATATGCCAAACTGCTGAAACTAACATCTCCGTATTCTGATTTAGGAACAGTTTTCAAACCAGCAACTAAGAAATTTAAACACAAGTAGGATGGAATTGTCAGGGCCCTGATGTTGGACTTTCAAAGTCGCTGATTCCAGGATTCAGAGTTCAGAAAACATTCAGTAAGGATATCCTGTCCCTAGGTCTCTCTAGTGTAAGCACAAGTAGGATGGAATTGTCAGGGCCCTGATGTTGGACTTTCAAAGTCGCTGATTCCAGGATTCAGAGTTCAGAAAACATTCAGTAAGGATATCCTGTCCCTAGGTCTCTCTAGTGTAAGTATGGTTCAGAATTGTGTTTACTAAATGTACAGTTCATTGAACACTTTATATCAATATGCATCCTCAATGCAGCTCTTTTTTTAATGCACTGATAACTGGACACCTTGGATCATTGGGAACTTCAACACAGTCATCAGGAATTTCCTTGGATGCTTGACAGTCATAACTTTGGCACACACCCTTTTTATGGGGATGTATATGGGCTTTCCACTGAAGGCACCTGGCTGATCAGGGGACTCCCTTTCCAGAGGAAATCCGGGCAATGGTTGAATGGAGCAATGCTGCTCTGGGGCCTGTCATTTTTTTTGAGGTTCTCAGGCCGTGGGTGAAACCAACAAGATTGCAATTATAGCCCATCCCTAGTTGCCCTGAAGCCTGCCGGTGGTGGGTTTTTGATGAAGAGCAGGGGAGTTTTCCCCAGTGTCCTGGTCAATGTCTCTCAATCAACATAACGAGAGCAGAAATTATCTGACGATTCTCACATTGCTGTTTGTGTGACCTTGCTGTGCGCAAATTGGCTGCTGCGTTTCCTACATTACAACATTGACTACACTTCAAAAGTTCTTTGGCTGCAAAACTCTTTGGGACATCCTGAGGTCAGTATAGAAATGAAAGCTCTTGTTTTTTATTCCTCCTTGAACCCCTGCCGTCCTTGAGGTGATGTTGCTTTTCTAAAGGGGAAACACAACACACAGCAACCAATTATTTCCATCTCCTACTAGGCACGATCACAGCATAATCACTGGCGGAATTGGGTATCCATCCCTTCATAGTTATAATAAGACAATCCTTTGGTCAGCTTGGAGGGGCTAATGGTACAGATCTTGGATTTAAAAACTTTATTGGGGTTGGGTGAGAAAAAAGAAAATCTCTGATTCCACACACCTGCCAGTCCAGTTCCATCATGAATGCAGTCAGCTCACCCTAACCAGTCAGACCAAGTTAAACATCAACAAGAACAAACCTTTTTTTAGAAATGAAAACAAGGTTTATTTCAGAGTTGCTCACTGATTAAACTTATCCCCACAGGGTTAAGGCGCCACTTCTATAGTAGTATATGTCTGGTTCCAGAAGTTGACAGCGTCACTGCGAAGCCTCTGCTTGACAGAGTTCATGTTGATGTCCTTGTTAATTTCCAGGTATTGGGTGTATATTGATGTGTAAGGGATCCATGAAGTGGGCACTTCGGATTCACCCATACTTGGATCACTGAAAGACAAAACAGATTCAGTCACTGCTGGTTACATTCTGTCTGAGCTACTTGTATTTCTACAGCACCTTGCTGCATCTCTGAAAGCACTTCAATGTTTACATTGTGCAGTTCCTGTTGTGTGGGCAAATCCAGTGGCTATTCTCTGAACAGCAAGATCCCACAGCTAATGTTTTTGGTTGAGGGTGGAGGATTGGCCAGGAGAATGCCCTGCTCCCCTTTAAATAAAGCCTTATCTGAGAGACCCTTCCAGAGGTTTAGGTGGTGCTAAATGTTGCATCTGAAGGCCAGCAACTCTCAGCAGTGCAGCATTCCTTCAATACTGCATTGACATGTTGGCCTAGGTCTTGAAACCACAACCTTCTGACACACAATGTGCAACCAATTAAGAACATAAGAAATAGAGCAAGAGGCCATTCAGCCCCTCAAGCCTGCCCTGCCATTCAATAAGATCATGGCTGATCTGCCCAGGCCTGAAGCTGAACCCAAACTAGGAAGGAAGATCTTCTTGGACTGGCCCTACCTAATTCTCAGTGGTCAGTGACAAGATGCCTGGGGACTACCCTCACTGCTGGGAATGCTGTGTGTACTGGATGTGACCTGCAAATCGAGAACTAGAAACAAGAGGAGACCAATCAACCCCTTGAGCCGATTCTGCTATTCTATTAGATCATGGTTGAACTGTACCTCATCCACGTGAGTAAAAGCCAGTCCAAAGCAAGGGGAAACAATCAAAAAAACACCTGGGCCTGTCTGTTTAGAAATACCAACTGTTGGATCAACTCATGGTGAGTGTTTCTCTCTCTCTTCCCCCCCACCACCCCCCCCCCACTCCTCCCCTCTCTCTCTCCCTCCCCCCCCCCTCTCTCTCTCTCTCTCCCCCCCCTCTCTCTCTTCCACCCCCAACTCCTCCCCCCTCTCTCTCTCTCCCTCCCCCCCCTCTCTCTCTACCCTCCCCCCCCCTCTCTCTCTCTCCCTCCCCCCCTCTCTCCTCTCCCTCCCCCCCTCTCTCCCCCACTCTCTCTCTCCCTCCCCCCCTCTCTCTTCCACCCCCAACTCCTCCCCCCCTCTCTCCCTCCCCCCCTCTCTCTCCCTCCCCCCTCGCTCTCCCTCCCACCCCTCTCTCTCCTCCCCCCCCTCTCTCTCCCTCCCCCCCTCTCTCTCCCTCCCCACTCTCTCTCCCTCCCCACTCTCTCTCCCTCCTCCCCCACTCTCTCCTCCTCCCCTCCCCACTCTCTCTCCCTCCCTCCCCACTCTCTCTCCCTCCCTCCCCCCACTCTCTCTCCCTCCCTCCCCCCACTCTCCTCCCTCCCTCCCCCACTCTCCTCCCTCCCCCCTCTCTCTCTCTCTCCCCCCCCTCTCTCTCTTCCACCCCAACTCCTCCCCCCTCTCTCTCTCCCTCCCCCCCTCTCTCTCTCTCCCTCCCCCCCTCTCTCTCTCCTCCCCCCCCTCTCTCCCCCACTCTCTCTCTCCCTCCCCCCCTCTCTCTTCCACCCCCAACTCCTCCCCCCCCTCTCTCTCCCTCCCCCCCTCTCTCTCCCGTCCCCCCCTCTCTCTCCCTCCCCCCCTCTCTCTCCTCCCCCCCTCTCCTCCCTCCCCCCCTCTCTCTCCCTCCCCCCTCTCTCTCCCTCCCCCCCTCTCTCTCCCTCCCCCCCCTCTCTCTCCCTCCCCCACTCCTCCCTCCCCCACTCTCTCTCCTCCCTCCCCCACTCTCTCTCCCTCCTCCCCACTCTCTCTCCCTCCTCCCCACTCTCTCCCTCCCTCCCCCACTCTCTCTCCCTCCCTCCCCCACTCTCTCTCCCTCCCTCCCCCACTCCTCTCTCCCTCCCTCCCCCCACTCTCTCTCCCTCCCCCCACTCTCTCTCCCTCCCCCCTCTCTCTCTCCCTCCCCCCCTCTCTCTCCCTCCCCCCTCTCTCTCTCCCTCCCCCCTCTCTCTCTCCCTCCCCCCTCTCTCTCTCCCTCCCCCTCTCTCTCTCCTCCCCCCCTCTCTCTCTCTCCTCCCACCCCCTCTCTCTCTCCCTCCCCCCCTCTCTCTCTCTCCCTCCCCCCCCTCTCTCTCTCTCCCTCCCCCCCCTCTCTCTCCCTCCCCCCCTCTCTCTCCCTCCCCCTCTCTCCCTCCCCCCTCTCTCTCTCCCTCCCCCTCTCTCTCCTCCCCCCTCTCTCTCTCCCTCCCCCTCTCTCTCCCCTCCCCCTCTCTCCCTCCCCCCCTCTCTCTCTCCCTCCCCCCCCCTCTCTCTCCCTCCCCCCCTCTCTCTCTTCCTGCCCCCCTCTCTCTCTTCCTCCCCCCTCTCTCTCTCTTCCTCCCCCCTCTCTCTCTCTCTTCCTCCCCCCTCTCTCTCTCTTCCTCCCCCTCTCTCTCTCTTCCTCCCCCCTCTCTCTTCCTCCCCCCTCTCTCTCTTCCTCCCCCCTCTTCCTCCCTCTCTCTATCCTCCCCCCCCTCTCTCTTCCTCCCCCCCTCTCTCTTCCACCCCCCCTCTCTCTTCCACCCCCCTCTCTCTTCCACCCCCCTCTCTCTTCCACCCCCCCTCTCTCTTCCACCCCCCCCTCTCTCTTCCACCCCCCCCTCTCTCTTCCACCCCCCCTCTCTCTTCCACCCCCCTCTCTCTTCCACCCCCCCTCTCTCTTCCACCCCCCTCTCTCTTCCACCCCCCTCTCTCTTCCACCCCCCCTCTCTCTTCCACCCCCCCTCTCTCTTCCACCCCCCTCTCTCTTCCACCCCCCCTCTCTCTTCCACCCCCCCTCTCTCTTCCACCC
Organism: Heterodontus francisci; assembly: GCF_036365525.1. Lineage (NCBI taxonomy): Eukaryota > Metazoa > Chordata > Chondrichthyes > Heterodontiformes > Heterodontidae > Heterodontus > Heterodontus francisci. The sequence continues at coordinate 6,692,284 of NC_090402.1, read as the reverse complement.
CCCCTCTCTCTTCCACCCCCCCTCTCTCTTCCACCCCCCCCTCTCTCCCACCCCCCCCCTCTCTCTTCCACCCCCCCCTCTCTCTCTCCACCCCCCCCTCTCTCTTCCACCCCCCCCTCTCTCTTCCGACCCCCCCCCTCTCTCCTTCACCCCCCCCTCTCTCATCCACCCCCCCCTCTCTCCCACCCCCCCCCTCTCTCTCTTCCCCCCCTCTCTCTCTTCCCCCCCCCTCTCTCTCTTACACCCCCCCTCTCTCTTCCAACCGCCCCCCTCTCTCTTACACCCCCCCTCTCTCTTACACCCCCCCTCTCTCTTCCACCCCCCCTCTCTCTCCACCCCCCTCTCTCTTCACCCCCCCCTCTCTCTTCCACCCCCCCCCTCTCTCTCTTCCACTCCCCCTCTCTCTTCCACTCCCCCTCTCTCTTCCACTCCCCCTCTCTCTTCCACCCCCCCTCTCTCTTCCACCCCCCCCTCTCTCTTCCACCCCCCCTCTCTCTTCACCCCCCCCTCTCTCTTCCACCCCCCCCCTCTCTCTTCCACCCCCCCCTCTCTGTTCCACCCCCCCTCTCTGTTCCACCCCCCCTCTCTCTTCCACCCCCCCTCTCTCTTCCACCCCCCCTCTCTCTTCCACCCCCCCTCTCTCTTCCACCCCCCCTCTCTCTTCCACCCCCCCTCTCTCTTCCACCCCACCCTCTCTCTTCCACCCCCCCTCTCTCTTCACCCCCCCCCTCTCTCTTCCACCCCCCCCTCTCTCTCCACCCCCCCTCTCTTCCACCCCCCCCTCTCTCTTCCACCCCCCCTCTCTCTTCACCCCCCCTCACTCTCCACCCCCCCTCTCTCTTCCACCCCCCCCTCTCTCTCCACCCCCCCCTCTCTCTTCCACCCCCCCCTCTCTCTTCCACCCCCCCTCTCTCTTCCCCCCCTCTCCTTCACCCCCCCCTCTCTCTTCCACCCCCCTCTCTCTTCCACCCCCCCTCTCTCTTCCACCCCCCCTCTCTCTTCCACCCCCCCTCTCTCTTCCACCCCCCCTCTCTCTTCCACCCCCCCCTCTCTTCCACCCCCTCTCTCTTCCACCCCCCCTCTCTCTTCCACCCCCCCTCTCTCTTCCACCCCCCCTCGCTCTCACCCCCCCGCTCTCTTCCACCCCCCCTCTCTCTTCCACCCCCCCCTCTCTCTTCCACCCCCCCCTCTCTCTTCCACCCCCCCCTCTCTCTTCCACCCCCCCTCTCTTCCACCCCCCCCTCTCTCTTCCACCCCCCCCTCTCTCTTCACCCCCCCCTCTCTCTTCACCCCCCCCCTCTCTTCCACCCCCCCCTCTCTCTTCCACCCCCCCCTCTCTCTTCCACCCCCCCTCTCTCTTCCACCCCCCCCTCTCTCTCCACCCCCCCCTCTCTCTTCCACCCCCCCTCTCTCTTCCACCCCCCCCTCTCTCTTCACCCCCCCTCTCTCTTCCACCCCCCTCTCTCTTCCACCCCCCCCTCTCTCTTCCACCCCCACTCTCTTCCACCCCCCCTCTCTCTTCCACCCCCCCCCTCTCTCTTCCACCCCCCCCTCTCTCTTCCACCCCCCCCTCTCTCTTCCACCCCCCTCTCTTCCACCCCCCTCTCTCTTCCACCCCCCTCTCTCTCTTCCACCCCCCCTCTCTCTTCCACCCCCCCCTCTCTCTTCCACCCCCCCCCTCTCTTCCACCCCCCCCCCTCTCTCTTCCACCCCCCCTCTCTTCCACCCCCCCTCTCTCTTCCACCCCCCCTCTCTCTTCCACCCCCCCTCTCTCTTCCACCCCCCTCTCTCTTCCACCCCCCCTCTCTCTTCCACCCCCCCTCTCTCTTCCACCCCCCTCTCTCTTCCACCCCCCCTCTCTCTTCCACCCCCCCTCTCTCTTCCACCCCCCCTCTCTCTACACCCCCCCTCTCTCTTCCACCCCCCCTCTCTCTTCCACCCCCCCTCTCTCTTCCACCCCCCCTCTCTCTTCCACCCCCCCCTCTCTCCCACCCCCCCCCTCTCTCTTCCACCCCCCCTCTCTCTTCCACCCCCCTCTCTCTTCCACCCCCCCTTCTCTCTTCCACCCCCCTTCTCTCTCCACCCCCCCCTCTCTCATCCACCCCCCCCCTCTCTCCCACCCCCCCCCTCTCTCTCTTCCCCCCCCTCTCTCTCTCTCCCCCCTCTCTCTTACACCCCCCCTCTCTCTTACACCCCCCCTCTCTCTTACACCCCCCTCTCTCTTACACCCCCCCTCTCTTCCACCCCCCCTCTCTCTTCCACCCCCCCCCCTCTCTCTTCCACCCCCCCCTCTCTCTTCCACCCCCCCTCTCTCTTCCACCCCCCCTCTCTCTTCCACCCCCCCCTCTCTCTTCCACCCCCCCCTCTCTCTTCCACCCCCCCCTCTCTCTTCCACCCCCCCTCTCTCTTCCACCCCCCCTCTCTCTTCACCCCCCCTCTCTCTTCCACCCCCCCTCTCTCTTCACCCCCCCTCTCTCTTCCACCCCCCCTCTCTCTTCCACCCCCCCTCTCTCTTCCACCCCCCCCTCTCTCTTCCACCCCCCCCTCTCTCTTCACCCCCCCTCTCTCTTCCACCCCCCCTCTCTCTTCCACCCCCCTCTCTCTTCCACCCCCCTCTCTCTTCCACCCCCCCTCTCTCTTCCACCCCCCCTCTCTCTTCCACCCCCCCTCTCTCTTCCACCCCCCCTCTCTCTTCCACCCCCCCTCTCTCTTCCACCCCCCCTCTCTCTTCCACCCCCCTCTCTCTTCCACCCCCCCTCTCTCTTCCACCCCCCCTCTCTCTTCCACCCCCCCCTCTCTCTTCCACCCCCCCCTCTCTCTTCCACCCCCCCTCTCTCTTCCACCCCCCCTCTCTCTTCCACCCCCCCCTCTCTCTTCCACCCCCCCTCTCTCTTCCACCCCCCCTCTCTCTTCCACCCCCCCTCTCTCTTCCACCCCCCTCTCTCTTCCACCCCCCCTCTCTCTTCCACCCCCCCTCTCTCTTCCACCCCCCCTCTCTCTTCCACCCCCCTCTCTCTTCCACCCCCCCCTCTCTCTTCCACCCCCCCCCTCTCTCTTCCACCCCCCACTCTCTCTTCCACCCCCCCCTCTCTCTTCCACCCCCCCCCTCTCTCTTCCACCCCCCCCTCTCTCTTCCACCCCCCCCTCTCTCTTCCACCCCCCCCTCTCTCTTCCACCCCCCCCCTCTCTCTTCCACCCCCCCTCTCTCTCCACCCCCCCCCTCTCTCTTCCACCCCCCCCTCTCTCTTCCACCCCCCCTCTCTCTTCCACCCCCCCCTCTCTCTTCCACCCCCCCCTCTCTCTTCCACCCCCCCCCTCTCTCTTCCACCCCCCCCTCTCTCTTCCACCCCCCCTCTCTTCCACCCCCCCCTCTCTCTTCCACCCCCCCCTCTCTCTTCCACCCCCCCACTCTCTTCCACCCCCCCACTCTCTTCCACCCCCCCTCTCTCTTCCACCCCCCCCTCTCTCTTCACCCCCCCTCTCTCTTCCACCCCCCCCTCTCTCTTCCACCCCCCCCCTCTCTCTTCACCCCCCCCCTCTCTCTTCCACCCCCCCCCCTCTCTCTTCACCCCCCCTCTCTCTTCCACCCCCCCCCTCTCTCTTCCACCCCCCCTCTCTCTTCCACCCCCCCCCTCTCTCTTCCACCCCCCCCTCTCTCTTCCACCCCCCCCTCTCTCTTCCACCCCCCCCTCTCTCTTCCACCCCCCCTCTCTCTTCCCCCCCCCCTCTCTCTTCCACCCCCCCCCTCTCTCTTCCACCCCCCCCCTCTCTCTTCCACCCCCCCCTCTCTTCCACCCCCCCCTCTCTTCCACCCCCCCCCTCTCTTCCACCCCCCCCTCTCTTCCACCCCCCCTCTCTTCCACCCCCCCCTCTCTTCCACCCCCCCCTCTCTTCCACCCCCCCCCTCTCTTCCACCCCCCCTCTCTCTTCCACCCCCCCCTCTCTCTTCCACCCCCCCCTCTCTCTTCCACCCCCCCTCTCTCTTCCACCCCCCCCTCTCTCTTCCACCCCCCCCTCTCTCTTCCACCCCCCCTCTCTCTTCCACCCCCCCTCTCTCTTCCACCCCCCCTCTCTCTTCCACCCCCCCTCTCTCTTCACCCCCCCTCTCTCTTCCACCCCCCCTCTCTCTCCACCCCCCCTCTCTCTTCACCCCCCCTCTCTTCCACCCCCTCTCTCTCTCTTCCACCCCCCTCTCTCTCTCTTCACCCCCCTCTCTCTCTCTCCACCCCCCCTCTCTCTCTCCCTCCCCCTCTCTCTCTCTTCCACCCCCTCTCTCTCTCTTCCACCCCCTCTCTCTCTCTTCCACCCCCCTCTCTCTCTCTTCCACCCCCCTCTCTCTCTCTTCCACCCCCCTCTCATCTCTCTTCCACCCCCCTCTCTCTCTCTTCCACCCCCTCTCTCTCTCTTCACCCCCCTCTCTCCTCTTCCACCCCCCTCTCTCTCTCTTCACCCCCCTCTCTCTCTCTTCCACCCCCTCTCTCTCTCTTCCACCCCCTCTCTCTCTCTTCCACCCCCCTCTCTCTCTCTTCCACCCCCCTCTCTCTCTCTTCCACCCCCCTCTCTCTCTCTTCCACCCCCCTCTCTCTCTCTCCACCCCCCTCTCACTCTCTCCCTCCCCCCTCTCTCTCTCTCTTCCACCCACCCCTTCTCTCTTCCACCCCCCCCTTCCTCTTCCACCCCCCCCTTCTCTCTCCACCCCCCCCTTCTCTCTTCCACCCCCCTCTCTCTCTCTTTCACCCCCCTCTCTCTCTCTTCCACCCCCCTCTCTCTCTCTTCCACCCCCCTCTCTCTCTCTTCCACCCCCCTCTCTCTCTCTTCCACCCCCTCTCTCTCTCTTCCACCCCCCTCTCTCTTTCTTACCACCTCTTCACCCCCCCCCTCTCTCTCTTCCACCCCCCTCTCTCTCTCTTCACCCCCCTCTCTCTCTCTTCCACCCCCTCTCTCTCTCTCCCTCCCCCCTCTCTCTCTCTCCTCCCCCCTCTCTCTCTCTCCCTCTCCCCTCTCTCTCTCTCCCTCTCCCTCTCTCTCTCTCTCTCCCCCCTCTCTCTCTCCCTTCCCCCCCTCTCTCTCTCCCTTCCCCCCCTCTCTCTCTCCCTTCCCCCCCCTCTCTCTCTCCCTTCCCCCCCTCTCTCTCTCCCTTCCCCCCTCTCTCTCTCCCTTCCCCCCCTCTCTCTCTTCCTTCCCCCCCTCTCTCTCTCCCTTCCCCCCCTCTCTCTCTCCCTTCCCCCCTCTCTCCCTTCCCCCCCTCTCTCTCTCCCTTTCCCCCTCTCTCTCCCTTCCCCCCTCTCTCTCTCCCTTCCCCCCTCTCTCTCTCCCTTCCCCCCTCTCTCTCTCCCTTCCCCCCTCTCTCTCTCCCTTCCCCCCTCTCTCTCTCCCTTCCCCCCCCTCTCTCTCTCCCTTCCCCCCTCTCTCTCTCCCTTCCCCCCCTCTCTCTCCCTTCCCCCCCTCTCTCTCTCCCTTCCCCCCCTCTCTCTCTCCCTTCCCCCCCCTCTCTCTCTCCCTTCCCCCCCTCTCTCTCTCCCTTCTCCCCCCTCTCTCTCTCCCTTCCCCCCTCTCTCTCTCCCTTCCCCCCTCTCTCTCTCCCTTCCCCCCCTCTCTCTCTCTCCCTTCCCCCCCTCTCTCTCTCCCTTCCCCCCCTCTCTCTCTCCCTTCCCCCCCTCTCTCTCTCCCTTCCCCCCCTCTCTCTCTCCTTCCCCCCCTCTCTCTCTCCCTTCCCCCCCTCTCTCTCTCCCTTCCCCCCTCTCTCTCTCCCTTCCCCCCCTCTCTCTCTCCCTTCCCCCCCTCTCTCTCTCCCTTCCCCCCCTCTCTCTCTCCCTTCCCCCCCTCTCTCTCTCCCTTCCCCCCCTCTCTCTCTCTCCCTTCCCCCCCTCTCTCTCTCCCTTCCCCCCCCTCTCTCTCTCCCTTCCCCCCTCTCTCTCTCCCTTCCCCCCTCTCTCTCTCCCTTCCCCCCTCTCTCTCTCCCTTCCCCCCCTCTCTCTCTCCCTTCCCCCCTCTCTCTCTCCCTTCCCCCCTCTCTCTCTCCCTTCCCCCCCTCTCTCTCTCCCTTCCCCCCTCTCTCTCTCCCTTCCCCCCCTCTCTCTCTCCCTTCCCCCCCTCTCTCTCTCCCTTCCCCCCTCTCTCTCTCCCTTCCCCCCCTCTCTCTCTCCCTTCCCCCCCTCTCTCTCTCCCTTCCCCCCTCTCTCTCTCCCTTCCCCTCTCTCTCTCTCCCTTCCCCCCCTCTCTCTCTCTCTCCCTTCCCCCCCTCTCTCTCCCTCCCTTCCCCCTCTTTCTCTCTCTCTCCCTCCCTTCCCCCTCTTTCTCTCTCTCTCCCTCCCTTCCCCCTCTTTCTCTCTCTCTCCCTCCCTTCCCCCTCTCTTTCTCTCCCTTCCCTCTCTCTCTCTCTCCCTTCCCCCCCTCTCTCTCTCCTTCCCCCCTCTCTCTCTCCCTTCCCCCCCTCTCTCTCTCCCTTCCCCCCTCTCTCTCTCCCTTCCCCTCTCTCTCTCTCCCTTCCCCCCCTCTCTCTCTCTCTCCCTTCCCCCCCTCTCTCTCCCTCCCTTCCCCCTCTTTCTCTCTCTCTCCCTCCCTTCCCCCTCTTTCTCTCTCTCTCCCTCCCTTCCCCCTCTTTCTCTCTCTCTCCCTCCCTTCCCCCTCTTTCTCTCTCTCTCCCTCCCTTCCCCCTCTCTTTCTCTCCCTTCCCTCTCTCTCTCTCTCTCCCTTCCCCCTCTCTCTCTCCCTTCCCCCTTTCTCTCTCTCTCTCTCCCTTCCCCCTCTCTCTCTCTCTCCCTTCCCCCTCTCTCTCTCCCCCTCTCTCTCTCTCCCCCCCACTCCCTGTCTCTCTCTCTCCTCTCTCTCATCGCTGAGAGCAACAACTATAATTTTACATTTAGGTGGTTAAGCCACATAATTGAGTCAGGAGTAGCGGAGTATATTGCTGTGATGCCTCCTTAGTATTTCTTAATTGGACATTGAGTTGCTACTTGTTTCACTGTCTGTTCTGGGTGACCATGATCGCACACTGGAGAATTTTTAATTTTCCATTTGCACGTCAAGTATCCATATCTGCCACGGTTTGTGCCGATGCGGTTCAAGGTTTCCCATGAGCTCCGGGGAAGATCAACGCCAGAGATCTTCTGCATTGTATCTTTCACAAGGTGTTGGGACTTCTTATGAACTACATTCAGCTTTCCAAGCTTCTTCAGGGTTAAAATTGCAATGTTGAAGGTTAAGTGTGTGGGTCCAAACACTCATGCTGATTTAGTTCAACTGTGCTCACTGAATAACACACTTGCCTCTGAGTCAGCTGATAATGGGTTCAAGTCTCACTTGTGTACAACAGTCCAGGCTGACACTCCCAGTGCAGTACTGAGAGAGTGCTGCAATGTCTTTTGGCTGAGATACTAAACTGAGGCCCTGTCTGTTTTCTCAGATGGATGGAAAGGATCCCATGACACTATTTTGACAAAGAACAGGGGAGCTGTCCCTCTTTCCTGGACCAATATTTATCCCTTAACCAACCTCGCAAAAACAGGTTGTCTGGTCATTATCACATTGCTGTTTGTGGGAGCTTGCTGTGCACAAATTGGCTGCCACATTTCTGACATTACAACAATAACTACGCTTCAAAAGTACCTCACTGGCTGTAAAGTGCTTCGGAACATCCTAAATCTGTGGAAGGTGCTATAGAAATGCAAGTTTTTTAAAACTCTGTTTCCTTACCCAGTGTGAGCAAAATTGGTCCAGTAGGCGATCATATTTCTCGAGATATCTCTGTCCCTTGGCCGGTATCCGAGCGGAGTGGCAAATGGTTTTCCAAAGACGTACTGGAGGTCATCAGCATGATCAGCACCCATCCATCTGGGATATATAGGAGCCCGGGAAGGGTAGGAAAACAGGTAGCTGAATGTCTGTGCTCCCCTGCAAGAGAAGGAACACAGAAAGGAAGAAGAAATGACACGATGAGAAAATGTAAGCACAGATCAAAAATGTGGAAGGAAAACCTCATGGTAAACACAGGTTTTAAAAACACAATATTACATAAGATTTACACAGAAACAGACTGTTCGGTCCCACTAACCTATGCTGGTGTTTACGCTCCATGTGAGCCTCTTTCCGCCAGTTCATCTCAACCCATCCTTTTATTCCTCACTCCCTCATGTACTTATCTACCTTTCCTTGAATGAACAGCTGCTGTAGGGGCTGCAAACTCTTAAACACTCATCCCCTATTTCCTATCGCCAACTATGGGGAGGTATCCAGTGACGACCAGGCACTTAGCTGGTGAAGATGGAAAAGATCAGAGAGTGACAGTCCCTTAGCTGTATTTAGGTTGTGCTTAGAGCAGCACTGCTGAGAGAAAAGAACCCTATCCGTTCAACTGAACAGTACAGGGAGACCCAGGTAGGAAAAGAGTGGAGAATCACTTCTTTAAAAAAGCAATGTAGCTTTCATATAAAATGTAGTCTTCCAGTGGAAGTATGTAAATATGATATTGATCCAAGAATGGGCTGTGTTACTGGATGAATGTGTTGGGTAGATCTCACGCCCAGTGTGGCAGGTTAATCATCAGCAGGGGAGGATTTGTGGAAACGATGCCTGCTCTTTGTATTGAATTTTAACAATAGTACAATGTTAAGAACAAAACAGAGCCCAGTTTAAATGCTGTCCCTTTTTTCTCAGTTGGATTGTCTACTCAGTGAACCAGGACTCCAACTTCATCAATACATATCATTCATTGCTGTCTTTACAAATTGAAGGGTGGGTATATCCTCCTCTCCCTCACATGGTGGTACAGTCTGATATTCCCCACTACTAGCCAACATCTCACCACTTGCTTGAACACACGAGATATGACAATAAATGGAAATGCCTGTCAGGTAACTTACTGAGCATGTTGATAATGAAGATCCAGTGCCAGTTGTGTGGGGACCAAGAAGAGGACATCCGTCTCTAGGTCCACTATTGTCCTTTTAATGGTTTCTTGACTCGGATTGGTAGGCCAGTCCTTGGTGTATTGTATGTAGGCACTGTTGGCACCTTTCTCCCCTGTGTCTATGGTCAGACCTCGAACGAGATCATACAGATTGCTCCTGTAGATATCAACAAACATCCAAGCTCACAAGGATATTATGCGGGCACTTCATTTTCACAAGTATACGGCTAAATTAGTCATTTTCAGTGGTTGGCATTGCAATCATGGGATTTTTAAAAATTCAAACATAGGTTAACACATTGGGTACATTGTCCATTCCGCAATCATCTACATCCACCTGTAGAATCCCTTTCTGTATTCTTTGGCTGCAATATGGAATGGATGTGTCCATCAAAAGTGTACAGTGGTTCAGCATAACTCTCCTGCTTTTGTACTCAATACCTCTTTTTTCTAATTAAGTCCAAGATCCCATATGCTTTGCTAACTACTCTCAAAGATCTATACACATGAACCCCCAGGTCCCTCTGTTCCTGCACACTCTTTCGAACAGTGCCATTAAGTATATATTGTCTCTCCCTATTCCTTCTGTCAAAATGCATCACCTCACACTTGTCAGTATTAAATTCCATCTGCCACTTGTCTGCCCATTCTGCTAGCTTATCTATGTCCTGTTGCATCCTCACTGTTTGCCACACCTCCAAGATTGGTATCATTGGCAAATTGTGGAATTTTACTCTGTATTCCAAATTCCAGGTCATTTATATATATTTTAAAAAGCAGTGGTCCTCTCACTGACCCTTATGGAACACCACTGTCTACCATCATCCAGTCTGAAAAATGACAATTTATCATGACTTTCTGTTTTCGATCCTTAAGCCAATTTTTTTTATCCTAGCTGACACTGACCTTTCTATTCCATGAGACTCAATTTTGTTAATCAGTCTTTTATGTGGTACTTTGTCAAACACTTTCTTAAAATACATACTGACAACTGCATTCCCTTTATTAAACTTCTGTTACTTCATAAAAAATTCAGTTGGATTAGTCTTCTACAAATTCGTGCTGGTTCTCCGTACTTAACTCAAACCTCTTCAAGTGCCTGTTAATTTTTTCCCTGATTATTGTTTCTGAAACCTTACCCACCGCTGATATTAAACTGACTGGCCTGTAGCTACTAGGAATGTCCTTACACTCTTTCTTGAGCAAGGGTGTCATATTTGTCACTTTCCAATCCTATGTCATCTCCCACCTGTCTGGGAAAGATTATGGAAAGCCCTTCCATTATCTCCACCCCCACTTCCCTTAGCAACCTGGGATGCAAGCCATCTGGACCAGGCAACTTATCTTTTCAGTCAGTGACTCCCCTAGTTAAAGGAAAGGAGACCATGTCCATCGACTGTTAGCTCTCCATCCCCTTCCTCTGCTGGTCAGAGGCAGCTGTCTGGTGATACCCCACTTTCATGATATAACGGGAAAGGAGCTTCACATTATCAATGATGCAACTACAAGAAGTGATGGAATGTGCACTTAAGTGTCCCAATTTCCAACACCACTGAGATCTGAGAGATACGACTACTACTTTTATATGATGGGAAAAGTATGACAAAGTGCAGTTGTGGCCATGTGTCTCAGACTATGGGGCACATCTCAACAACCTGCCCTCTAGTTTCTTTTGTGGAGGGCATCTCATTTCTCGATTCGGCATTTCAGGAAGGCACTGAGTGGATAGCCATGGAGGGATGATGGACAGCAGCGAGTTGCTTCTTCGCAAAGGTTTGAAAGGAGGTGGGGGGTCACCTCCAGCAAACTTGCAGCGCTCCAATCATCTAGTCCAATAGAAACCCTGAACAAGAATTGTGTGATGTAGAGACTCGGAAGGGAAAGAAGTGCCTTAAGAAGAGGGAGCCTCACCCTCAACAACAACAATAAAAAGCAACACATTCAGTTAAATAAGCTGTGTCCGTACGGGTAGGTGTTTCCTAGTCCAGCTTGATTGATTGAGTGAACATCGAAGCCAGCAAAAAGATGTCCATCCATATTGTTAACACCGGCGATGTAATCGATACCAGCAGTGTTGTGATAGAGCTTCTTTGGCTCATCAGGAATAAAGTCTCCATCGATGACAGGAGCCCATATCAGGTAGAATACAAGCGGGGCTACGAGACAAGAAAAGGAGTAAATCGGTCAGCTCCCCTGTCCCGCTTCAGTGCAAAATAATATTGATCTCATTCCCTGCTTAATAAGGGACTGCTGCCATATCAAGAGTTTTTCAGGCAATCTCGTTTCCTCTCCTTTTCCTGTCCTGACAACTTGCTTTAAATGGCACCACATTGCCTGCTAGAGGAAGCCCAACAAAACTTTCCCTTTCCATGCAGAGCGAGGTCTCAAAAGCATTTTACAGGGTAGTGGAACCAGTCAATGCTGAGCAGGAGGGGTAGGGGAGGAGGGTCAAAGTACTTGTTTACCTTGAGAGGTGAGAATGCGGAACCCGTTGACCATCTGGAGTAGTCGAGGAGATGCATTTAAGGGGAAACTAGATAAACACGAGGGAGAAAGGAATACATGGATATACTGATAGGGTGAGAGGAGGCTTGTGTGGAGCATAAACACTGGCAGAGACCAGTTGGGCTGAATGGCCTGTTTCTGTGCTGTAAAATTTTATGTAGAAGGAACTGGACAATTAGAGCTTTTGAAGACAGTGGGGAGGGGGCAATTTCCAGAGCGGTGAGGCAAAGTTCGCATTGCAGCAGGTCCTCTGCAGCAAACTCCTACAAAAACAGCTTTTCTGGTTGGGTGGGGGGCGCTGCTTTTTGCTCAACAAGAATGAGGATGTAGGGGTAGATTGTGATTGGACAAGGGACAACTCATTGAGTTGCCAATTCCATTTCTTTTTGCAGTTCTCTGATTAGGTTACCAGGAACTCTCAACGTGTCACCATCAACATGGCTCTATGGAATGAGATCAGTGTGTTTATGGTTTATATCATGGACATCAAGAAAATTGCAGTTGTAGTCAACCTCCTCCATTTTATTGACTCGGACTGGTTGCACCCCACAAACAGGGTCTCACCCACACACCCATCGCTGCTTAGGAGAGACAATGGGACAGCCTGAGGCACAGGTGACTCCACCAAACTTGGGCTGACCATGCAATTTATGTCCTGTTACAAGTTAGGGTCTTGCCTCAGATATTCTCTTGGGCACTGCAGTACTAGTCACTCCTGTAAGTGATCTGAGCATCTTATGTTCAAGAGTGTTCCCATACTGCCTAATATCTAACTACATGACAGTGTAGCCCAGAGATGTAACAGTAAGACCCCTTTATGTTCTGAACTGGCTATTATGTCTTTCACACGTACCCCAATGTGAGCCTCTCCATCCTTTTCAAAGGTGGACCTAGAACTGGGTCCAGGGATGTTAAACTGCTTTATTGCACAGCAAGTGAACATAGAAAGCAGTTGTTCTGACAGATACAACTTTTTCTCACATACTTATACAAATAATGAACATGCAACACTTCCCCAAATCAGTGGGTTATCTTGCTTGACTCCAATAAAATAACTTCCACTTGTGTTTCTCAGTTCCAATCTTGAATTTGGTGATGCTTGCCCCCTTGCAGCTATCCGTTAAGAAAAAACTCTGCCTGTCAGTGACTGTTTTTCTTTCTGTTTTTAATCTCCCTGAGCAGGAGAATGTATTGATCACTGAGACAGGCTAATGAATTGCTTATAGTTCTCAGTCTTGGGTGAAGGAAGTTCAATAGTCTGCCCATTCCCAGTTTAATAACCTTTCATTTCAATACTATTCTTTATGAACTTGGTGAATCCATTTTGCTTTGAAGACCCAAAAGTTTAATTGCAAAACGTTTCCAAATCTTTTCTATGGAATTATATTCAAATGTTTTCAAACTGGACAGGAACATTCACATCATCCTTTCACGAATCTTACTTTCCAAGTTTGTAAACTTCATGGGAATAGCCAGGGTTACAGCATTGGGGTCTGTGATCTTCAGACAGGCCATCATGGCAGCAGGGTCATCTCTTAGACAGCCAACTTTCTGAGCAACCTGAAAGATACCCAATCAGGTATTAGTACCTTCAGTCACAAAGATTCAGCCAATTCGATTCACTCTGCATGATATCAAGAAACGACTGAAGACACTGGATACTGCAAAGGCTCTGGGCCCTGACAATATTCCAGCAATCGTACTGAAGACCTGTGCTCCAGAACTTGTCGCGCCCCTAGCCAAGCTGTTCCAGTACAGCTACAACACTGGCGTCTACCCGGCCATATGGAATATTGCCCAGGTATGTCCTGTACACAAAAGGCAGGACAAGTCCAATCAGGCCAATTAACCGCCCCATCAGTCGACTCTCAATCGTCAGTAAAGTGATGGAAGGTATCATCAACAGTGCCATCAAACGGCACTTGCTTAGCAGCAACCTGCTCAGTTTGGGTTCCACCAGGGCCACTCAGCTCCTGACCTCATTACAGCCTTGGTTCATACATGGGCAAAAGAGCTGAACTCAAGAGGTGAGGTGAAAGTGATTGCCCATGACATCAAGGCAGCATTTGACTGAATATGGCATCAAGGAGCCCTAGCAAAACTGGAGTCAATGGGAATCAGGGGAAAACACTCTGCTGGTTGGAGTCACACCTAGTGCAAAGGAAGATGGTTGTGATTGTTGGAGGTCAATCATCTCAGCTCAGGGTAGTGTTCTAGGCCCAACCATCTTCAGCTGCTTCATCAATGACCTTCCTTCAATCATAAGGTCAGAAGTGGGGATGTTCGCTGATGATTACACAATGGTCAGCACCATTCGCCTTTAGATACTGAAGCAGTCCGTGTAGAAATGTAACAAGACCTGGACAATATCCAGGCTTGGGCTGATAAGTGGCAAGTAACATTCGCCCTACACAAGTGCCAGGCAATGACCATCTCCAACAAGAGAGAATCTAACTATCTTCTCTTGGCATTCAATGGCATTACCATCGCTGAATCCCCCACTATCAACATCCTAGGGGTCACTATTGACCAGAAACTGAACTGGAGTAGCCATATAAATACCGTGGCTACAACAGCAGGTCAGTGGCTAGGAATCCTGTGGCGAGTAACTCACCTCCTGACTCCCCAAAGCCTGTCCACCATCTACAAGGCACAAGTCAGGAGTGTGATGGAATACTCTCCATTTGCCTGGATGAGTGCAGCTCCAACAACACTCAAGAAGCTCAACACCATCCAGGACAAAGCAGCCCACTTGATTGGCACCCCATCCACAAACATTCACTCCCTCCACCACCGACACACAGTGGCAGCAGTGTGTACCACCTACAAGATGCAGTGCAGCAACACACCAAGGCTCCTTCGACAGCACCTTCCAAACCCGCGGCCTCTACCAACTAGAAGGATAAGGGCAGCAAATGCATGGGAACACCACCACCTGCAAGTTCCCCTCCAAGTCATACACCATCCTGACCTGGAACTATATTGCTGTTCCTTCACTGTCATTGAGTCATAGGGAGATACAGCACTGAAACAGGCCCTTCGGCCCACCAAGTCTGTGCCAACCAACAACCACCCATTTACACTAATCCTACATCAGTCATCCTGGAGGTTGCCAAGATTGACACTTTCTGTAGTGTTATGGCCATAGAGAGACTGGTGTCGACACCCCAACAGTGTGGGCTGTGTTTGAATCCTGGTTTGAGAGGTGAACAGAAACTTTCCCAATTTACAGTGCCACCCAAACCCCCTCCCCAGTTTGATGTGAGTTTCCTCTTTCTGTAGAGCTGACCCTTGCCAGACAGCATCTGCTGTTGAAAGGCCAGAGAGGCAAGCTGCTCCTAGATGTTCAAGAACATTCCTGGGGTGACTCCACCTTGATCCGTTCTCTCTCATTATGAAGCCCTTAGCCTTTGAAACAAGCCCCTCCACCCACTCTCCCCAAGCCCAGCCTTAATCGAGATCACCCTGTTGAAAATCATGGGCACGAGCCCATGTTCTCCCTCAGTGTTTTGAGGCAATAACATTCTGCACCATATTAACTAAAACAGATAATCCGACATTGAAAACTGGCTCACCCCAATCCAACTCGGCCTGGATCAATTTGGCATTTACTCAATTCTTAACTTCTGAGGGAGAATTTATTGAGTTGCATCTCTATTTATGCAGCTGCACTGACCTGCTGTGCCCAGTGCAAGGGGTTCCTCTGAACTGCCCAGGTACATGTAGCGACCCCACTCTGTGAAATTGCTCGCTTTATTAGTCCTTTGTTGTACGGTGTCAAGGTCTGTGAAAGAAAGTGGAAACATTCTCCGAAAGATATAAATTGGTTCAACTTGTAGGATACATTCATTGAAGATTTTTTTAAATGTGGGAGAGAGTTTGGAGTTTGTCTTTGCAATTTGTACACAGGATCCACATTAAGCATCTCTAACAGTACAGTGGCTTAGATACAGTATACAACTCAGGTACTTCAGCCTTGGAAAAGTGCAATAGTATCATTGTGGGATTTCCTCGTTTGCATGTATCAGCTGTAGCTCAGTTGGTAGCACTCTTGACTTTGAGTTAGGAGGTTCCTGGATTATGTCCCACTAGAGGACTTAAGTACTAAATTCAAAGTTGATACTCCAGTGCAGTACTGAGGGAATGCTGCACTGTTGGAGCTGCTGTCTTTCAGATGAGGTATTAAACCAAGCCACTGGCTGTCCGCTCAGGCGGATGTAAAAATCCCATGATGCTATTTTGAAGAAGAGCAGGGGAGTTCCCCCTGCCCGATATCTACCCCTCAATCAAGATCACAAAAAGTGACTATCTGGTCATTATCACATTGCTGTTTGTGGGATCTTGCTGTGCACAAATTGGCTGCCACGTTTCCTACGTTACAATAGTGACTACACTTCACTGGCTGTAAAGTACTTTGGGCGTCCAGTGTTGTGAAATTTAAGTATTTATTTCCTACATCGTGGAGTTCATTATTTGCCTGATGCTAGTGCCACATTTACTGATATTGATACAGGTGTTAAAAATGATCACATGAATAGACAGGAATAAACAGATTATTTCCCCTAGCTGGTAAATCAAAGACATAAAAGACAATGATCTCAAAAAAAAGGACCAGATATATGAAGTGAGAAAATTCTTTCTTTGAAAAAGTTTCAACAGAAAATAAAATGCTTTGGCACAACCAGTGAGCGATGCAATATCAGTTACAACTTTCAGAGAGGCCCTGGATATAAAAGGGTTTTGGGGAGAAAAAAAGAAAAATAAGACTGTGTAAAATCAACATCCAAGTTGGGCCTACAGCCAACACAAGCAGAAAGGACGAGCAATCTCTTATGCTCAAATAATTCTGTTCCTGAAGATACAGCATTATTTTCTCCTGGAGGTTCACTGACTCACCCTGCAGGTACAGTTTCATGACCTCCAGTTGTCCTCTAATATCCTGCTTAATTAGCCATTCACTTTGAACCTTATCAGTGAGTATCAGTTGGCTATTTGACTGTGTGAACCATCAAATGCAAGCCTGATCCTATCCAACAAGGATAATGATGAGGAATAGCAACCTTGACCAACGTTATTTCCTCTCTCCAGCCCAGGGTCACTGAGCCTAATTGAAACAGACTCACTGTTGCTCCACCTCGGATGAGCTAACTCAGTATAGATCGCAACTGAATCGCAGAACCTGCTCTGCTCCACCACATCACCCATCAACATCATACTTGAGTTACCTGGAGGGAGACACTAGCGCCTCCTGCTGACTCTCCAAAGAGGGTGATTTTATTTGGGTCTCCACCAAACGCAGCAATATTCCTCTTCACCCAACTGATGGCCATGTGCTGGTCCCACAAACCTTGGTTACCTGTTTATCACAACAAATAGCACTGATAAACAACACAGCACACAGAAAGACTGAAGTATGGCAAAGAGCATGGTATAACATGGATGCCAGAGGAGCGGTGTAAATTGACCAGCAATTTCTGGCTGCCAGCGTACCTCTTAATCCCCAGAACTTGCTGGTCAATTTGCACATTAATAATGGGTGTGTCATTAATATGCCAGTATTTTTCGAGGGATATTTGGGCCATCATCATCTCCATCTTTTTGGTTAAGAACAACGGATTGGCAGCTGGGAGTTCTGGTGTGTGGTCCCACCTGAAAAATTAACCTCAGATGTTGGCCAAGCTGCTCTCTGCTTCCAGCATTTTGTGTTTTTATTTCACATTCTCAGTCTTCCCACGATTGTCATCTGTTGATATCCCCACACATTCGGGGACCTGTACATATGTCCCACACAGGAACTGCTCCAGTTGCAGTCACATACAGTGGTATTAAGTGGCACTAACACACACTGACCATGTGCCATCTACAACAACTTGCGTTTATATTGCATCTTTAATGTCCCAAAGTGCTTCAAAGGAACGATTAGCAAACAAAATTTGACAGAGCTACATAAGAAGATATTAGGACAGGTGGCCAAAAACTTGGTCAAAGAGGCAGATTTTAAGGGTTATCTTAAAGGTGAAGAGGTTTGGTGGGGGGGTGAATTTCAGAGCTTAGCCTCAAGGCAGCTAAAGCCGCGGCTGACAATGGTGGAATGATTAAAATTGGGAATGCTCAAGAGGCCAGATTTGGAGGATTGCTGATATCTCAGAAAGTCGTAGGGCTGCAAAAGTTTAGAGATAGGGAGCTGCAAGACCATGGAGGGATTTGGAAATGAAAGTGAGAATTTTCTTTTAAATCGAGGCACCGCCAGATCGGGTGCCAGTGTCAGTCAGCGAGCACAGGGGGTTGGGGGGGTGGGGGCGGAGGTGATGGGTGAATGGGACTTGACAATAACCTGGTGCACTGGCATCTCCTGTGCTCAGGAAGCCCAATGGACCGACCCGGTAGTTGAAGGTGACGACGATCACCTTGCCGCGGGACGCGATCTCCAGACCATCGTACAGGTAGTTCTTCAGGAAATTGGCTCCTTGTCCCGCTCCTGCCAAGAAACCTCCTCCATAGATCCAGATCATGACGGGCAGATTAGTGGAGACTAAGGGGAGGACAGGCAGACACGTTATTCATTCCTACTACAAAAGCAAAATATAATGGATGCTGGAAATTGATCTGAAACATTAACTCTGTTTCTTTCTCCACAGATGCTGCCTGATTTGATGAGTATTTTCAGCACTTTCTGTTTTTACTTTAGTTTATTTGTTCCATCTGATCAATCAGGTTAAAACCAGTATAACAGCAGATGATAAAAATGTGCAGCTTGTCAGTCTTGATGTTTACAAATAAACTCAAAGATCCCTTTTAACATCACTTTATTTGCACTCTGAAAATCTTTGTTTTATTTTGTCTTCAGCGAGTTTTCTGCTGATCAGGATGAGCTATGTTAGTGGCACTCAGTCTTACACTTTCGCCAGTCTGTATCAACATCAAACACTCCCAGAGCAGGTACAACACACGTTAGATACAGAGTAAAGCTGCCTCTACACTGTCCCCATCAAACACTCCCAGGACAGGTACAGCACTGGGTTAGATAGAAAAAAAAAACGGGGGTTAGATACAGAGTAAAGCTCCGTCTACACTGTCCCATCAAACACTCCCAGGGCAGGTACAGCATTAATTAGATATAAACTGAAGTTAAATAGGCCTTGTGACACAATACCTTCAGAGTTGAGGTTACAACAATGAGGCATATTGGGATTCAGACAGCTCCAGCCTCGTTCCGCATGGATGCAGATCCACTATATAAATGTACCTGTTAATTGTCATAAAATATATGCATTCTCTTCAGGTAGGGCACAGGAATGCCTGAGGCAACAAGTGGAACTGTGAGAGATTTACGATTGGGTTAAAAACACATTATTGTGATGGTGTGGGAAGTGGTTAACTCTGTAACTATCCTGTGATGTACTGGGTGTGGCAATGCTTAATGCCATCCCGAACTGCAGAAAGTGTAAAAGGCACCACTTCTCAACACTGACATAACTTGTATTGACAAGCACAAAACTTAGCAAAGTATATATATTCTTCTTTTGGGCCTCCTTATCTTGAGAGACAATGGATACGCGCCTGGAGGTGGTCAGTGGTTTGTGAAGCAGCGCCTGGAGTGGCTATAAAGGCCAATTCTGGAGTGACAGGCTCTTCCACAGGTGCTGCAGAGAAATTTGTTTGTTGGGGCTGTTGCACAGTTGGCTCTCCCCTTGCGCCTCTGTCTTTTTTCCTGCCAACTACTAAGTCTCTTCGACTCGCCACAATTTAGCCCTGTCTTTATGGCTGCCCGCCAGCTCTGGCGAATGCTGGCAACTGACTCCCACGACTTGTGATCAATGTCACACGATTTCATGTCGCGTTTGCAGACGTCTTTATAACGGAGACATGGACGGCCGGTGGGTCTGATACCAGTGGCGAGCTCGCTGTACAATGTGTCTTTGGGGATCCTGCCATCTTCCATGCGGCTCACATGGCCAAGCCATCTCAAGCGCCGCTGACTCAGTAGTGTGTATAAGCTGGGGATGTTGGCCGCTTCAAGGACTTCTGTGTTGGAGATATAGTCCTGCCACCTGATGCCAAGTATTCTCCGAAGGCAGCGAAGATGGAATGAATTGAGACGTCGCTCTTGGCTGGCATACGTTGTCCAGGCCTCGCTGCCGTAGAGCAAGGTACTGAGGACACAGGCCTGATACACTCGGACTTTTGTGTTCCGTGTCAGTGCGCCATTTTCCCACACTCTCTTGGCCAGTCTGAACATAGCAGTGGAAGCCTTACCCATGCGCTTGTTGATTTCTGCATCTAGAGACAGGTTACTGGTGATAGTTGAGCCTAGGTAGGTGAACTCTTGAACCACTTCCAGAGCGTGGTCGCCAATATTGATGGATGGAGCATTTCTGACATCCTGCCCCATGATGTTCGTTTTCTTGAGGCTGATGGTTAGGCCAAATTCATTGCAGGCAGACGCAAACCTGTCGATGAGACTCTGCAGGCATTCTTCAGTGTGAGATGTTAAAGCAGCATCGTCAGCAAAGAGGAGTTCTCAGATGAGGACTTTCCGTACTTTGGACTTCGCTCTTAGACGGGCAAGGTTGAACAACCTGCCCCCTGATCTTGTGTGGAGGAAAATTCCTTCTTCAGAGGATTTGAACGCATGTGAAAGCAGCAGGGAGAAGAAAATCCCAAAAAGTGTGGGTGCGAGAACACAGCCCTGTTTCACACCACTCAGGATAGGAAAGGGCTCTGATGAGGAGCCACCATGTTGAATTGTGCCTTTCATATTGTCATGGAATGAGGTGATGATACTTAGTAGCTTTGGTGGACATCCGATCTTTTCTAGTAGTCTGAAGAGACCACGTCTGCTGACGAGGTCAAAGGCTTTGGTGAGATCAATGAAAGCAATGTAGAGGGGCATCTGTTGTTCACGGCATTTCTCCTGTATCTGACGAAGGGAGAACAGCATGTCAATAGTCGATCTCTCTGCACGAGAGCCACACTGTGCCTCAGGGTAGACGCGCTCGGCCAGCTTCTGGAGCCTGTTCAGAGCGACTCGAGCAAAGACTTTCCCCACTATGCTGAGCAGGGAGATTCACACTCCTGTGAAGTGCCTCGGGATGCTTTACTATGTTAAAGGCACTATAGAAATGCAAGTTGTTGTTGTAGATCAAAATAAAAAAACTTAGCAAAGTATATATATATATGTATGTTAAAGGAGCAACGGAGGATAGAACAATGAAGCATGTTCCTAAATTTGATGCAAATTTATAATCTAGGAAAAGTCAGGACGTTACACAGTTGGGTACAGTTTTAAGGTGTGTTTTATTTTTTGCTGTGTTTTGTACCTTTTTTCCGGTGAGGGACCCAGATGTTCAGGTAGAGACAGTCTTCACTCCCAAAGACAACGTCCTCTGACAAGATGGTCTGTAAACATCTGAGTTTGAAATCTTTGGCTTTCAGAACATCTAGTAGTAAACGCAAGCACCACAAGTTAGCAGAAAGAAAGACTTGCATTTACATATCACCTTTCACAACCCTCAGGATGTCCCAAAGTGCTTTACAGCCAATGAAGTACTTTTGAAGCACTGTTGTAATGTAGGGAAAGGTAACTGCACAGCATTAATTTAACTCAGTCCGTAACAAATGCAGGAAGACTGCACATAACAGCAGGTTTGATTCGAGCAACTCTGATGACAGGTCATTGACCTGAAACGTTAACTCTGTTTCTCTCTCCACAGATGCTGCCAGATCTGCTGAGTATTTCCAGCACTTACTGTTTTTATTTCATAATTCCAGCATCTGTAGTATTTTGCTTTTGGTTGGAGCAACTTATACCACTAAAAGGGTCAAATTTTGTCAGATTGACACTCCTGTGAAGTGCCTCGGGATGCTTTACTATGTTAAAGGCACTATAGAAATGCAAGTTGTTGTTGTAGATCAAAATAAAAAAAATCCTGCTGCTCACTGATCTGTTATCCGGGTAAGGTTAGGAAATTTTTTGATTTAATCTGTAGAGCGTTGTTACAACATGGAATTCTGGACAAGAAACAAATCTTCTAAAAGGGCTGTGGACAAATACAACATCAATTTGCATTTATATAGTAACTTTAATGTAATAAAATGCCCCAAGGTGCTTCACAGGGTCATTAGACACCAAGCCACATAAGGCGATATTAGGGCAGATGGCCAAAAAGTTTTGGTCAAAGACATAGGTTTTAAGGAGCATCTTTTAAGGAGCAGCCAAAGACTTGCAGGTTGATAGGTAAATTGGCCATTATAAATTGCCCCTAGTATAGGTAGGTGGTAGGGGAACTGGGGATGGGATGGGATAGGAATATGGAATTAATGTAGGATTAGTATAAATGGGTGGTTGATGGTCGGCACAGACTCGGCGGGCCGAAGGGCCTGTTTTAGTGTTGTATCTCTAAATACATTTTTTAAAAAGGGAGATGGAGAGGCTTAGGGAGGGTATTCCAAAGCTTAAGGCCTAGAAGACAGTGACCAATAGTGCAGCAATTAAAAGCAGAGATTGCGGGACAGTTCAGTAACGCCGAATACAGACCTGATCCGACCCTGAACCTGACACGTGTGGTCAGGCTTTATCGAGTTTTAAGTGAAAACAAAGGCGTTACAAATGAGGAAAAGGAAACTAGTTACCAGACCATCCAGGGTGGGGTTCAGCTTTCTCAAAACGCTTCGGTGGTGCAGCAAAAGGAATCCCTTTGAAAATATCCACAAATGTGAAAAACCCATCTCTTTTATTCGTTCCTTCCACACGACCACCTTCAGTTTCCACCACACCCAGCTACAGGGAAGGAGAGAGAAACAGGATTGTGAAAGTCATTGAAGGAGAGAGAATCAGGAGGGACAGAATCTGTGAAGAGACGGAGAATCGGTGAAGGAGAGACCAGGAGAATGAGGAGAGAGAGAATTAGAGAAGGAGAGAAGATCAGAGAAAAAGTCAAGCTCCGCAGTGATTGGCTCAACCAGTTACCGCAGAACTGCTACCCACCAGCACTCTGAACATCTTCAACATCTCCTTGTTTTTACATTCAGTGTCCCATATGTCAAACCGAAAACCCATGGTCTTTTATTCCTGCACTCATACCCTATGCATCTCTATCTCTAGATTTTTCTGTTTCTCATCTCAATAATTTTACCATTCCATGGATATATCATTTCACTGATCTACTAACCAAGGAGAATATGCATCCCAGTTTAGATACAGAGTAAAGCTCCCTCTACAATGTCCCCATCAAACACTCCCAGGACAGGTACAGCACGGGGTTAGATACAGAGTAAAGCTCCCTCTACAATGTCCCCATCAAACACTCCCAGGACAGGTACAGCACAGGGTGAGATACAAAATAAAGCTCCCTCTACACTGTCCCCATCAAACACAGAGAAGGCTGATGGAGGTATACAAAATTATGAGGGGCATAGATAGGGTAGATAGGAAGAAACCTTTACCCTTAGCGGAGGTGTCAATAACCAGGAGGCATAGACTTAAGGTAAAGGGCAGGAGGTTTAGAGGGGATTTGAGTCTACCCGCCTGGGCTGCTCCTCAAATTCTGGCTGCACTTCAGTCCCACGCTCCTGATCTTTGGGCACCCGGTGCAGAGGGGCACGGTCCCGGGCCAGTCCATCCAGGATAACATCCACCTGGTCCGGGACCAGATCCATCTTTCCCAGAGGACTGGTCTGTCGGTCGCCTTTCTCTCCCTCGATCAGAAGAAGGTGTTCGACAGGGTGGATCACGAATATCTTTCCGGGACTCTGCGCGCATTCGGACTCGGGCTGCATTTTGTGGCCCGGGTACGACATCTGGAGGTTGGCGGGTCTGGCTCTGCACGAGCCGGCCATGCAGGTCTTCCTCTCGGCTTACGCTGACGACGTGCTCCTCATGGTCATCGATCCCATTGAGTTGCGGAGGATGCACAACTGCCAGCAGACATTATCTTCCACGTCCTCCGCGAGGATCAATTGGGAGAAATGTTCCGGACTCCTGGTGGGTCAGTGGCAGGTGGACTCCCTGCCGGAGGAGTTAACACCTTTTGCGTGGAGCACCACGCACCTCCTCTATCTGGGAGTCCACCTTAGCTCCACTGAGGAGGCCTGGCTGGCAAACTGGCAGGAGCTGGAGGCGAAAGTCACCGCTTGGCTGGGGCGCTGGACAGGACTGCTCCGAGTGCTTTCCTACAGGGGCCGAGCGTTGGTCATAAACCAACTGGTGGCCTCCATGCTGTGGTACCGGTTGGTCACTTTGGCCCCGCCCCCTGCATTCGCCACCAAGATCCAGAAGAAACTCGTCGATTTCTTCTGGGGCAGGAGGAAATACTGGGTCTCTGCCATGGTCCTGAGTCTCCCGATTGAGGAGGGCAGCCAGTCGCTGGTGTGCATCCGCACCCAGGCTGCGACTCTCTGCCTTCGGACCCTGCAGAGATACCCGTACATCACGCGTCCTCCCAGACAGTGTGCGCTGGCGACGTATTTTTTCTGCCAGTGTCACTGCCTCCAAGATGACACGCAGCTCCCGGCAGAGACCGTTAGCCATGTCCCTCTGAGGGAGTTGCCTGTCTTTTACCGGGATCTATTCAGAGTCTGGAACATGGTCGTCTCCAGTCAGGGCGCTCCCCCGCCGGTGGAGGAGAGCGCCTTGGCTGTCTGGGCGGCCAACTTCGGGGACGGACTGACGGGCGGAGGAGTAGCCGAAGCCCCCGGGACACCCCTCACTGCAGGTGACGAGGGGGCCCGGGAAAGCGGAGCACTCCCGGCCGAACTGACCCCTTCTTGGCCGGAACTGCTCATCGAATCCAGGGCCCGAAACCCTCTTCGGGAGCCAGTCCCACACAACCTGAGCCACCTCTCGGAAATGGCCTCCACCCCATTCTACACGGCATGGAGGGGTTTCCTGTACGGGCTACTCTTACACACTCTCCACTTCCTTGTCTTTATCAGCTGGCTGGACACACCCTGGCGGTCCGTGTTGCCATCCTGCGGCGAGGGAAACCCCGGTGGAGGTCTCTCTATGCGGGAATGCTCCCCCTTTACATTGGGGACCTGGGGTGGAGGGTGTTGCACCGGGCAGTCCCGTGCAATAGACTTTTAAGTAGGTACACAGACTCCCAGGCCGCCTGTAACTCTGCAACCTGGGCGAGTCCGTGTATATACGGAGTGTACGAGGTTGCAGCCCCTCTTTGAGTATTTGAAGGGGCTGCTCCTTAAATTTTGGTTGCACTTCAGTCCCATGCTCCTGATCTTTGGGTACCCAGTGCGGAGGGGAGTAGGCCGGGAGGAGGATCTCCTCCTGGGCCTGGCCAAGGTAGCAATTCACAGGTCCAGGCTGTGGGCCATCGGGTGGTCCGTCCTCCCTGATTGCCTGCCCCTCTTCCAAGGTTACGTTCGCGCCAGGGTGTCTACCCATTTGCTTGAGGCCTTCCACGACCGGTGGGCACCGCAGGGGTTGGAGTGCATCATCGATGCCGAGAATTGCATTTTAATTTGATTTTTGTTCTATTTATCTGTTTTTAATAAAGTTATTTTATAAAATTCAAATAAAGGGCCTGAGGAATAAATGGCACCTTGAGAAAAAATATATAAAAGGGGCCTAGGGTATCAAGGCCATCTTCAAAACAAATGGGCTTAGATACAGAGTAAAGCTCCCTCTTATGTGTCTGAATATGCTTTAACACAATAGAGGAGACACTCGACAATAGCAGTGTGGTATTGGGACTTTCCAACTGTTCCTGCGCTTTCCCGGAGCACTAATTTGTGCTGAATGACAGGTTGTTTTATATGCGAGTAACCAGGGAATTTATAATCAGACTGTTCCTGCCCCAAACCTGTTACACGATGCACCTTTAGTTACAACAGGACTTTCATCCATCACTGTAAGCTGTGAGCCAAACCTAAATCAGCTTGGGAAAGGGACAACGTACCAACTGATCCCACACCCACCTCCAAATCACCGAATAACGAACAGTGCACCAAGTCTCACCGTGACTCTTGCTGCAACACCAAGGAAGCAACTGCCCAACACAAGGCACAGAAACTGCCAACAAGCCATCTCAGAGATCTGCATTCAGGCTCTGAGCTCCCCACAGATATATATCCGTAACCTGCAGCCAACCATGCTGAGGTTAGTCTGTTTATTCTAGCAGACAAGCATAACTTATTATTTAACATGGTTAGGCATTCATCTCATTCATCTCATGAAAAGGCAAACTGGTTTTCAAGGTCAGCTTAACAATACATGGCCAATAAACAGAAGTTCAGTAAACAGCCTGATTACTGCAGGAAAATGTTTCATAAAAACAACCTCCTCAGTGCAATTGTGTAAAAAATCAATATACAAAGGTAGAAATATTTTGGTTTGCTCAATAACCCAATAGGTAAATGCACTGACGGCACAGTCTGAGTTATACATAGCCAAGGGGGAGTCCGACAAGTGACAGGCATGCAAGACAGTAATTGAGATGGGGAAAGGTCACTTGGAAAATTACTTTAAATTAAATCATTAGATAGGGACACAGGGTCAAAGTAGCAAAAGGCAAATTTAGCACTGATTTTCAGGTTGGCAGGCTGTAACTAGTGGGGTACCGCAAGGATCAGTGCTTGGGCCCCAGCTGTTCTCAATCTATATCAATGATTTGGATGTAGGTTAAATGTAATATTTCCAAGTTTGCAGATGTAACAAAATTAGGTGGAACTGTGAGTTGTGAGGAGGATGCAAAGACGCTTCAAGGGAATTTGAGAGGTTAAGTGAGTGGGCAGAAATTTGGCAGATAGAATACAATGTGGAGAAATGTGAGATTGTCCACGTTGGTAGGAAAAACAGAAATACAGAGTATTTCTTAAATGGTGAGAGGCTGGGAAGTGTTGAACTTCAAAGAGAATTGGGTGTCCTTGTTCATGAGTCACTGAAAGCTAACATGCAAGTACATCGAGCAATTAAGAAGGCAAATGGTATGCTGGCCTTCATTAAAAGAGGATTTGAGTACAGGAGTAAAGATGTCTTACTGTAATTATATAGAGCCTTGGTGAGACCGCACCTGGAGTATTGTGTGCAGTTTTGGTCTCCTTACCTAAGATATACTTGCCATAGAGGGAGTGCAACAAAGATTCACCAAACCAATTCCTGGGATGGAGAGATTGTCCTATGAGGAAAGATTAAATAGTCTGGGCCTATATTCTCTGGAGTTTAGAAGAATGAGAGGTGATCTCATTCAAACATAGCAAATTCTAACAGGGTTTGACAGGGTCGATGTGGATAGGATGTTTCTACCCGGCTGGAGAGTCTAGAACCAGGGGACACAGTCTCAGGATAAGTGACAGGTCATTTAGGACTGAGATGAGGAGGAATTTCTTCACTCAGAGGGTGGTGAATCTTTGGAATTCTCTTCCCAGAAGCTGTGGAGGCTCTGTTTTTGAGCATGTTCAAGACCGTTCATGTTCATGCCAAAGACTTGCAGGTTGATAGGTTAATTGGCCATTATAAATTGCCCCTAGTATAGGTAGGTGGTAGGAAAATATAGGGACAGGTGGGGATGTGGTAGGAATATGGAATTAGTGTAGGATTAGTATAAATGGGTGGTTGATGGTCGGCACAGACTCGGTGGGCCGAAGGGCCTGTTTCAGTGCTGTATCTCTAAACTAAACTAAACCAAGATTGATAGATCTCTACATATTAAAAACATCAAGGGATGGGAGGAGAGTGCAGGAAAATGGTGTTGAAGTAAATGATCAGCTATGATCTCAGTGAATGGCGGAGCAGGCTCGAAGGGCGTACTCTGTTGTGTGATTGCCTTTAAGAGTGATGTCCTTTTAAGAACTTAGTATGCTAATGAGCAAATGCCAGGATGTAGCCATGTAACTACAAGCAAGGCTCACTCTGCTACTGTAACACCTAAAGGCAGGTATTGTAAATAGCTCTATACTATAGAATAGTTTAGCTGTAATAAACCTGTTTGAAATCTTCAACCCACTGGACTCCACGCATCGCATGTATGTTACACAAGACAACACAAAAAGCCTCTTATGCTCTTATGTTATCAGGCAGTTCCTCATCAGATACCAGATCGATCGACGCATGGAGTGGACGTCCAGAGTTGAGGTGAAGCCTGGAATCATTTAAAAACCAGTGGTACAATTGTCTGTGTGATGTTCTCGGGACTGGAGCCAGGTTTAGCTGAGTTTAGTAAGAAATATAAGGCAGATACTGAGACAAAGGCAGCACGCTGTTGAACGTACTGGAGTCTTCTTTATTCTGTTTTACTTTTGGTTCCCTCAGCTGGCTCATGTGTGCACAGTAACCTCAAGTAAACAATATGTACAATGCAATTCTCAAAAAATTATGAATGGGTTTCGATAGGATAGACGTAGAGAGGATCAAGTGATGGATGAGCAAAAATGTCCTCCAGTTAAAAATTGGGAAGACGGAAACCATTGTCTTTGGCCACAAACTTTATTTCCTACCCATCAATTCCACCCCCTCTTTGGCTACTGTCTGAGGCTGAGCCAGACCCTTCATCCCCTCAGTGTCCTGTTTGATCCTGAGCTGAGCTTCCGACCCCATGTCCTCTCCGTCACCAAGACTACCTAATTACACCTGATGTTGTAACATCATCTGTGTCTGCCCACCTCAACCCTTGTCCACGCTTTTGTTACCTCTAAATTCGACAATTCCAACGCTCTCTTGGCCAGCCTCATCTTTCATCCTTTGCAAACTTGAGTTCATCCAAAACACTGCTACCCATTTCCTAAGCTGAGTCAGGTCCTGTACACCCATTGCTTACTGACCGACAAATTTCTCATATGTGTTCGAATCCCTCAATGGCCTTGCCCCTCCTTCTTTCTGTAACCTCCTACATAGAGTCATAGAGAGATACAGCACTGAAACAGGCCCTTCGGCCCACCAAGTCTGTGCCGCCCGTCAACCACCATTTATAACCAATCCTACATTAATCCCATATTCCCTACCACATCCCCACAATTCTCCTACCACCTACCTACACTAGGGGCAATTTACAATGGCCAATTTACCTATCAACCTGCAAGTGGGCGGCACAGTGGCGCAGTGGTTAGCACCGCAGCCTCACAGCTCCAGCGACCTGGGTTCAATTCTGGGTACTGCCTGTGTGGAGTTTGCAAGTTCTCCCTGTGTCTGCGTGGGTTTCCTCCGGGTGCTCCGGTTTCCTCCCACATGCCAAAGACTTGCAGGTTGATAGGTTAATTGGCCATTATAAATTGCCCCTCGTATAGGTAGGTGGTAGGGAAATATAGGGACAGGTGGGGATGTGGTAGGAATGTGGGATTAGTGTAGGATTAGTATAAATGGGTGGTTGATGGTCGGCACAGACTCGATGGGCCGAAGGGCCTGTTTCAGTGCTGTATCTCTAAACTAAACTAAACTAAACTAAACAAGTCTTTGGCTGTGGGAGGAAACTGGAGCACCCGGCGGAAACCCACAGTCACAGGGAGAACTTACAAACTCTGCACAGGCAGTACCCAGAACTGAACTCAGGTTGCTGGAGCTGTGAGACTGCGATACTAACCACTGCGCCACCATACAGCCCAACAACCTCTGAGAACTCTGCTTCTTTCAATTGTGACCTATTACATATCCCTGATTTTCATTGCTCCACCATTGGCAATCATGCCTTCAACTGCCTAAGCCCTAAGATCTGGAATATATTTAATGAGAAAGGTCAGGAAAAATGGATGGGTTCTGAGGAGGAAAAGGCTAACATTCCATACTCAAAGGTGTTGTGGAATTCTACTGCCAACCATCTCATTAAATTATAACATTCTACATCAAGTTCATGGCCACCTGTTGATAGCCTGACCCCATTCCCCAAGTAGAGCGTGAGATAGAACCAGACTCAGAGTCTTATCAGCTTGAGACTCAGGCATTAGGGAGAAGGATTTTCCTAAGTCAGAGCCAATCCTATTTGGCATCGCGACAGCGTTGAAGTTCAGTCAAAATCAACTGTGACGGTTCGGCATCAGCTATAACAGTGTCAGCCGTGGCTCTGAATCGGAAGTGCTGTCTTTCACATGAGTTGTTAAACTACGTCTGCATCTGCAGAGCAGATCTGAAGAGCAGGGGAGTTTCTCCCTGTTGCACTGGCCAATATTTATTGCTCAACAAACTTTACTAAACAGATTATCTGTTCATTATCGCATTCCTGTTTATGGAAACTTGCTGTGTGCAAATCTTCTGCCCTGTTTCCTACAACAGTGACTACACCTCTAAAGTACTTCATTGGCTGTAAAGCATCTTGGCACATCCTGAGGCTATGAAAGGCACTACAAAAAATGCCAGGTCTTTCTTTCTACCAGAGGGGCTCTGACTGGTAGCCTCGGCTCTCAATTTTCTTTTCATTCATGGGATGTGAGCATCGCTGGCTAAGATCTGGCTGTTCCAGATCTTAGGGCTTAGGCAGTTGAAGGCATGATCGCCAATGGTGGAGCGATGAAAATCAGGGATATGTAATAGGTCACAATTGAAAGAAGCAGAGTTCTCAGAGGTTGTTGGGCTGTAGGAGGTTACAGAGATATGGAGGGGCAAGGCCATTGAGGGATTCGAACACAAATGAGAAATTTAAAATCCAGGCATTGCCAGACTGGAAGCCAATGTCAGTCAGCAAGCAATGGGTGTAAAGGACATGTTGCCCATCCCGAATTGCCCTTGGGAAGGTGGTGGTGAGCCGCCTTCTTGAACCGCTGCAGTTTGTATGGCGTAGGTACGCCCACAGTGCTGTTAGGGAGTTAGTTCAATTAAAGCTACAGGTTTCAGTAAAAAGTGTTGACTAAAATTTATTTGTGCCCTAGTAGTTCTCTTACCCTGGAATCTTACAGTGCCAGACGCCGTTTAGCCTATCATGCTTACACTGTTTCTCTGAAGAGCTATCCATTTAATCCCATTTCCTGTGATTTTCCCAAATCCTCTTTTCCAATTTTTTCTTTTAATATTTATCCACGTCCTTTTTAAAAGCTATTATGGATTCTGAACAGCCTGATACTGCCAATCAATATCACTGCACTGTTACATTTCCTGATGTATGAGTGGGTCACTGCTGGCTGACAGGTCCTGTACATATTACAATGGTTTCATGGATGTATCCCTTAAAAGTTGGCAAATGTATCAGGCTTTCCACTGTAAGTTGCAGCTTGAATGTGAGCCTTGCTCAGGTACTCACAAGATACAATGAAAGAGCTGCAAGTTTGGCATGGATGAGCAGTAATTTGGGACAGGCAATTTTTTGTGACATGGAGTCTTCCACTAGCTACTTGATGCATGGAACTGTCAGGTAGTCTTACCTGGCCAGGTTCATTTCAACATATCCTCACCTGCATATTTTTGGGTCCTGTCCATACTCTACGCAGCTACATTCGGCAACGCATGATGCCCTGCCACCTTGGGACTGCTGCCACACTCATCTCATAGAACTGTGCATCCGTGTTTCCAGTTATCAAACGGGATGGGGGTCAGAACCTGTGCTGTTCCCCCTCTTGCCAACAGACTCAGTTTCATGGCCCAACATAGAGTTGCTTATGGTCTCCTACTTTCTTTGCCCTATGCACCTTTTGGACAGCTTGATAAAATAGGGAAAGGCTGAACAGGCTGCAGCTCTTATCTCTAAAGGGGAGGCGGTGGCATAGTGGTAATGTCACTGGACTAGTAACCCAGAGTCCCAGGCTAATGCTGCAATGGGTTCGAATCCCTCCATGGCAAATGGTGGAATTTGAATTCAATTAATAAATCTGGAATTAAAAGCTAGTCTAATGATGGCCATGAAACCATTGTCGATTGTTGTAAAAACCCATCTGGTTCACTAATGTCCTTTAGGGAAGGAACTCTGCTGTCCTTACCTGGTCTGGCCTACATGTGACTCCAGACCCACAACAATGTGGTTGACTCTTAACTGCCTCTGAAATGGCCTAGCAAGCCACTCAGTTGTATCAAACCGCTATAAAGTCTCAGAAAAGGAATGAAACTGGACGGACCACCCAGCATCGACCTAGGCACCGGAAATGACAAAGGCAAACCCAGCCCTGTTGACCCTGCAAAGTCCTCCTTACTAACATCTGGGGGCTTGTGCCAAAGTTGGGAGAGCTGTCCCACAGATTAGTCAAGCAACAGCCTGACATAGTCATAATCACGGAATCATACCTTACAATGTCCCAGACACCGCCATCACTATCCCTGGGTATATTCTGTCCCACCGGCAGGACAGACCCAGCAGAGGTGGCGGCACAGTGGTATACAGTAGGGAGGGAGTTACCCTGGGAGTTCTCAACATCGACTTCAGACCCCATGAAATCTCATGGCATCAGGTCAAACATGGGCAAGGAAACCTCCGCTGATTACCACCTACTGCCCTCCCTCAGCTAATGATTCAGTACTCCTCCATGTTGAACACCAGTTGGAGGAGGCACTGAGGGTAGTAAGGGCACAAAATGTATTCTAGGTGGGGGACTTCAATATCCATCACCAAGAGTGGCTCGGTAGCACCACTACTGACTGAGCTAGCTGAGTTCTGAAGGATATAGCTGCTAGACTGGATCTGCGGCAGGTGGTGAGAGAAAAACCTACTTGACCTCGTCCTCACCAACCTACCTGTCACAGATGCATCTGTCCATGATAGTATTGGTAGACGTGACCACCACAGTCCTTGTGGAGACAAAGTCCCATCTTCACATTGAGGATACCCACCATCGTGTTGTGTGGCACTAACCACCGTGCTAAATGGGATAGATTTCAAACAGACCTAGCAATGCAAAACTGGGCATCCATGAGGCGCTGTGGGCCATCAGCAGCAGCAGAATTGTATTCAACCACAATCTGTAACCTCATGGCCCGGCATATCCCCCACTCTACCATTGCCATCAAGCCAGGGGACCAACCTGGTTCAAAAAAAGAGTGCAGGAGGGCATGCCAGGAGCAGCACCAAGCATACCTAAAAATGAGGTGTCAACCTGGTGAAGCTACAACACAGGACTACTTGCATGCCAAACAGCGGAAGCAGCATGCAATAGACAGAGCTAAGTAATCCCACAACCAACAGATCAAAGTTCTGCCACATCCAGTCGTGAGCGGTGGTGGACAATTAAACAACTGACAGGAGGAGGCGGCTCCACAAATATCCCCATTGTCAACAATGGGGGAGCCCAGAACATCAGTGTAAAAGATAAGGCTGAATCATTTGCATCCATTTTCAGTCAGAAGTGCCGAGTGGATGATCCATCTCAGCCTCCTCCTAAGGTCCCCAGCATCATAAATGCCAGTCTTCAGCCAATACGATTCACTCTACGTGATATCAAGAAATGGTTGAAGGCACCGGATACTGCAAAGGCTATGGGCCCTGACAACATTTTGGCAATAGTACTGAAGACCTGTGCTCCAGACCTTGCCGCGCCCCTAGCCAAGCTGTTCCAGTACAGCTACAACACTGGCATCTACCCAGCCATGTGGAAAATTGCCCAGGTATGTCCTGTACACAAAAAGCAGGACAAATCCAACCTGGTCAATTACTGCCCTGTCAGTCTACTGCAAATCATCAGCAAAGTGATGGAAGGGGTTGTTGACAGTAGTATCAAGCAGCACTTGCACAGCAATAACCTGCTGACTGACGCTCAGTTTGGGTTCCACTAGGGTACTCAGCTCCTGACCTCATAGCCTTGGTTCAAACATGGACAAAAGAGCTGAACTCCACAGGTGAGGTGAGAGTGACTGCCCTTGACATGAAGGCAGCATTTGACAGAGTATGGCAGCAAGGAGCCCGAGCAAAACTGGAGTCAATGGGAATCAGGGGGAAAACTCTCTGCTGGTTGGAGTCACACCTAGCAAAGGAAGATGGTTGTGGCTGTTGGATGTCAATCATCTCAGTCCTAGGACATCACTGCAGGAGTTCCTCAGGGTAGCGTCCTAGGCGCAACCATCTTCAGCTGCTTCATTAATGACCTTCCTGCAATCATAACATCAGAAGTGGGGATGTTCGCAGATGATTGCACAATGTTCAGCACCATTTGTGACTCCTCAGATACTGAAACATTCCATATCCATATGCAGCAAGACCTGGACAGCATCTAGACTTGGGCTGATAAGTGGCAATAATATTTGCACCACACAAGTGCCAGGCAATGACCAGGCATTGAGAATCTAACCATCTGCCCTTGACTTTCAATGGCATTACCATTGCTGAATCCCTATCAATATCCTGGGAGTCACCATTGACTAGAAACTGAACTGGATCAGCCACATAAATCAAAGAGCAGGTTAGAAGATGGGAATTCTGTGGCAAGTAACTCACCTCCTGTCTCTCCAATGCCTGTCTACTATCTACAAGGCACAAATCAAGAGTGTGTTGGAATACGCTCCACTTGCCTGGATGGGCGCAGTGCCAACAACACTCAAGAAGCTCGATACCATCCAGGACAAAGCAGCCTGCTTGATTGGCACCCCATTCACCACCCTCAACATTCACTCCCTCCACCATCGACGCACAGTGGCAGTAGTGTGTACCATCTACAAGATGCACTGCAGCAACGCACCAAGGCTCCTCAGACAGCACCTTCCAAACCCGCAACCACTTCCACCTAGGACAAGGGCAGCTGACGCATGGGAACACCACCACCTGCAAGTTCCCCTCCAAGCCACACACCATCCAGACTTGGAACTATATTGCCATTCCTTCACTGTTGCTGGGTCAAAATCCTGGAACTCCCTTCCTAACAGCACTGTGGGTGTACCTACCCCACATGGACTGCAGCGGTTCAAGAAGGTGGCTCACCACCACCCTCTCAAGGGCAATTTGGAATGGGCGATAAATGCTGGCCTGGCCAGCGACACCCACGTCCCCCGAATGAATAAAAATAAAGGGAAGGCTGAGGGGTGACCGGATAGTGGTGTTTAAAATTATGAAGGGGTTTGATAGGGTAGATGTAGAGAGGTTTCCACTTTCCAAAGCTAGGGGCCATAAATATTACTTAGTTAATAATAAATTCAAGAGGGGATTGTCCTATGAGATTGAGGAGACTGGGTGTACATTCTCTAGACTTTAGAAGAATGAGAGGTGATCTCATTGAAGCATAAAAAATTTGTACAGGGCATGACAAGATAGAACCAGGGGACACAGTCTGAGAATAAGGGGGAGGCCATTTAGGACTGAGATGAAGAGGAATTTCTTCACTCATAGAATGGTGAATCTTTGGAATTCTCTACCCCAGAGGACTGTGGAAGCTCAGTTATTGAGTATATTCAAGACAGAGATCAATAGATTTCTAGATATTAAAGCTATCGAGGGATATGGGGATAGCGTGGGAAACTGGCATTGAGCTAGATCAGCCAGGATCTAGTTGAATGGCGGAGTAGGCTCAAGGGGCCGAATGGCCTACTCCTGCTCCTATTTCTTATGAATGTGGTATTCACTCCCACAGGGAGTGGTTGAGGCAAATAGCACAGATGCATTTAAAGGGAAACTGGATAAACACATGAGGGTAAAGGAATAGGATACAATGATGACGTGAGGTGAAGTAGGGTGGGAGGGGGCTTGTGTGGAGAACAAACACCGAATTAAACCATTTGGGCCGATGGTCAGTTTCTGTGCTGTATGTTCCATGTAATTTAGAAAGACAGGCTAGAAGATTTCTCCTCTGCTGCGTGGCTGCAGCCCATTAATTATTCCCAGCAACCCACAGGGCTGCACCCCAGAGCATCAATCCCTCCCTCCAGAGGTCAGGTAGAGGTTGTTTAAATTAGCAGTCATCATATGATATGGCTTGCTATCCCACCAAGCATAGCCAGCATCATGAGACCCAGTGGATGCTTCCTACAAAGTCAATGTGCAGCAGGCTTGGGGACAAAATGGCTTAGGTTGTGCACCAGGATTTTGGTTCCAATAAGGACTGGGCCAGTAGTAGTTTTTTAAAATATTTCAATGAAATGTTTCCAGGGGGCAGGTAGGCCGAGTGCTCTTGGGGAGTCTATAGATTTGGACAATACCCAACAGAAGTATTATCTCATAGGCACCTGGCAGCAGCGTTCACCACTAGTTGGCATGAGAGGTTAAACCCAGGCCCTCTCTCCCAGCTGTTGGGAACGTAAAAAATTCCCACCGAGCTAGCCAAACAGTAGGAGAGCTCTCTCCGGCATTCTGGGCT
The DNA here is from genome assembly GCF_036365525.1 of Heterodontus francisci. NCBI lineage: Eukaryota > Metazoa > Chordata > Chondrichthyes > Heterodontiformes > Heterodontidae > Heterodontus > Heterodontus francisci. The sequence goes on along the minus strand of NC_090402.1, from coordinate 6,656,733 downwards.
AAGATTTACCAATCAGCCAGCATCACCAAATACAGATTAACTGGGCATTTATCTCTGCTGTCTGCTGTGTGTAATCAGCTACTGCATTTGCCTACAGGACAACAGTGGCTGCACTTCAAAACTAATTCAGTGGCTGTGAAGTCTTCATGGTCACTCTGAGCATGTGAAGGGTAGACACATAGAATCTTTGAACCCAGGAGGAGGTCAGTCAGCCAGTCATACCTGTGCCAACTCTTTGAAAATGCTGTCCGAGTCCCACACCCAAGCTTTTTCCCCAAAACCCTGAAAATTAGTCATCTTCATGCGCATGTCCAATTGCTTCTTTCGGTACTGTTATAAATTTAAGTTCTTTCTTTCGTGTATGAGTGCCGTTGAAGTTGAGCCCAGCACCTCACCAATCACAGCTAGTGGAATGTGTTCATTTTATCAGATCCAGTTTACGAGGCAGGCACAAAGTAACAGGGCTGCAGATCTCAGTGGACAAGGATTACTTGCATTCTCATTTGATGTTAGAAAGAGTCTCAAAAAACACGCAGCAACAAAAGGAAATCATTTGCACAGCTCTCAGAATAAAAGCAGCTCCCTACTCCTGCCATCAGTGGTCACTGTTTACTGTAGGTACACAGCTCCACAAATCAGTCTTATTTGTCCCAATAATTGTTTTCACAGCTGAGAGTTTCTCAGGCTTGAGATTAGTTTGAGTTCTGAGATGCAGTCACCTGCTACCTACATGTTTCCTCAGACAGTATTTGTCATCTTGGAATAGCAACACTTTTAGGGGATGAGGTGGAAGAATGGTGGAGTGAAAAAAAATTTAAAGGGCCCTCCCCTACTCAAATGTCATGCCACTTCTCCCCCAACCCAGGTAACAATACTTGCCCACCCATTTCCTTCTCTCCACAAGTCATGCCACATGCCTCTTCCTCCCTATTTTCCACCACTGGCCATTGTGGGACCAACCCTTTTGCTTCCAATGCTGTATGGTTATTTTGTCCTAACAGTCAGAATCAGACCGAGTCAGCCCATAACGAAGATATAATTATACATCAAGTCAAGGCTAACCGTACGTCACCTCACAGATAAACAATCCCCTCAAAGCTTGCAGCCGATCACAGTGTGGTCTGTGACTGTGTAGGGCAGGTGGGCTCTCTGAGCCACACCCAACCCTGTCCCCATACTTGAGAATTTCCAAACCAAACTACTGAGAAATGCACATCAGTAATTGCCGTGTGCAGGTATCAGATCTGTTATTACATGACTGTGGGGAGGTGGGGGGGCAAGAAAGTCTGGTCACGCAGCTCCAGGCATCATGAATGTGAGGCAGACTTGATGAATCAGTTGAAGTTTTCCTGCCCATCGCTTCTGTACATTTGTGAGTGTTCTCGCCCGAGCAACACAGTCAGAGAGTTTAAGCACAGGTTGGCAGAACCAAGGCCCGTTGAATGTCAAATGTGAACTGGAGCATTGCTGGTGAAGACTGCATAGAGCACCGAGAAGGTTCTGGGACTGTCCTACCCACTGCTTTGCAGCATTACTGCAGGCCAGTGGGAAGAATCCCAGTACCCAGCAGCAGCTCTGTTCCTGCAGGCTCTGTTAAAGAGCCAGGCTGGCAGGTCAGTCCCCTGCAGGGCCACCAGAGGGAGCGAGGCAGTTTGTAAATCCCTCGTCACCAGACAGGTCATTCTGCAACTGGAGATACCCTGCTTCCTCTGCGCCCCCACCCCCCGAATATAATCACAATAAAGTTAAGAGTATCAAACTACAAATTATATTTAACAAAAGCAGATTATGTTTAAAAACCACCCTTTATGGGACTTGAGTTGAAAGAGGTTTGATTGGAATGACTGAGAGAATTGGGTGGCATAGTCTGATGGTGAACCCCAGAACACCCCCCCCCCTCCATAGACTGATGGTGAACCCCAGAACACCCCCCTTCCATAGTCTGATGGTGAACCCCAGAACACACCCTTCTATAGTCTGATGGTGAACCCCCCAACACCCCCCCTTCCATAATCTGGTGAACCCCAGAACACACCCCATCCTTCCATAGTCTGATGGTGAACCCCAGAACACCCCCATTCCATCGTATGATGGTGAACCCCAGAACAGACCCTTCCATAGTCTGATGAACCCCCCCAACACCCCCCCCCTTCCACAGTCTGATGGTGAACCCCAGAACAGACCCTTCCATAGTCTGATGAACCCCCCAACAACCCCCCTTCCATAGTCTGATGAACCCCCCAACACCCCCCCCTTCCATAGTCTGATGGTGAACCCCCCAACACCCCCCCTTCCATAGTCTGATGGTGAACCCCCCAACACCCCCCCTTCCATAGTCTGATGGTGAACCCCCCCCAACACCCCCCCCTTCCATAGTCTGATGGTGAACCCCAGAACACACCCCCTTCCATAGCCTGGTGAAACCCAGAACACCCCCCCTCCCCTTCCATAGTCTGATGGTGCCCCACTACCCCCCCCCCCAACCCAGTTGGTGTACTCACCATCACATTCCCTCTGGGATTAAACTGGCCACAGTAAAAGCCTCACCATCTAACCTTGTAACAGCATCAGAAATGTTTCAAACTGGTGGTGCCGACACTGTGGACTCCGGCAGGAGGCTGGCTGGGGCCTATTACTCGCTGCATCAGCCTGAGGTTCATCACCCCAAAGACCATGAGCTGTCGCACCACCTCATGGAGACAGGACCCATTTAACATCCCATAACTAAGTTGGGAAAAATCTAATCTGAAACTGTTGCACTAACAAGTCAAACAAACCAGGAGCCTCCCTGTGTATGTAATACAGAACATGCTGCATCACAGCACATGGGCTCTGCATCCCACCCCCAGTCATCACCAGTGCACCCACACTTGGGTCCTGCTCATCTGCAGGCTGCCAATAACTTGTCAAGGCAAAAGAAAAACTGGAAGCAGCTGTGGATTTGTTGGTTGAATGGGCAACAACCAACTCCAGTATCAGTTCCTTCTCACGCTGGCTATACCAGTCCTGCTGTAGGAACACTGTGCTGCTGCTAGTGCAGTAACTGTAAAAATACCACCTTCCTTTAGTAAAGAAGGATAATTCGAACACCGTCCAACAGAATCAGCATCACTGCTGTCTCCCTGTGCGTCAGCAAGTCCAGCTCATGTCCAGTCAAGTTATATATAATCAAGAATTTCAGTCTCCATTTCATTTTCACTTCCTTCCGAAGGCGGGTACTCTTCCTCCTCATCTTCCTCATCCTCCTCCTCGGCGGATTCGGACTCCTCTCTCTCATGTGTGACCAATGGCTTCTTTCTCAAAGAGCTTGAAACTAAACCCAAAAGAAAGGAAAAACCCAGAGAAGCAGAGTCAGTCTCACAGAGCAGGTCAGGCAGCGAATTACAACCGGTTCTCCCCTCAGCTGCTCTGCCCACCCCAGCGGAGTCTTTACGCAGGTGAGCAGCTCCTGCAGGTGAAGGATGAATGCACCATTATCCTGGTCACTCCCCAACACACCTGCGCACACAAGATGTCCAGGATAACTCACGCTCTGCATCATATGTGACAGATTTCTCCAGGTTACAGCCAAACACAGACTTGGTGTTTCATCCAGCTTCAAACTTGAACAGATTCACAAAATCGTATGGGGCGGGGAGAGAACCTGGAGAGGAAGGGGCCAAAGTGGCATCACAATGAGAAGACGATGGCGTGATGCAAAGGCGGGGGAGGGGGTACAGAATGCGGAGAGGGGGGTGGACGGTGATTCATATATTTGAGTCTACAGAGAGCTGTCGGGTGATTTTTTAAAATTTGTTCTTGTGATGTAGCTGTCGCTGAAAAGGCTGGCATTTATTGCCCATCTCAAATTGCTCTCGAGCAGGTGGTGGTGAGCTGCCTGCGCCCATTTCAGAGGGCGTTAAGAGACAACCATATTGCTATGGGTCTGGGGTTACATGTAGGCCAGACCAGGTAAGGACGGCCGATTTCCTCCCGATGGACATTAGTGAACCAGATTGTTTTTTATGACAATCTAATAGCTTCGTGATTATTAATGAGACAAGCATTTTATTCCAAGTTTATTAATTGGAACTTAAATTCCTCCAGCGGCAGTGGTGGGATTTTAAATTCTTGTTTGAACCTCAGTTATGCTAACGTACACAATCTTTCCTCAAAGAGTGACAATCATTTGAAGAAATCGGTCATGCAGGGTAGATAAGACAAACAACTTTATAGATATTTAAAAGCCGACTGGATTTTAAAACAGGAGCGGGAGAATAGCAGAAGTTCAGCTTCAGGTCATGGGTTAGGGCATTAGAAGGATGGGGTTTGATGGGCTGGTTGGTGTGAGGAATTGAACTGTCACAATGGGGTTGCTGGGGCACTTTGTGGACAGTGGAATTAAGGCCCACTTTTTGCACAAAACAGTAGGGACTTTTACTCTGTATCTAACTCCGTACTGTACCTGCCCTGGGAGTGTTTGATGAGGTCAGTGTATCACAGAATCATTACAGTGCAGAAGGAGGCCATTCGGCCCATCGTGTCCGCACCAGCTCTCTGAAAGAGCAACTCCTCCAGTTCCACTCCTCCTCCTTCTCCCCATAACCCTGCACATTCTTCCTTTTCATATAACAGTCTAATTCCCTTTTGAATGCTTCAATTGAACCTGTCTCCACCACGTTCTCAGGCAGCGCATTCCAGACCCTAAACACTCACTGCATGAAAAAAGTTTTTCCTCATGTCACTTTTGCTTCCCTTACCAAATACTTTAAATCTGTGCTCTCTCGTTCTCGATCCTTTCACGAGTGGGAACAGTTTAGCTACTCTATCCAGACCCATGATTTTGAATACCTCTATCAAATCACCTCTCAGCCTTCTCTTCTCCAAGGAAAACAATCCAACCCTCTCCACTCTATCTTAATAACTGAAATTCCTCATCCCTGGAACCATTCTTGTAGAGTCACAGAGTTATACAGCACAGAAACAGGCCCTTCGGCCCATCGTGTCTGTGCCGGCCATCAAACGCCTATCTATTCTAATCCCATTTTCCAGCACTTGGCCCGTAGCCTTGTATGCTATGGCGTTTCAAGTGCTCATCTAAATACTTCTTAAATGTTGTGAGGGTCCCTGCCTCTACCACCTCTTCAGACAGTGTGTTCCAGATTCCAACCACCCTCTGGGTGAAATGTCTTTTCCTCAAATCCCCTCTAAACCTCCTGCCCCTGGTTATTGACACCTCTGCTAAGATAAAAAGTTTCTTCCTATCTACCCTATCAATGCCCCTCATAATTCTGTATATCTCAATCAGGTCCCCCTTCAGCCTTCGGTGCTTTAAGGAAAACAACCCTAGCCTATCCAGTCTCTCTTCATAGCTGAAATGCTCCAGCCCAGGCAACATCCTGGTGAATCTCCTCTGCACCCTCTCCAGTGCAATCACATCCTTCCTTTAGTGTGGTGCCCAGAACTGTACACAGTACTCCAGCTGTGGCCTAACTAGCATTTTATACAGCTCCATCATAACCTCCCAGCTCTTATATTCTATGCCTCGGCTAATAAAGGCAAGTATCCCATATGCCATCCTAAGCAACTTATCTACCTGTGCTGCTGCCTTCAGTGATCTATGGACAAGTACACCAAGGTCCCTCTGACCCTCTGTACCTCCTAGGGTCCTACCATCCATTGTATATTCCCTTGCCTTGTTAGTGCTCCCAAAATGCATCACCTCACACTTCTCAGGATTAAATTCCATTTGCCATTGCTCTGCCCATCTTACCAGCCCAACTATATCGTCCTGTAATCTAAGGCTTTCCTCCTCACTATTTACGACACCAACAATTTTCATGTCACCTGCGAACTTACTGATCATACCTCCTATATTCACATCTAAATCATTAATGTACACTACAAACAACAAGGGTCCCAGCACCGATCCCTGCGGTACACCACTGGTCACAGGCTTCCAATCACAAGAAGAACCCTCCACCATCACCCTCTGTCTCCTGCCACTAAGCCAATTTTGGATCCAATTTGCCAAATTGCCCTGGATCCCATGGGCTCTTACCTTCTTGACCAATCTCCCATGCAGGACCTTATCAAAAGCCTTACTGAAGTCCATTTAGACTACATCAACTGCTTTACCCTCATTTACAAATCTAGTCACCTCCTTGAAAAATTCAATCAAGTTTGTTAGACACGATCTCCTCCTGACAAAGCCCTGCTGACTATCCCTGATTAATCCCTGCCTCTCAGAATTTTTTCCAATAGTTTCCCTACCACTGATGTTAGAGTCACTGGCCTGTACCTGGTTTATCCCTGCTACCCTTCTTGAATAATGATACCACATTTGCTGTCCTACAGTCCTCTTGAATCTTTTCTGTACTCTCTCCAATGCCCTCACATCTTCCCTCAAATGCGGCGCCCAGAATTGGACGCAATACTCCAGCTGAGACCGAACTAATGTCTTATACAAGTTCAACATAACTTCCTTGCTCTTGTACTCTATGCCCCTATTAATAAAGCCCAGGATACTGTATGCTTTATTAACTGCTCTCTCAACCTGTCCTGCCATCTTTAATGACTTATGCACATATATACCAAGTCCCTCTGTTCCTGCACCCCCTTTAGAATTGTACCCTTTATTCTATATTCTCCAACCATGTTCTTCCTACCAAAATGAATCACTTCACATTTCTCTGCATTGAACTACATCTGCCACTTGTCTGCCCATTCCACCAACGTGTCTATGTCCTTTTGAAGTTCTACACTATCCTCCCCACAGTTCACAATGCTTCCAAGTTTATCATCTGCAAACTTTGAAATTGCGACCTGTACACCAAGGTTTATATCAGGAAAAGGGTCCCAACACCTGGGGAACTCCATTACAAACCTTCCTCCAGCCCAAAAAACATTCATTAACCACTACTCTTTGTTTCCTGTCATTCAGCCAATTTCGTATCCATGTTGATACCGCCCCTTTTATTCCATGAGCTACAGGTTTGCTCACAAGTCTGTTGTGTGGCACTGTATCAAATGCCTTTTGAATCCATGTACACCACATCAACAGCATTGCCCTCATTAACCCTCTATTTCCTCCTCAAAAAACTCCAGCAAGTTAGTTAAACATGATTTTCGCTTAAGAAATCCATGCTGGCTTTCCTTAATTAACTTGCATTTGACAATGTGACTATTGATTTTGTCCCGAATTATTTTTTCCACAGGTTTTCCCACCACCGAAGTTAAACTGACTGGCCTGTAGTTGCTGGGCTTATCTTTACACCTTTTTTTGAACAAGGGTGTGATGTTTGCAATTCTCCAGTCCTCTAGCACCATCCCTGATCTAAGGAAGACTGAAAAATTATAGCCAGTGCCTCTGCGATTTCCACAGAGTGAGCTTTACTCTGTATCTAACCCCATTTTTTATTTATTTTTTTGCCAACAGTACTGAGAGGAGCCAGTCACCCCCTACTGGGACAGTGTAGAGGAAGCTTTACTCTGTATCTAACCCCGTGCTGTCTCTGTCCTGGCAGTGTTTGATGGGGACAGTGTAGAGGAACTCGGTCCTTGCACAGCTTCCTGAGGCAAGTATTCACAGATGGTTTGCAAGCAGGACAACTGCGTGCCCTTTCAACTCCTCCCCTCCACAGCTGACTGTTACAACGAAGAATCCAATTGGTCAAAGAGTTGGATCGGGGAGGTAGTGTCTCAGTTACAGGAAGGAAGCAGGAAAAGGAGGATGGCCAGAGGTGGGAGCCCTGAGGTAGTTAAATTGGCAAGAGTTTGAAATTTCTTTTAAGCATAGACCCTGCCTTCACCTGCTTTGTTCTTGTGCCAGATCTCTTTAATCATGTTAGACATCCAATCCCGGAGCTCGTCGTTGGTTTTGGGCAGACACCATCCATCCCGCTCAGTACATGTAGTCTCTTTGCCTTCGTTGCGATTAATTATCTTCCTTAAACTAAAATGAATCAGACAAGCAGAAGGGAACAATTTGCAAACAGAAATCACGCAGTCAGAGGGGCAGTACTGAGGGGGCGCCGCGCTGTCGGAGGGGCAGTACTGAGGGGGCGCCGCGCTGTCGGAGGGGCAGTACTGAGGGGGCGCCGCGCTGTCGGAGGGGCAGTACTGAGGGGGCGCCGCGCTGTCGGAGGGGCAGTACTGAGGGGGCGCCGCGCTGTCGGAGGGGCAGTACTGAGGGGGCGCCGCGCTGTCGGAGGGGCAGTACTGAGGGGGCGCCGCGCTGTCGGAGGGGCAGTACTGAGGGGGCGCCGCGCTGTCGGAGGGGCAGTCTTTTAAATGAGATGTTAAACGGAGTCCCTATCTGCTCTCTCAGGTGAATGTAAAAGATTCCAACTAAGTGAAGAGGAGCAGGGGCATTCTCCCTGTGTCCAGTCCAATATTTATCCTTCAACCAGCTCAGCTCCACAGTAGAAATGCAACAGAGCCTTTGAAACAAACTTCCTCGATTCTTACATGCCCAAGTCCATCTGCTCCTAAATCTCCCCTCCCGTTTTCTACTTTATCCCCAACAACCCGTGAGTACTTCCAGCTAAAAGGTTGAAATGCGAGGTATTACCTCTCTGCATCCAGGTCACAGAGCTGGTAAAACATCTGTCGATAAGGTGGCAAAGTGTGCTCCTGGAATACGTAAGCTGACTTCTGGAATTAAAAAAACAGCAGGAGTCAGGTTGACTGCACATTCAATTTTTATAAAGCACAAATTGTTTTAAACCAACCCTTTGCTGAGACCCAGGGATTTGGACTTTTCAAACCAGCACTTTATTGGAGAGAGATACAGTCAGATTGTCAGGGCCCTCAAAGGCAGAGTGGCAGGAATAGCTAAAGCAATGCTGACTGGATCAGCAACAGAGGAAAACTGGGAGCGAGAAGAGCTCTTTGGCCCATCACAAAATCAGCACGCACACACTATGTGAACAGATGTTTACCATGGAGCCTCCTTGTGACTCACTCCGGCCCTTGCACTACTGTCTATGTAGTGCTTGTCCCTACAAAAACTCACATCATTATCCCAATAATAACACTCTTTGCTGGAAACTTACTTTGAGCTTGTATCCAGATGTGGTCAGTTTCTTCCTCTGTGGGGTATTGAGAACTGCTGGAGCCTTTGCCAGATCCTGAATACGCACAACCTGGGGGGCTAATGGATGAAGAATCAGCATCAATTATACACTCAGTCTGATTTAAATCACACACTAAATTAAGAAGAAATACAGTCCCCACCCCTTACACTGCCCATGCTGGTCATGGCAGCCGCCTATATCAGCCAAATGCCATCACCATAGATGTCAATTACAAATGAGCCACTTATTCTTTCACTTTTTCACAGGATGTGGGCCAGGCCAGCATTTGTTGCCTACCCCTAATTGCCCTTGAACTGAGTGGCTTGCTAGGCCATTTCAGAGGGCAGTTAGAAGTCAACCACATTGCTGTGGGTCTGGAGTCACATGTAGGCCAGACCGGGTAAGGACGGCAGAGTTCCTAGTGAACCAGATGGGTTTTTATGACAATTGCTATTAGTTTCATGGCACTATTACTGAGACTAGCTTTCAATTCCAGATTTTTTTTATTAATTGAATTTAAATTCCACCAGCTGCCGTGGTGGGATTTGAACTCATGACCCTAGGGCATTAGCCATTAGGGCCTCTGGATTGAAACATATAAGAACCTGAGGGGTCTTGACAGGGTGGATGTGGAAAGGATGTTTCCTCTTGTGGGAGAATCTAGAACTCGGGGGTCACTGTTTAAAAATAAGGGGTCTCCCATTTAAGACAGAGATGAGGAGAAATTTTTTCTCTTAGAGGATCGAGAGTCTTTGGAATTCTCTTCCTGTGGTTAGCACCGCAGCCTCATAGCTCCAGCGACCCGGGTTCAATTCTGGGTACTGCCTATGTGGAGTTTGCAAGTTCTCCCTGTGTCTGCGTGGGTTTCCTCCGGGTGCTCCGGTTTCTTCCCACATGCCAAAGACTTGCAGGTTGATAGGTTAATTGGCCATTATAAATTGCCCCTAGTATAGGTAGGTGGTAGGGAAATATAGGGACAGGTGGGGATGTGGTAGGAATATGGGATTAGTGTAGGATTAGTATAAATGGGTGGTTGGTGGTCGGCACAGACTCGGTGGGCCGAAGGGCCTGTTTCAGTGCTGTATCTCTAAACTAAAGGCGGTGGAAGCAGAGTGTTTGAATATTTTTAAGGCAGAGGTAGATAGATTCTTGATAAGCAAAGGGGTGGAAGGTTATCGGGGATAGGTGGAAATGTGGAGTAATCAGTTCAGCCATGAACTTATTGAATGGTGGAGCAGGCTCGAAGGGCCAAGTGGCCTACTCCTGCTCCTAATTCATATGGTCGTATGATTACTCGTCCAGTGACATTACCACTACACCACTGTCTCCCCAATGTCTTATAATGTATTAAGCAAGCTACTATTTTGAGCCATTCAACAACTACGTACTACTTAGTTACCGATTTAAAAAAGGTCGCACATCCTTCAGGCTATGAGGACAAGTGGCCTCCGTCCAAGCCTCTGAAACACATGTCTGAGATAGGAAACTGAGCAGCCAGGGGAACATCGAGCCTGCGTACAATGCCCTCTGTGGGCAGGGAGGCAGCAGGAACCTGGGAACTCTTGGAGTACCTGCCCTCCCGGATTAAAGAGGCAGTCTCAACACCAGGGCCTCTTTTAAAATTCAAAAATGGTTATGAACAAGTACCGCTCATTTCTAAGTCGGAAGGGAACCAAACAGATCAGCAAGGCCCAGGGTTTGTTCCCTAGTCTGAGCCTACGTAGCAGCGTGAGCACCACAAATGACCAGGTCGTCCCTGGGCTCAGGGGAGGGGAAGAAAGTATCAAGAGTTTCCCCTTCTGATTACTATTCAATGAGAACAATTTGCATTTATATAGCGCCTTTACTGTAGTAAAAACATCCCAAGGTGCTTCACAGGAGTGTAATGAGTCAAAATTTCATATTGAGCCACATTAGGACAGGCTTGGTCACAGATTTAGGTTTTAAGGAGCATCTTAAAAAGAGGACTGAGAGCTTTAAGGAGGGAATTCCAGAGCTTAGGGCCTAGGCAAAATGAAGGCACGGTTGCCAATAGTGGCGTGAAGGTAACTGGGGATGAACAAGAGGCCAGAATTGAATAAGCTCAAGAGATCTGAGGGTTGTAGGGCTGGAGGAGGTGACAGAGATAGGGAGGGGTGAGACCTTGAAGGGATTTGAACAAGCTTCCACATCCTTTCCCTCTTTCCAATTCAATCTTTAAACAGAGGAGGATCTGACAGGAATGGCTCTTGATTTATAAACAAGAACCAGAAGATCTCTTTGTACTGCCACTGTCCAAAGTGATATGACAGCAGCATGCTGTACAAACAATAACTTCCCCAGAGAACCGTGGATGTCTGGAATAGACTGCTGCCTATGTAGTGAATGGTGATTCACTGAGTTCCTTCACGTGAGAGTTGGACCTATTTCTAACTGCGGTGGAGATCACCTTGTACAAAAGGTAGGTACTGCAGGGAATTATCAGGGCCAGAGTGCTCCCCTGGACTAGTTTTGATCACCTATGGGGATCGGAGAGTGATTTCCCAGATTCCCCATCCCCCAAATTGGCTTGTATTTTTAATCAAATTTTTCGTCTCTCCCAGGAGATAACATGGTTTTGGCTTGGGTTGAGGAGCGTATATATTGTGATGCACAGCGTATCATAAATTATGTGGAACAGACTGGACGGACCAAAGGGTCTTTTCCTGTTCGTCACTGTATGTATATTCTCTGTCCCTTACCTGGCTTGCTGATGGTGATGGGGAGGCTGTAATTAAACGTGCTGCGCTTTGCCTTCACCGGCATGTCCGAGGGCATATAACCTACAAAGTAAAAAGTTATTAGTTCTGCACCATTTTTAGCATTTAACAGTAATGTTTCCAATTAGGTTGTTCTCCTCTGGGCTATCAGCATAGTGTACCATTCAGGAGTCAGCCATGACTCAGTAGGCAGAACTGTCACCTCAGAATCAGAAGATTGTGGGTTCCAGCCCCACTCCAGAGACTTGAGCACAAAATCTAGGTTGACACTGTCGGAGGGTCAGTACTGAGGGAGCGCTGCACTGTCGGAGGGTCAGTACTGAGGGAGCGCTGCACTGTCGGAGGGTCAGTACTGAGGGAGCGCTGCACTGTCGGAGGGTCAGTACTGAGGGAGCGCTGCACTGTCGGAGGGTCAGTACTGAGGGAGCGCTGCACTGTCGGAGGGTCAGTACTGAGGGAGCGCTGCACGTTCTGAAGTCCAGAACTAAGGGAGTGATGGACCATCAAAAATGCAGTACTGAGAGCACTGCACTATCAGAGGTGCAGTCTTTTGAATGGACGATAAACCAAGGCCCTATCTGCCTCCCAAGTGGATATAAAAGACCCCACGCCAATATTTCAAACAAGAGCGTGGGAGTTATCCCCAGTGTCCTGGCCAATATTTATCCCTCAACCAAAATCACTTAAAAGGATAATCTGGACTTCATTTGCTGTTTTGTGGGATCTTACTGTGTGTAAATTGGCTGCTGTGTTGCTTCGAAATAGTGCCATAGGCACTTTTATGTCACCCTGAGAAAGCGCTCGGGGCTTTGGCTTAACATCACATCTGAAAGATGACACCTCCGACTGTGCAACACTCGCACAGTACTGCACCTCCAACAGCGTAGCACTCCCAGAGCACCGCATCTCCAACAGTGTGGCACCCCCACAGTACTGCACTGGGAGTGTCAGTCTGGATTAGAGCAGGAAAGAAAGTTGGGAAGAGGAAGCAGGAACTAAATAAATATATACAATAGCTTTTTCTTGGGTAAACAGTGAATGAATTATTTTTATGCACTGGCTACAGTCAGTTCGCTCCTTCCCATCAGTTACCGTGTTTGGTGCTGCATCGAAGCCTGAAATCCAACACCTGGTAAATCTTCGCTTTGGGATCTTTTCTTGGATCAAACCCAAACCTCACCCAGAGACTCCGCCAGGGACCGGTAAGCTGTGAAAGAGAGTGGAGCAGGAGGAGAAAGAGAACAAGGTGTGCGCATCAATGTTTCTGTGACAGACTGTGCCGATGCTTTAATAACCCCAACCAGCAGTTCCACAGTGTAATCTCGTGTGGAAGAAACTGGGGTTTAGGAATTTTGCAGATAAGCTCATGGCCTCTGTAGGAATCCAGTATTGTACAATACAATTGTTGACACTCTATACTGCATTAGAAAAGTGCGTGAAGGTGCAACTTATCCTTGCTCTCTCCCAACTACACAGTATGATACCTCAGCCAATGACCCAAGGGGCTTGTCACTGATCAAAGCCCACCACCCTGTACTCAGTCAGTGAATTGACCCAGTCCTTCCTCATCCCTGTGCATATCAAAACCCTATATAAAAGACCCAGGGCCTGTTAAACTACAGCACGTAAGCCTAACAAAATGTACTGAATGCAACCTTCCATAAGCTAGAAACGAGTCACTGAATTCAATAAAACCTTCACTACAAGGTGCACACTGAGAACAACACACCCCTCCCCCACCTCACATCGCACCAAATTTCTATAGCAATCTTTCTTGAAGGTGGGGTCCATACTGAGAAACAACAGGCAATCACATCCAAGTACCAGTTCTTCTTGTGTGAACTTACGACAATGAGTGCTGGAACTATTCAACTACTTGGGACAGGCCCCCAACAGAGCAATCTGATGCTCACGTGATGGCTCTACTTAAGCACTTCCAGCAGGGTTGACTGGTCAGTGATGGAGCAAGTATCTTGGCTGATGCCCGGGGTCACTGAGCCTAAACACGGCAGAGCCACTGAGACACTAATGCAGCTCTGATCCAATCTGTATGCCTCAGTGCCAAATATGGCAGATAGAGCTCAGTATCACACAGGATGGTGCATTCCTTTACTGAACTAATCAGCAGAGCCAAGGAAAAGCACTGACTTGTAACTCACCATGTAGTAGGCCACAAAAGGCAGGAGCAGCTTCAGTTTGTCCGGGTGGATGTCAATATTCGACTTCACTGCATTTCGGGACCAGATGGGCCGGATTTCAAAGTGCTGAAGAGACAGAAGACAGACATGCACAATGAGACTCCAGGTTCCCCCATTCCTAACTAAACTTCTGTATCTCGCAAAGCTTGCGATAATGTGCCTTTCCTAGCAAAGGAAATAGTACATGAAAGTCACCCAGCTTTTGCATCAAGACAGAAATGGCTCAGTATCAGAAATACTCCATTCAAGCACTGAGCCTTCAATGAGCTGGAGCATTCATTTTTAAAATATATTAATTTCCTGTGGCACTGCACATAGGGAGTCAAGACCAAGTGTAGCTTTCACATGGTTGACTTTTAACTGCCCTCTGAAGTGGCTCAGCAAGTCACTCAGTTGTATTAAAACCACAACCAGTGGTTCAGGAAGGCAGTCTAATAAATGTTGGTCCTGTCAGTGAGAATTAATAAAGAAAATAGGATGCAAGATTAAAGGGAAGGGTTAATTGGAGCAGAGTGTGCAGATTGATGTAATTCAATTCCCATTTTGAAGTGATATATTCTGTCCTTATGTCGAATTGTATGGTATTACTTATGGTTAGCTAGCAAAACTATGGCAATTTGGGAAGCAGAGTTGGTTGGAGCTGGAGAATGGATTGAGGAATTGAAACACACATACTTGAGGCACTACAGTGCCATCATTGGCAGTAAGGTGTAATGACAGCGTGACAAGTTTACATAGGCAGTTTCCATCATCAGTGTCAACTTAGGCATTTATAATGGAAAATGTTGGCAGGTAGTACAAGCAGATGCAAGTTTTTTTTTTATATATCATAGCCAGATATCAAAATGGTTGCATTACATTTCACAACCACCTCACTTTTTAAAGAGGTTTTTCACTCTCTTTTTGATGCCTCCATCCCACTCCCCAGCCATGTGAGCACACAGGTCCCAGATCTGATAAACTAGCTGGCAGGGGCAGTGAGACTGACTATATGTAGAGAATTCCCACACTGACCTCTTACCCCTCACTATGGAGTACTTTGTCTTGCGACCTGTCCCCAGACAATCTGTTACAAAGAACCTGCCTTTTGAGACATTGCCTCTCTGTATCACTATAGCAACACGCTACAGCAACAGACCACTGTAAAAATAAAAAAATATATACAATTAGTGTTGCAGCTGCACCTCATTTTTACACCAATGATACAGAGAAGTTTGCTCATCTTTCCCTGACCTGTGGTGTTTGGGACACCAAGTGCCTTGAAGCCTCCAATCATGGACGCTGGCCAAGCCATGATTTAAGATACTCCCTCTACCAAGATTTGCATTTATACACTTTTCGTAATCTCAAGACGTCCCAAAGCGTTTTACAACCAATGAGGTACTCTTGGAGTGTCACTGTTCTAATGTAGAAAATGTGTCAGCCAATTTGCACAAAGCAAGGTCCAACAAACAGCAATGCGATAATGACCAGATAATCTGCTTTAGGTGGTGGTTGAGGGATAATTATTAGCTGGGACAGCGAGGAGAACTCCCCTGCTCTTCTTTGAAAAGATAGCGAGCAGCACTGATCGAAAGAAACATCATCAGGGGCAGTGTAGATGAGGCAGAGACACCTTCCCCACTCACCCTTTTCAGCTCCTCTTCAAGTTTCCGGTCTGCAGCCTGCGTGTTAAATTTCTGCCAGTTCTGAACCGCAGCTTCAAGAGGCTGGGACGGGACATCTGGATCATCAAAATTCACAAATATGGCATTGTGGGGACGGCGAGCTCGGCCCAGGCCGATCAGGTTCTCATTGGATAGTTTCGGAGGATGGTAACCATCCCTGCAAACAAGGAAAGACAAAAAGAAAATTTCACCAGAATAC
This sequence comes from Heterodontus francisci, assembly GCF_036365525.1. Lineage (NCBI taxonomy): Eukaryota > Metazoa > Chordata > Chondrichthyes > Heterodontiformes > Heterodontidae > Heterodontus > Heterodontus francisci. The sequence continues at coordinate 6,640,875 of NC_090402.1, read as the reverse complement.
TTCCACGCAAACCAAATATTTCACTGTTTTGTCAATAACAGATAAATGCCTATGTAATTCAAGCTTGGAACCCTTCCCCTTCCTTGTGGACCCCAGACAGTGGATAGACAAACAGGTCACCTGCTATAAAACCCAGACACTGCCAATCTATAACCAGCTGTTGGGAGTTGTGCCTTCGATTTCTCACTTTGGTTTGTAATTACTGGTTATGCTATCATGACAATATATATATTTGCTTTTAGGATGGTGAAAAAATGAACTTGCATTTTTGTAGTGCCCTTCATGAGCTCAGGACATTCTGAAGCACTTTATAGTCAATGAAATACTCTATGAAATGCTATAATTTTGGCAAATGCGGTAGCCAATTTGTGCAAAGCAAGATCCCATAGACGCCAATGAAATAATGACCAGATCATCTGGTTTAGGTGTTGGTAGAGGGATAGATGTCATTTGCAACACTGGAAAACCTCCCCTGCTCTTTGAATCCTGCCATGCGGTCTTCTATATCCAAACATGGGCAGTTGGGCTTTCAGTTTAACATTTCATCCAAAAGATGGTACTGATCGAAAGAAACAACACCAGGGGCACTGTAGATGAGGCACTCCCTCAGTAATGTAGTGAAATGCCAGCCTGGATTAAATGTTCTTAAGTGGAATTCACATCTACAATCTTGTGACTCCACTTAGCCAAGAAACCTTCAGTAGAAAAAGAACTACAAGGGCACTCGTATTTACATCTGGTATTTCTTGTCTACAATAGCTAGTGATGAGCAGCAGAATACAACTGACAAAATCTCAGAAAGTCACTGGCTCTGTAGGATAATGGAAGCTGATAGAAGGAGGAATTAGAAAGATAAAGCTTTAAAAATTGAGGCAAAGTAGAATAGTGTAGTAAACTTGGAGCCATCAAGGTTTGCTCGGAGTGCAACATTTTGGAGAATGCTACACTTTGTGATTGAAATGCTGCCCTGGTCAATTTACTGAGTTGTACTCCTGACGTCGGTTGCCTATACTGACCTGTGTTGAACTTCCGGCCGGTAGAAATAATCCACAGGGTTATCCACACGGGAAAATATCGGCGGAGGGATGTAAAGCGGCAATTCCTGGTCAAAAAACTCTTTGTGCTCAGGCTTGTGGAGGATGACCTTGTCGTACATGGACACCTGTGAGCCACCTGTCGCTGTGTGCATGACCAGGAACTGGAAATCAGACATTCCTATCAGACACAATCAGAAGAACCACATTTAATGAATGTGGGAATATGGTAGGTGGGGTGTCACAGAATCAGGAAGAAGTTTCCTGTCAGTTGCAGTAGAGGAGCAGTAACTAGGTGACAGAATACTGTCCATTCATCTTCGGGGGTCGATGGCATTGACCAAGGACAAGATCAGGCTCATCAGTGAAGCCTCCGAGTCAAAAATAAACAAGGGAGTTATGCTAAAGACTATAAATCACTGGTTAGGCCTCAGCTGGAGGATGGTGTCCAATTTTGGGCTCCACACTTCAGAAAGGGCGTTGAGGCCATGGAGAAGGTGCAGAGGAGATTTACTAGAATGATAGCAGGGATGAGGGACTTCAGAGATGTGGAGGGACTTAGAGAAACTGCAGCTGTTCTCCTCAGACCAGAGAAGGTGAAGGGGAGATTTAATAGGGGTGTTCCAAATTATAAGGGGCTTTGATAACGGTAAATAATGAGAAACTGTTTCCACTGGCAGGAGGATCAGTGACCAGAGGGCACAGATTTAAGATAACTGGCAAAAGAACCAGAACGCACTGCCTGAAAGGGCGGTGGAAGCAGATTCAGTAGTAACTTTCAAAAGGGAATTGGATAAATACTTAAAATGAAAAAAAGTTCAGGACTGTAGAGAAAGAGCAGGGGGAGTGGGACTAATTGGAAAGCTCTTTCAAAGAGCTAGCATAGGCAAGATGGCCAAATGGCCTTCTGTGCTGTAAGATGATATTCTGCTGTGAAATTTACTGCATGTGGGCTCACATATGAAGACTTTTTTTAATATTCTTTCATGGGATGTGGGTGTCACTGGCAAGGCCAGCATCTGTTGCCCATCCCCAATTGCCCTTGAACTGAGTGGCTTGCTCGACTATTGGGTGGATCGTTTTTCAGCCGGCACAGACACAATGGGCCAAGTGGCCTCTTTCTGTGCCTTAAACTTTCTATGATTCTATTTCAAAGGGCTGTTAAGCATCAACCACATGGCTGTGGGTTTGGAATCACATGTAGGCCAGACCAGGTAAGGACGGCAGATTTCCTTCCCTAAAGGACATTAGTGAACCAGATGGGTTTTTACGACAATCAACGATAGCTTCATGGCACCATTACTGAGACTAGCTTTCAATTCCAAATTTTTATCAATTAATTATATTTATTAATTAATTGAATTTAAATTCCACCAGCTGCCATGGTGGGATTTGAACCCACGTCCCCAGGGCATTAGCCCAGGCCTCTGGACTACTAGTCCAGTGGCATTGCCACTTCGCCACCGAGGGGAAAGAAATACTCAGCACTTAACCCAAGACAGATTCACTGAGGAGCACCTTGAAGCACTGAAGAGGAATTAGCCTAGTGGAGACATGGTCACATGCCACTCAAATGTTAAAAAAAAAAGACCTGCCCAAGACCTGCCCTAATTGTACTGAAAGAAAGAATTGCATTTCCATAGCACCTTTCACAACTTCATGATGTCCCAATGTGCTTTGCAGCCAATTAGGTACTTTTAAAGTGGAGTCATTGTTGAAACATAGGAAACACAGCAGACAATTTGTGCACAGCAAGATCCCAAAAAGAAACAATGCGATAACAGCTGGATAATCTATTATTTTTAATGTTAATTGGGTGATAAACATTGGTCAGGACACCGGGGAGAACTCCCCTGCTTGAAATAGTGGCATGAGACCCTTTCCCTCCACCGCTTCATAATGGTCCTTGGTTAGTCTTAAGCGAGAGCTTTTTATCTTGTTCATTCCCCCTCTTTGTTTCCCCAGTCTGCATCAAACATTCCTGGCTCAGCAAAGATTTTGATGCATCATAACGTCCCCCTGCCCAACTGCCACCCACAATCTCAGGTGTTCTAGGCTGAAACCTGTCTTGGGTTAAATGCAGACTAGGTCGGCACAGACTCGGTGGGCCGAAGGGCCTGTTTCAGTGCTGTATCTCTAAACAGTTATTTCCCTGTGTCTTCTGAAGACGGCAAACAGAATCCACACACAACCCAGTAATGCATTACCCTGGAATTTGTAAGTGGTCCCAATGACTCCGAGGATTTCCATTTCATATTTAACCTCCTCTTCATTGCCCCCTTCCTCTGGAAATGCCTTTGATCTCACTTTCCTCCACTTCCTCTTGACCCTGAGCAGCATGCTCGTTGAGGGGAAGCGGTTGGCACACACAGGGTGACAGTAAGGATCCTTTGGACGGAAGTGCAGTTCAAGCCTACGGCTCGGGTCAACATAGGTCTATTGCAAAATAAACAGATTAAGAAGGATTATTATGAGAATGGCAGTAGCACCTGTATCGCACAATCATCACTGTGAATGGCTCAAAAAAAGTGTAACATTTGCTATAGAGGGAGCTTTACTCTGTATCTAACCCCCGCGTTGTCCCTGTCCTGGGAGTGTTTGATGGGGACAGTGTAGAGGGAGATTTACTCTGTATCTAACCCCCGCGCTGTCCCTGTCCTGGGAGTGTTTGATGGGGACAGTGTCGAGGGAGCTTTACTCTGTATCTAACCCCCGCGCTGTCCCTGTCCTGGGAGTGTTTGATGGGGACAGTGTAGAGGGAGCTTTACTCTGTATCTAACCCCCATTTTTTTTTTTTGCTCACACATGAAAACTGGCTGTTAGGACAATATACTGGTGGGTTCTTGGTGCTTGTGAGTCCTAACTGGGAGTGTTTGATGGGAACAGTTTGGAGGGAGCTTTACTCTGTATCTAACCCCGCGCTGTCCCTGTCCTGGGAGTGTTTGATGGGGACGGTGTAGAGGAGCTGAGGCGCCTTTAAACGCGGCCTTTCACTCACCCGGGAAACCCCCTCCTCTCCTCCCAGCGTTTCCAGCATCTTCCGCGGGTCGCGGACCATCCCCGGATACTCAGCGCAAACCAGCCGCTTCTCCGCATCAAAACGCAGCCTGACCGCCGCAGCCTGTGCACCCGGGGTTCGCGCTGACCGCTGGCCGGACTCGGGCTCAGGCTCCAGCGCCGCCATATTAACATCCGGTCCCACACCCAACTGCGTCCGCCTCGCCACCACCGGCTGGAATAAATAGTCCACCCGATAAAGGTTCCACCTCTCCTGCTTCTCTCATTAAATTATGTACAATAAAAATTAAATTCCTGATACATTTATATGTAGAATGTCTGGAATATTACAGGATATTATAGTTGTATCCTCTATAGAAAGTGTAAATGAGTTGTATCTGGAATATGAATGGTATGGTAATTTAGTCTATTTTACACAATACATTCTAATATATTTTCATTTAATTGCTATATAACCATTATATACCAGAATTTTTAAAATATCATTCAAGAGGCAAGAGATGCAAAATATCTCATCACTATAATTTTCAGATTTACTCTTATTTATTTTAAGTGCCTGTAGCTAGTGTCCCAAGGCACTGCTCATAAGTCAGAGAATACAGATAGCAATAGCCATGTGCTACTAAACAAAGTACAATATTATAGTATAGAAAGTAGGGGAATTTTATTTGTTATCTGTCTCGTAATAGTAAAAAAAAAGGTGTGTTTTGAGATATGCTGTCTGCTGTTAACACGAAGCTGTGTCCCTTTAGGTCAAAAAGTCCAACGCGTCCAGAAAGAAGCCTTAGAGGGAAATTCAGTGAATAGGCACATTGAGATCAGTTAAAGGCTAATTGCTGTTGATCACCAAAGTTTGTTTAAAAACACAATTCATCTCTGCTGTTAAGAATGAGCATAAGTTCTGCGTTATTCTAGATATGCAGCTGTTTGTAAAAAGAATTGCAATTCTAGTGCTCCTGTCACAATCTCAGGACGCCTCAAACTGCTTTATAGGCAATGAATTACTTTTGAATTATTGTCTCTGTTGTAATGTAGGAATGGAAGCCAGTTTGCACAAATATTTGAGCTGCTGAGGTGCAATGAACGACAGAGCAACTATCATTTTCAAGATTAGCTTCGGGGTTAAAGAAAGGAAAACGTTTGAGCTACCAAGCAAAGTAGGGGCATGCCAGACAGTTAGAGACATACCAAATGCGCCAAACTGACAAAAGATGCTGCCAACATTGGGAACAAAAGAGTGTCGGAATAAATGGGTCTTTTTCCGGGTGGCAGGCAGTGACGAGTGGGGGAACTGCAGGGACCAGTGCTTGGGCCCCAGCTATTCACAATATATATTAATGACTTGGGTGAGGGAACTAAATGTAACATTTCCAAGTTTGCAGACGACACAAAGCTGGAGGAAGAATGTGAACTGTGAGGAGGATGCAAAGAGGCTCCAATGTTCGGTGAGTGGGCAAATGCATGGCAGATGCAGCATAACGTGGATAAATGTGAGGTTATCCACTTTGGTTGTAAAAACAGAAAGGCAGATTATCTAAACGGTGATAGATTGGGAAAGGGGGAGGTGCAACGAGACCTGGGTGTCTTTGTACACCAGTCACTGAAAGCAAGCATTCAGGTGCAGCAAGCAGTTAGGAAGGTGAATGGTATGTCGGTCTTCGTTGCAAGAGGATTTGAGTACAGGAGCAAGGATGTCTTACTGCAGTTATACAGGGTCTCAGTGAGACCACATCTGGAGTATTGTGTGCAGTTTTGGTCTCCTTATTCTTGCCATGGAAGGAGTGCAAAGAAGATTTACTAGGCTGATTCCTGGGATGGCAGGATTGACATATGAAGAGAGATTGGGTCGATTCAGCCTATAGTCACTAGAGTTTAGAAGAATGAGAGGGGATCTCATAGAAACCTATAAAATTCTAACAGGACTAGACAGGCAAGATGCAGGGAGGATGTTCCCGATGGCTGGGTGTCCAGAACCAGGGTTCACAGTCTCAGGATATGGAGTATGCCATTTAGAATGGAGATGAGGAGAAATTTCTTCAGGAAGAGGGTGGTGAACCTGTAGAATTCTCTACCGCAGAAGGCACTGAGAGGTCAAGTCATTAAACATATTCAAGGAGATAGATATATTTCTTAATGCCAGAGGGATCAAGGGATATGGGGAGAAAGTGGGAACAAGGGTCTGAATTAGACGATCAACCATGATCTTTTTTGAATGGCGGAGCAGGCCCGAATGGCCTACTCCAGCTCCTATTTTCTACGGGGGAGCTGGGAAGGGGGCTGTAGGGGGTAGGGGTGCGAGGTGGGGGGGGGGGGGGGTGGGGGAGGGAGAGGGAGGAGGTGCAGGCAACAAAACACCTCACCAGCTCCCACCATCGTCCCCCCCACAATGATGCACCACCGGGATCGGGACCCGGGCGTGAGCCGCGGGGAAGGCCTGCGCGGAGCCGCCGAGTGAGCGGGAGCCACCGCCGGGACCACACGGCAGCTCCTCCCCCCGATCGCCACCACGGACAGGCCCCCCGAACACAGCCACGCGGCCATATGAGCCACATGGAAGATGGCAGGATCCCTAAGGACACATGGTACAGCGAGCTCGTCACTGGTATCAGACCCACCAACCATCCTTGTCTCCGCTTTAAAGACATCTGCAAGCGTGACATGAAGCCCTGTGACATTGATCACAAATTGTGGGAGTCAGTTGTCAGCAATCGACAGAGATGGCGGGCAACCATAAAGACGGGGCTAAGGCATAGCGAGTCAAAGAGACTTAGCAGGTGGCAGGAAAAAGTCAGAAGTGCAAGGAAAGAGCCAACTGCGTAACAGCCCTGTTAACCTATTTTATCTGCAACACCAGTGGAAGAGTCTGCCACTCCAGGCGCTGCTTCACAAACCACTGACCACCTCCAGACACTTACCCATTGTCTCTCGAGACAAGGAGGCCAAAGAGATGTTTGCAACTGTCTCAAATATTAAACTGCATCACTGAGCATGGCAACAGCGATGCACAAGAATCCCATCCAGACAACTTCGGCTGATTTTTTTACTGAAAAAATATCATACTCTTACCCTGAATGCCATCCTTTCACCACATTTTAGTTTAGTTTCACACCCAAAGCAGAGGCACAAAACACATTCAGGTAGAAATTAAAGCCTGCAACTAACTCCTGCTCATTCCTGGATTCATGCTTCCTCCTTGAATATTGCATTCGAGGAATCAGTGCAGATTAAAATAAAACAGCACTATAATTTTCATTGAGAGTGCTGACATATTGCAATATCAAGTGGTAAAGCTTGTGGGTTCAAGTCTCAGGCTAGAGCCTTCAGCACAAAAAATTTAGGCTGACACCCCAGAGGAGTGCTACAATGTCAGAGATGCCAACTTGCAGATGAGATGTTAAACTAAAGTCCCATCTGCCATCTCAGGTGGAGATAAAAACAATTCCATGGCACCATTTTGAAGAGCAGCATGGGAGTTCTCCTCATTGCTATGGCCAATATTTGTGTCTCAAATTGATATCAATAAAAACATTCTGGTCACTACCACATTGCTGTTTGTGGAGATTACTGTACACAAATTAGCTTCCACATTTCCTATAGTTCATCATTGACTAAAGTGCTTTCAGACATCCTCAGGTTGTGAACGACGTTATATAAATGGCAAGAGATCAACACAGCACCAGTTTCTTATGTTTGTAGCAGTAGCCTACCCAGCCATGTGACCTGGTCCAAGCCAGTATCAGGAGGATGAATTAGATTTGCAACATGCAGGATGTGAATTGCCAAAATGCAGCTCAGCATCTTGAGAACTAGAATCGGCAGGATTGGGAACACAGGAGTATGGCTAACATACTCCACTCACATGGATGGATGCAGCTACAACAAAAGAGGCTCAATGCCAGGACAGAGCACGTTGCTTCCCAGCCACCAGATTCAATACTCACTCCCTCCACAACCTGTCAGATTGTGGCTGTTAAATATGCACAATCCACAGAAGGCACTGCAACTCAGCAAGGTCATGTCAAACAGCATCACCCTCCCTTCGATCTCTACCACAGCAGCAATATTATGGGAACAGCATCACCTCCAAGTCATGCACATCACCCTGGCTTAGACAGGAACGTTCCTTCATGGTCAGTGGGCCAATATTCTGGAATTCCCTTCCCAACATACTATGGGAGCACCCTAACCACAAGCACTGCACAAGTTCAGGGACACACACCACCTGCAGCAAGGAATGGAGTCTTGCTTATATCACTCACATCCCACGTAGGTGAAAAATCCAGTGCATACATAATTGAAAATGCACCAGGAGAAAGGAATTTTAATCCAATATCCATTCCCAGCATAACTATATATATATATTTTTTATAAAGAATAATGTTAAAAAGAGACATTTTAATCTTTGCAACATGTTAGCTAGTATTTAATCCAAGTGGTCAAATAAACTGGTGAGTGTCCAGTTGATATCTTCTGATCTTCCAGCAGTACAGCTTGAATTTCAAAAGGGTGCAGAAGTATTGAAATTATGTGGGTAATTTTTATTTTTAAAACTATTTACCACCAGTCAGGGCTAATTCAACAGCTCATTTGTTTATTTTGAAACAGATAAGTTAAATTCTGTAATCCAGTGAAATCTGCTATTGCTTGCTTATCTTTACTTAAACTCGATCTATAATTTTGGCCAAATATACATTACCAGTACATTGAGAGACCAAGGATGGTAGGTGATCACCTATTCTATTTCCATATACACCTCACTTGGTACAAGGGTCCACCCTGCAGCTCACAATCTCCGATCACTGTGCTCACATTCCAGATCATGGGAGTATGGGCCCAACTATAGTAACACTTTCACACTAGCCATGAGAGAACAGATGAAATGCAAATGACCAGGAGACGTAAATAAATTCAAACAAAGACAAAACTGCAAGTGTGGAGGGTAGCCCTTTATTAAATCACTGCGCAATATTTGTCAACTCAACTTTGAACCCCCAAAAAAATACTGTGTCTGAGCAGTCAGAAACTCTCCCACTGGCCACCCCCCCAAAAAAACACAAATCTGGCAAGATACCACTGAACACCAATGCACTTCAAATGGCCAGTCAGGGTGTCTCTTGCTCAAATTCACAAGCAGTTCTGCCCCCAGTCTCTGGCTTGATTTCAATTGGCGAGCAAGTTCAAGAGTCCAAATCATCACAGCTTGGGAAACAGCAACTGCAATGGCGGGGTAAAAGTAAAAGGGGTTTAAAATCACAGCACTGTTTCATTATTTAAAGTACACAGTCTGATACAAAGCTCCTGCGGGGAGTTGGTCCAGCCTTTCTCTTTTTCTTCTTTTGAACACTGCAAGAGAGTTCGTCTGCTTGTACGATGAACGTCTTCAAGGTTACGCTTCCATCCCAACTGAAGAGGAGCAGTCCGATTGGGTCAGCAGCAAGCATTTGAAGGGGAGGGAGTATAAAAGGTTCCAATCAGACGTTCCGTCATACCTGGGTGGCCATCATCTACAGACATACCATACGTACACATACTGTAGTGCAAAACATGAAAGACAACTTATTTGTTCACAGTTACACAGGGATTTGATGTCTTTGTTTTTTTTTCCTCTTAAATATATAAACATTCCATTGAAGGGAGCACGTGGCCCTTAACTGGATTGTACCTTGTTATAAACTTACGACATGCTTACAAAGCAAAGCAGGCATTAACTGCTCAGAATAATACTGACTGTTTTTCTTCCCCACACACTCCCCCAATTAATTCTGGTCACGATGCGTTCCATCATAATCCATTATGCTGAGTTGTCTGACACTGTCTGGACTGGGCACCTGCAGTTTCAAGGGGCCAAGAGAGCTGCCCAGCTCCACACCACACTCAGTTTTGAGGGTGTCAAAGAGGCTGTCCATCTTGGGCCGCTCATTGTCACACTGGCTTTCACTCTTGTTCCTGAACAGCTCGCGGGCACGCATCCCAAGGAAACTCTTGGAGCTGGGGTACGAGCCGACAGTGACTGGGGCAGTCGGCTGCTCCAGAAGGTTCGAGCTCATGGCACCCGGGCTTTGGCCCACTTGCTCAGCGACCACTGGTGTTGGCTGTGGCTTCCTGCTGGGAGACCGGTCGGTAGAGATGCTGGGGGCCATGGGGGGCTTGGCTTGTCGACTTTTGCTGTCTGCCTCTTGGGTCTTATCAAAGAAGTCAGAATTGGCACCAATGTTTTCAGACCTATTTATATAAAAAAATATAAACTGAGAATAGGGCAGCAAAAATCCTTCATTTCAAACATATCAGACTGAAAATAGATATTGCTCCAGCTCAGATTGTTACATGAAATATGCAATACAAAAAAACAGGCCATTCAGCCCATCTGGTCTATACCAAAGTTAATGCACTGCATTAGCCTCTTCGCACTTCACTTCATCTAATCCTATCAGCAGAAACTTCTATTCCTTTCTCCCTCATGTTTATCCAACTTCCCTTTAAATGCATCCCTTATTTGCAATACCTTGTATTTATATAGCGCCTTTAACAGTATGTCACAAGACTCTTCAGAGACATCAAAATTTGCCACCAAGCAGAGGACATTAGGACAGGTGACCAAAAGCTTGGTCAAAGAGGTTGATTTTAAGGAGCATCTTAAAGAAAGAGGCAAAGAGGTTTAGGGAGAGAAGTCCAGAGCTGAAACCCAGGCAGCTGAAGACACAGCCATCAATAGTGCAGCAAAAGTAGTGGAGGGGGTGTGTAAGAAACTAGAATTGGAAGAACAGAGATTGGAGGGTTGTAGACTGGAGGAGTTTCCAGTGATAGAGGGGGACAAGGCCATGGTAGGGTTTGAAAACAAGGATGAAAACTGAAAAAATGTTGGACCAAGAGCCAATGCATTTCGGGGAGCACAGGTGGTGATGGGTGAATGGGATTTGGTGCAAGTTAGGATACGAAGAGAGTTTTGGATGGGCTCTAGTGTGTGGAGGGCGGAAGGTGAGAGGGCAGCCACAACACCATTGGAATAGTCAAGTCTAGAGGTAACAAAGACACAAAATGAGGGTTTCAGCAGATGAGTTGAGACAGACGTGGGGGGAAAAAAGTGATGGTGCTACCCTATGTGGTAGCAAGCTCTTTACCCAGAGAGAATGGTTTAAATGTAGAGGTTGCTCCCAAAATTCCAAAATGTATTCCTATCAGTTAGCTAGCAGCCAGTACTCACCACTGCTGGACATCATTCAGGCTGCAAAGAGCGAGTTCTCACCTGCCAATAAACTCAATGCCAGCCTCGGCTCAAATGAGCAGTACTCTCAACTCTGAGTCAGAAGGTTCAGAGTTCCACCTCAGAGACTTGATCCCACAATCTAGGTCAACACTCCCAGTGCAGTCCTAAAAATGCTGCGCTGTTAGAGATGTCATCTTTTGGATAAGGTGTCAAACCGAGACATCTTTTCTCGAGTGAAAGGAAAAGATCCCATTGCACTATTTGAAGAGCAAAAGGAGTAACGTTCCCTCTAACGTTTTTTCTTGTTGTGCACGGCCGATTCATTTAAGTGCGGGGGACCTTCAAATTTTTGTGCAGTAACTTAAAGACTTGAGCTAGGCCTGCGCGGGAACTTCCGGGTGGCTGGATGGTGTGCAGTTTAGAGGGAAAATTGCAAGGGAGTTCCCAGTCTTGGCCAATATTTTTCCTTCAAGGGCATTAGCAATGGGCAGTAAATGCTGGCCTTGCCAGTAATGTCCACATTCCATAAATGAAGAAAAAAAAAAAATGGACCGGCTCAGTGCAACTGCCGCAGGATCCACAGCCATTTGCCCCAGATCTCCACTACCATTTATGTGGAAAGGAAAATGCTTCTTGATTTCACTCCCAAATGACCTCGCTCTAGTTTTATGATGCACTTGGAACAACTCAAACCTGCAATTATTGGTCAGTTTGCATATTATTTTATTCTCTGGGTGTGACCTGGCAAGGCCACATTCATTGCCCATCCCTAGTTTCCCCCGACAACTTCCTTGGGCCACTTCAGAGTATTAATGGACAACAGAAGTGTGGGATGGAGACAAAGATTGGGTAAGGAACGCAGGTTCCCTACCCTGAAGGACATTGGTGAACCATTATGTTTTTACAACATTGACAGTTTACAGGGTCATTGCTTTTCCTGGTGCCAGACCATGAATTAAAATGGAGACAGAATTATCTTCAAACTGCCTGGTTCATTCAGTGGGCGATTGCATCACCGGGTGCGATGCTCTACCACGAGAGGTTTGAGATACTGTTGTCCACTCTTACTTGATATTATTGAAACGGGATGCTTATGTCATGCAGACACTGTTGCATCTATAATGTGAAATACTGTGACCTAGAAAATTAACATTTGGAATATGAAGTTGGAAAGTACAGCAGGACTTGTTGATCTGACCACACAGATGTGGTAATCTCCAACTGTCAAGTGGAAATAGGAAGTAACATGAAGATTTATAAAGTGGCTCTCTGATAAACAGAAGTTGAAGATGAATGGCTGTGGTGAGGGGGCGGGGGGTGCACCGTGCTTTATAGGTAGATCAGGGCAATTACATCTCCTTGCATGAAACGTTCGAATCATTGGGTATAAATACAGGGGAGAAAGCAGCAGCATGCAACAAGAGAACCAAAAGGCACTGGGAGAGCCACAAAGACTGGGATGGCCAATAGGCTATTTGGGAGAAAGGGCCTCCCCAAGTCCACTGAAGGAAGCTCGAGTAGAAGGTTGTATGTAACATTTCAGAATAATGGTTACCTAACTACTTGATAGTTATGGAATAAGAGAATAGTCAAGGGAATCAGGTTATAGAATTTGAATAAAAGTTATAAACTGTAATGAGAATGGAAGATAATTGGAGAGAATTGACAGTTTGAGCAAAAGGGGAATTATAATCCATCTCCTTTTGCTCCCGAGTTACCTAAATAGTTTCAATATGTACAGACAAGTGACAGCTGGTCTGTCTCGGCATTATCACATGGAATTGCTGTGAAATGTTAATCATATCAGTGAAACTAACCCTGTTGTCTTTACCTAGTGTGGGTTTATATACAACTTCAGTCCCACACCAACATATTTGACTCTTAAATGCACTCTGAAATAGCCTAGCAAGTCATCCTGTTGCACGAAAGCACCATCAGCAGCTTAAATAGGCAGCCACCACCACCCTCTCAGGGCAACTAGAACAGGTAATACATGTTGACCATGAAATGCCCAATGAAATAGATTTTTAAAAAAAAAAATTGTTTAGGTTAGTGTGACGGGACATATCTGACAAGGTCTGGGTTGGGGAAGGCTCCATGGTTGATTCCTGGCTTGTGTTGAGTGAACTGCTTTCAACCAGAACAGTTTGGGGCCTTAATGTTTTTGGCATAGGAGACCAATCAATTTTAGTACCTTAATTATGCCTAGTTTTGTATGAGACACACTGTGCGGTCTCATGCTCAGCTCCATGACTGTGTTGAGTTAGTTAATCTCAGCCAGTATGGCACTAGGAGCACTAGAAATGGCATCAGTGCTCCCAATTTAGAGGGAGCAAAGGGTTCACAATCATGTATTCAGAGGCTGGGGGCTGACAACCATGTCTGGCTGTGAATCACCTACGCATTCACTCCAAGAACAGCTCCTTGGTGGGTTGAAAATCAGAGAATCCTGGGGGATTTGCAACCACCAAAGGCAGGTTGCTCAAACTCATTTCAACTCAAATCCTTACAGCCTGAGCCACATTAGGAATCCAGGTCATGGGGCAAAAGAGCAGCACATCAACTCAACGCATTACCCAAGATTAACCCCAAACCAACATAAAGAACAAAGGGTTCTCTCCTTACTCGTCCTCTACAGGCAGAGGTGTTCTCTCTGCTGCCGCTGGTTTCTCTGGAGGTCCTTCCCGCTCCAACTTGCTGTAGAGTTCCAGGATTTCACGCTGTAGAGTTTGCGTTATCCGTTTCTGGGCTTCATAGCGGCTTTCTGCTGCCTGCAACTCTCCACTGGAAGAAAATAGATTCGGTAACGTTCAGTTACAGCTGAGCACCCCACTGCCTCCTCAAACTGTAGCCCAACCATGGAGTTATTTCAGGTCCTCTAGGGACCAAGACTGAGAAAATAGGCAAGCTTGCCTGTTGGCTCAAAAGGACAGATGCTACACTAATTTTCCAAACCCCACACCCACCCATACCGAGCCCTGCCCACCATACCTAGCCATGTTTTTGACATTCTCCAGATACTTCTTTTGCTCAAGAAAAAGGTGCTCTTTCTTAGTCAGCTGGCTTTCGAGTTCCATTATGCGGCGCTGCGATGCCTCCATCCGTTGAACTTGCTGCTGGATGCGGTGCTTCATTTTCTCTCGCTCTCGGACTAAAGAAACCTGCAACATCTCCATCTCTGCTGCCTGAAGAAAACGATGAGGGCAGGGGGTGCATTTAAAAAGGGATCTTACACAGCCATTAGCAAAGCTCTTCCTAGATGACCGAGTTATGTTTATATTTACTGACAAATGAATCACAACACAAAATACAAATTAGCATCTGTTCAGGTAGGTACAAGAAGTCAGACCGTTTAACATCTCATCTGATGGATGGCCCCTTCCAAAAAAAAAAAAGTTGTCCATGTTTATAATGGAATCTGTCCATGTAAACTTGTCATTGTAAATACACCCTCATGCCAATGGAGGCAGTGCAGTACTAGCACTGGCGAGAGGGTGCAGTCACAGGGTGACAAGTTAACATATGCTTTTCCATTACAGGTGAATATAGTAACACAGAAGGGTATGTTGATGGGGGTCAGACAAAGGGAGGAGGATCATTGGAGCATAAACACTGGCATGGACCTGTTGGGCCAAATGTCCCCTTGAGCTGTAAACAAGCAAGGATATAATGTAATTACTTTAAAGGAGCTATATAAATGCAAGTTGTTAATTGGACAAAGGCATAATAGACTTAATTCAACTCCTATTTTAATGTACTAAAGTGTCCCAAGGTTCCTCACAGGAGCCACATAAGCAGATATTAAAACCAGTTCCTTTCACCTGTTGTAAGGATAGTCTTAAAAAAGGTGGTGACAGAGACAGAGAGGGATATAGACAGGGATTTCCAGAGCTCAAGGCCCAGGCAGCCTAAGGGACAGCCACCAATGACAGGGAGAAGGAAATCAGGGACATGCAAGAGGCCAGAATTGGAAGAGGCATGGAGAAGTTTGAACACTAGGATGAGAATTTGTAACCATACTTTACTTGGTCTAGATTCCCCACATGCAATGCTACAGGGGATCAAATTGTAAAATCGTTATAATGATCTTGAAATTTAGAAAGAACCCAAGTACTATTTGACTAATGTCCCCATTGATTTCTCAGTTTCAAACAGAACTCCTGTACTTTTGAGTGTTCAGTGCCCCAACACACACACACTGCTCTGCCAATAACCTTACCTTGGCGGAGCCGGTCTGCGAGTGTAGCATTTTCACCATGTGTAGTTCATTCACTTCGCTCAGGAGCAGCAGCTGCTTGTTCAGCCATTCCATCTGCTGCTGTACAGACTGGGTGCTGGTGAACTAGGAATAATGCAAGAGGATCAGCCCTTCCACTAGGAACAAAGGGAAGGATGACGAGAGATTGCAGGGTAGTCTTTTAGTTTCCCCTGGGTTCCCTGCAGCCAAAGAGCTAAGCAACATGCATCACCTATAGCACTGAACCAACAGGGTAGAGGGAACTTCTTTCTCTGTATCGAACCCATGCTGTAACTGCTCTGAGAGTGGTCGTTGAGAAACTTTCCATACCCCGGCAATGAGATCCACAATTTTGATGGTTATTGGAGTGGGCCAATTGTATAGAATGGCATAAAGTGCTGGGCGTGCAACAATTAGCACAAGTCTCATAGGGGGAGCGTGTTGGGAGAGGAATTCTCATCCATAACATTCTAAAGTTGTCGATGCCAACCACTATTTTATTCAAATCAGGTTTTTGATGCCGCATTCCTCACCTTCTCAGTCATCTGGTTTAGCAGATATGCTGTGTTACATGCTTTGTTATTGGCCTTCTGTAGTTCCAGCTTCAATTCCCTGATCATCTTCTGACAATCCTGTAGTTTATTCTAAAAGGAAAACGACAACCCTGAGCTTGCAGTAAATTAGAAAATAAAGCAAGGGTCCAAAAAAAAAAAAAGCCAGGTGCCCATCAAGCCTATCCCTTGAATAGACAATGTGCAATGCACCCAGTCAGACTCTGGCCCACCAATTAATTTCCAATATCCAGACATTACCAGCAAGATTACATCTTCCTTAAACAATTGCCCTTAGATATCTTTCCCATCGCTCACCTGTCCCCTCCAGAAGTAGAACAAGATTTTCATAAAGCATGACAATCTCAGTCTATACCTAATCACAAATATAGAATTATACAGCACAGAAGGAGGCCATTCAGCCCGTCGTTCTGGTGCCAGCTCTTTGGCCAGCAGAATTCAATTAGTCCTGCTCTTTCTCCGTACATCGAAATTTTTCCACCCAAGTCTACATCCAATTCCCTTCTGAAAGTTAATATTGAATCTGCTCCCCTCACCATTCTCAGACAGTTAAACACATCGCATAAGAAATTAAGATGTAAACATTCACTACACCAGCCTCTCTATATACATAGTTTATTAACTGAATAAACCCATTTACACGTTAACGAAAAGGTTAACGCACCATCCTGACTGGAACACATCACTGTTCCTTCATTGACACGGTATCAAAATCCTGTCACAACACTTTGGGGGCACCTTCACTACACGGACTGCAACAGTTCCCACCACCTTCGAGGGAAATCAGAGGTGGGCAATAAATGTCAGGTTTGCCTGTGACGCCCATACCCAAAGCAATAAAATATCTTATAGGAAAGAGTACAGTAAAATCTCACTAGAGTACATCTGCTCAGTAAATACAAGAATCAGTGAAATTCTGTTAGTAAACACTCAGACCAATTAGGTGGCTGGCAGACAGAGTAATCGAGGTGAACGGTGTGTTAGTACTTAAGTTAGAGTTCACCGCACATGTAATAAAATGGACACTTATGATACACCTTTAACCTTCTCTCCCTTCCACTCCAACCCCCTCCAAATTAGCCCAATGGTTAAGATGGTTTCTAACAGTCAGCCATGCTTTACCTGCAGCTCCTGGCAGCTGGCACGATAGTCACCTCGCTCCTTCTGTAGCTCCGCGATCTGGTTGTTGAGATGCTGGACGATGGATTCCTTCTCTTCTCGCAGTAGCCGACACTGGTTCTGTTCGATGAATAAACTGCGCTTGAGAGATCCGATGTCCAATTCCTGGAGCTTCAGTTGGTCCTTCTGCATGTAGGGTTGGCCACAAGAGAGACAGGGACTCAGTTGCCCATGGCCATGAAACACAAACCTCATCATTCACAAATCAAGGAAAACGGAGTGACTTCATCCACTCAAATCTCCTCACCCATTCTCCCATATCAAATGAAGCCCCCCAAAAATCTCAACTTGCTATTGCCACCACCTCCCCCCACCCCCACCCACATGAAGTTGACTTTCTGCAGTACATGTCCACGATGCCAGAGACTCTCCTTGCCTAAGTGGATACTTGCGCTATGAGGAAAATCAGCAGCCTGACTCCTTCAGGGCTCTGGGGCAAGTGAGGGACAACATTACGTCAGTTTTTTTCAACAGAAGTTACTGAACAAAAAGTCAGGAGTGAGACCCATGGCTGATTTCCTTCCCCACCGACACCTGAGCCCTGGCAAATCTGTGCACAGCAAGATCCCACAAAACACAAAATTAGCGACTGATAGTAGTGTTGATCAATGGGGTAGTGTTGACCAGGACACCAGGGAGGACATGACTATGACGATGACATCTTGCATTCTTTGAATAAAGATGGAGAGAAAACCCTTCCAATGAAGTGCTGAACTCCAGGGAAGGGGGAAAGCAAAGAGTGAAGGGGTTTTAAAAAAGTCACGAGGGCTTTCTTGCAAACATCTAGCACACCTAGTCACACAAAGTGAAGCTACTGGAACCTACAGGGAGAGCCATTTCATGAGTATCCAAGGTAATGTCTTAAAATTTCATTTTTAAAGCCTCACCATAGCTAAATTTTGTTCCTCCAGTGCAGTTGCCTTGAGAATTTTGCGTAGTAGACGCCTGTTCCGAAGAGCATGCTGCTCACGCTTGTAGCGTTCATATAGCAGCTGGTTGTGCAGTAAAATTAGTTGATTCCGAAGCCTTTCTAGCTCATCCATGGGGACAGAACCTGAAATTAGTAGAACCGGGTTAAATCAAAACTGAAAGCTAGAACCAGCTTCAAGAGATTACCAGGTTCGTGCTGTAATAGCAGCGACTTGTTCTGACTTCATACAGAGATGAAATTCAAAGACCCAGGCATTCCCTGTACACCAGACACAAACAAGTTGTATTCATATAGCACCTGAAACTCCCCAAGGTGCATCAGTGTTAGATAAAATGTGACACCAAGCCACAAAAGGAAGATATTAGGTCAGGTGCCCAAAAGCTTGGTCAAAGAGGGAGGTTTTAAGGAATGTTTTAAAATAAGGGGAGAGGGGTGGAGAGGTTGAGGGAAGAGATCCTAGGGCCCAGGCAGAAGGAAATGGCCAATGGTGGGACGAAGAGGATTAGGGATGCACAAGAGGCCAAAATTGGAAGCATGCGTTGTTGGAGGTCAAGGATTGGGAGAGGCAAGGCCATGGAGGAATTTGAACACAAGGATGAGAATTAAAAGCAGAGCTGTTGAGATCAATGTTGGTCACAGCAGGTGATGGGTGAGTGGGAATGTTAGCAAGTTAGGATACAGACACCAGAGTTTTGGATGAGTTCAAGTTTACAAAGGGTGGAGATAACAGGCCAGCCAGGAGAGCATTTAGTAGAGTCTGGAGGTTAAAAAAAGCAGGAGTGTTTCAGCATTAATAGGCTGAAGAACTGGGGCTATTTCCTGCTCCTGAACCACAAATTTGTAGTCAGATTTTAGCATTTTACAATATTTTTTAAATTGGAAATAGTGGTTCACTTAAAATTACTTTACGCCAGTAACTTCTAGTTGAAGTTCAACTCCAAGCAGTGACTAAGAGGGTCGCTCCCACAAGACAGCATGAGGGCTAGGACTGGTATGAGACAAACTGGCCCATCAAACTCAGTGGCACAGGAAGCAGATTTTCTTGCTGGCCAATTGCCTACAGTGATTTGACTGCAATCACAAGCCCAATGCATGGGGAAAATCAGGCTGTATGTCATGATTCTGACACAGGCTTCAGAGGGCAGCTCTTGAGCAAGACATAAGTTGCAGTCTGACAAATAGTAATACTGCCCCAGAATGACCCAACCTCCTTTGCTCTGCAGAAGCCATCTCAAAATAGATCAGAACCCAAAAACTTGAGCAAATGACATTGGTCCAACCCACCTTATCCTTCAATTTGTTCTCACTTCCCAGAAACACATCTAGCTGCTTCGCTAAGCTTGTCCACCTCTACAGCCTTTCCTGAATACTTATTCTAAGCCCCAACAACCATTTGTACAGGGCCCCAAGTGAGTGATGAATGTTTTAGGACACCAAAGTGGGGACAAGAGAAGTTGGGGAGAGGAAAATGAGAACCAAAAGGAAGGGTTTTTTTAAAAGCACTTTTGAAACAAGAGAAGTGATGGGGAGAAAGGCTGAAAGAAAGTTATGTTGAAAAGAGAATTCTAATTGACAACCCATTTCTGCATTTTTAAGATAGTGTGATCTGGTATTTAATATCTTTGCATTGATCATTTGTACAACATACCTCCAAAGTGAGTCCAATCTGCAGATTTGCTGGGCAAAGGTAATCTAAAATTAGCATATGAAAACAAACAGTGAGAAACTGATACACGTCAAGAACAGATAACCATTGTGCCAATTAGAAGTGTATTTATGCAAACTCACCATTAGTATGACAGTTAGTGAAATGCAATTGATCACATTCGAAAAAAAATCCACCCAAACGGCAACATCTGGGGTACAAGCCAACTAAAACAAGGTTGCAGCTTTGGTTAATATACTGCCCTCCTTTCCACTTCCCCTACCCCAGGTTCCCTTCCTGCAGCTCATGCTAAGAAGTGTGCAGGTGGACATCAGTGTGAAAATAGGACTGGGTTCAACCCAGAACCACCTCTATGGCCAAATAAACCGGTCAACATTTGGCATCAAGGGTCACATATGAAGAATGGCCACTTGGTTGAAATATTAAGGGGGCCCCACAGCAGTAGGAGCAAATCTCAGCCAGGGTCAGTATTTCAGGGAGTGGGGAATGAGAGGAGAGCAGGAAAAAGGCCAGGACAAATATGTTGAGTCACTTCCACTGATTTACTGGACACAGTGGAAGAATAGCAGCTTGGCTAAGTCTCACCTTGGACTCAGATGGTTGTGGTTAAAGCTGCCCCTCTGGGATTGGGGCACATACTCTAGGCTGACACTTCAGTGCAGTACTGAGGGAAGGCTGCAGCGTCAGAGGCGCCAGCTTACTACTAAAGAGGCGCCCGAAATGCCAGAGCAGAACATTCACCAATATCCTCAACCACCACAGCAAAAAGAAACCGATTGAGCAATCTTATTTGCTGTATGTGGGTTCTTGCTGTGCACTAATTAGCTACCAAGTTTGCCCATAGCAAAGACTAGATTTCAAAAGTAATTCACTCGATGGAGCACATTAAGATGCTCCACATCAATTCAAGTTGGTTCTGTTTTTCACAGACTGAGAAGCAATGACTTATACACTAGACAGGTGAATAGTCGAGATACATTTCAAAAATTAAATCTCTCAATCTCCACATCCAGTGCAGTAAGATTTCAGATTTTGTTCAAAGTCTGTGATGTACATCAGGGACGTCAGTGCTGGAAACAGCACAGGGTGCTCAAAGTGGAAGAAAGGTATTCCTTCAAGCCAGGTGTAGCACAGCGGAGAGGCAGAGTAAAATTCTCCCCTCTGTCTGAAGATTATGCATCAACAAACCACCCCCCCCCCCCCAGAAGAGAGGCTTCCTACTGCAGAGTGGCATTTCCATTGACTCAATTATGGAAAACCAATACTGCAAACACTGGTCGTACGATTAGGCAAGGGAAGTGCTTAAACGGTTGGGAGTAAATGCAAGTGTTAAGCTCTCCGCTTAATGATTCTTCCCTCCCACCTAATCAAATTAAGATTAATTCAATGGCATCAAGTACAATCTTAAAAGTGGAATCTGAGAATGGATCATGGGACATATATATACATTTATATATATAAAAAAAACAAAGACTGTACAGCTCCAGCTTCCATTTTGAGCACTGATCATTGGCTCTTGTGCTTGGAAACTAGACAGGTCTCAACACAGGATCAATAAAAGTTCAACAATCACACAGGAAGTAGTGATTGGGTTAGATGAAGAGGGGTGGCTCGTGTGGAGAGTAACCGCTGGCATAGACCAGTTGGGTTCTACGAAGTACATTCTATGTAATCACCAAGACAGGATCACATTGGTTTACCAGTTGAAACACATTCTTTATTGTGTAATGTATAAGACTTAATAGAAAGGGTTGATCAGCCCAAACACTAATATAGTGTCAATCAAAACACATTCAGAAACAGATCAGGATGACAGAACATTACAACAGACCAGCCCGTGGCTCATCTGTACGGAGACAACTGATACTTCAGTTTCCCCCCCCCCAGGTTGTTTCAATGCTGCAGTTGTTCGTGGATCAAGAGTTGCAGAACAAGCAAATTTCCCTCATGTGCAAACTGGACACTCCCAACTGGCACTAGCACTTTGGGTTGGGGTGGCGGGGGGGAGAAATGAAACTTTATATAAAGTTAAGTTTCTTGTTTCCATCCTGCAGTCTGTACCAAGAAAGGTACAGGTGGACCTCTGAAAATAGAACCCAGTGTGGCCTGGAATGGTCTCTATGACCCCAATCTGAGGCTGCCCAAGGTTGTTCGATTCCTATAATTAGTCTGATATGTGATTTTATTTTTTAAGCGTACATCAAAAAAACACATTGTAGCTTCATTTTCCTTTGGGTTGGTACCTCAACAACCTTTTGTAGCAAAGACGGGTTTTGGGGGGGAGAATCCCAGGGCAAGGTCAGTATTTGGATGGGATTCCCACACAGCAAACTTTGAGAACCACTGCCCTTGCAAAAGAAAAACAGATTCACCAACATTAAAGTCTATTGCACTGAGGCAGGGGAGTGCGGCAAGAGCACTTTAACACGCCAGAGTGCTTGAGGGGAGAAAAAGAAAATCAGTTGCCTGCTCTCACTACTGAGCACTATTAAGTGACCAGTGTCAGAATGTTTGATGTGATTTACATCCCCAGCCAGTCAAGTAGCCCTGCCAGCAGCAGCACAGAGATTCCTGCAGCATTGCCAACTCTGGGTGGACATATTCCTGGAGATTTCATCATACAACCTGCAACCGTCTCACAAACAACTTTTATCCTCCCTCCCCCACTATTTCTACAACCAAGAAACAAGCGACTGTTCAAAGATTATGAAATTAACTTTTTTTTTAATAAATGCCTCCTCCTAGGCTGTAGAATTCCATACAAGGAGAGAAATTAGAGAATCATTAAGGGCATTGCGGCTCCCCATTAATCAAATAAATTAACCACAGCAATCACCGTGACAGTTAGAAACATTTAATGGATTCAGTTAATTATTGGCGTTTAATTGGCTATCTAATCGAATGACAGTAAATTCCACACTTACCGGACCACTTTTCTTTGACTTTGGGGCTCGGGTTGCACTGGGCAAAGTCTAAAACAAACATGACGGACGCACTTCCATCAGTTACCTTTTCCATCCTAATTGCTTAACGAGAAACATCTTTTGGCGGCAAATCGAACCAGCCATCCCACAGCAAAAACAGTGCCCTTCCAGCAAGATTACAATCATTACAGCACAGGAGGCGGCCGTTCGGCCCATCACGTCTGCACTGGCTCTCTGAAAGTGAAATTCCCTCAGTTCCGTCGCCCTGCCTTCTCCCCGTAGCCCTGCGCATTCTTCCTTTTCATATAACTAATTCCCTTTTGAATGTTTCAATTGAACCTGCCTCTACCACACTCAGGCAGCGCATTCCAGACCTTAACCACTCACTGCATGAAAAAGTTTTCCTGTCACTTCTGCTTCTCTTACCAAATACTTTAAATCTGTGCCCTCTCGCTCCTTTCATGAGTGGGAACAGTTTCTCTCTATCTACCCTTTCCAGACCCCTCATGATTTTGAATACCTCCATCAGTTCAGTCTTCTCCAATCTAAACTTCATTACTGAAATTCCTCAGACAGCTGTAGGTTGGAGTGTGCAGGCAGTCCAACACTCCAAACCCATCAACACTAGTTGGGAAAGATGGCATTAAGTAGGGGCCACAGTACATGACAGAAATCTGTGCATTTCTTAGAACACAAATTTGAAGAGGTGCAACACAAACAAACCTGCTATACAACGCATCAAAAAAAAAAAAAACTACTTTTAACTCTCAAACAATGTCAACTGGAATTTGATCAGGTGGAGAGGAAGAAAAAGCTCTGAAAAAGGACAATTGAAAAATACTTTTGGTTTCATTTGCAATGCAGGAAATATTTGTACATTGTTGCATTCAAGATCAAAATGTTCTGAAAAGACTTGTGTTTATTGAGCTCTCAGGACATCATGAGGCATTGAGTGATAAATTTTGGCCATAACACGGGGGAGAACTCCCCTGCTCTTCTTTGAAATAGTACCGTGGGATCTTTCACATCCAGCCGAGGGGCAAACAGGGCCTTGGTTGAAATGTCTCATTGGAAAGTCAGCACCTGTGACAGTGCAGCACTCCCACCACTCCCTTCCATCTTACCTGCTAAGTTCCTTCACATGTGCATCTCCTCCATGCTGAATCAGCTTGTCCAGCACTTCAAGGGGCGAAATCGATGACCATGACTGGGATGATGGATCTTCAGACTGCTTGCCCGCTAACGTTTGCAGCTCAGAGGTCTTCTGTTTGATGAAGAGACTCGCTGTCTTGGGCAAGGCCAATTCAAAAAGGTGTTCGTATGGGAGGGGATGACCGCTGCCAAGTGGAGGGTGCCTCAGTGCCTGGACCTTTAACAGGGGGCTGGGTGTAAAAACTTCCAATGATGTTGACCCTGCTTTGACAGTCTCTTGTTTAATTCCAGAACAGTTCTGACTTGGCTTCTCAATGGGCATGAACCCCTGTTTGATGGGGCACTGCTCTTGCCTGTGCGGGTCTGGTGCTTTACAAGTTGTAGATAGGGCTTGCCGGGGCTCAGTACACAGACCCTGCTCGGGGACGGAAGAGTACAATTCCTGCTCACGTTTCATCTGCGGGCCAGTGAGGGTTTCAGTCCTGTGTTGAAATGGGGAGTCGAAACCTCCCCGAGTGACCAGGGACTGTAGATCCATCGGTGTAATTTCAGAAAGTTCATCAGCAATAGCAGCTGTCAAGGTAAAAAAATACATCCTTTATATACAGTAAAATTCCCAGCACTGGTCCAATTATACCATCCCTCCATACACAGATGAGCAGTTCTGCTCTAGGTCCCCACACCCATTGACAGTCAGGTGATACAAAACAACTTCCATCTATATTGCTGGTCAGGCAGCATCTGTGGCAAGAAAAGAGTTAAGGTTTCAAGTCTAACTTTTCATCAGAACGGTCACAAATTAGAAATCTGATAGGTTTTGAGCAAGTGAAAGTGGGGAGGGTGAGGAAAGAACAAAAGGGAAAGGTCTGTGATAGGGTGGAGGGTAGGAGAGATTAAATAAAAGGTATCATGATACAAAGCCAAAGGGAGTGGTAATAGGACAAGATATGTCTGGATGAGGTGTAAATAGCAAGATAGCATCTGATCATAAAGTAGGATTAAGAAAGAAATGGCGGGGGGGGGGGGGGGGGGGGGGGCAGAAAATGAACCAGCTAAAAGAAAATACAAGAAAAAATGGGGTCAGAGGTTATGATCTAAAGTTATTGAACTCAATGTTGGGTCTGGAAGGCTGTAAAAATGCCCAGTTGAATGATGAGGAAAGGCAACTAAATCCTTGGTCAGAGGTAGGTTTTTAAAGGGGAGTCTTGGAGGTAGAGTTGAAGAGATTTAGGAGGAGAATTCCACAGCTTAGGACCTAGGCAGCTGAAGGCATGGCTGCCAGTGGTGGGATGAAGGATGTGTGAAAATGAAATTACGAATAGAAGAAAATATGGGAGTTTCTTGAACTCCATACCTCCAGAGAGGGAGGGATTGATTACCAGAGCCTATGTCCCTGCTCAGACGCCCCATAGAGGGCATGACCTTAAATGAAAGGAAACACTTTTATTTTACTACATATTGTAAATGAGCCCAGATGAACTGCACCACTGAAATTTTAGTTACAAATTAATTTTTTTTTTTGAAGTTTGCAAATGATCCCTCATGATGGCTCACCAACAGAAATCAAAATCTTGAACAGATGCATTTTCTTTTTGCCAAATAAAGAATAACTTGTCACTTTGCTGACATGTGTTAACTTAGAAAGAGGAAGGTTTCTGTTCTTGTACTTGCCCATTAGCTGGAATTAGAAACAGATGTGAATACCAGGATTGCCTGGGGATTTCAAAATATTACAGCACAGAAACAGACCATTTGACCCATTAAGTCTATGCCAGAGTTTTTCTCTACGAGCCACCTCGCGCATTCCCACTCTACTAGCCATACAAAATTCCTTTTTTTTTTAAGCAACTAATTCCCTTGACTCTGCTTTAACAATGGTTTAGGGCACAGAATTCCACATTCAAACCACCTTGTGCTTAAATGTTAGACTTGTCAAATGTTACTTGCATTTATACAAGCAAGAGGGAAAGGAAGAACGAACTTGCATTTATATAACGCCTTTCATGACCTTGGTACATCCCAAAACGCTTTCCAGCCATTGGATTACTTTTGAAGTGTGGTCACTTGCTGCACTGTAGAGAAACAAGATAGCTCAGAGCAAAAAAAAAATGAATGGCCAAATCTTTTGGTTTTAGTTGAGGGAGGACTGTTGGCCAAGACTCCTGCAGAGCTCCCAGAGGCTGTTTTCCACGTATTGCTATGGGATCTTTTGTACCCGACTGAGCCAAACATTCCAAAAAGATGACACTTCTAACAATGCAGCCTGCATTATGTGCTGGAATCATGGAGCGGGGCCTGAATCCATGATCTTTGCACTCAGTAGCTCAGTGCAGCTAACTGAGCTAAACCATAAACCTACTTAGTATGCCACCCTGCTCGTCTTTTTAAAAAAGGTCCTTGCTACTGTTTCTAAATATCAAATACAACATCCTACAGATTTTATTCCTCCCTGTATCCTCACCATGTTTGAATCAAGACTCAATCAACTACGCTTTCCCAGGATCTTAAGTGTAAAACTTCTCAACTCCCTAACTCCTAAACTTTACAGGGCATTAAAACCTAAACTTACTACATCTCGGATTTAGAATTGGTTCCTTTCACGATTTTGTCGGCATTCTGCACCCTGGATATTGCCATTAGGTCTCAAAACTTTAAGAAAATTGAGATAAGAATGAGACTCTGAAGTCTATGGATAGAACAGATGCAGAACTAATGCGCGCCTGGTAAAGGATCCATCACTATTAACCATTTAGAGTCTTGACAATTTGACAAGATATTTGCCTACTATTACAGAATGTAAAACCTAAGGGGTTAACATCTCAAAAGGAAAATGCAACATTCTGCACAGAAATGCTCAGCGTGAGCATCCTCAGGAAGGGAAGGGACAATCAACCTGGAAATAAGGGAGGGGGGAAAATAGGGAGGGGGGGGGGGGAAAATGAGAGGTCCTTAATTATCTCGGCGTTCAATTTATTTCGATACCCTTGTATATTATTTACGACAGACGCTGTGCAAGACATACCTTCTTCATTCTCCTTTTCTGTTCCATCCTCCTGTAGATTTAACCCCTTTATAACCTCCGGCAACTCTTTCAAGGATACAGTTTTGACATTCTCATTGTCCAACCCTGAATACATAGGACAGAAAAAAAAAGAAATTTGCTGCAGGTAACATGGAAATAATTAGTCTGATTGGGCAGAAGTCACAAATGCTGATTTCCACATACTGATAGTTGACAAAATGCTATGATTTATGCAATGAAAAAGCTAATAATTCTAGCCCATGAGGGGGGGGGGGGGGCGGGGTGGGGGGTAATGGCAGAGTAGCTATAAAAGATTGAAGCTGGGACTCTTCTCTAGAAAAGTGGTGACAAGTGACCTGACAGACACCTTGAAACTGAAGGAGGAATTTGACTGGGTAGAGAAGATTGGTACTTCCTACCACATGGTGTAGTTGAGGCGAATGGCATAGATGCATTTAAGGGGCAAACTAGGTAAGCACGAGGGAGAAAAGAATAGATGGATATGCTGATTAGGCAGAAAAAAAAAAAAGGGGTGGAAGGAGGCTCATGTGGTGCATTAACACAAGCATAAAACAGTTGGGCCGAATGGCCTGCTTCTGTACTGTACATTCTATATAATTCTATGAAATCAAGTTCTGGAAGCAAACTTTTATTCCATCTACCTACTTAATCGACTTATCTATGTTTTGGAACATAGATCTAGGAGGGGCTGAACACTTCAACAGAATTAGAATGTAGACAAAGCAGGCACTCAACTCACCACATGAGCTGTCAGCTGCTCCTTTATCACCACTGGTCACTTGTCGCTGTTTGATAAATGGCTTTCCACTCTCCAGTTTACCATCCTGCAATAACAAAAATAAAGACAGGATAGTATTACAGATCTGTGGCCTTAAAGAAGGAACCTTACACCAATAGATATTAGAAGTGTAGGGGTTCAATTAAGAACACTCGAGTCTGTGATGGGTAGCATTTATGTTGGAGCTAATGAATGCAACATGATCTGCAAGTAAAGTGAACCTTACAGTTAAATGTTTCAGGTCAAAGAATCATATTACGTAGGAAGAAAAGTAGCACAAAATACCCAAGACGCTTTGGAAAGAGAAACATAGCCCAGGACTATTTGTTCTTGGAAAGTGTGAAATAAGGCAGAATTTGTCTGCCCCAGGTTGCCCTGATTAAGAGTCAATGTGGGACGGGAGTTACATGTAGGCCAGATCACGTAACAGTGGTAGAATCCTCTCCAAAAAATTATAACTCAGTTGGATTTTTTAAAATCACAATCTGGTTCTTTTGTGGTGCCAGTACACACATTGCCAGATCTATTAAATGGAGTTTCACACTTTGCCCTGGTGGGATTTGATGGGTTGCTAATCCAGGAGCACACACTCTATGGGGTAGCCTAGTGCAGTGTTTCTCAAAACTGAGGTCCGTAAATACTTTCCAGGGAAGGTGAGGGTGGTGGTGGGGGCATAAATAAACAGTGACTGATGGCAGGCTTGGAGCAGAGCGCAGCCGCCGCGCACAACAGAGTGGACTGGCTGCCTGCCTCACCTCAGGCGGAGGAGCTGAGAGCGTTAGGAAGACCCATAGTTATCAAGGCTGGTGGTGGGTGTCTGGTGAGTGCAGTCTTGCTCGAGAGAGAGGGGGACTTTTTTTTGTTGAAGTGTTTGAATTCGAAAGAAAGGGCACTGAAATACAAGTTTGCCCAGGTATCAACATTATAATTTAGATGGTGGGACTGTGATTTCTAACCCATTTGAAAAGTGGTCCTCAAACTTTTTTGGTTGGATAACGACAAGACTGAGAAAAGCCCCTCCATAGCACTGGAGACGGTACTCGCAGTGTCCAAGTCAGTAAAACCAGCAGCATTAAAAATGGCTAAATAAGATTGGAAGGGATTCATGCGAACTGCCATAAACAATCAAGTGAAACGAATGGTAAATGTCCCTGCTGATTTTCACAGCAAACCAGACTTGTGAACGAGGCTACAAAGAAGTTAGTGAAGAAAAATGACATGGGGGCAGGGATGGAAGAGGGTGAAGGAATGGATAAAAAAAAGAGACAAAGAAAAAGTAGAAGGCAGACACAGTCTTGCAATTAAAACACCTCAAAAACATACTAGCGGCTTGCCGAGAACAGCATCTCAAGGGGACTCTGACCAGTGTGCAATGTGTCATTTATACACAACCAACATTCACACTAGTAGTGATGACTCTTATTGGGTATCTATAAATTTAGACCAGTAGCCATCATCCATCCAGTGAGTTTTACCTTCCTCGGCAATGCTGCTGCTGCCAGGAACGAACTGTGCATAAACTCATCTGCAGGACATGTAAGGGGAGGGGAGAGGGTGGGTGCTTCAACAGACGATCCTTTTCCACCAACTGTAATCAAAAAAGGGAGACAGAATTAACAAACAGCTCTTCGAACAGCCTTAGTCCCTCCAACAAATTGCACAACCGGTATTCTGAACCCTCCCCACCTTGTGGAAGTGAATAACTGTAGGTCAGAGGCTCAAGGTGAGCAACGCTCACCCCCAAAATGCGTCATACCACGTCTTTTCACAGACTGACTGACCTGCTGTGTATTTGCAGCACTGTCCATTTTTATTTCACATTTTTAGTATTTGTGACTTCGAGTCACCCGCCTTCCTGATAGTTGGGCCAAGGACACTGCCCCAAGGAACACCTGCAGCAAATCCCTGGGTTTGAGGGGATCGACCTCCCATGACCACAACCATTGGTCACCTGTGACCGAGGGACAGTAGACAGCCCATGATGTCAATGCCAATGATTGTTGCTGGACAGGATTCAACATCTGCCCAGACAATTCCCTAGATTTACATTATTGCACCATATTGTCACCAGACTCAATATATTGGTTACTTTACGCCAATGTACTTGAATGCGATGCTCATTTCATTCTGCATCTCAAATTGCTCACCAGTGACTCACGACTACTACGAGTTCAAACAACCCAAACCGAGGGGAGAATTAACCTGTAAACCGCATTGTAAGGTGCTTGTCCACAGTTTGAAAATATCAAACTCACCATTATATGTCACTGAAAGCCTTGTGACAACGCCAACTGTGCAAAGTCAAATGGAACAGTTCACCCAAGGGTTTTCCTACTGTGTAATACACGGGCACAGCCCAGGTGACAGAGCAACACTCCTCACAGATGCACCATGAGCCAGGCTGGGGTATACATACCAGGTGTACTGTGAACCCTATTGTGTAGGGAAGAGGCACTCTGGGATGTTTCAAATGGGCTCGGAGAAAGTCCTCTAGAGGAGGGAGGCGTGGATAGCCCACACGCTGACGATGGACTCCAGAGCATGTCCTAAAAATGGAGACACAAATGCAAAAACACTGAACTTCAAAAAACATTGGAATCACATCTTTCTTGTTTAGTAAGGTCCTGGTTTACCTGGATTCCATCTACAGGGAGGCGTTGCAAGGTTGGTGGCGTCTTGAACCGAGGCTGGGACCCTGGGAGACTGGAGAATGAGACCCGGGGCGTGTAAGTTGAAGATGCACTACCTGCAATAAATTAGAGAAAAATAGTTACTACTCACCAAAATGTTTTCCATGTAGAAATGCAACCAGTTAAAAGCTACAGTAAAATATCTCCCAAAAACAAACCCTTGTCTTTATCTCTTCCAAGACAAAAACTTTTGAAATTAGATTAACTCAAAATATTCAAATTTTATTGATCGTCACCACTGATTACATGATGATTTAAAACTATTTAAAATGAAGGACAGATTGTTTCCAGTAATTGAGGGAGTCCTGAATGAGGGAGCACAAGATTAAATGGAAGAGATTTAGGACGAGAGGGTTGTGAGGCTGTAAAATGCACTACCAGAGTTAGGTGAATGAACCAGAGACCAGGTCAACACTTCAGGTTCGATAAGTAGTTGAAGGAAAGCGGGGGTGGGGGAATAAAAGTATATGGGAACAGGGTGGGTAAATGGGACCAGAATACTCTTTGTGCGAAGGATAAACGCCACTGACTGGATGGGCCGAACAGCCTGACTGCATTGTGATTCCTGTACAATTTAATATAATTGAAGAGAAGAGCTCCCTTACTTACCAAAGCTGCTCTGAGAATCTGAGAATGGGCTGGAGCTGTGGTCAGCGTGCTTATGCTGCGTATGGGTAGAGAAGTGTTGAGGCATGACTGTGTAACCCTCCTCACATGATGCCTCCTTCAGGTCCAGGGAAACTTTGGCACATTCTATGACAATGTCGTGAGTTTCAAATCGCTTCCATCTGTACAACAGAACAGGAAACAGATCCAATAGCCATTGTCAATCACCTCATTTGATTCAGTAATACTATGGCAGATGGGGGAAAGCATATTGCTTCGGTAAGTCTAACCCAGTCAGCTGCTGTAGAGTCAGGTTTCAGCTACTATCTCTACTGCCTAGGACAATACAGAAATCTGCTTAGCTGGTACTCCTCTGCAGTCCACTGAATTTACAAAAGTAACCACAGCATTCCTAGATTTCAGATCTATTTCACTAGCAGCTGGTCAGATATTTATGTTACATAAAGCTCAGGATTGAACAAGCCATTTGGCTCAGTTGGTCTTTGTATTTATACCCAGTACGAGCCTCCTCCCATGCGAATTACCGCTTCCCACTCCATTCCCTTCTCCCTCATGTGTGCATCGATGCAATCAGCTTCAACACACATGGAGGTGGGAATAGAAAAATAAAGAAGGGTTCACAGTTCACTCACTAACTTTGGCCACTAGATAGCAAAG
Source organism: Heterodontus francisci (assembly GCF_036365525.1). Lineage (NCBI taxonomy): Eukaryota > Metazoa > Chordata > Chondrichthyes > Heterodontiformes > Heterodontidae > Heterodontus > Heterodontus francisci. The sequence continues at coordinate 6,609,163 of NC_090402.1, read as the reverse complement.
TGGTGCCAGGACTGATAACGAGATTTGTATACGCCATCAATCTTTCTAAAGCTGGTTGAAAACCTGGCTTTGACACCAGGCTAAAACCCACACACGAAATAAACAGCTGGAAAAAAGGATGAGTAACAACTCCAAGAGGTTAAACTGTTCAGAGGAAATAAAAATGCAATAGATTTTAAAAAGGTACGTTAACATCCCATCAGATTAAATGCCATGAGTCCAGGTTTACTTTTTATAAAAAAAAAATGGGAGAGAGCAAGACAAACATAAGGATTTAATCAGGGAGCCAAGACATCACTTACTTAATGGGATCCAGTTCGTGGTCCTTGGTTCCAGTCACTAGCTCGGGGTGGATTCGCACATGTTCCAGCATTGGCTGCAACAGTTATTGGGAATGCAGTAAGTTTAAAATCAATGCAACCGAGAACCTGCTGGTGCCTATGAGTCATGCAAGGACTGATGAAAAGTGAAACCTGTCACTGTGAAAAACACACAACATCCCCCACAGTAAACTTCAGGCACAAGCCTAGACTAGTTTGCACAGGTGAACTTAAATGAAGTTTACATTTCAATGGAAAGTAGATAAATGTATCTAACACATTCAGCCATGCAGTTAACAGTTTGAATAGACACTCCTTTTTGAATCATGTACATCCACTAATTTTAATTTTGCACCATTTATCCTCAACTACTGTCCACTCAAACTGACCACTCCCACCCCACCAAAATCTCTTCCCTCTTCTGACCTGTTCTGGGGTACAGATCCAGAGTGTGCTGGCTGCCCTCACACCTCACCCAACTGGTCACTTGTGACAATCAAGTGTGTGCATGCCAGCAGGCAACTCAGCCATGGAGGGCATCACAGCTGAGCGTGCCCCTACCCTCAACTCCTCCAGCCCGACAACCCTTCTCCTGCCCACACCACCCCCAAACACTCCATTTTTTCTTCCTGTAGAGTGCCTCTGTGGACTTTAGCTCTCCTTATCCAGTTTGGTCCGAGACTCCATTCCCACATAATTGTGGTGGTCTCTTAACTGCCCAGTGAAGTGACTGAGCAAGCTACTCAGTTGTATCAAAACCACTTGCAGTGGCTCAAAAAGATAGCCCAGCACCACCTTTCATAGGGCAACTAGGATGAGACAGGAATGAGTTTCTTTTTTAAACCCACCATCTTCCTAGAAGGGCTCAAAACCTGCAAAAGATCCCATGGTCTTTTTGGAAGGAGAAGCATTTTCTCCCCAGTGTTTTGACCAGCATTTATCCCTCAACTAATACCTAACATATAAATGCGCTGGTTATTTATTTCGCTGCTGCTTATGGGACCTTGCTGTGCACAAATTGCACATGGTGTTTTCTAAGCTGCAGCAAACTACAAAATACTTAATTGGCTGTAAAGTGATGTGGGATGTCACAAGGTCATAAAAGGTGCTCTATAAATGAAAGTCCTTTCTTCATTTGCCTGCAGTACCTTTGGCCCGGACTACACAGGAGCTTTGGTTTGCGCTTCCATGTTAGGAAGGTTCCTGGATCTTTTCAGCATCTCACCGTGACCGAGACAGATACACTGTTCACTAATCAATGCTGCAATATCCTGCCACTCCCAAGAAAAATGAATCCAGCTCAGGTCTTACCTTTACCACCTCCTCAAAAGTCTCCACATTTTCCTTCATACTGTAGTGGGAGCGGAGGTAGGACACAAAGTTACACGGATACATCCCATAGAGACGGTGAAACAATGCATAAACACTGGCATGTAGGTGGATCAGATATACTTCTGGCACTTGGCCTGTCAGCAACAGAAAACAGAAAATGTTACATACTGAAGAGTTAGGACAGCCCTTAGTGTCATTCAAAACAAATGGTGATTTTAAAATATTAAATTTTAAATGGAGTGTAAAAATGCATTTTAAAAGTACTAAGTTACTCAGGTCTAAACTATCAATTTTCGCTGATAATTCAGGTACTGTTTCCTAGTCCCACTTTCACCCAATTTGCTTAACAGCATCTCAGGAGTAAGTGGGCTGGTGATGTCAGTCACATGAACCAGGATTCGCTGCTTTTGCACAGGACAACCCACCATCACCCATTAAGATGATTTTACACTATATTAAAGGCATTATATAAACACAAGCTATTAAAATCATTGTACAGAAAAATCATGTTTTGAAACCAACTTGAAACATTAACGGTTTCTCTCTCTCCATGACCTGCCGAGAGTTTCCAGCATTTTACAGTTTTCAATTCCGATTACTAGCATCAGCAATACTTTTGTTCCATGAAAACATGGACTGGCGAGCATTAAAGTGGAAACCAAGCTACAGATTTCAGAACAACTTTTACAGTTCATAGAACCACGAACAAACTTCATTCAGATGATCTATTATACCGAGGCCATTTGCCCCCTCAGGTCAATGTAAAAAATCCACAGCCACTATTTCGAAGAGCCGTGTTCTCCTCGCCAATATTTATTGCTCAACCAATACCAAAACAGCTCATCTGGTCATCACCACTTTGTTGTGGGAGCTTGCTGTGCACAAATTGGCTGCTGCATTTCCCACATTACAACAGTGACTACACTTCAAAAGTATTTCATTGGCTGTAAAACGCTTTGGGACATGCTGAGGTTGTGAAAAGATTCTAAATAATTGCAAGTTCTTTCTTGCCAGGGCAGGTATAGCAAGGGTCACATGTAGGTCAAAGCTTTAACTATAGAACATAGAACAAAATACAGCACAGGCGGCCATTCAGCCCATCGTGTCTGCGCCGGCTGAAGCTATCCACCTAAACTAACCCCACCTTCCAGCACCTGGTCCATAGCCCCACAGGTTACAGCACTTCAGGTGCATGTCCAGGTACCTTTTAAAAGAATTGAGGGTTTCTGCCTCCACCACCATGCCTGGCAGCAAATTCCAGACACCCACCACCCTCTGGGTGGAAAAGTTTCTCATGTTCCCGCTAATTCTTCTACCAATCACCTTAAATCTGTGTTCACTGGTAACTTACCTCCCCGCCAGAGGAAACAGGTCCTTTCTGTCTACTATATCTAGGCCCCTCAATTTTGTACACCTCAATCAAGTCACCCCTCAGCCTCAATACCAGGGAAAACAACGCTAGCCGATCCAATCTTTCCTCATAGCTGCAACCCTCAAGCCCTGGCAACATTCTTGTAAGTCTCCTCTGTACTCTCTCCAGAGCAATTATGTCCTTCCTGTAATGTGGTGACCAGAACAGCACACAATACTGCAGCTGGAGCCTAACAAGCACTCTACAGCTCCAGCACCACATCCCTGCTTTTGTATTCTATATCTCGGCCAATAAAGGAAAGCATTCCATATGCCTTCTTCACCATCTATCTGTCCTGCCACCTTCAGGGACCTGTGGACATGCACATCAAGATCTCTCACTTCTACCCCTCTCAATAGCCTCCCATTTTATTGTGTACTCCCTCTCCAAATGCATCAATTCACACTTCTCAGGATTGAATTGCATTTGCCACTTTTCCGCCACTCAACCAAACCATTGATATACTGGAGTCCACTACTCTCCTCCCCGCTATTAACTACACGGCCAATTTTTGTGTCATCAGCAAATTTCCCAATCATGCCTCCCACATTTAAGTCCAGCTCAATATATACCACAAACAGCAAGGAACTCAACACCGAGTCCCGTGGAACACCACTGGAAACTGCTTTCCATTCACAAAAACATCCATCGACTACTACGGTCACTGAGCCAATTCTGGATCCAATCTTCCCCTGTATCCCATGGGCTTTCATTTTTCTGACCAGTCTGCCATGTGGGACCTTGTCAAATGCCTTACTAAAATCCATGTAACCCACATGTACTGCACTACCCTCATCAATCCTCCATGTTACTTCAAAAAGACTCAATTAAGTTAATAAGACATGACCTTCCCTTAATAAATCCATGACTATCCCTGATTAATCCATGTCTTTCTAAATGACAGAATCTGTTCTGAGGGACAGGATAAACTAACAATTTACCCACCACCGAGGTCAGACTGACTAGCCTATAATTACCTGGCTTACCCCTCGCACCTTTTTTAAACAATGCCCAAACACTCCCCAACTCTCATCTCCCTAACCTGCCCACAGCACTTTCCACATCAGCCTGCGATACTTCAGAGAGATTGCCAGGTTCACACAATGGACATTCCCCCACTGGAAGCACCAAAACTCAAACTTCATTTAATACTCTTATGCAGAAGAGATGCTCATCCCAGAAGCCTTAGATTCAAAACCAAGTCCTCCATATATAAAAAAATAAAAGGGAGACATCTGATGACCCACACACCCAACCTCCACTGACAGCATTTGGATAAAGCTCAGCACCGTAGTGCACCATTGGTATACCTGGTTTTCGTAGGTTCCAGGCAGCTAACCGACCAAAGATTTCAAACAAATCAAGGAGATGCTGCTTCCCAGCTTGCGGGATCATTGGCAGGAGGATAATTAACACGAGGACTCCAGTAGTAAGGACAACCACCTCAGTATCTGTCTGCAGAGAGAAGATCAATAGCTGCAAGTCAATGGAGACAGATCTCAAGAGAACTTACAATGAAGCATGGTGATTCCCATTATCCCAGCCAGGGAGGCGGTGAGCAGGAACCCACAGTGAAAGGAAATCTTCACGGGCATTATAGCACTCAGAAGGCATTATAGAAACAGGAGGCCATTCAGCCCCTCGAGCCTGTTTGGTCATTCAATTAGACCATGGTTGATCTTTACCTCAACTCCCATCTTGGTTCCATAATCCCTTAATACCTGTATCGAACAAAAATCGGTTTTGATTTTTTTAAAAAAATAAATTGAGCCTCATCCGCCTTTTTTTGGTTGGGGGGGGGGGCGGAGAAAAAAAAAGAGGTGTTCCAGATTTCCACTACCCTTAGCCTTGCAATAGGTCAGCTTTAAAAGGTTCTAAAGTGAGGGGAAAATAACTGAGGGAGTCCACACCTTTAAAATTAAAAGCACTCTTATGAAGCATAAAACAGCTTGCTTCCTGAATTCCTGGCATTGAGATAGCAGAAACACTACTTGATGTGTCAGCTGTGGTTCAGTGGACAGCACTTCCACCTTGGAATCAGACAGTTGTGGATTCAAGTCCCACTCCAGAAACTTGATCCATAATCTATGATAACAAAAGCTCAGTGCTGAGGGAGCACCACGCTATCTTCCGAATGAGACATTAAACCAAGGCCCCACATTCCTTCTCAAGTGGACGTAAAAGATCCCATTGCAACATCCATAGGAGGTGCAGGAACTTCTCCCCAGTGTCATGGTCAATATTTATCGTTCAACGTACATCACTAAGATTTGGTTGTTACATTATTGATTGCGGGAGCTTACTGTGCATAAATTTGGCTGCTACGGTTCCTACATTACAACAGTGACTACACTTCAAAAAAGTATTTCTTTGGCTGTAAAGTATTTTGGGAAAGGCAGTTGAAGCAGAGTCATTGAATATTTTTAAGGCAGAGGTAGATAGATCCTTAATAAGCAAGGGGGTGGAAGGTTATTGGAGTAGATGGAAATGTGGAGTAATCAGTTCAGCCATGACCTTATTGAATGGTGGAGCAGGGTCGAAGGACCAAGTGGCCTACTCCTGCTCCTAATTCGTATGCGGTAGTGAAATGCAAGTCACTCTTGCATTCAAATCCCAATATGACCCATAACTTTGGGTGGGAAAAAGAGGAAAAGTAACGAACATGCTTTAGAAACACTGGAGCAAAGTTTTTAAATCCAGCTATGCTTGGGAGAGCAACATTTCAGGTCAAAAGGCTTTTTGGTTATCAATCTTCAGAGATTAAACTCAAGCCAACCAATAACCCAAAATGATAATTTGAAGCTATCCATTGCCCACTTCCAGCAGTAACCCATTCCCAAAGCTCCAAAGCACGTTAGATGAAAATGTTGAGACACACTTGAGGGGATGAGAAAAACAGGCAATAAAGTTATTTTAAAACTTGTGTACTGAACCTTTAAACACTTGAGGAGTGAAACCAGCACAGGTGCACGAAAAAGTTTATGAATCCAGGTTGGCTCTCGTCGGATGACGTGGCCCAGCAAGGTCACAGCAGATAGTCGGGTGACTGATTTTCCCATGCACTCGTTTAGTCGGTCCAAAAGATGCTGAAAAATACAAAACAAATTTACAAAATGGATCACCAACAGCTGGAGCCAATGCTATGAACCAAACAGCCTCCTGACACGGTCTAGACAAATGAAAAAATGGCCACTCAGGTAGAGTGCAACAGGCAGCCAGTGGCCACATAGCCTGGACTCCAGCATCGTTTCAACAATTCACCCATATTAAAAAGATTTGACTCTCACATTCAGTCGTATCCAATCTCAAATCGCAGTCCTTAGTTTATGGTCTGAAACAGCTGTGGAAGATGTTAAAAAGCGATGTTTCTTAAAAGGGGCAGCATTCACAAAAAGCATGTCTTAGCTGTTCGTTGAGACAGTTCACTTCCTCCTGAGTGAAATGAAGCCAGTTTATTTGCAAGGTTGTATGATAATTTGAAGACACACCTGTCCAAATACACTTGATGTCCTGCACTACATTTGCATGATCTTCGATTGCAGACCCAGTTTCTTTCATTAGGTTAAAAAGCAACCAGTTCAGATTCAAGTCTCTTATTGTTTCATATCGTTATAAAGAGTGAATGAGCCAACATGCTGACCAATCTTTCTGGAGTTAGGCAGGTCGGATTGTCAAACTCTCCTGTTAAAAACTGCATGGTTCAACACCCCTCCCCCATTAAAAGAAATTAGTCTTGAAGCTCACCGAGCTGCTGATCCTGCTTACCTTGTCATGGGGTTCCTGTACAGCTGAAAGAATCTGTACAGCTAGCAGAGAATTATTTTCCAAGTAATGATCCACCAATGCGTTTAGCAGCAAGGGGCCACGGTCTGCAGACGGATCATAACAGTTAGTAAACAGAAAGAACTTTTACTTGGAAAGCAAGTGTTCAGTAACCTTTGTAATAACTGCACTTCAAAATATTACACTGGTGGGTTGGATAAGGGGAAATTGCGCTCATGATTCAGTCATAAAGTCAGTTACAGCACAGGAGGCCATTCAGCCAATTGAGTCCATGTCAGCTCTCTACGGAGCTATCCAGTCAGTTCCACCCCCCCTGCTCAATCCCTGTAGCAAGTTTATTTCCTTCAAGTGGCAGTCCAATTTCCTTTAGAAATTATTGTCTCCACTTCCACCATCCTTGTGGGCAGCAAGTTCTAGGTCATTACCACCCACAGCATAAAAAAAGTTTTTCACATTTTCCCTGCATCTCTTTCCCAAAACCTTCAATCTGTGTCCCCTAATCCTTGTACCATGAGTTAATGGGAACAGCTTTTCCTTGTCCAACTCATCTCAGCCCTTCACAATCTTATACACCTTTATCAAATCTCCCCTCAATCTCCTTTGCTCAAAAGGAGAATCACCCAGCTTTTCCAACCTAACCTTGTAGCTAAAATCCACTATTCCTGAACCATCCAGGTAAACCTCCTCTGCACCCCTTCAAGGACTCTCACATCCTTCCTAAAAAGTGTGATGACCAGAAATGGACACAATCCTCCAGTTGGGGCCTAACCAGAGCTTTATAAAGGTTCAGCATAACTTCACTTCTTTTGTACCCTATGCCTCTATTTATGAAGCCCAAGATCTCATATGCTTTATTAACCACACTCAATACGTCCTTCCACCTTCAAAGATTGATGCACATGAACCCCCAGGTCCCTCTGATAATGGCACAAATCTAAAGTGTGCAGTAAGTCTATATTGCCTCTCCCTATTCCTTCTGCCAAAATGCATCACCTCACACTTGCCAGTATTAAATTCCAACTGCTACTTATCTGCTAGCCGGTGTCCTGTTGCAGGCAGTTCATATTATCTTCACTGATGGCCTCATCTCCAAGTTTGGAGTCATCTGCCCATTTTGAAATTCTACTGCTAGATCAAAATCATTTATATATAGCAAAAGAAGCAGTGGTCCCAGTGCTGACCGTTGGGGAACACCATTGCCTACCAACCTCCAGTCTGAAAAGCAACTATTTACTATGACTCATTTTCCATCCTCAAGCCAAATTTTATCCAAGCTGACACTGACCCTCCAATTCTATGAGCCCTTCATCAACCTTTTCTGTTACTTGAGCACAAAATTCAATTGGTTTGGTCAAGCACAATCTGCCTTTTATAAGTCCGTGCTGGTTCTCCTTAATTAACTCTAACCTCTCCAAGTGTGTTGATTTTTTCTAAAACCATACCCACCACTGTTGCTAGGACTATCCTTACACCCTTTCTTGAATAAGGGTGACATTTGCCACTCTAATCTTCTGGCACCTCCCTCATATCTAGGGAAGACTGAATTCCCCACATGAAGGATTATGCTAAACCTTTATTAAATCACTTGTTAGGCCCCAGCTGGAGTATTGTGTCCCAATTCTGAAATCCACACTTTTAAGGATGTGAAGGCTTTGGAACAAGTGCAGAAGAGATTTACTGGGATAATACCAGGGATGGATGTGGGTTAACTACAGAAACTGGGGTTGCTCTCCATAGAACAGAGTGTGTTAAGGTGAGATTTAGACATTGAAAATTACGAAGGGTTTGTGATAACAGCAAATAAGGAAAAATTGTTCCCACTAGCATGAGTCAGTAAACAGAAGGCACAGATTTAAGGTAATTGGCAATGGGGGGAGGGGGCAGAGAAATAGAGGGATACATAACTTTTTTTTTAAAATATATAAATGCAGCAAGTTCTGATGATCTGGAATGCACTGCCTGCAATGGTGGCAGAGACAGATTTAATGGTAACTTCCAAAAGAGAAATCAGACAAATATTTGAAAGGGAAAGGAAAATATTTTCAGGGCTATGAAGGAAGAGCAGGGCACCAAATTGGATAGCTCTTCCAAAGAGCTGGCACAGGCACGATGGACCGAATGGCCTGTCAAATACAACACTGGATACATATACGAACGAGGAGTAGGCTATTCAGTCCCTCGAGCCTGCTCCGCCATTCTACAAGATCATGGCTAATCTGTTTGCGGACACAACTCCACTTTCCTGTTTATCCGATACCCTTTGACTCCCATGTTTGGCGAGAATCTGTCTACCTCTGCCTTAAAAACATTCAATGACCCTGCCTCCACCACTCTCCGGGGAAGAGAGTGTTCCACAGACTCAAAACCGAGAAAAAATTTGAATGAGCCCAGAAGAGCAAACAGAGTGAAAGCAACCACTGAATATTCCCAAATTAATCTTAAGTGATGTTTTGACAGCTCTAAATCAATCAGGACTGTTTAACCAAAGATGCACATATCAGAAGAAAATAATTTTTAAAAAGAACAGCAAATGTCAGAAATTAAACAATCGGATGCTGGAAATACATTGCTTGTAAAAACAATATGATCAAGGTAACAGTTCTGGTCAAACCCCTTCATCAGAAGTGAAGACTGAACTATGAGCAAGTTCCTCCACAGTCGCACCTGAGCGGAGGTGGTCCATGACAATGCCTTTTACTTCCTCGAGGACCTGCAGGTCTGTGGATTCCAGCAGTGGAACCAGGTCACTTATGTTTACTGGCTGCGTCATGGTGTGCGGACTTCACGTGGCCAGTCTCCTCAGCTCAAACCCAGATGACGGCTTCAGCCCACGCCAGCACTAAACTGATTCAACTCTGACCACCGACTAGCGGGGCAGCACTGCAAACACAAAGGAAGAACAGTTACTTGTTGCTGTATTCATACAAATTATTCAAGTGCAACAGATCATTGAAGAAATCACTTCCTTTGATGGTTCAGCAAGTTTATTCCATAATAGCCAGTTTACAATGTTAAGGGTGCTATACCAATGCAATCTGTTGTCTACGCACTTGCCTCAGCCTACCTTCTTCTGAAACTCATCTATGCTCTTCTTGCCTCCAGACTCAAGTATTCCAACTCTCTTGGCCTGTCTCCCACCCTCCATGAACATGAGCTCATTCAAAACTCTGCTGCCTGCATCCCAACTTGCACCAAGCTCTGCTCATCCATCACCCTCATGCACAGACCTACATTGGCTTCTGGTCCAACAATGCCTGGAATTTAAAATAATCTTGATGTTGGAATCCCTCCCTGGCCTCACACCTCCCCATCTCCAACCCTACAACCCTCCAAGATCTCTGCTCCTCCAATTCTGGCCTCTTGAGCAGCCCTGATTTTCAGCACATCACCATTGGCAGCTATGCTTTCAGCATCCTGGACCCCAAGTTCTGGAATTCCCTTCTTAAACCTCTGCACCTTTAAGACACTCATGTAAAACCTACCTCTTTGACCAATCTTTTGGTCATCGGCCCTAATACCATGTGGCTCAGTGTCAAATTTTGTCCAATAACATTCCCTTGAAGTGCACCGGGATATTAAAGGCACAATATGAATGCAAGTTTTTGTTGAGTAGCTGTGCAATACTGCTGAGGAAGGTCTTGTTTGATCCTCAGTTTATGCTGAATTAACAGATCTTGCTGCTGCTTTGTTAGAATTGGTCTCAGTGCTCCTAGGTTACAGGATGGTGGAAAATAAACCAGCAACCCACATGTAGAATTGCTTCAGCCCTCACCAGAGTCAGATAGTTGCAAATCAAAATTAAGCCTTCAATACTAGCTGATCCCCAGTGGCATTTCACACAATCCTAAACACATGAAGTCTTCAGCTAAAATGGGATTAGCGGGCAGGGGATAATTGGACCAGGACACGCCCTTATTTTTTTGTATTTTCAATATAAATTCCAGGCTGACACTCGCAGTGCAATACCAAGGCAGTGCTACACTGTCGGAAATGTTTTTTTGGATGAGACATTAAACCAAGGCCCCGTCTGCCCAGGAAGGTGTAAAAGATCCTGTGGCTCTATTGTGAAGAGCAGCAGGGGAATTCCTCGTGTCTTCGGACCAATATTTATCCCTTAACCAACATCACTAAAACAGATTATCTGGCAATTTATTCCATTACTGTATGTGGGAGCTTACTATGTGAAAATTGACGGCTGCATTTCCTACATGAGAATTGACAACACTTCAAAAGCTGAAGAGTGCTTTGGGACATCCTAAGGTTGTGAAAAGCACTGTAGAAATGCAAGTATTTTTTGTCTCAGGAAGATGGTCCTAATTCCACTGCTCTTGACCCACAGCTGAGACAGCGAGTTGCCCTGAATACTAGAGGCTTGGGAGAGACTTGTCTATCTGTGTCACAACAGCACGGGCGAGGCCTGCCAGCAGGGCTGTGTCAGGGAAGTCATCTGGAAAAAGGGGAGGGGAAGCAAATGCCATTCATGAGGGTGGCCCGATCAGTGAGTGTCCAAATACCAGTAATACCCAAAAATCCAAATGTCAGAGGCAGCAATGTTTTCTGGTCTCGAGCTGGCTGGCTGGCCCACCCGGTTTCTACAGACTAGCAACGAGGGAAGAGATCAACCCTGGTTCTTGTTGTTAAGGCTGACAGTATCCGCCCTGCAAAATAAACAGGACAGTATACACAAACCAGGGCCCCTGAGGGAGTATTGCAGAATATCTTTGAGATTCAACTGGTACTAGGGAGTTGTACAACACACACAAAGAACCACCCCCTTTACAATATTCCTTTCCTACACTCTTGGCTGGAACAAAGCTTTTCTTTCTCCACTGTTGTTCATTGCCCAGGCACTCCAACAAAAATACTGAATAACTTGAATTTATTTCACACCTTTAACGTAGCAACATGTCCAAGTCTCTTCACAGGAGTGTTACCAAAGAAAACTGGACACAGGCACATAATTAGATATTTGAACAGGTGACCAAAAGCTTAGTTAGAGGTAGGTTTTGAGTCTTAAAAAGGGCAGGGAGGCACAGCCATCAACAAATGGGGAAAAGGTAGTCAGGGATGCACAAGAGAACAGAATTGGAGTGCAAAATCTGAATTTTAACAGAAGGATATGAACAAGCTTTATATTACATATATAATAAAAAGAAATGCTGGAACCACTCAGCAGGTCTGGCAGGATCGGTGGAAAGAGAAGCAGAGTTAACGTTTCGGGTCAGTGACCCTTCTTCGGAACTTTATATTACTACTGTTTAGCACCATTCTGAATGCAAAAAAAGCTGCAGACTGCAGGAACAAAGAATAGACCCCCCCCACCAAAAGCCTACCTCTCCTCTACTGCTGCCTCCAAAGTCAAGACAGTGACAGGGTACCCCGATACGGAATGCTGAGTCACATGGAAACAAACATCAACTAAAAAAAACCCACAAAACCACTTGTCCCTGGCAGAAGGCAAATCACTCAAAACATTGATCAGGTGCCTCGTGTTCAAACTCTTGGCCACCTGCCCAAAGGGACAGAAACTCCCAAGTTTATTTACTCAAGTTGGAAAGCGAGCATCATGATGCCGGAGTTAAAATGGAGACTAAAAGATAGGAAATTAGGGTAGTGTTTTTTTTTAAAAAAGAGAAAGCAAAAAGTAGCAACTGAGTGTTAAAGCATGGACAGTATTTTCTGACTCTTGCCAAATTAGTGAGTTTTTGTAACCCTGTACATTCCTACAACAGAAAGTGCTAGAATGCACAACAGGCCAGTAAGCATTTGCAAAGAGAAAAGACAGATTAAGGTTTCCAGTGTGCAAGCCTTGCCAGAATTCATTCCCAGCATTTTCTATTTTTATTGTGTGTGAAGCATAAACACTGACAGACCAGTTGGACCAACTGGCAGTTTCTGTGCTGAAAATATGCAAGGGGTCTTTCAGTTATGAAGGTGTTTGCTAGAGTAGACATAAAGATCTTTCCACTTGCGGGGAAAGAGTTCAAAACTAGGGGCTATAAATATAAAGATAGTCACTAATCCAATAGGGAATTCATAAGAAATTTACCCAGAGTGTGGTGAGAATGTGGAACTCGCTGCCAACAGGGAGTGGTTGAGGTGAATAGCATTGATACATTTAAGGGGAAGCTGGATAAATACACAAGGGAGAAAGGAATGAGTTATGCTGATCGGGCGAGATGGAGAGGGGTGGGAGGAGGCTGGTGCGGAGCATAAACACCAGCACGGACCCAATAGGCTGAACAGAAACAGGCCATAGACTCGATTTAACTCAACATAACCGCCCCAAGGAAAACAAAAGTACTATCTATGCCACTGCTTCGTAGGAAGGGCAGGCCAGGAAATCACAGGAGTGCAGCCCATGATATTTTATCCACAATGGACTCAGTGCTACAATAAGTGTAAAAAGAAACAAAACCTGTCTTCCAGATGCTCCTCAAAAACACCCAAAAAATTCCACACAACTCCCTTAGAACAACAATGTCAAAAGATTTTCATCCTCGCAGACATTTCGCGCTCACATCCGATAGCGTCCTAACATAAAAATGGAATATGCTGGATTTCTGGCATTTGCAGGTTTGTTTCCTTGTTGTTCATACTGGTACCCGATTTAAAAATAAATCCTTTCACCTCAGTTTTAATACATCTTAAATTTTCATGGAAGTTGACAAATACTTTATACCCCAGAACATGATTTCTATTTTATTAAATCACAAGTTAAGTTATTGCTGCAAGATTCTGTTAGGTTGATTGTAATTTTTAATCCCAATACCTTTTTTAAAAAATTTGTTTGTGGGATGTGGGCATCGCTGACTATTCTTTGGCCTCCTTACCTCAAGAGACAATGGGTAAGCGCCTGGAGGTGGTCAGTGGTGTGTGGAGCAGTGCCTGGAGTGGCTATAAAGGCCAATTCTAGAGTGACAGGCTCTTCCACAGGTGCTGCAGAAAAATGTGTTTGTCAGGGCTGTTACACAGTTGGCTCTCCCCTTGCGCCTGTCTTTTTTCCTGCCAACTGCTAAATCTCTTCAAATCACCACACTTTAGCCCCGCCTTTATGGTTGCCCGCCAGCTCTGGCGAACGCTGGCAACTGACTCCCACGACTTGTGATCAATGTCACAGGACTTCATGTCGCATTTGCAGACGTCTTTAAAGTGGAGACATGGACGGCCAGTGGGTCTGATACCAGTGGAGAGCTCGCTGTACAATGTGTCTTTGGGGATCCTGCCATCTTCCATGCGGCTCACATGGCCAAGCCATCTCAAGCGCCACTGACTCAGTAGTGTGTACAAGCTGGGGATGTTGGCCGCCTCGAGGACTTCTGTGTTGGAGATACGGTCCTGCCACCTGATGCTAAAGATTCTCCGGAGGCAGCGAAAATGGAATGAATTGAGACGTCGCTCTTGGCTGACATACGTTGTCCAGGCCTCGCTGCCATAAAGCATGGTACTGAGGACACAGGCTTGATACACTCGGACTTGTGTTCAGTGTCAGTGCGCCATTTTCCCCACACTCTCTTAGCCAGTCTGGACATAGCAGTGGAAGCCTTTCCCATGCGCTTGTTGATTTCTGCATCTAGAGACAGGTTACTGGTGATAGTTGAGCCTAGGTAGGTGAACTCTTGAACCACTTCCAGAGCGTGGTCGCCAATATTGATGGATGGAGCATTTCTGACGTCCTGCCCCATGATGTTCGTTTTCTTGAGGCTGATGGTTAGGCCAAATTCGTTGCAGGCAGCCGCAAACCTGTCAGAGACTCTGCAGACATTCTCCAGTGTGAGATGTTAATGCAGCATCGTCAGCAAAGAGGAGTTCCCTGATGAGGACTTTCCGTACTTTGGACTTCGCTCTTAGACAGGCAAGGTTGAACAACCTGCCCCCTGATCTTGGAGGAAAATTCCTTCTTCAGAGGACTTGAACACAAGTGAGAGCAGCAGGGAAAAAAAAAATCCCAAAAAGTGTAGGTGCGAGAACACAGCCCTGTTTCACACCACTCAGGATAGGAAAGGGCTCTGATGAGGAGCCACCATATTGAATTGTGCCTTTCATATTGTCATGGAATGAGGTGATGATACTTAGTAGCTTTGGTGGACATCCAATCTTTTCTAGTAGTCTGAAGAGACCACGTCTGCTGACGAGGTCAAAGGCTTTGGTGAGATCAATGAAAGCAATGTAGAGGGGCATCTGTTGTTCGTGGCATTTCTCCTGTATCTGACGAAGGGAGAACAACATGTCAACGGTCAATCTCTCTGCACGAAAGCCACACTGTGCCTCAGGGTAGACGCGCTCGGCCAACTTCTGGAGCCTGTTTAGAGCGACTCGAGCAAAGGCTTTCCTTACTATGCAGAGCAGGGAGATTCCACGGTAGTTGTTGCAGTCACCTTTGTTTTTATAGAGGGTGATGATATTGGCATCGCGCATGTCCTGAGGTACTGCTCCCTCGTCCAAGCACAGGCATAGCAGTTCATGTCATGCTGAGTGTATAGCAGGCTTGGCACTCTTGATTATTTCAGGGGTAATGCTGTCCTTCCCAGGGGCTTTTCCGCTGGCTAGAGAATCAATGGCTAATAACTTTTTTTAAAAATTTGTTTGTGGGATGTGGGCATCGCTGACTAGGCCAGCATTTATTGCCCATCCCGAATTGCCCTTGAAGTGAGCAGCATGCAGAGGGCATTTAAGAGTCAACCACATTGTTGTGGGTCTGGAGTCACATGTAGGCCAGACCAGGTAAGGACAGCAGATTTCCTTCCCTAAAGGACATTTAGTGAACCACATGGGTTTTTACAACAATCGACAATGGTTTCATGGTCACCATTAGACTAGCTTTTGTTTTAAAAAAAAGCCAGGAGACTGGGCAGGTGACCTGCTTTATTCCTAGTGTACTCCCCACTCCCTCTCCCACCCTCATTAGGAGACACTACTTGATTCCAGGTGCAGTCTCACCAGAGCCCTGTATAATTTAAGACTTCTTTATTCCTGTACTACAATGCCCTTACAATAAAGGCCAACTTGCCATTTGCCTTCCTAATAGCCTGCTGCACCTGCATGTTAACTTTGTGTGTTCCTTGTACAAGTACCTCCAAGTCTGATGCAGCACTACTGGACAGAGCTCAGACAGTGAACTAAATGAAAGGTGTCAGCTATGACTCAGTGGGTAGCCCTCTTATCTCCAGGTCAGAGGGCAGTGGGTTCATGCCCAATCCAGAGATTGGAACACAAAATCCAGGCAGACACTCCCAGTGCAGTAGAGGGAATGCGGCACTGTCGGAGGTGCCAGCTTTTGGATGAGATGTTAAACTGAAGTCCTGTCTGCTCGCTCAGGTGGATGCAAAAGACCCCACAGGACTATTTCCAAGCAGCAGAGTTCTCCCTGGTGTCCAGGCCAATATTTAATCCTTCAACCAACTTCACTATAAAAAAAAAACTGGTCATTGTCAAATTGCTGTTTGTGCAATCCTGCTATGTGCAAATTGCCTGTTCATTTCCTACATTACAACAGGGACTACACTTCAAAACTATTACTTCATTGACTATTCTGCACTTTGAGGTATTGGGATGTCACGAAAGGCACCAAAGAACAAACATATTTCTATAAATAGCATTGGACAGGACTCGTACTGAGGTGATCAATACCAAATCAGAGAAGAGCATTTTTTATTTTTATTTTTTTTAAACAAAACTAGCAGACTCTTCAGGTCAACAGGAATTCTGAATTAAAATGAAGTATTTTCTGTAGTGAAAAATTTCTCCATAGATTACAGAAGTAAACCAACTATTTGCATTTAAAAATACACACCTCAGTATGGACAAGCACATGCACCACAGGAGGCTCCATGAATATCCCTATCCTCAATGATGGGGGATGCCAGCACATGGTGTGTAAAAGACAAAGCTGAAGTATTTTCAACAATCTTCAGCCAATTCAATTCACGCCACGTGATAAAGAAATGGCTGAGAGCACCAGATACAGCAACGGCTAAGGAACCAGACAACATCCTGGCTGTAGTGAAGACTTGTGCTCCAAAACCAGCCGCACCCCAAGCCAAGCTGTTCCAGTACAACTACAACACTGGCATCTACCTGACAATGTTGAAAATTGCCCAGCTACATCCACAAAAAAGGACAAATCCAATCCAGCCAATTACTGCCCCAGTCTATTCTTGATCACCAAAGTGATGGAAGGCATCATCAACAGCGTGATCGACATATTCAAGAATAACCTGTTCAACGATGCTCAGTTTGGATTTAATCAGGACCTCTCGGCTCCAGATCTCAGAATAGCCTTGGTCCAAACATGGACAAAAGCCAAATTCCACAGCTCAGGTGAGAGTGACTGCCCTTGATATCAAAATAGCATTTGATCGAGTGTGGCATCAGGAACCCTAGTAAAATTGAACTTAGTAGCCATACCAAGCAGAAAGGAAGATGGTTGTGGTTGGAAGGTAATCATCTCTAACAGGTCTAACCACCTCCCCTTACCATTCAATTGCATTACTGTTGTCAAACCTCCCCACCACGGAGGGTCACCACTAACAAGTAACTTAACTGGACCAGCCCTATAAGTACTTTGGCCACAGGATGTCAGAAGCTGGGCATTTTGCAGCAAGTAACTCACCTCCCGACTCCCCAAAGCCTGTCCACCATCTACAAGGCACAAGTCAGGAGTGTGATGGAATACTCTCCACTTGCCTGGATGAGTGCAGCTCTAACACTCAAGAAGCTCAACACCATCCGGAACAAAGCAGCCTGCTAGATCGGCACCCCAACCACCGCCTTAAGCATTCATTCCCTTCACCAACAGCACAGAGATAGCAGTGTGTACCATCTACAAGATGCACTGTATCCAAACCCATGAGCTCTACCAACTCGGAAGACAAAGGCAGCAGGCAAACAAGGACCACCACCTGCAAGTTCCCCTCCAAGTCACACTCCACCATGGCTTGGAAATATATGACTGTACATTCACTGTCGCTGGATCAAAATCCTAGAACTCTCTCCTTAACAGCACTGTGGGAGTACCTTCGCCAGAATGACTGCAGCAGTTTAAGGCAATGGTTCACCACCATCTTCTCAAATGGTAATAAATGCTGGCCTGGCCAGCAACACCCACATCTCGACAATGAGTAAAAAATATACACAAGCTGTAAACATATACATTAGCTAAGCTCCCTTAACATGAGTCAGAGGGTGCACCCTTCTACAAGGCAAGCAACACTGTACACTATGTAAAAGATACCGCACCAGTCTGAAGTGTAGGTTGAGTATCCCTTTAAAGTTACACAATCTAAACTAATGGACATTAATTGAACCTTGGGTTCACTCAAAAGTTAATTACCATTTAAACATAGTAAAATCTGAACCTGGACTTTACTTGTGCAATGGTCAAGAGGCAGCAGATATGATGGCTCTGGGATTTTCTGTTCCTGGACAGGTTCTCTACACTGAAACAACTGTTTATTTTAAAAAATGCAACACAAAGTTAAGTTAAACAGCGGATGACATCTGAGGTGTCATGGACAGGAAGTCCCTGGCAAGCAGCCCATTTGTGATAACACAACACAGTGGACTGATCTAGCCCATGAATATAGCTGTTTTGAGAAGTATAACTAATCGAACCAGGAATAAGTGACAAAAGAGAAAAGTTTAATTCACTTGCAAGAATACACTGATATCACATTGCACGCAGAATCCCACAAACCTTTCCAATTGGTTCTGCTCATTATCTGTACAATTGCTGATAGCATACAGTGAGTGCTATCATTAGACATCCTGAAAGATTCACACAAGTTAAAAAGGCACCAATGTGTGCGTGCATACATGTGCCACTTCTAAAAACAGCACAGCATGTGCTAAACCCCGATCCATCACTGGCACTGATCAATTCCTGCTCCAAGAATGCAGGCAACTGCTCATGCCATGTGTGACACTAGTTAATCACTTCCACTGCATCACCCAGTTGCTCACACAATTACTGTTGTCACTTCAAGCTTCTTGAATTGAATTTTTTTTTTTTAAAAAGCGACGGTAACACTTGTACCTCCAGCCCTACAAAACACCAAGATTTCTGATGGAAGGTCACAGACCTGAAACATTAACTCTGCTTCTCTCTCTCTCCACAGATGCTGCCAGACCTGATGAGCATTTCCAGCACTTTTTGTTTTGATTTCATATTTTCAGCATCTGCAGTATTGTGCTTTTATTACCAAGATAACTGTGCTTCTCCAATTCTGGCCTCTTAAGTAAATGGATATTCTTCACTACATTAGCAGGTATGCCTTCAGCTGCTCAGGCCCCAGGCTCTGGAATTCCCTCCCTAAACCCCCCCCCCCCCTTCGAAAGGCTCTTTAATACCTACCTCCAACCAAGCATTTGGCCATTGGTCCTTATTTTGTGGACCGGTGTCAAATTCTGTCTGATAACGCTCCTGCGAAGCACCTTGGGATGTTTTACTACCTTAAAAGGTGCTATATAAATGTAAGTTGTTGTTGCACAGATCAGCGACAGGAAAACTGCACTGCAGCTCTCATGGGCAAGGTTGAGAACTAAATCTGCAACAATGATCAGTCACAAATATAAATGTGCCTTGCATCCAGAGGTCCCTCGGAAAAACCACGTGAGGTAGCCTCAGTCTCTCCACTTATTTTACACTAGCACTGCCTTCACCGCAATTGAAACAGAACAGTTTGAGCACTGGGAGTCTTATTTCGGTTACATACTTGAAATATATATTTGTACAGTGCCTTCCAAAATCTTGGAACATCGCAAAGTGATTCACAGCAATCAAAGTACTTTCTGAAGTGCAGTCACTGTTGTAGGAAACACCAATTCGCACACAGCAAGCTCCCAGAAACAGCAATGAGTTAAGTGACCACAAAATTTGTTTTAAAGTTGTTGGTTTCAGGTTAAATCAGTCAGGACACTAGGGAGAACTTTGCCACTCTTGAAATAGTGACTTTTAGATCCACTTGGTTGGGGGATGGGGCCCTGGTTTAACGTTGCATTTGCCGTCATTGCGATATTAAGGGGAGGCTTGATGCGGAAGGAGGAAACAGAAGGATACGGGGTTGGGGGGGGGGGGGGGGGGGGGGTGGTGAAAGGGGAAGGGGGTTGCAGGGTGGAAATAGGTTTTTGTGGAGGATAAATGCTGCCTCAGTAGTTGGGCTGAATGGCCTGTTTTTGCACTGCAGATTCTATGTAACGTAAGGTTCTGTTCATCAACATGAATGACATGAAACAAGATACCACTCATACACAAATGAAAGGCCTTACCTCCAAGCCCATATAAAATGCTGCATTGAGCAACAGCACCACCCATCCCCTCATTTAAAGGGTGGATTAGTGAATCCTGGAGTTGTACTAGATGCAACCATTCAGGAACAGAGTGAAACCTTTTCATGGAGGACAGCAACATGACAATGTAACTGGGTTCTACGACACCCACTCAACCACAGCCTATCTGCCTTCAGTGTTCTAGGAAAGGGAACATTAATCAAGGCTGGGATTTAAACTCTGAACTGCTGTGTTTTTGATTTAACTACTACACAAATCCCAACTCAAGAAACCTCCCCACCCCCCCCCCCCCCCCCACCACCATAATAATGAGTCACGCTTTATAAAGCTCTTTCATATACAGCTCATGAACAATCAGCCTTGCGACTGCTAGAAAACCACATTCATGACTGAAGTAAACTGTGGCTCAGGAGTGTCCTTGCCCAAGACTAGCCCATTATTATATAGAAGAGAAACAGACCATTTAGCCACTTTGACATGTGTCAAATTCAGTACTTTCCTCATTTATTGTAGAAAGCACAAAATTAGCTTTCAATCTAGCCATGCAGCGTCACTGGGCTCAGTGACATGGGATTAGCAAAATTGCATTTAAAACACATTTTAATGTACAACACACTGGATAGTTTAGTTTAGAGATACATCACTGAAACAGGCCCTTCGGCCCACCGAGTCTGTGCCGACCATCAACCAACCACCCATATATACTAATCCTACACTAATCCCATATTCCTACCACATCCCCACCTATCTCTATATTTCCCTACCACCTACCTATACTAGGGGCAATTTATAATGGCCAATTTACCTACCAACCTGCAAGTCTTTTGGTTTGTGGGAGGAAACCGGAGCACCCGGAGAAAACCCACGCAGACACAGGGAGAACTTGCAAACTCCACACGGGCAGTACCCAGAATTGAACCCGGGTCGCTGGAGCCGTGAGGCTGCGGTGCTAACCACTGCGCCGCCAGTTAGTTTCTCGCACCAGACTTTCCCCAACAACAGTGTGTCACTGGACCCGCTGCACCACCCCCAGAAAAGCATGTCGCTGGACGATACTGAACAAGTTTCGGGTCACGGCAGGGTGTGCAATACTACTAGCCTCAGCTCCCCGATTGTAGGTTGGGGGAAAACAGTTGTGGGTCCTATTCACCCAGCGAGTCCTGATGGAAAATAAGCATGTGGAGTGAGGCAAGACCGCAGATACTGACTCTGCTCATGACAGAACGACCACTTGGATGCATTACCGGACAGTAAATACCACCTGTGAAATTGTACCTCAACAGGAAACAGTATCGTCATGGGGTGGGGTAAAAAGAACAAAGGAATATATTGATGCACCAGAGATGCTCTCTGCAACACAAGAAGTTTGAGAAGACAACACTCAAAATACTATCAGTGAGGTAGACAGCATGAAAATTTCTCACTTCCCCTGAACTCCATCCTTCTCCCTGGCAACTGAGGCTGAAGCAGTGTTCCCAACCTTGGTGTCAGGCATGAGCTTCCAATCACATATCCGCATCATTTGCTGCTATTGAGGCAAGGGAGGAGATAGCAGGGGCTGACACAAATTTTCAAATCCTCTCTGGCCACAGGTGAGGTACCAGGGGACAGGAGGACAGCGAATGTGGTACCATTATTCAAGAAGGGTAGCAGGGATAAACCAGGCAATTACAGGCCAGTGAGTCTAACATCAGTGGTAGGAAAACTTTTGGAAAAAATTCTGAGGGACAGGATTAACCAACACTTAGAGAGGCAGGGATTAATCATGGGATAGTCAGCATGGCTTTGTCATGTTTAACAAACTTGATTAAATTTTTTGAGGTGGTGACTAGATGTGTAGATGAGGGTAAAGCAGTTGATGTAGTCTACATGGACTTCAGTAAGGCTTTTGATAAGGTCCTGCATGGGAAATTGGTCAAGGCAAGAGCCTATGGGATCCAGGGCAATTTGGTAAACAGGATCCAAAATTGGCTTAGTGGCAGGAGGCACAGGGCAATGGTCAAGGGTTGTTTTTGCATTTGGAAGCCTGTGACCAGTGGTGTACTGCAGGGATCGGTGCTGGGACCCTTGCTGTTTGTAGTGTACATTAATGATTTAGATGTGAATAAAGGAGGTATGATCAGTAGGTTCACAGATGACATGAAAATTGGTGGTGTCGTAAATAGTGAGGAGGAAAGCCTTAGATTACAGGACGCTATAGATGGGCTGGTAAGATGGGCAGAGCAGTGGCAAATGGAATTTAAACCGGAGAAGTGTGAGGTGATTCATTTTGGGAGGACTAACAAGGCAAGGGAACATACAATGGAAGGTAGGACCTAGGAAGTACAGAGGGTCAGAGGCACCTTAGTGTACTTGTCCATAGATCACTGAAGGCAGCAGCACAGGTAGATAAGGTGGTTAGGAAGGCATATGAGATACTTGCCTTTATTAGCCGAGGCATAGAATATAAGAGCAGGGAGGTTATGATGGAGCTGTATAAAATGCTAGTTAGGCCACAGCTGGAGTACTGTGTACAGTTCTGGGCACCATACTATAGGCAGGATGTGATTGTACTGGAGAGGGTGCAGAGGAGATTCACTAGGATGTTGCCTGGGCTGGAGCATTTCACCTGAGAGACTGGATAGGCTAGGGTTATTTTCCTTAGAGCAAAGAAGGCTGAGGGGGGACCTGATTGAGGTATACAAAATTATGAGGGGCACAGATAGGGTAGATAGGAAGAAACTTTTTCCCTTAGCGGAGGTGTCAATAACTAGGGGGCAAAGATTTAAGGTAAGGGGCAGGAGGTTTAGAGGAGATTTGAGGAAAAATGTTTTCACCCAGAGGGTGGTTGGAATCTGGAACACACTGCCGGAAGGGGCAGTAGAGGCAGGAACCCTCACAACATTGTAGTATTATTTAGACTAGCACTTGAAATGCCATAACATAAAAGGCTATGGGCCGTGCTGGAAAATGGGATTAGAATACAGGTGCTTGATGACAGGCAGGGACACGATGGGCCAAAGGGCCTGTTTCTGTGTTGTACAACTATGACTATCAAAACTGCCTATTTCCACCTCAATATCATCCGATTCCATCCCTATCTCAGCTTCTCTATTGTTGAAATCCTCATCAATGCTTTGGTTACCTCTAGACTTGACTATTCCAAAGCCTGGCCAACCTCCCACATTCTACCGAGTAAACGTGAGCAGATCCAAAATTCTGCTGCCTGTGTCCTAACCTGCATAAGGTCCTGTTCCCCTTGACCTACACTGGCTCCTGGTTAAATGTGCAAATCCCTTCAGTCTTACCCCTCCTAATCTCGAAATATCCTCCAATTCTGGTTTTAAGCATTCCCAATATACATTACTCCACTACTGGCTGCCTTTAGCTGGGACTGAAGCACCGGAATTCATAGAAACATAGAAAAATAGGAGAGTAGACCATTCGACCCTTCGAGCCTACACCATTCAATACGATCATGGCTGATCATCCAATCTCAGTACCCTGTTCCCACTTTCTCCCCATATCTTTGGATCCCTTTAGCCCTACAAACTAACTCTTTCTTGAATATATTTAATGATTTGGCCTCAACTGCTTTCTGTGGTAGAGAATTCCACAGATTCACCACTCTCTGGGTGAAGAGATCCCTCCTCGTCTCAGTCTTAAATGGCTTACCCCTTATCCTGGACTCCCCCGCCATCGGGAACATCCTTCCTGCATCTAGTCTGTCCAGTCCTGTTAGAATTTTGTAGGTTTCTCTGAAATCTTCCCCATTCTTCTAAACTCTAGCAGATACAAGCCTAATTGACCCAATCGCTCTTCATACGTCAGTCCTGCCATCCCAGGAATCAGTCTAGTGAACCTTCGCTGCACTCCCTCCATAGCAAGAACATGCTTCCTCAGATAAGGAGACCAAAACTGCATGCAATACTCCAGATATGGACTGCATTGTATAATTGCAGCAAGACGTCTTTGCTCCTGTACCTGAATCCTCTCACTATGAAGGCCAACATACTAATTGCCTTCTCAACTGCCCACTGCACGCTTACTTTCAGCGACACAAGGACACCCAGGTCTCGCTGCATCTCCCCCTTTCCCAATCTATTACCATTCAGATAACAATCTGCCTTTCTGTTTTTGCCAGCAAAGTAGATAACCTCACATTTATCCACATTATACTGCATCTGCCATGTATTTGCCCACTCACTCAACTTGTCCAAATCACACTGGAGCTTCTCTGTATCCTCCTCACAGCTCACACCCAGATTTGTCTCATCTGCAAACCTGGATATATTATATTAATGATATAGATGAGGGAATTAAATGCATGATATATTGTGAATAGCACTGATCCCTGCAGTACCCCACTAGTCACTGCCTGCCACTCAGAAAAAGACCCATTTATTCCAACTCTTTTTTCCTGTTGCCTACCAATTCTCTATCTAATCCCTTCCTAAACCCCTCTTACTCCTTCTCCTTTAAGATGCTCCTTAAAAAACCCTACCTCTTTGACCAAGCTTTTGGTCATCTGCCCTGACATCGCATGTGACTGTCAAATTTTGTTTGCAAATGCTCCTGTGAAGCACCTTGGGATGTTTGACTATGCTAAAGGCACGACAAATACAAGTTGCCATTGTTAAGTTAACCATTGAAAAAACAAAAAGTGTTGATGTGCAAACATTTAAAGATACAGTTGCCAGTTAGCGATTTTACTGTCCACTGGAACAAGAGGAGATCTTTCAGCCCCTCGAGCCAATTCAGACAATAAGATGATGGTTGATCTGCATCTTAATCCATCTACGTTTCATATACTTGAAAAACATGGCTATAAAACACATCCCAGGATTAGCTCATTCATTGCATCAAATGCTCCTGTTCGTCAGTTATTTGACAGCGATAAAGGATCCCTGAAATTAAACAGATTTGAAGGGAGCCCCGCAACAGTCATTTAACAGAGAAGCATTTGGAAGGATTTCTATGGAAAGAGTCTCAGTTGCCTTATAAACCCTGAAACACACTCTTGGGGGAGAAAGAGAGAGGAATGTAATAGCAAGATCAGATTTGTTAAGTAATCGTTGCATTGTACGAAAAAAAATAATAAAGATTGGATAGAAAGCGGCTCCTCTGCTCCCAGACCCAGCACAGCGGCCGGGGCCCGGAGACAACCCCAAAATTAAACAAAACAAACGATAAATAAAATAAACAAATCTCAACAACTCCCCGCCCGCCCGGAGACACAATTTAAACACATTTCCCTCATTCATTTCGCCCCCAGTGGGCCCCGACTCCCGCTCAACGGCCGCGGAGACCGCCGGCCTGAGGGGGCAACAGGACCGGCCGAACCTCCCCCGCCGGAGGGCGGCTTGTCCCGGGCTGGAGAAGGGGGCGATTCTCCCCTCCCGCTCGCTGTCCCCTCCACCCCCCACCTCCCCGGACAGGCCGGGCCGGTGGCGATGCCCCGGCCGGCAGCCTCTGTCCCTCACTCTCCCCCGGCGGGGGGCCCGGCTTGAAGCCGCCTCTCTCCCCCCTCAGGCTCCGAGCGCGGGGTTTTACCTCTCACCGACTAGACATTCCACAGGGCGCCGCCATCTTAACCACCTCACCCCCGATCACCCGCATCCGCCAGCCTCAGCCAAACAAATAAATCCCGGACTACTTCCTTATATACCCCTCACTAAATCCCGCCCCAAAACAAGATTCAGCCGGCCCCATACCCTTATTTCCCCACCACCCAACAATCCCTCAATAAACCTGACTCTTCCCTGAGGTTATTGGGTCGTATTTTTAAGACAAGGAGAGGTATTGATGTAAATAGTTCCATGGCCTCTTTTCCCAGTGCGCGGACGGCTATCAGGCGAGGCGACGCGGCTGCGCGTGACTACGGGTGGCCGCCGCGCGCCTGTGTCGAGAGCCGAAGGACCCCGCGGCTCGGCATGACGTCACTGCATTCGGGTAAACAGGTTATTAGCGGGCAAGGAGGCGTGTCCCTCCACCTGTCAATCAGAGGCAGCTAACAGTGAGGACAGAGAGAGGGATAGAGGGAGGCATAGACAGTGAAAGAGAGAGACTGACAGATAGACAGAGGTAGATAGAGAAAGAGATAGATATGGAGAGATAGATAGATGGATAGCGAGAACAGCATGTCAACGGTCGATCTCTCTGCACGAAAGCCACACTGTGCCTCAGGTGCCTGAGGTACAGTGTGGCTTTCGTGCAGAGAGAGCGACTATTGACATGCTGTTCTCCCTTCGTCAGATACAGGAGAAATGCCGTGAACAACAGATGCCCCTCTACATTGCTTTCATTGATCTCACCAAAGCCTTTGACCTCGTCAGCAGACGTGGTCTCTTCAGACTACTAGAAAAGATCGGATGTCCACCAAAGCTACTAAGTATCATCACCTCATTCCATGACAATATGAAAGGCACAATTCAACATAGCGGCACCTCATCAGACCCCTTTCCTATCATGAGTGGCGTGAAACAGGGCTGTGTGCTCGCACCCACACTTTTTGGGATTTTCTTCTCCCTGCTGCTCTCACATGCGTTCAAGTCCTCTGAAGAAGGAATTTTCCTCCACACAAGATCAGGGGGCAGGTTGTTCAACCTTGTCCGTCTAAGAGCGAAGTCCAAAGTATGGAAAGTCCTCATCAGGGAACTCCTCTTTGCTGACGATGCTGCTTTAACATCTCACACTGAAGAGTGCCTGCAGAGTCTCATCGACAGGTTTGCGGCTGCCTGCAATGAATTTGGCCTAACCATCAGCCTCAAGAAAACAAACATCATGGGGCAGGACGTCAGAAATGCTCCATCCATCAATATTGGCGACCATGCTCTGGAAGTGGTTCAAGAGTTCACCTACCTAGGCTCGACTATCACCAGTAACCTGTCTTTAGATGCAGAAATCAACAAGCGCATGGGAAAGGCTTCCACTGCTATGTCCAGACTGGCTAAGAGAGTGTGGGAAAATGGCGCACTGACACGGAACACAAGTCAGAGTGTATCAAGCCTGTGTCCTCAGTACCTTGCTTTATGGCAGCGAGGCCTGGACAACGTATGTCAGCCAAGAGCGACGTCTCAATCCATTCCATCTTTGCTGCCTCCGGAGAATACTTGGCTTCAGGTGGCAGGACCGTATCTCCAACACAGAAGTCCTCGAGGTGGCCAACATCCCCAGCTTATACACACTACTGAGTCAGTGGCGCTTGAGATGGCTTGGCCATGTGAGCCGCATGGAAGATGGCAGGATCCCCAAAGACACATTGTACAGCGAGCTCGCCACTGGTATCAGACCCACCGGCCGTCCATGTCTCCGCTTTAAAGACGTCTGCAAACGCGACATGAAGTCCTGCGACATTGATCACAAGTCGTGGGAGTCAGTTGCCAGCGTTCACCAGAGCTGGCGGGCAGCCATAAAGGCGGGGCTAAAGTGTGGCAAGTCGAAGAGACTTAGCAGTTGGCAGGAAAAAAGACAGAGGCACAAGGGGAGAGCCAACTGTGTAACAGCCCCGACAAACAAATTTTTCTGCAGCACCTGTGGAAGAGCCTGTCACTCTAGAATTGGCCTTTATAGCCACTCCAGGCGCTGCTTCACAAACCACTGACCACCTCCAGGCGCTTACCCATTGTCTCTCGAGATAAGGAGGCCAAAGAAGATAGATGGATAGATAGATAGAGACAGAGAGATAGTCAAAGAGAGAGAGAGAGATAGATAGAGATAGATAGAGATAGAAAGGCAAATAGAGTTAGATAAATAGAGAAAGAGAGATAGAGATAGCGATGGAAAGATATATGGAAAGATAGATAGATAAAGAGATAGATAGATAAATAGACAGCGATAGACATGTGGAGATAGATAGATCACATGAGGAGATAATAAATAAGACAGATAGAAAGAGAGATAGAGAAAGAGAGATTGATATGGAGATAGATAGATGGAAAGATAGATAGAGGCAGAGAGATGAATAGATAGACAGAGATTGACAGATAGAGATAGATAGATCACATGAGGAGGTAATAAGATAATAATAAGACAGAGAGATAGAGAGAGAGATACAGAGATAGAAAGACAAATAGAGTTAGACAGAGAAAGAGAGATAGATAGATGGAGAGATAAATAGACAAAGAGATAGAAATAGTCAGAGAGAGAGATGGATAGATAGATAGAGATAGACAGATAAAGAAAAGCAAAATACTGTGGATGCTGGAAATCTGAAATAAAAACAAGAAATGCTGGAAATACTCAGCAGGTCTGGCACCATCTGTGGAGAGAGAAGCAGAGTTAACGTTTCAGGTCAGTGAACCTTCATCAGAACTAGAAAATATTAGAAATGTGAAAGGTTTTAAGCAAGTAAAGGGGGGGGGGCAAGAGATAACAAAAGAGATGTAGATAGGACAAGGTCACAGAGAATAACCAACCAGAAGGTCATGGAGCAAAGGCAAACAATATGTTAATGGTGTGTTGAAATACAAAGCATTAGTACAGATAGGGTGTTAATGGACTGAAATCTGAACAGCCACAAGCACAAACATGAAAAAAGTGGGTAGGCAAACTGAACAAACTGATAAAATAAAATAAAATAAACACAAAAAAATTAAAAAAGTAATAAGAAAAAATAACTAAAAAGAAATAAGAAAAAATAACTAAAAAGAAAGGTAAAAAGGGGGGCCCGTCATGCTCTGAAATGATTGAACTCAATGTTCAGTCCGGCAGGCTGTAGCATACCTAATCGGTAAATGAGATGCTATTCCTCGAGCTTGCGTTGATGTTCACTGGAACACTGCAGCAATCCCAGGATAGAGATGTGAGCATGAGAGCAGGGGGGAGTGTTAAAATGGCAAGCAACCGGAAGCTCGGGGTCATGCTTTTGGACTGAGCGGACATGTTCCGCAAAGCGGTCACCCAGTCTGCATTTGGTCTCCCCAGTGTAAAGGAGACCACATTGTGAGCAGCGAATACAGTATACTACATTGAAAGAAGTACAAGTAAATCACTGCTTCACCTGAAAGGAGTGTTTGGGGCATTGGATAATGAGGAGAGAGGAGGTAAATGGGCAGGTATGCAGGTATTGTGTTTATTTTATTTTTTTCTTTTTATCTTAGTTTATTCAGTTTGCTTACCCACTGTGTTTTTTCATGTTTGTGCTTGTGGCTGTTCAAATTTCAGTCCATTAACACCCTATCTGTACTAATGCTTTGTCTTTCAACACACCATTAACATATTGTTTGCCTTTGCTCCATGACCTTGTCCTATCTACATCTTCTCTTTTGTTATCTCTTGCCCCACCCCCACTTTACTTGCTTAAAACCTTTCACATTTCTAATATCTGCTAGTTCTGATGAAGGGTCACTGACCCGAAACGTTAACTCTGCTTCTCTCTCCACAGATGCTGCCAGACCTGCTGAGTATTTCCAGCATTTCTTGTTTTTATTTATGATAGAGAGATAGAGATGGATAGATCACATGAGCAGATAATAAGATAATAAATAAGACAGAGAGAGAGATAAACAGATAAAAAGAAAGATTTAGAATCAAAGAATGATTACAGCACAAAAGGAGGACATTTGGCCCATTAGCTCTCTGCTAGTCTCAGCTTTTCACCATAGCCCTGCACATCTTTTCTCCTCCTAAATTAATTATCCAATTCTCCTTTGAAAGTCACGATTAAATATGCCTAAACCACATTCTCAGGCAATGCTTTCCAGATCCTAACCACTCACTGCGTAGAAATGTTTTCCCTCATGTCACCATTGCTTGCCTGTTTTGACAAACACCTGTCCAGAACCTGGTAACTTCCACTGCTTCAAATGTGATCCAATTTTCCTTAAAAGATGCAACTATCTCTGCCTCAACCAGCCCCTGTAGCAAAACATTCCATGTGCCAGTGGCCCTCTGCATAAAGATGCTGAACCCAACCTCTCTCCACACTCTCTGAATGATCATTTTAGATTGATGACCCCATTTTACTGACTCTCCGACTAGCGTAAATACCCCTTCTCTATTCACTCTATTAAAACTCTTACCATTTTTTAAAACTGCATTAACTCTCCTCTTCATTTTCTCTGCTTCAGTGGAAATTGCACCAGTATCTCTCCACATAACTTTAGTTTTATATCCCTGACATCCTCCTGGTGAATCTACACTGCACAGCGGTGCAGTGGTTAGCACCGCAGCCTCACAGTTCCAGTGACACGGGTTCAATTCTGGGTACTGCCTGTGTGGAGTTTGCAAGTTCTCCCTGTGACCGTGTGGGTTTTCGCCGGGTGCTCTGGTTTCCTCCCACTGCCAAAGACTTGCAGGTGAAGGTAAATTGGCCGTTGTAAATTGCCCCTAGTATAGGTAGGTGGTAGGGAATATGGGATTACTGTAGGGTTAGTATAAATGGGTGGTTCCTGGTCGGCACAGACTCAGTGGGCCGAAGGGCCTGTTTCAGTGCTGTATCTCTAAATAAATAAATAAATAATAAATATCTAAGACTATAAGGAACTCAACGTTTCACTTAGTACTCTAACTGTGGTCTAACCAAAGGTTTTAAAAATTAATTCACAGGATGTGGGCATCACTGGCCAGGCCAGCATTTATTGCCCATCCCTAATTCCCCTTGAGAAAGTGGTGGTGAGCTGCCTTCTTGAACTGCTGCAGTCCATGTAGTGAAGGTGCTCCCACAGGTGCTGACACTGTAACACCTCTGTTTGTGTTACACACCTTTGAAATTTGCTGACAAATTTGCTCAATTATCTCCTTCTTACCATTTGGAACTTTATTTAAAAAAAAACTCCCAACAATGAAACTGCTCATCCTCTGTTCCTCAACTCAAGCCAAATAGATTCAGTTCTGGAACCATTTAGTGCATCCTTCCGATTTAGAACATCCTTAATCAGTACTGACAGCCACCACCCCCTTCACTTTTTCCTTCTCTACCATTCCTGAATACTTGGTAACCAGGAGTATTAAGAACCCATTCCTGGCCTTGTTTGAGTCATGTCCCTGTCAATGCAATCACGGTATAATCCCATGTAGCAATTTCCAGTTGCAGCTCCCCAACTTTATTCGATACGCTACAGACCTTGATGTACACACAGTTTAATATCTCCTTCATCACTTTTGCACTTTCCTCAATCTGGTTCCTTCAATTTTTAGGGAGCTATTTCTAATTTTACTGCTGTTTATATCACTTTGATCTCATTTCTGCTTCTCCCTGCTGTTCTCTGGCTTCCTTCCCCAGCAGTACTCACTAACCTCTCAGCACAAACCTGGCTTTGTTCTGTTCAACAGTATGTCCCAGAGCCAACAATGGGGCATGCCATATTAGATTTAATTAACAGCCTAATAGTGGGCAAACAGTCAGTTATCTAACAGCAATCATAATATGATCGAGTTCAACATAATGTTTGATAGGGAGAAATGTGAACCAGCTATTAAGATTCTAGATTGAGGTGAGGTTGATTTCAATGCGCTGAGACAGAGACTGTCCACGGTAAACAAGGCAAATCTGTTAATGTGTAAAACAACAGAAGGTCAGTGGGAGATATTCAAAATAGAATTTAATATGATGCAGAACAAGTTTATACCCCGAAAGGGCAAGAGCTCTACTTGGCAAAATAAACACAGCCATGGGCAACTAAAGAGGTAAAATACAAAATTAAAAGAAAAGGCATACAAAAAGGCAAAAAATAGCACAGATCCTGGTGAAAGCGGAGGACAAAAAGAACCGCAAAGGGTGGTAAAACGGACAGTCAGAGGAACAAAATAGGAGTATGAAAAACTTGCAAGGGATATCAGAATCAACACAAAAATATTTACAATTATATTCGGTAAAAAGAGGGTGGTCGGGAGCAATGAGGACCCCTTGAAAACTGACAATGGTGATATTGTCGATGAAAATAATGAAATGGTGGGCATTTTGAATAATTATTTTACGGCAGTATTTACAGTTGAAGAAGAGAATAGCATGTGGGAAACCCAAGGAAACTAATATTGAATCAAGGACAGCAATTCACCAAAATTATTGTAAGCAAAATAACAGCAATGAAGAAAATAATGGCACTAAAGAGGGACAAATCCCCAGGACCAGATGGTTTCCATCCCAAGGTTTTAAAGGAAATAGCTGAGAACATTGCAAAGACAATGTAATCTTCCAAAATTCTTTCAATTTGGGAACCATTCCTTCAGATTGGAAATTTATACATGCCACTCTGCTATTTAAAAAAGATGAGAGAACAAAACCAAGGAATTATTGGCCAGTTAGCCTAACATCTGTTGTTGGGAAATTGCTAGAGCTTAGATTAAGGACAGAGTGACTGAACACGTTGAAAATTTTCAGCTGATCAGAGAGAGCCAGCATGGGTTTGTAAAGGGTAGGTCATAGCTGATGAACTTGATTGAACTTTTTGAAGAGGTGACGAAAATAGTGGATAAGGGGATGTCTATGGATGTTATTTATGCGGATTTTGAGAACGCATTTGATAAAGTCCCTCATAAGAAACTGTTAACTAAAGTTGAAACTGATGGAGTTGAAAGGAAATTATTGACCTGGTTGGGATATTGGCTGACTGGAAGGAGACACAGAGCAGGGATAATGGAAGATACTCTATTTGGCAGGACATGACCTACAAGGATGGGTGTTGAAGCGTCAACTATTCACCGTATTTATCAACAACTTAGATGATGGGATGGAAAGCCACTTAGCCAAATTTGCCATTGATTCAAGGATAGGTGGCATTGTAAACAGTGTGGATGGAAGCACAAAATTACAAAGAGATATTAATAGGTTAAGCAAATGGGCAAAACTGTGGCAAAGGTATTTCAGTTTAGGCAAATGTGAGGTTATCCATTTTGAACCTCGGAAGAAAGGGTACTTTCTAAGTGGTGAAAAGATAGTAACAGCTGAGGTCCAGAGAGACTTGGGGGGGGGGGGGTACATGTACATAGATCATTAAAATGTCATGAACACGTACAAAAATAATCAGAAAGACTAATGGAATACTGAAATCTAGAGGTCTAGAATACAAGGGGGTAGAAGTTCATACTTCAGTTATACAAAGCCCTGGTTAGACCACACCTGGAGTTACTGTGAGCAGTTCTGGGCACCACACCTTCGGAAGGACATATTGGCCTCAGACGGAGTGCAGTGTAGATTTACCAGAATGATAGCTGAATTCCAAGGGTTGAATTATATGGAGAGGTTACACAAACTAGGGTTGTATTCCCTCGAATGTGAAAGATTAATAGGTGATTTGATTGAGGATTTTGAGACATTTAGGGGAACAGAGAGGGTCGATAGAGAGAAACTGTTTCCACTAATTGGGGGAGTCTAGGACTAAGAGGCAGAGTCTAAAAATTAGGGACCTTTCAGGAGTGAAATTAGGAAACATTTCCACGCACACAGGGTGATAGAAGTTTGTAATTCTCTGCTGCAATTGATGCTGGATCAATTGCTAATTTTAAATCTGAGATTGATAGATATTTGTTAATCAAAGCTGTTAAGGGATATGGAATTAGGTCACAGACCAGTCATATTCTCATCGAATAGTAGAACAGGCTCGAGGGGCTGAATGGCCTCCACCGGCTCCTATGTTGCTTACTTGTCTGTCTTGTACTGGTGTTCCTTCTCCCAGGATTACAGCAAAATGTATTAAAAACGTCTTGCATTTCTGTAGCGCCATTCATGACCGCAGGATGGCACAAAGTGCTTGACAGCCAATGAAGTATTTCTGAAGTGTAGTCACTGTTGTAATGTGGGAAACGCGTTAGCCAGTTCGTGCACAGCAAGATCCCACAAACAGCAATGAGATAAAATGATACATCAAACTGTATGAATGATTTAATAGTGCACCACTGCTCCCTGCTGAATGATAATGTTACAGCAGGAAAACTCCGCTAGTTCACTGTCTGCCGCAGTGTTTTGTCGCACTGGATGTTGGCACTGCCACCTGCTGGAGGAAGGACTGTGCTTCAGAACACATGTTGGAGCGATTAAAATCAGGGGCGTACAAGAGGCCAGAATTAGAAGAGCACAGATATCTCGGAGGATTGTGGGGGCTGGAGGAGGTTACAGAGATAGGGAGGGGGGGCGAGGCCGTGGAGAGATTTGAAAACAAAGATGAGAATTTTAAATTCGAGGCTTTGTTTACCAGTAGGTCAGCGAGCACAGGGGGTGAATGGGTGAACGGGACTTGGTGCGAGTTAGGACACGGGCAGCAGAGTTTTGGATGACCTCAAGTTTACGGGAAGGTAGAATGTGGGAGGTCGGCCAGGAGAGCATTGGAATAGTCAAGTCTGGAGGTAACAAAGGCATGAATGAGGGTTTCAGCAGCAGAAGAGCTGAGACAGGGGTGAAGTTACAGAAGTGGAAATAGATGGTCTTAGAGATGGTGCTGATGGTTGAAAGATCATCTTGGGCTCAGATATGACACCAAGGTTACAAACAGATTGGTTCAGCCTCAGAAAGTTGCCAGGGAGGGAGATGGAGTCAGTGGCTAGGGAGCAGAATTGGTCATATTAACTCATGTCAATATCACTTCAGTTACTTAACCATTTCCTGTGTTGCTTCCAAGCATATACAGACTGCTTTACATAAACTCCTTCTCCCAATTATGTCACATTCTCTCCCCTTCCTCTTTGTTCTGTTCCTAGTAAATGTGGTAAACAAATTTTTTGACAAAAGGTTATGAACAAAGAACAAAGAACAGTACAGCACAGGAACAGGCCATTCGGCCCTCCAAGCCTGCGCCGATCTTGATGCCTGCCTGAACTAAAACCTTCTGCACTTCCGGGGTCCGTATCCCTCTATTCCCATCCTATGTTTCAAGAGGAATAGGGAGGGAGGTAAAAGAGGTGGGGGAGTGGCATTGCTAATCAGGGATAGTATCACAGCTGCAGAAAGGGAGGTCGTCGAGGAGGGTTTGTCTACTGAGTCATTATGGATGGAAGTCAGAAACAGGAAAGGAGCAGTCACTTTGTTGAAAGTTTTCTATAGAGCCCCCAATAGCAACAGAGACACGGAGGAACAGATTGGGAGGCAGATTTTGGAAAGGTGCAGAAGTAACAGGGTTGTTGTCATGGGTGACTTCAACTTCCCTAATATTGATTGGAACCTCCTTAGTGCAAATAGTTTGGATGGAGCAGTTTTTGTCAGGTGTGTCCAGGAAGGTTTCCTGATTCAAAATGTAGATAGGCCGACTAGACTGAACATTGAGTTCAATAATTTCAGAGCATGACAGCCCCCCACTTTACTTTCATTTTTAGTCATTTTTAGTTATTTTTTCTTCCTTTTTTTTTGCATTCCTTTTTACATTTTTTACAATCTTTTTTTGCATTTATTTCATTTCATCTTAGTTTGTTCAGTTTGCTTACCCACTGTTTTTTTCAGGTTGTTTTTCTTCAGGTTTGCACTTGCTGATGTTCAATATTCAGTATATTCACACCTAATCTGTACGAATGCTTTGTCTTTCAACACACCATTAACATATTGTTTGCCTTTGCTCCGTGACCTTTTGGTCAGCTATGTGGCCTGGTCCAATCTGCACCTTCTCCTTTGTTATCTCTTGCCCAACCCCCACCTCACTTGTTTATAATCTGTGACTTTTCTAATATTTGTCAGTTCCGAAGAAGGGTCACTGACCCGAAACGTTAACTCTGCTTCTCTTTCCACAGATGCTGCCAGACCTGCTGAGTGAATCCAGCATTTCTTGTTTTTGTTTCAGATTTCCAGCATCCGCAGTATTTTGCTTTTATTATATAGAGGGGAGACTATGTTGGATTTGGTGCTTGGCAACGAACCAGGCCAGGTGGCAGATCTCTCAGTGGGAGAGCATTTCGGTGATAGTGATCACAACTCCCTGACCTTTACTATAGTCATGGAGAGGGACAGGAGCAGATGGGATGGGAAAATATTTAATTGGGGGAGGGGGAATTACAATGCTATTAGGCAGGAACTGGGGAGCATAAATTGGGAACAGATGTTCTCAGGGAAATGCACGACAGAAATGTGGAGGTTGTTTAGGGAGCACTTGCTGCGACTGCTGGATAGGTTTGTCCCGATGAGGCAAGGAAGGGATGGTAGGGTGAAGGAACAAGAGATGTGGAACAGCTAGTCAAGAGGAAGAAGGAAGCTTACTTAAGGTTGAGGAAGCAAGGATCAGACAGGGCTCTAGAGGGTTACAAGGTAGCCAGGAAGGAACTGAAGAATGGACTTAGGAGAGCTAGAAGGGGACATGAAAAAGTCTTGGCGGGTAGGATTAAGGAAAATCCCAAGGTGTTCTACACTTTTGTGAGGAACAAGAGGATGGCCAGAGTGAGGGTAGGGCTGATCAGGGATAGTGGAGGGAACTTGTGCCTGGAGTCGGAGGAGGTAGGGGAGGTCCTAAATGAATACTTTGCTTCAGTATTCACTAGTGAGAGGGACCTGGTTGTTTGTGAGGACAGCGTGAAACAGGCTGATATGCTTTAACAGGTTGATGTTAAGAGGGAGGATGTGCTGGAAATTTTGAAAGACATGAGGACAGATAAGTCCCCGGGGCCAGACGGGATATACCCAAGGATATTACGGGAAACGAGGGAAGAGATTGCCGTGCCTTTGGCGATGATCTTTGCGTCCTCACTGTCCACTGGAGTAGTACCAGATGATTGGAGGGTGGCAAATGTTATTCCCTTGTTCAAGAAAGGGAATAGGAATAACCCTGGGAATTATAGACCAGTCAGTCTTACGTCAGTAGTGGGCAAATTATTGGAGAGGATTCTGAGAGACAGGATTTATGATTATTTGGAAAAGCATAGTTTGATTAGAGACAGTCAGCATGGCTTTGTGAGGGGCAGGTCATGCCTCACAAGCCTTATTGAATTCTTTGAAGATGTGACAAAACACGTTGATGAAGGAAGAGCAGTGGATGTGGTGTATATGGATTTTAGCAAGGCGTTTGATAAGGTTCCCCATGGTAGGCTCATTCAGAAAGTAAGGAGGCATGGGATACAGGGAAAGTTGGCTGTCTGGATACAAAATTGGCTGGCCCATAGAAGTCAGAGGGTGGTAGTAGATGGAAAGTATTCAGCCTGGAGCTCGGTGATCAGTGGTGTTCCGCAGGGATCTGTTCTGGGACCTCTGCTCTTTGTGATTTTTATAAATGACTTGGATGAGGAAGTGGAAGGCTGGGTTAGCAAGTTTGCCGATGACACGAAGGTTGCTGGAGTTGTGGATAGTGTGGAGGGCTGTTGTAGGTTGCAACGGGACATTGACAGGATGCAGAGCTGGGCTGAGAAGTGGCAGATGGAGTTCAACCTGGAAAAGTGTGAAGTGATTCATTTTGGAAGGTCGAATTTGAATGCGGAATACAGGCTTAAAGACAGGATTCTTGGTAGTGTGGAGGAACAGAGGGATCTTGAGGTCCATGTCCATAGATCGCTCAAAGTTGCCACCCAAGTTGATAGGGTTGTTAAGAAAGCGTATGGTGTGTTGGCTTTCATTAACAGGGGGATTGAGTTTAAGAGCCACGAGGTTATGCTGCAGTTATATAAGGCCCTGGTTCGACCACACTTGGAATATTGTGTTCAGTTCTGGTCGCCTCATTATAGGAAGGATGTGGGAGCTTTAGAGAGGGTGCAGAGGAGATTTACCAGGATGCTGCCTGGACTGGAGGGCGTGTCCTACGAAGAAAGATTGAGGGAGCTAGGGCTTTTCTCATTGGAGCGAAGAAGGATGAGAGGTGACTTGATAGAGGGGTACAAGATGATGAGAGGCATAGATAGAGTGGATAGCCAGAGACTTTTTCCCAGGGTGGAAAGGGCTATCACCAGGGGGCATAATTTTAAGGTGATTGGAGGAAGGTTTAGGGGAGATGTCAGAGGTAGGTTCTTTACACAGAGAGTGGTGGGTGCGTGGAATGCACTGCCAGCGGTGGTAGTAGAAGCAGATACATTAGGGACATTTAAGCGACTCTTGGAGAGGTACATGGATGATAGTAGAATGAAGGGTATGTAGGTAGTTTGATCCTAGAGTAGGTTAAAGGTTCGGCACAACATCGTGGGCCGAAGGGCCTGTACTGTGCTGTACTGTTCTATGTTCTATATTCATGTATTTGTCAAGATGCCTCTTAAACGTCTCTATGGTACCTGCTTCCACCACCTCCCCCAGCAGCAAGTTCCAGGCACTCACCACCCTCTGTGTAAAGAACTTGCCTCGCACATCCCCTCTAAACTTTGCCCCTCTCACCTTAAACCTATGTCCCCTAGTAAGTGACTCTTCCACGCTGGGAAAAAGCTTCTGACTATCCACTCTGTCCATGCCGCTCATAACTTTGTAAACCTCTATCATGTCGCCCCTCCACCTCCATCGTTCCAGTGAAAACAATCCGAGTTTATCCAACCTCTCCTCATAGCTAATGCCCTCCAGACCAGGCAACATCCTGGTAAACCTCTTCTGTACCCTCTCCAAAGCCTCCATGTCCTTCTGGTAGTGTGGCAACCAGAATTGCACGCAATATTCTAAGTGTGGCCTAACTAAAGTTCCGTACAGCTGCAGTATGACTTGCCAATTTTTATACTCTATGCCCCGACCGATGAAGGCAAGCATGCCGTATGCCTTCTTGACTACCTTATCCACCTGCGTTGCCACTTTCAGTGACCTGTGGACCTGTACGCCCAGATCTCTCTGCCTGTCAATACTCCTAAGGGTTCTGCCATTTACTGTATACTTCCCACCTGCATTAGACTCTCCAAAATGCATTACCTCACATTTGTCCGGATTAAACTCCATCTGCCATTTCTCCGCCCAAGTCTCCAACCGATCTATATCCTGCTGTATCCTCTGACAATCCTCATCACTCTCCGCAACTCCACCAACCTTTGTGTCATCCGCAAACTTACTAATCAGACCAGCTACATTTTCCTCCAAATTATTTATATATACTACAAACAGCAAAGGTCCCAGCACTGATCCATGCGGAACACCACTAGTCACATCCCTCCATTCAGAAAAGCACCCTTCCACTGCTACCCTCTGTCTTCTATGACAGAGCCAGTTCTGTATCCATCTTGCCAGCTCCCCTCTGATCCCATGCAACTTCACCTTTTGTACCAGTCTGCCATGCGGGACCTTGTCAAAGGCTTTACTGAAGTCCATATAGATAACATCCACTGCCCTTCCTTCATCAATCATCTTCGTCACTTCCTCAAAAAACTCAATCAAATTAGTGAGACATGACCTCCCCTTCACAAAACCATGCTGCCTCTCGCTAATAAGTCCATTTTTTTCCAAATGGGAGTAAATCCTGTCCTGAAGAATCCTCTCTAATAATTTCCCTACCACTGACGTAAGGCTCACCGGCCTATAATTTCCTGGATTATCCTTGCTACCCTTCTTAAACAAAGGAACAACATTGGCTATTCTCCAGTCCTCTGGGACCTCACCTGTAGCCAATGAAGATGCAAAGATTTCTGTCAAGGCCCCAGCAATTTCTTCCCTTGCCTCCCTCAGTATTCTGGTGTAGATCCCATCAGGCCCTGGGGACTTATCTACCTTAATGCTTTGCAAGACACCCAACATCTCCTCCTTTTTGATAATGAGATGACTGAGACTATCTACACTCCCTTCCCTAGGCTCATCATTCACCAAGTCCTTCTCCTTGGTGAATACTGATGCAAAGTACTCATTTAGTACCTCACCCATTTCCTCTGGCTCCACACATAGATTCCCTTCTCTGTCCTTGAGTGGGCCAACCCTTCCCCTGGTTACCCTCTTGCTCTTTATATACGTATAAAAAGCCTTGGGATTTTCCTTAATCCTGTTTGCCAATGGCTTTTCATGACCCCTTTTAGTCCTCCTGACTCCTTGCTTAAGTTCCTTCCTACTGTCTTTATATTCCTCAAGGGATTCGTCTGTTCCTAGCCTTCCAGCCCTTACGAATGCTTCCTTTTTCTTTTTGACGAGGCTCACAATATCCCGCGTTATCCAAGGTTCCCGAAACTTGCCAGACTTATCCTTCTTCCTCACAGGAACATGCTGGTCCTGGATTCTAATCAGCTGACGTTTGAAAGACTCCCACATGTCAGATGTTGATTTACCCTCAAACAGCCGCCCCCAATCTAAATTCTTCAGTTCCTGCCTAATATTGTTATAATTAGCCTTCCCCCAATTTAGCACCTTCACCCGACAACTACTCTTATCCTTATCCACAAGTACCTTAAAACTTATGGAATTATGGTCACTGTTCCCGAAATGCTCCCCGACTGAAACTTCGACCACCTGGCCGGGCTCATTCCCCAATACCAGGTCCAGTAAGGCCCCATCCCTAGTTGGACTATCTACGTATTGTTTCAAGAAGCCCTCCTGGATGCTCCTTACAAATTCTGCCCCATCCAAGCCCCTCGCACTAACTGAGTCCCAAGTGACTGAAACTTTATCTGGCATCTCTGCTCCACATATGCTGATTGATTTACTTCTTTCCAGAATTTCCTGCTTATCTTTCGGAGTTCCACGACTCGCAATATTTTACTGTTTATTAATTTATTTGTGAATCAGATTGACTGCAGTATAGGAAGATTCCTTCAATCTGTGCATAACTGCGACTCAAACTGTGCAGCAATATCTCCATCAGTTGGAAACAAACATGATGCGCATAAAATATTTTGCACAACAGATTTCCTGTTTAAAATATGATGTAAAAAATGCATTTAATCTGTGGAATTGTCTGTATTTTTTTAACAGCCGGACAAAAAGCGATATTGTTTTTTCCAGTTGTACCACTGCCACAGTTGTGCACCTATTTATAGAAAGAACCTGCATTTATTTCCTCAGATCGTCCTAAAGAGTATCATTCAATGGATTAGTTGTTGAAATGTAGTCCCTGATGTTGTAGAATGATAGAACGGTTACAGAAGGAGACCATTCAGCCCGTCGCGTCTGTGCCAGCTCTCTGCAAAAGTAACTCGCCTAATCCTGCTCGCCCGCCTTTTCCCTATAGCCCCGCGATTATTTTCTCTTCAAATAATTATCCAATTCCTTTTGTAAGCCACGATTGAATCTGCCTCCACCACACTCTCAGGCCGTGCATTCCAAATCCCAACCACTCGCTGCATTAACAAAAAAATCTTCCTGCTGCTATTGCTTCTTTTGCCAATCTCCTTAAATTTATGTTCACTGGTTCTTGACCCTTTTGCCAGTGGGAACAGTTTCTCTCTCTGCAAATAAAGAACGTGCAAATCCATATTACTACATTTTAATTAAATGTAACACAAAAAAGTACTACCCTGTCCTCTCCATTAGCAAGATGGCTTATTTCCACCTCCATAACATCACCCATCTCTGCCCATCCGCTGCTGAAACTCTTTTCCATGTCTGTTACCTCCAGAGTTGACTGTTCCAGCTCTGTCCTGGAGAACCTCCTTCCATCCTCCGTAAACTTGAGCTCATCCAAAATTTCTGCTGCCCGTATCCTAACTCACACTGAAACCCATTCAGCTGTCACCCCTGTTATTGCTGATCTACATTGGCTCCTGTTCCCCCAGTGCCTTCACTTCGCTCCTTGCTGTCTCTCTAACTTTCACCAACCCTGCACTTCTCCCTTCTCACAAAACTTTATTTTCTTGTGACTCTGGCCTCGTAAATTCCTTCCTCAATCGTCGCACCAATGGCGGCTGTGCCTTGGAAATTCCAGGACCTACATTCTGGAATTCCCTCCCTCCGCCCCTCTCTACTTCCCTGTCCATCTTTCCATGTTAAAGGCACTATATAAATGCAAGTTATTGTTGTGTCCTTGAACTACACGAAATCATCTCTAATTATAATAGTCACTTTTGGTCTGTCCAGACTGTTTGGATTGGTCAGTTTAAGGGGTGCATCTGTTGCTGGGTTTATTTGGGGAGCAGTGCCTGGTGCACGGTGAAGCACGTGGGGCGTGCGGAAGACTGGAGCGTTTGGTGCACATGCGGCTGCCAACGGTTGGTGGTTGTTATGGCGGCAGAGTGTAGGAATCGGTGGGGAATTAAAACAGCACAAGGTAAGGGGAGCCCGACATCAAAGTTACACCGGCTGGAGAGTTTGTTTCTGTGAGGGATGGGATGGGATTGATGGGAGGAATGGGGATGGCAAGAGTGGGAGGGAATTGAAGGAAAGGGATGGGCAATGGAGGGAGGGGATGGCATGGGAGGGGTCGATAAGATGATGGAATTGATTAAGTATAACAAAATGGTGGGGACAACTATTTGATACAACTTTTTATTTAAAAGCTATTCTTTGTTATTGAAGATTCAATAGATTTGAATGAAAAAGTTTTAGAAAAGCTCTCAGGTGAATTAAAAGAATACATCAGCGTTGATTCTATCGATGAAGATGATAACAGTATATTCTGCATCGTCTAACTCCAATGGCCATACCACCTTATAAGGAAGGAGCAGTTATAATGTTGCTACGAAACTTGAATCCTAAACAAGGACTTTGCCATGGAACAAGATTGGTAATTAGGAAGCTGTTTTCTTCAGCGATAGATGCTGAAATTATAACAGGCCGATTTCAAGAAAATAGTGTTCATTCCTTGAATAATGTGGAGCCCATCTGGGATAAATCTGCCTTTTCAACTCGGGAGAAAACAGTTCCCAATTAAACTTTCATATTCTATGACTATAATCAAGTCACAAGGCCAGACTTTTGACAAAATTTGTATTTTTATTCCTCGGCCTGTTTTTACACATGGACTGCTTCATTTAGCTGTTTCTGGAGTGAGACATTTTGATTCTATTAAAGTCTTTGGTGAAAGACTAAAAATTAGAAATCCTGTATTTAAAGATGCCCTGTTGCAATAAAGATACAAATTTGACTGCAAATGTTTTTGCAGATCTCGTTGGTGCTTTCTGCTCAAAACAGGTGGAAGCCCCTTTTGGGTGAAATTTTCCAGCAGCTTCACCACAAACATGCAGCAATGTGAAGAGTGGCCACAGCTCCTGTCCTGAACTTGAATAAGAGTATCCTCCTGTATTCTGTCAGTGGATGGCATTGTCATGCAGTTTATAAGAGATGTATAAATGTTATAAACTAGATACCTTCCGCTGTTTTTGTTCTCCACCAAAACCCCCCACTCCGCCACCCCAACTCTGCCACTAACTGTTGGCAGCCGCACGTGCGTCATGCACTCCAGTCCTCCACGTGCCCCATGTGCCTCCGCCAACGCCAGGCACCATCCACCAATTCAACACACCAGCAGCCGGGCCCCTTAAACTGGCCAATCAAAACAATCCGGACAGACAAAAACTACATACTGTTATTATTCTGATGGAGGGTCACTGACCTGAAACGTTAACTCTGCTTTCTCTCTCCACAGATGCTGCCAGACCTGCTGAGTATTTCCAGCATTTCTTGTTTTTATTTCAGATTTCCAGCATCTGCAGTATTTTGCTTTTATTACGATAGTTTGCCCAGCCAGAACAGCGCAGCAGTCCCATCTGCTGGCAGAGCAGGGTACTGCCGCTGCTGCCGCCAGGTTTTTTTTTTGCCGGTGTAGTGCCGCTTTATCACCGATAGGGGGCGGGCGTTTGCCATTGTTAAAAACTCACCAAAGCGCCCCCGGCAGGAGATCACGCTGTACTGCAGGGTTAACCCTCGCTGGTGGAGCAGGTTTGGAGGTTCTTGGTGTCTCCAGGAATGTCACTGAGCAGAGCACTGGGATTCTGAAGATACATCTCAGATGCCTGGATGGATGTGAGGGAGGGCTCCAGGCGGAGTCTTTTGCATCCGGGTGGTTTGCTGCACTCTGCACAGTTCTGTCATTTGCAGAAAACTGTGCATAAATGTTCCTGAATAGAAAAAGGAAGGTGATCAAGGGTAGGCATAGGAACAGGAGGAGAACATTCAGTCCCTCCAGCCTGTTCCACCATTCAATGAGATCTTAGCTGATTAGTGACCTAACTCCATAGACCCAACTCTGCCCCATTTTCCACAATAGTTTCTTTTCTTCTTCATCTTCTTTGTCCTCCTTGTCTCGAGACACAATGGGTAAGCGCCTGGAGGTGGTCAGTGGATTGTGGAGCAGCGCCTGGAGTGGCTATAAAGGCCAATTCTAGAGTGACAGACTCTTCCACAGGTGCTGCAGAGAAATTTGTTTGTCGGGTCTGTTACACAGTTGGCTCTCCCCTTGCGCCTCTGTCTTTTTTCCTGCCAACTGCTAAGTCTCTTCATCTCGCCACACTTTAGCCCCGCCTTTATGGCTGCCCGCCAGCTCTGGCGATCGCTGGCAACTGACTCCCACGACTTGTGATCAATGTCACAGGACTTCATGTCGCGTTTGCAGATGTCTTTAAAGCGGAGACATGGACGGCCGGTGGGTCCGATACCAGTGGCGAGCTTGCTGTACAATGTGTCCTTGGGGATCCTGCCATCTTCCATGCGGCTCACACGGCCAAGCCATGTCAAGCACCGCTGACTCAGTAGTGTGTATAAGCTGGGGATGTTGGCCGCCTCGAGGACTTCTGTGTTGGAGATACGGTCCTGCCACCTGATGCCAAGTATTCTCCGGCGGCAGCGAAGATGGAATGAATTGAGACGTCGCTCTTGGCTGACATACGTTGTCCAGGC
The DNA here is from genome assembly GCF_036365525.1 of Heterodontus francisci. Classification (NCBI taxonomy): domain Eukaryota; kingdom Metazoa; phylum Chordata; class Chondrichthyes; order Heterodontiformes; family Heterodontidae; genus Heterodontus; species Heterodontus francisci. The sequence continues at coordinate 6,564,495 of NC_090402.1, read as the reverse complement.
CTCGCTGCTGTAGAGCAAGGTACTGAGGACACAGGCTTGATACACTCGGACTTTTGTGTTCCGTGTCAGTGCGCCATTTTCCCACACTCTCTTTGGCTAAAAAAATCTATCAATCTCAGATTTTAAATTAGTAATTGATCGAGCAACAATTGCCATCTGCAGAAGAGAGTTCCAAACTCCTACCATCCTTTGTGAATAGAAATATTTCCTAACTTTCACTCCTGAAAGGTTTGACTCTAATTTTTAGACTCTGCCCTCCAGTCCAAGACTCCCCAACCAGCAGAAATCGTTTCTCTCTGTCTACCAGCTGTTTGAGGAAGTACAGGAGAAGCCCTTGCAAACTGCCAGACCTCTGGGTACAGAACTCATAAGGGAAATCCTCAGCTAAACTAAACGAACCCAATCTTCATGCACCATTTGGAATGTGCATGCAATTATTCTTGTCCAGTCATTCCCCACTTACACACAATATTCCCAGCTCATATCAATTCTTCTCTTCACTATCTTGGGCATCTCCCCTTCTTGTTGAAAATCAGTCTACACGAGTGATTTCAGTGCCACCTTATAAAATCCACTGTATAGAAACAAAATAAAGACTTGCATTTATATAGCACCTTTCACAAACACAGGACATCCCAAAGTGCTTTACACTCAATGGAGTATTTTTGAAGTGCAGCCACAACAAACAGACATGAAATAAATGATGAGATAATCAGATTTTTTGTGATGTTGGTTGAGGGATAAATATTGACCAGGACATCAGGGGAACGCCACACTCTTCTTCAAAATAGTGCCATGGGATCTTTTACACCCACGCGAGAGGGCAGACAGGGCCGTGGTTTAACATTTAATCTGAATGACAGTCACTCCGACAGTGCAGCACTCCCAGAGTACTGACACTCCGACAGAGCAGCACTCCCTCAGTACTGACACTCCGACAGAGCAGCACTCCCTCAGTACTGACCCTCCGTAAGTGCAGCACTCCCTCAGTACTGACCCTCCAACAGTGCAGCACTCCCTCAGTACTGACCCTCCGACAGTGCAGCACTCCCAGAGTACTGACACTCCGACAGAGCAGCACTCCCTCAGTACTGACACTCCGACAGAGCAGCACTCCCTCAGTACTGACCCTCCGTAAGTGCAGCACTCCCTCAGTACTGACCCTCCAACAGTGCAGCACTCCCTCAGTACTGACCCTCCGTAAGTGCAGCACTCCCTCAGTACTGACCCTCCGACAGAGCAGCACTCCCTCAGTACTGCCCCTCCGACAGTGCAGCACTCCCAGAGTACTGACCCTCCGACAGTGCAGTACTCCCTCAGTACTGACCATCCGACAGTGCAACACTCCCTCAGTACTGACCCTCCGACAGTGCAGCACTCCCTCAGTACTGACCCTCCGTAAGTGCAGCACTCCCTCAGTACTGACCCTCCGTAAGTGCAGCACTCCCTCAGTACTGACCCTTCGACAGTGCAGCACTCCCTCAGTACTGACCCTCCGTAAGTGCAGCACTCCCTCAGTACTGACCCTCCGACAGTGCAGCACTCCCTCAGTACTGACCCTCCGTAAGTGCAGCACTCCCTCAGTACTGACCCTTCGACAGTGCAGCACTCCCTCAGTACTGACCCTTCGACAGTGCAGCACTCCCTCAGTACTGACCCTCCGTAAGTGCAGCACTCCCTCAGTACTGACCCTCCGACAGTGCAGCACTCCCTCAGTACTGACCCTCCGTAAGTGCAGCACTCCCTCAGTACTGACCCTCCGTAAGTGCAGCACTCCCTCAGTACTGACCCTTCGACAGTGCAGCACTCCCTCAGTACTGACCCTCCGACAGTACAGCACTCCCTCAGTACTGCCCCTCCGACAGTACAGCGCTCCCTCAGTACTGACCCTTCGACAGTGCAGCGCTCCCTCAGTACTGACCCTCCGTAAGTGCGGCACTCCCTCAGTACTGAACCTCCGACAGTGCGGCGCTCCCTCAGGACTCACCCTCCGACAGTACAGCGCTCCCTCAGTACTGACCCTTCGACAGTGCAGCGCTCCCTCAGTACTGACCCTCCGTAAGTGCGGCACTCCCTCAGTACTGAACCTCCGACAGTGCGGCGCTCCCTCAGTACTCACCCTCCGAAAGTGCAGCACTCCCTCAGTACTGACCCTTCGACAGAGCAGCACTCCCTCAGTACTGACCATCCGACAGTGCAGTACTCCCTCAGTACTGACCCTCCGACAGTGCAGCTCTCCCTCAGTACTGCCCCTACGACATTGCAGCGCTCCCTCAGTACTGACCCTCCGACAGTGCAGCACTCCCTCAGTAGTGACCCTCCGACAGTGCAGCACTCGCTCAGTACAGACCCTCCGACAGTGCAGCACTCCCAGAGTACTGACCCTCCGACAGTGCAGCACTCCCACAGTACTGACACTCCGATAGAGTAACACTCCCTCAGTGCTGACACTCCGACAGAGCAGCACTCCCTCAGTACTGCCCCTCCGACAGTGCAGCGCTCCCTCAGTACTCACCCTCCGACAGTGCAGCACTCCCTCAGTACTGACCCTCCGTAAGTGCAGCACTCCCTCAGTACTGACCCTCCGACAGTACAGCGCTCCCTCAGTACTGACCCTTCGACAGTGCAGCGCTCCCTCAGTACTGACCCTCCGTAAGTGCGGCACTCCCTCAGTACTGAACCTCCGACAGTGCGGCGCTCCCTCAGTACTCACCCTCCGACAGTGCAGCACTCCCTCAGTACTGACCCTTCGACAGAGCAGCACTCCCTCAGTACTGACCATCCGACAGTGCAGCACTCCCTCAGTACTGACCCTCCGACAGTGCAGCGCTCCCTCAGTACTGACCCTCCGACAGTGCAGCACTCCCTCAGTACTGCCCCTCCGACAGTGCAGCGCTCCCTCAGTACTGACCCTCCGACAGTGCAGCGCTCCCTCAGTACTGACCGACAGTGCAGCACTCCCTCAGTACTGCCCCTCCGACATTGCAGCGCTCCCTCAGTACTGACCCTCCGACAGTGCAGCACTCCCTCAGTGCTGACCCTCCGACAGTGCAGTACTCCCTCAGTACTGACCCTCCGACAGTGCAGCTCTCCCTCAGTACTGCCCCTCCGACATTGCAGCGCTCCCTCAGTACTGACCCTCCGACAGTGCAGCACTCCCTCAGTAGTGACCCTCCGACAGTGCAGCACTCGCTCAGTACAGACCCTCCGACAGTGCAGCACTCCCAGAGTACTGACCCTCCGACAGTGCAGCACTCCCACAGTACTGACACTCCGATAGAGCAACACTCCCTCAGTACTGACACTCCGACAGAGCAGCACTCCCTCAGTACTGCCCCTCCGACAGTGCAGCGCTCCCTCAGTACTCACCCTCCGACAGTGCAGCACTCCCTCAGTACTGACCCTCCGTAAGTGCAGCACTCCCTCAGTACTGACCCTCCGACAGTGCAGCACTCCCTCAGTACTGACCATCCGACAGTGCAGCACTCCCTCAGTACTGACCCTCCAAAAGTGCGGCACTCCCTCAGTACTGACCCTCCGACAGTGCAGCACTCCCTCAGTACTGACCCTCGACAGTGCAGCACTCCCTCAGTACTGACCCTCCGACAGTGCAGCACTCCCTCAGTTCTGACCCTCCGTAAGTGCGGCACTCCCTCAGTACTGAACCTCCGACAGTGCGGCGCTCCCTCAGTACTCACCCTCCGACAGTGCGGCGCTCCCTCAGTACTCACCCTCCGACAGTGCAGCACTCCCTCAGTACTGACCCTTCGACAGTGCAGCGCTCCCTCAGTACTCACCCTCCGACAGTGCAGCACTCCCTCAGTACTGACCCTCCGAAAGTGCAGCACTCCCTCAGTACTGACCCTTCGACAGAGCAGCACTCCCTCAGTACTGACCATCCGACAGTGCAGCACTCCCTCAGTACTGACCCTCCGTAAGTGCAGCACTCCCTCAGTACTGACCTCCGACAGTGCAGCGCTCCCACTGTACTGCCCCTCCGACAGTGCAGCACTCCCTCAGTACTGACCCTCCGACAGTGCAGCACTCCCTCAGTACTGACCCTCCGAAAGTGCAGCACTCCCTCAGTACTGACCCTCCGAAAGTGCAGCACTCCCTCAGTACTGACCCTCCGAAAGTGCAGCACTCCCTCAGTACTGACCCTCCGAAAGTGCAGCACTCCCTCAGTACTGACCCTTCGACAGAGCAGCACTCCCTCAGTACTGACCATCCGAAAGTGCAGCACTCCCTCAGTACTGCCCCTCCGACAGTGCAGCGCTCCCTCAGTACTGACCTCCGACAGTGCAGCGCTCCCACTGTACTGCCCCTCCGACAGTGCAGCGCTCCCTCAGTACTGACCCTCCGACAGTGCAGCACTCCCTCAGTACTGCCCCTCCGACAGTGCAGCACTCCTTCAGTACAGACCCTCCGACAGTGCAGCACTACCTCAGTACTGCCCCTCCGACAGTGCAGCACTCCTTCAGTACAGACCCTCCGACAGTGCAGCACTCCCTCAGTACTGACCCTCCGACAGTGCAGCACTCCCTCAGTACTGACCCTCCGACAGTGCAGCATTCCCTCAGTACTGACCCTCCGACAGTGCAGCACTCCCTCAGTACTGACCCTCCGTAAGTGCGGCACTCCCTCGGTACTGAACCTCCGACAGTGCGGCGCTCCCTCAGTACTGACCCTCCGACAGTGCGGCGCTCCCTCAGTACTCACCCTCCGACAGTACAGCACTCCCTCAGTACTGCCTTTCCTACAGTACAGCACTCCCTCAGTACTGACCCTTCGACAGTGCAGCGCTCCCACAGTACTGACCCTCTGACAGTGCAGCGCTCCCTCAGTACTGACCCTCTGACAGTGCAGCGCTCCCTCAGTACTGACCCTCCGACAGTGCAGCACTCCCTCAGTACTGCCCCTCTGACAGTGCAGCGCTCCCTCAGTACTGACCCTCCGACAGTGCAGCACTTCCTCAGTACTGCCCCTCCGACAGTGCAGCGCTCCCTCAGTACTGACCGACAGTGCAGCACTCCTTCAGTAATGCCCCTCCGACATTGCAGCGCTCCCTCAGTACTGACCCTCCGACAGTGCAGTACTCCCTCAGTACTGACCCTCCGACAGTGCAGCTCTCCCTCAGTACTGCCCCTCCGACATTGCAGCGCTCCCTCAGTACTGACCCTCCGACAGTGCAGCACTCCCTCAGTACTGACCCTCCGACAGTGCAGCACTCCCTCAGTACTGACCCTCCGACAGTGCAGCACTCCCTCAGTACTGACCCTCCGACAGTGCAGCACTCCCTCAGTACTGACCCTCTGACAGTGCAGTACTCCCTCAGTACTGACCCTCCCACAGTGCAGCTCTCCCTCAGTGCTGCCCCTCCGACATTGCAGCGCTCCCTCAGTACTGACATCCGACAGTGCAGCACTCCCTCAGTACTGACCCTCCGACAGTGCAGCACTCCCTCAGTACTGACCCTCCGACAGTGCAGCGCTCCCTCAGTACTGACCCTCTGACAGTGCAGCACTCCCTCAGTACTGACCCTCCGACAGTGCAGCGCTCCCTCAGTACTGACCCTCCGACAGTGCAGCGCTCCCTCAGTACTGACCCTCCGACAGTGCAGCACTCCCTCAGCACTGACCCTCTGACAGTGCAGCACTCCCTCAGTACTGACCCTCTGACAGTGCAGCACTCCCTCAGTACTGACCCTCCCACAGTGCAGCTCTCCCTCAGTGCTGCCCCTCCGACATTGCAGCGCTCCCTCAGTACTGACATCCGACAGTGCAGCACTCCCTCAGTACTGCCCCTCCGACAGTGCAGCACTCCCTCAGTACTGACCCTCCGACAGTGCAGCACTCCCTCAGTACTGACCCTCTGACAGTGCAGCACTCCACGGGTCAGCCTGTATTATGGCCCAAGTTTCTGAAGTGCAGCCTTGAACCCAATATCTTTTTAGATTAGATTAGAGATGCAGCACTGAAACAGGCCCTTCGGCCCACCGAGTCTGTGCCGAACATCAACCACCCATTTATCCTAATCCTACACTAATCCCATATTCCTACCAAACATCCCCACCTGTCCCTATATTTCCCTACCACCTACCTATACCAGTGACAATTTATAATGGCCAATTTACCTATCAACCTGCAAGTCTTTTGGCTTGTGGGAGGAAACCGGAGCACCCGGAGAAAACCCACGCAGACACAGGGAGAACTTGCAAACTCCACACAGGCAGTACCCGGAATCGAACCCGGGTCCCTGGAGCTGTGAGGCTGCGGTGCTAACCACTGCGCCACTGCGCCACTTCTTGACTCAGAGGTGAGAGTTCTACCCACTGAACCACACCTGACACATGAGGTACTTAGGTTGTTTCTCTCATCAGTCAGATATCCCTTAATCTCTGTGATATTCTTTCCCTATAACTCCATTATCCTTTCTGCACCCTGGGGCATCTGAGGTAATCGTTCTCTCTATACTCCAGCTACTTGGTGTGATGTTGTTGCAATATTACGGGGCAGAGATTTTACCGTCGGATTTACAGCTTCATCACTTGCCTCGAGTGGTATTCTTACCTTAATTTCCATAAAGTCTGTTCCACCAACAGTTGTACACAAATCAGATGGAAACATTTGAAGTAATTTCCAATGCAAATGATTTGAACAGGCAGGAATGCAAAGCCTGCAGCAGTGAGGGGCACTGACAGCTTCCACCAGTGATGGTGGGAAAACACAAAAGGAGTCTGTGGGCCTGAGAACAGAAAGATAGGAGAGGCTTTGAGGGAGGAAGGGAGGGAAAAGGAGGGTCAGACGGAGGAGAGAGGTGAGGTGGATAGGGAGAAAAGATCGAACTAATCTGATTATCTGGTCATTATCACATTGCTGTCTGTGGGATCTTGCTGTGCATGCGTTGGCTCCCATGTTTCCCACATTACAACAGCGACTGCACTTCAATAGGTATTTCATCGGCTGTAAAATACTTTGGGACATTCCCGAGGTTTGTGAAAGGCGCTATAGAAACGCAAGTCTTTCTTTATCACAGCCTCAAGAGGTGCACGACTGCTTTTCAAGTGCAGTCACGATTGTTATGCAGTCAAAATGTGCACAGGATGATCCAACAATCAGCAAATAGATGGAAAATCAGATGATGGCCCCAAATATGTTTTTTTGTGGTGTTGGTTGCATGAAGAATGTTTGTCAGAAATCTCTGCTCATCTCCAAATATCTAAACACCTACATGAGCTAAGATACCGGCCCACGGTCTAATGTTCTCACCCAAGAGGCAGACTCCTGACAATATAACACTCCCCGGGCACTACGCCAAAGTCTCAGCCTAAATTATTGGCTCACATGTGTAATGGACAAGAGTGCTGCCAACTGAGCCAAACTGACCCCCCCCCCCAACCCCACCCCAGAGCAAGGGAGATCAGAGTGATTACAGAGAGGGTCGTGTGGGATAAATGAGAAGGAGTCAAAGGTGTAGGGGAGTATCTATCAGAGGGAGAGGATATCACCACAATAAGGGGAGGATTATAAAAGGGATAAAGTGGATATCAAAGGGCTCACTTTCACCAGGAGAACAACACTGTCAGTAAAAGTGACTGCTGCCTTGAATTTCTTTGCCACTGGAACTTTCCAGGCAGCATCCTTGTGACTCACTAATTACTTCTTCCCGAGTGGGTGTTCCCAGGCCTGATATTCCTGTTGGGAAGTGTCTTTCCTCCATTCATCACAGCAAACTGTCAAAGTTGGAGAGCTCCATGTGTGGGTGACTATGGCAACTGCTTCACATATCATTGCTTTGTGGACATGTATGTTGCTGTTGCAGTGAACTGTACCTTCTGCCTCAATGAACCCTTCCAATCTCTTGCCTGTCATGTTTGGGTTTCATTCTGTTGATCAGCGGAAAGTCACTGCGTAATATGTGTGTGTGTGTCTGTCTGTCTATGTGTCTATATCTGTGGGGTCTGTGAATGTCCCCAAATGTACAAATGTATATCCTTGTTTGTGCACACGTGAATGTCTCTGTTGGTCTGTGTGTCTATAACTGTGCACGTCCCTGTGTGTATATCTCTGTTTGTCTGTGACTGTGTTTATTAGCTCGCTGCTTTACTGCATCTGCTCATATCTGCCTGTGTATATCTCTGTTAATCTGTGTATCTCTATCTGTGTTCTTTGTACTTTATACAGAGTCACAACCATTTTCCCTAGAACTCTGTATGAACCTGTAGAATCTTCTTTGTATTTCAGATATTACATTACACAGTGGTTAATAAAATCTGGTTTGGGCTTTACAGGACCTGTTTATATTAAGTATGGATTAACTGTGGGGTTCCATGTAAAATTATACTTCAGCTGCTTTCTTCCTCTTTCCATCATATCTTCTTCCTTCTGCCTCTCTTTTCTTGCTATTTTCCTTTCGCTGCACTCTCCTTCCTTCTTTCTGCCCTATCTCCCTGCTTCACTTGGTTTATCTCTCTGTTTTCTCCGTATCTGTGGAACAGGGCGGTTTTCTGTCTTACCAAACCCAAAGCTTTCTCTGTACAGCTGAGATAAGAATTCTGTTATCTGTGAGATGTAAGTTTGGTGCTTAAAAAGAGGGAATTTAAAAAATACAAGTCTTCTGATGAGAGAAATGGAATAAACACATTTGAATTTGACACACAAGCTGTTCCTAGCGACTGCAAAATATTACATTTAATATACTGTAAAATTATCCGCGATAGGCTCTTTCTATTAAATATACTCCAAACTGTGCTCCCTCGAACAAAACATCTGTACATTAAATATACTAATTAAATATACTCCAAACTGTGCTCCCTCGAACAAAACATCTGCACATTAAATATACTCATTAAATATACTCCAGACGGTGCTCCCTTGAATAAAACATCTGTACCTTAAACATACACATTAAATATACACCAAACTGTGCTCCCTTGAACAAAATATCTGTACATTAAATATACTAATTAAATATACTCCAAACTGTGCTCCCTCGAACAAAACATCTGTACATTAAATATACTAATTAAATATACTCCAAACTGTGCTCCCTCGAACAAAACATCTGTACATTAAATATACTAATTAAATATACTCCAAACTGTGCTCCCTCGAACAAAACATCTGTACATTAAATATACTAATTAAATATACTCCAAACTGTGCTCCCTCGAACAAAACATCTGTACATTAAATATACTAATTAAATATACTCCAAACTGTGCTCCCTCGAACAAAACATCTGCACATTAAATATACTCATTAAATATACTCCAAACTGTGCTCCCTCGAACAAAACATCTGTACCTTAAATATACTAATTAAATATACTCCAAACTGTGCTCCCTTGAATAAAACATCTGTACCTTAAATATACTCATTAAGTATACTCCCAACTGTGCTCCCTCGAACAAAACATCTGTACATTAAATATACTCATTAAATATACTCCAAACTGTGCTCCCTCGAACAAAACATCTGCACATTAAATATACTCATTAAATATACTCCAAACTGTGCTCCCTTGAATAAAACATCTGTACATTAAATATACTCATTAAATATACTCCAAACTGTGCTCCCTCGAACAAAACATCTGTACATTAAATATACTCCAAACTGTGCTCCCTCGAACAAAACATCTGTACATTAAATATACTAATTAAATATACTCCAAACTGTGCTCCCTCGAACAAAACATCTGTACCTTAAATATACTCATTAAATATACTCCAGACTGTGCTCCCTTGAATAAAATATCTGTACCTTAAATATACTCATTAAGTATACTCCCAACTGTGCTCCCTCGAACAAAACATCTGTACATTAAATATACTCATTAAATATACTCCAAACTGTGCTCCCTCGAACAAAACATCTGCACATTAAATATACTCATTAAATATACTCCAAACTGTGCTCCCTTGAATAAAACATCTGTACATTAAATATACTCATTAAATATACTCCAAACTGTGCTCCCTCGAACAAAACATCTGCACATTAAATATACTCATTAAATATACTCCAAACTGTGCCCCTTGAATAAAACATCTGTACATTATATATACTAATTAAATATACTCCAAACTGTGCTCCCTCGAACAAAACATCTGCACATTAAATATACTCATTAAATATACTCCAAACTGTGCTCCCTTGAATAAAACATCTGTACCTTAAATATACTCATTAAATATACTCCAAACTGTGCTCCCTCGAACAAAACATCTGTACATTAAATATACTCCAAACTGTGCTCCCTCGAACAAAACATCTGTACATTAAATATACTCATTAAATATACTCCAAACTGTGCTCCCTTGAACAAAGCATCTGCACATTAAATATACTCATTAAATATACTCCCAACTGTGCCCCTTGAACAAAATATCTGTATATTAAATATACTCATTAAATATACTCCAGACTGTGCTCCCTTGAATAAAACATCTGTACCTTAAATATACTCATTAAGTATACTCCCAACTGTGCTCCCTCGAACAAAACATCTGTACATTAAATATACTCATTAAATATACTCCAAACTGTGCTCCCTCGAACAAAACATCTGCACATTAAATATACTCCTTAAATATACTCCAAACTGTGCTCCCTTGAATAAAACATCTGTACATTAAATATACTCATTAAATATACTCCAAACTGTGCTCCCTCGAACAAAACATCTGCACATTAAATATACTCATTAAATATACTCCAAACTGTGCTCCCTTGAATAAAACATCTGTACATTATATATACTAATTAAATATACTCCAAACTGTGCTCCCTCGAACAAAACATCTGCACATTAAATATACTCATTAAATATACTCCAAACTGTGCTCCCTTGAATAAAACATCTGTACCTTAAATATACTCATTAAATATACTCCAAACTGTGCTCCCTCGAACAAAACATCTGTACATTAAATATACTCCAAACTGTGCTCCCTCGAACAAAACATCTGTACATTAAATATACTCATTAAATATACTCCAAACTGTGCTCCCTTGAACAAAATATCTGTATATTAAATATACTCATTAAGTATACTCCAAACTATGCTCCCTCGAACAAAACATCTGTACATTAAATATACTCATTAAATATACTCCAAACTGTGCTCCCTCAAACAAAACATCTGTACATTAAATATACTCTAAAAATACTCCAAACTGTATAACCTCCAACAAAACATCTGTACATTAAATATACTAATTAAATATACTCCAAACTGTGCTCCCTCGAACAAAACATCTGTACCTTAAATATACTCATTAAATATACTCCAAACTGTGCTCCCTCGAACAAAACATCTGTACATTAAATATACTCATTAAATATACTCCAAACTGTGCTCCCTCGAACAAAACATCTGTACATTAAATATACTCATTAAATATACTCCAAACTGTGCTCCCTCGAACAAAACATCTGTACATTAAATATAATCATTAAATATACTCCAAACTGTGCTCCCTCGAACAAAACATCTGCACATTAAATATACTCATTAAATATACTCCGAACTGTACTTCGTTGAACAAAACATCTGTACAATAAATTTTGCTGAAACCTTGTGTTTTCAGTGACTGGAATCTGTACATTTAATACACTCTCCTTTGTAACAGATATTGATTTCAGACTGTTCACACTTTGTAAATCCAGAGCTGGCACCACTGTGCAAATGTTACACCCAATGTGAATGAGTGGCACAGACCGCAGACCTTGAAACACCTACAGAGCTGTGTGATTACTCGAAATGCTTTACATTAAAGCATTTTTATTTTAAAATCAGAAGTAATTGACACTCCCCACAATATTTGTAGATCTATTGAGATTTTATTTTGTAAGTGAATGTCCACCAGACCTTATCATTTAGAATATACCTTGTATGTCTCTCTCTGTTTATGTGTGTGTCTCACTCTCCTTGTTTGTATATGCATGTCCGTCTCTGTTTCCCTCTCTCTGCACGTGTGTGTGTGTGTGTATGACGGTCTGTCTATTTGAGTTAATGCATTGTCACAAGAGAAGATGACAGTTCTGAAGTTGATATCTGAGGTGATCTTTCTGTGTTTGATTCTGTCTGTCTGACCCTGTGTGTGTGTGTGTGTGTGTGTGTACAATTCACTGTCTGCCCCTTTGTTTGTCTCTTTCAGTTCTTTACATTTCTTTCTTTCTTATTTCCCTTCATTCCTGTGTGTACATGTCACTTTCTGACCTACATGTGTGTCTCTCCCTCTGTGTGTGTGTCTGTGTGTGTGTCGCTGTCTTGCTCTGTGTATACTTCTCTCCCCCTATGTGTATGTGTCTCTCTCTAACTGTTTTTCTCTCTCAGTCTCTCTCTCTCAGATCTTCTGTGTGTCTGTCTGTCTGTCTCTCTCCCTATGTGTGTTTCTCTCTCTTTGTTCCTCTATCTCACGTTGTCTCTATTTTGATGCATCTATCTTCCTCTCTGTGTGTCTCTATTGCGGTCTCTTCTTTTTCAGTCATTCTGTTTGTGCCACTCTCTCTCTCTTGATTTTTGTATTTAAGTCTCTCTCTCTCTCTTTGTATCTATCTCTACATATGTGTCTTTCTAGCCCTCTCTCTCCATCTCTGTCTGTCTCCTTCTCTGTCTCTATGTAATTATCTGTGTGTCTCCCTCTCTCAGTTCTGATGAAAGGTTATTGACCTGAAACATTAACTCTGTTTCTCTCTCCACAGATACTGCCTGACCTGCTGAGTATTTCCAGCATTTTCTGATTTCATTTTGAATTCCAGCATTGGCTGTATTTTGCTTTTCTCTATCTCTCTGTATCTGTGTATGTGTCACTCTATCTCTGTGTATGTCTCTCCCTATCTCTCTGTGTCACTCTGTCTCTGTGTCTCTCTCTATCTGTGTGTGTGTCTCTCCCTGTCTCTCTGCCTCTTTCTCTCTCTGTCTCTGTCTCTCTCTGTATCTCTGTGTCTCTCTCTCTCTGTCTCTCTATCTGTGTGTGTATGTGTGTCACTCTATCTCTGTGTCTTTCTCTATCTCTGTGTGTGTCTCTCCCTATCTCTCTGTGTCACTCTGTCTCTGTGTCTCTCTCTATCTCTCTGCCTCTCTCTCTGTCTCTCTATCTGTGTGTGTATGTGTGTCACTCTATCTCCGTGTGTCTCTATCTCTGTGTGTGTCTCTCCCTATCTCCTGTGTCACTCTATCTCTGTGTGTGTCTCTCCCTATCTCCTGTGTTACTCTATCTCTGTGTCTCTCTCTATCTCTGTGTGTGTCTCTCCCCGTCTCTCTGTCACTCTGTCTCTATGTCTCTCTCTATCTCTGTATCTCTTGATCCCTCTGCCTCTCTCTCTCTCTTTCACTCTGTCTCTGTGTCTCTATCTCTCTGTCTCACACTGTCTTTCTGTGTGTCTCTCTCTATCTCTGTCTCACTGTGTCTCTGTGTTTCTCTCAATCTCTGTGTCTCTCTCTATTTCTGTGTCTCTATCTCTGCGTCTCTGTATCTCTGTGCCTCTCCATCTCTCTCTCACTCTATCTCGGTCTCTCTCTCTCTCTCTATTTCTCTGTCTCTCTCTGTCTCTGTGTCACTCTCTCTGTGTGTCTCTCTGTTTCTGTGTCTTTATCTCTGTGTCTCTCTATCTCTGTGCTTCTTTCACTCTGTCTCTGTCTGTCTCTGTGACACTGTCTGTGTCTCTATCTCTGTGCTTCTTTCACTCTGTCTCTGTGTCTCTGTCTGTCTCTGTGACACTGTCTGTGTCTCTATCTCTGTGCATCTCCATCTCTCTCTCACTCCATCTCGGTCTCTCTCTATTTCTGTGTCTCTCTCTGTCTCTGTGTTACTGTCTCCGTGTCTCTCTCTACTTCTGTGTCTCTGTCTCTGTGTATCTCTCTATCTCTCTGTCACTCTGTCTCTATCTCTGTGCCTCTCTATATCTGTCTCACTCTGTCTCTGTGTATCTCTCTATCACTGTGTCACTGTCTCTGTGTGTCTCTCTCTGTGCCTCTCGCTGTCTCTGTATCTCTCTATATCTGTCTCACTCTGTCTCTGTATCTCTCTATCTCTGTGTCTCTCTATCTCTGTGCCTCTCTACATCTGTCTCACTCTGTCTCTGTGTGTCTCTCTATCTCTGTGTCACTGTCTCTCTCTCTGCCTCTCGCTGTCTCTGTGTCTCTCTATCTCTGTGTCACTGTCTCTATTTCTCTCTCTCTGTCTCTGCATCCTCTCTTTTCCTATTGGCCAACGTGAGCCTCACAGAAAACAGATTTGCAGGGAATAAAGTAATTATCAGATTGAAAAATCAGGGCGGGTTATAGAAAGAGAAGATGCAATAGAGAGAGAAACACCGCAACAAACTGATGTGAAGGGACAGAGAGCGGCGGAGAGACAGCGAGGGAGAGCTGCTTGAGAAAGTTCAGGTGCTGCAGCTCCGGGAGTTCACACTCCGGCTCCCGGTCACACCGGAGCGGATCCGGGAGTTCACACTCCGGCTCCCGGTCACACCGGAGCGGATCCGGGAGTTCACACTCCGGCTCCCGGTCACACCGGAGCGGATCCGGGAGTTCACACTCCGGCTCCCGGTCACACCGGAGCGGATCCGGGAACGCGTGTCGCTTCCAGATTGCAAAGCCAGTGAGCGCTGGAGTTTTTAAACTCAGGTAGGACGAGAATTTGCAAATAGAAATGTAAAAACAGGCTTAAAAGAAAGGTGTGAAATTAACACTTTAACCTGACATGTTGCAATGTAATTAATATTTATCAATGAATATTAATAATAAATAGTTAGATGTGCTACAGAGTATTTCCAGTTTGTATCTGGCACTCGGGGCTGTAATTCTTGGGATTTGAGTGATATCCGGACTCGGGGTCGGAACTTCGTCCTGATCCCGATCCCGGCCTCTCCGGGCAGGAGTGAGTCCGAATTCTGTCCCCGTTGCCTGGTCCTAGAGCCCGAGACACTGCCCAAGCCCCAGTCATAATCAAGAATCCCAATTTCTCCCCATCCCAGTCTCTCCATATCCCAGACTCTCCATATCCCAATCTCTCCCCATCCCCAGTCTCTCCATATCCCAATCTCTCCCCATCCCCAGTCTCTCCATATCCCAATCTCTCCCCATCCCCAGTCTCTCCATATCCCAATCTCTCCCCATCCCCAGTCTCTCCATATCCCAATCTCTCCCCATCCCCAGTCTCTCCAT
This sequence comes from Heterodontus francisci, assembly GCF_036365525.1. Classification (NCBI taxonomy): domain Eukaryota; kingdom Metazoa; phylum Chordata; class Chondrichthyes; order Heterodontiformes; family Heterodontidae; genus Heterodontus; species Heterodontus francisci. The sequence goes on along the minus strand of NC_090402.1, from coordinate 6,549,317 downwards.
ATCCCAATCTCCATATCCCAATCTCTCCCCATCCCCAGTCTCTCCATATCCCAATCTCTCCCCATCCCCAGTATCTCCATATCCCAATCTCTCCCCATCCCCAGTCTCTCCATATCCCAATCTCTCCCCATCCCCAGTCTCTCCATATCCCAATCTCACCCCATCCCCAGTCTCTCCATATCCCAATCTCTCCCCATCTCAGTCTCTCCATATCCCAATCTCTCCCCATCTCAGTCTCTCCATATCCCAGTCTCTCCCCATCTCAGTCTCTCCATATCCCAGTCTCTCCCCATCCCCAATCTCTCCCCATCCCAGTCTCTCTCCATATCCCAATCTCTCCCCATCCCAGTCTCTCTCCATATCCCAATCTCTCCCCATCCCCAGTCTCTCCATATCCCAATCTCTCCCCATCCCCAGTCTCTCCATATCCCAGTCTCTCCCCATCCCCAATCTCTCCCCATCCCAGTCTCTCCATATCCCAGACTTCCCATCCCTATCTCTCCAGTCCCAGACTCTCCTCATCCCAATCTTTCCGGTCCCAGTCTCCCCCCATCTCAGTCTCTTCATATCCTGTGCTCTCCCCATCCCGTACTCTCCCCATCCCGTACTCTCCCCATCCCGTACTCTCCCCATCCCAGTTTCTCTCCATCCCATACTCTCCCCCTCCCAGTCTCTCCATATCTCAGCCTTCCCACCCCAGTCTCTCCCCATCCCAGTCTCTCAATATCCCAGACTTCCCATCCCCATCTCTCCAGTCCCAGACTCTCCTCATCCCAATCTCTCTGGTCCCAGTCTCACTCCATCCCAATCACCTAATTCCCAGTCTCTCCAATCCCAATCTCTCTGGTCCCAGTCTCTCCCCATTGCAGTCTCTCCCCATCCCAGTTTCTCTATATCCCAGACTCTCCCCATCCCAATCTCTCCATTCCCAGACTATCCTCATCCCAATCTCTCCCCATCCCAGTCTCTCCCCATCCCAGTCTCTCCCCATCCCAGTCTCTCCCCATCCCAGTCTCTCTCCACCCCCAGTCTCTCTCCACCCCCAGTCTCTCTCCACCCCCAGTCTCTCTCCACCCCCAGTCTCTCTCCACCCCCAGTCTCTCTCCACCCCCAGTCTCTCAATATCCCAGACTTCCCATCCCCATCTCTCCAGTCCCAGACTCTCCTCATCCCAATCTCTCTGGTCCCAGTCTCACTCCATCCCAATCACTTAATTCCCAGTCTCTCCAATCCCAATCTCTCTGGTCCCAGTCTCTCCCCATTGCAGTCTCTCCCCATCCCAGTTTCTCTATATCCCAGACTCTCCCCATCCCAATCTCTCCATTCCCAGACTATCCTCATCCCAGTCTCTCTCCATTCCAATCTCTTCATCCTAGTCTCTCCAATCCCAATCTCTCTGGTCCCAATCTCTCTGGTCCCAGTCTCTCCTCATCCCAGTCCCTCTCATCCCAGTCCCTCTCATCCCAGTCTCTCCCCATCCCAATCTCTCCAATCCCAGTCTTTCTTCAATCCCAGTCTTCCACAATCCCAGTCTCTGAGTTAAAGGTAACTAATATAATAATGTATTAATATCAGTCACTTGACTTTGACTCTAAATGTAGTTTATTAAAGGGACCCGGTCCTCACAAAAACAGTGTCAATTGTTTGTCAGGATGTGGATGGGCAGGATGTTGAATTATTTAGGAGACGCTGCTGTGTTTAAATAGCACAAATGAGTTTTGATACGATTGGCATTGTTGTGACATTTATCAAAAAAAAAGTTTGGTGATTCGTTTTCCACTTGAATTTAACAGCAATCCCAACAGAGGAATTTTCTGGGATTTTGCTGAAACCTCTGAGAGTCTCTGACTTTCAACCCTCCCCCTCTCCTGCCATTTGAATAAAGATTAGCATACTTATGATGTGGCTGAATTCGCTCTGAAACCTCTGAGGTGTGAAGCTGTTTGTGGGAATTCTACGTGTCGGTAAAATCACTGGGAACCAGAAATGGATTTTTAAAAATCCAGACATGGAACATCTACCCCCCAGGGCAGGTATTAAGGTGCGCAGAGGGATGTTGCAAAGTCTTTGCTCCTCTCCCTCATTCCAGTTCCCCAGTGCCCAGCTAGTCACTTCACACTTAGAAAGTATGGTAGCATTGTGGTTATATTTATGACTGGTGACCCAGAGACTAGACTGATAATCTGAGTGACTGTGAGTTCAAATCCCGTCACAGCAACTGGGGAATTTAAATTCGTTGATTTTAATAAATCAGGAATAAAACGCCGGTAATGATGACTATGAGACTACTGGATTGTTGTAAAAACCCATCTGGTTCATTGTTGCCCTTTATCAAAGAAATCTGCCATCCTTACCCGGTCTGACCGACGTGTAGCTCCAGACCCATAGCGATGTGGTTGCCTCACAAGAGTGCTCTGAAATGGCCTAGCCAGCTAGTAAGGCAGCTCACCACCACCTTCTCAAGGGCAATTAGGGATGGGCAATAAATGCTGGCCTGGCCGGCGACGCCCACATCCCATGACTGAATAAAAAAAACCATGAAACTTGGCCCACTCTTTGACCATGTTGTCTATCACGGAGCAGCTTAATTTAAACATGGACACTGATGATTTTCCCCCTCACTCACCCCGGGCACTGAGGCCAATTGTGGCACATCTAAGGTCATCTCACTCAACAACAACTTGCATTTGTATAGCACCTGTCAAATAGAACATCCTAAGGACGTGTGATTTTACAAATGAAGCCCCCGAGCTCGCAGTTTTCTGTGAAGGGAATACTATGAGGAATATTGGAGGAACCTCCATGATGTTCTAGCCATAGTATCAGCTGTGGCTCAATGGGTAGTGCTCTTACTGCTAGCTCAGAAAGTCATGGGTTCAAATCCCACTCCATAAAGCTTGAGCACAAGATCCAGCCGAATACTACAGCATTGCTGTCGTTTGGTGAGACCTTAAACCAAGGCTCCATCTGCCCTCTCAGGTGGATGTAAAAAACCACAGCCACTATCTTGAAGAAGAGCAAGATAGTTCTCCCCAGTTTCCCGGCCAATATTTACCCTGCAACCAACATCATTAAAACAGATTATCTGGTTGTTATCTCATTGCTGTTTGTGGGATCTTGCAGTGCGCAATTTGGCAGCTGTGTTTCCTACATTACAACAGTGACTGCACTTCAATAAGTATTTCATTGGCTGTGAAGCACTTTGGAAATTCTGAGGTTATGCAAGGTGCGATGTCAATGCAAATTTGTTCTTTTTTTCTATCATTTAATCTTCGTACACTGACCTCTGATCCCACACTGTGAACAGCTCCAGAATGGGAGTCTCGATTAATAACATCAGAGAGTGGCCTGGGTCGGGGAGCTCCTACAATATTGTGGACTCTGACCCACTCGTGGACTCTTATGTAATCATGGACGATCCAATCAGAGCTTCCTACAATGTCGGTGACTCCTACCCAATCAGATACTCTGATCCAATCAGGATCTCCTAACCTATCAGGAATTCCTGCAATATCATAGACCACCCAATGAGAAATTCCTTCCAATGAGAGATTCCTATCCAATCAGAGACTCCTACTCAATCATGGACTCCAATCCAATCACAGACTCTAACCCAATCAGGGACTCCTGTTCAATCAGGGACTCTGACCCAATCAGGGACGCCTGTTCAGGCAGGAGCTCCCACCCAATCATGGACTCCAATCCAATCACAGACTCTAACCCAATCAGGGACTCCTGTTCAATCAGGGACTCTGACCCAATCAGGGACGCCTGTTCAGGCAGGAGCTCCCACCCAATCATGGACTCCAATCCAATCACAGACTCTAACCCAATCAGGGACTCCTGTTCAATTAGGGACTCTCACCCAATCAGGGACTCCTGTCCAATCATGGAATCTGATCCAATCAGGGACTCCTACTCTATCAGGGACCTGTGACCAATCAGGACTCTTACAATTCAATTCCGTTCCGATTTTCCTTGTTCCCACTTTCTAATGTTCAAGTTTTGTAGGTTGTTGTTTTCCCCCTGGAATACCATAGGAGGGTTTGATGCCTGTTTGTGAAACTATTAATGCTTTCTCATGATAAAATGACTCGCCATGTGTTAGGACAAATTCCATTGTTGCAGTAGATTGGCTGGTTATTTTTTATCAGAGCCCCAGCCTCTGACACACTGAGAAACCCACGAGATGTCCTGAAATACATTGAAATGTGAGCATGTCAATTCCCAGAAAAACTGTGGCCACTCCTTGAACCTTCCCATTCTATCAATTAGCTTCCGCTGGGATTAGAGGCAGGGTGAAAGGAATAAGGAAAGAAGTTACAGGGAAAGGAAGCACTCGGGTGAACTTTTATTTATATATAATTTAGTTTTGCCAATAGTTTCCACCGTACTTTCTCCCATTCTTGCCTCTCTTGGTGACAGTGGCTGGGAAGCAGCCTGTGGCTGAATCATGGAATCATACAGTGCAGAAAGAGGCCAATCGGCCCATTGTGCTGGTGCCAGCACTTTGAAAGAGCTATCCAATTAGTCCCACTCACCCTGCTCTTTCCCCAGAGCCCTGCAAACTCTTCCCCTTCAACTATTTATCCAGTTCCCTTTTGAAAGTTATTATTGAATCTGCTTCCACCTCCCTTTCAGGCAGCGCGTTCCAGATCACAACAACTCACTGTGTAAAAAAACATTCTCCTCATCTCCCCCTCTGGTTCTTTTTCCCAATTATCTTCAATCTCTTGTCCTCCGGTTACTGACCCTTCTGCCACTGGAAACAGTTTCTCCTTATTGACTCAATAAAAACCCTTTAGAATTTTGAGCACCTCCGTTAAATATCTCTTTAACCTTTTCTGCTCTAAGGACGACAATCCCAGCTTCTCTAGTTTCGCCACGTAACTGAAGTCCCTCATCCTTGGGACCATTCTAGTAAATCTCCTCCGCACCCTCTCCAAGATTGGACAGGAGTCCCTGATTGGACAGGAGTCCCTGATTGGATCAGATTTCATAATTGGGTAGGAGTCCCTGATTGGGTGGGAGCTCCTGACTGAACAGGCGTCCCTGATCGTGTCAGTGTCCCTGATTGGGTTAGAGTCTGTGATTGGATTGGAGTCCATGATTGAGTAGGAGTCTCTGATTGGATAGGAATCTCTCATTTTAAGGAATCTCTGATTGGGTGGTCTATGATATTGCAGGAATTCCTGATAGGTTAGGAGACCCTGATTGGATCAGAGTACCTGATTGGGTAGGAGTCATCGATATTGTAGGAAGCCCTGATTGGGTTGATGTCCCTGATTGGGTCGTCCGTGATTACAGACCAACGCCTGGAATTGATTCCCAGGTAGAGTTAAAAGGTTGGGCCAGGTGGAGATTGGGGAAAGCAGAAAGCATGAGGTTAGGTTGGTGAATGATGATAGGCCGAATGACCTTCCTTACCTTGTGTTTGGCAGTTTCCATTTATGATTCTTTATTTCCTCCATTCTTTCTCTCTTCTCTAATTCTCCAGAGATATTTCACAATGCCACGATCATTCTTGGTGAAAAGAAAGAAAGCAAATACTTATCACCAGCTCCGGTACACTTTTGATGAAGAGTTTCCCAAACTGGAGCCAGTGCAATCACTTCCTATTGGTGAGTTTCCTGTAGGACATGGACAACGCGAAATGTATTATCCCATGTAACTATTGATGTGTCCATGTAACAATGGTGAGGGGCAGGTGGATTCATCAACTGATCATGATATCATTACCTTCTCTGTCAATCTACCTCTCTCTGATCCTCTGCCTCCCTCTGTCGCTCTACCTCCCTCTGTCGCTCTACCTCCCTCTATCTTTTAGCTACATTTCTATCTTTGACCCTTTCTTCCTATTGCTTTTCTTTCTTACTCTTCCTCTTTCTGTTTCTCTTTGACTTTCTAGCACTGACTTTTTCAGTCTCTCTGCAGCCTTTGCCTCTTACTTGACTGCACCATTAGTCAAAAAGACTAAGGATCATAGAGTTATCGAGTCATTTATGGCACAGAAGGAGGCCATTCGACCCATCGAGTCCATGCCAGCTCTCCACACAGCTATCCAGTCGGTCCCACTCCCCCGCTCAATCCCCTGTAGCCCTGCAAGTTTATTTCCTTAAAATGGCCATCCAATTTCCCTTTGAAGTCATTGGTTGTCTCTGCTTCCACCACCCTCGTGGGCAGCGAGTTCCAGGTCATTACCACTCACTGCGTAAAAAAAGTTCTTCCTCACATTCCCCCCGCATCTCTTGCCCAAAAACCTTCAATCTGTGTCCCCTAGTCCTTGTACCATCAGTTAATGGGAATGTTAGCCTTTATAACTATAGGGTTAGAATATAAAGAGAAGGAAGATTTGCTCCAGTTATACACAGCCCTGCTTAGACCACATTTGGAGGAACTGCGTACAGTTCTGGGCACCACACCTCAGGAAGGATATATTGGCCTTGGAAAGAGTGCAGTGCAAATTCACCAGAATGTTATTAGGATTCCACAGATTAAATTATGTGGAGACACTACGTAAACCAACCCTGGTTATGGGGTGATTTGGTAGCGTTTTTTTTAGGATATTGAAAGGAATTGATAGGGTAGTTAGAAACATTTTCTGCTGGTGGTGGGGGGATGGGTAGTGGGTGGTGGTAGTCCAGGACAAGCAGACAACCTTAAAATCAGAGCCAGGCCATTCAGGTGAGAAGTTAGGAAACATTTCTTCAGGCAGAGGGTGGAGAAGTGTGGAACTTTTACGAACAAACGAATTGGAAGCAGAAGTAGGCCATTCGGCCCCTCGAGCCTGTTCCGCCATTTAATAAGATCATGGCTGATCTGTTTGTGTCTCGAATTCCACACTCCCATCTACCCCCGATAAGCTTTGATTCCCTTGCCTAACAAGAATCTATCTACCTCCGCCTTAAAAATATTCAGTGACCCCGCCTCCACCATCTTCTGAGGCAAAGAGTTCCAAAGTCGCACAACCCTCCAAGAAGAAATTTCTCGTCTCTGTCCTAAAAGGGCGACCCCTAATTTTCAAACAGTGCCCCCTAGTTCTGGACTCTCCCACAAGAGGAAACATCCTTTCCACATCCACCTTGTCAAGACCGTTCAGGATGTTATATACTTCAATCAAGTCTCCCCTCACTCTTCTAAACTCCAGTGAAAACAAGCCCAGTCTGTCCAATCTTTCCTCATAAGACAACCCACTCATTCAGGTATCAATCTAGTAAACCTCCTCTGAACCGCCTCCAACATTCACATCCTTCCTTAAATAAGGAGACCAAAACTGCGCACAGTATTCGAGATGTGGTCTCACCAATACCCTGTATAACTGAAGCATAACATCCTTACTTTTATTTTCAATTCCTCTTGTAATAAAGGATAGCATTCCATTAGCCTTCTTGATTACTTGCTGTACCTGCATACTAACCTTTTGTGACTCCTGCACTAGAACACCTCGATCCTTCTGCGCCTCGGAATTCTGCAGTCCTTCTCTATTTAAGTAATACTCTCTCCCACAAGAAGCAGCAGATGTTAACTCAATTAATAATTTTAAATCTGAAATCGATAGATTTTTGCTAGCAAAGGGTATTAAGGAATATGGAGCCAATGCAGTTCGGATACAGATCAGTCATGATCTCATTAAATGAAGGCTCACGGGGCTGAATGGCCTTCTCCTATTCCCATATTCCTATGTTCCCTCTGTCTCTCCATCTGTCTGTCCTCTCCTGCTATCTCTGGTAATATCTCTGGTAATACCTCTGGTTGCCACATTACCAAAAGGATGTAGATGCTTTGGAGAGGGTGCAGAGGAGGTTCACCAGGATGTTGCCTGGTATGGAGGGCGCTAGCTATGAAGAGCGGTTGAGTAGATTAGGATTATTTTCATTAGAAAGACGGAGGTTGAGGGGGGGACCTGATTGAGGTGTACAAAATCATGAGAGGTATAGACAGGGTGGATAGCAAGAAGCTTTTTCCCAGAGTGGGGGATTCAATTACTAGGGGTCACGAGTTCAAAGTGAGAGGGGAAAAGTTTAGGGGGGATATGCGTGGAAAGTTCTTTACGCAGAGGGTGGTGGGTGCCTGGAACGCGTTGCCAGCGGAGTTGGTAGACGCGTCTTTTAAGATGTATCTAGACAGATACATGAATGGGCAGGAAGCAAAGAGATACAGACCCTTGGAAAATAGGCGACAGGTTTAGATAGAGGATCTGGATCGGCGCAGGCTTGGAGGGCCGAAGGGCCTGTTCCTGTGCTGTAATTTTCTTTGTTCTTTGTAGATAGAGGCTGTAGGACACCATCTGTCTAAAACATTGTGCATGCTCTTCATGGAATTACTCTCCTTAATCATATGCTCCAAGGTTATACCTTATCAATATACAACCCTGGTTCCAATGTTAACTCTGGGTGGGTATTGGGATGAACCAAGTGAGTAAGTAGTTCATGAGTTCCAATCCCACTGTGGTAAGTTATGAAATGACTTGGATCTTGGAATACAGAGTCGAAACTCAAAATTTGCTGACGACACCAAACCTGGAGGTGCAGAAAACAGTGAGGATAATATGAACCGCCTGCAACAGGACATAGATAGGCTAGCGGGGTGGAGAGGTGGCAGATGGAATTTAATACTGACAAATGTGAGGTGATGCATTTTGGCAGAAGGGATAGGGAGAGGCAATATGTACTTAATGGCACAGTTCTAAAGTGTGTGCAGGAACAGAGGGACATAGGAGTGCATGCGCATCAATCTTTGAAGGTGTCAGGACATATTGAGAGAGTGATTAGTAAAGCATATGCGATCTTGGGCTTCATAAATAGAGATATTGAGTACAAAAGCAGGGAAGCTATGCTGAACCTTTATAAAGCTCTGGTTAAGCCCCAACTGGAGTATTGTGTCCGGTTCTGGTCACCACACTTCAGGAAGGATGTGAGGATCCTTGAGAGGGTGCAGAGGAGATTTACCAGAATGGTTCCAGGGATGGGGGATTTTAGTTACAAGGTTAGCTTGGTGAAGCTGGGGTTGTTCTCCTGGGAGTAAAGGAGACTAAGGGGAGATTTAATAGAAGTGTACAAGATTATGACAGGCTTAGATAAGTTAGACAGGAAACACTGTTCCCATAAACAAAAGTACAAGGACTAAGGGACACAGATTGAAAGTTTTGGACAAGAGATGCAGGAGGATTGAGGAATAACTTTTTTACGCAGCGGGTGGTAATGACCTGGAACTCGCTGCCCAAGAGGATGGTGGAAGCAGAGACGATCAATGACTTCAAGAGGAAGTTAGATGGACACCTGAGAGAAATAGACTTGCAGGACTACGGGGATCAAGCCCGGGGAGTGAGACTGACTGCAGAGCTCCATGGAGAGCCAGTATGGATTCGATGGGCAGAATGGCCTCCTTCTGTGCTGTAAATGACTCTGTGACTTTAAATTGAATCGGAGAAATCTGGTCACTCCTGCACCGGAAAAATGACACATGAAAAGCTGCCTCAAAGTCGTAAAAACCCTTTCATATTCTTTGAATACTTCTGATTATTAATGATAAAGATTTTGGAGATTGGGGGAAAAGGATTGTTTGACTGACAGTCGAAAATCGTCCACTTGGGTAATGAAGATTCTGTCCGCTTTCTGATTGGCTGTGGAAAGGCAGCGCCCGTAATGACGGACGTGTTGAGCAACCAATAGCAGGAGAGTCGGGGGCCGGCATGGTTGGAGGTCATGTAATTAAAAGTTACAGGAATATGCCCAACCAGAATTGGTAACCCTATTTTCTGGGTGCATGGAAGAGGGGATTGGTTGCCAAGCGACTGTGGAGCTGCACCCCAACTGGAAAGTAAAGGCATTGGGAGGAGGGGAAAACTGACAAGAAAAAAGTCTCAATCAACCAGGAATGAAATGTTTATATATAAACTCTTTCCTGATTACTATTAATCTTTTTTTAACTTATCTAAGCTGGTTTAAGGGACAGAAGTTGCATTTGTGTTGCAAATAGTCAACACAGAGACCGCAACTACAGCAATGCTTTCATCAGGGAAGAGACTGACAGCCTTAACTTCCAACTGCTAGTGAACTGGAAAAGTGCTTTGCATAATCTTGGGATGTGAAGTAAGCTCCATTCTGTTGTATAAATAAGGCAACTGCACAGATCTCCGGAGGCAACTGGAGAGGGTGTGGTGGGGCATGTAAGCGGGACACTCCACAATTTTCCAATCTTTTGATTCCACTTTCTGGCTACACATCACTGTTGCTGAGTGCTGGATTAGGGGGGTACGAGCCCTCCAGGATTGCCCTGGAATCTCCAGGAATGAACGAACAATTTCCAGGACACTGCTGCAAGCAACATCTGAGAGAAAATCACAGGGTCATTGAAAGAAATGGTGTTTATATACAATTTCCTTTGAGCCATTTTTTTCTAATTCGCCATAGTAATATTGAGTGAGAGTCAAGCAGCATCCTGTCGGATAATGAAGAATCCATTCGCTTTCTGATTGGCTGAGGGAAGGTGGGGCATTGAGGACGGACACTTTGGGCGCCCAATGATGTGAATGCAGGGGTGGGACGGTCGGGGCCAGGAGGTCATGTGATGAAACCTCCAGGATTCTGTCCAGCCAGGGTTGGCAACCCCTACTCTGGCTACTGGGGGGGACTTCCTGTCAATACTGTAGATGGTGAGGAGGGTCAGCTGACAGCTCGGCCTGCCTGTGTACCCCAACAATACGACTCTTACGTTGGCGGTCCGCGCAGCCTGATCCCCAGCACAGCGGGGGGTGTCAGTAATTACAACAACAACTGGCATTTATATAGCGCCTTTAACATAATCAAAAATGCCAAGTCACTTCATCGGAGCATTATCAAACTAAATTTGACACTGAGTCATATAAGGAGATATTAGGACAGATGACCAAAAGCATGGTCAAAGAGATAGGTTTTAAGGAGTGTCTTAAAGGGCAAGAGAAAGGTTTAGGGAGGGAATGTCAGAACTTAAGGCCTAGACGAGCTGTCAATGGTGGAGCAAAGGGAGCAGGGGATGGACAAGAGGTCAGAATTGGAAGACCGGAAAGATTTCACAAAGCTGTACAGGTGGAGGAGATTACATGAACTGAACTTGAGGCAAACCATTTCTCGGGGTGTGGGGTGGGGGGGGGGGAGGGTCAGGAGTTAAATTGAGAGTAATAGAATTTAGAAATTTCCAGTACAAAAGGAGATCGTTCAACCCATCATACCTGTGCTAGCTCTTTTAGAGGCATACATTTACATTCTGAGGTTGTGAAAGGCCCTATAGAAATGCAAGTTTTTCCTTAATTTGTCTCCCCTCCCCCACCACCACTCCTCCACCAGTTCCTGTTGTTGTGATAGAAGGAGGGCTCTTTCTTTGACTTTTGTTAGCGCAGAGATTAAAATGGTGTTGATTTTTTCACATGCTATTAAAGGCTGGAATGTGGAGCAGTTAAACCAAGGCACTGTATTCAAATCAGCCTCATTCAAATCACAGTCTACTTACAGTAAAGTGGGGGGTGGAGTGGAGCAGGTAATTCCAGAAATAGTTGGGCTGTTGGGAGTGAGTTCAGAACAATACTCCATGCGGTAGCGAGTCCCACATTCTGTAATAAAAGCAAAATACTGCGGATGCTGGAAATCTGAAACAAAAACAAGAAATGCTGGAATCACTCAGCAGGTCTGGCAGCATCTGTGGAAAGTGAAGCAGAGTTAACGTTTCGGGTCAGTGACCCTTCTTCGGTACCGAAGAAGGGTCACTGACCCGAAATGTTAACTCTGCTTCTCTTTCCACAGATGCTGCCAGACCTGCTGAGTGATTCCAGCATTTCTTGTTTTTGTCCCACATTCTGTAATGTATTTCTTAGTGATTATATCTATCAGAATGATACAGCATTGAAGAAGGCCATTCAGCCCATTGTCCCTCTGCCAACTCTTCAAAGGAGCTATGCAGTTAGTTCTGCTCTCCTGCTCTCTTCCCCATGGCCCTGGAATTTCTCTCCCCTTCGTGCCTTTATCCAATTCCCTGTTGAAAGTTACAATTGAATCTGTTTCCACTGCCCTTTCACGGGGTGCATTTATGGCCCATAGTTTTGGATTATCCCACAAACATTACAACAAGCGAATACAATTTCAAAAATACTTCATTGGCTGTAAGCCTAAAATTACAAGCGTAAGGGGAGTGAGGGAGAAGTCACGGGCTGAGTCAAGAGAGGGAGGGCAGGATTCATAAAATCTCTTGCAGCAGAAGCAGAAGGTTAAGATAAATGGTGAGAAAACACTTCTTCCTTGCAAGATTTAAGAAATATGAACAGTTTTATTTATTTCTTCAGATTCGCCGTTTTGGTCTTCAGTGGAATGTACAGATCCCAGCGCTGAGGTGAAAGGTTACGACACCAAGCCTGGGCAGGAAGAGGCTGTGCGGGAGAACAATGCAGCCTATGAGAGGACGCCTCCATGCCACATGACTAAAGACACTGCCCACACCTTCTCTTCAGGTACCAAGATCTCATTTACGGTTTGTGAGCTGTAAGGACGCCCCGTTTAAAAGGGGCGGGGGTGGGGGGGGGAGGGGGAGTGGGAACAACAGGGAATTCTTCACTTTCAAGCATGATTTTCATGATCCCAATTTACAAACTAAACTCGTGAGTGTACGAAAAGAAAGACTTGCATTTCTATAACACCTTTCACGACCTTAGGATGTCCCGAAGTGCTTTGCAGCCGATGAAGTACTGTCATAATGTAGGAAAAGCCGCAGACAATCTGTGCACAGCAAGATCCCACAAACAGCAACGTGATAATGACCAGATAATCTGTGATAGTGATGTTTGATGCGGGATAATTGTCTGGCAGGACTTTGTGATGACCTCCCCTGCTGACCATGGGATCTTTTAGACCTGAGAAGGCAGACCCAGCCTTGGTTTTGTATCTCATCGGAATGTTGGCACCTCTGACAGTGCAGCACTCCCTCAGTATAGGGTTGCCAACTGTAGTTAGATGTATTCCTGGATGTTTGGTCATGTCATGATTGACCAGTTGACAATTGTTCATGTGATCGATCAATCACATGACAGCTGTCATGATGATGGGTCAGTAAAAGTCGAGTCCCCTGTATTTGTGTGTCTTTGCACCCACAGAGCCAGACCCGGCAAGTGTTAGTGTCCTCAACAGGGAAAAAGAAAGAAAATAGGAAAATAAACTGTGCTCTCAGGTCATGAAGAGAATTTCAAACTACATTTGCAGCACTTTTATTCAGGATTCTTGAATTACTGATTTTATTTTAAAAGAGGTATTTTAAGTTTGTACATTTAGTGTTGATCATTCATACAGAAAGTCAACAATTGTATCAAAACAAAGTTAGAACAGAGACTGGCATTTGTCAAAAATAATTATTTCCACAATAACATTTTCTAAGTGGTTCTGGCTTTAATTATTTTTATTTATTCGTTCATGGGATGTGGACATCGCTGGTTAGGCCAGCATTTGTGTCCCATCTCTAATTGCCCTTGAGAAGGTGGTGAGCTGCCTTCTTGAACCGCAGCAGTCCATGGGGTGTAAGTGCACCCACAGTGCTGTTAGGAAGGGAGTTCCAGGATTTTTCCAGCGACAGTGAAGGAACGGTGATATAGTTCCATGTCAGGATGGTGTGTGTCTTGGAGGGGAACTTGCAGGTGGTGGTGTTCCCATGCATCTGCTGCCCTTGTTCTTCTAGGTGGTAGAGGTCGCGGGTTTGGAAAGTGCTGTCGAAGGAGCCTTCGTGAATTGTTGCAATGCATCTTGTAGATGGTACATACTGCTGCCACTGTGCATCGGTGGTGAAGGGAGTGAAAGGTGAAGGTGGTGGATGGGGTGCCAATCAAGCAGGCTGCTTTGTCCTGGATGGTGTCGAGCTTTTATGAGCGTTGTTGGAGCTGCACCCAACCAGGCAAGTTGTGCCTTGTAGATGGTGGACTGGCATTGGGGAGTCAGGAAGTGGGTTACTCGCTGCAGAATTCCCAGCCTCTGACCTGCTCTTGTAGCCACTGTATTTATGTGGCTGGTCCAGTTCAGTTTCTGGTCAATGGTAGCCCCCAGGATGTTGCTAGTGGGGGATTCAGCGATGGTAATGCCATTGAACATCAAGGGGAGATGGTTAGATTCTCTCTTGTTGGAGATGGTCATTGCCTGGCACTTGTGTTGCGTGAATGTTACTTGCCACTTATCAGCCCAAGCCTGGATATTGTCCAGGTCTTGCTGCATCTGGACACGGGCTGCTTTATTATCTGAGGAGTCACGAATAGTGCTGAACATTGTGCAATCATCAGCGAACATCCCCACTTCTGACCTTATGATTGAAGGAAGGTCATTGATGAAGCAGCTGAAGATGGTTGGGCCTCGGACACGACCCTGAGGAACTCCTGCAGTGATGTCCTGGAGCTCAGATGATTGACCTCCAACAACCACAACCATCTTCCTTTGCGTTAGGTATGACTCCAACCAGCGGAGGGTTTTCCCATTGACTCCAATTTTGCTAGGGCTCCTTGATGCCATTTAATGGAAGCAATGCTGCAACTGGCTAATCCTCTAGAAGGTTTAAACTGTGTCCAAAACCTGATTGAGGTTCCTCATGAAGTGAATTGAGAGTGCGTTACCTGTGGGGACAGAAATCAGAGTCATTTGATACATTGATTTACTTGGAACATTTTCGGAAAGGATCATCCCTGTTGCTTAGACTTTGCTGTGAAATGTTCTCAGATGTGCTATTTTCCTCCAGTCAGTGCAGGCCAGCAGATGCAATTTATTTCTCCGACCTGTTCTTTCCCTCGGTCTGTTGGACCTACATGGAAGGAAAAGCAAAGTTCGAAATTCGAGTACCCACCATCTTCCCTGGTCGTTTACAGAGTCCTGATTTCCCTTTGACTGGGCAGTGCCAGTGACCCCACCCAAGTGAGCGCACGAGACCCCACAAAAGCGAGCACACGCGATCCCGTAAGGGCGAGCCAGGCACCTTTTCTTTGAAAAGGCCAAGAGTGACCCGTCCTTACTCGCACCAAGTCCCAGTCACCCATCACCTCTGTGCTTACTGACCTACACTGGCTTCTGGTTAAGCAATGCCTCGCATTTAAAATTCTCATCCTTGTTTTCAAATCCCTCGTTGGTCTTACCCCTCCCTATCTCCTCCAACTCCACAACCCGCCTACGTCTCAGCACTCCTCCAATTCTGGCCTCTTGAGCATCGTTGATTTTAACTGTTCCACCATCGGAGGCTGTGCCTTCAGCTGCCAAGCTCATAAACTTTGGAACTTTTTTTTTAGTCGTTCGTGGGATGTGGATGTCGCTGGTTAGGCCAGCATTTATTACCGATCCCTAATTGCCCTCGAGAAGGTGGTGGTGAGCTGCCTCCCTAAATTGTGTCATCCGTGACTCAGTTGGTAGCACTCTCACCTTTGAGTCACAAGGTTCTGGGTTTGAGTCACTCCCCAGGGCATCAGCACAAAATCAAAGTTAATGTGCAATATTGAGCGAGTGCTGCACTGTCAGAGGTGCCAACTTTCAGCGGGGATCTTAAACTGAGGCACCATTTGCCCCCTCAGGTGGATAAAGAAGGTCCCATGACACTGTTTCAAAGAAGAGCAAGGATATAATGGCCAATATTTATCCCACAATCAACATCACAAAAGAACAGATCATTGCATTGCTGTTTGTGGGATCTTGCTGTGTGCAAATTGGCTGCTGCGTTTCCTACGTTACAACAGCAACTACACTTCAAAAGTACTTTATTGGCTGTCAACCACTTTGGGATGTCCTGAGGTTGTGGAAGATGCTATAGAAATGCACGTCTTTTTTCAGCAAATCAGGTAACAAACATTGTTTGTTTTCCAATTGGCTATGGGAAGGTGGTGTGTTGCGAGGGTGGGCGTGTCAGACGACCAATGTCTGGAGTGTTGGGAAGGGGGGAGGGGGGTGGGGGGCATTTGGAGGGGGGATGTCATGTGAAGAATATCCAGGATATTGGCAACACTAGGGGTGGAGGGGGGGGGGTCTGTGGGAGTGCTTGGGCCAGTGCGATAGTGTATTTTAACATTCACTTTCGTTCCTTTCTGTTGCAGAGTCAGGCTCCCTGCCCCCACGATCCCCCGGCAGTAAAGATTGCTTGCTGACATCGTCACCCAGCTTCCCCTGGGACATGTTCCAGAATGTGTACGACTTCTGCCATCTCTCCTCCAATTTTCCATCCACCCTCTTGGTGGGCGCACCTGATTTGTACAGGTCCCGCATTTCAAGGCCTTTGGAGATTGACCAGCCCATCGACTATAGCACCCATTACACCTCAGAATTAAACTCTTACAACTGCATGAAGTGTAACAAGGTAACTGCAGCCAAGAGCAATTCGAAAGAAGAGAGATGATTGCCTCCTGCCAACAGCTTCCCATTTCACTTCCCTGATTGATACAGGGAGCGATCCTAGCCTGTTATAGTGAGATCAAGCCCCCAGAGTCAATTGTCAGCTGTGGCTCAGTGGGTTGCACTCTTCTCTTCCCAGTCTGAAGGTTGTGGGTTCAAATCCCAGTCCAAAGATGTCGGCTGGATTTTCCCTCTGGGGGTGGGAAACAGAGGTTGGTGTTGGAGAAATGTCCAAGCCTGTTTGTGAAGAAGAGACTGAGACTAGGATGCTTTGGTGGATATTGTTTATTGCTTACTTCTGCTTTCCAAACAACACCCACAGCCAGTGCTGATTGGGTCTTTATATACACACTTCAATCCAGTTAACTAATTAACACCAATACTGTTCACCCTATTATCTTGAACTACCATGTATTTATCATCCACTAACAGAACTTCAGACCCTAAAAGTTGGGACTGTTTCTGTGTCCTGAACCCTCCCCTGGGTTGGGGGGTAGAACAATAACTAATTAGGATTTTCAAGAATTTGCTCCCTTAATTGGCACAGAGCCAGGTTCTCTGTCCCATTAAGGACAGTGGTTGGGCTCTTGCAGTGGAAGGGCCAATCAGAGGCCTTATAGCTTAAGAGCAGCAGGCTGTAATGGAAGGTAGTAAGAACATAAGAACTAGGAGCAGGAGTAGGCAATTCAACCCCTCATGCCTGCTTCGCCATTCAATACGATCATGGTTGATCTCATCTCGGCCTCAACTCCAGTTTCCTGCCCATTCTCCATAACCCTTCAACCCATTACTAATTAAAAATCTGTCTATCCCCTCCTTAAATTTACTCAATGTCCTGGCATCCACCGCACTCTGAGGTAGTGAATTCCACAGACTCACAACCCTTTGAGAGAAGTAATTTCTCCTCATCTCTGTTTTAAATCTGCTACCCCTTATCCTAAAACTATGACCTCTCGTTCTAGATTGTCCCACCAGAGGAAACATCCTCTCTACGTCTACTTTGTCAATCCCCTTAATCATCTTATATACCTCAATTAGATCTCCTCTCATTCTTCTAAACTCTAAAGAGTAAAGGCCTAAACTGCTCAATCTCTCTTCATAAGACAAACCCCTCATCTCTGGAATCAATCTAGTGAACCTCCTCTGAACTGCCTCCAATGTAACTACATCCCTCCTCAAGTAAGGGGACCAAAACTGTACGCAATACTCCAGGTGCAGTCTCACTAATGCCTTGTACAGTTGCAGCAACACTTCCCTACTTTTATACTCTATTCCTTTGGCAATAAGTGCCAAAATTCCATTTGCCTTCCTTATTACCTGCTGTACCTGCGATACATGCATGAGGACACCCAGATCCCTCTGCACTGAAACACTCTGAAGTTTCTCTCCATTTAGATAATAATTTGCCTTTCTATTCTTCCGACCAAAATGGATAACCTCACACTTATCCACGTTAAACTCCATCTGCCAAATGTTGGCCCATTCACCTAACCTATCCATATCCATTTGTAAATTTCTTATTTCTTTATTGCAACTTACTATCCCACCTATTTTAGTGTCATCTGCAAATTTGGCTATAGTACCTTCTATCCCTGCATCCCAGTCATTAATATAGATTGTAAATAGTTGGGGCCCGAGGACCGAACCCTGTGGCACCCCACTAGTTACATCTTGCCAACCAGAAAAGGACCCATTTATCCCGACTGTCTGTTTTCTGTTGGTTAGCCAATCCTCTATCCAAGCTAATAAATTGCCCCTAACCCCATGTGATCTTACCTTGTGTATTAACCTTTTGTGCGGCACCTTATCAAATGCCTTCTGGAAGTCCAGATATACTACATCTACAGGATCCCCATTATCCACTTTGCTTGTTACAGCTTTGAAGAACTCTCGCAAATTAGTCAAACACGATTTACCCTTCATAAAACCGTGCTGACTCTGATGGATTGCGTATTGACTTTCTAAATCTCCTGTTATTACTCCTTTAATAATGGATTCTAACAATTTCCCAATGACAGATGTTAAACTAACTGGTCTATAGTTTCCTACTTTCTGCCTCCCTCCCTTTTTGAATAAGGGCGTTATAGTAGCTTTTTTCCAATTCACTGGAACCTTCAGGCCTACAGGGAGAGGGTGCTTCAATCTGGAGGTGCTCTCTCTCCAAATTTTTTTAATCTGTAATTAAAAAACAGATTCAGCAGCCAGGCCACCACTGCGGGGATGGGGGGAGCTCCTCTACAGTGTGGCCTGTGGCTGTTCACACACCCTCTAGGTCTGCCTGGACCACCAACCCCCTGGTCTGCTGCCAGGTGCCCATCTCCAGGCACCTAAATTGGCCCCCACCAGTGCAGGAACCATGCAGGTGGGTGGTCCTGCCGGCCCCCGATCCTGCCTCCGGTCCTTGAGCACATAACTTAGGGTACTGAGGGAGTGCTTCACTGTCGGAGGTGCTGCCTGTCAGATAAGATGTTAAACTGATGCCTTGTCTGCCCTCTCGGGTAAATATAAAAGATCCCATGGCGCTATGTGGAAGAAGAGCAGGGAGGAGTTATCCCTGGTCTCCTGGACAATATTTATCCCTCAACCAACATCACAAAAAGATGATCTGGTTATTACCCTGTTGCTGTTTGTGGGATCTTGCTGTGCGCAAAATTGGCTGCTGCGTTTCCTACATTACAACAGCGACTACGTTTCAAAAAGTACTTCATTTGCCGTAAATGTTTCGGGATGTCCAGAGGTCCTGAAAGAGGCTATAGAAATGCAAATCTTTCTTGATAAGGTAGCTGGGAATTCTTTTTAAAGAAAAATAAAGCTGACCTTTATCTCTGGGGGTTCCAGGCATTTCCATGGTTCCACCGCCTTCACTAGTAGGACCCATAGGAGCCCATCAGGAGGTCGGTACACGTCATTGCCCTGGGTATACTGGCCTCCGTACTTACACCAGGTCACACTGTGAATGAGAATGGAAATGGGATGAGAATGGGAACAGGAAGGGAATGTGCAATCTCTGTCTTTGAATGTGATGTAGAAGAACAGTCACAGATCCTGAACTCACAGGGGAAAGCCTCTCAAGAGCCTCGCATTAACAGGTCCACCTCTCCCAACAGGTCTTCTCCACCGCCCATGGCCTGGAGGTCCATGTCAGGAGGTCACACAGCGGGATGCGACCCTTCGCCTGTAACCTGTGTGGGAAAACATTCGGTCACGCAGTCAGCCTGGAGCAGCACATGAACATCCATTCACAGGTACCCATCCAGTCTTGGTGTTAGTGTTACTGATCTGGGTCTTTAAAATAACAGGACCCCAAATACCCACGGGATGCCAAAAGGAGGGGACCCGTACCCCAGTGAGAGTCAGCACCTTCAGGAGAGGAGGGGACCCGTACCCCAGTGAGAGTCAGTACCTTCAGGAGAGGAGGGGACCCGTACCCCAGTGAGAGTCAGCACCTTCAGGAGAGGAGGGGACCCGTACCCCCGTGAGAGTCAGCAACTTCAGGAGAGGAGGGGACCCGTACCCCAGTGAGAGTCAGCACCTTCAGGAGAGGAGGGGACCCGTACCCCCGTGAGAGTCAGTACCTTCAGGAGAGGAGGGGACCCGTACCCCCGTGAGAGTCAGTACCTTCAGGAGAGGAGGGAGAGACTTATGGAAAAAAGTATTGTGATATTCCCCCCCCCCCCCCCCCACCCCTTCCCCTGCCCCCACCAGAGCTGTGTGTTGAGTTTGATGGTATGCTTTTATTTTTAAGATTCAGACTCACTTGTGTTAATTTCTTTTGCAGGAAAAAGTCTTTGAATGTAAAATGTGTGGGAAAAGCTTCAAGAGGTCGTCTACACTGTCCACCCACCTACTGATTCACTCCGACACGCGGCCCTACCCCTGCCAGTACTGTGGAAAACGCTTCCACCAGAAGTCAGACATGAAGAAGCACACCTACATCCATACAGGTACACAGGAATACACCTACATGTGTACAGGTACACAGGAATACACCTACATCCGTACAGGTACACAGGAATACACCTACATGTGTACAGGTACACAGGAATATACCTACATCCATACAGGTACACAGGAATACACCTACATGTGTACAGGTACACAGGAATACACCTACATCCATACAGGTACACAGGAATACACCTACATGTGTACAGGTACACAGGAATACACCTACATCCATACAGGTACACAGGAATACACCTACATGTGTACAGGTACACAGGAATACACCTACATCCATACAGGTACACAGGAATACACCTACATCCGTACAGATATACAGGAATACACCTACATCCATACAGGTATACAGGAATACACCTACATGTGTACAGGTATACACCTACATGTGTACAGGTACACAGGAATACACCTACATCCATACAGGTATACAGGAATACACCTACATGTGTACAGGTACACAGGAATATACCTACATGTGTACAGGTACACAGGAATATACCTACATGTATACAGGTACACAGGAATACACCTACATCCATACAGGTATACAGGAATACACCTACATGTGTACAGATGCACAGGAATACACCTACATCCATACAGGTATACAGGAATACACCTACATGTGTACAGGTACACAGGAATACACCTACATCCATACAGGTATACAGGAATACACCTACATGTGTACAGGTACACAGGAATATACCTACATGTGTACAGGTACACAGGAATACACCTACATCCATACAGGTATACAGGTATACAAGAATACACCTACATCCATACAGGTACACAGGAATACACCTACATCCATACGGCTACACAGAAATACACCTGCATGTGTACAGGTACGCAGGAATACACCTACATCCATACAGGTACACATAAATACACCTATATGCGTACAGGTACACAAGAATACACCTGCATGCGTGCAGGTACACAGGAGCGGCTGCAGGACATTCTGAAAGGGGAGGGTGAACAGTCAGAGGTCGTGGTACACATTAGTACCAATGACATAGGTAGAAAAAGAGATGAGATCCTGCAATAAGAATTTAGGGAGCTAGGTAACAGATTAAAAAGTAGGACCTCAAAGGTTGTAATCTCTGGATTACTCCCGGTGCCACGTGCTAGTGAGTATAGGAATAGGAGGATAGAGCAGATGAATGTGTGGCTGAGGAGATGGTGCAGGAGGGAGGACTTTAGTTTCCTGGATCACTGGGACTGTTTCTGGTGAAAGTTGGACGGGTTGCACCTGAACTGAAACGGGACCAACATCCTTGCTGGGAGGTTTGCTAGTGCTGTTGGGAGCAGTTTAAACTAATTTGGCAGGGGGATGGGATACAGAGTGGAGGTACAGTAGTGGGTGATGCACAGTCAAATATAGAAGAGAAACTGAATCAGTCTGGAAGGCAGAGCAAATATCGACCTGTTACGGCACAAGTGAAAAATGCAAGGCTGGATTGCATCTATTTTAACGCAAGGAATCTTACTAGTAAGGCAGATAAATTGAGGGTGTTGATTAGCTCATGGGAATATGATATTATTGCTATCACAGAGACATGGTTGAGGGAGGGGCAGGACTGGCAGCTCAATATTCCATGGAATCTTCAGGCGTGACGGGAGGGGATAAAAGAGGAGGTGGCATTGCACTGTTGATCAAGGAGTCAATTACTGCAGTAAGGAGGGATGATATCTTAGAAGGTTCCTCAAATGAGGCAATATGGGTAGAACTTAAAAACAAAAGGGGGCAATCACTTGGCTGGGAGTGTACTACAGACCTCCAAACAGTCAGGGAGAGATAGAGGAGCAGATATGTAGGCAAATCTCAGAGAGGTGCAAAAATAATAGGGTAATAATAGTAGGCGAGTTCAACATCCCTAATATTAACTGGGATAGTCTTTGTGCAAAAGGCTTAAAGGGGGCGGAATTCTTAAAATGCATACAGGAGAGCTTTTTGAGCCAGTACGTAGAACGTTCTACAAGAGAAGGGGCAGTACTGGACCTAATCCTAGGGAATGAAGCTGGACAAGTGGTAGAAGTATCAATGGGGGAGCATTTCGGGGACAGTGACCATAACTCTGTAAGATTTAAGGTAGTTATGGAAAAAGACAAAGACAGACTGGAAATAAAGGTACTGAATTGGGGGAAGGCTGATGTCAGTATGATTAAACAGGATCTGGCGAAAGTGGACTGGGAGCAGCTACTTGTAGGAAAATCTACATCAGATCAGTGGGAGTCATTCAAAGAGGAAATAGTGAGGGTTCAGAGCCAACATGTACCCGTTAAGGTGAAGGGTAGGACCAACAAGTCCAGGGAACCCTGGATGTTAAGGGATTGGATCAGGAAAGAAAAGAAGGCTTATGGCAGATTCAGAGCGCTGAAAACAGCGGAGGCACTAGAGGAATATAGAAAGTGTAGGGGGGGGGGGTACTTAAAAAAGTAATTAGGAGAGCGAAGAGGGGACATGAAAAAACACTGGCGGGCAAGATAAAGGAAAATCCCAAGGCATTTTATAAGTATTTTAAGAGCAAGAGGATAACCAGGGAAAGAGTAGGGCCCATTAGGGACCAAAGTGGCAATCTGTGTGTGGAGCTGGAGGATATAGGTGAGGTTTTAAATGATTACTTTTCATCGGTTTTCACTATGGAGAAGGACGATGTAGGTGTAGAAATCAGGGAGGGGGATTGTGATATACTTGAACAAATTAGTATTGAAAGGGAGGAAGTATTAGCTGTTTTAGTGGGCTTAAAAGTGGATAAATCCCCAGGCCTGGATGAGATGTATCCCAGGCTGTTATGTGAGGCAAGGGAGGAGATAGCAGGGGCTCTGACACAAATTTTCAAATCCTCTCTGGCCACAGGAGAGGTACCAGAGGATTGGAGGACAGCGAATATGGTACCATTATTCAAGAAGGGTAGCAGGGATAAACCAGGTAATTACAGGCCAGTGAGTCTAACATCAGTGGTAGGGAAACTATTGGAAAAAATTTTGAGGGACAGGATTAATCTCCACTAGGAGAGGCAGGGATTAATCAGGAATAGTCAGCATGGCTTTGTCAGGGGGAGATTGTGTCTAACTAACTTGATTGAATTTTTCAAGGCGGTGACTAGATGTGTAGATGAGGGTAAAGCAGTTGATGTCGTCTACATGGACTTCAGTAAGGCTTTTGATAAGGTCCTACATGGGAGATTGGTTAAGAAGGTAAGAGCCCATCGGATCCAGAGCAATTTGGCAAATTGGATCCAAAATTGGCTTAGTAGCAGGAGGCATAGGGTGATGGTGGAGGGTTGTTTTTGTGAATGGAAGCCTGTGACCAGTGGTGTACCACAGGGATCGGTGTTGGGACCCTTGCTGTTTGTCGTGCACATTAATGATTTAGACATGAATATAGGAGGTATGATCAGTAAGTTCGCAGAGGTCACGAAAATTGGTGTCGTAAATAATGAGGAGGAAAGCCTTAGATTACAGGACGATATAGATGGGCTGGTAAGATGGGCAGAGCAGTGGCAAATGGAGTTTAATCCTGAGAAGTGTGAGGTGATGCATTTTGGGAGGACTAACAAGGCAAAGGAATATACAATGGATGGTAGGACCCTAGGACGTACAGAGGGTCAGAGGGATCTTGGTGTTCTTGTCCATCGATCACTGAAGGCAGCAGCACAGGTAGATAAGGTGGTTAGGAAGGCATATGGGATACTTGCCTTTATTAGCCGGCATAGAATAGAAGAGCAGGGAGGTTATGATGGAGCTGTATAAAACACTAGTTAGGCCACAGCTGGAGTATTGTGTACAGTTCTGGTCACCACACTAAAGGAAGGATGTGATTGCACTGGAGATTCACTAGGATGTTGCCGGGGCTGTAGCGTTTCAGCTATGAAGAGAGACTGAAAAGGCTAGGGTTGTTTTCCTTAGAGCAGAGAAGGCTGAGGGGGGACCTGATTGAGGTATACAAAATTATGAGGGGCATTGATAGATTAGATAGGAAGAATTTTTTCTCTTAGTGGAGGGGTCAATAACCAGGGGGCATAGATTTAAGGTAAGGGGCAGGAGGTTTAGAGGGGACTTGAGGAAAAATTATTTCACCCAGAGGGTGGTTGGGATCTGGAACGCACTGCCTGAGGGGGTGGTAGAGGCAGGAACCCTCACAACATTGAAGAAGTATTTAGATGATCACTTGAAACGCCATAACATACAAGGCTACGGGCGAGGTGCTGGAAAATGGGATTGGAATAGATAGGTGCTTGATGGCCAGCACAGACACGATGGGCCAAAGGGCCTGTTTCTGTGCTGTATGACTCTATGAATACACCTACATGCGTACAGGAATACACCTGTATACACCCAGATACACAAGAATATACCTATATCCCAGTACCGAAAAGACAGAAAGAAAGACGACAGCACCATTCACGACCACCGGACATCCCAAAGCACTTTACAGTCAATGAAGTACTTTTTGAAGTGCAGGCACTGTTGTAATGTTGGAAACACAGCAGCTAACTTGTACACTGCAAGTTCCCACAAACAGCAATGTTTGTGTGATATTGGTTGAGGGATAAATATTGATCAGGACACCAGGGATAACTCCCCTGCTGTTCTTTGAAATACTGCCATGGGATCTTTTATGTCCATCTGAGAGGGCAGACAGGGCCTTGGTTTAATGCCTCATCCAAAAGACAGCACCTCTGACAGTGTGGCACTCGCTCAGTATTGACCTTCTGACAGTGCAGCACTCCCTCAGTACTGACCCTCCAACAGTGCAGCACTCCCTCAGTACTGACCCTCCAACAGTGCAGCACTCCCTCAGTACTGACCCTCCGACAGTGCAGCACTCCCTCAGTACTGACCCTCCGACAGTGCAGCACTCCCTCAGTACTGACCCTCCGACAGTGCAGCACTCCCTCAGTACTGACCCTCCGACAGCGCAGCACTCCCTCAGTACTGACCCTCCGACAGTGTAGCACACCCTCAGTACTGACCCTCCGACAGTGCAGCACTCCCTCAGTATTGATCCTCCGACAGTGCAGCACTCCCTCAGTAGCGATCCTCCGACAGTGTAGCACTCCCTCAGTACTGACCCTCCGACAGCAGAGCACTCCTCAGTACTGCACTGAAGTGTCAGCTTAGATTACGTGGTCAAGTGTCTGGAGTGGGTCTTGAACCCACGACTTTCTGTCTCAGAGATGAGAGTGTTACGCACTGAACCACAGCTGATAGCAAATGTTTTATAAAATTTTGATGATGCACGTAATTCAGAAGCCCTTCAGATCACCTGCTTCCCTCCTTGAACATGTTCCTGATACCTGATGATACACTCCCCACCTCGGAGCCCCAGCTGGAGCTCAGGAGCAGCATTCTCTGCTTCATGATTGTGCGTTCAAGTCCCACTCCAGATCCGTGAGTGCAAAATCGAAGCTGTCACTCCCAGTGCAATACTGAGTATAATAATTGTGTTTAGTTGGTATGCAGGTGGTGGGCATTAACTTAGGATTCACTTGTGCTCCTAAAAATAGATGCAGACTGAAACTGTCACTGTTTGGGGTTTTGGCGGGGTATGTTTGGAAAGTGTACCTCTGTGAATAAAAGCTTTTAAAGGTAAAGTCTGGTCCACAGTTCCATCCTTCGTTTGGAATCTAACACCATCTTTTGGATGAGATGTTAAACCGAGGCCCCGTCTGCCCTCTCAGGTGGATGTAAAAGATCCCATGGTGTTATTTTGAAGAAGGGCAGGGGAGTTCTCCCTGGGGTCTTGGCCAATATTTATCTCTCAAGTAACATTAATAAAACAGATTATCTGGCCATTATCTCAGTGCAATTCCTGGGATCTTGCTGTGTGCAAATTGGTTGCAGCGTTTCCTACATTACAGGGCAGTGGATGTTGTCTATATGGTCTTCAGTAAAGCCTTTGACAAGGTCCCTCATGGCAGACTGGTATCAAAGGTGAAGTCACACGGGATCAGAGGTGAGCTGGCAAGATGGATACAGAACTAGCTCGGTGATAGAAGACAGAGGGTAGCAGTGGAAGGGTGCTTTTCTGAATGGAGGGATGTGACCAGTGGTGTTCCGCAGGGATCAGTGCTGGGACCTTTGCTCTTTGTAGTATGTATAAATGATTTGAAGGAAAATGTAGCTGGTCTGATTAGTAAGTTTGCGGACGACACAAAGTTTGGTGGAGTTGCGGATCGTGATGAGGATTGTCGGAGGATACAGCAGGATATAGATCGGTTGGAGACTTGGGCGGAGAAATGGCAGATGGAGTTTAATCTGGACAAATGTGAGGTAATGCATTTTGGAAGATCTAATGCAGGTGGGAAGTATACAGTAAATGGCAGAACCCTTAGGAGTATTGACAGGCAGAGAGATCTGGGCGTACAGGTCCACAGATCACTGAAAGTGGCAATGCAGGTGGATAAGGTAGTCAAGAAGGCATACGGCATGCTTGCCTTCATCGGTCGGGGCATAGAGTATAAAAATTGGCAAGTCATGCTGTAGCTGTACAGAACCTTAGTTAGCCCACACTTAGAATATTGCGTGCAATTCTGGTCACCACACTACCAGAAGGACGTGGAGGCTTTGGAGAGGGTACAGAAGAGGTTTACCAGGATGTTGCCTGGTCTGGAGGGCATTAACTATGAGGAGAGGTTGGATAAACTCGGATTATTTTCACAGGAACGACGGAGGTGGAGGGGCGACATGATAGAGGTTTACAAAGTTATGAGCGGCATGGACAGAGTGGATAGTCAGAAGCTTTTTCCCAGGGTGGAAGAGTCAGTTACTAGGGGACATAGGTTTAAGGTGTGAGGGGCAAAGTTTAGAGGGGATGTGCGAGGCAAGTTCTTTACACAGAGGGTGGTGAGTGCCTGGAACTTGCTGCCGGGGGAGGTGGTGAAGCAGGTATGATAGCGACGTTTAAGAGGCATCTTGACAAATACATGAATAGAAAGGCAATAGAGGGATACGGTCCCCGGAAGTGCAGAAGGTTTTAATTTAGACAGGCATCAAGATCGGCGCAGGCTTTGAGGGCCGAATGGCCTGTTCCTGTGCTGTACTGTTCTTTGTTCTTTGTTTGTTTATTACAACAGTGACTACACTTCAAAGACAAATTAATTGGCTGTGAAGCGCTTGGGGACATCCTGAGGTTGGGAAAGGCGCTATAGAAATGCAAGCTCTTATTCTTTGTTAACTTGGCTTTTGTTTTTTTTTTGTTTCCAGGCGAGAAGCCTCACAAGTGCCAAGTGTGCGGGAAATCGTTCAGTCAGAGCTCCAACCTCATCACTCACAGCCGCAAACACTCTGGCTTCAAACCTTTCGGCTGTGAGCTGTGCACCAAGGGCTTCCAGCGCAAGGTCGATCTTCGGCGTCACCGTGAGACTCAGCACGGCCTGAAGTGTTAGGAACCGGCAGTCATCTGACGTTTGACAGCGGGGGTGGGGATCGCACAGGGGGCACGTTGGGCAGTTTAACGGTGGCCTTCAGCACTTCAGAACGACCGCCAGCAACCCCCCCACAGCAAAACCTTGTGCTGGGCACAGAGGTTCCAACGGGCACCTCAGTTAACAAACTGAGCAAACAGGGACCACTGAATGGGAAGCAACATCTGATCCCTGTTTGCTCTCGTCCTCCTCCCCTCAGAGACAGCCTGTGTATTATTTCTGAAGTAACATTATTGTAAGATCTTCAATCGGATTCCCCGATGGAGCAGCCAGTTCATCTGCTGAGTGATTCTCATCCTTGTCTTCAAATCTCTCTCACCTCGACCACCGCCCCCCCCCTCCTCTGCCTCTGTCACATCCTCCACCCCTACAACCCTCCGAGCTCTCTGCAATTCTCCAAATCCTGGCTTCTTGAGCATCCCACAGTCTCTTCGCCTCACCATTGGCGGCCATGCCTTCAACGGTCTGGACCCTAAGCTCTAGAGTTGTCTCCCTAAACCTCTTCGCCTCCCTCTCCTCCTTTAAGATGCTCCTCAAAATCTACCTCTTTGGCCAAGGCCCAAGCTTTTGGTCACCTGTCTCAATATCTCCTTTTTTTGGCTCAGTGTCAATTTTGTCTGATTACGCTCCTGTGAAGCAACTTGGGACAATTTACTACCTTAAAGGCAATATATAAATGCAAGTTGTTGTTGTTGCTCTCAGTTCTTGCATCATCCTTGTAAATTCTGTTTAATGCAATTTTTTTTTTAGTTTTGTTTCTCAGTCTCCTGGTCGAAGCATTAGGTGCTCAACTATTTGGACAGTTCTGGTCATTCTTGTAATGGGGAATGAAGACCACTTACAACCTGTCTCCAGCATGGGGCGGGGGGGGTGGGGGACAGCTCCCAAGAATCTTAAAACAATGCGGCACAGAAGGAGGCCATTCGGCCCATCGTGCTTTTGCTGGCTCTTTGAAAGAGTTATCCAATTAGTCCCACTCCCCCCTGCTGTTTCCCCACAGCCCTGCCAATTTTTGTCCTTCGAGTATTTATCCAGTTCCCTTTCGAAAGTTACTATTGAATCTGCTTCCACTGCCCTTTCAGGCAGCGCGTTCCAGATCACAACAACTCACTGTGTAAAAAAAAAAAATCTCCTATCTCCCCCTCTTTTTTTTGTGCCAATGATCTTAAATCTCTAATGTGTCCTCTGGTTACTGATTCTCCTGCCATTGAAAACAGTTTCTCCCTATTTAATCTATCCAAACCCATCATAGAAACTTGGGCACGGTGACTTACTGGAGTTGTTCAGTGACCCCCCCCCCCCCCACCACCCCTGCAATTTTGCATCCAATGCAAAGACTCCTGGCCTCATTGGACCCCAGAAATATTAAAATTAGGTGTAGCCCCATTATCTGACTGGACTGCAGCTGCACAGAGACCCTTTAGAATAGTAACTGAAGAGAAGGCCTTTAATAAGTTCTTTCAAAACTGCTCCCCACAACCCCCAATCACCATTTACTAAAATACTCCCAGCACTGACTGGACGGCTGCAGCCCTTTTGTAGCTGCTGGTCCCTGAAATTCCCTGCCCTGGAGCTCCCAGGGCTGACAGAGCATCGGGAGATGGGTTCAGCTTTGCTGAGCTGCTGTTGCTGCTTGTTTCTGCCGGGATGCAGCGGAGGGGCTGACCTGCTCCAGTCCCTGTAGCGCCCTGTAAGGATTGGATGACTGACTACGCCTTCCTTCTCCCTCCCCTACCATGTGTCTCCGGGCCACGCTGGTGGGAGAATTAGCCGAATGGTTATGACGGCGGTGGGATGGGATCCTGTGAGGAAACTGGAGCATTCCCCCATCACTAGCGTGTGTGGTGGAGAGGGTTGTCAACTCTCCAGGATTGCCCTGGAGTCTCCAGGAATTAAGGATTAATCTCCAGGACACTGCTGGGCATGGTGTAGTGGTAATGCCACTAATCTAGTAATCTAGAGGTCCAAGCTAATGCCCTAAGGACATAGGTTCAAAACCCACCATGGCAGCTGGTAGAATTTAAATTCAATTAATTAATAAAAATCTGGAATTGAAAGCTAGTCTCAGTCACGGTGCCATGAAACTATCATCGATTGTTGTAAAAACCCATCTGGTTCATTAATGTCCTTGAGGGAAGGAAATCTTCCGTCCTTACCTGGTCTGGCCTACATGTGATTCCAAACCCACAGCAATGTGGTTGACTCTTAATTGCCCTCTGAAATGACCTAGCAAGCCACTCAGTTGTCAAGGGCAATTAGGGATGGGCATCAAATGCTGGCCTTGCCAGCGACGCCCACATCCCATGAAAGAATAAAACAAATACTTGAGAGAAAATCATTGGGGCATTAAAAATAATTGTGTTTTTAATAAATTGTCTTTGAACACTTTCGTTTATTAGTTATAAAGATATCGGACATGGAAAGTAAAGTCTCTTTATTGACAGTCAAGAATCTCCCAGTGGGCTAATGAAGAGTCCAGTTGCTTTCTGATTGACTGTGGGAAGGCGGGGCACCATGACAATGGACATGTCAGGCAGCCAATGGCGGGAGTGTGGAGTTGCGGGGGTGGGGTTGGACATGACAAGTCATCCAACCAGAGTTGGCAATGCCTAGTGCTGTGTGGTGAGGGTTGTTTTAATCACTGTTATTGTTTCTCTTTCTGTTTCTGATACTGGATTAAGTTTATTGAGAATAAAATTGTCAAAGTAGCCGATTTTGTGTTGTTCGAGTTCTTTTCCTGGTCTGTATTCTGAAATCATTAATTTTTCTAAACCATGCCAGGCACTACTAAACTGTAACCTCTGACCTATGACCCGACAGGTTGTATCATCCTTGCCTGAGGGCGAACCTTAAAACATTGTACCACCCACAGCCGCAAGAGACTGAATCCTGCGGTTATATTCAGTGTCATCGCTGGCCAGGCACAGGTTGGAGGAGAGGAGGTTGACAGGAAAAGGTCCCAGGGTTGAGTGAGGAGATCTCAGCAGATGGTATGAATGCTGTGATTGATCTCAGTGCCCTAGCACTAGGGAGAAGAAAAATCAATCAGGCTTCCTGCTCCACCAGAACATGCACGTGTAGGCACAAGAGTACAGGAGTGAGTGGGTAAAGGTCTACAGTGATACAGGTGTGTGTTGGTACAGGAGTTTTTAAAAATTCTTTCATGGGCATCACTGGCAAGGCCAGCATTTGTTGCCCATCCCTAATTGCCATTGACAACTGATGGCTTGCTAGGCCATTTCAGAGGGCAGTTAAGAGTCGACCACATTGCTGTGGGTCTGGAGTCACATGTAGGCCAGAACGGCAGATTTCCTTCCCTAAAGGACATTAGTGAACCAGATGGGTTTTTAAAATAATTGATGGTAGTTTCTTGGCACAATTACTGAGTCTAGCTTTCAAGTCAAGATTTTTTGTTAACTAATTGAATTTAAATTCCACCAGCTGCCGTGGTGGGATTTGAACCCATGTCCCCATGGCATTAGCCTGGGCCTCTGAATTACTAGCCCAGTGACATTACCACGACATCACCGTCTGGTGGGCGCAGGAGTGTGTGGGTACAGGTGTGAGTAGATACGAGTGTGTGTGGGTACGGGAGCGTGTGTGTACAGGAGTGTGTGGGTACAGGTGTGAGTAGATACGAGCGTGGGTGGGTACGGGAGTGTGTGTGTACAGGAGTGTGTGGGTACAGGTGTGAGTAGATACGAGCGTGTGTGGGTACGGGAGCGTGTGTGTACAAGAGTGTGTGGGTACAGGTGTGAGTAGATACGAGCGTGGGTGGGTACGGGAGCGTGTGTGTACAGGAGTGTGCAATGTTACAGGTGTATGTGGCTACATAGAGTGGAAACAGATGTGCATTGCACCAGGTGTGAGCTGGCACAGATGTGCACGAGTA
Source organism: Heterodontus francisci (assembly GCF_036365525.1). Taxonomy (NCBI): domain Eukaryota; kingdom Metazoa; phylum Chordata; class Chondrichthyes; order Heterodontiformes; family Heterodontidae; genus Heterodontus; species Heterodontus francisci. The sequence continues at coordinate 6,517,659 of NC_090402.1, read as the reverse complement.
CAGGTGTGCTCTCTATGGGCACAGGCAGCACTAGTATTGAAGCCGGCACTGAAGGAGTAAATCTTCTTGCTGCCTCATCTCTAATCCATCCGGCACAGCCATGTGATGGGATATTGCCTGCAGCTGTAGGCAAATTTGCCTGCGACCTTTACCCTCCACAGTCCATAAAGTGCTTCCCCCACCCACCCCCCCACCCCCCCCCCCCCCCCACCAACTCTGATCAGCTGAGGGCAAGAATATCTGGGAACATCAAGCAGGGGCACTTATTTGACAAGCAAATTTGTTCTGGTGTTGAGGGAGTTGATTGTTGCGAAGGAGTTAAGATTTCAGTATAGAAGAGGCATTGAGTTTCAACTCAAGTCATATCAGGTAGTTTTTTTAAAAAAAACCCTAAATCAGTATTGGAGCTTCTGGCTGAGGGTTGAACAGGTTCTGGGAGCTCTGGTGCCAATTATGCAAAGAAGTGAGTGACTTGTTCCATTGTATGTGAAGACGGCAATCTTTAATTGGTAGGTTCTGATAAGGCACCACTGGACTCTGGGACGTGCTGTCACTGTTCCCATGATGATGGTGCTATCCCGGTGAATGAGTTGGCCAAACACTGAACTATGGTGTGGCTTGGTGGGCAGCATTTCCTGCCCCTCAGACAGAAGATCATGGGTTCAAGGCCCCCTACGAAACAGTTGAGCACATAAATAGAGATGGAAAATGGACCATGTCTGCAGGGACATGATTTTCAAACCTCTAGATAAATGGGGAATAAACATAGCCAACGTTGCACCATCATGATGGCCACCTTTGTCTGCAGCTGCATCAAGCTGTGTGTAGACCCCCCAGTACGTAAAAACCAAGGAGGGAATTTTATCCTGCAGGTAGGGGTCTCAACATCTGGTGAAACCGATGCCGAGATCCCTGTGCCGCCTCTTTTCCAGAAGGCCCGCCAAATTTAGTGCCAATCAGGCACAAGTGGCCAGTGGTGGGCCTTCCGTAGGATCTATTAGAGGCCATTGGGGAGGTGGTGGCTACTGCCGGAGGTGAGCGTCCTGGAGGCCAAGGAGCGTCACTGGAGCCAGAGCTTAGGGTCAGGACGGGAGGGGTCGCAGGGGAGCGGGGTCGGCAGCATAGGCAGAGGAGTGGCCCTCAGCAGACCCCACCCCAAACCCACCTTCACTTTCCAATCTCGGGTCCCTTGTTCAGGCACTAAGTGCCTTTGAACAATGGACCCCCCCCCACCCCCCCAACACCCTAGGAGCCAAGAAACAGCCTGCACGGTTTTTTTCCGCCGTGCTTCCCATGTGGCCCCAGGACTGCCCGCTGCTTGGGCAATTGCAGCTGTGGCAGAAAGAAACCCTTAATTGGGGGTTAATTGCCCAGTTAAGGGCCTCAATTGGCAGCAGGGCAGGAAGGCCATTCACAGGGCAGGAAGGATTTCCCTCTCCGCATTGAATTTTGGGGGCGGTGGGATGGTGGCGGGAATCTCCCACACTCCCGCCCCACCCCCCCATCTCCCCGCCCCCTCCCCCTCGCCACCACCCCCTCCAAACCTGCCATGGGGGAGAGCATAAAATTCCCACCCCAGTTTCACCATGTGCTGACGTTCTATCTGTCCCCGAAGTTATGAAGGACGGGTTTGGCCACGGTGCTGTGGAACCCTCCATTCAGTTGGACTGCGCTGTGCCACTTGCCCCTTGTAGAAAAGTTTGTATAGAAAAACACCTTCGACCACAAGTCCATCAGACAGTGGTCAGCATGTAACGTCCTCGAGGCCCTGGGGGGAACAGAGATGGTGGATCCTGTCAGATGGCTCCCCGAGCAGACTGCCAATGTCATTTGGCAGAATGCCTCAATGCCAGAACTTTCAAACAAGCACCAAGACATAGCTTGGCTGCTGGTGAGAAGGGTCCTCCGCGTCGGATCCTTCCTGCATGCTCAGAGTCTCACCACCTCCGCACGCTGCCCTCAAGGTGGCTGTGGTGGAGAAGAGACCACCGCCCACCTCCTTCTGGAATGTGCCTTTGAAGAGCAGATGTGGAAAGAGATGCAGTGGTTTTTGTCGAGGTTCATCCCAAGCAGCTCTGTAACACAGGAGTCTGTGCTCTACGGGCTGTTCCCAGGGACGCACACCGAGATGAACATCAACTGCTGCTGGAGGACTATCAATTCGGTGAAAGACGCCCTTTGGTCTGCCCGAAATCTGCTGGCCTTCCAGCGCAAAGAGTTGTCCACGACTGAGTGTTGCAGACTGGCACATTCCAAGGTCCAGGACTACGTGCTGAGGGATTGACTAAAACTTGGGGCAGCCGCGGCAAAGGCTCAATGGGGAAGGACCACTGTGTAAGGTCCTCCCACCATATTATACCGAGGGGCTGGAACCCGAGTAAAACCCCTCGGCTGTACGCACCAGAGATTGTTTGACATGTAATGTAATTGTCCATTGTCAATATAACCTGACATGGCAAGTATAGTGAGGCACCTCATGTTCTGTATTGAAAGAAACTGATGTGTTATGCCTTACATAATGTCAAATTTGAACAGTTATTGAATGTATTTTTACAAATTTTATGAATAAAGTATATTTTTGGGAAAAAAATCTGTGCTGACACTCCAGTGCAGAGTGCTGCGCTGTTGGAGGTGCCGTCTTTCAGATGAGACGTTAAACCAAGGTCCCTTTACCCTCTTAAGTGGTTGTAAAAGATTCCATTTTGAAAAAAGAGCAGGGACGATCTCCCCAGTGTCCAGGTAAACGTTTATCCCGCAACCAACATCACATTATCTGGTCGTTATCCCATTCCTGTTTTGTGGGATCTTGCTGTGCGCATACTAGTTGTCGCCTTTCCTACATTACAACAGTGACTACACTTCAAAAGTACTTCATTGGCTGTGAAGCACTTTGGGACATTCTGAGGTGGTGAAAGGCGCTATAGAAATGCAAGACTTTCTAGGAAGGAGACTTGACCTGGCAGGTCCACAGAAGGGTATTGCAATGGTACTGAATACATCTTACCCACTGCCTGCTGTGGTTATGGGACATACAAGCCAGGATACTCCCAGGTTCTATATAAATGTAAGTCTTTCTTACTTTCAGGCCTGAAACACTGTAGAGACAACTGCAAGGCCAAACATGCAAATCATGAGCTAGAGCCATGGATACGGAGGTTGACTGCCAGGTTTCGTGTGTCAGAATATAAGTTCAGTTGGTGCCTCACAAATGTTAATCGCAGACAACTGTATGAAAATGAAACACAATATGACGATCCTGATTTCTGATAATTGGTCAGACATACAAAGGTTCTGTGTCTCCACAAATCAGAGAGTTGCCACGTGCTACAGCACACAGTCCAGATATTTCCATGGGAAAATTACTCATTAAACCAGCAAGTACAGATTGAGGGTCTCACAAGTGTTCAACGCATCACCTATCTGCAGTTTTATTTCTAATTGGGTAACCTCAGAGCAGGGATGAAACCTCATTGGCCAGGACGTCAACAAGGGTGGAAAGATAGAGAGAAGGCATGACCTTGCATTTCTATCGCACCTTTCACCATCTCAGGATGTCCTGAAGCACTTCACAATTAATGAAGTAATTTTTGAAGTGTGGTCACTGTTGTAACGTAGGAAACACAGTATCCAATTTGCACACAGCAAGATCCAACAAACAGTAATGTGATAAACATATGGGGACAAAAAGCAATCAAAAAGACCAAAATGATGCCTTAAGTTATGAGGACCAATTGAATAAACTGGACTCTCATCATTCAAGCATATATGATGAAAGGGTGATCTAATTGAGGGTTTGGAGATGATTAAAGGATTTGATCGGGTCGATAGGGAGAAACTATTTCCTCTGGTGGGGGTGGGGGGCGGGGAGTCCAGAACAAGAGGACAAAACCTTAAAATTAGATCCAGGCCGTACAGGGGTGATGTCAGGAAGCATTTCTTTACACAGAGGTGAGTGGAAATCTGGAACTCTCTCCCCTAAAAGGCTGGAGGACAATTGATAATTTCAAAACTGAGATTGATAGATTTTTGTTGGGTGAGGGTATAAAGGAATAGAGAGTAAAGGTGGATAAATGGGTTTGAGATACAGATCAGCCATGATCGAATTGAATAGTGGAACAGGCTCGAGGGGCTGAATGGCCTCCTCCTGTTCATAAGACGTGCATTTCTATAACGTCTTTCACAACCTCAGGACGTCCAAAAACGTTTTGCAGCCAATGAGGGACTTTTTTGAAGTGCAGTCACTATTGCAATGTAGAAAATGTGGTGCCTGTTTACGCACAGCAAGATCCCACAACCAGCAATGTGATAATTAACAAATCATCTGTTTTCGTACTGTTGGTTGAGAGATAAATATTGGCCCAGGGCACTGAGGAGAACTCCCTCTGCTCTTTGAAATAGTGGTCAGGGATCTTTGCCAACCACCAGAGAGTGCAGACGAGGTCTTGGGTCTAATGGCTCATACAAAAGACGGCACCTGTGACAGGGGAGCACCCCCTCAGTGCTGCACCTGGATTACGTGCACAAGTCTCTGGAGTTGGGACTTAAATCCACAACCTCCTGTTTCAGAGGCGAGTCAGTGCTACTCACTGAACCATGGCTGACACCTGTACTGACAGCGTGAAGAGTGGGAGCAGGGAGCGGGAGTGAGAATGGGAAGTGGGGAGGAATGAGGACACGGAGTGGGGGACGAGGAGTGAGGTGCGAGAGTGGAGAGCAGGGAAAGGGAACAGGAGCAGAGAAAGATTCTTTGCATGGAACGCAGCTGGCTCCTTGTGATAGGGACCCCTCCTGCTGCTGGTAATAAGATAAGAAGCATTTTGCAAGCTGCAAGGTGAAGTCCAGGAGAACTTTGCATTTTGCTCATTTGTTAATCAAAGTCGAACTGATGACAGGATTGTTTTCCTTCCATTTTGAATGAACTCCTTTGATAAGCAAGAAGCTGTTTCAATTGGACAAGTTGAGATTTCTTTCATACTCCAGTTTCCAGACGAATTTCATACTGACCTTCTGGTCTGCTTTTTCTCCCTAGTTTTACCCCCACTTCTGGTGAAGGCACTGACCGACGGGGTCAGTTCCCTGGGCACAAGTGACCTTTTCTCCCCTTCTCTCTGGGACTGGGAATCAGCAAATCAACCAGGGATCTATTTCTGATTTTTATAAATTAACATGCGGTGTCAGCCGTGACTCAGTGGGTAGTACTCTCACCTGAGTCTGAAGGTGTAGGTTCAAGCCCAACTGCAGAGATTTGACCACATAATCTAGGCTGACACTTCCAGTGCACTACTGAAAGAGTGCTGCACTGCCAGAGGTGCTGTCTTTTGGATGAGACATTAAACTGAGGCCCCGTCTGCTCTCTTGGTTGGACATAAAAGATCCCAAGGTTTCTATTTAAAGAATACAAGGGGAGTTCTTCCTGGCGTCCTGGCCAATATTTATCCCGAAAAAAATGATTATCTGATCATTATCACATTGCTGTTTTGTGGGATCTTGCTGTGTGCTAATTGGCTGCTGTGTTTCCTACATTACAACAGTGACTACATTTCAAAAAGTACTTCATTGGCTGTAAAACGCATTGGGACATCCTGATGTCAGGAAAGACGCTATAGAAATGCAAGTCTTTCTTTCCTTCTCTTCATTTCACACAAATAAAGTGTCACCCTTTCTTTAGTTCCTGTGACCACGAATCACATTTATTTTTTAATTGAGGAACTTAGGTGAAGGCCCAAGGTTGATGCTGCATGAGGACATAGAGCTTGGAAAAAAGACATGATGGGATAAGCCAGCACGAGGCGAATGTGCGACGCCAAGTTTGGGCTTTGTTGTCAGAGGACACTGAGAGAAGTGCTGCCTTCATATCTCCAACATCAGAAGACCACCCGCTATGACGGCAGTTGCACCCATCACCCCCCCTCCCCCGCACCCACCAACTCCACACACACCTGAACAGCTTGACCTTGTGCCCTTATTTACGGAAACTGGCTCCTCCCTATCCCTGTAAGCTCCTCCAGCCCTCCAACCCTCCAACACTCTCTGTACTCTCTCAGCTCTGGCCTCTTGTGCATTCCCGATTTTCAGCTGCCTGGGCATTAAGATCTGGAATTCCCTCCTGAAACCCCTCCTCCTCTCTTTCCTCCTTTCAGTTGCTCCTTCATAACTACCTCGTTGACCAAGCTTATGGTCACCTGTCCTAATATCTCCTTGTGTGGCTCATTGGGATATTTTACAGCATTAAAGTCGCTATATAAATGCAAGTTGTTGTCATTAATCTGTGCTGGAAAATGGGGATGATCGTGCTGAGGCTCTAAGTTGAGTCAGGTTGAGAATATCCTCAGAAATCAAGGGCTTCGGAGGGAAAGAGAGAGCATAAGCAGGAGCAGAAGTAGGCCATTCGGAAATTCAATACAATCGTGGCTGATCTTCTACCACAATGCCTCCTTCCTGCACTATCCCCATATATCAATTTCCTTGGTATCGAAAAATCTATCGACCTCTGTCTTGAATATAGTCAACAGCTGAGCATCCACAGCTCTCTGGGGTAGAGAATTCCAATGACTCATAACCCTCTGAGTGAAGACATTTCTCCTCATCTCAGTCCTAGATTCATAGAGTCATCACAGCATGGATATCCTAAATGACCGATCCCTTATTCTGAGACCATGACCTCTATTTCTAGACTCTCCAGACAGGAGGAAACAGTCTCTCAGCATCTACCCTGTCAAGCACTCGAAGAATTTGATATGTTTCAATGAGATTATCTCTCATTCTTCTAAACTCCAGAGAATGGAGGCCCATTCTACACAATCCCTCCTCATAGGTCAATCCCCTCAGCCCTGGAATCAGTCTAGTTGTGGGAGAAGGATAGGAGGGAGGTGATGGAAAATGCTTTGAGGTGTGGGTCAATCAAATGTAGCCAACAGCTTCGGGCGCTGTTTGCAGGCAGTCCTTTTTCTTAATTCAGTGTGCTCATGGCTATGTCAATACATCTCGATCTATGCAGTGAAAGCCACTTCTCCTCCCTCACATGTGACATGAGAGAGTTGACAGTTGGCAGTGAGGTGGCGCCTGATAAAGCTATCTGACACCACCAGCGCCTTCTCCTGCCTTCAGCTGCTCTCTCTCCCTCACATTCCTCTGCCACACAGCAGCACGCACCCAGAGACTTTAGTGCAGGGAGTCACTGAATCTCATCACACTCTGATTGTGATGGTTGTTAATTAAAATTGAAAGATTCAGTTCCGGGCACCGCACCTCAGGAAAGATAGATTGGCCTTGGAGGGGATGCAGTGCAAATTCACCACAATGATACCAGGAGGTTAAGTTACAGGACAGGTTGCATAGACTTGGCTGGCTTACCCTTGAGTATAGAAGATTAAGGGGTGATCTAATCAAAGTGCTTAAAATGATGGAGGGATTTGATAGGGTAGATATGGATAAACTATTTCCTCTGGAGGGGGGAGTCCAGAACAAGGGGGCAGAACCTTAAAATTCGAGCCAGGCCGTTCAGGGGTGATGTCAGGAAGCACTTCTTCACACAGAGGGGAGTGGGAATCTGGAACTCTCTCCCCCCAGAAAGCTAGGGGTCAATTGGAGCTTCCAAGGCTGAGACCAATCAATTGTTATTGGCTAAGGGTATCAAGGGATATGGAGGAAAGGTGGGTAGATGGAGTCAAGGTACAGATCAGTCATGATCTAATGGAATTGGGCAGCAAGATTGAGGGGCTGAATGGCCTCCTACTTTACCTATGATTCGAGCTTCATGCTACCGCAAGATCCAGGAACGAATTCAAGGACCCCTAATTAGCTGCCTATCTCTTGCCCACAAACAGATCAGGCAATTTGCTTGATCAGATTTTTCTTTCTTGATAGGATCAAACTCATTAGGGTCAGTTTTAACCCTGTGGAAACTGGAGGGGTGGGGGTGGGGGGTGATGTTTAGTTGTGTAAATCACTGCAGTGAATTACCCTCACTGATTTGTCGCCTTTTGCAATATTTTAACCTTATGTTTTGAGCAGGCAACAGGATGATCTCTGGAAGGGATCCAATGACATCATCAAGACCTGATTGCAATTTTAACCTGCAGCTTGTCCTGGGTAAACCGTCATGATTTCCCCGGCAAGGCCAACCTGGTGGTGAGAGGAGTCGGGTCAGTAGAGTTTTAGAGAGATACACTCCTTTTAGTTTTGTTTGTCTGTGGAATAGGACGAGTAGGAGTGTTCCTCTGGGACCCTCGAGAAACCTGGGGCCTTCCCCTCCCTCAGTCCTTCATACTTCAGGTGCCCAGAGGCAGCCTCACTCCACTCGAAATCTCGCTTCCATACGCTGGGCAGCTCACACTCCTCACCAGGTTCAAAGACCGACGGGGTCCATGCAGGTAAGATCCAGGAGTTAAAATCTCTCAGGCTTCAGACTGTGGAGGGCCAAACAGGCCTCGGGTGGCAGTGGGGGAGTGGGGGGTGGCCAAACAGGCCTCGGGCGGCAGGATGTTGGAGGGAGGTGCCGAACAGGCCTCGGGCTGCGGTGGTGGGGGCCGAACAGGCCTCGGGCAGCAGGGGTGTGGGGGGGAGGTGCCGAACAGGCCTCGGGCTGTGGTGGTGGGGGCTGAACAGGCCTCGGGTAGCAGGGGTGTGGGGGGGAGGTGCCGAACAGGCCTCGGGCTGTGGTGGTGGGGGCTGAACAGGCCTCGGGCAGCAGGGGTGTGGGGGGAGATACCGAACAGGCCTCGGGCTGCAGTGGTGGGGGCCGAACAAGCCGTGGGCAGCAGGAGTGTGGGAGGGAGGTGCCGAACCGGCCTCGGGCTGCGGTGGTGGGGGCCGAACAGGCCTCAGAAGATATGCCAACTCTCGCTTAACACATGAGACGTATAATTAAATTAAGTGAGTGAATTCCTAAATGTCAGGAGTTTTCAGAAACATGTCCATCTGCCTTTTATATCTAGAGGATGAGAATACAAGAGGGTATACAACTATACAAGGCCCTGGTTAGACTGCATCTGGAACGAAGTGAGCATTTCTGGGCACCACACCTTGGGGTGACCTTGCAGTGTAGATTTACCAGAATGATACCTGGACTGCAAGGCTTAAATTATGAGGAGCGATTACACCTGCTGGAATTTAGAAGGTTAAGGGGTGATTTGATTGAAATTTTCAAGATAATAAGGGGAACAGATAGGGTAGACAGAGAGAAACTATTTCCACGGGTTGGGGAGTCTAAGACTAGGGGACAGTGTCTAAAAATTAGAGCCAGACCTTTCAGGAGTGAAATTAGTAAACACTTCTGCACGCAAAGGGCGGGAGAAATTTGTAATTCTCTGCTGCAGATGGCAATTGATGCTGGATCAATTGTTGATTTTAAAACTGAGATTGGTTAACAAAAATCTATCCAAGGTATATGGCAGATAACTTAGATGCATTTAAGGGGAAGCTAGATAAACACATGAGGGAGAAAGGGAGAGAAGGATACGCTGATAGGGTGAGATGAAGAGGAGTGGGAGGAGGGTTGTAGAGCATGGACCAGTTGGGTCTAATGGCCTGTTTCTGTGCTTTACATTGTTATGTATTAAGGGAAATGGGGTAATGGTGGGTATATGGAGTTAGATCACAGATCAGCCATGAACTAATGGAATGGTGGAACCGCCTCAATGGGCAGAATGGCCTCCTGCTGTTCCTATGTTCCTAAATCAGACTTTTTAAATTATTAAATACTAATGAGTTCATCCTTTCTGTATACATGGGTTTTAAAGCTGTAAAAGTCATGCGTCACTGTAGGTATTGTCTGAGGACAAAAAGAGCTTTAATATCTGAAGGGTTTTCATGAGTTGATGATAAGAAAGACCTTGTGGGTTGTGCTGTTTTCTCAGATGGAGAGGTAATATAAATTAAAGGGTACAATTCCACAGGGGGTGCAAGAGCAGACAGACCTGGGGGTAAATGTACACAAAACATTGAATGTGCCAGGGTAGGTTGAGAAAGCGGTTAATAAAGCATAGAGTGCAAAAACAAGAATGTTATGATAAACCTGGATAAAACATTGGTTTGGCCTCAACTGGAGTATTGTGTCCAGTTCTGGGCACCTCACTTTAGGGAGGAATTAGAGAGGGTGCAGAAAAGATTCACGAGAATGGTTCCAGGGATGAGGGACTTCAGTTAAGTGGATAGACTGGAGAAGCTGGGGCTGTTCTTGGAGGAGAAGGTTGAGAGGGGATTTGATAGAGGTGTTTAAAATCATGAGGGGTCTGGACAGAGTAGATAGAGAGAAACTGTTCCCATTGGTGGAAGTTTCCAGAACCAGAGGAGACCAATTTAAGGCGATTGGCAAAAGAATTAATGGCGACATGTGGAAGAAGTTTTTTTACACAGCAAGTGGTTGGGATTGGGAATGCACTGCCTGAGAGCGTGGTGGAAGCAGATTCAATCGTACCTTTCAAAAGAGAATTGGATAATTATCTGAAGAGAAAAAAAAAAAATCGCAGGGCTGCGGAGAAACAGCAGTGGAGTGGGACTAGCTGAGCTGCTCTTGCAGAGAGCTAGCATGCACACGATGGGCCGAATGGCCTCCTTCTTTGCTGTAACCATTCTATGATTCTGTGAAAATTGTTGTAGCCTCTAACAGGTTGCCTTGTGAGATTCTGAACTGTATCGGAGACTGCCATCTTTAGAAAAGCTGTGCGATAGTTTCATAACCTGATTACTGCCATTGGGCCAGACTTGGCAAAGGAAGTAGCAGTGTTGCATCAAACAACTACTTCTAGTTTATGAAGGAGCAAAAAAAAGTTACAACACAAGAAATCAGAATACATCTGTGCAGAATTCTTTCACCACAGGAACAAGACCAAGAATCTGTTAGACTGGAGGAAAGAGTGCAACTTAATTAGCAGCTTGTATGCTCTTGGATGTGAAAATTTAACCACAAATTGCTCTTGCAATCCTCTGGAGGTTTGCCATTTTGGTTTACAATTGGTTGTTTCAGTTTTTGACGTTTTACGTTTCTGTGAATTTAAAGCTATATTATGAAAAAAGAAAGACTTGCATTTCTACAGCAGCTTGCACGATCTCAGAACATCCCAAAGTGCTTTACAGCCAATGAAGTATTTTTGAAGTACAGTCACTGTCGTAATGCAGGAAACGCAGCAGCCAATTTGCACACAGCAAGATCCCACAAACAGCAATGTGATAATGACCAGATAATCTGTTTTTTAGTGACGTTGATTGAGGGATAAATATCGGCCAGGACACCGGGGAGAACTCCCCTGCTCCTCTTCAAAAATATAGCCGTGGGATCTTTCACATCCACCCGAGAGGATAGATGGGGGCCTTAATATTTCATCCGAAGGTCAGCACCTCTGACAGTGCAGCACTCCCTCTGCCTTGATTTTTGTGTTCAAGTCCTGGAGTGGACTTTGAATCCCAACCTTCTAACTCAGAAGGAACAGTGCTACCGACTCATACGTGACTGACACCTTAGAAATGAAAATGATATGAAAGAAAATGTGATCTTGTGCAGGAAAAACTCAATGGGTACAAGTCCATGTTAGACAATGTCATAGACATTAGTCCACATCTATTTTTGTTATATCAGTACGACTGAATAGTTTCTGACATATGCTGTAGTTTTGAAACTGTTCAAAAACACAGCTACTGAAATTAAAGGAATGAACTATTGCTCACCTGTTTGGATCATAGTAATTTGATCTGGGAGAATATTTGTCTTACAAGATGGCAAAGCCCTTTTCAAACATCTTGAAAGATTTGAATAATCTGTATAAACAATATGATGTCAGGAGGTCATGACAGGTATTACATAAAATGTAAGCTCTGTATCTTTTTCGAATTGTCTTGTAACAGCTTGCACTATTTTTCCAGGGAAAATTTTTAAGTGAAAGAAATGTCTCAGAGTGAAATGCCTGGCAACTTGGTGATAATGGGTAGATTTAAAACAAATTAAAAAGCATTTTCAGATACAGTAATGTAATTTTTGGAAAGAGCAATGGGGTTTATAAACCAACTGCGAATCTATATTGGTTTATGTTTGAACAAAAAAGCAACTCATGATTTTTAGACCAAATCTCTTGATTTTTAAGGTTTCTGCTGATTTATGAGATGGTGGGGTTGGCAGGTCTGTCAAAGGTTGTGGAGCACTTAATGGGCCTCAGACTGTGGAGGGCCAAACAGGCCTCAGGCTGTGGAGGGCCAAACAGGCCTCAGGCTGTGGAGGGCCAAACAGGCCTCAGGCTGCGGAGGGCCAAACAGGCCTCAGGCTGCGGAGGGCCAACCAGGCCTCAGGCTGTGGAGGGCCAAACAAGCCTCAGGCTGTGGAGCTCCCAAACAGTGATTTGGAATGTGCTGCCTAAAAGGGTGGTGGAAGCAGATTCAATAGTAACTTTCGAAAGTGATTTGGATGTGTACTTGAAAAGGAACAAAAATTAGCAGGACTATGGGGAAAGAACAGGGAACAGGGATTAATTGGATAGCTGTTGAAGCTGGAGGTCCAATCTGAGGCAGGTGCAGCTTGAAAGAAGCAGCAGGAGGTCATGACAGGTAAATGAGAGAGAGGGACCTTCAAAATGGAGGCACCCTCTCTCCAACTTTTTCAAAGCTATAATGGTCCCCGCTACCTGCGGGAATCTGGAGGCCGACTGGAAAACCTCAGTCAGCCTCCGTTAACAGGCCTTAATAGTCCGTTAATTAGTTTAATTGGCTACCCGCCGTCCTTCCATCCCGCCTCCAGGAAAATGGCCCGGATGCGGGGAGGAGCTCACAGGCCAGTGATGCTATTTTTAATGCCTACTCACCTCCATTTCTGGCCCCAGTGGGGGCTGAAAATCAAATCCATCGAGCAGGCCATTTGACATGCATTTAGAGATCCCTTAAGTGAGATTTACAGCAACATTTCAGGGCTATTTCATTACCTTCCTTCTTGCTTTTTACTGATGTCACAACTCTGTATCTGGGATAGGCTGTTGCTCGCTCTACAGGGTCGCTGCCTCTCTGTAACTGTGGCCAGTCACCTTCCGCCACCCTCTCCCTCTGGCCCTGACTCCCTCCATCTGTGAATCCTATGTCTCCTGACTGTGTCAATCAGAATCCCGTCTCCAGACACAGACTCAACCTGTTGCCTTCACTGCCTAGCCTGAAGGTGCTGAGGCCAAAATTGGAACCTGTAGTATTATAGAAACATGGAAACATAGTATAATAGGAGCAGGAGTAGGCCATTCAGCCCTTCAAGCCTGTTCCGCCATTCAATGCGATCATGGCTGATCATCCAAACTCAGTACCCTGTTCCCGCTTTCTCCCCGTATCCCTTGATCCCATTAGCCGTAAGAACTATATCTAACTCTTTCTTGAATATATTTAATGATTTGGCCTCAACTGCTTTCTGTGGTGGAGAATTCCACAGGTTCACCACTCTCTGGGTGAAGAAATCCCTCCTCATCTCAGTCCTAAATGGCTTACCCCTTATCCTTAGACTGTGACTCCTGGTCCCGGACTCCCCCGCCATCGGGAATATCCTTCCTGCGTCTAGTCTGTCTAGTCCTGTTAGAATTTTGTAGGTTTCTATGAGATCCCCTCTCATTCTTCTAAACTCTATCGAATACAAGCCTAATCGACCCAATCTCTCTTCATACGTCAGTCCTGCCATGCCAGGAATCAGTCTGGTGAACCTTCACTGCACTCCCTCCATAGCAAGAACATCCTTCCTCAGATAAGGAGACCAAAACTGCACACAATACTCCAGATGTGGCCTCACCAAGGCCTTGTATAACTGCAGTAAGACATCCTTGCTCCTGTACTTGAATCCTCTTGCTATGAAGGCCAACATACCATTTGCATTATGGGTCAGTTGTCATGGAGCTGGGGAATCCAAGTCTTTTGAGTCTGTTAGCTGGGTAGGTGCTCAACACAGGCCAAAGTAAAGTTTAAATCCTACTCCAAGCTACTCAGATCGTCAACAGATCCTGATGTTATCATTTAAGATTCAGCCACCATTCAGCAGTGTTAAGAGCAGCTTTTTCTAATCTCCAGGCTCCAAAAAATTCAAACACGACCGACCAGCAAGTGATAGAAAGACTGGTATTTCTATAGCCCCTTTCACAACTTCAGGGCACCTCACAACACTATACATTTTTGAAGCGTAGTCACTGTTGTAATGTAGGAAACACAGCTGCCAAGTTGCACACAGGAAGATCCCAGAAACAGCAATGATGACCAGATAATCTGTTGTAGTGATGTTGGTTGAGGGATAAATATTGGCCCATGGTACCGGGGAGAACTCACCTTCTCTTCAAATAGTGTCATGGGATCCTTTACGCCCATTTGAGAGGGCAGATGGGGCCTCGGTTTAATGTCTTATCCCATCTCCGACAGTGCAGCGGTCCTTCTGTAATGTCAACCTGGATTTTGTGCTGAAGTCTCTGGAGTGGGTCTTGACCCACAACCTTCTGACTCAGAGGCAAGCGTGCCATCAACTGAGCCATGACTGAAATCTCCTCGCTTCCTGTGCCCCTTAGCTCTCCCCGCCCCTGCTAGTTTGCACCCCATTTAGAAGGAGGCTGTCTTGACATGACGGGCTGAATGGCCTCCTTCTGTACTGTAACCATTCTATGATTTGAAGTGAGAAGGGATTAAAATAAAACTGAAAAATTTTGAGACAGAAAAAAAATAGTCAATGGTGTTTGTGTTTATCTTGCCCCGGACAATTATTTTTCAGTTGGTGCCTCTAATTTGACATTCTGATTTCTCGAGGCTGCTTTCTCTGTTCTGTGAACCTGCCCAGTCATGGGGGGTTGGGTCCCTCTGGACACGTCTGATAAAAACCCTGTGGTTAATTTGCCATCCATCACACTTTAATCAACAATTATCACACCCCTCCCCCTCCCCCCACCTCCTGGCTTACTCTGAAGTCATGCTGCAGCACCCTGGCCCCGGGTACAATGTGACAGTCTTGGGGAGGTGGTACCAAGCCCAGCATTTACTCTGCTTAACAAATGTGACCTGCTGTGTGAAATCCTTCGCACGCCATTGCCCCCAGTCCCCCCACCCCGCCTCTCTTCCCCCTCCCCTGCTTTCAAAGCACGACACATTTCAGGGGATGACAATCAAACCCAGGGACTGGATTAGTGAGACGTAATCAATCAGGCACCGTGTTCCACCAGAAAAGGCGGAGAGAAGTGTAAGGCCCAGAAATAAATGACAGCCCTGACCTCACTTCCCCTCTCTTCGCTGTGAGATAACACAGAATTCCATCCTCTGCGTGTAATCAGGGACCGTGCAGCAATCCTGGAGAATCCCGAACAGCTCTTATGTTTTACTGGAAATAAAAATATTTTAAGAGTTGTCTTTTTTAAAACACTAATTGTCACTCTAAGAAGGTTTGCCTGGAATCAAACTCCTTTCCTCTCTCACTGGCCACTGTGACACAGCACCTCGGGGATCTTTCATTGTCCACTCTGGCTCAGTGGGTAGCGCTCTCCTACCTCTGAGTCAGGAGGTCCTGGGGGTTCTGCTGAAAGGTCATCAACCTGAAACGTTAGCTCTGTTTCTCTCCCCAAAGGTGCTGCCAGACCTGTTGAGTATTTCCAGACTTTTCTGTTTATATTTCAGATTTCCAGCGTCTGCGATATTTTGCTTTTGTGTAGCTCTTGGCTTCACGTCCCTGCCCAGAGACTTGAGCACATAATCCAGTCTGACACTCAGCAGCTGAACTGTAGGAGGTGCCCTCTTTCAGGTGGGACATTAAACTGAGAACCCGCCTGGCAGGTCAAGTAGAAGTAAACAATCCCACGGCCGCTATTTAAGAAAAGCAGGAGACTTCTCCTTGGCATTCTGATCCATGTATGTCCCTCAACCAAAATCAGGATTTTGAAAATTTAATTTTAGAAAAAATTAATTTTAGAAAAAAAAGAATTTAAATGGGGTAGAGGAGCAGAGGGATCTGGGAGTACAAAATGCACAAATCACTAAAGTTATTGACACATGTTAATAAGTCCATTAAAAATAGCAAATCAAACACTAGGGTTTCTTTCTAGAGGGATAGAATTGGAAAGTAAAGAAGTTATTCTAAACCTGTATCGAACCTGATAGATCACATCAGGTACTGCGTACAATTCTAGTCACCATATTATACAAAAGTTATAGAGGCACTGGAGAGGGTACAACAAAGATTTACTAGAAATGCAGGGGTTTCCCTATCAGGAGAGGATGAATAGGCTGCATCCTTTTTCTCTTGAAAAGAGAAGGCTGAGGGGTGATCAAAGAGAGGTTTTTAAAAGGCACAGTGGCACAGTGGTTAGCACCGCAGCCTCACAGCTCCAGCGACCCGGGTTCAATTCTGGGTACTGCCTGTGTGGAGTTTGCAAGTTCTCCCTGTGTCTGCGTGGGTTTCCTCCCACAGCCAAAAGACTTGCAGGTTGGTAGGTAAATTGGCCATTATAAATTGCCCCTAGTATAGGTAGGTGGTAGGGAAATATAGGGACAGCTGGGGATGTGGTAGGAATATGGAATTAGTGTAGGATTAGTATAAATGGGTGGTTGATGGTCGGCACAGACTCGGTGGGCCGAAGGGCCTGTTTCAGTGCTGTATCTCTAAACTAAAACTAAACTAAAACTAAAATGATGAACAGTTTTGATAGGGTAGACACAGAAAGAATGTTTCCACTTGTGGGGAAGAGGAAAACTAGAGGCCGTCAAAATAAGACAATCACTAATAAATCCGATCGGGAATTCAGGAGAAACTTCTTTCCCCAGAGATTGGTGAGAATGTGGAGAGGTTGAGGGGAGTAGTATGGATACATGTCAGGGGAGGCTAGATAAATACAGGAGGGAGCAGGGAATGGATATGCTGATAGTTACATGAGGAAAGAAGGGAGGAGTCTCAAGTGGAACATAAATGCTGGTACGGACTGGTTGAGTTGAATTATCTATTTCTGTGCTGTATATCCTATGTCATCACCTCATTGCTGTTTGTGGGATCTTGCTGTGGGCAAATTGGCTGCCGTGTTTTCTACATTAGAACAGTGACTACACTACCAAAGTATTTCATTTGGCTATAAAGCGCTTTGGGACGTCTTGAGCTCGTGAAAGTGACTATATACGTGTAAGGTCGTCCTTTCTTTAACTAGTTAGCTGTCTCATTGCTGATTGTGGGATCTTGCTGTGTGCAAATTGGCTGCCGTGTTTCCCACATTACAACAGACTTCAAAAATAAGTCATTTGAAATGCTTTGGCATGGTTCTGAGGTAGTGTATAAATGCCAGTCTTCCTTTTCTTTCTTTTTGCAGAATTATTGACCAGCGAGCAGTTAACGCCTTCAATGAAAGAGGGGAGAAGACGAGAAGGAAAAGAGCACGGAACAGGAAACCCTTTCTAATCAATGGCGATGCTACGGTGCCCTCTGGTGATCAGATCAGTAGTTGCTTGAAAAAAATATTGCCAATGGCGATCCCAATTGGCAAATCCAACTCATTTTGTATTTTTGCTACGACTGTTTATTTTATATTTAATTTTTTAAACTTAATATTCTTGGAAATGTTGGCCTCTTCTTGCCTCATGCATTCTTTCAGAGTGAGGAGTTGTCCCAGATTAGGGTTGCCAACCCCCCAACAAAGATTGGCCTGGATTTTCCAGGAATTAAAAAGTAATCTTCAGGACACTGCCACTGGCAAACCCAGGAGGAGAATCATCGAGGCCATTAATAATAATTCTGTCTTTTAAAAAAATTCTTTGAACACTTTTGTTTATTAATAATAAAAATATTCAGCAATGGGGAAATAAAAGCTGTTTGACTAACAGTCAAAAATCATCGAGATAATGAAGAGTCTGCTTTCCAATTGGCTACAGGAAGGCTGTGTGTCACAAGTATGGGTGTGTCAGGCAACCAATAGTGAGAGAGTCTTTCCTCCTTTTTATATTTACAGGAGTGGCTGAACTTAACCCTTCCCAATCTAGCCTGACACCTAAAGAAAGACTTGCATTTATATAGATGACCACCGAACGTTTAAAAGCACTTTACAGCCAATGAAGTACTTTGTGCAGCGAGTCACTGTTGTCATGCAGGAAATGCAGCAGCCAATTTGTGCACAGCAAGCTCCCACAAACAGCAATGTGATAATGACCACATCATCTGTTGTGATGTTGATTGAGGGATAAATATTGGCCAGGACCCTGAGGAGAACTCCCCTGAAATAGTGCCATGGGATCTTTTACATCTACCCAAGCAAGCAAGATGGGGCCTTGGTTTCATGTCTCATCTGAAACTTGGCACCTCCAACAGCGCAGTGCTCCCTCTGTACTGCGCGGCAGTGTCAGACTTGATGTTTGTGCTCAAGCCCTGGAGTGACTTAAACCTGGAAACCTGTGACTCAGAGGTGAGAGTGCTACCAACTGAGCCACGGCTGACACCTATAGAGAAAACAACACTAGCATTGATATGGTAGCCTATCAGATCTCCCAGCGATATCTCAAAATGAATTCTCGATTTGACACTCACTGTGCTTATATGGGCAAATACAGCAGTCATTTTGCCCGTCATTCCTATTGCAACAAATCTGCAAATATTAATGCAAGGAATCAGCAATTAATCTATTTTTTTGTGGTGCTACTTGAGGAAGGAATGCTGGTCAGGAGCCTGAGGGAACTCTGTGTTTCTCTTTGTATTAGTGATGCCGGCTGGAAAATTCCTCGGAATTGCTCCCACTCTGGCGCCATACCATAGCTGGGAGTGTGGCAGAGACCCTGTTTCGGGAGAGATGGGAGCAGTGCTAAGGAATGCTCCAGCCATAGGCTCATTAACGAGCACGTCAAACACCATATTAAACCAAAGAGACCCTCAGTATAACAACACACCTGAAAGGCACAGCTCCCCTCTGACATCGCAGCACTCCTTCAAACTGCACTGGAGTTTCAACTATGTACTCGAGTGGACTTTGAACTCACAATAACTTCTATTTGTAAAGAATCGGACAGCACAGTAGGAGGCCATTCAGTCCATCAGGCCTGTGCTGGCTCTTTCAAAGACCCATCCAATTAGTCTGCTTTTCCCCATTGTCCTACAAATTTCTCTTTTTCAAGTATTTATCCAATTCCCTTTTGCAAGTTACTGTTGAATCTGCTTCCACCGCCCTTTCGGGCAGCGCGTTCCAGATCACAACAACTCGCTGTGTAAAGAAAATTCTCCTCATCTTCCCCTCTGGTTCTGTTGCCAATTATCTTAAATCCGTGTCCTCTGGTTACCGACCCTCCTGCCTTTAACTTCGAAAACCTGGCAAGGTGCTTTGCAGAGGAAGGGGAGCAAAGAGGAATATGTATGGTAGTGGGTACTGAGCCATAGAGGCAGAAAGTAAGAGGGGTAACCAGAGGCACAGTCAAAAAGATGGGCTTTGAGAAGGTTTTTAAAGATGCAGAAATAGGGAGAGAGGTTTAGGAAGGAAGTTCTAGAAAGTAGGACCGAGGTGACTGAAGGCTATGCCATTAGTGATGGTGTGAAGAGTACAGGGAATATGCACAAAAGGCTTGAATGGGATCATGGAAGGATATGGGAGGGGATATAACGAGGGAGGAGGTTACAAAGATAGAGTGGAGCATGGCTGTGAAAGGATTTGAAGACAGGGACAATGATTTTAAATTTACTGTGTATTAAAACCACCGTGTTAGCCACTGAGTTGGAGGTGAGGCACTGAACTTATGTCTTCAACTACAGCAAACAGACAAAGCAGGGTTATTTCCCAAGCAAAATGCAGTGAGTGAAGGATAGTTACATAATGCAAAGTGGGAACAGGAGGAGGCCATTCAGCCCCTCGAGCCTGTTCCGCAATTCTATGAGATCATGGCAGATCTATGACCTAACTCCATATCCCTTAAAACCTTTGGTTAACAAAAATCTATCAATCTCAGATTTAAAATGAACAATTAACCCAGTAACAATTGCTGTTTATGGAAGAGAGTTCCAAACTTCTACCACCCTTTGTGCGTAGAAGTGTTTCCTAATTTCACTCCTGAAAGGCCGAACTCTAATTTTTAGACTATGTCCCCTAGTCGTGGACTTCCCAACCTCAACATCTCCTCCGCTCCTCTTCCCCTCTTTTCCTCTCCTCCTTCCCTCCCCTCCCCTCCTTTCTGCCTGGCGTACAGTTACACATGCACCATCAAACCTCCACTGTTTCACCCATTCTCCATATGTGGGCCTACACAGTGAGTGATAAAGGTATCTGATTACAGTGGAGGGGGAAGGGGAGAAGGGGGAATGACATCTGGGCTGATCCTGGCCTCACACATCCAGGCACACTTTTCAACAGGGTAGAGGTTTAGATCAGGAGACCTGGCTGATCTTTCCTAGTCTAGCATCATTGAGGACAATTGAAATGTAACATATGGTTTGTTGCAGCCCTGGTCTGTGTTTGCTGTCCTCTCTGCTGCCTTCTGTTTGAAGGTTGCAACATCGGGAGCTTGGGTTAAATTTTAATCAGGAAAAGAAGGGATGAATCTTGTTCCCTTGGCAGGGTGACTCCGAATCTGGCACAGAGCAGAACACAATTTCTGTGAGGTTATTGGACAGGACAGACTATACCTCTCTCACCTCATAAATGCCACCTCATCCCCACTCTGCAAGCATAAAATTTAAAGGGGCATGTCCTTGGTTCCCTGAAATGTGGCCTACTGAACAGCAACTTGCGTTTATATAGCGCCTTTAACATAGTAAAACGTCTCAAGGCACTTCATAGGAATGTTATCAAACAAACTTTGACACTGAGACCTATATGGAGTATAAAAGTAGTGAAGTTTTGCTACAACTGTACAGAGCATTGGTGGGACCACACCTCGAGTACTGGGTACAGTTTTGATCTCCTTACTTAAGGAGGGAGATACGCACCTTCTTCATCAAGAAAATTCTCTTCGTTTGCTGCGGATTTCAAGCGACGGACGTCTTCTGCCTGCAGGATTTCCCCAGCAGTGGATACTTTGACGTGACGTTCAGGAACGTGGCGGGATGCATCAAGTTCCTGAAGGCGTTCAAGGAGAAAGGGGACCGGGCGCCACTGTCGATCCCACAGCGGAGCCGCTCTTCACGCTTCCGTCACAACGGGACCGGGTGGTGACAATTCACCTCTACAACCCCCATGTTCCGGTGGTGGATGTACTCACCTTTCTCGCCAGGTACGTCGAGGTGGCCAGCAGCAGCACTGATGTCAAGGACCCTTATTGAGTTTTTCGAGAAGGTGACCAAACAGGTGGATGAGGGTAAAGCAGTGGATGTGGTGTATATGGATTTCAGTAAGGCGTTTGATAAGGTTCCCCACGGTAGGCTATTGCAGAAAATACAGAAGTATGGGGTTGAAGGTGATTTAGAGCTTTGGATCAGAAATTGGCTAGCTGAAAGAAGACAGAGGGTGGTGGTTGATGGCAAATGTTCATCCTGGAGTTTAGTTACTAGTGGTGTACCGCAAGGATCTGTTTTGGGGCCACTGCTGTTTGTCATTTTTATAAATGACCTGGACGAGGGTGTAGAAGGGTGGGTTAGTAAATTTGTGGATGACACTAAGGTCGGTGGAGTTGTGGATAGTGCCGAAGGATGTTGTAGAGTACAGAGGGACATAGATAGGCTGCAGAGCTGGGCTGAGAGATGGCAAATGGAGTTTAATGCGGAAAAGTGCGAGGTGATTCACTTTGGAAGGAGTAACAGCAATGCAGAATACTGGGCTAATGGGAAGATTCTTGGTAGTGTAGATGAACAGAGAGATCTTGGTGTCCAGGTGCATAAATCCCTGAAAGTTGCTACCCAGGTTAATAAGGCTGTTAAGAAGGCATATGGTGTGTTAGCTTTTATTAGTAGGGGGATCGAGTTTCGGAGCCACGAGGTCATGCTGCAGCTGGACAAAACTCTGGTGCGGCTGCACCAGGAGTATTGCGTGCAGTTCTGGTCACCGCATTATAGGAAGGATGTGGAAGCTTTGGAAAGGGTGCAGAGGAGATTTACTAGGATGTTGCCTGGTATGGAGGGAAAGTATGACGAGGAAAGGCTGAGGGACTTGAGGTTGTTTTCGTTGGAGAGAAGGAGGAGGAGAGGTGACTTAATAGAGACATATAAGATAATCAGAGGGTTAGATAGGGTGGATAGTGAGAGTCTTTTTCCTCGGATGGTGATGGCAAACACGAGGGGACATAGCTTTAAGTTGAGGGGTGATAGATATAGGACAGATGTCAGAGGTAGTTTCTTTACTCAGAGAGTAGTAGGGGCGTGGAACGCCCTGCCTGCAACAGTAGTAGACTCGCCAACTTTAAGGGCATTTAAGTGGTCATTGGATAGACATATGGATGAAAATGGAATAGTGTAGGTCAGATGGTTTCACAGGTCGGCGCAACATCGAGGGCCGAAGGACCTGTACTGCGCTGTAATGTTCTAATTCTAATTCTAAAAAAAAAAGACCCCTTTGGGATTTGGACCAGCAAGCGGCAGGTCAAGGTGACCTTGAAGGTCGATCCCAGTGGAGCCATCATCCACCCTCCTCCAGCTTCGCTATCAGGGGACGTCGAGGCTTCTTGGTCTATGCTGGACAGCCCAGAGTTTGCCGCACCTGTGGCAAATCTGGTCACATGGCGGCCAACTGCAGCACGGTTGTTTGCAAGAACTGCAAGGAGGAAGGCCATCAGACCAAGGACTGTAAGCAGACTAAGTGTTGCAACTTGTGCGGTGCGGCAGGCCACCTCTACAAAACCTGCTCCAAATGCTGCCTCAGTTATGCTTAGGCGGCAAGGTCCAAGGAAAGGCCGGGAGAAGGTGCGACGAAGGCGTCCGGTGTTCGAAAGGAGACCAGCAACCTTTTCCGCAGTGAGGAACTTCAACCTGAGAAGGAGAAGGAAGGGGAGGCAGCTGAAACCAGCGATCCAGCACCTACCCCGTGCCCGGAAACCCCTCCTCCACAGACAGAATCAATGGAGGAGGAGGCAGCAGATGGACAAACAGGTAAGTGGCAAGTGGTCCAGAGGAAAACCACAAAGAAAAAACATCCAAAAGCGGAACAGGCCACCACCCAAACCAGTGGCAAGAGGAGGCTATCTTCTGAATCAGACTGCAACGACTCCTCTTCACTGGACGGGGGAATGCTGGAACGACAGCCCCTTCAAAAGAGGCGGCAGAACTCCAAGGAGATGGAAGATAAAGCATCCCAGCCCCCGGGCACTGGAAGCTGTGATGGGCCCGGTGTGCCCCAACCCCAAAGCGCCACACGTAACGACGTGGCCAACGCATCCCAGCTCCAGGACACCGGGAGCAAAGACACGTCTGGCGCACCTTAGCTCCGGGAAGCTGGGAGCAGTGATGTTTTCGAGGAGGAACAGATGGAAGCAGCAGAGGACAACCCAATCTTTGCTGCCTACAAGAACCCCCCCGATGTCACCCCAGCGGAACAAACCCTGCATGAAAAACCAGGAGGGGTTTCTGAGCCCAACTAATGTGAAACAACTTGCTCACACTATGGGTATGCAGGAACATCCCGAAGGACTGGGACTAGCAAGGACAAATGGTATGGGAAGCAACAATTAACTTTAAAAATTGGGTGTAAAGATTGCTTCAATTAATATGCGTAGCATTAAATCTACTACGCGATGTGTTTCAACCTTGGATTACCTTGCCAAGGTCAAAGCTGACCTACTGTTTCTGCAGGAGTGTGGAATACCACACCTCAGCACCTACAGGCGCTGGTCGTGATGGTGGTCCCACGGGCCATCGATCTGGTCGGGGGGTAATGATTGCCGTTCCTCCGGCCTGGGTATTCTGCTGCAGGGAGGTAAGTTCACCATCTCTGAAGTTAAGGAGGTGGTGGGCGGTCGCCTCCTCGTAGCAGACGTGATGTACAACAACGCTCCGCTCCGGTTGATCATCGTGTACGCCCCGGTACAACGCAGCGAGCGGCTGACCGTCCTCCAGCAGCTCCCACTGCTGCTGGCGACGTCCAGGCCGGTCATCCTAGGCGGTGACTTCAACTGCATCATCGATGCGGCTGGACGATCCGGCAGTGACGACAGCAAACTGGACGCTACGTCCAGATTCCTAATAGAAACGGTTAAAGATGCCAAACTATGCGACGTCTTCAGCAAACCTGCAGACGGAGCGCAGCGCAGATACACCTGGTCAAGATCGGACGGGTCTGCCCGTTCCAGGATTAACTTCCTGTTTGTGTCCCGCGCTGTCACGGTCGGATCCACCGACGTCAAACCGGTGTTCTTCTCCGACCACTGCCTCTTACTGGCCGACTGTCACTTACAGGACGACCAGCGGGTTGGCAGAGGGACATGGAAGCTCAATGCGACACTGCTGACCCCAGAGTACGTTGAGGAACTCAAAAGGGATTACAAAGGTTGGAGGACCGTGAAACCCCTCTTTGAGTCTCTAGTTCACTGGTGGGAAGCAATTAAGGAGAACATCAAGAGGTTCTTCATCCACAAAGGTGTTCAGAGGGCGAGAGAGAGACAGAGGGAAATGTCCCGACTCCAGAAAAGTATGCAAAATCTGCTCCGGTTGCAGTCAATGAGGGTCGAGGTCAAGGAGGACCTCCAAGAGGTGAAGAGCCAGCAGGCCTCGCTCTTTGCCAAGGAGGCCTCCAAGATCATCTTCCAGTCCGGAGTCCGCTCCATCGAGCAGGATGAGACGTGCTCGCATTACTTCTTCCAAACGGTACACAGAGAGAGCTCTGTTATCAGCAGCCTGAAGGAAGAAGATGGCTCGGTAACGTCTTCGCAGTCCGACATACTAAGGATCAGCAAATCCTTTTATGCTGGGCTGTATGACGCGAAGCCCACAAACAGCAGAGCCTCCCAGTCCTTCCTGTCATCTATCACAGAGGTCTTAGATGACAGCAGGAGGGAGAGTCTGGACAAGCCGCTAACTCTGGACGAGCTGACAAAGGCCGTCAGGTCCTTCGAGACGCGTAAAACTCCCGGAAGCGATGGCTTACCGGTCGAGTTGTACTCGGCCCTGTGGGACTGGGTCGGCCCGGACCTGCTGGAAGTATACGAGAGTGTGCTCCTGGCCGGCAGCATGTCAGAATCCATGAGGAAAGGCATCATCACCCTCATTTACAAGCGGAAGGGGGAGAGGGCAGAAATCAGAAATTGGCGGCCCATCTCACTGCTTAATGTTGACTGCAAAATTCTGTCCAAAGTCATAGCCAGTCGAGTCAAATCTGCTCTGGAGTTGGTGATTCACCCCGATGAGACCTGTACTGTACCCGGCAGGAAGATCTCTTATAGTCTCGCGCTACTCAGGGATACGATCGCCTATGTACGGGACAGGAGGGTGGACACCTGCCTCATCAGCCTGGACCAGGAGAAGGCTTTTGACAGGATATCGCACACCTACATGATGGACGTGCTTTCCAAAATGGGGTTTGGGGAGGGAATCTGCAATTGGATCCAACTGCTCTGCACAAACATCAGTAGTGCAGTCTCAATCAACGGGTGGGAATCGGAAAGTTTCCCGAACAAATCTGGAGTCAGACTGGCTGTCCTCTCTCCCCGGTCTTGTTTGTTTGCTGTATTGAACCGTTTGCTGAGTCTATTAGGAAGGATGCGAGCATAAGAGGGGTGACAATCCCAGGCAGCGGAGGCACTCAGGTTAAACCCTCCCGGTACATGGATGATGTCGCCGTCTTCTGCTCGGATCCGCTGTCCGTGCACAGACTGATGAGCATCTGCGACCAGTTCGAACTGGCCTCGGGAGCCAAAGTTAACTACGGCAAGAGCGAGGCCATGTTCTTTGGGAACTGGGCTGACTGATCCTTTGTCCCCTTCACCGTCAGGTCAGATTACCTGAAGGTGCTGGGGATATGGTTCGGAAGGGCCGGGGCGTGCACCAAAACCTGGGAGGAGCGAGTAGCCAAGGTACAACAAAAGTTGAGCATGTGGGAGCAGCGATCTCTCTCCATTGTGGGTAAGAACCTGGTCATCAGGTGCGAGGCGCTCACGTTGTTGCTGTAGGTGGCGCAGGTCTGGCCCATACCCCACTCCTGCGCTGTGGCGGTCACCCGAGCCATTTTCTGCTTCATCTGGGGATCTAAAATGGACCGGGTCTGGAGGGACACGATGTTCAAATCTCTGGATAAGGGCAGGAAAAATGTAGCCAACATGGCCCTCATCCTGATGACCACCTTCGTGTGCGGCTGCATCAAGCTGTGTGTAGATCTCCAGTACGCAAACTCCAAGTGTCACTACGTGCTGAGGTTCTAACTGTCCCCAGTGTTGCGAAGGATGGGCCTGGTCACATTGCCGCGGAACGCTCCATGCAGTTGGGCCGTGCCGTACCACCTATCCTTCGTGGAGCAGTTTCTGTGGGAAAACACCTTAGACCACCGATCCATCAGGCAGTGGTCTGCACGGAATGTCCTCAAGGCCCTACGGGAAAAGGAGACGGTGGATCCTGTCGGATGGTTCCCCGAGCAGACCGTCAAAATCATTTGGCGGAATGCCTCATCACCAGAACTTTCAAACAAGCACCAAGACGTCGCTTGGCTGGTGGTGAGAAAGGCCCTCCCCGTCAGATCCTTCATGCACACCCGAAGTCTCGCCCCCTCCGCACAATGCCCCTGCGGTGGCTGTGGTGGAGAAGAGACCATTGCCCACCTCCTCCTGGAATGTGTCTTTGCAAAGCAGGTGTGGAAAGAGATGCAGTGGTTTTTGTCGAGGTTCATCCCAAGCAGCTCTGTAGCACAGG
Source organism: Heterodontus francisci (assembly GCF_036365525.1). NCBI lineage: Eukaryota > Metazoa > Chordata > Chondrichthyes > Heterodontiformes > Heterodontidae > Heterodontus > Heterodontus francisci. The sequence continues at coordinate 6,490,964 of NC_090402.1, read as the reverse complement.
AGTCTGTGCTCTCCGGGCTGTTCCCAGGGACGCACACCGAGACAAACATCAACTGCTGCTGGAGGACTATCAATTCGGTGAAAGACGCCCTTTTGGTCTGCTCGAAACTTGCTGATCTTCCAGCGCAAAGAGTTGTCCACCACCGAATGTTGCGGACTGGCACATTCCAAGGTCCAGGACTACGTGCTGAGGGACGCACTAAAGCTTGGGGCAGCCGCAGCAAAGGCTCAATGGGGAAGGACCACAGTGTAAGGCCCTCCCACCAAGCTGAACTGAGGGGCTGGATCCATGGGGAACCCCTCGAACTGTATCGGGAAAATTTTGTGTGCTGTAAATGTAAAAATGTATATGGCATGACAATGAAATGGAAGAGTTGTGAGGCAACTCATGATTGTATAGAAGGAAACTGATCACCTTTGCACTGTTTGTATTTTTTGACTTGATGCTGTTTTAAACTGTTTGGGAATGTAATTTTTACAGATTTTTATGAATAAAGTATATTTTGGAAATAAAAAAAAACTTAAGGAGGGAGATACTTGCATTGGAAGCAGTTCAGAGAACATTCACTCGGCTGATTTCTGGGATGAAGGGGTTGTCTTATGAGGAAAGGTCAGGCCTATGCTCAGTGATGGTCATGTAGTGGTACCGTCACTGGACTAATAATCTAGTAAACCCAAGCTAATACTCTGGGGACATGGGTTCAAATCCCATCCATAGCAGTTGGTGGAGTTTAAATTCAATTAATTAAAACAAACCCTGCAATTGAAAGCTAACTATCAGTAATGGTGACCATAGACTTGCAGGGCTTATGGGAATTGAGCCAAGGAGTAGGAGAGCTGGCATGGACTCAATGGGCCAAATGGCCTCCTTTGGTGCTGTAAATAACTCTATGACCACCATCAATTCCCATAAAAACCCATCTGGTTCACTAATGTCCTTCAGGGAAGGAAATCCACTGTCCTTAACTGGTTTGGACTACAGGTGACTCCAGACCCACAGCAATGCGGTTGACTATTAACTGCCCTCTGAATTCAGTTGTCAAGAGCAAATAGGGATGGCCAACAAATACTGGCCTTGCCTGTGTCATTCACATCCCATGAAACAAATAAATAAAAAAACTCAAATAAAAGCAAAATACTGCGGATGCTGGAAATCTGAAATAAAAACAAGAAATGCTGGAACCACTCAACAGGTCTGGCAGCATCTGTGGAAAGAGAAGCAGAGTTAACGTTTCGGGTCAGTGACCCTTCGGAACTAGCAAATATTAGAAAGGTCAAATATTAGAAAATGTGACTTTTCTAATATTTGTCAGTTCCGATGAAGGGTCGCTGACCCGAAACGTTAACTCTGCTTCTCTTTCCACAGATGCTGCCAGACCTGCTGAGTGGTTCCAGCATTTCTTGTTTTTATTTTAAATTAAAAAACTCATTGGAGTTTAGAAGAATGAGAGACGATCTTATTGAAACATATAGGATTCTGAGGGAGCTTGACAGTGTAGATGCTGAGAGGATGTTTCCCCATGCGGGAATCGTGAACGAGGGGGGCACAGTTTCAAAATAAGGGGTCTGCAATTTAAGACGGAGATGAGGAGGAGTTTCTTCTTAGAGGATCGTTAATCTTTGGAATTCTCTTCCCCAGAGAGCAGTGGAGGCTGGGTCATTGAATATATTCAAGGCTGAGTTAGACAGATTTATGATCTACAAGGGAATCAAGGGTTATAGGGGACAGGCAGGAGAGTGGAGTTCAGGCCACAATCAGATCAGCCATGATCTTATTAAATGATGGAGCAGGCTTGAGGGGCTGAATGGCCTATTCCTGCTCCAATTTCTTATGTTCTTATAAGAAGCTATTAGATGATCAAAAATTTGATCTGAGGTAGGTTAAAGGAGGAGAGGTTTAGGGAGGAAATCCCAGAGCTTTAGGTCTAGACAGCTGAAGGTACGGCCGCCAATGGTGGAATGTTGAAAATCAGGATGTGTAAGAGATCAGAATTAGAGGAACGCAGAGATCTTGAATGGTTGTAGGACTGAAGGAAGTTACAAAAATAGGGAGGGCCGAGGCCATGGAGGGATTTGAAATCGAGGATGAAAAAGAGGCCATAATTGAAAGAATGTATAAAGCTTTTTGAAATAATGAAATGCCTTTTGCAACAATATGATCAGTTTTTAAAGCAACTTTATAGGAACAGGAGTAGGCCATTCAGTGCTCCAGTCTGTTCTGGCATTCAGTTAGATCATGGCCGATCTGTACCTCAACCCCATTTACCTGCCTTTTCTCTATATTATTTGAGATAAGTTAGCTGTTGGTGCTACTTGTTGCAACACCCGAGCACTGCATAATGAAACGGTGGATTATGGGTTCCTATCCGTGATACTCCACTTCCCGAGTTCCGAATCTTGACCATGCTGCGACAGTGATATGGTAGGCTGACGCATGGTACTGCTCTAAAAGACAAAGATTGAAACTCAGATCAAGTGTTATGTGTGGCTCAGTGGGTAGCACTTCCTTGCCTCTGAATCGGGGTTGTGGGTTTAAGTGCCACCACTGAAACTTGAGTCTAGGCTGACACTCCAGTGCAGTACTGAGGGAGTCCTGTGCTATCAAAGGTGCTGTCTTTTAGATGAGATATTAAACTGAGGCCCCATTTGTCCTCTCAGGTATATGCAAAACATCCATGGCCAGTATTTCGAAGAAGAGCAATTAAGGGATTTCTCCCTGGTGTCTTGGGCCAATACTTATCCTTCAAACAACCAACACCTAAAAGCAGATAATCATTATAACGATTTGTGGGACCTTGCTGTGTGCAAATTGGCTGCTGCGTTTCCTACATTAAAAAAGTGACTACACACTTCAGACATCCCTCATTGGTTGCACAGAAATTTGAGATGTCATGAAAGGCGTTATATCAATGCAAATCTTTCTTTCTTATCCTTCAGTGCCCCAAGGAGAACAATTCGAGCTTCTCCACTCTCTCCACATCACTGAAGTCCCTCATCCCTGCTACCAGTCTAATACATCGCCTTTCCGAGGTCTGGACATCCTTTCTGAAGTGTGGTGCCCAGAATTGGACACAATCCTTCAGTTGAGGCCTAACGCGTGGTTTATTAAGACTTAGCATGACTTCTTTGCTTTTGTTCTCTAGTTATAAAGATCAGAAATCCTATATGCTTTTTGTAAAGACAGACGTTTTCAAATATGTTCCTGCACTACTTTTAAAATTGTACCATTTAGCTTAAATTTATATGTGGTCTATGTTTTTTTAATGTAAAAGTTGCATGGTGAGGCATTAGAAATTGTGAATGATTTATGAATGTTTGAAATATTTGGTATCTCCGTAAAATAGTCAATGAATTTCACCTCTTGTTCTCTGTGTACTGATTGGTTGACTGCCTGCTAGTCAATTGCTCGTTGGCCAATGGACACCTTTGACCCGCCTTAAGCCCGTGACGTCCGGCGAACCTTGCCCGGCTGCGTTCTCAACCAAAACTGCTCAGGCGCAGTCCCCGCCTCCCCTGCGTTCCTATTGGTTCAGTGACGTCAGCGCCAAGCCAGTTCTGGCCAGTTTATTGGTGAATCGGGCTGTCCGTCAAGTGGGGACTTCCGGCGAGCAGGTTAGGTTACCCTGTGCGGGGAGCAGTTGTCCTCTGTGGTGATGAAGAGCGAGGATCGATCGCACTTTGGGCTGGTGAGTGACAGAGGTGCCATAGACATTGTTAGGTTAATAATAAAAAAAAATTCTTATTAACGATAAAATTAATTTTCATTTAAGTAAAATATAATAAATGTTGGGTCAATTTACCTTTTGGTCTTCTCACTCCATAGTTATAATAAGGGGGTTGGGCAGCAGCTCAATAATTTAAATATTAAAATACAAGCCACTATTTATAATCAGAATTAAATCTTGAAGTTGTGTGGGAGCTCGGTGTAAGATGTATGTTCTGTTGTGATGGGGACGGTAAAATGGTGGTTGGCCTCGCACGTCACCGATTGGTCGGTAGCTCGCGAGAGGCTTTTGCGGCGGCCGACCAATTGGTGTGAAGTTTGTTGAGCGGTGCACTTTGTGTCCCGCCCCCCCTCCTTTTGTAACTGGCGACCTGGCCGAGATCAGACACTCGAAATCCAGACTGAGTGTGATTTAGCGGTAATAATCTGGAACTCGCTACCACAGGGAGTAGTTGAGGTGAACAGCATAGATGCATTTAAGGGGAAGCTAGATAAGTATATGAGGAAGAATGGAATAGAAGGATATGCTGGCGGGGTTTGATGAGGAGTGGGAGGAGTCTTGTGTGGAGCATAACCACCCGCATGGACCTGTTGGATTGAATGGCCTGTTTCTGTACTGTAAAATTTGATATAATTCTCTGAACCAGGATCTATCTCCCTACCTGGAGTGAAGTATTCTATCTCTTAGAGATGTTATAAAAACAGAAAGTGCCGGAAATACTCAGCAGGTCTAGCAGCATCTGTGGAGAGAGAAACAGAGTTAACGTTTTCAGGTCAGTGACCTTTCAACAGAACAGATGAAGGGTCACAGACCTGAAAACGTTAACTCTGTTGTTTCTCTCTCCACAGATGCTGCCAGATCTGCTGTGTATTTCCAGCACTTTCTGTTTTTATTTCAGATTTCCAGCAGCTGCAGTATTTTTCTTTTATCTTGGAGATGCTAGTTTGTCTGCTGGTGGGTGAGAGCTATAGATGGAATACTTTTCTCATTTTGTGCACCTGTTGTCAGTACTGATCATTTCCAGGTCAGGTGTAGCATGGCGATCTTCTGAGAAAGAAGGAACTTTTATTCATATATTACAGCACAGGAACATTTTTAGCGGCTTTCAATCCCTCAGGATGTGCTAAACTACTTCAACGCCGTTGATTTGTTTTAGACATGTTGTCACTGTTGTTTTTGACAATAGGAATGGCCCAGAAACAGCAAATCAACAACTGTTGTTGTTGATTCAAGGAGAAATATTGAGTCCAGCCATGGGATCTTTTACATCCATCTGTTTGGGTTTTGGCTCAATGCCTCAGTGCGTTTGACAATGTAGCACTTCCTCAGCACTACATCAGCCTGCATATTGTGCTCAAGTCCCTGGAGTGGGACTTGAACCCACAACGCTCTGACCCAGAGCTAAGAGTGCTACCACTGAACAAAGGTGGACACAGTAAAACATGCTTTATTCTGCTCTATCAAACAATCGTCGGGTAAAGCATAGAAGATTGCAGCACAAAAAGAGGCCATTCAGCCCGTTGTGTCTGTGCTCTGTTAGTGTCGTCCAGAAATAATCCCACTTCCTCCTCTCTTTCTCCCCAACCCTGTATTTTTCTCTGCGTCAAATATTTGTCCAGGATTTTTTTCTTAAAAGGTGCAATGGTCTCTGCCTCAGCCACCCCAATGGCAAAATATTCAGCCACCTGCTACATAAAGAAATTTCTCCTAACGCCTCTCCTCACTCTTCGTGACAATTTTAAGAATGACCCTTCATCACGGACTTCTCAACCAAATAAAGTAGTCTTTCCGAATTCACTCCATCAGAATTCTTCCTAATATTAAGTACTCTCTTAACTCTAGCAATTTGTACTCTGGTAGAAACAATCCCAGTATCTCTAGTTTCTCCTCATAACTATAGTGAGTCTACTTTGTTCTCACTCTATGGCTTCAGTGGCCTCTCCTATATAATGAAGTGCACAAACCTGCACACAATACTCTTAACTCTAACCTAATCAATTTTTTGTACAAATTGATCATTACTTTTTAATTTTTGTAGTACTCTAAGCCCTATTTGTAAACCCAAAATGTTGTCCTTTTTATGGCGTTATCGACCTGTACTTACACTTTCAGGATATTCTGTGTGTTTGAACCACTTGGTGTCTCCGTTCACGGATTAGATAGGGCGTAAAGCTCCCTCTCCTCACTGCTCCGATAGCGTTCCTCATCCCCGCCTTTAGCAGAGTGGCCAGTACTGGCACAGGTTATTGTTTGGGAGTGAGCCTGTAATTAATGGTGAATTGAGACCATTTGGTGCTGTGGCCCATACACAATAGAAACTAGATTGAGGGGAAAAAGAAGAACTTACATTTCCATAGCGCCTTTCACAACCTCAGGGCATCCCAAGGCCTCCTACAGCCAATGAAGTACTTTTGAAGTGTAGTCACCGTTGCAATGTAGGGAAATGCAATTTGTGCACAGCAAGGTCCCACACGCAGTTGTGAGATAATGACCAAATAATCTGTTTTAATGATGTTGGTTGAAGGATAAATACGGTCCAGGACACTGGGGAGAGTGCCCTTCTTCAAATATGCTCCACGTGAGCTTCCTCCTACCTTAATTAATTTCACGCTATCAGCATATCCTTCTATTCCTTTGACCATCATGTATCTAGCTTCCCCTTAAATGCATCTATGCCATTCATCTCATCAACTATTCCTTGAATTGAGAGTTCCACATTCTCACAACTGTTTGGGTTTCAGCTGTGGCTTGGTTGGTAGCACTCTTGCCCCGGCGTGACAGGGATCTGAGTTCGTCCCACTCCAGGGCTTGAGCACAAAAATCAAGGCTGACAGTCCAGTGCAGTACTGAGGAAGTGCTGCACTGTCAAAGGTGCCGTCTTTCAGATGAGATGTTAAACTGAAGGCCCATCTGCTTACTTGGGTGGCTGTAAAAGATCCTGTGGCACTATCTCGAAGAAGAGCAGGGGAGTTCTTCCTGTTGTCCTGGCCAATATTCATTCCTCAATCAACATCACAAAACAGATCATCTGGTCATTATTGCATTGCTGCATGTGGGAGTTTGCAGTGTGCATACTGGCTGCCTTTATTTATTTCGAGATACAGCACTGAAACAGGCCCTTCAGCCCACCGAGTCTGTGCTGACCATCAACCACCCATTTATGCTAATCCTACATTAATCCCATATTCCTACCACATCCCCACCTTCCCTCAATTCCCCTACCTATACTAGGGACAATTTATAATGGCCAATTTACCTATCAACCTGCAAGTCTTTGGCTGTGGGAGGAAACCGGAGCACCCGGCGGAAACCCACGCGGTCACAGGGAGAACTTGCAAACTCCACACAGGCAGTACCCAGAATCGAACCCGGGTCGCTGGAGCTGTGAGGCTGCGGTGCTAACCACTGCGCTACTGTGCTGCCTTATTTCCTGCATTACCATGATGACTATGCTTCAAAAAGTACTTCATTGGCTGTAAAGCGCTTTGAGACATATGGTGGTCATGAAAGGTGCTATATAAATGCAAGTCTTTTTTTTAAAAGAAATTTCTCCTGAATTCCTTATTGGATTTATTAGTGACCTATCTGAGCAATTTGATTATTTGGGGCTGCTGGTTCCTGATTGGTGATGGTTTTACCATGACATCAGCTTGGTTAACTGAACAGACAATGGCTTAAAGAGCGAGGGCTGATGTACGATGCCATAGACCTGTTTAAGGTGGGACAAGCGTTCGGTCACAGCGTCGCAAGTACTGTACGTAGTCCAAATGCAGTGCTTTACCTGAACATAAAGCTGCTCCTAGTGCCAGCATTGTGATTCCAGGAGGAGTCAGGCTGTTTATACAAGTGTCCTGTAATTATTGACAGTACCTGAGGTAATGTAAGTATCTAGCCACTGCATGTTGGCAAGTAAAAAGAAAAATTCACCTTTCATGCCTTCCGGACTTCCCAAAGCATTTATAGCCAATTAAGTACTTTTGAAGTGTAATCATTGTTGCAGTAATAACAACTTGTATTTATATAGCGCCTTTAACGTAATAAAATGTCCCAGGGTGCTTCACAGGAGCATCATCAAACAAAATTGACAGAGCCACCTGAAGCGATATTGGTCAATGAGGAGCGTCTCTGTAAGAGGTACAGTAATTTAATACAATGAACAGCTTGCTATAATGAATATATTGGGTGTGCCTGGCATGTTTGTTACGGCGATATTGCAGCATATATACAGCAGCCTTATATTGAATAACAGGTTATTTACTGTAAGGTATATAGGAGTGTTGTATCTTAGCCATTTTTTCCACATGTGTATACTACATTACTATGTTCAATGGATGAATACACACTGGGGATTATCTGACTCTGAATGACTCGAGCTTGTTTTTTTTTGCTATTTATAGCAATTTCTAAATCTCTTGAGTTTCTGCCTAGCATGTAGCACTCTCAGTTATTGTATGTTCACTAAAGAATCAACCGTGAGTAGATTGGTTCCTTGTAATTCTCTCCCTAATCAAAAAATATTACAGCATGAGGTGTTACTGCATGCCTTCGACTCTTTGGTAACTGGTGTCTAATTCCTTACTGCCCTGTTTGCTGAATTGTTTGACTCTCTTGCTTTCAGGATGCCTCTTAAACCTTTTATATATTTAACTGTTTGAGATTGTTTGGTTATGTATTCAAAATACTGACCTGTTCTCATTGGAGGGAAACGAATCTAGGCTGACACCACAGCTACAAGCTGCCTTTTTATTTCCCTCTTCGGTCTAGGACAGAGCTTTTGCAAATTTTTTTTTTACATCTCATTTACAATGTCTGGCAGGGCAGATGCATGACACCAGTAGCAACATAGCACATCGGTAGCTGTTTACAGTGTAGAATCAGGCCAGTCTGTTTGTTGCTCTAGCAAAAAGTCAGCAGAGACATATGCCCTGCTCTCTCTTTCCCTATAACCCTGTATCATTGCTTCAAATATTTATCCAATTATCCCTTAAAAGGTGACTTGGTCTGCCTGGCTACTCCCTGTGACAAAGCATTCCATGCTGCAACAACCTTGCTGTGTAAAACAGCAGCAAAACTTGCATTTGTACGGCACCTTTTTAATGTAACCAGAGAGAAGTGGGCTTCGAGCTGAAGGCGTTCTTGTGAGGAGTGATGAGAAGCTTGGTTGAAGAGAGAGATGGAGAGATTTAAGACAACAGCAAAATGTTGGCCAGCAGAGGCAGTCACGTGGTTGCTGCTGGGGATGTTTTGCCTCTGGAGGCAGGAAACAAAACCATCTGTGAGGTCATATGTGCCACCTTGCGAGCTGGAGGCCGAGCTTTAATCTATTATAGGTAATCTATTAAAGACTTTCTCCTTTACATTATATTCACCCTTGTTCAGAGGGCAGGGAGCGGCTGACATTTGCTTCTCAACAGCTCAGCATGTTATCTGAGCTGTTGCATTGAATTACAGTAAGGTGACCCCACTGGCCAGTTGTAATCTGGTAACTAGGGCTGGTTTGCTTCATTTGGTTAGCAATTAGATTTTGATCTTTGTTTTTAAAAATGCTGGCATCTTATTTTTAAAGAAATTATGGAAGGGGGGTGGAGGTGCTGCATGTTGTCATTTCATGTATTTTTCTTGTTTCATTTTAGACTAAGTAGGGACCTCCACCATTGACGGCTGTGCCTTTAGCTGTCTGGGCCCCATGTTCTGCATTTCCATCCTTAAAAGCCACCTCTTTGAGCAATCACCTCTCCTAATATTTCCTCCATTGGTTTGGCATCCTTCTTTGTGTGGTTGCACCTCTGTAAGATGTCCAAGGCCACTTTTGTCTATGTTAAAGCTCCTGTTTCATTGCAAGTTGTAGTTATAACATTGTACCTCTTTAGTAACACAATAATCACTCCAGTTGGCACTTTCACTAGAAATTTCTTTGACAGCACTTTCCAATTGCCTGATCTCTACCACATAGAAAAGGACAAGGACTGTAGGTGCCTAGGGAACACCACCACCTGCAAGATCGCCTTCAAGTCATGCACCATCCTGGCTTGAAAATGTATTGCTGTTCCGTCATTGTTGCTGGGTCAAAGCCCTGGAGTTCCCTACCTCATAGTACACCATATGGACTGCTGCCGTTCAAGAAGATGGCTCACCACCACCTTCTCGAGGGCAATTAGGGATGGACAATAAATACTGGCCTTGACAGCAATGCTCACATCTCATGAACAATTAAAAAAAAAACCTTTTTAGCTTGGCTAAATTATGCTCTGTTTGGATAGAAATGGTTTTTCGGATAGCATTTCCTTGATTCCCTGCATCTACTGCTCATTCCTTTATGCTCAATATAAATGCTGGAGGTTGTAACATTTCTCCGAGATAACTTGTGTTTCTTTTTCTCAACAGGATGTAAAGTTTTTTCTGTATCGAACCATATCCTGAATCCTCCAACCCTGGGGCTGAGAATGTCTGGTGGAATAGTGGGAAGTGAGCCTCACTCTGTGTCCAAGGTACTTTTCTCTTAATGTTTTTAAGTCAATTTGATGCATTGTTTAAGTAACACATTATTCTGACCATAGTAACATAACTAACTGGAGCAATGCCACCCCCTCATCCCCAAATGGCTCAGTGACTAAATGTACTGCCTGGTATGGTTCAGAGACATAACATGACAAGAGTGGCCCCAGTTCTTATCCCTAATCTCAGTGGGAACATGGGTACGGTAGTGTAGTGGTTCACTAATTTCTTTCAGGGATGGAAACCTTACCCAGTCTGGCCTACATGTGACTCCAGTCCCACACCAATGTTGGCTCTTAACTGCCCTCTGATATAGCCCAGCAAACAGTTGTATCAAACCACTACCAGTGGTTCAAGTGGGGTACCCACCATCTCCTTTTCAGGGCCGCTAGGCATGAGCAATATATGTTGGGGCTGCCAGTAATGCCAACATCCAGCAGCATTCGCCACCTTTAAGTGAGTACAGAGACATTTGGAAAGAAGGTGGGAAAATTATTTGGCGCACAGACGAATACTCGCAGGGATGCTTTGCCTGGAGCTGAGAGTTGATTTTCCCTCTCCCCAGGTCAAAGGTGCTGAGGGCGGGTGTAGGGCCGCTGCTACAGCAGAGATTGGTGAGCTCCATGCAGTACCTGAGTATCAAACCTCCTTGGTCTTTATTGGTCAGATTTTCCCTTTCCTGTACCAGGGCCACATCAAATTGCTGGGTTTTTGACTGCAAGGGAACCTTCCCAATTTTCTGCTGTGAGTTTGAATGTTCCTGGGCCAGGTGCAAGTACAGCTAAATTAGTCCCCGTGGCTCCCATACTATGCTGCGTGCTATATTTATACACTGAGACATGGGAGAGGTGCTTTTCTCTGTTGACTTTTTAGCAATTGCCTCACAGCAGTTCACAGCACCGGTGCACTGCACCCTGGCGAGTGGGATGGATGTAGTTTCAACCAGGTTGATCGAGAGCAACCCTATCATTTTCCTCAGCAATAGCAGTGACAGAAGTATGAGTGCAGCTCTCCTGCCTCCCTTTCCTAGGGAGCCTGAAGGGGAGAAAATCTGAGCAGACATTTGAGTTATTTACCCACAAAATTACATTGCGGATATACTGTCTTGTTACTTTCCTGTGAAATATATCATATCCCGGGATGCTTGATGGTATGCTGTGAAGCCCTGTTTTACATTCCCCAAGTGGGCTGAGCTGATAACTCTGAGCTGTTTAAAGTCTTGCATTTGTGATGGGTAGAACTTTGAATGAGCTATAAACTGCAGGCCACACCTGTTTGTTCATTCCTTCACTTTCGCTTTCCAACCAATGTTGCAGGCTGGCAATCGGGGGCAGAAATCCTGGTTGATTCTTTCTGCCTCCTCTGGGATGCTGAGTCCAATTATAGCTCCCTGCTTTGGCTGGGAGTGTCTGGTTTGGTGTGTATCAGCGTTTGACCCCTGGGTGTGGCTTGGTTCTGTACCAGGTGGCGCATTTGTCCCTAAGCATAGGAAAAAAAAGTGTTTGTTATAACTGCTACCTGATCATCTGTTATACCTCACCCATGACTTTAGAACTGGGCAACTTCTTATCTCCATAGTCTCCCCTGCTTCCTAATATCTCCAGTCCTATAAAACCCAAATTTGACAACACCTTATCACAGCTTCTTGATTTGTCCTGTCTTCTTTCCTGGGCTGTAGACCCTAATCCTTCACACTAGTGCTTATTTAACCATCATTCGGACTGTTGATAGAGGGTCTTCCTGATGACTCCAACAACGGGGTTACATTTTATGCTTTTCAGCCTATTGAGTCACAAAACTGAACATTTATAGATTAAAAGTCAAGCCTTGCTTCACTAACATTGCAACGGGAAGTCTCAAAGTAATGCTCGATTGGAAAATTATGAATTAGTACACTGTAGCTTTTTGAAAAAGCTGATATGGATAGTGGGAATCTTCCTTTCTGGTTGCTCTCTGTGGGCTGTGGACCTAGCCTAACTCCCTGCAGTAAAGTTCTCCATATTACCGAGCAGATCTACAGTCGTTTTCCAGCACTGAACAGTTTCATCCTATTTGCACCTACTGTTAATTGGTCAGCTACATTCTAGAAACTCACTCGAACACAGAAGTGGATCTTTTCATCTAGTGTTCCATGCATGGTGGTTTCCTGAACTCAGGTGGGTCTTGGGAAGAAGGGGAGTCTGGAGGAGTCGGAGAAATAAATAATAAACATATTGCTAAATTGAGGTGTGGTTTCCCCTGCACTGGGATAAAATCTTTCAGGTAATCATCTTTTTTGTAGCTGGTTGACCGACTTGAGTGAGTAAATCAGTCCTGTGGCAACCTGAGCAGCATCTTTTCAGTAATCGTATTAAAGGGTGGAGAATGCACAGCTCATGGGAGGATTGAGATTGGCATATTAACTGGAAGATTTGTGGGTTTTGTTTGGAGGTGTTGGGGGCTGTGGAAAGAGCCTGTTTGATATTAAAACTGCTGTTTGTGAGCTGTTGCATGAGTCTAGTGTCATGTCAGATCAGGAGTATGTGATGGTGTGGAAATATTGGCAAAATGATATAGGTTAAGGAAAAGTTGTTACTTGTGTCTTCTGTGCACCAATGCACACTCCTGTCTAAGGTTTGTGACTGTGAATTTTTTTTTCATATAGTACATCGTCTCTTAATGCTGACACGATCAAAAATGTTCATCCTTGTTTTCAAATCCCTCCATGGCCTTGCTGCTCCATCACTCTAACCTCCTCCAGCCCTACAACCTTCCAAGATATCTGTAGTCCTCTGATTCTGGCATCTTGGCCGTGTCTTCAGCTGCCTAGACCCTAAGCTCTGGAATTCCCCTCCTAAACCTCCCCGTCTGTCTCCACCTACCTCTTTGACAAAGCTTTTGGTCACCTGTCCTAATATCTCCTTATATGACTGTGTCCTTTTTTGTTTGGTAATGCACCTGTAAAGAGCCTTGGGACGTTTTAATACATTAAAGGCGCTATAGAAATACAATTGATTGTTATACCCTCCTTGGGTCAAGATTAATGTTGATGCGTGGTGAACACATTTGGAACCACTCGCTGATGGGCCTGAGGCTGCCTGGCTAGGTGCCAAGTTTAAAACAGTGCTTTGGTGGCTGCATTGATAACTTGGAGAAATGCTCTTCTCTGACTCTTAACTGGGGAGAGCAGACTGCGCTGAAGTACTGGTTCCTGCATTGTTCCTGTTTGGGCAGTGCTTCTGTTAAAGTGCAGCCATTTCGTGTTGGATGCTGCTTTATTTTCAGGGGAAGTTGGATTTGGGACATTGGGCTCTCTCCTGGTGTGCCTGATGTTTAAAGGGCTAGTGATCCACAGAGCTTTCCCCATCTCTATATTGCAATATTCCATTGAGCTTTGGAATGACCCAGTTGGAGTTCCATTCGAAACTGGAACCTGGGTTTCAATCTCTGCTTGTTGTAAGAGTCCTGCATGAAATTAGTTTTGGCCTGCCTCATTTTGTGAGGAACAACAAGGAATGGGCATATACACTCAATGGAAAGATACTGAAGGATGTAGATGAACAGAGTGGACTAGTGATTCAAATCCTCTGAAAGTGTAAGTGCAGTTCGATAAATCCATTTAAAAAGGCCAAGAGCACTTTGGGTTTTATAAATTGGGGCATAGAGTCTAAGCGAGGAGAGGCAATAATAAATTTGTACAAAACATTGGTTTAGGCCATAGTGTAAGATTCTTAGATGTGACACCAATTTCTTGGTTTGCAGATTAATCTTTATTGAGTTCAACCTGTATTGACACAAACAATGTCTTAAGCAGTAGTCATGCAGAGAAATAAATGATATTACCTGTGTTTGCTCTGAGTTAAGACATAACCTTCATCAATTCTTTCATTTTTGTCTCTACAAATTGAGAAGGAAAGCACACTATCTTTATAGGGCGTTAGTCACTCTCGCCCTCTCTTGTAACCTTTGATTCGTTATGGTGTAATTGGAGTTGTTTCTCAGTTTCATGACTAATCTGTTCATTATTGTCTTGTTTGTTTATGATACAGGCTACCCTCCACTCTGGCAGACCCTTGACCTTATTAAGTATCCCTTGTTAACAAAAGAGCTCTCCTTGCCGACCAAGCCTTTTCGTGTTAAATGTCATTCTTACCCTGAAGCATTCTGGGAATGAGCAACTTTGACAATTTTATTACTTCTCACGACAGAACAAGTCTACAAGCTATAAGTGGGAAAAAACCTTAATCATATGAGATGAAACCAAATCCTAATTTTGCATATATATGTTTATAAGAACAGGGTATCTGACAATAGTTAAAGTATTGCGTGTAATCCTTGTTATAGGAAGGGCAATAAGCCATAGAGAGCCTATAGGGAAAATTCGTTAATATGATGTCAGATTGGGAAAAGAATAATTCCTAAGAGATTTCAGAGACTGGGAGGAACCATTTCCACGAGAGCAGGGAAACGCAAGAAGATTTAAGAAAGGATATTTAAAATTATGCTGGTTCTGGTGGGCTGATTGGGGAAAGGCAACCTGCTCTAGTTGGGGAGTCAGTGACGAGTTATTAGTTTAGAGAGAGAACGAGAAAAGAGTTTAGGAGAGATTTCTTTACATTGAGATTTGTTGGACCATGGAGTGCTCTGCCAGAGTGAGTGAGTTAGGCTGAAACCTTTGCATCTATTATGGAAAAAGCGGATAATATTTGAAACAGAGGAAGATGCAGGTCTGTGAAACAGTGGGATTAGTTTTGGATGAACAAGCAGCCAGCACAAGACGTGATGAGCTGCATGGTCGTCTCCTGTGCTGTATGCGACTGATTCCTAGTGGATAAGTGGGGAATTGCAGGCATCGCCTGACCAGTCTGGTGAAGTGCACTGCTGGGGCTACTGTATTGTTGGCTCAATTTCTTTCTGAAGACTTTTTTTTTCCTCCCTCCTTTCCTCCCACCCTTGATGCCTACCTTTTTCTTGCTGGGAGGACTGGAAAGCTGCTCTGTGATTTCTGACGATGCCTCTCGGAGGGGAGGAAGAGGAGGAAATAACCGTAAGGAGGTATCGCGCTGCAGTCCTTATTGAGTCGCCATCTCTTTTCTTTATCTCCACCCACCACCACCACCACCACCACCACCACCACCACCACCATTGTAATCTCGAAGGAGGAGATGGGGTTTTACTAAGCAAGGAGTCGTATGCGCACAGCTGCATGTCTTTGTGGCAATTGTGAGATTTCTTTTGTTGCTCACTGCCGTCACCTTGTTTTTAATCATAACTTTTTATTAATCTAGAAGGAGCAAGTGGTTAGAGCACTGAGGCTAGGACAGCAGCTTTGATCGGGACTACACAATAACTGGGAGCTGCCGACTCACTGCCACTGGAAGGAAGCAGCAGAGTGGGGCCGGGCGACGGCTCAGTTTGTCGGGACTGTGGCTTCTGCCTTTTCCCACCCTCTCCGCTCCCCCAACCCCCCACCACTCTCACCCCCCCCCCCCCCCCCACCCTGAGGACTGGCCTCAACGCTGAATTTGAAAATGCAGTGAGAAGTGACTGAAACATACCCTCCCAACTCCCTTTGCTCGCTGACCCTTGCCGACTGACTGCACAAAATCCTTGGCGAACAGACACTTGCCTTTTGATGTACAGGAGCAATTGATGTTAGTGAGCAATGTCGTTGAGGAGAACAGACGGGGCGTCCATTATCCAAGCCCTGGCGATGACTGTGGCCGAGATTCCAGTATTCCTGTACTCGACGTTCGGGCAGGTATGTTGGCAACCAACAGGGCAGATTCCATTTTCACCTCTATTTTTTGGGGAGAGAGGTGGGTGGTGGAAGAAAGTCCTGGTTCTACACGACCACTTGTCCTCATGTTTGACTCATGTTTCGTACGTGTTTTTCAAAGTAGGTACGCCAAGTAATTTCACCTTTCTGACTTTTAAATAATCTTGTACTATAACTGCGTTTTAAAATAAAAAAAATTCCAAAAAGGAGTATTGCAGCCAGCTATCCCATCCTGCTCATCCTTGGCCTCATCAGTGCACCTCTAAAGAGCTGATATTCAAACTGGAGTGGCCGAGTTTTGAGGTCTGTCACTGTCGGTGGGGGTGGTTGGGGAAGTGGTCATACGAGGGGAAATAATTTAAAAAGAGGAATTACTCATGAGGGTGAAGGATCCAAGTGCTGGGGAATGAAACACCTTTTCCAATGTCAAGCATCCCAAGGTCGGGGAGAGCATTGCCTCAGCACCAAGCTTAGAATAACGTTTCTTTGAGTTGTTGAACTTTATGTGCCAACTGCCTTATGGCTTTTCGCTCTGAAGTAAATTGTGCCAAAATTTTTTTGCGCTGTAGGCCCAAGTTCCAACAGGAGCTACATCTATACTGCTCAAACTAATTCCATATCGGGCCCATACAACCAACAGAGAGGAGCCTATCATCTCTTCAGTATGAGCTGGTTATTACCTTACTTAGAATTTTCAGCACTGAAACAGGCTGCCGGTGTGAATGCTGCACACGAGCTTCTTCCCACCCTCTTCACTTTATCTCGCCCTGTCGACACATCCTTCTATTCCTTCTCCCTCATGTACTTATCTAGCTTTCCCCTTAAATGCATCAATGCTGTTCGTCTCAGCCACTCTTTGCAAGTTCCACATTCTTATCACTCTCTGATGTTCTTGGGCTCCAGTGGTGATCTATTGCTCCAACCCAATCACCTTGGATTGCTTTTCAACTCAATTTGCAGATTTTAATTTTGCATTTTTGCACATAATTAACAAAAGTAAAAATACAAACCAATTGGATTTTATTGCCTTCCGCATCCTTGTACCTAGAGCACTTCAGTACCTTAAATTAACTAGAACTGATTGCCTTTGTGCTTCTTTGAATTTTTAGTTTTGAATTTGGGGGACTGGGGGAAGAGATGATATACGTTTGGTAGGATATATTTAAAATTAGCATAAAAATTTAGCATTCATCGCACTACCTTTTTAAAAAAAAAATTTCGGAGATGTTGTGTAGTGTACCTGGGTTCACTGTCAGTTGGTAGCAGAATGGGACCCAGAACCACTTTGGCTGCTGGAACCATGAGATTCTCACCAACTGGACTACTGTGCCAGATATTTCCCTTCCCTCTGTGCTCCTTGCTTGACGCAGCTCAGCAAACTCATTGATCTTATTCCCTCTTTGCTCCCTGGCACTCAATGTTAAAGCTCAGTGTCACTGCTCTGCAGTGAAACTGCTCTGTGCCTGCTTAAAGAGATACTCCAAGACAAAGCACTAACCTTCAGTTTTTTTTGTCCTAAATTAAAACTTTAAAACATATTGGGGTATTTCTTTCTGAACAAATATATGCTTATCACCCATGTCTTGGAAGATTAGACCATTAGCTGTTCCTCAGATCCTCCAGTGCATCTATTATTGTCTAAATATCACCCATGACTCAGACTTAACACTCTCACCTCTGAGTCAGAGGGTTGTGCGTTCTAGCCCCAACACATGATCTAGGCTGCAGCACTAAGGGAGTACTGCCACTGTTGGGGGTGCTGTCTTTCGGATTAGACACTAAACTGAGGCCCCGTCGGCCCCCTCAGGTGGACATAAACAATCCTGTGGCAGGATCGGAAGAATACTCTGCTGTGTCCCAACATTTATCACTCAATCAGTACCACCAAAACAATCAGATTATCAGATTACAACAGTGACTACATATCAGAAATACTTCATTGACTCTGAAGTGTTTTGAGATGTCTGGAGGCTGTAAAAAGTACCATCTAAGTGAAATCTTCTTCTTTAAGCTGCTTTGGGTGGAATCATGCGTCTAACGGTGACTGCAGAGTAGAACAGTGTGGGTGGAGTCTGGTCCCTGTAGCTGGTGTAGGTTTTGCTCTTTCCTCTTTTCCCGCTCACCCTCCATGGGTGTTTGTTTAGTTTAAAGCTTTTCACTTCAAAAACAAATGCTTGAGGGTAAATCTGTTGTGGGGAACTGTCCCTTCCTATATATCAGTAAGAATATTAATCTCTGTTTTTATAGCCTTTCTCTATTTGTTTGCCCCCCCACCCCCAACCCCACACCACCTATCTTCTCCCCTGCTGGCTTTGGCTGCTTGATGGGGTTTGTTTCCTTGGTTCTTGGTTGGCTTCTGGCCTCTTGTCCAAGCAGCAGTGTGTGAGCTTGGACAGTGAGTGGTGGCAGCTATTTGATCACAATACATAGCCACCCCTGCATAGCAAGCAGGAGTGGGACCCCAGGTCAAGTTTCTTTTCTCTACAGCGAGTTGCAATGCCCCCACCATCACCCCAGCTGAGAGGACTGACTCATCTTGGCAGAGATTTCTTAAATACCTATCTTTTGTGCTGAACAAGGAGAGGCATACTGGAATATCGGACATTTTCCACTTCTGGCACCTATAGCACAGGAGGAGGCCATTTGGCCCATCACACCTGTGTCAGCTCTTTGAAAGAGCTGTCCAATTAGTCCCACTCCCCTGTAAATTTTTCTTTTTCAAATATATATCCAGTTCCCTTTTGAAAATTACTGTTGAATCTGCTTCCACTGCCCTTTCAGGCAGCGCTTTTCACATTGTCATAACCTAGATGCCAGTATCAAGTATTCCCATATCCAATTTATATCACGTGAAGTTCCCAGACTCTGTCCTGACGATGTGCATCAATCCTTGGTCCCTCCTTCCATTTTTTTCCATTACCCATGTCACCCATCCTTGATTGAGATTTCAAATGATGAAATTGGATTGGCACTGTCCAAAGTAATTTCACTCAGAATCTTTACAGCAAGCAGAGAAAAACAACATTCATCTCAGCAGTCTGGCCTGGATTGGGACCCAGATCCCTGAGGTGATGGGTCAGTTACTTAATCCCTGCATCACCCAGTTCCCCCATCCCTGGGAACTTCCTGGTC
Organism: Heterodontus francisci; assembly: GCF_036365525.1. Lineage (NCBI taxonomy): Eukaryota > Metazoa > Chordata > Chondrichthyes > Heterodontiformes > Heterodontidae > Heterodontus > Heterodontus francisci. Next base: position 6,471,855 of record NC_090402.1, on the reverse strand, counting down.
TCCTTAGCTGAACAACTCATTGCCTTGCCGAAGAAGGGTCACTGACCCGAAACGTTAACTCTGCTTCTCTTTTCACAGATGCTGCCAGACCTGCTGAGTGGTTCCAGCATTTCTTGTTTTTATTTCAGATTTCCAGCATCCACAGTATTTTGCTTTTATCATTGCCTTAGCTGCTGCATTAGCAAGTTAAACTATTATTTTTATTACCGAATTCTTAGTTGTTCATTGTGCTACCTTACTGTTGTAATTTATATAAAAGTATTTCCACTGATTGAGGTTGTTGATGAGAATAGGTGGTGGACTGTTTATTTAGAACAGGGTCTCTGAATTCTGCAACTCTTTCTGCTGTGATTTGCACTCTTACAAATTGATTTTAAATATAAGCAAAAATTCCAGATGAATCAATAACACTTGGCTTACCTACTCTATTATTGTGCATGCTGTGATTTTTTTGAAACTCCTATCCCTAATGTTTTATGCAGTGTTTCTATAGATTGCTAAAAAATTGAAATGAAGGTGTTAAAAAGAAGAAAATGTAAAGCTTGGCTTATTTCTCTACATGTATTTCTCTTACTCGATTTCAGGAACATTTTTAAAGAAGTGAGTTTCCAAAATTGGGATCCTTTTGAAAGTCATATATTTATATAGATGATTATCCCAATGTCAAATAGCCTCCTGAAACTCCATGTCCATATTCCCATGGCCACTTGAGGCCGTTGTCCTTTGTGGAAACTTAAGCATGACTCAGTGCTTTCGGAAGACAGTTTGGGGTAAGATGGGATGTGAGACCCGTGTTGTAGATTGAAATGCCACAGCACTTGGTTTCTGCCACTGGAGGGATCCCTCACATTTACCTGGATCACTGAGACCTCTATTGGCTGTAATTCAATCCAGCATTGTAGTTCAATACTGTACAATCCTGTGTAAAATACCTGAGAATCTCAGGTCACGGACTCTCAAACGTTTTACTCTATTTACTGCTGTCTTTGTGTAGGGAAAGTGTGTACAATCTTCACAATGTGTTTGTGCTGAAGGGCTACTGGTGCTGGTGGAGCTGTCCCTCCAGCAGGAGTTGGCACTTTCAGCAGATGAAGGGAAAGCAGTACTTGGGGTCAGCCGTGGCTCAGTGGTAGCTGTTTGATCTCTTAAGTCAGAAGGTCATGGGTCCAAGCCTCACTTCAGAACTTGGGGCCCATTATCTAGGCTGACTCTCCCAGTGCAGTGCTGAGCACGTACTGCACTGTCAGGTGCTGTCTTTCGAATGAGATGTTAAATCAAAACCTCATCTACCCTTTCAGGTGGATGTGAAAGATCCTGTGGCACTACTTGAAAAGCAGGGGAGTTCTCCCTGGTGTACTGAGCAGTATTTATTCCTCATTCAATACCACCAGTATAGATTAACTGGTAATTTATCTCATTGTTGTTTTGTGGGAGCTTGCTTTGCATAAATTGGTTGCTGGGACTACACTTCAAAAATAAGTCATTAGATGTAAAGCACTTTGGGATGTCCTGAGGATGTGAAAGTGCGAAAGAAATGAAAACTCCTTCTGTGAAATCGTGCCCCAGTAAAGGTCGTCAGGGAAAGGGGAGAAAAAAATTACCAAGGGAAGAAAGTAAATGTAACTTAAAAAAAAATGAATAATTTCTTTGTGTGTTCACGTCACTAAATGTTGTACGTGTATGGGAGATATAATCCATGAGTTCCCTGTCACCGTATTAGGTGCTTACACTTGCATGGGCAGAACAGGCTTCTGGTCTCTTATTGGACAGACATTATTGTGTGAGCATCTTCTAGAATCATAAGTTGTAAAAACACTTGACTGTTACAGATGAAGTTTTGGGGCCAGTAGTTTAAAGCAACACGACAGGTATGGCTCACAGACATTGTGTGGGAGTTTGTATCTGATAACTTGGAAGTCCCTTTTGTGTTTTCTCCTGTCCCTCCGTCATGCCCTGTCCAGCCTGTCCTGAAGAAATAAGCTCAAGCTGTGTTCCACACATGCCAGTGTCTGCTCATCTTGCTCAAGTGGTCACTTTCACCTCCAGGTTTAGACAGAGACTGTTGGTAGGGTGCTCAAGGGCTTCACAGTTGAGCCTTCTGCTGTCTTCACTCAGCGCGGGCCACAGTGCAGTGACCAGGAGAGGGAAACCCTGCTGACCTTTTTCCCGCCCTCCTTAGAGCAAGGTCATTAAGCGAAATGATCCACACTGTGCTGGACTGATTGAGATCCCTTGAATTCAGATTTGGGGAAGTTCTTCTGGGGCGGCGCAGTGGTTAGCACCGCAGCCTCACAGCTCCAGCGACCCGGGTTCAATTCTGGGTACTGCCTGTGTGGAGTTTGCAAGTTCTCCCTGTGTCTGCGTGGGTTTCCTCCCACATGCCAAAGACTTGCAGGTTGATAGGTAAAATTGGCCATTATAAATTGCCCCTAGTACAGGTAGGTGGTAGGGAAAATATAGAGACAGGTGGGGATGTGGTAGGAATATGGAATTGGTGTAGGATTAGTATAAATGGGTGGTTGATGGTCGGCACAGACTCGGTGGGCTGAAGGGCCTGTTTCAGTGCTGTATCTCTAAACTAAACCTCCCTGGCATATGGTTCAGTACCTCTTGCCAGTTAGTGCATTTCCACCTGAGTCACTGCAAGAACAGAAACAGTTCGGTTTCAGCTCTGTGATTGCAGCTTATCTGGCATAATTGCCTGTCCTGTGTATCAGGATCTGTGCTGCGATTAGAGAATTAGGTAGGTGCTATAGGTGAAATTAAAACCCAACTGTAGAATCTACTGCTGTCCTAGCAGGAATTCCAGTTACCCTCTGTCTGCTGGTGATGTGGTGCTTCTCACTCACTTGGGCTGGATGGAGCAGCAGGTTAATGCCCTTTTAACAGGGTGGAGGCAGGGCGGGAGTGCTTATTCATTTTACTGGTTACCGTTTTGTAATTTACATTTAAGGGGAAGTTGGATAAGTACATGAAGGAGAAAGGAATAGATGGTTATGTTGACAGGGTGAGATGAAGTAGGGTGGGGCGAAAGGCTCATGTGGAGTATAAACACATAGACCAGTTGGCCTGAATGGCCTATTTCTTTGCTGTGATTTTTATGTAATGTACAAGTTCTAAAATGTTCTTTGTTTGATACCATCTAAAGTCCATCTTCTCGCAACTGAGGCTGTCTCCGGGGCTGAAGAAGGTGCTTTTTGCAACAGCTTTGGGCACAGTGGCCTTGGCCCTCACAGCGCACCAGTTGAAGAGGAGAGGGCGGAGGAAAAAGCAAGATGCAGAGAAATGCAAGCAGTCTCGGCTTCCTGCACTGGGCAGACTTCCACCCTTAAAGAGAGGTAAAGAATCACCATTTGTCTGCTCTTTTTTTCAAAAAATAAAATGTTATCTGCTTCTTCCAGAAGGGGATGGCTCTTGACGTGACCATGAGCACTAGTGGTGTAGGCCCAAAGGGCTGACTCTCACTATGGCCATGGGCACCAGTGGTGCAGCCCCAAGGGACTATTCTTGCTGATCCCAGACAGTGAGGGTCAGCACCGTATTCTACTGTGGAGACTTGATTCTCACCCAAAAGTTCACACTCATGCACTTCACTGTGGGGGTCACTGAATGACACTCAGGAGCGGGAAGCCTGGATCCTATGGATACTGTGGCACATCAGCTATCTCAGCACAGATCCAGAATCAAACCTGGGATCTTCTTGGTATGCAGCTAATGCCCTATTTGCTTCACAGGGTTCCTTCTGATATCCAGAGGAAATCCTGTAAAGTTAATGCCGTGAAACCATACTGTAGAGATTAACTAAAGCTCCCCTTGATGTGGGCCTTCGGCCTCCTACCTCCAACTCCTACAGCCACCTTCAACAAATATAAGCAGTGGTGGCCGGGTGTGTGAGGTATTTGTTTTAACTCTCTTAAATCTTTACAGAGGTGGGATCAATCGAGGCTACAAACTTTTCTAAGTAATGGTTTTATTAACATTGAAATAACAGGTTTACAGCCCTCTCCTTCTCCTCACCGCCTTGTGTCTTTACCATTGCTGGGTGCACATCCTAGTCCCTGGTGTTTTAGAATCATAGAATGTTGAAGGCGCAGAAAGAGGCAACTTGGCCCAACGTGTCTGTGCTGGCCGAAAAACGATCTTGATGGATCCTGAGGAGAGGATCCTTCTCGGGCAGTGTTTGTCATGAAATGCCAGCAATTGAAAAGGGAAGGGGGTACAGAAACACAATAACTGATTCCTCCTGTTTTGTGACGTGAGGTCTGCTTCCTCCAAGCAGCTATTGTCAAATATGTCTGACATCTCTCCTTTTACTTACAGCAACCCCACCCAAAAGAGTGCAGAGCCCAGGGAGTAAGAGCAACGATACTCTCAGCGCAATCTCCTCCAGTGTGCTCAGCAGGCGATCCAGCTCTTCCCATAGTCTAACGTCGGTACGGAACATTTAAACCATATGTTCTTCGCTGTCTTTCCAGTATGAGAAAATTGCAGGGCTGTGGGAAAAGAGTGGGGTAGTGGGACTAATTGGGATAGCTGTTTCAAAGAGCTGGCAAAGACATGATGGGCTGAATGGCCTCCTTCTGTGTTGAATGAACTGATGTCCATTTTTAATGTCCATATGAATTGTTCAGTTCAATCCTGTTCTCGCCTGGTGTACGTATACTTGTAATTTCTAACAGCAGATTTACTCCTGATATGAATATTGAAGGTAAAAATGCTCAACGGGGGGAAAAGCTAATTTCAGTGATTTAAGAAGGGACTGAGTAGAGGTAGATTAAAGATGATTATTACAGGATAAAGCAGTAACAGAGCAATGAAGGGTGTTCAGGTACAAACTAAGCAGGTGCGCCCTGGATGACAAAAGAAATAAAATTTAAAATAAAACAGAAAAAGGAGGCTCATGACAAATGCTAGGAGCAAGATTCAGTTATTCACCAGGAGGAGTTGATAAGTTAGGAAGCAAAAGTGGTTATGAGAAAAGATTAACAAGTAATGGTAAATTGAACATAAAATATGTTATAAACATATAAATTCTAAGTGGTTAGCTAGGGGCAAAGTTGGGCCTATTTACGACTCAAAGGGAAATCTCCATGGAATGGCTGAGGACGTGGCAAAAGAGTTAAATGAGTACTTTGCCTCTGTCTTCAAAAAGGAAGTGGGTGATGGGCATGTTACACTAAAAGGAGAGGGAAGTTATGGACAGGTTAATAGATAGAGAAGATGTACTAAAAATATTTTAACGTTACTGAACGCGGGTAAGTCACCAGATCCAGATGGAATGCATCCCAGGTTGCTGAAAGAAGCAAAGGTAGAAATAGCACAATCTTGCCGTCTCATTGGATACAGGAGTAGTGCCAGAGGGCTGGAGGATTGCTAATGTTATACCACAGTTCAAGAAAGGGGAGAGAGATAAACCAGGAAACTACAGGCTAGTCAGCTAACATCAGTGGTGGGGAACCATAATCATGGACAAAATGAACTTTCATTTGAAAAGGCATGGTTAATCAAGGAGAACCGGTATGGATTTGTTTAAAAAGTAAATCATGTCTGACTAACTTGATTTGAATTCTTTGAGGTAGTGAAGTAGATGTAGAAATGGACTTTTGGAAGGCATTTGACAAAGTGTCACACAGGAGGGTTATTAAAAAGATGGAAGCCCTTTGAATTAAGGAGAAGCGGCAGCATAGATACAAAATTGGCTCAGTGACAAAAAACCGAGGGTGGTAGTGGATGGATATTTTTCAGACTAGGAGCTGGTTTGCAGTGGTGTTCTCCAAGGGTCAGTTTTGATTGGAACCCCATTCACCACCTTAACCATTCACTCCCTCCACCACCGACACAGCGGCAGCAGTGTGTACCATCTACAAGATGCACTGCAGCAACTCACCAAGGCTCCTTCAACAGCACCTTCCAAACCCATGACCTCTACCATCTCTAAGGACAAGGACAGCAGACAAATGGGAACACCACCGCTTGCAAGTTCCCCTCAGTCACACATCATCCTGACTTGGAAATATATCACTGTTCCTTCACTGTCACTGGGTCAAATTCCTGGAACTCCTTTCCTAAGAGCTCTGTGGGTGTACCTACACCACATGGGCTGTAGCTTTTCAAGAAGGTGGTTCACCACCACCTCCTTCGGCAATTAGGGATGGGCAATAAATGCTGGCCTTGTCAGTAATGCCCATATTCCATGAATGAATTAAAATAAAAATTGAGCATGCAGGAGGCCTGAGCTTGTGTGTCCCCTCCCCAGTTTTGTGTAACACTGATATAGCCATCAGTCCAGTCCAGTGGGTGGCACAGTTAGCACTGCAGCCTCACAGCTCCAGCGACCTTGGTTCGGTTCTGGGTACTGCCTGTGCGGAGTTTGCAAGTTCTCCCTGTGACCGCGTGGGTTTCCCCCGGGTGCTCCAGTTTCCTCCCACAGCCAAAGACTTGCAGGTTGATAGGTAAATTGTAGGTAGGTGGTAGGAGAATTGAGGGAAGGTGGGGATGTGGTAGGGGACATGGGATTAATGTAGGATTAGTATAAATGGGTGGTTGATGGTCGGCACAGACTCGGTGGGCCGAAGGGCCTGTTTCAGTGCTGTATGACTCTATGACTAATGAGCTGTGGCTCATTGGTGACCACTCTCACCAGATGAGTCAGAGGGTTGTGGGTTCAAGCCTCACTGCAGACACTTGACCATATAATCCTGGTTGACACTCCAGTACTGAGGGAGTAGTGCGCTACTGGAATTGTCATCTTTCGGTTGAGACGTTAAACCGAGGTCCTGTCTGTCCTCTCAAGTGGACATAAAAGATCACATGGCCACTATTTTCAAGAAAAGAATGGGAGTTCTCCCCGGTGTCAGGGCCAAAATTTATCCCTTAACTAACACACAAAAGCAGCTTATCTGGTCATTACCACATTGCAGTTTGTGGGATTTTGCTGTTTGCAAATTGATTACCATGTTTCCTACATTTACAACAGTGACTACGCTTCAAAAGTACTTCATTGGCTATAAAACGCTTTGGGATGTCCAGATGTCATGAAGTGCGCTGCATAAATAAAAGTTTTTTTTTAGTCTGAACTGTGTGTGTGTTTCTTTTTATGTAATGATTACTGAAAGGTGCGACCAGCGAACTCACCGAGTCCAGCAGGCTTGCCAGCCGAACCGTGGGAAGCAGGAGCCGTTCGGGAAGAGAATGAGACAGCAAATGATTCCAATGCTGAGAACCTATACATTATTGGTAGGAAGCTTTTATATACTGTGTTTTCATTACAGCCTAATATTAGTTGCCTGTGGAACAACAATAATTTGCATTTATATAGTGCCTTTTAACGTAATAACATGCCACAAAGTGGTTCACAGAAGCGAGCCACATAAAGTGATATTGCGGCAATGACCAAAAGCTTGGTCAAAGAGGTAGGTTTTGAGGAGCATCTTAAAGGACTAACAGGGGGAAAGAGAGGCGGGGAGGTTTAAGGAGGGAATTCCAGAGCTTAGGGTCTAAGCAGCTGAAGGCACGACTACCATTGATGGAGTGATTAAAATCAGGGTGCTCGAGGCCAGAATTAGAGGAGCGCAAAGATCTGGGGGGGTTGTGGGGCTGGAATCAATTACAGAGACGTGGGGGGGGAGATTTAAAACAAGGATGAGAATTTTAAATTTGAGGTGGTATTTAGCTAGAAGGTCGGAAGCACAGGGTAATAGGTGAACGGGACTTGGTGCGAGTAAGACATAGATAGCAGAGTTTTGGATGACCATAAGTTTATGGAGGATCATGTGGATCAGTGAGCAATTCATTGCCGTGTGGGGTAGAGAGGATTGCACTTACCCATAGGGGCAATATACATTGTGGCCACAACTGCTCCTATGGGTTGTGTTTGCTGGTTCTGTATTGGAGGATGAAATTTGGACGAAAAGTGGAGGAATGAAAACCTGGGAGAGAAAACCAACTTGTGCACAAGCTATCTCTAATGTCTGGATCCTACTAATAGCCTCAATTCGTTTCCCAGCACGGAAACGGTTTGGATCATCGTCTGAAATTGGAAGGTAGTAACGATACTGGTCACTAGTTCATAGAATCTTGCAGCCCAGAATGAGACAATTCTGTCCATGTATTTGGGCCAGCTCTTTGAAAGAGCTATCCAATTAGTCCTACTTTCCCTGCTCTTGTCCCACAGCCCTGCAAACATTTCCCCTTCAAGTATATATCCAATTTTGAAAGTTACTATTGAATCTGTTTCCACCACACTTTCAGGCACCGCATTTCAGATCGCAACAACTCACTGTATAAAATAATTTCTCCTCTCCCCTCTGACACTCTGACAATTACCTTAAATCTGTGTGTTGGGAACTGACACTCCTGTCATTCAAAACAGTTTCTCCTTATTTACTTGTCAAAACCCTTCATAATTTTGAACACCTCTTGCATCTCCTCTTAACCTTCTCTGCTCTAAGGAGGACAATTCCAACTTTTTTGGTGTCTCGACACACCTGAAGTCCATCATCCCTGGCACCATTCTAGTAAACCTCCTCTGTACCCTCTCCCAAAACCTCCTTCCTATAGTGTGGTGCCCAGAATTGGGCACGCGTACTCCAGCTGAGGCTTAACTGGTGATTTAGAAAGTAATAATGAACTGAATAGTTAATGCAACCATTCAGTTAATTACAAAAAGAGGCTGCAAGTAGAAGTCGGGGTTTAAAGCATGTTGGGGCAGATTAGATGGCTTATTGTTCTGTATTTAACCTGGGCTACACCTGACTTCGATCCACTAGGTTACTTGTTCAGGGATTAAGTTCTCCTATTCTTTGTTCCCTGGCTAATTGGGAAAGAAATGGTAGGGCAGTGAGTCAATTATTACCACTCTTGTGGAGATCTTGGTGTCTGCTTGCATTGGCAGATGTTAAAGAGCAGATTGCCCTGAGGTCAGGAGTGTATTGGGAAAGGGGGATTGAAATCCAAGTGTTGGAAGCCATGCTTGAACTTGCGATGATCATGCCAGTTTTTTGTTTTTAGGGTTCCCAAGCGTTTTTTTGTAAAACTGGGGGCCATAAATATAAGATGGTCGCTAATAAATCCAATAAGGAATTCAGAAGAAACATCTTTACGCAAAGAGTGGTGAGAATGCGGAACTCAGTATCACAAGGAGTGGTTGAGGTGAATAGTCTAGATACATTTAAGGGGAAGCTAGATAAGCACATGAGGGAGAAAGGAATAGAATATTATGAGATTTGGTTAGATGAAAAGGGGTGGGAGGAGGCTTGCTTGGAGCATAAATGCTGGCCTGGAGCTGTTGGGTTGGATGGTCTGTTTCTCAGCTGTACATTTATGTGTAATTCCATATAATTCTATTTAATCAGGCATGGAGCTGTTTGAAGAAGCTTTGCAGAAGTGGGAACTCGCCCTGACCAAACGGCAGAGGAGTGGCTCTGAAACTGAAAAAAAGAATTGTCTGCTGAACCTGGGAGCAAGTGGCGGGATTGGGGACAGCTGTGAGGTACACCGAGCAGCGATGTGGACTGTGTAAAGCAGTAATACCTTCCTGATACTGCACGAATGTCTGTGTTGTGATTGTGAGATGGCTTTATTGGTCTGTCACGACGAGCCAAAACTTTTAGCCTGTGATTGACAATGTAACAGCAGCAAATGTGTTTCTGTGTGAAAGTGGGGTCAAAAACATGGCTGCCTCTTAGAGCCACTTCTTATCAAACTGGGCTACTCTACTGTTTAGACAAGTGCTTGGCTTGTACGTTGAGTTTAACGTCCTTGTGTGTTTGGATTTTTCTCTTGTGTTCTGCACGATGCCCCAGAGAAGCAGTAATGAAAGGAAATGAGTTGGGAAAAGACAGTGTTCATATGTCTGGGGTTTTGCTCTTGCTGCTGACAAGAACAAATGTCAGACTGTCTCAACACGGTTAAAGCAGTGAAATGACCAAGGACATTCTGAGGGGAAGGAAGAGAAATGTTAATTTTTCAGCAAGAGTTCCTGGATTTGCGGCCCCTGATTGAGTTTCCATTCTCTAACCTAGGGTCGTTGAGGCCAATTGTAACACCCTACCACTGACCTAGCAAAGATCAGTTGAGACCTTCTGGCATGTGTGGCACAGATTGACCCACTGGATAAACTGACTGAGCTACAAGGTCAGGTGAGCTGAACTGGCTGCAACCTGAGCCTTTGCTGAGTTAGTGGGTCTCGGGTTGGGTGATTGTAGGAACCCTACATGTGACTCGTGTAGATTAGCCTACAAAGCTGTTGTTTTGGTGGGTCAGAGAGGACATTACGTTTAGATGAAATGAACAACAAGCAGAAACCCTCACTGCAAATAACTAAACAGGTATCGAGAAACAAGGAGTTTTCGCAGAAGCTGGAAGCCCTGCTGAATCGAGCATACCGACTGCAGGAAGAGTTTGGGGAGACAGTACCTTCTAACAGTGTGCTAGCTGATTTTGGTAAGTTCTGATTCTTAAACTGAGGAAGAGAGCTCCTTATATTGTAAACAGATTGTTTAATTATTGCTGATTATTACCAAGAGTTACACAGTAGAGTTTCATGGAAGTGAATTTTTTTTTTTTGTTTTTGCTCAAGAGTGTGTTGGGGCTCTGGCCCTTCCCTGTGGAGAAGATTCTGGGAGATGTTATCTCGATGACGATGTCAGTGTGACGTCGGAGGACTCATATTTTTCAGCGGCAGAGGTAAGTTTTATCTAAGTTATATCTACTCCGACGTAGGGTTTAAGATGCTCTCCTGATGAGCTCCTTGAATTTACAATAGGTTTGCCACTGGTTCTGGAGCAATCTTTTCTTGGTCCTCCTTCCCTCCCCATTTTCTCTCCCATCTCCTGAGGTCTGTGGGTACCTCATAGTACACAGGCACAGTCGCACTCGTATCTCGTCTAAGTGGCCAGTTTTCATGAGGTGGATCCAGACATTTGAGCATCGGCAAGCTGTTCTATGATGGGGCCATCACAGTGGAACCCAAACCTTTTTGATCCCCACACATGCACCTTCTGCATAGTTGTCAGGAATGGGAATCCTGTGGAATTTTTCTTCCTTCTTAGCTCAGGGATGTTGACTGTAATTGTAGCACCCAAGCTGCTGCAATGGTTGAGATCATGGTATGTAAGGTGCAGTGCTATACCAGTTGGTGTCATTAACCATTGAGACAGGGGAGTAGTTCTGATGGTCCAGTTTTTTTTTTGAAGTATGCTTTCTGGAAATTATAGAAAGGTAAACAGTTTTTTCAATCTCTGCAAGGATCCTGGTTGGCCTCTCATCTTTCATGCTTTGTAATGATCAGCTAATTCGAAACTCTGCTCCCATATCCCAACTCGCACCAAGCCCTGTTCATTCATCACCCCTATGCTCATAGACCTACATTAGCAACCAGTCTGGCAGTGCCTCGATTATTAAAATTCTCATCCACCTGTTCAAATTCCTCCATTCCTACTTAACTTGGTGACCTCCTCCAGCCCTACAACTCTCCAAGATCTCTGCATTACTACAATTTTGGCCATTTTTCCATACCCCTCTCCCTTTGCTTCACTATTGTCTTCATGCCATCAGCTGTCTTGGCCCTAAGCTCTGGAGTTCCCTCCTCCAGCTTTTGGTCATCATGCAGGTCAAAGTTTGTCTGATTTACGCTCTTTGAAATGCTTTGAGATGTTTTACTTCATTAAAGGCACTATATAAATGCAAGTTGTTGTCCTCATTTAAAAAAAAAGTATGAGCTTAAGTTCTATTCAGTCTAACCTTTTGCAGTTAGATGTAATTTCGTTTTGCTTGCTGAATATCTCAAAGATTCACTAGTGGGTCATTCAGGTCTATGAGGCTCTGCAAGGCTTTCAATATCTCTGGAATCACTCAGCAGGTCTGGCAGCATCTGTGGAAAGAGAAGCAGAGTTAACGTTTCGGGTCGGTGACCCTTCTTCGGAACTCAAGTTCCGAAGAAGGGTCACTGACCCGAAACGTTAACTCTGCTTCTCTTTCCACAGATGCTGCCAGACCTGCTGAGTGAATCCAGCATTTCTTGTTTTTGTTTCAGATTTCCAGCATCCGCAGTATTTTGCTTTTATTTGAACCTGTGTACTTATTTTTTTTAAAAATTCGTTTCAGGGATGTGGGTGTCACTGGCAAGGCCGGCATTTGTTGCCCATCCCTAATTTCTCTTGAGAAGGTGGTGGTGAGCTGCCTTCTTGAACAGCTGCAGTCCATCTGGTGCGGGTGCCCCCACAGTGCTGTTAGGGAGGGAGTTCAGATTTTGATCCAGTGACCGTGAAGGAATGGGGATCTGTTTCCAAGTCAGGATAGTGTGTGGCTTGGAGGGGAACTTGCAGATGGTGGTGTTCCCATGCATCTGCTGCCCTTGTCCTTCTAGGTGGGAGAGGTTGCAGGTTTGGAAGGTGCTGTTGAAGGTGAGCTGCTGCAGTGCATGGCCACTGTGTCTCGGCGGTGGTGGTGGGAGTGACTGTTTAAGATGGTGGATGGGGTGCTGATCAAGTGGGTTGCTTTGTCCTGGATGGTGCCGAGCTTCCTGAGTCATGTTGGAGCTGCACTCATTCAGGCAAGTGGGGAGTATTCCATCACACTCCTGACTTGTGCCTTGTAGATGGTGGACAGGCTCTGTGGTGTCAGGAGGTGAGTTACTTGCCACAGAATTCCGAGCCTCTGACCTGTTCTTGTAGTCACAGTATTTAAATGGCTGCTTCAGTTCAGTTTCTGGTCAATGGTAACTCCTAGAATATTAATGGTGGGGGATTCAATGATGGTAATGTCGTGAATGTCAAGGGGTGATGGTTAGATTCTCTCTTGTTGGAGATGGTCATTGCCTGGCACTCGTGTGTCGTGAATGTTACTTGTCACTTATCGGCCTGAATGTTCAGGTCTTGCTACATATGGACACAGACTGCTTCAGTATCTGAGGAGTCGTGAATGGTATGAACATTGTACAATCATCGAACATCCCCACTTCTGACCTTATGATGGACGGAAGGTCATTGATGAAGCAGCTGAAGATGGTTGGGCCTAGGACACTACCCTGAGGAACTCCTGCAGCAATGTTCTGGGGCTGAGATAATTGGCCTCCAACAACCACAACGATCTATCTTTGTGTGAGGTATGACTCCAACCAGTGTAGAGTTTTCCCCCTGATTTCCATTGACTTCAATTTGGCTAGGACTCCTTGATGCCACACTCGGTCAAATGCTGCCTTGATATCTAGGGCAATCACTCTCACCTCACCTGTTGAGTTCAGCTTTTTTTTTGTCCATGTTTGGACCAAGGCTGTAATGAGGCCCTGGCGGAACCCAAACTGAGCATCAGTGAGCAGGTTATTGCGATTTAAGTGGTGCTCAGTAACACTATTGACAACAACTTCCATCACTTTGCTGATGATTGAGAGGAGACTGGGGCATAATTGGCCAGATTGTATTTGTCCTGCTTTTTGTGGACAGGACATACCTGGGCAATTTTCCACATGGCCGTGTTGATGCGTGTTGTAACTGTATTGGAACAGCTTGGCTAGGGGTGCAGCTAGTTTTGCAACACAAGTCTTCAGAACTGCAGCCGGGATGTTGTCAGGACCCATAGCCTTCAGCTGTTTCTTGATATCACTTGGAGTGAATTGAATTGGCTGATGTCTTGTATCTATGATGCTGGGGACCTCAGGAGGAGGCTGAGATGGACCATCCACTTGGCACTTCTGGCTGAAGATGGTTATGAATGCTTCAGCCTTTTCTTTTGCATTGATGTGCTCGGCTCCTCCATCCTTGAGGATGGGGATATTTGTGGAGCCTCCTCCTCCGGTTAGTTGTTTAATTGTCCACTGCCATTTACGACTGGATGTGGCAGGACTGCAGAGCTTAGATCTGATCCATTGGTTGTGTCTATTGCATGCTGCTTCTGTTTGGCATGCAAGTAGTCCGGTGTTGTAGTTTCACCAGGTTGGCACTTTATTTTTAGGTATGAACCATTGGCTTGCTAGTAATGATGGAGTGTGGGATATGCCAGCCATGAGGTTCCAGGTTGTGGTTGTGTACAGTTCTGCTGCTGCAGATGGTCCACAGCGCCTCATGGATGCCCTGTTTTGAGCTGCCAGATCTGTTCTGAACCGATCCCATTTAACACTGTGTTAGTGCCACATAACACGATGGACAGTATCCTTAGTGTAAAGATGGGACTTTGTTTTCACAAGGATTATGTGGTAGTCACTCCTACCAATACTGTCATGGACACATTCATCTAAAACCGGTAGATTGGTGAGGACAAGGTCTAGTAGGTTTAGCCCTCTAGTATGTTGCCTCACCTCCTGCCGCAGGCCCAGTCTGGCAGAAATCTCCTTCAGGGCTCGGTCAGTAGTGGTGCTACCGAGCCACATTTGGCGATGGATATTGAAGTCCTCCATTGACCCAGAGTACATTCTGTGCCCTTGCCACCCTCACTGCTTCTTCCAAGTGGTGTTCAACATGGAGGAGTACTGATTCATGCAGCAGCTGTGGTGGGATTTGCACCTGTGGCCCCAGAGTCTGGATCTCTGGATTACTAGCCCAGTGACATTACCACTATGCCACCATCTCCCCTTTAGGGCCTGTGCTGTCGTCTGCTGTGGGAGAGCATTGTACCTGAACCCAATACCCACATGCTTAAAAGGGATTAAGAGGGTTATATTAGGAGCGTAGGTTGTATTCCATCAATTATAGAAGACTATGGGGTGATCTGATCAAAGTGTTGCAGATGAGTAAAAGATTTGATCGGTTAGATACACTATTTCCTCTGAACATGGGCTGTGGGGAGTCGAGCGAGGGGGCACGACCTGGAAGTTAGAGCTATGCCATTCAGGGGTGATGTCAGGAAGCACTTCTTCACACAAAGGGTAAGTGAAAATCTAGAACTGTGGGGGCTGGGGGGGTGGGGGGCGTTGTCTTTTGGAAATTTCAAAACTACAATTGATAGATTTTTGTTCGGCAAGGGTATTAAAGGTTAGGGAACCAAGGCTGGTAAATGGGGTTAAGGTACAGATCATGATCTAATTGAATGGCGGAGTAGGCTTGAGGGGCTGAATGGCCTCCTTCTGTTCCTATGTCCAGCTTTAGCTTTACTGATAGCAATCAGCAGCTGAAATCTTGGCTGATCTTTCTCTGCTTCCAAGCCCAGGGATACAAATAACAAATAGCAACAATATCTTGCATTTATCTTAGTCTTTGTCCTCCTCCGCCTCCTCCTCCTTGTCTCGAGAGACGATGGGTAAGCGCCTGGAGGTGGTTTGTGAAGCAATGCTTGGAGTGGCTATAAAGGCCAATACTACAGTGACAGACTCTTCCACAGGTGCTGCAGATAAAATTGGTTGTTGGGGTTGTTACACAGTTGGTTCTCTCCTTGCGTTTATGTCTTTTTTCCTGCCAACTGCTAAGTCTCTTTGACTCGCCACTCTTTAGCCCTTCCTTTATGACTGCCCGCCAGCTCTGGCAATCGCTGGCAACTGACTCCCACGACTTGTGATCAGTGTCACAGGACTTCATGTCACGTTTGCAGACGTCTTTAAAGCGGAGACATGGACAGCCGGTGGGTCTGATACCAGTGACGAGCTCGCTGTACAATGTGTCCTTGGGGATCCTGCCATCTTCCATGCAGCTCACATGGCCAACTCATCTCAAGTGCTGTTGGCTCAGTAGGGTGTATTTGCTGGGGATGTTGGCCACCTCGAGGACTTCTGTTTTGGAGATACAGTCCTGCCACCTGATGCCAAGGATTCTCCGGAGGCAGCGAAGATGGAATGAATTGAGACGTCGCTCTTGGCTGACATACGTTGTCCAGGCCTCGCTGCCGTAGAGCAAGGTACTGAGGACACAGGCTTGATACACTCGGACTTTTGTGTTCTGTGTCAGTGCGCTACTTTCCCACACTCTCGTGACCAGTCTGGACATAGAAGTGGAAGCCTTTCCCATGCGCTTGTTGATTTCTGCATCGAGAGACAGGTTACTGGTGATAGTTGAGCCTAGGTAGGTGAACTGTTGAACCACTTACAGAGCGTGGTCGCCGATATTGATGGATGGAGCATTTCTGACGTCTTGCCCCACGATGTTCATTTTCTTGAGGCTGATGGTTAGGCCAAATTCATTGCAGGCAGCCGCAATCCTGTCGCTGAGTCTCTGCAGATACTGTTCAGTGTGAGATGTTAATGCAGCATCGTCAGCAAAGAGGAGTTCCCTGATGAGGACTTTCCGTACTTTGGTCTTTGCCTTTAGATGGGCAAGGTTGAACAACCTGCCACCTGATCTTGTGTGGAGAAAAATTCCTTCTTCTGAAGACTTGAACACATGTGAGAGCAGCAGGGAGAAGAAGATCCCAAACCGTGTAGATGCGAGAACACAGCCCTGTTTCACGCCACTCAGGATAGGAAAGGGGTCTGATGAGGCGCCGCTATGCTGAATTGTGCCTTTCACATGGAATGAGGTGATGATATTTAGTAGCTTTGGTGAACATCCGATCTTTTCTAGTAGTCTGAAGAGACCACGTCTGCTGACGAAGTCAAAGGCTTTGGTGAGATCAATGAAAGCAACGTAGAGGGACATCTGTTGTTTGCGGCATTTCTCCTGTAGCTGGCGAAGGGAGAACAGCATGTCAATGGTGGATCTCTCTGCTCGAAAGCCACACTGTGTCTCAGGGTAGACACGCTCAGCCAGCTTCTGGAGCCTGTTTAAAGCGACTCGAGCGAAGACTTTCCCTGCTATGCTGAACAGGGAGATTCCACGGTAGTTGTTGCAGTCACCACGGTCACCCTTGATCTTATAGAGGGGGGTGATATTGGCATCGCGCATGTCCTGAGGTACTGCCCCCTCATCCCAGCACAGGCAAAGCA
Source organism: Heterodontus francisci (assembly GCF_036365525.1). Taxonomy (NCBI): domain Eukaryota; kingdom Metazoa; phylum Chordata; class Chondrichthyes; order Heterodontiformes; family Heterodontidae; genus Heterodontus; species Heterodontus francisci. The sequence goes on along the minus strand of NC_090402.1, from coordinate 6,455,009 downwards.
GTTCGTAGAGTGCTGAAAGTATAGCAGGCTTGGCACTCTTGAATATTTCAGGGGTAATGCCGTTCTTCCCAGGGGCTATTCCGCTGGCTAGAGAATCAATGGCATCACTGAGTTCCGATTTTGTTGGCTGTACGTCCAGCTCATCCATGACTGGCAGAGACTGGGCTGCATTGAGGGCGGTCTCAGTGACAACATTTTCCCTGGAGTACAGTTCTAGATAGTGCTCCACCCAGCAGTCCATTTGCTTACGTTGGTCAAACAGCAACAATATCTTGCATTTATAGTGTCTTTAATGTAGTAAAATGTCCCAAGGTGTTTCACAGGAGCTATTATCAAACAAAAGTGAGCCGTATAATGAGATATTAGGGCAAAGAGATGAAAGAGTATGTTTTTAGGGGTGTCTTGAAGGAGGTGAGAGGGGTGGTGAGGTTTGTTGAGGGAATTCCAGAGTGTAGGACCTAGGCAGCTGAAGGCACGGCTGCTAATGATAGAGTGATGAACATTGGACGTGTGCAGAAGCCCAGAATTAGAGGAATGCAGCGATCTTTGAGGGTTATAGAATTGAAGGAGTTTATAGTGATAGGGCATTGCCGGACCTGGAGCCTTGTCGGTCAGCAAGCACTGGTGGTGACGGGTGAGCAGGACTTGGTGTGAGTTCGGATACGGGGAAGCAGAGTTTTGGATGAGCTCAGGTTTACCAAGAGTGTAGAGCGGGAGGCCGGCCAGGCAATCGTTTGATTAGGTCAAGTGTGGAGGTAACCGTAACACTCCAGTTAGTGCTCTGACCAAGGATTGAACCTGGGACCTTCTTGTCTGTGTGGCTAAATGCTACTGTTATCCAATGAGGCCATTGGGGGAATTTATAGGAGCCTTCTAATGAGAAATAAAATTGCTTAAAATAGATCCTGCAGCTGTAAGCAGAGTGTGAGAAGGGCCAGCTCCCCTTTTGCATGTTGAGGTTTGCCAAAAGCTTCCAGGTCAGACTCAAATTACCAGGCTGTAGACTCCAGTGGTCGACACTGGACATAGAAGGACATGCCGAGCAAGAGGAATGTTGACTCAGGGGACTTGTGTCCTATTGCAACATTTAAGTCACCATGTGTCCTGTGCGAAAAAGAGATTTAAATATCATCCACACATCTTTTGCATCTGCAGCTATTTGATTCTTTATCATTCGATGAGGAGAGATTTCACTCGTCCAGATCATCTGCTTTATATGAAGAAGCCATGAGGATTGTTCGAGATGATCAGGTCGCCTGCCGGTCATTCAGGTGCGTGGCCAGCTCTTTCTTCAGTCTCCTTGCCTGCTCCTGCTCTGTCCCTGGGTCCTTCAGTAGGGGTACAGCACTCTGGGTGAAGTGCGCAGCCCTCCAGTGCTCTGTTATACTGTGCGGTTGGACGGTGAATGCCAGAAGGCTGTTTGACGATTGTAGTTGGGCGGATACAGGATCCAAGCTCCATCCTGTCCGTGCCCATGCATGTTTTCCAGGCGTGTCACTGCATAGTTATCATGGATGGGAATCCTGGCTGATTTTCCTCCAGGTCCTCCCTAATTCAGAGTTCTCATCCTTGCTTTCATATCCCTTTGTGGCCTCCCCCCCCCCCCCCCCCCCCCCCTTCCTATCTGTGTAACCTCCTCCAGCCATACAGCCCTCCATGAATTGTACATTCCTCCTCTTGTGCATCCTCGATTCCCTTCACTTCACCTTTTGGTGGCTGTACCTTCAGCTTCCTAGGATCCAAACTCTGGAATTCCCTCCCTAAACCTCTCCACCTTCCTCCCTTTCTTTAAGACACTCCTTACATTCTACCTCACCTGTCCTCCTATCTCCTTATGTACCTCGGTGTTAAATTTTGTCTGATTTACATTCCTGTGAAGCGCCTTGGGCCATTTTACTACTTTAAAGGCACTATATAAATGCAAGTTGTTGTTTGCTGAAGTGAGTTTTAGATTCAAAGGGCTTTCCCAGCTGTAAGCACAGTCCGAAGAGGGTACTGTCTGTTGGTATGTGTATGATTCACCTTTTTACCAGTCCCTGACAGTAAAACTGATTGCCATCTTGTGTTTTTCAGAACGGAGATCCTGGAATGCTATAACGACGAGGACTTCCTGGCAAAACTACACTGTGTGCGTCAGGCATTTGAGGTAAATCAGTTGATGAGGCTGCTCAATGGGTGAAGGAGACAGGTACTGTAGTGATTTGTGTTCGGTGTGTGCAAGGAGGAATTCCCTGGTACATAACTGTGTGTGTAAAAGCTGTTTATCTCCATTCTCTAACTGGGGAAGAGGATGAGGTAGGGGGGTATTTCTGTGATTTTTTTTTTCCCCCCCTCTACGCTGCACATTCCTGACTCTGTTCCTGGGTTCACTTGGGGGCAAGGGGCCAACTAACTGCTTTCGTTTGCTGCCAGACTGAAAAAAAAGAGAAGGCTGAGTGGTGACCTGATAGAGGTTTTTAAAATTATGAAGGGGTTCGATAGGGCGAACATAGAGAAGATGTTTCTATTTGAGGGCGAATCCAAAATTACGGGCCATAAATATAAGATAGTCACTAATAAATCAAATAAGGGATTCAGGAGAGGCTTCTTTCCCCAGAGAGTGGTGAGAATGTGGAACTTGCTGTCACTTGAGGTGAATAGCATGGAAGCATTTAAGGGGAAGCTAGATAAACACATGAGGGAGAAAGAAATAGAAGGATATGCTGATGGGGTGGGATGAACTAAAGTAGGAGGAGGCTTGTGTGGAGCATCTACGCAGACATAGACCAGTTGGGCCAAATGGCCTGTTCCTGTGCTGTAAATTTGATGTAACATAATTGAGGGAAGCGTCACAGTTGACATGCTTGCCTTTACCTGGCTGGTCACGGGTAAGTGTCACCTGCACTGTAACCTAGGGAGCAGTGTGTAATGTAGCAGGGAAGGGGATAGAGGGTATGGGGACTTGATGAGATCAGAAGAAGTAGACTGTGCCTTGTGTTGGAGCTGTACCACATGATGGTGAAATATGGGGAGGTGCCACGGGCAGTGGGGAAGATTACAGTGAGATCTCCTGAGTTAATGTCACTTACCTACTAACAGCTGGATTAGTTTAGCACTGGCAGAGGGCTGGAGGAAGGATGCTGGCTAGAGTACAATGTATGCAGAGGGGTGAAGGAAGGTATAGGAGAGATTAAAAAGATAGTGTCATTTTGAGGGGTTTGGGGATAGTATTTGAGTCTGGATTTAATTCTGATTAGGGACAGCAGGGGTAAGTCACAATTTGAATCGCCAAATATTTTAAAGAATTTTTTCCACATAGAATACAAGATTTAGGGGCAGGGCTTAAAGTGAAGGGAGTCAAAAGAAAATAGGAAATTCAGGCAACTTTATTTTTTTTGTAAAAGGGTGGTAGATTTGTGCAGTGTATTTGCAACGAATTTGGCCTAACCATCAGCCTCAAGAAATCGAACATCATGGGACAGGACGTCAGAAATGCTCCATCCATCAATATCAGCGACCACGCTCTGGAAGTGGTTCAGGAGTTCACCTACCTTGGCTCAACTATCACCAGTAACCTGTCTCTCGATGCAGAAATCAACAAGCGCATGGGAAAGGCTTCCCCTGCTATGTCCAGACTGGTCACAAGAGTGTGGGAAAGTGGTGTACTGACACAGAACACAAAAGTCCGAGTGTATCAAGCCTGTGTCCTCAGTACCTTGCTCTACGGCAACGAGGTCTGGACAACGTTTGTCAGACAAGAGCGACGTCTCAATTCATTCCACCTTCGCTACCTCCGGAGAATCCTTGGCATCAGGTGGCAGGACTGTATCTCCAACACAGAAGTCCTCGAGGCAGCCAACATCCCCAGCATATACACCCTACTGAGCCAGCAGCACTTGAGATGGCTTGGCCATATGAGCCGCATGGATGCTGGCAGGATCCCCAAGGACACATTGTACTGCGAGCTCGTCACTGGTATCAGACCCACCGGACATCCATGTCTCCGCTTTAATGATGTCTGCAAACGCGACATGAAGTCCTGTGACATTGATTCCAAGTCGTGGGAGTCAGTTGCCAGCGATCACCAGAGCTGGCGGGCAGCCATAATGGCGGGACTGAAGTGTGGCGAGTCAAAGAGACTTAGCAGTTGGCAGGAAAAAAGACAGAAGCGCAAGGGGAGAGCCAACTGTGTAACAGCCCCGACAAACAATTTTATCTGTAGCACCTGTGGAAGAGTCTGTCACTCTAGAATTGGCCTTTATAGCCACTCCAGGCGCTGCTTCACAATCCACTGACCACCTCCAGGCGCGTGTCCATTGTCTCTCGAGACAAGGAGGCCAAAGAAGAAGATGATTAATAGCACTGATGGTGGAACAGAAGGCCATGGCTGTGTTTCGAAAGGAATGAGTGAATTCCTGTTGGGGAAAGGGACACAAGTTTGTTCATTCTCGAGTCATAGTGTGGTGTGATGAGAGGTTTGGAAGACTAGGCTGGAAGGACCAATGGTCTACTCTTGCCTAAAATATTACTTTGTGATACTATGTAATCTGTGCTACAAAGGGCTGGGAAGATGATGAGCCAACTCTCCTACTTCCAGTCACTATCCAGTTACCTCTGTGCAGTTTTCAAGTGAAGGGGGCTGGGGTTGAGTTTGGCTGACACCCTCTGTACTGGAGTAGCCTACTCCCATTGAAAGAAAGACTCCTGCATGATTTATCAGAGGGCTGATGTTGCTGATAGAGCTATACCCCATTGTGAGTCAGTGGCTTGAGCTGAAGAAGGAAGACATTTAAAGATATGAACATGCTGTATTATTATGAGTGAGACAAGGATGGTCAGGGAGGAAAGTGGCTTTCATTAAAGAGTAAATTTCCCTCCCTAACTATCTGAGAGTTGAAGAAAGATGAGTTAATAAGGCAGTTATTTATACCTGATGTTTTTCCTCTCCGGGCTCCAACCACAGCCTGTAGTTACTACTTTCTTGCTGTATTACATGATGGTGTTGGAAGGATGGTAGTTGGATTTTGTACACTGTGGGGACTGTGCCTGATTTCAGTTTGTAACAAAAGCTTATTATTGTCACAGGTATTGCTGCAGGATGAGGCAAACCGGCTATATTTTGGTGAAATTGGGAAGCAGATGATCACAGGACTGATGTCCACTGCAGGAAAGGTAAAACAACCCCCTCCTGCCAAACATACTGTAATTTAGAACTGTGTGGTTATCAGTAGAGAGCAGAGGGATAAACCAAATGAGATCATTGTCATCTAAATATGACTTGAGCACATAATGTAGGCTGACACTCCAGTGCAGTATTGAGTGGGATACACACAAGAAGTAGGAGAAGGAGTAGGCCATTCAGCCCCTCAAGCCTGTCCCGCCATTCAATAAGATCGTGGCTGATCTGTCCCAGGCCTCAACTCCTCTTTCGGGCCTGCTCCGCATAACCCTTGACTCCCTGAGATTTCAAAAATCTACCTACCTCATTAAATACATCTAGTGACCTGGACTCCACAGTTCTCCGAAGTAGAGAATTCAGAGATTCACCACCCTCTGAGAGAAGAAATTCCTTTGCATCTCAGTTTTAAATGTGTGCCCCCTTATTCTGTAACTATGTCCCCTAGTTTGAGATTCCCCCACCAGTGGAAACATATTCTCAACATCTACCCTGCCAAGCCCCTAATGGTTGCTGCATTACGTCCTTTGGAGGAGGGGGCTGATTTGCTGTGCAGGTGTCAACCTGGTGAAGCTATAACCCAGGACTACTTGCATGCCAAACTGCGTAAGCAGCATGCGATAGACAGAGCTAAGCGATCCCATAACCAAAGTATCAGATCTAAGCTCTGCAATCCTGCCACATCCAGCCGTGAATGGTGGTGGACAATTAAACAACTGACTGGAGGAGGTGGCTCCACAAATATCCCCATCCTCAATGACTGGGGAGCCCAGCACTTCGGTGCGAAAGATAAGGCTGAAGCATTTGCAACAATCTTCAGCCAGAAGTGCAGAGTTGATGATCCATCTCGGTCTCCTCCTGAAGTCCCCAGCATCACAGATGCCAGACTTCAGCCAATTCAATTCACTCCGCGTGACATCAAGAAACGACTGAAGGCACTGGATACTGCAAAAGCTATGGGCCCTGACAATATTCCGGCAATAGTACTGAAGACCTGTGCCCCAGAACTTGCCGTGCCCCTAACCAAGCTGTTCCAGTACAGCTACAACACTGGCATCTACCCTGCAATGTGGAAAATTGCCCAGGTATGTCCTGTACACAAAAAGCAGGACAAGTCCAACCCGGCCAATTACCGCCCCATCAGCCTACTCTCAATCATCAGTAAAGTGATGGAAGGTGTCATCAACAGTGCCATCAGGCGGCACTTGCTTAACAATAACCTGCTCGGTGACGCTCAGTTTGGGTTCCGCCAGGGCCACTCAGCTCCTGACCTCATTCCAGCCTTGGTTCAAACATGGGCAAAAGAGCTGAACTCAAGAGGTGAGGTTAGAGTGACTGCCCTTGACATCAAGGCAGCATTTGACCGAGTATGGCATCAAGGAGCCCTAGCAAAACTGAGGTCAATGGGAATCAGGGGGAAAACCCTCCGCTGGCTGGAGTCATACCTAGCGCAAAGGAAGATGGTTGTGGTTAAAAAAGCAAAATACTGCGGATGCTGGGAATCTGAAATAAAAACAAGAAATGCTGGAACCACTCCAGGTCTGTCAGCATCTGTGAAAAGAGAAGCAGAGTTAACGTTTCGGGTCAGTAACCCTTCATCCGATGAAGGGTCACTGACCCGAAACGTTAACTCTGCTTCTCTTTTCACAGATGCTGCCAGATGGTTGTGGTTGTTGGAGGTCAATCATCTGAGCTCCAGGACATCACTGCAGGAGGTCTTCGGGGTAGTGTCCTAGGCCCAACCATCTTCAGCTGCTTCATCAATGACCTTCCTTCAATCATAAGGTCAGAAGTGGGGATGTTCGCTGATGATTGCACAATGTTCAGCACCATTCGTGACTCCTCAGATACTGAAGCAGTCCATGTAAAAATGCAGCAAGACCTGGACAATATCCAGGCTTGGGCTGATAAGTGGCAAGTAACATTCGTGCCACACAAGTGCCAGGCAATGACCATCTCCAACAAGAGAGAATCTGACCATCTCCCCTTGACATTCAACGGCATTACCATTGCTGAATCCCCCACTAGCAACATCCTAGGGGCTACCACTGACCAGAAACTGAACTGGAGTAGCCATATAAATACCGTGGCTACAACAGCAGGTCAGAGGCTAGGAATCCTGAGGCGAGTAACTCGCCACCTGACTCCCCAAAGCCTGTCCACCATCTACAAGGCACAAGTCAGGAGTGTGATGGAATACTCTCCACTTGCCTGGATGGGTGCAGCTCCAACAACACTCAAGAAGCTCGACACTATCCAGGACAAAGCAGCCCGCTTGATTGGCATCCCATCTACAAACATTCACTCCCTCCACACCGACGCACAGTGGCAGCAGTGTGTACCATCTGCAAGATGCACTGCAGCAATGCACCAAGGCTCCTTAGACAGCACCTTCCAAACCCGTGACCTCTACCACCTGGAAGGACAAGGGCAGCAGATGCATGGGAACACCATCACCTGCAAGTTCCCCTCCAAGTCACACACCATCCTGACTTGGAACTATATCGCCGTTCCTTCACTGTCGCTGGGTCAATATCCTGGAACTCCCTTCCTAACAGCACTGTGGGTTTACCTACCCCAAATGGACTGCAGCGGTTCAAGAAGGCAGCTTACCATCACCTTCTCAAGGGCAATTGGGGATGGGCAATAAATGCTGGCATAGCCAGTGATGCCCACATCCCATGAATGAATAAAAAAAAAATGTTGGGAAAGTATGGGCACACTGCCTGAGATTTCCTTGAGCATCGCCAGAAAATTGGCCCAGAGACATCGATTGTTTTGGTGGAACTTGCATTGATTGTTACTGTATGCTGTCTCTGGAATTAAGCAGCATAACCCGTTACATCTGATGTTGTTTCACTAAACATTTCTCAGTTCATCTTTAAAACAATTGGAGAGGGTAAAGCAGTGGATGTGGTGTATATGGATTTCAGTAAGGCGTTTGATAAGGTTCCCCACGGTAGGCTATTGCAGAAAATACGGAAGTATGGGTTTGAAGGTGATTTACAGCTTTGGATCAGAAATTGGCTAGCTGAAGGAAGACAGAGGGTGGTGGTTGATGGCAAATGTTCATCCTGGAGTTTAGTTACTAGTGGTGTACCGCAAGGATCTGTTTTGGGGCCACTGCTGTTTGTCATTTTTATAAATGACCTGGAAGAGGGTGTAGAAGGGTGGGTTAGTAAATTTGCAGATGACACTAAGGTCGGTGGAGTTGTGGATAGTGCCGAAGGATGTTGTAGGGTGCAGAGAGACATAGATAGGCTGCAGAGCTGGGCTGAGAGATGGCAAATGGAGTTTAATGCGGAAAAGTGTGAGGTGATTCACTTTGGAAGGAGTAACAGGAATGCAGAGTACTGGGCTAATGGGAAGATTCTTGGTAGTGTAGATGAACAGAGAGATCTTGGTGTCCAGGTGCATAAATCCCTGAAGGTTGCTAACCAGGTTAATAGGGCTGTTAAGAAGGCATATGGTGTGTTAGCTTTTATTAGTAGGGGGGTCGAGTTTCGGAGCCACGAGGTCATGCTGCAGCTGTACAAAACTCTGGTGAGACCGCACCTGGAGTATTGCGTGCAGTTCTGGTCACCGCATTATAGGAAGGATGTGGAAGCTATGGAAAGGGTGCAGAGGAGATTTACTAGGATGTTGCCTGGTATGGAGGGAAGGTCTTACGAGGAAAGGCTGAGGGACTTGAGGTTGTTTTTGTTGGAGAGAAGGAGGAGGAGAGGTGACTTAATAGAGACATATAAGATAATCAGAGGGTTAGATAGGGTGGATAGTGAGAGTCTTTTTCCTCGGATGGTGATGGCAAACACGAGGGGACATAGCTTTAGGTTGAGGGGTGATAGATATAGGACAGATGTGAGAGGTAGTTTCTTTACTCAGAGTAGTAAGGGTGTGGAACGCCCTGCCTGCAGCAGTAGTAGATTCGCCAACTTTAAGGGCATTTAAGTGGACATTGGATAGACACATGGATGAAAATGGAATAGTGTAGGTCAGATGGTTTCACAGGTCGGCGCAACATCAAGGGCCGAAGTGCCTGTACTGCGCTGTAATGTTCTAATTCTAAAAAAATGCAGGGACATGGTCGAAAGACGGTGTCTAGATCAGGTTACGATTAAGGTTCTTGCTATACCCCTGCCATCCACTATTGTATAGTTGGTTATTGGGCAGTGTGGGCGCACTCCTGAACCTCAGATGCTCAGACCTCTTGTGTGAATGAGCAGCACCATGTTATCCAAAAGAATATCTGTGGCACACCCAAAGCTTGTATTAGGGTGTTACTGTTAGTTTCAGTTTCTCTTGGCTAGGGAGGAGAAAAATCAGCCAGGGCCCCTGATCACTATCCATTGACTCCTTTTGGAAAATGCGGTGTGTATGAGTGTCATGGCTGGGCAGGATACAGTCCAAGTGTGGTGCCCTCTGCCCCCGAGATCTCCATGGCTAGGCTGAAACGTATGGATTGGCCAGTTGGGTGAGGTATTGTAGGGCAGCCTGGTATCTATGGAAGTGTAACCCAGTGAGATACAACATCTTCAGCAGGGAGGTAGAATCACAGAACGATACAGCATAGAAGGACGCCATTCAGTCCATTGTGTCTGTACCAGCTTTCTGCTAGAGCAATCCAGTTAGTTTCAATCCCCCCCCGCCATATCTTCTCCCGTGGCCCTACAAAAGTTTCCTTTTCAAGTGTATATAAATCCAATTCCCTTTTGAAGGTTACTGTGGAAACTGCTTCCACTAACCTTTTTTAATGTTCACATTCCAGATCACAACAACTCACTGCGTATATTTTAAAAAAGGTTCTCCCCCCCCACCCCCCCCCCCCTTCAATCTGTGCCCTCTGCTTATTGACCCTCCTGTCAGTGGAAACAGTTTCTTCCTATCTAAACTATATCAAAACCCATTCTAACACCTTCAGCAGGGGAGGTGAAGAAATTGGAAGATAATATGTGTTGTGGGTGAGGATTTTCTGCTTCTTGCCCGCCAGCCTGTGATTTCCAGTCATTAAAGTAAACTGAATGGAGGATCACAGGCTGGCATATCCTATCCGTAATGCCTCCATTCTTGGGTGGATCTGTCCTGCTGCAAAGAGGGAAGAGCCAGTCTGATGACTGATTTGAAATTCGAGGAGGTGCTCACTTCCTGCCGTGTGGGGACAAACAGTGCTGGTGGCAGAGTTAGACTGGTTGGAAAAAGAGGTGAACGTGGGCAGGAACAGTGGCAAAATCCGATCATCCCATTGCTATAATGTGAAAAAAGAAAAATCTAATTTTCCTTTCCTTGTGTCTCTTCACCTCTTGCAGAACGTAAATCGATTCCATGAGACCTACCAAGAAATGCTGAACTATGCAGCAAGAGAAGAAACCTGGGCGACGACTGAGAGAGAGCTGGAAGGACGAGGGGTAGGTTCAGAAATCTTTTCTGCAGCTCCTTGAGCAGGGCTGGAAGTAAATGTTCATTCAGTGTTAATTGTTGAGGTTTTTATTTTAAATTATTGGTGCTGTGCATTTTACAACACATTAATGCCCATCAACATAGATGTATTCTAATGTGAGGCAAACTGCACTGGGGTGAACTTTGGAATGGAAGCCACGTAATATTTAAGAATATTTTGTATCTACTGCTGTAGTACGAGTCAAATATTTATTCCCAGATACAAAGAATAATCCGATCCGATTGGGGATCGCAAGGATTCCAAATCGATCGTATTCTTACTGACTTGTCCAAGTTGCATATTTTAACATGTTCAGCCCAAACTTCCCACAGTGATCTTCTGTATGAATTATGGGACCTACTATCTAGGAAAATCTACCTAGATGTAGGGATGTTTCCACTTGCTGGGGAGACCAGAACTAGGGCCATAAATATAAGATAGTCACTAGTAAATCCAATAGGGAATTCAGCAGAAATGTCTTTACCCAAAGAATGGTGAGAATTTGGAATTCGCTACTGCAGGGAGTTGTTTGAGTTGAATAGCGTAGATACGTTTAAGGGGAAGCTGGATAAACACATGAGGGAGAAAGGAATAAAAGGATATGCTGATAGGCTGAGATGAAGCGGAGTGGGAGGAAGCTTGTGTGCAGTATAGACCAATTGGTCTGAATGGCCTGTTACTGTGCTGTAATTTTTGTTTTGGAGGATTTTGAATGGAAAGAAGGGGCGGAGAGTGGGGACAGGGTGTTTAATGCCTTGCTACTCTTCATCATTCCTCACCCCTACATAGTTAGGGTGTGTGTGTAATTCTATTTACTGAAAGGGCGAGAGGATAGCACCTTACATTCGATACCTGATTGAATGGGTAGATGACTTGCTGCAAAGTCCATTCTCAAACCAGCTGCAAAAGTTGCTTGAAGGAGTGACCCTAGAGGTGACTGTCGCCAGCATGGATGTGGGCCTCCAAAGAGCAGAAGAGCTCAGATTAACAGCTCAATTTGTAGGGATCCAGGTCACACCACTCAGGAAACCTCCTTTTATTATTTTGCTATTTTATTATAGCTTTGGTGTTGGCTCTTAAGTCAGGAGGTTTTGGATTCAAGCCCCACTCCAGAGACCTGAGTGCAGAGTGCAGCTGACACTCCCAGCGCAGTACTGAGGGAGTACTGCGCTGTTGGAGGAACTGTCTTTCAGATGAGATGTTAAACAGAGGTCCCATCTGCCCTCTCGGGTGGATGTAATAGATCTGACAGCATTATTTCGATGAGAGCAAGGGAGCTCTCCCTGGTGACCTGGCCAATGTTTATCCCTAAATTGACATAACTAAAAATGGATGATCTGGTCATTATCTCATTGCCGTTTGTGGTATCTTGCTGTGTCCATATTGGCTGCTGCGTTTCCTACATTACAACAGTGATTGCATTTCAAAATTGACTGCAAACCAAATGGGACGTCCTGAGGTTGTAAAATACGCTGTATAAATGCAAGTTCTTTCTTTCACTAATAGGCGAAGCCTTGTTTCCACAGGTTGTGTGCATGAGCTTCTTCGACATTGTGTTGGATTTTATTCTGATGGACGCTTTTGAGGACCTGGAAAGCCCTCCTTCGTCTGTGGTTGCTGTTTTACGGAACCGCTGGCTTTCAGATAGTTTTAAGGAGACGGTAAGTCACGTTGATCTGTGTTAGTGTGCTGTGGTGACTGTAGGAAAGGTGATTCGCAAGCTACATGTGTTGCAAATAAATTAATTAAAACCAACCCCATTAGTCTCCCTGGCCATGAGACCAGCTCCAGAGAGCTGCTTTGTCAGGGGCGACTGAAGGTACTCAGGCCTGATGACTAGCTTTAACCTCTCTGTCTCCCGCTTACGCTCTCTTTCCGTCGCTTCACTGTGTGTGTTTGCCTTTCTCTCTGTTACGACCAAGTGTAGTCTTCAGGTGAAATGTGTTTTGAGGACGGGGAATAACATTGAACCAGGGTGCACAAAGGTAATTCAGTCTCCATTTTGGAGTGAGACATTCTTCCCTTATTTTTATCTTTTTTTGTAAATTTCTGTGTTCACATTTATATTGGAAGCTGCCCATGTAAATTTGTCACACTGTAAATACACACTCACTTCCTTCAAACACCCCCTTGCTCCTCCCACCCTGAGCCAATGGGAGTGTTGCAGTGCCTCCAGTGCCCGGAGGGTGTATTGTACAGTGTGACATCTTTACATGGCACGTTTCAACACTAAATATGGACACAGGAATTTATAATGGCAACGGTTGACAGGAAATACATGTGGGTATAAGATTTGTAATGTCTTTCACACGTTTTGTAGGATTAGTATAAATGGGTGGTTGATGGTCGGCACAGACTCGGTGGGCTGAAGGGCCTGTTTCAGTGCTGTATCTCTAAATATAAATATAAAAATATGAAAAGAACTTTATTTACTTTTGGTCATTATATGAAACTAAACGTTTCTATTGAGTCCATTTATTCTGCATATTGAGGGACTCATGGTGTGACTTTGGCTAGCAATAAACAATAATTCACTGGCAGCCATCACATCCTCTGCTTTGTGAACAAGAATATGTTTGACTCTTTTTTTGTACTTTTTTAAAATTTTGAGTGTTTTGACTCCTTGTTTCTTCGCAGGCTCTTGCCACAGCTTGTTGGTCAGTGTTGAAAGCGAAAAGGCGACTGTTACAGGTCAGTAAACAAAGGGCTGAGAGTGGTGGACGAACCAGTCATTCAAAAGACCTTTACAGGCAGAGTGTGGAGCACACTGCCAGCTCAGCTGGAATGGAGTGAAATTTGAAATGGATGATGTTCTTGAGCGTTGTTCTAATGCGTGGCGGTTGCATTGTGTTTCCCTGTGACTGTAGGTCCCTGATGGCTTCATTTCCCATTTTTACTCTATTTCGGAGCATGTCAGTCCTGTCCTTGCCTGGGGCTTTCTTGGACCAAAGCAGCACCTCTGTGAAGTTTGCACTATCTTTAAGGTGAGATGCTCCTTTTAAAATCTCTTCGGTCCCCCAGTGTATTGCGGGTGATATAATCATAGAAGGTTTACGGCATAGAAAGAGGCCACTTGGCCCATCGTGTCAGCGTCGGCGAAAAAAGATCCATCCATTCTAATCCCACCTTCCAGCATTTGGTCTGTAGCCCTGCAGATTACGGCACTTGAAGTGCAAATCCAGACTCCTTTTGAATGAGTTGAGGGTTTCTGCCTCACCTGCTCTTTCAGGAGTTCTAGACCCCCACCACCCTGTGGGTGAAATTTTTTTTTTCTTATCTCTCCTCTAATCTTTCTACCAATCACTTTTAATCTATGCCCCCTAGTCACTGACCTCTCTGCTAGGCCTTTTACCTCCACTCTATCCGGGCCCCTCAAAATGTTGTACATTTCAATCCGATCTCCCCTCAGCTTCTCTGTTCCAAGGAGAACAACCCCAGTCTATCCAATCTTTCCTCATAGCTGCATTTTTCCAGTCCTGGCAACATCCTCGTAAATCTCCTCTGTACCCTCTCTAGTGCAATTACATCCTTTCTGTAATGAGGTGACCAGAACTGCACACAGTACTCAAGTTGTGGCCTAACCAATGAGTTATACAGTTCCAGTATAACCTCCCTGCTCTTATATTCTATACCTCGGCTAATAAAGGAAAGGATTCCATATGCCGCCTTAACCACCTTATCAACCTGTCCTGCTACCTTCAAGGATCTGTGGACATTTACTCCAAGGTCCCTCACTTCCTCTACACCTCTTAGTATTTTCCCATTAATCATGTATTCCTTTGCCTTGTTTGACCTTCCCAAATGCATCACTTCACACTTCTCCAGGTTGAATTCCATTTGCCACTTTTCTGCCCATCTGACCAGACCATCAATATCTTCCTGCAGCCTACAACTATCCTCCTCGCTACTTACCACACAGCCAATCTTTGCATCGTCTGCAAACTTCTTGATCATGTCCCCACATTTACATCCAAATCGTTAATATATACCACAAAAAGCAGGGGGCCCAGTGCTGAGCCCTGCGGAACGCCACTGGAAACAGCCCTCCAGTCACTAAAACTCCCATCAACAATTACCCTTTGTTTCCTGCCACTGAGCCAATTTTGTATCCACCTTGCTGCATTTCACTGGATCCCATAGGGTTTAATTTTTTTAACCAGTCTGCCATGTGGGACCTTGTCAAAAGCCTTGCTAAAATCTATATAGACCACATCAACTGCACTACCCTCATCTATCTTCCTTGTTACTTCTTCAAAATATGCGATCAAGTTGGTGAGACAAAATCTTTCCTTCACAATGATGGCAAAGGGGCTTTCCCCCTGGCTTTTCTTAAATATTGTTTATAAATTTTATTATGTTTTTTAAAAAAATTGTTCTGGGGATAAGGATGTCACTGGCAAGGCTGACGTTTCCAAGTCAGGACGGTGTGTGACTTGGAGGGGAACTTGCAAGTTGGTGGTGTTCCCTTGCATCTGTTGCCCTTGTCCTTCTAGTTAGTGGAGATTTGTGAGGTGCTGAGTATTAATGTATTGATATTGAACTGATGGGAAAAGTTATTGAGCCTTGATTATGAAAAGGAGCTGCATTAATAGGCCCAGTGAAGTTCTTAGGATTAATTACAGTATTTCCATAATCCTTAACTTGGCAACTTTAAATTTCCTGGACAGTTTGGTGAGTGTTTGCATCTGCCGTGGTACTGACAATTCATAGATTTGTACAGCACAAAAGGAGTCCGTTTGGCACCTCATGTCTTTCCCAGCTGTCTGAAAGAGCTATCAATTAATTACACTTCCCTGCTCTGCAATTTTATTTTCCTCTTAAAGTAGAGATTCAATTACCTTTTTGAAAGTTAATATTTGAAAATTCCAGTGGGTTCCATGGAAAATTAGACACACGGATCCAGAAGGTCATGTATCCTAATGCATCTGTGCACTCCGTGTGAAGTGAGACCAGTTGTCCTCAGTACTGCCACCCACAGGCACCCATCGGTTAATGCTACAGCAATAATTAAATTTTTTTCAATTTCAAAATGCTTAATGCAGAAAATAGATTTCCTTCCTGTAATTTAGAGAAGGAAAGACAGGGGAGAAATGGTGTCTCCTGTCTTTTGTGTAATATATTTGTTTTAACTATAGTTTTTACACACAATTATCACTTTGTCTTGTAGCAACAAATTCTCCAGTATTTGAAGGACATGTTTGATGTAGACAAAGTGCGATACACTACAGTAAATTCCCTAGCGGACGACATTGTGCATTTGTCACGGAGACGCAGCGAGATTCTCCTTGGCTACCTGGGCATTGATGCAATAACGGAAATGAATGGGACGATACCCACTGACAATGGACCTTTGGAAGAGGCCAGTCTTGTATGAAACCCGGGCACAAAGGTTTTTTTTTTAAACAGAAAAGAACGACAGAAAATGATTGATTTTTGCGAAGAATAGAATCAAAGCAACTTGGCACTGAGAATATCTGATTCCTGGATGACCTCCATTTTGAGGAGACTTGTAAGAGTCTTGATCAGAATACTCCATACACTTTGAGGTTGGCTCATTCTGTTGGATATCAGTATTATGATATGGCATTGGTCGGGGACAGGAAGAATAGGATGTTATTCTTCCAGAATCTAATCCATCCTAGAGATGTTGGATGGTGTAGGGGGTGTCTTTTTGATGGGATAACCCAAGGATTGCAGGACTAGAAATATGCTTCCCTCCACTTTTACCATTGGGGTGGGGGGAGGGGGGTCATAGAATCAGGTGCAACTGCCCCTCTCGGTGTAGTGGATGAATAGGTTGCCTGGTCTGTTACTGAGCCATACAGATCAGAACAGATCATTGTGATTGGTAGATGTCCAGGTTTGTAAAGAGCACAATGCAGTTGGCCTTAGCATCCCTGGGCTAGGGAGGAAACAACTTACCCAATGTTTCCATGCCTGCTCATTTTCCCATTACCAAGTCCAGTTTAACCAAATAATAGAATCATACAGCATAGGGGGAGCCCATTCTTTGACAGAATAACTGTATCAATCTTGCACAAAAATAACAACAACGTCTGTGAAAATTCCAAGCACTTTTTTTTAAAATACCCAAGATGAGCACTTGAGTCTAAAAATCAGGCAACTAATTTTTAAAACTTTTTTTTCCAAACGAGTAATTTGACTTTTAACACATTCTCATTCTTCTTCATGCTTGACGCTTTTACTCGACTTGTACCAGCCAGTGGTCCTCCAGTTCTTTTGGAGGTCCAGTGTCCTGAGTAGTGTCACTGAGCCAATACCAGTTGATTGTAGGCTTTCCTGGTTCTTGTTCCTTTTGTTATTTTAAACAGGATAAAATGAGTGAAACAGGAGCTAGATGCTACCTGATAATTGCTGTTTGTATTTGAGATATTATTTTGTAGTTAAACCACCTCCCCACAGTTTTTTAATTTATTACCTCTCCCAAGAGTAATGTGGCATTTGGCAATCGGGAGACATTTGTGCACCTCCTAGAGGTCAGTGTCTGGAATGGCAGAGGGCTGGATGTAGATTCTCTTTCCTGCACTGCTCCCCTCCACCTTCTCAACTGGGGAACCCTGCACAGTAGGCAGAACAAATAATTGAATAATAGAGGAAGTCATTTTCTGCATATCCCTGTACCTTCTGGAAGTTAAGGCTAATAATCGCTAGGGCTTTAACAAAAGGCCGCAAATAGTGACCCAGCCAGAGTGAAGATGATTGTGTAATGCCCCTTCAGTCACGCCTGGAGACCAGATTGCTGCGAGTGACTGGGATTAGAAAGATAGAAACGTAGAAAATAGGAGCAGGAGTAGGCCATTCGGCCCTTTGGGACTGCTCCACCATTCATGGCTGATTGTCTAATTCAGTACCCTGTTCCCGCTTTTCCCCCATATCCCTTGATCCCTTTGGCATTAAGAAACATAGAAAGTTTAAGGCACAGAAAGAGGCCACTTGGCCCATCGTGTCTGTGCAAACCAGATGGGTTTTTACAACAATTGACAATAGTTTCATGGTCATTTTAATTCCAGATTTATTAATTGATTTCAAATTTCACCATTTACTTTGGAGGGATTTGACCCCATGTTCCCATAGCCTGGGCTCTGGATTACTAGTCCAGTGACATTACCACTACAGCACCACCTCTCCTTGGTTTGACTCGCTTAATTTCTATTCTGTAGCTATCCTCCACTCACTGCATTTTGCTGGAGAATTAATCTTCCTTTTATTGGGAGAGTTCTGTTTGCTGTAATTTGTAGAGGCTGTTAAATAGACTCTGCTTGCTTTAACATCAAGTCTGCTTTCTGTAAGTCCTGCCATAACCCCCACCCACTAATAATGTCAGTACTCATTCTGGTAGCAAAATGTAGGCTGCGTGGACTGGGTGAAAATGGCCAAATATCGGAGAGTGGTTTCGTATTCAATGTCGCCAAGATGGCCATAAACCATGAGTCTTTTATATTTTGTCTCTAGAGGGGTTGCATGTTGCTGTGCTGCTCAGGAAGATTCGTCCACTTCTGCCCAATGTTCTCTCTAGGCAGCATGGGTGTGCGGCTGCATAGTGATCTGGAATGTACAGTGCTGTCCAATAAGCCGGCCACGCACAACCAAAGTTCCTGCAATAAACAGGCAGCGCACAACAAAGAAAAGTAAGCGGGAACATTGCTTCCGTCCTTAGGATTCTCTTGCAAGTGGACACTTCACATCCCTAAACTGACTCGCCAGCTCAAAGGCTTGAAAAATTCCTTGACTTGGATTCCTGGCAAGACTCATAATGAAGTTGTTTTTCATCAGATCTCGAGATTCTTTTGAAATTGTTGATGTGTAATTATTTTAATTTTGTGAGGGATGGACTCTCAACTGAGTTGAGCAGAACTCCTGAGATTATTTTCTCTGTGGACTCAAAAGTCTAAACCAAACTTTTAAGTGAATTTGTGCTACTTTTAAAATGACCCTTTCATATGTTCTCTCTTTCCCCCATTTCTCTGTGCTCTCTTAAGGCACTCCTCACACAGGGGTGGGGGGTGGGTGCTGTTGAGTATTCCTGTCTCTGTGTGTGTGTCTCTCTCTCTGTGTGTCTCTCTGTGTGTCTCTCTCTGTGTGTGTGTGTCTCTCTCTGTGTGTGTGTGTCTCTCTCTGTGTGTGTGTGTCTCTCTGTGTGTGTGTGTGTGTCTCTCTCTGTGTGTGTGTCTCTCTCTCTCTGTGTGTGTGTCTCTCTCTCTGTGTGTGTGTGTGTGTGTCTCTCTGTGTGTGTGTGTGTGTGTGTGTCTCTCTCTCTGTGTGTGTGTGTGTGTCTCTCTCTGTGTGTGTGTGTGTGTGTCTCTCTCTCTGTGTGTGTGTGTGTGTCTCTCTCTCTGTGTGTGTGTGTGTGTCTCTCTCTGTGTGTGTGTGTGTGTGTCTCTCTCTCTGTGTGTGTGTGTCTCTCTCTCTCTGTGTGTGTGTGTCTCTCTCTCTCTGTGTGTGTGTGTCTCTCTCTCTCTGTGTGTGTGTGTCTCTCTCTCTCTGTGTGTGTGTGTCTCTGTGTGTGTGTGTGTTTGTGTCTTTTTTCCCTCCACTGCCAGCACAGAAGAGCATTGTACACCAAAGAGACTAAGGATGGAACGTTTAAATTGGCTCAAAAAAGGATGGCTGACCTGGATGTTGGAATGCAGAAGTGCTGTGGGGGTTGGGGGGTGAGGAGAGAGTTCTCTAATGTGGTTCAGGATTGTTTAAAAGTCCGACTGTCTTAACACTCAGGCTTGGGTAATTAGATTACTCCCACCCCCTCCAAATAGATGCCTGATATCAATTTCTGATATCTATGTTTTATGATCGATAGATGATGCCAACCTGTAGCAAGTTTTTCTTTTTGTTTGAATTACTGTATTAGAGAGACTTGGAACAATTCTGTTTGCGTGAACAGAATCAGCCTTGAAAAGTCCCTTTCTGCCTTTTGGAGTAATTAGGAGCATGCTACACCAACTCTTGAAAGAAGATGTGACTAGTCACTATAAGAAGGCAAGGTGTGGCGAGTTCTTTTTGGGGTGTTAAAGTTGTCCTTTGAGCCCCTTTGTTGGAGCTTTGTCTGTGCGGAGGTTCAGAACAGATTGGGCTGTCTGATGTAATCGAGTCCTGAGATAATCTACTGTCTGCTGCTGTGGAAAACTCACTTTATTCAAAGGATTTATTTGTTCCAACTATGTGACTGACATAGAGGTTACTTATAAATCAGTTGATATATCTTTTCCAGAATAACATTTCGTTGGTCATTGAAGGAGTTATAATAGGACAACTGAAAGTATTAGGGTGTTTAAAAAAAAAAAAGGACTTTTAAGGAGCGATTTCTATTGAGTTGAAATTTGTTTTTTTTTCTTCCTGAATTGTGATCGAGATTCATGGAAAAAGTTGTGATAGTGGAGGTGTGGGCACACAAATGTGTTTGTGACACAGTGTTCAGGAGGTGCAAAAATAAAGTGGCTACTGGTGACCTTTTATATAAAAAAAGTCTACAGGCAGTAGTTGGAATCTAGAGGAGTTCTCCTTTAGACGTGTGTGAGGGTTAATGAAATGAAGAAGCTTACTGATTTTTTTTTTAATAAAAGAGCTCTCCTTTAGGAACTGGGTGACTTAATCAGGTGAGGACACTGGTCTTTCACCATCATTTCCTAGGTTGGAATCCCAGCTCAGACTGGGCTGAACTTCCACTGTTTGCCATGAGGGTTCTGGGTGTGATGAGTTTGAGGTAGCCTAGATCCCTAATGGGTGAGGGTCCTGAGCACAAAAATTACCAGCCTCAGTCAGAGAGGCTATGGGGGACACTGGCATCAGACTGGCAGTCAGATGCTCCAACAAAAACAAGAAATGCTGGAATCACTCAGCAGGTCTGGCAGCATCTGTGGAAAGAGAAGCAGAGTTAACGTTTCGGGTCAGTGACCCTTCTTCGGACCCGAAACGTTAACTCTGCTTCTCTTTCCACAGATGCTGCCAGACCTGCTGAGTGATTCCAGCATTTCTTGTTTTTGTTTCAGATTTCCAGCATCCGCAGTATTTTGCTTTTATTTTAGTCAGATGCTCCATCCTGGAGTTGGGTGTTGAAGTTCAGGTATACCTGTCCTGGGAGTATTTGGCAAGACAAGGTGGAGAAGGGGAACTTTGAGTGCAAGTTTGTGTGGGTTCACCAAGCTTGAACCAGTTTGTAAACTACTGCATGTACCAAGGCTTTTTTTGATTCTGTGCCAGAAAATGTTCATGCCCAATAAAAGTCTGATTTCCCATTTTTTTTTCCAAGGTAGCCATTTAGGCCATGTAGGAATCAGATTTGCTAATGCACTTTATTTATAAAGAAAAATTGTGGCCCAAACTGACCAAATTCCACATTCCCGCCCCCCACAATCTTCTCATCCCAACACCATAGTTACTGACGTTCATAAAACTGCACCTATTTTAAACAAAAAACTTGCATTTTTATTGCGCATTTCATGACCTCAGGAAGTTGCAAACCATTTTACAGCCAAATAAGTACTTTTGAAGTTTGGCCACTATTGCAATGTAGGAAACAGTGCAGCCAGTTTGCACACAGCAAGATCCCAAAACAGTAATGACCAATAATCTCTTTTTTTTGCATGTGATGTTGGTTGAGCGGTAAATGTTGGCCAAGACACCCGGATAATCTCCTGCTCTTATTCGAAATAGTGCCAAGAGATCTTTTATGTGCGCCTGAGTAGGCAGCTGGGGCCATGGATTAATGTCTCAACCGAAAGATAGTACCTTCGACAGTGCAGAACTCCGTCAGGGCTGCACCAGGAGTGTCAGCCTAGAATTTGTGCTGAAATCTCTGGAGTGGGACAGTAGGGATACATTCTAGCAGCTGATGGTCTGGGAGCTGCCTGTTATTGTTGCACTGATGATCTGTATATGGCAGTGATTCACCTATAATAAGGTCACTTCTGACCCACATCTTCATTTCTTGTCGACCCTACTACTCCAGGTGTCTCTGGGTTTACATTTGTGGCTTGCCTAGTTATGAGCTGGGATCATAAGCGGCACCCAGTGCCACTCTCCTGCTAAGTCAGAAAAACCAAGAGACTACCATTAGGAAGCAGGGCTATCTCAGTAGTGAAGCTCTTGGGCCTCTAGTTTCTGCCCTTCAACCTGTGGTCTCCAATTAGCAAGTACCAACAGTGGCACATTTGAGAATAATGGATAAAGAGGCTCATTATTCAACTAGATGTACCCTAGAGTGCAGCATAGTTTCTTAAATCATTCCAGTCTTTTGCCTCCAACTCTCTACTGGGATGATCTTTCCAAGTGTTGACCACCCTCTACATAAAGAGCTTTCTGATATCAGTCCTGCAGTTACCTTTTACCAGTGTGTACCAGAACCTGTGTCCTACTCCTACCATTTAATTAAAAATAATCTAGAATTTACCCTTTCCCTACCTTGTATACCTCTATAAGATTGCCTCCTTTTCAGATTGAAATGTCAGAATATCTTCAGTCTTTCCTCATAACTCAAACCCCTGACACCGGGAATTCGCCTTGTGACGCTTCTCTGAAATGTCTGTCCAGCCTTTGAATTTCTGCCTCTTGTCTGCCTGAACATAGCTCTGTACAATTTGATCACGACATCCTCTGATTTGCATTGTGCTGTTTACAGCGATTGTAATTTAACGTTCTCTTTGTTTTGATTGCTGTCTGTTTCGGTTTGATATCTTTAGCAGTGTGTCTGCTGAGATTTCAAGGCCTCTTCACCCGTGGCTATTTCAGTACCGTTTGTGAAATGCATGTCTTGCTGTTAGTGTGAGGGACTGAAAGTGCAGACCCATATCTCATCACTAACTGGTCCAACATATTGGAGCATTCCTTGAGTAACCTTCGAGCAAGGTGATGCTTTAATCTGCAGCCCTCAATGAAAAATTAATTTAAACAAGAAAAGCGCATGCACACTGCCATATGGTTAAAACAGAAGTCAGTGGCACTTCTGGTATTGGGCTTATTCTGTTAGCCTGATTCTACTGCAGTTACCAAACCGTGAGTTGGCCTCTAACACCTCCATCTCCTGCTAGTAAACTTTTTTCTTTACAAAACTGGCAGGACGTCATTGGATTTGTTTCTGTTAATACCTATGTAATATATTTTTTACTTAAAAGAGAACTGAAATGTAAATCAGGATTAGAAATGATGTGTTTACTTCAGATATTCACCCAGGTCACCCCAGTTGAGGAGATGAGGGTTATTAGCCAAACGTTTTTTATTTTTTTTGAAACTTTTTTTGTTTGAAGCAAAAGAACCTCATTGAGACACCACTTGTCCAATCTTTATCAATCTTACTTGCTGCTCCTGTTAGCCTGGGTGCCAATCGTGTCAGGTCCAGGCTTACTGTGCTTTACTGTGTAACCAGATTAAGATGGTTAGGCATTTAACAGTTGATCTGTGTGCATCACCCTCATGTCATGAGGTCTGTGGGAGCGGAGCACATCGTTTTTTGTAACAAGGGTATGTTTTGTAAATGATATCTTATAGAATGCAACAGAAAAATGCAGCCTGCAAGTTTGGAGCCAAGTTATGAGAGGTGTACAACTTTAAATAGTGGTGGGAGGATGGCGGTGGTCTGAGCATGGTGCCCAGGGAGAGTGAATGAGGGAGAGCAATTAAATTAAATTGATGGGAAGAACCATCCTCTGGCCATGTTTGTGCACCTCTTTGCGATTAGCATAGGAGTTGGTTTGGAGCAAGTCGCCTGCCTGTCCCCAGTTCAAAAGAGTCCATTGAAGTCTCTTGTGAGGAGGTAAATGTGGGAATGAGGTTTCTACCTATAAAAGGAAAAGGACAGAGTCTGTAAGTGACAACCTGACAGTATAGGTGCATTGGACCTTATTTCTGTTCTCCTTTTTAATTTATTTTATTTTCTGTGTGCATGTCCAGTTCCCCCTCAATCAAATCACGCTTTTAGTTCCTGTAAAGAATGTCACCCGTTGGGAAAGAGTGTTAAGAGGTGCTGAAGGGGTAAAGAAACAGTTTGATCCACACACTTTTAAGGTGCTGCTGTGACAGTGGATGGGGAGGCCTTAACCAAACTGGACTGTAATGAACTCACTGGACAAGTAACTAACTAATATCAGTGCAAGTGTTGCAGGACAGACCAGAACCATTACCAGACCATTACCAGGCCTTTCTTTACCAGTAACCAAGCCAAGGCATATTCTGAACTGATACCAAATTAGCACCAGCAACTGAAAAGTCCCACACTTGCTCTGGCACAGAACCACTATAGTCTGATGTGGATATTCCTAGATGTCACTCCTCCCTGCCATTTCACAAATTGATTGAATTTGGTGGATACAGATCAATAAATGGTTACTGGTTAATTTTGGTAATGTTCTATGGCAAAATTGCTTTACTGTCTGGAATTGAAAGAAGTTTGTCTTGTATTGACACTTGGGCTGGGTCCATTTGGAACTAAGTTGCTGGTTTGGTCTTTTGAAGCTGCTATTAAGATTTTTCAAAAAATGAGGTTTGTAAT
This sequence comes from Heterodontus francisci, assembly GCF_036365525.1. Classification (NCBI taxonomy): domain Eukaryota; kingdom Metazoa; phylum Chordata; class Chondrichthyes; order Heterodontiformes; family Heterodontidae; genus Heterodontus; species Heterodontus francisci. Next base: position 6,430,919 of record NC_090402.1, on the reverse strand, counting down.
GAGTTGAGGGCTAAGAAGAGAAAGGAATGGGGAAAAGTGTCTGAAATGGTCATTCTTTAAATATATAAACGTGTGCCTATTCCTTTTTTTGTGTTAATTATTGCTTCTGATGTAGAACTTGATCTTTTCATCTTGAGAATTGAGATTTTTTTTATTTTTAAAATCATTGCTGCTGCCCTGTATCAATACATTTCAATTAAAAAAAATTCAATAAAGAAAATGTCTGTAAATGGATTTATTTTATTAAGCAAGGGTATTGAGGATTATGGAACAGTAGATGGAGTTAATGTATCAGCCATGATCTAATTGAATGGTGAGCAGCCTCCTCCTGTTCCTATGTTCCCACCCTGACTATGGCCCACACAAAGCTCCCTTTACATTTTTCTAAGTTGGAGGCACTATATAAATGCAAATTGTTGTAGGCTGAGCATGCTACAGGCTAAATCTTGTATTTATATAATGCCATTAGTGTAGTAAAATTTCCCAAGGTGCTTCACGGGACCTTCATCAGACAGAAATTGACACTGAGCTACACAAGGAGATATTAGGACAGGTGACCAAAAGCTTGGTCAAAGAGGTAGATTTTAAGCAGCGTCTTAAAAAGAGGAAAGAGATGTGGAGAGATCTAGGGAGGGACTTCGAGAGCTCAAGTACCCTGGCAACTGAAAGCACGACCACCAATGGTGGAGCAATGGAAATTGGGGATGCGCAAGAGGCCAGAATTGGAAGAATGCAGAGTACTTGGAGGGTTGTGGGGCTGGAGGAGCCTGCAGAGATAGGGAAGGGATGAGACCATGGAGGGATTTGAACAGGAAGTTGAGGATTGGAATACAATAAGGGAAGGATATGCCACTAATAGGAGGGAACTGTAATTGTGACTAATGCAATGTGCTGCTCAGAGTAATTTACATAACCAGGGTGAGGTGGGGAATGGGACTCTTTAGCTAGCAGGAAAGAATGTGACTAAAAACTTATCCTATGATCACATTTGCTTTCTTGGCTCAGTCAGTTGCATTCTTGGCTGAGGTGGTTGTTGGTTCAAGCCTAATCCAGGACTGATTTAATCTAGGCTGATTTAAATATATAATAAATTTGTGTAAGTTCTTGCTTTCTCTAAGCTGCTCCACATTAGAACAAGGCACTGCATTTCAAAGTAATTTGAGAACTTGATCAAGTACGAAAGAACTTGTTTCTTTAGTGCCTAAAGTGCTTTACACAGCCAACAAAGTACTTCTAAGATTTAGTCACTGTTATAATGTTTGAAGTATGACAACCAATTTGCACACAGCAAAGTCTCAAACAGTAATGTGATAATCTGTTTCAGGTTGGGTGAGGAATAAATATTGGCCAGGAAATCGGGAGAACTCCCCTGCTCCTCTTTGAATAGTGCCATGGGATCTTTTACAACCATCCCAGGGGGCAGATGGGGCCTCGGTTTAACATATCCAAAAGGCAGCCCCTTCCGCCAATACGGCACTCCCTCAGTACGGCCCTCTGACAGTGCAGCACTCCCTTAGTGCACCGCCCCACACTCCGACAGTGCAGCACTCCCTCAGTTCTGCACAGGGAACGTCGGCCTGGATTTTGTGCTCCAGTTTCTGGAGTTGGGTTCAAGCCCACAATCTCTGACTCAGAGGTGAGAGTGCTACCCACAGCTGCCATTAATGCAAGTTTTATTTGGTCCATTAGTTTAGTTTATGTTTAGTTTAGAGATAGAGCACTGAAACAGGCCCTTCGGCCCACGGAGTCTGTGCTGACCATCAACCACCCATTTATACTAATCCTACACTAATTCCATATTCCTACCACATCCCCACCTGTCCCTATATTTCCCTACCACCTACCTATACTAGGGGCAATTTATAATGGCCAATTTACTTATCAACCTGCAAGTCTTTGGCATGTGGGAGGAAACCGGAGCACCCGGAGGAAACCCACGCCAGCACAGGGAGAACTTGCAAACTCCATACAGGCAGTACCCAGGATTGAACCCGGGTCGCTGGAGCTGTGAGATGAAAAAGAAATGGCCCGATCTTTGAAAACACTTTCAGACCAGAGGCTAATGGAAAAGGTACTAATGTAGATGCAAAAGTAGCAAGGTGTTCACGAAGCCAGGGCTACCGAGAAAGTGAGACTAGGTGAGGTTGCTCTTGCGGAGAGCCGGCACGGACACAATGGGCCGAAAGGCCTTCTGTGCTGTCAACATTCTATGATCTTCATTCATTCAAGCCAACTCTGAAATTGCCTCCAGCACTTTGTCTGGAAGTTGTCTGTCCTGTGATTCGATGGACTTCTGCTCTTCTGATTGGACCACCCTGCAGTCCCTCTTCCAATAGACAGCAGCGGCCGGGGAGGGGGCGGGAGAAGCGCCTACCTTTGCGCTGTGATTGGTTCAATCCTCCACAGATGCTGGGCTGCTATTGGATGGAATCCGGCCGCAGTGATTGGCTGCCGGCGTGTCGCCATGATGCGGTAAAGATGGCGGCGGTTGGAAAGTGCTCGGTTGCTGTAGAGAAAGAGCGGTGGCAGCCGCTGTCCCTCACGTATGTCGAATATCCACCAGGTATAGCTTCTCTGGTCAGGTTTTTGCAAGAATGATTCTCGGCTGCCTTTAGAAATTTTTGCGAGCGAGGAAAATAACGGCGAACGAGCATGCAGGGAGAAGTCGCAGCCCTGTTTGCAGGCCTTGGTGGGGGAGGATCGCGGGCGAATGAGCGCCTTCACTGGGTCCCAGTTGCTAAATAATGTGCCATTAGTTTTTGTGTGTCCGTGTTGCAGCCGCGCATGCGCAATTAATCGATGCCATTGCTGCCGAATAGTGGCCAACTTTAAGACCCATCTACGCATGCTCGACAGGTCTGAGGTCTCACGGCGCACGCGCGATCTGGCGGCTCCGCTTTACATCGCGTGCGCAGTACATCTAAGCGCTCAGGCAGCAAAGAGCTGTCATGGTGAAAATATTTATAGCAATGACTAATGAGAGATTATAGTGACTGCAGTGTTGGAGGTTTCGAAGTCATTTATTGGCTTTTATATCATCTCTTTGTAAAAATTGAAGGAATTGTATGTTCTGAAAATATTGAAATTTATATATTTTTTTTAAAAAAGGGAATTTGATCAAAGTGCATTGGTAAAGGGTATGATAATGTGAGCAGGATAGTGGGGTTAGCCAAGGTGGAGTATATGGAGAAAATCCCCCTGCAGAATAAATGATCTCTTTCTGTGCTGAATCATTCTACGGGCCAATACTAGGATGAGAAAAGAAAAAACGTTTTGCATTTTGAGAGTGTCTTTCGAGACCACAGGGCTTCTCAAAGTGCTTCTCACGTGTGGTCACTGTTGAAATGTAGGAAATGTGGTAGCCTATTTGCACATAGCAAGATCTCACAAACAGCAATCTGATTGCCAAATCATCTGTTTTTGTGATGTTGATTTGAGGGATGAATATTGGCCACGACACCAAGGAAAGCTCCCCTGCTCTTATTCAAATTGGTGCATGGATCATTTACATCCACCTGAGAGAGCAGACGGGGCCTCGGTTTAACGACTCAACTGAAAGGTGGCACCTCTGACTGTGTAGCACTCCCTCAGTACTAACATACATACATGCTAGGAGTAGGCTATTCGGCCCCTCAAACCTACTCTGTCATTTGATAAGATCATGGCTGATCTGATTGTGGCCTCAACTCTACTTTCCTGTCTACCTGCTATAACCTTTTGTCAATTTGCCTTGTCAATTAAGAATCTATCTAACTCAGCCTTAAAAATATTCAATGACCCAGCCTCCACTGCTCTCTGGGAAAGAGAATTCCACAGACGAACAACACTCTGAGAAAAAAAATTGTCTTCATCTCCGTCTTAAATGGGAAACCCCTTATTTTTAAACTGTGTTCCCTAGTTCTAGTCTCTCCCATAACAGAAACATCCTTTCAGCATCCACCCTGTCAAGTCCCCACAGGATCTTCTATCTTTCAATAAGTTAACCTCTCATTCTTCTAAACTCCACTGGATACATGCCTAACCTGTCAACCCTTCCTCATAAAATAACCCCTTCATCCCCGGAATCAGTCGCGTGAACTTTCTCATAACTGCTAATGCAATTATATCCTTTCTTAAGTAAGGAGACCAAACTGTACACAGTAATCCAGATGTAGTCTCACCAACGCCCTGTACAACTGTAGCAAAACTTCCCTACTATTCTATTCCTTGCAATAAACAACAACATTCCATTTGACTTCCCAATCACATGCTGTACCTGCATACTAATTTTTTGTGAATCATATACCAGGACACCCAGATCTCTCTACTGTTCATATAAATAATATACTGCTTTTCGTCACAATTTCCCACATTGTATTCCATCTGCCAGATTTTTGCCCACTCACTTAACCTATCGATATCCCTTTGCAGATTCTTTTATGTCCTCTTCACAACTTACTCTCCTACCTATCTTTGTGTCATCGGCAAATTTAGCAAGCATACATTCATCTCTTCATCTACGTCATTGATATAGATTGTAAAGTTGAGGCCCCAGCACTGAGCTCTGTGGCACTCCACTAGTTACAGCTTGCCAACCCGAGAATGCCCCATTTATCCCTACTCTGCTTCCTGTTAACGAACCAATCCTGGAGTAGGACTTGAACTCACAGCCTTCTAACTTACGAATTAGGAGCAGAAGTGGGCCACTTGGCCCCTCTAGCCTGGTCTGCTATTCAATAAGATCATGGCTGATCTCTGTGTCTCGAATTCCACACTCCCATCTACCCCGATAACCTTTGATTCCCTTGCCTAACAAGAATCTATCAACCCCTGCATTAAAATTATTCAATGACCCTGCCTCCACCACCTTCTGAGGTAGTGAGTTCCAAAGTCACACAACCCTCTGAGAGAAAAAAAAATTCTCCTCATCTCTGTCTTAAAAGGGTGACCCCTCATTCTTCTAAACTTCAAGTCTAGTTTTTCCAACCTTTTTTCATACGACAACCCGCTCATTCCAGGTATCAATCTAGTAAACCTCCTCTGAATCGCCTCCAACGCATTCACATCCTTCCTTAAATAAGGAGACCAAAACTGCACACAGTATTCGAGATGTGGTCTCACAAATGCCCTGTACAACTGAAGCATAACATCCTTACTTTTATTTTCTATTCCTCTCGTAGTAAAGGATAGCATTCCATTAGCCTTTATTACTTTCTGTATACTAACATTTTGTGACTCATACACTAGAACACCAAGATCCTGTTGCACCTCGGAATTCTGCAGTCCTTCTCTGTTTAAGTAATACTGTGCTTTTTTTATTCTTCCTGCCAAAGTGAACAACTTCACATTTTCCCACATTATACTCCATCTGCCAGAATTTTGCCCACTCATTCAATCTATCTATATCAGTCTGCAAGCTCCTTATGTCCTCTTCACAACATACTTTTGCTACCTATCTTTGTGTCATCTGTAAATTTAGTTACCATTGTCATCGCTTCCTTCATCTAAGTCATTGATATAAATTGTAAAAAATTGAGGCCCCAGCACAGACTCCTGCGGGATCCCACTTGTCACATCCTGCCAATCAGAAAAGGACCCATTTATGCATACTCTCTGTTTTCTGCCAGCCAACCAATCTTCTGTCCATGAGCTCTTACTTTGCGCAATAACCTTTTATGTGGCACCTTGTCAAATGCCTTCTGGAAATCCAAGTACAGTACATCAACGGGCTCCCCTTTATCCACGGCACATGTTACTCCTTCAAAGAACTCCAATAAATTGGTTAAAAATGATCTCCCTTTCACAAAGCCATGCTGACTATTCCTGATTGCCTTGAGTTTTTCTAGGTGCCCAGCTTTAGCCTCCTTAATGATTTGATTATAGCACCTTCCCCACGACAGACGTCAAGCTAACTGGCCTACAATTAACTGTTTTCTGCCTCCGCCCCCCCCCCCAACCTTCTTGAATTGACGGGTTATATTTGCTGTTTTCCAGTCTGATGGAAACTTTCCAGAATCTGGCAAATTTTGAAAAATTAACACCCAACACATCTACTACCTCATTAGTCACCTCTTTTAAGACCCTAGGATAAAGCCCATCAGGACCTGGGGACTTGTCAGCCCGCAGCTCCATCAGTTTGGTCAGTACCACTTCCCTGATGCTTGTAATTTCACCAAGTTTCTCTCTTCTTTCCACCTCCTGATTTACAGCTATTACGGGAATCTTTTTTGTATATAGTGAAGACAGAAGCAAAATATTTGTTCATTTCATTCGCCATTTCTTTATTATCTACTATGAACTCCCCATTCTCACTCTCTAGAGGACCAACACTCACTTTACTTTTTAACTTTTTTAAATACCTGTAGAAACTCTTGCTATCCGTTTTTATATTTCTAGCTAGATTCTTCTCATACACTAATTTCTTTATCCTGATTAACCTTTTAGGTTTTAACTGTCTGAAGAGGTGGTAGAGGCAGGAACCCTCACAACATTTAAGAAATATTTAGATGAGTACTTGAAACGCCATAGCATACAAGGCTACGGACCAAGTGCTGATAAATGGGATTAAAATAGTTAGGTGCATGATGGCCGACACAGACATGATGACCGAAGGGCCTGTTTCTGTGCCGTATAAATCTATGACTTTAGTCATTCTCTGCCGTTTTTTATATTTTGACCAATCATCTGACCTGCCACTCATCTTTGTGCAATTATATGCCTTTTCCTTAAGTTTGATGCTTTCTTTAACTTCTTTGGTTAACCACGGATGGTGGGTCCTCCCCTGAGAATTTTTCTTTATAGTAGGAATATACTTATCCTGAGTATTCTGAAATATCACCTTGAATGTCTGCCACTGTTTCTCTATTGCTCTATCTCCTAGCCTAGTAGCCCTGTTCACTTTAGCTAGCTCAGTTTTCATGCCCACATAGTTGCCCTTATTTAAGTTTAAAATACTAGTCTTAGACTCACTCTGCTCTCTTTCAAACTGGATGTAAAATTCAATCATATTGTGGTCGCTGCTACCTAGAGGTGCCTTTATTTTGAGGACTTAGAGGCAAGAAGGCTACTAACTGAGCTATGGCTGACACTTAAGCACGATGATAAGAAAGACTTGTATTTGTATCGTGACTTTCACAACCTCAGTACTTCCCAAAGCGCTTTACAGACATTTAAGTACTTTGGAAGTGTAGTCACTGTTGTAATATAAAAAAAGCTACAGCTAATTTGCACACAGTAATCTCCCACAGGCAGCAGTGTTATAATGATGAGTTAATCTGTTTTAGTGATGTTCAGTGAGGGATCAGTCAGGATACCAGGTAGGGAGAGCTTCCCAGCTGCCCTTCCTGAGAGGGCAGATGTGGTCTTGGTTAAACATCTCATCTGAAAGACAGCACCTCTGACAGAACACTCAACCTTTTAACTCGGAGGTGAGAGTGCTACCTCTGAGCCATAGCAGACACACTTGAACAATCTAAGCTGAACTGTATTATCTCAGTGGAGGCTGAATTACTGGCAGAAGTCTGACCAAATATAACACTTGTTGCACTAATTTGAAACTTTAATCTTTTGACTAGGGCAGCACAGTGGCGCAGTGGTTAGCACCGCAGCCTCACAGCTCCAGCGACCCGGGTTCAGTTCTGGGTACTGCCTGTGTGGAGTTCGCAAGTTCTCCCTGTGACCACGTGGGTTTTCGCCGGGTGCTCCGGTTTCCTCCCACAGCCAAAGACTTGCAGGTTGATAGGTCATTATAAATTGGCCATTATAAATTGCCCCTAGTGTAGGTAGGTGGTGGGGTTGTGGTAGGGAATATGGGAATAATGTATGATTACTATAAATGGGTGGTTGTTGGTCGGCACAGACTCGGTGGGCCGAAGGGCCTGTTTCAGTGCTGTATCTCTAGACTAAACTATAAATTAGTGATTGATTTGTTGGCCCTTTGTGTTGTTGATGAGAGAGTGGCTTTACTATATTTGAAGATTTTTCAAAAAATAAGGATTAAACATCAATGCAGATGGAATATACCTATTGTAACTGGGTTTGAAAGTTTTAAATGGTGTATAGGTTTGGTCCATCAACCTGCGACATCACGCAACAGTAGGAGGGCAGCCCGAGACACTGATTCCCCAACTTGAGTTTCCAATTGCTGCTGCACTGTGGAGAGGGTGGGGAAATATGCCAAGTGAGAATTCATTTGCAGAATAGTGATGTTTTGGGAGTAGGTTGCCTGCTGACTTTTACTGCTGTGACTTGGTGCTTAGTATAGCAGAGGTCTGATAAAGGGAAGAAAGCAAAATAAAGCATACCACAAAATGCCCATTCAGAGCCTTTGATTATATACTTTATAAATAAGCTAATCAACTGATCTGATTCAGTCAATTATAAGCAGACTGAACACAGACACAAGACCTTGCCATTGTCTGTTTGCTAATCAAATTTAGGTTTTAGCCTTGACTCGGAGAAGCACTCTTATTTCCGAGACTGAAAATCATGGGTTCGACCCCATTCCAGAGACTTGATCACGTAATCCAGACAGTGGGAATGCTGCCCTGTCTGAGGTGTTGTCTAGCAGATGAGGTGTTAAATGTTAAACTGAGGCCCTGCCTGCCTTCTCAGGTGCATGGTGAAGATCCTATGGCACTATTTAAAAATATTTATACCTCGGCCAACATCACTAAAACAGATTATCTGGTCATTATCACATTGCGGTGTGTGGGACCTTGCTATGCGCAAATTGCTTGCCTTGTTTCCCTACATTACAATAGCGACTACACTTTAAAAATGTATTTCTTTAAGTGTTTTGGAACTTCCTAGGGTTTTAAAAGGTGTAACATAAATGTCAGTCCTTTGCTTTCTTCCCATACACAGTTTTGTCTTTAGCCTCCCGCTGGGGCCGATTCCATTGGCTCCCCTGTGTACTGATGCTCAGATTTATAGCGTGCACCCTACCTGTCACGGTCACAGTGCTCGTGTTGTAACTTGCTTTGTTGGGTGCAGGCAACTTTTTTCATTACTTCATTGTTTACTCTTTTCCCAGCTGATACCTAACCTGTTGCTTGTACAATATGTTCCAAAAGCATCCAACATTCTGGGATTAGTAGTTAATCATAAACAATTCCAGGCAGATGGTGTATCCAATCATCTCATTCTTGTACCCCTTTGGGATAAATATTTCCAGGTATACAGATTCATCCACCACTTCTGTCAGCTTGCCATTGAAGTCCAATTACTTGAGTTTACCTTCATCTCGGTTGTTTCTTATGCGACAGGTATAAACTGCAATGAGTAGCAAGCTGACTTCATAAATATACTGGTTAGCCAATTTTTGCCTTTACAGCGAGTCTACAGCACAGAAACAGGCCAGTCAGGCCAACTTGTCTATGCTGGTGTTTATGCTGCACGTGAGCCTCCTCCAACCCCCCTTTATCTCATCCTATAAGCATAATCTTCTATTCCTTTCTCCCTCATGTACTTATCCAGCTTCCCCTGAAATGCATCTATGCTATTCACCTCAGCCACTCCCTGTGGTAACGAGTTCCACATTCTCAGCACTCTCTGGGTAAAGAAGTTTCTCCTGAATTCCCTATTGGATATTTTAGTCATATATTTATGGCCTCTAGTTTTGGTCTCCCCCACAAGTGAAAATATTTTCTTTGTGCCACTACATTATCTTTAGGACTTCTATCAGGTCAGCTCTTAACTTTCCCATTTCTAGAGGAAGAGCCCCAGTCTGTTCATTTTTTCCTGAAATACCTCTCAGTTCTGGTATCATCCTAGTGAATCTTTTTTACACCTTAATCAATGCCTTTATATCTTATTTATATAATGTGGAGACTAGAACTGTACACAGTACTCCCAAATGTGGTCTAATCAATGTGGTTCAATACAAGTTTAACATGATTTCAGAAAGTGCTAGAAATACTTAGCAGGTCTGGTAGCATCTGTGGAGGAAGAAGCAGAGTTCACATTTCAGGTCTGTGACCTTTCATCAGAACAAAAGGTCATCAACCTGAAACGTTAACTCTGCTTCTTTTGCCACAGATGCAGTCTGCTCTGCTAAGTATTTCCAGCGCTTTCTGTTTTTATTTCAGATTTCCAGCATCTGCAGTATTTTTCTTTTATTTAACATGATTTCCCTGCTTTTAGATTCTCCTCTTCCAGAAACAAACCCCAGTGCTTTGTTTACTTTTTAATCAGCCTTTAATTCTCATGGCTGTGTGTAGGAGTAAAAAGTTCTTTTCCAGGGAAAATGATGTGGTCGAAATTGAAAAGTCTTCTGCTTTCCTCTTTTGTCTCCCCACACTGTTTCCCCCCCCCCCCCCCCCGCACCAATGAAACATGGATAAGCATTTTAAATGAAGCAAAGCAGGTAAAAGTTTCTGAGAGCAGTGATGAAGCTCAGTTGGGAACACTGTCACCTCTGAGTCAGAAGGTTGTGGATTCAAGTCCCACTCTCGAGGCTTGAACATAACAATCCAGGCGGACACTCCAGTGTAGTACTGAGGGGATGTTGCACTGTTGGGAAGGGCCTCTATTAGGTGAGTCATTAAACTGAGATCTTTTCTGACCTTTCAGGTGGATGTAAAAGATTCCATGACGCTATTTAGAAAAAGAACAGAGGAGTTCTCCCTGCTGTCTTGGCCAATGTTTATCTCTCAACCAAAATCGCAAAAAAGTATTATTTGATCATTATCACATTGCTGTTTGTGGGAGCTTGCTGTGTGCAAGTTGGCGGCTGTATTTCCTACATTAGAGCACTTCAAAAAGTACTTCATTGGCTGTAAAGTGCTTTGGAACGTCATGAAAGGCGCTATATAAATGCAAGTCTTTCTTTAGTTCTGGCTAACTTCTCCATCACCATGCTTCACCTCTAAGCAACTTGAGAGGGAAAAAGATTGTACGCAGCTTCCTTTCAGTCGTGTTTTCAGTTGGGCCTTGCAATAAGAATAAGTCTGCAAAATTTATAGTTACCTATGTGTATATATGGCAAAGCATAACAAAGCATTATATAATTTAATCTGTCTGAAACTCAGTGGCTTTTTGAGTATTTTTCTGGGGGCATTAGATACCAAAACAAGGAAGTGATGTTCAATTTGTAGAAGACTTTGGTTGGGCTACATTTGGAGTATCGCCTGGAGTTCTGGCATCCCGTTGTAGGAGGATATTTGAGTCATGGAAAGGTTCCAGCGAAATTCACTTGAGTGATACCAAGAATGACGAGTTATGATTTTGAAGCAGAACTTGAAAAATTGGAGCATTTACCAGAGGATTAACTGAATTTTTCAGAATTATAAGAGACAGTGAAAGGTTATTTCTGCTGGTTGACAAATCATTAACATATAAGCATGAACTCACCAGCAGATTTAAGGCAGAAGCTGGGAGAATATTTTTCACACAAAGGGTTATTAGAACTAGGGGTAACTAACCACGTGCCTATTGAAACAACACTATTACATATTTGAAAAGAAAGATTTTAGGAGGATATGGGAGAGGGAAGTTGGATTAGAGTAGATGTCTCTGATGTGAGCTAACACAGGCACAGATACAGTGGGCCAAATGGCCTCCTGTGTTGTAACTTGTAATGATTCAGTAATCCACAGGACATTCATCTAATAAGGTGATATGGGCCTGGAACTCACTGCCTGAATGAGTTATAGAGGCAGAAACCCTCATTGCATTTAAAAATTACTTGCATATGCACTTGAAGTGCCGTACCCTACAGGGCTACGGACCAAGAGCTGGAAAGTGGGATTAGACTGGATAGTGTTTTTTGGCTTGTATAGACACAATGGGCCAAATGGCCTCCTTCTGCACCATCAATTTCTATGATGAGCCTTTAACTTGATTACAGGAATATTAACAATGTTGAAGTATCTTGACAAGTTGCCCAATTTGTAAATGTTCCTGCTTTCAGTCAGTTTATTCAGTCATAGCTTTTCTTAAGCCATTTTTTTCTTCCTGTTCCATCTTTGGTTATTTGATAACCAACTTGAACAGTCATTTATAGGCCTTTGTCTGGCCATTCTGTAATTGGCCTTGGGCAGATGCGTGAGAATGGCTCCAGAGGGTCACATTGGCTACTTGCCTTCCTCTTCTCACTGTGGCTAATTGTCTGATCTTCATGTGGTGTCTCTCTACTACAGGTTAGCTAAAGTGTTTGAATCACTCCATGGCATCACTCCTCTATCTCTGTTACCTCCTGTAGTACTACTAGCCTGCCCTATAATTCTGGCCTCTTGGCGATTCCTCCTCTCCTCCACTCCAAACTAGCCGCCCAATCTAATCCCACCTTCCAGCACCTAGTCCATAGCCTTGCCAGTTACAGCACTTCAGATGCATGTCCAGGTACCCTTTTAAAAGAATTGAGGGTTTTTGCCTCCACCACCGTTCCTGGCAGTGAATTCCAGACACCCACCACCCTCTGGGTGACAAAGTTTTTCCTCATGTCCCCTCTAATCCTTCTACCAACCACCTTAAATCTGTGCCCCCGGTAGTTGACTACTTCAACGCTGCCTTTCAAATCCCTGACCACCACCATCTAGAAGAGCAAGGGCAGCAGGTGCATGGGAACACCATTGCCTCCAACTTCCCCTGCAAGTCGTCACCATCCCAATTTAGATATATATCGCTGTTCATTCATTGTCGCTGGGTCAAAATCATGGAGTTCCCTCCATAACAGCACTAGGAGTACCTTCAGCACACAGACTGCAGCGGTTCCAGAAGAACTACCACCACCTTCACAGTAACTCAGGTTGGGCAATAAATACTGACCCTGCTAGAGACCCTACATTTCCATGAAGTACTGGGGGATATTTTTCTATGTTAAGGTGCTATATAAATGCAAGCTGTTGTAATATTGGTAATCATCATCTGTGGAATTGCTGGCATGAATCTACAAGCTGGAGCTTGAGTAATTGCAGGATAATTACCTGTTACTGGGATTTTAGATTCAGCTTGCACAGAATAATCATTTGCCTGTTGACAGGTCGACTCTCGATGGAATGACTGTCAGCACAAATGTGGGAATGGACTGTTCCAAAGAAAGCTCCCTGGCTTCTTGCTTGCACAGTCTGGGTAATCTCTGAACCTGCCCAAAGCCAACACTTAATGATTATCAATGGCTGGCTGCCAGATCCCATGCAGTCAGCCTCCAGTTCAGCGCTCCTAATCTTGTTGCTTATAATTGGGCAACTATTGCTGATCCAGCAACAGGCAGACTCACTGATCTAAATCTATGCTGTTCTCTTACCATGTGACGAAAATTTTCATTATTTTGAAACTCTCTCGTATATTGTGAAGCTGAAAGTAAAACTGCAAAGTTGACCAGAGGGGATGTGCAGGCCAAAGCTTTGATTAAATGCAGGGAAAAGGAAGTACGTGGGTAGGGGAACTTGCTTCTCCTCCTCAGCAGAAAAGTCTTTAAGGGAAATATGGAGGGAGAAAGCCAAGTGGAATCAGAATGTCATTGTACCGCTCTAGTCAGTGTTGGAGAGTCTTTCTCACTGTGCAGTTGTCCATCTCTGAATTCAGCCAGTGCTGTTTGCCCAGAGAGCAGAAATGATATCAGAGGTTTGATTTAGCAGGGGAAAACATATCGGTTTGAAAAATCAAGTGTGAGTTTAAAAACAAAAAGGGAAACAACATTTTCAGAACCTGTGCCTAATAGGGTGTGTTTTGTAGATGAAAAATTAGACTTGTTTACCCTCTGATTATTCTACTCTATGGCTTTCCTCAGAGGGTGGATGATTTTTAAAAAATATTTGTTTTATGGGATGTGGGTGTCGCTGGCAAGGCCAGCATTGTTGCCCATCCCAAATTGCCCTTGAGGACATGGTGGTGAGCTGCCTTCTTGAACTGTTGCAGTCCACCTGGTACGGGTACTCCCACACTGCTGTTAGGGAGGCAGTTCAGGATTTTGACCCAGTGACAGTGAAGGAATGGTGATCTATTTCCAAATCAGGATGGTGTGTGATTTTGGGGGGGAGCTTGCAGATGGTGGTGTTCCTATGCATCTGCTGACCTGCTGTCTTGTCTACACAGATTCTGCTCCAATCTTTTCTTGGACTCCATCCTCCACAGTCCTCATCAGAGGTGCTGAGTGAATGATCCAGGGCCTCCCCACAGTAACTTAACGATAGTTAATTGAGCGATTCCATCTTTGAATCATAAAGCACAGAAAGAGGCCATTCGGCCCATAGTGCCTATGCTGGCTCTTTAAAAGAGCTATCCAATTAGCCCCCCCATCCCTGCTCATTCCCCATAGCCCTGCATTTATTTTTCCTATTCAAGAATTCAATTCCCTTTTGAAAGTTACTATTGAATCTGCTTCCAACACCCTTTCAGACAATGCATTCTAGATCATAACTTCCTACGTAAAAAAAAAATTCTCTCATCTCCCCCTCTGGTTCTCGAGGATAAAGTTTTGACCAGAAGCTTGGTCAAACATTTATGTTTTAAGGAATGTGTTAAAGGAGGAGAGAAAGTCAGAGGGGTTCAGGGAGTTAATTCCAGAGCTTCAGGCCTAGGCAGCTGAGGTATAGTTGGCAATTGTAGCATAGAAGGAGCCATTTGGCCCATTGTACTCATGCCTCTGGATAAATACTTTGGGGTATGGTCCAGTGCTGCTGTGAAGCTGTACACTGAGGGAGGAGAGGAGAGGTGGGGGCAAGGCTTGAATTGTAGCCAAGCCCGATCTGATCCTTAGCCTATGCTGGAAAGTGTAGATGTCAGATATCAGATAGTGGCCGGTAGGGAAATGTTAGCTGATTATATTTTTCCTTTATCTTGCTTAAGGCTGCCAAAGCAGATTGCAGCACTCCTGTTTCCTTTTGACTCAGTACAGGTTGTGGATCAAACCTGGGCCTGAATTTTTTGTTGGGGGCGGAGGCCCCGTCCACCAGCTGAAAAGTTGGTGGTGAGCCTGCCTTTGCCGGGCCTGAGGCAGGAAGTCCCGCCTAACTGACCTGCCGGCCAATCAGCGAGCTGGCAGATCTTCGTCCCAGCAGCACTACAGGGAGTGGTGGCCACTGCTGGGACTGCACCCATCCATCGGAAGAAGATGAAGGACGGTCCCGGAAAAAAGTTAAGTTTTTAGGGACTTGCTGGGGACAATTGGTTGGGCCCCGGTGAGGCGGGTGGGATGCTGTGCGTTGGGGCTTTGGGGGCAGCCCTCCATGGAGCACAAGGTTCCCAATCAGGAGGGTCCCCCCGCAGCCCGGAAGAAGGCCGCCTGCTTCCATCAGGCGGGCTTTTTGAGGCCTCAGCTGCCCACCAGCCGAGGGTAAAATACCTGTATTAGTGGGCAGAGGCCCTTAAGTACCAGTTAATTGGCAATTTATGGGCATTGATTGGCCTGGGGCAGGTAGGCTGTTTCTCGCCGCCATCACTCCATGTAAATTGGCAACGGGGGCGGGAGGGGGTTGGGAACGGCCCCCTCGCCTCCGAATCAATGTTAAGGCCTCCCAGCCGCTGGCTCACTCATTTGGGGGATGTAAAATTTCAGCCCTGAGCTTTCCTTGGATAAATGGTTCAGTTCCACCCTTGTCTATAGATTTACTAACTGCGTCATGTTCTTTTTTTATATGGTAGTATAATTGCACTGTTAATAATATTGATGTCTTTGAGACACAGGGTTGTGTTAGGAACATAAGAACATGAGAAATAGTAGGCATACGGCCCTTCAAACATTTGACTGAAAGTGGCATCAAGGAGTACTAGCCATTGCCATTGCCAAATTGAAGTCAATGGCAGTCAGCAGGAAGCCTCTCCACTGGTTGGGGTCATACCTAGCACAAAGGAAGATGGTTGTGGTTGTTGGAGGCCAATCACGACAGTCCCAGGAGATTGCTGCAGGAATTCCTCAGGGTAGTATTCTAGGCCCAACCATCTTCAGCTGCTTCATCAATGACCTTCCCTCCATCATAAGGTTAGAAATGGGGATGTTCGCCGATGATTACACAATGTTCAGTGCCATTCGCAACTCCTCAGATACTGAAGCAGTCCGTGTCCATATGCAGCAAGACCTGGACAACATTCAGGCTTGGACTAATAAGTGGCAAGTAATATTCTCGCCACACAAGTTCCAGGCAATGACCATCTCCAACAAGAGAGAATCTAACCATCTCCCCTTGACATTCAACGGCATTACCATTGCTGAATCCCCCATTATCAACATCCTGAGGTTTACCATTGACCAGAAACTGAACTGGACCAGCCGCATAAATACTGTGGCTACAAGAGGTCAGAGGCGTGAGTAACCCACCTCTTGACTCGCCAAAGCCTGTCAGCTATCTACAAGGCAAAAGTCAGGAATTTGATGGAATACGCTCCACTTTCCTGGATGGGTGCAGCTCCAACAGCACTCAAGAAGCTCAACACCATCCCCAGGGCAAAGCAGCTCGCTTGATCGGTACCCCATCCATCACCTTAAACATTCCCTCCCTCCACCACTGATGCACAGTGGTAGCAGTGTGTACTATATACAAGATGCACTGCAGCAACTCACCACACCTCCTTTGACAGCACCTTTTAAACCCACGATCTCTTCTGTCTAGAAGGACAAGGGCAGCAGAGGCATAGGAACACCACCAACTGCAAGTTCCACTCCAAGTCACACACCGTCCTGACTTGGAAATATATTGTCGTTCTTTCATTGTCACTGGATCAAAATCCTGGAACTCCCTTCCTAACAGCACTGTGGCCATACCTGCACCAGATGGACTGCAACGGTTCAAGAAGGTGGCTCACCACCACCTTCTCGAGGGCAATTAGGAATGGGCGATAAATGCTGGCCTGGCCAGCGACACCCACATCCCATGAAGCGAATAAAAAAAACTTGGCTGTTCTTCTACGTCATCTCCATCTTCCCACAATATCCCCATTTCCCTTGATTTCCTCTGTACCAAAAATCTGTTGATCACAGTCTTGAATATACTGAGTGACATTCACAGCTCTCTGGGGTAGAGAATTCAAAAGATTCGCAAACCTCTGAGTGAAGAAATTTCTCATCTCAGTCCTAAATGGCCGACACCTTATCCTGAGACTATGACCTGTCAAGCCCTCTAAAAAAAATTTATACATTACGAGAAGGAGCAGAGGCAGGGGGAAAATGCACTGCGATCACGTATCGGTACTGCAGTAACTGTGATCACTTTTGAGAAGTTATTCAAGAGGGTGGTATATGAGGTTGGTGAGGTAGCAGAGTGGAAAGCTGAAGATTTGATTAATCCGCAGATACCCTTTTCCAATCTCAGCTGTGCTAATGTGGGAAGGTATCATAAGAGCCCATAACCCATTGTCCAGGAGCACGGCAGAAAAAGAAAAACTTGCTATAGAACCTTTCACAACCTCGGCACATCTCAAAGCAGTTTACAGCAAATTAAGTACTTTTTTGAAGTGTAGTCACTGTTGTAATGTAGGAAACGTGCCAGCTAATTTGTGCACAGCAAGCTCCCACAAACAGCAACGTTTTCATGACTGGGTAATTTTTGTTTAGTGATGCTGGGCCGGTTTCTTTTTCTTTTGGGCCTCCTTATCTCGAGCGACAATGGATACGCGCCTGGAGGTGGTCAGTGGTTTGTGAAGCAGCGCCTGGAGTGGCTATAAAGGCCAATTCTGGAGTGACAGGCTCTTCCACAGGTGCTGCAGAGAAATTTGTTTGTTGGGGCTGTTGCACAGTTGGCTCTCCCCTTGCGCCTCTGTCTTTTTTCCTGCCAACTACTAAGTCTCTTCGACTCGCCACAATTTAGCCCTGTCTTTATGGCTGCCCGCCAGCTCTGGCGAATGCTGGCAACTGACTCCCACGACTTGTGATCAATGTCACACGATTTCATGTCGCGTTTGCAGACGTCTTTATAACGGAGACATGGACGGCCGGTGGGTCTGATACCAGTGGCGAGCTCGCTGTACAATGTGTCTTTGGGGATCCTGCCATCTTCCATGCGGCTCACATGGCCAAGCCATCTCAAGCACCGCTGACTCAGTAGTGTGTATAAGCTGGGGGTGTTGGCCGCTTCAAGGACTTCTGTGTTGGAGATATAGTCCTGCCACCTGATGCCAAGTATTCTCCGAAGGCAGCGAAGATGGAATGAATTGAGACGTCGCTCTTGGCTGGCATACGTTGTCCAGGCCTCGCTGCCGTAGAGCAAGGTACTGAGGACACAGGCCTGATACACTCGGACTTTTGTGTTCCGTGTCAGTGCGCCATTTTCCCACACTCTCTTGGCCAGTCTGGACATAGCAGTGGAAGCCTTACCCATGCGCTTGTTGATTTCTGCATCTAGAGACAGGTTACTGGTGATAGTTGAGCCTAGGTAGGTGAACTCTTGAACCACTTCCAGAGCGTGGTCGCCAATATTGATGGATGGAGCATTTCTGACATCCTGCCCCATGATGTTCGTTTTCTTGAGGCTGATGGTTAGGCCAAATTCATTGCAGGCAGACGCAAACCTGTCGATGAGACTCTGCAGGCATTCTTCAGTGTGAGATGTTAAAGCAGCATCGTCAGCAAAGAGGAGTTCTCTGATGAGGACTTTCCGTACTTTGGACTTCGCTCTTAGACGGGCAAGGTTGAACAACCTGCCCCCTGATCTTGTGTGGAGGAAAATTAAACCCCTGCTCCTCTTAGAAATAGTGCCGTGAGACCTTTTACGTCCAGCTGAGAGGGCAGACCGAGCCTCCGTTTAATGTCTCATCAGAAAGGCAACATTTCTGACAGTGCAGGACTCTTTCAGTACTGCACTGGGAATGTTAGCCTTGATTTTGTGCTCATGTCTCTGGAGTGTAGTTGAACCCACAACCTTCTGATGCTGACGAGACACTTACCCACTGACTCACAGCTGACACTAAAGTGCGGAGGAGTGAGCAAGCGAAGTGTTTGCTGCAACCACAACAGTTTGCATTCATATAGCCTGTTTAATGTAAAACGTTCAAGATGCTTCACAGTAGCATTATGAAACACAATTTGACACCAAGCCATGTGATGCTAGAGTAGATAAACATAAGCTTGGTCAAAGAACCAGGTTTTAAGGATCATCTTAAAGGAGGAGAGAGGTTGAGAGGTTTAGTAGGGAATTTCAGAGCTTAGGGCTGAGGCTGATGAGGTGGAGCAATTAAAATAAGGGCTGCACAAGAGGCCAAATTGGGGACGGTTGCGGGGCTGGAGGAAATTACAGAGATAGAGGGGGCAAGGCCCTGGAGGGATTTGAAAACGAGAATGAGAATTTTACAATGGTTACCAGTCTGGCAGCAATTCCAATGTAGGTCAGTGAGAACAGGGATGATGGGTGAATGGGATACAGGGCAGCAGAGCTTTGGAAGAACACAACCTTATTTAGGTTGGAAGATGGGAGGCTGGCCTGAAGAGCATCGGAATCATGAGGTCTAGACGTAAATGAAGCATGAATGAGGATTTCGGCAGCAGAGGAGATGGGCGATGGTTATGGAGGTGGAAGTAGATGGTTTTGGTGATGGAGTGGATTTGTTGTCGGAAGACATCCTGAGTCAAATGTGACGCTGAGGTTGAGAATGCTCTTGTTCAGCCTCGGAGTGTTGCCAGGGAGAGGGATGGAGTTGGTGGCTAGGGAACACAGTTTACGGTGGGAACCAAAGACAGTGCTTTGGTCTTCCCTGTATATAATTTCATTTCTGGGGTCTGGCCCAGAGCCGCAATGGCAGATTCCTGGGAGATGATCATCTACTCTCTCGGTCATGAGACAACTGAGGAATATTAGGGAGAAAATACTGTGTTTAAATAACGTTTTAAAATTTGCAGTGACTTTTCTTATAACTGAGTTGCACGGTCCTAATTATAGTGCAATTTTTCTTGCTCTCCAGGTGACTTCACAGGAAAGATTCTTGCATATTTAAGCCTGGTACCAGTATTTATCCTTTTTGGTTTCATCACACTCATCGTGTTCAAGAGGGAGCTGCACTCTGTAAGTCATGCATGTATTTCTCATATTGGAATCTGGGCGAGGTGCTTCCCCACCAAATGAAGCTGCTGAGATCATAAAGCTGGCACTGTAGGGCAGGGGGAAAAGACTTGGATTCCATTGCTCTGCTGCAGTGTGTGCTGGCACACCAAGGTTTAGCATCATGCAACCCATGTGCCTGTATGTTGGCTTTCCCAAGCATTGCTTAAAAGCAAAAGTTTTTGTTTGTGTTTCTATACATGATGCCTGACAATATAAGTGCAATTTCTGATATAAACACCCTTACTAAATCTGATTTATTCAAATGTTGTAGTTCATTTGAGGTATGGTAGCCTATCCACAGGCCTGGACTAGTGATCCAGTGACACAAGTTCAAATCCCACCACAGCAGTTGGGGAATTTAAATTCAGATAATTAAATAAATCTGGACTAAAAGCTTAGCATCAGTAACGGTGACCATGAAACTACCAGATTGTTGTAAAAACCCATCTGGTTCAGTATTGCCCTTTGTTATCCTTATTCAGTCTGGGCCTAAATATGAGTCCAGACCCATAGTAATGTATTTGGCTTCACTATCCTCTGAAATGGTCTAGCAAGCTGCTAGTTGTATTCAAGAAGATGGCTCACCACCACCTTCTCAAAGGTAGTTAGGGATGGGAAATAAATGCTGACCTTGCCAGTGACACCCACATCCTGAGAATGAATAAAAGAACAAATTTAGTCATAGCGTGAATGGACTGGAATGTAGTATGTTGTGTATTCCACTTGATTTTTGAACACAGTGAGTTCCAAAGCTTACACTGATGGGAGTCATTTTTCTCTTGTTTATATATGAACGGCCCCTCCTTGCAGCTCATTAGTGGGTGGTTTGGGGACAGGATCACTTGCAAAAGTTTCCTATAGGTGGAATATATGAGGGGATGTGAAAAGCTGAGAGAAATGGAAGGTACGTGGGTTTCTGATCTCACGTTCGTAGCAAGTGGGTCCAGCGGGCAATGCTTCAGTGCATTTCATATTGCTCTTCTATTCCCAAATAAACCATATGGAAATTCTTATCAGTCACGGGCCTGTCGAACATGTAAGTGGGTTAAGGGTAGCTCTGGAAATATTTGTTTGGTCTAAGTCTAAGTTTGCACACACATTTTTGGACAAGAAAGCACACATTAAGCACAGAAGCTTTGAGTCATTTTCCAATGGAGCATGAACAGTGTTCCATGCAAAAACCACTCTGCAGAACTATTTCATCTAGAAGTCATTTTATAATCTCCAAAGCTTTCTGAGTAGCCTCTGTATAGTTCACAAGTTCCTTTGTGAAATGTCTTGTTCAGTTTGTACTATTTTACCTACAGCTATCGAAGGGCTTTGGTAAGTATCCCTCTCCCTTTTGAGTGGTATTACTGAATGATAAGAATTGCAGTCCATCAATCTGATGTTGGTGAACGGGCATTTCCCGAGGTACAAGTAGATTGGAAATATTGGAAGTGTTTACAGTTTGCATCTTTTGTTTCAGATTTCATTTCTCTGCGGTTTGGTACTAAACGAAAGCTTCAACTGGGTAATTAAAAATGTTATCAAAGAGCCCAGACCTTGCCAAGGTGAGAGCAACACTCTGCACTAACTGGTTCCAATACTTCCTGAATCAGGAGTGAGTGTGCCTTACTGAGATCTCATTGAAAACCACATTGCTGTACTTTCTGGTGCACAGGTCACATCTTCTTCTGTGTTTAAATGTACTGTAAATATATGGGACCAAATTGTAAGCCAGTACTTAAGAGTTTTCACCTTATTTTTAACTGAATGTTGATTGAATCAGAGTAGTTACTGATTTATTGATGGTATTGGAGTGGGGTTAGCCTGCGATAAAGTCATTTACCTGATATACTTTGTGATTGTTCTATTCATTCTGCTGCCTGTCCCCTGATTTAGTAATTCTCCAAGTTATTGCAATTTGTGTTTTAAAAAGAATATTTAGAGGGTAAGTATTATTCTGTTGAGATATCAATAATGTTATACTCTATTTGCAGTAGTTTACTGCTGTTGGTTAACTCCTGGTGCAAATGTGGCAGTGTTCTCCTCCACGGTAGCTGCATTGCAGCCACGCCACTGATGGCAGTCAGGCTGATTTGCTGGAATGCTCCTGGTTTGCTAATGCTGGCCTGTGCATATCTCTCCCAGCTGTTGTGAAAGAGACTGGCAGTCTACAAAATCTAGCTTCAAAGAGTGGCTTTAAACTGCACTGCAGAACAGAACCTCCTGTAGGGAGTGCACTACCATTGACAAACTAGCTGTTTCTACTACAGCAGGGACTGGGAGTCAACTGTGGAGGATCCCTTCTAGGATTGATTCTGCAATACACCTGGGCCTTTAAAGATTAGCCTGAACATTTACTTATTGTCTCTGTCACCTCTTGGAATAGTTTTCTATTTTTTTTAATAATGTCTGAGTAGAGGCAGTTTGAGCGGCTGTTTTTAATTCCTTTGCTTCCTCATTCCCTTCAATCATCTTGGGGTAGTGGGGGAGGTGGTTCTTCTGTCATTGTGCTTAAGACACATTATTTTGGGTGGAGAACCTGTGTAACCCATGCTGTACTTGGAGTACAGAATCCTAATTGTGCTCTCCCTGAGAAGCCTTCAACTTATGTAAGATCGATTCTGTTACTTGGTTTGTAAATGTTGCTTACTTACTCTTACATGCAGGTGGCCACAGTAACTTGTTTACAGAGTATGGGATGCCCTCCAGTCATTCCCAGTTCATATGGTTCTTTTCCATCTACTCACTCCTTTTCCTTTATTTAAGGTATGTGTGGCTCTTGGGTACGTTTTCTGGTTCAGTATTACACGTTCTGTACTCTGTATGAAGGTTAGAAAAACTTGAACACTTCATCCGTGAAAGTTAAATAATAGGAGACTTTGTAGAGGTGTATAAGATACTAATTAGAATAGAGGATGATAGATTAAATAGGGAGAAACTGTTTCCACTGGCAGGAGGTTCGGTAACCAGAGGACACAAGTGTGAGATAATTGGCAAAAGAACCAGAGGGGAGCTGAGAATATTTTTTAATGCAGTGAACTGTAATGATCTGGAATAAGTTGTTTGAAAGGGTGGCAGAAGCAAATTCAATAGTAACTTGCAAAAGGAAACTGGATAAATACTTGAAAAAGAAAAAAAAAATGACAGGGCTATGGGGATAGCTCTTTCAAAGAGCTGGCACAGGCACAATGAGCAAATTGCCTGCTTCTGTGTTGTAAGATTCTATGAGAAGAATTTAATCCTGAGCGCTCTTTCAAGTTAAATCATGGCAGCAGGGCAAGGGGACTTGGATGCAAACTAGTAACAGGCAAGTTCAGTACTGTCAGGAAGCACTTATTTATACAGGGAGTGAGTTGTGCATAGGAATGAGCTCTGGGTTGGAAAGCAAAGGCACAAACTCTGGCATCATTCAAGAGGCAATTGGATGCTGTGATGGGGGGAATCCATAGATTTCTGTGGACAGGTGAGCTGGACAGGCCGAATCACCTCACTCATCTGCACTGATCTTTGTGAACACTAGTCGATGCCTGTGCCATTATATGCAGGGAGTGAAGATTAAGTGTAGTGTTCAGATGAGAGGATGGAGCGTGCAGATGTAATTCAGGCCCCATTTTAAAGTTATATATTCTTTGTTTTTAACAGAATACTTTGAGAAAACTGCTGGTGCTTGGGCAAGTACAGTTGGTTGGAGGATAGGTGTTTCTTGTAGTGCACACTGAGGTGCTACAGCGCCACTATTGGCAAGAAATTGAAATTACAGTGTGACACGTTTACATAAGCAGTTTCCATTATAATCTGGGTCTAGGAATTTGTAATGGCAAAAGATGATATAGGAAGCTCATGCATATGTAATTTTTAAAATACATAATACTGAATATTTAGAGATCAGGCACTGCAGTATTTAATATTGGTTTCCAGTCTCTGCTGAGTTAACTTATCTCAACAGAGGTGCTGAATTGATGTCGACGCCCCTCGGCTGGGGGTGGGGGGGGTGGGTGCAAACTTGTTGGTTGTTGAGTGACAATCACAAGGCATGGCATTTATCTGGTTGATTTAGTAAGTCAGAATTGGTGTTGGCAAAACAATGGTCATAAATTTGCAGATACTACTAACCTTGCCTTGTGTGAGGAATAGGCATTTTGGTGAATTACAGGAGAGTTGCTGGCAGCTGGGAAGTCAGATCCAAGCACACTGAGGTATGCCAAACGATTGCAGATTGTTTGGACATCCTCTGTGCTCTCTGACCTACATTGGTACCCAGTCCAGCAACACCTCAATGTTAAAATTCTCACCTTTGTTTTCAAATCCCTCCATGGCCTCATCCTTCCCTATCTCTGTCACCTGCTGCAGCCCTAAAAACCTCCAAGCTATCTGGCCTCTTGAACATCCCCAATTTTAATCGCTCCATCCTAAGAGCTGGAATTCCGTCTCTAAATCTCTCTACCCCTCTCTCCCTTTTTTAAGACACTCCTTAAAACCTACCTCTTTAATCAAGCTTTTGATCACCTGTCCTAATATCTCCTTCTGTGGCTCGGAATCAAATTTTGTTTGATAATGTTCCTGTGAAGTGCCTTGGGATGTTTTAGTACCTTGAAGGAGCTATATAAATGCAAGTTGTTGTTGTTGTAAATCATGGGGTGAAAAATTTCAACATTTAATACAAAAAAAATTACTTATTCCTTTTCTCAGAATGCACCAAACAAACAATGCTAGATGTTTAGACCTGTTGTGGAGGCACGTTTTATCCATATGTCTGCTGGCTGTCGCCTTCCTTGTCTCGTATAGTAGGTAGGTAAGGCTTTTATTTGTATACCAGCAGGTCCTCTGGGGTGTTGCTCATGGTCAGTTGGATGGTGCACTCTTTTATAAGGGGAAGGGTGTTATACCATGTGGTGGGCAATGTAATATTCTGTAGCCAAGATGCAGTGGTGTCCCTTTCAGGCCACAAAGCCTAATTGTTAAGTAAATACAGCCTCAGGTCATTCAGAATTCAATTGTTTGGTGAGGGAGCAGACTGGGAATTGTGGAGTTTCAGGCTCTCGATCAGAAGTACCTAACATTAAGTACCTGGCTTTCTCGCTGTCCTTTATGTTTAAAGATCTGTTTTGCATCAATAACAAAATGTGTAATCAGGAGGGTGACAAACTGGATGCAATATTTTATTATTTATTATTAAATTCCTACAATTTTGGCGGTGCCATGTCTATATTAATTCAAACGTTATGTTATTGTGTTATTGTCAGTAACTTGTGGCTTGCAATGTAGAAATTCTGGTGCATCAAAATCAGGGGGCTTGTATATGAAGAGTGCTCACTTGACCAAGGTTAAAGAGGGTTGCTGACCCCTGTGGAACTGTCGATGCCTTCAGGAGAAAACGGACCCATGCAGCAGGGTCAGTAACCAGAGGAGACAGATTGAAGATAATGGGCAAAAGAACCAGGGGGAAGATGAGGAAAATGTTTTTTCTCTAACAGAGTTGTGATCTGGAATGTGCTGCCTGAAAGGGTGGGTAGAAGCAGATTCAGTAGTAACTAAATCAGCTTGGATTTACCAAAGGGAAATCATGCTTGACAAATCTACTAGAATTCTTCGAGGATGTAACTAGTTGAGTTGATGAAGGGGAGCCAGTGGATGTGGTTTATTTGGACTTTCAGAAGGCTTTTGACAAAGTTCCACATAAGAGATTGGCGTGTAAAAGTAATGTGCACAGGATTGGGGCTAGTGTATTGCGATGGATAGAAAATTGGTTGGCAGACAGGAAACAAAGAGTAGGGATAAATGGGTCTTTTTTCGAATGGCAAGCAGTGACTTGTCGGGTACTGCAGGGACCGGTGCTAGGACCCCAGCTATTCACAATATACATTAATGATTTAGATGAGGGAACTAAATGTAATATCTCCAAATTTGCAGATGACACAAAACTGGGTGTGAGGATGAGTTGTGAGGAGGTTGCAGAGAGGCTTCAGGGTGATTTGGACAAGTTGAGTGAGTGGGCAAATGCATGGCAGATGCAGTATAATGTGGATAAATGTGAGGTTATCCACTTTGGTAGCAAAAACAGGAAGCAGATTATTATCTGAACGGCTATAAACTGAGAGAGGGGAATATGCAGCGAGACCTGGGTGTTCTCGTACACCAGTCGCTGAAGGTAAGCATGCAGGTCCAAAAGGCACATGGTATGTTGGCCTTCGTAGAGAGAGGATTCAAGTACAGGAGCAGGGATGTCTTGCTGCAATTATACAGGGCCTTGGTGAGGCCACACCTGGAATATTGTGTGCAGTTTTGGTGTCCTTATCTGAGGAAGGATGTTCTTGCTATAGAGGGAGTGCAGCGAAGGTTTACCAGACTGATTCCTGGGATGGTGGGATTGACATATGAGGAGTGATTGAGTCGGTTAGGATTATATTCACTGGAATTCAGAAGAGTGAAGGGGGGATCTCATAGAAACCTATAAAATTTTAACAGGACTTGAAAGGGTAGATGCAGGAAGGATGTTCCCGATGGTGGGGAAGTCCAGAACCAGGGGTCATAGTCTAAGGATACGGGATAAACCATTCAGGACTGAGATGAGGAGAAATTTCTTCACCCAGAGAGTGGTGAACCTGTGGAGTTCGCTACCACAGAAAGCAGTTGAGGCCAAAACATTGTATGTTTTCAAGAAGGAGTTAGATATAGCTCTTGGGGCGAAAGCGGGAACAGGTTACTGAGTTGGATGATCAGCCATGATCATAACGAATGGCGGAGCAGGCTCAAAGGGCCGAATGGCCTACTCCTGCTCCTATTTTCTATGTTTCTATGTTAACTTTTATAATGGAATTAGATAAATACTTGAAATGGAAACATTTGCAGGGCTGTGGGGAAAGAGCAGAGGAGAGGGACTAACTGGGTAGCTCTTTGAAAAAGCCGACACAGGCACGATGGGCTGAGAGGGCTCCTATGCTGTATCATTCTATGATTCATTCTTTAAGGGAATGTTGTGTTTATTCATGCAGAGTCTATTTGATGTACCATTCCTGGAGCCAGGTGATATACGGAGTTATAGCAGGTGGAGTAATGGGAGCAGTCTGGTTTATCTTTACACAAGAGGTACTAACGCCGCTATTCCCCAGGATAGCTTCATGGTAAGTGCCCTTAAGCTTGATAAATTGCATGGGGGCAATAGGAAGCTTTTACTTTAAGATGTTCAGACTTTAGTATAATTACAGTTCTGCTCCAGTTTTATATGAAATCTTGATTAAATTGTTACTTCAAAACATTTTTTAAAATATTCTACACTCCCCCCGCCCCCACAACTTCCCCAGATTGTGTTTATTCAGCTCTCCTTTGCAGTATTTTAAAGGAACTGGGTTAGAACCATCCCTCAGGGCCACTGACCTGCAGAAATTCCACCTCTCATAAAAAATACGATTGATTATTTCATTGAAGCACTGCAGGTTGATAGCATCTGAAAGCAAAAGCTGGGTTAATGTTTCGGGTGTAAGTCTTCATTGGAACTGTCTTCATCAGATTGTGTCCTTTGCTAGATTTTGAACTAACATCAGGTATCAATGATTCAAACGCTTACTTTCTGTACATGCCACTTTCCCTCTCCATTCAGGCCAGTCTCGGAGTTTTTCCTGATACGGGACACGAGTCTGATTCCAAACATCCTGTGGTTTGAGTACACGGTCACAAGGTCAGAAGCACGGTAAGATGGTAAATTCCTCACACCTGTGTCCTTGCTGATCTGAATATAAACTCCTCACTCTTGTATTAAGCACCTTGGGATGTTTTACTACATTAAAGGTGGTATATAAATGCAATTTGTTGTAAAAAGAAACCTTCTGTTGCTTGAGATCCTTCTTGTTGGGAGGGGGGTATCTTTATGGGTATACACTTTAATCAGCATCATTCAGAAGCACTTTTTTGGGTCAGCTGGGTGTCTGCCATACAGGGAAGGTCATTCGCCCGTTTAAGGATCTCCAAACCAAGCGACTGAGCAATCGTCACTGCTAGCTTTTCTGTTTGCCCAGTTATGGAGTATACCCCCTATTCCCCAATGGACAAAATCCAGATGTCGGCCTTGGTTCAGTGGGTAGCGCACTTGCTTCTGAGTCAAAAGATTGTGGGTTCAAGTCCCAATCCAGAGACCTGCACATATAATCCAGGCCAACGATCCTAGTACAGTACTGAGGGAGTGCTGCACTGCCGGAGGTGCTGGCTTTCAGTTGAGACGTTAAACCGAAGTTCCATCTGCCCTCGGGAAACTAATATTGAATCAGGGACAAGGACTCGCCCAAATTAGCGTAAGCAAAATAACAGTAATGAAGATTGATAGATTTTTGTTAACCAAAGGTATTAAGGGATATGGGGCAAAGACGGGTATATGGAGTTAGGTTACAGATCAGCCATGAAAGGCAGGATAAGCTTGGGCTAAATGACCTCCTCCTGTTGCTAAGATCCCTGTGCTACTTGAAGAAAAGGCGTTCTCCCTGGTGTTCTGACCAATATTTACCTTTCAACCAACAGTACTGAAACAGATTATCTAGTCATTATCACATTACTGATTTTGCTGTGTGAAAATTGGCTGCTGCGTTTCCTACATTACAACAGTGATTACACTTCAGAAGTACTTAATTGGCTGTAAAGCTTTGGTACATTCTGAGGCCATTAAAGATGCTATAGAAATTCTTTAAATTCTTTCACTTTCGTAAATTACTCCAGAGCTTAGTTGCAGGTTTGCACAAGCAAGGCATGGGGACTTCCCAGCGTGCGTAGGAGTACTGCTGGGATCCCACAGCATAGAGAAGTGGGAAGCTTCCTGCTGCTTGTTCAAACAGTGCCCTGGAATTGTGTGGACCAGCCTGATTCAGGTCTCCAATTTATCATACCTGACATAAGGGATTAACTTATTGATCGACAGTAAATTTAAGGAGCTCCTGTCAAGCAGCTGCTGCTGCACTGCGCAATTCCGAGGCCACTTGGAAGATTGGTATCAGAAGCAGCAGAGTGGTATGTGGGGAGCACTCTTTGGAGTTAAGCAACATTTTGAGGAGCAGAGTTTAAACAAAAAGTTGCTGTACCTGCCCTGGGTGTGTTTGATGGTACAATGTAGAGGGAGCTTTACTCTGTGTCTAACCCCGTGCTGTACCTGCCCTGGGTGTGTTTGATGGTACAATGTAGAGGGAGCTTTACTCTGTGTCTCACCCCGTGCTGTACCTGCCCTGGGAGTGTTTGATGGGGACAGTGTAGAGGGAGCTTTACTCTGTATCTAACCCCCGTACTGTACCTGTCCTGGGAGTGTTTGATGGGGACAGTGTAGAGGGAGCTTTACTCTGTATCTAACCCCCGTACTGTACCTGTCCTGGGAGTGTTTGATGGGACAGTGTAGAGGGAGCTTTACTCTGTATCTAACCCCGTACTGTACCTGCCCTGGGTGTGTTTGATGGGGACAGTGTAGAGGGAGCTTTACTCTGTATCTAACCCCGTGCTGTACCTGCCCTGGGTGTGTTTGATGGTACAATGTAGAGGGAGTTTTACTCTGTGTCTCACCCCGTGCTGTACCTGTCCTGGGAGTGTTTGATGGGACAACATGGAGGGAGTTTTTCCTCCTTGCATTTCTGTGTCATATCTTCAAGCCTCACTTGTTTGCTTGAGTTCTGTGTTGTAGGGCATTTTGGTCCCTTCTCTGCTAAGTTGTTCTCACAGACCTGATCTTCCCACCACTGCCATTGTGCAGTCTAGGCTCCCAAAATACATGATGCGTTTCATAGAGTTATACAGCAAAGAAAGAGGCCCATCATGTCCATGCCGGCCATCAAAACCTATCTATTCTAATCCCATTTTCCAGCACTTGGCCCATAGCCTTGTAGGCTATGGCGGCTCATGTTGTATCCTAGTAAACAAAGAGTGTTACTTGGGGAGGGGTAGAGGAGGCTCGAGAGAGGAACATCTTGCCTCTGGAACTAGCTCATGATTCAGTTAACAGAGTGGTGAAGCCTAGGTTGTGATATAAAGCTACGTTCACTGATTTTCATCGTCCTCACCTGTGCCTTCAGCTACCTGGCTCCTGAGCTCTGGAATTTCCTTCTTGACCTTTCCGGGCTCCCCTCTCCTATTTTTAAGACTGCCCTTAAAATCTAACTCTTTGACCAAGCTTTTGGTCACCTGTCCTAGAATCTTGGTGACTCAGTGTTAAAACTTTGATTAATACTCCTCCGAAGTGCCGTGGACTATGTTACTATGTTAAAAGTGCTATATAAATGCAAGTTGTTCCCTTTCTAGTCGAATTGGCAGGGGTGGGGAGGGGGCTGTGGGGGACTGGGTGTGGTGAGGAGAGGTATTTTACGCTCCTTTTGTGTATTACTTGTTTCTCTCCAATCATATGGATTTTTGTTTAAAGAAAACCTATTCTCTGATCTCTTCAGTGTTGTAGCTTTAACAAAATCTGATTGCTGCCTGATTTCCTAGGGTTGAATTTAAACTTTCTTTTTGCTTTCGTCCTCAGAAATAGACAACGGAAGCTGGGCACCAAGATGCAGTGATGTGAAGTCAGCATCTTTCGCTGGGGGGACAGGACTGTGGTGCGAACCTGGGAAGGAGATGATAAGGAAACCAACGACACAAAAAAAACACGTTTTTAAAAAAATTAATGTTTTCTTTGCAGACGGTCAAGGGCAGGCTAAGACGTATGTCGGCAGCCTAGACACCCCCTGTGACAGCAGTCAGTGTTGATGCAGCTTGCTGTTAGCTTTCTACTGCATGTTAGACTCGTGTGAGCACTGGACTGAAACCAATTCAAAGCGCGCATTCACACGGTGCCAGTGAAATGTGATATTATTGCATCTGATTTAGGAACTTGGTTTTCATTTTAGGAAGGGGCAGCAGGAAAGGAAAGGACCAATTTTCACATGGTAGCCGCGTGCTATTGTGCATAAAAAGAAGTGGCATTTTTACGCTACTGGCTTTAAAAACGAACAATTGAATTGGAGGGCAGAGATGTAGTTTGTGAATTGTCAATCAGGTATCTGACATGCTAGGGTCATATCTGTAGCAGCCAGAGAATCATGTTGCACTTTAGAAAAATAAATTAGTTTTTTATATAAAAAGACACTAGTGATATGAGTGGAAAAACTGATTTTTTTCTTGCTAGTTACAGTTATAGCTGTGATGAACAACTGGGCTCAATTAAGAACTCCCTGGATAGCTTATTAGGATTTTTTCCCCAAAAGGAATTATTTATTCTACATTCTGGCATCAGTGACAGTGAGCCAAACAGAAATGAGGATTGTCAAAAGCCTTTTGCTGCTTCTCTCTCGCCCTCCCCTATTGCTCTGTGCACCTTTGGTCTGGTCCTTTTGATTTGATCTTCTGTGTAAGTGGCCACCTTTTTGACAAACTGACAGTCAGGATGATGATGTGTATTTAGGACATGGTCACTTTATCTGGGGCCTGGGTTGTTGCTAAGCAAGCCAAGGCCTTGTAATGGGGAGGGAGTTATAGGAAACTTGGGTCTGCTCAGAATCCTAAGTGTAGGAGAGTGTTGGGTAAGCTCATTTCTGCATCCACCCAGTACAAAAACTGACCTCAGATAGCACACTAATCCTGCTGCTAATGAGGAAAGGTGTGGAGTTGTTGGCAATAGAAGAGTTTATTCTGGGATTGAGATTGGGGGTTGGCTTTTATTCTGAGGTCAGAGTTTAATCCAGTGTGCTATGACAATGTCTTGTATTGTACATATGCTAGTCCCAGACCTGGTACTGCCCCTGGGTGAAAAGCATTTGCTTCCCTACCGCATGGATATTGTTGGCTTTGTCATTTTGATAAGCATGCATGTGTGGCCATCCCAAAATAAATCCACCCGGCACCACTCTTACTACGCTAATGCTTAGCTACACTCCCAAGGTAACGATGGGAGTCTCTTCTGATTTTACATTACAGAAAGTAAGTGTTTCTGTGGGTTTAATGAGTATTTCTATTCTCCCATTCAGTCCTTGAGCAACAAAGGCACGGATCACACTGACCAGAGCCACCAGCACACAATATAAACGTTAAACCCACTAAAATATCCTCTAAACTTAAACTAGGAGTTTACCACAAAACATTAAGCTGATCTCAAAGATTTTGTTTTGATAGCCCAAGTGTAACTAATCTAATAACACATAGACTCTCAAATCCTGTTGTGGGATGCTGGTGTGTGAATGCTTAACATTCACCTGAAATTTCTTTTTTTTTATATATACAGCACTGAAACAGGCCCTTCGGCCCACCGAGTCTATACCGACCAACAACCACCCATTTATACTAATCCTACAGTAATCCCATATTCCCTATCACCTCCCTACACTAGGGGCAATTTACAACGGCCAATTTACCTATCAACCTGCAAGTCTTTTGGATGTGGGAGGAAACCGGATGTGGGAGGAAACCGGAGCACCCGGCGAAAACCCACGCAGACACAGGCAGTACCCAGAATTGAACCCGGGTCCCTGGAGCTGTGAGGCTGCGGTGCTAACCACTGCGCCGCTGTGTTTCTCTTTTGGCAGAAGCACTAAGCTAGTGTGTTTAAATCATGGAGGAGGACTTTAGATGATCGCATTACGCATCTGCATGTTAATAATTTAGAGGGGATGTCAGGGCTTTGATTTAGTTGTCCGTTTGGTGAATGTTACAGCAATATACACAAAAGGCGCAGGATGTTATAAACCAGACCAGATGGCAGGGGTAGGAGTAACTGGCCATATTCCTTGCCCCTCTGAAAGAATGTCACCACACCCTAACATACTGTGCTGTGTTTCTCTGAGCCAGTTTGTCATTAAGATTAACCCTGATTGTGAGACCCAATGGTGAAAAGAGGATGCAGGTTGTTTAGAGATGGGAGTTGACTTGACCATATATGGTACTGAGTGTGACCGTTGTCAGAGAACTTGTGGTGACTGGAATTATGGGTGGATTTCCTGATGTCCAGGTCATTGCTAGTGAAAGATGTCTTCTGAATACCTGCTTTTTAAAAAAATAAATTCCGAGACGGGTTATTGTTGGATTGTTTGCTTGTAATTGGATACAATCATAATTTTTGGTTCTTAACATTTCAAAACACAATTATGAAACAGCTCTTGATTTTTTGACTTCAGATTTTTTTTCTTGTAACAGATTTCTTGTTTTAAATAAACATTTGGAAATTAAGGTGGCTGAAATTGTACAAAAGCAGAAACCATATTGGGACTGGGCGATTTTTATTTTTGCATGGGTGAAAGAGCATAGTCTTGAGTTCTAGAAAGCTGTGAAGGATGTTTTTCTTTAAATATATAGGGGTAGCAGTTGTACTTTGTGTTTAAGATCTCTGTTTTGTGTGATGTTTATCAGATGGCGAGCTCAAACTTGCTGTGAACCAGATGCCAAGTTTAGGCCACGTTTACCACACCGGTGAGTTTTAGTCACTGCAAAAGTCTTAGTTTTAAATCTCAAAACTGTGAGGGGTGGGAGGGGGACTCACTGCAAAGTTTTGTTTAGAATTAGCAAGGTTGTTCAGACAGAGAGGCACCTTGCCCTGTATCCAGTGTCCTGTTCCCATTTTTCTTTTATTTAACTTTATATATATATATACAGTATTTTCATTGCTGCTTTTCTTGCTAATAACTAAGCTTAAGTACATACATTTCACACTACTAAAATCAAAGAAATAAATCTAAAAATAATGTCTAATAGTTTTATATTACTCAGGGTGGGGAGCTGATGCTTCTGCAAATAGAACCCCTATTTGTACAGGTCTGGTGTGACAAACCAGCTTCATGCTGGATTTCCTTCACAGAAGCAATCAATGGGCCAAAATGTTATTCCCCGGCTGAATGTCTGGAAGCAGCCTGAGATGATTGTAAAGGATTGTGGCCAGATGGTGCGGTGCGGAGCCAAGGGGACCAGGAAGGTCTTGGGTCCCGTGCTGAGTTAGCAAGGTCTTGGGTCCCGTGCTGAGTTAGCAAGGTCTTGGGTCCCGTGCTGAGTTAGCAAGGTCTTGGGTCCCGTGCTGAGTTAGCAAGGTCTTGGGTCCCGTGCTGAGTTAGCAAGGTCTTGGGTCCCGTGCTGAGTTAGCAAGGTCTTGGGTCCCGTGCTGAGTTAGCAAGGTCTTGGGTCCCGTGCTGAGTTAGCAAGGTCTTGGGTCCCGTGCTGAGTTAGCAAGGTCTTGGGTCCAGTGCTGAGTAAGCAAGGTCTTGGGTCCAGTACTGAGTTTGGAAGGTCTTGGGTCCAGTGCTGAGTTAGCAAGGTCTTGGGTCCAGTGCTGAGTTAGCAAGGTCTTGGGTCCAGTGCTGAGTTAGCAAGGTCTTGGGTCCAGTGCTGAGTTAGCAAGGTCTTGGGTCCAGTGCTGAGTTAGCAAGGTCTTGGGTCCAGTGCTGAGTTAGCAAGGTCTTGGGTCCAGTGCTGAGTTTGCAAGGTCTTGGGTCCAGTGCTGAGTTTGCAAGGTCTTGGGTCCAGTGCTGAGTTTGCAAGGTCTTGGGTCCAGTGCTGAGTTTGCAAGGTCTTGGGTCCAGTGCTGAGTTTGCAAGGTCTTGGGTCCAGTGCTGAGTTTGCAAGGTCTTGGGTCCAGTGCTGAGTTTGCAAGGTCTTGGGTCCAGTGCTGAGTTTGCAAGGTCTTGGGTCCAGTGCTGAGTTTGCAAGGTCTTGGGTCCAGTGCTGAGTTTGCAAGGTCTTGGGTCCAGTGCTGAGTTTGCAAGGTCTTGGGTCCAGTGCTGAGTTTGCAAGGTCTTGGGTCCAGTGCTGAGTTTGCAAGGTCTTGGGTCCAGTGCTGAGTTAGCAAGGTCTTGGGTCCAGTGCTGAGTTAGCAAGGTCTTGGGTCCAGTGCTGAGTTAGCAAGGTCTTGGGTCCAGTGCTGAGTTAGGAAGGTCTTGGGTCCAGTGCTGAGTTAGGAAGGTCTTGGGTCCAGTGCTGAGTTAGGAAGGTCTTGGGTCCAGTGCTGAGTTAGGAAGGTCTTGGGTCCAGTGCTGAGTTAGGAAGGTCTTGGGTCCAGTGCTGAGTTTGCAAGGTCTTGGGTCCAGTGCTGAGTTAGCAAGGTCTTGGGTCCAGTGCTGAGTTAGGAAGGTCTTGGGTCCAGTGCTGAGTTAGGAAGGTCTTGGGTCCAGTGCTGAGTTAGCAAGGTCTTGGGTCCAGTGCTGAGTTAGGAAGGTCTTGGGTCCAGTGCTGAGTTAGGAAGGTCTTGGGTCCAGTGCTGAGTTAGGAAGGTCTTGGGTCCAGTGCTGAGTTAGCAAGGTCTTGGGTCCCGTGCTGAGTTAGCAAGGTCTTGGGTCCAGTGCTGAGTAAGCAAGGTCTTGGGTCCAGTGCTGAGTTTGGAAGGTCTTGGGTCCAGTGCTGAGTTAGCAAGGTCTTGGGTCCAGTGCTGAGTTAGCAAGGTCTTGGGTCCAGTGCTGAGTTTGCAAGGTCTTGGGTCCAGTGCTGAGTTTGCAAGGTCTTGGGTCCAGTGCTGAGTTTGCAAGGTCTTGGGTCCAGTGCTGAGTTTGCAAGGTCTTGGGTCCAGTGCTGAGTTTGCAAGGTCTTGGGTCCAGTGCTGAGTTTGCAAGGTCTTGGGTCCAGTGCTGAGTTTGCAAGGTCTTGGGTCCAGTGCTGAGTTTGCAAGGTCTTGGGTCCAGTGCTGAGTTTGCAAGGTCTTGGGTCCAGTGCTGAGTTTGCAAGGTCTTGGGTCCAGTGCTGAGTTTGCAAGGTCTTGGGTCCAGTGCTGAGTTTGCAAGGTCTTGGGTCCAGTGCTGAGTTAGCAAGGTCTTGGGTCCAGTGCTGAGTTAGGAAGGTCTTGGGTCCAGTGCTGAGTTAGGAAGGTCTTGGGTCCAGTGCTGAGTTAGGAAGGTCTTGGGTCCAGTGCTGAGTTAGGAAGGTCTTGGGTCCAGTGCTGAGTTAGGAAGGTCTTGGGTCCAGTGCTGAGTTTGCAAGGTCTTGGGTCCAGTGCTGAGTTTGCAAGGTCTTGGGTCCAGTGCTGAGTTTGCAAGGTCTTGGGTCCAGTGCTGAGTTTGCAAGGTCTTGGGTCCAGTGCTGAGTTAGGAAGGTCTTGGGTCCAGTGCTGAGTTAGGAAGGTCTTGGGTCCAGTGCTGAGTTAGCAAGGTCTTGGGTCCAGTGCTGAGTTAGGAAGGTCTTGGGTCCAGTGCTGAGTTAGGAAGGTCTTGGGTCCAGTGCTGAGTTAGGAAGGTCTTGGGTCCAGTGCTGAGTTAGGAAGGTCTTGGGTCCAGTGCTGAGTTAGGAAGGTCTTGGGTCCAGTGCTGAGTTAGGAAGGTCTTGGGTCCAGTGCTGAGTTAGGAAGGTCTTGGGTCCAGTGCTGAGTTAGGAAGGTCTTGGGTCCAGTGCTGAGTTAGGAAGGTCTTGGGTCCAGTGCTGAGTTAGGAAGGTCTGGGGTCCAGTGCTGAGTTAGGAAGGTCTGGGGTCCAGTGCTGAGTTAGGAAGGTCTTGGGTCCAGTGCTGAGTTTGCAAGGTCTTGGGTCCAGTGCTGAGTTTGCAAGGTCTTGGGTCCAGTGCTGAGTTAGCAAGGTCTTGGGTCCAGTGCTGAGTTAGCAAGGTCTTGGGTCCAGTGCTGTGTTTGGAAGGTCTTGGGTCCAGTGCTGTGTTTGGAAGGTCTTGGGTCCAGTGCTGAGTTAGCAAGGTCTTGGGTCCAGTGCTGAGTTAGCAAGGTCTTGGGTCCAGTGCTGAGTTAGGAAGGTCTTGGGTCCAGTGCTGAGTTAGCAAGGTCTTGGGTCCAGTGCTGAGTTAACCGCTGTGAAATGGGCAGTGGTTGAGTGACTACAGCTCTTCTCTGACTAGGAGGGGACAGGGAAATTCATTGGGGTTCCTGTACCTGGTCAATGTCCAGTGACCCCTGTTGGAAAGAACATGTGTGAATGTTGTGTGAGGACTGGGTCAGGCTTTGCTTTGATGATGCCCATGGCCAGGTAGCCTGCTGGCACTCCGTCTACAAGGAATGACCAGCAGGGTAAAGAACCTGGCATCTGTAGAACTGTACCCCAGCAAAGGGTCAGCCTGTTCAGGGGAAGGACTGTGGCAGGAAATTGGGGTGGGGAAATAATATAGTTGTGGGAACTGCCAGAGAAGGACAGTGTGCATCTTGATGTAATGCAAAACTTTTAATGTCATTTTTAGACCTGGCGTTGCTTTCACACTGTGACCACAGTAAGAGTCGGACTCTCTTGCATTCTCTCGCTCTCTCATGCTCCTGCTCTCTTCCTCTCTCACATCCAGCATATATCAATTCACACTGTCTGCAACATTGATTACACATAACTCAAAATCCTCTGTGTCCACAGAGTGAGGAAAATGTACCTGTTGCCTTTAGCTTCATCCTATTAACTCAGCAAACCATCTGTCAGATATCTGATAGAGATGTTTGATTATACTCCTTATGTACAATTCGTGTGTTGAAGATTTAAGTACTGGTTGTTTGTTTTTCTATGTGTGTGGCATTGGTGCTTGTGTGTCTGGTGGTTTCTGTTTCCAGTCAGTGACTCTTTGAACATTTTCCTTTTGTGAGTCTTTAGCAGTCGCTAATGTGTGTTTAAAAATAACACTGGCATCATATCTGTCACTCTGCACCGAAATAAAAAGGGCAGCCAAAATATGGCAATCTGGTTAGTTTTAAATGTGTCTGCAATCATATAGGTGTTGGATAAATAGGGTACAGGGTGGTGACCAGTGCTTTACAGAAAATGACCACTTGTGCCCGGTGTTACTAACTGGTGCTGAGATACGCGCCGGTTTATTTTCCATAAATCACTGGTTGTCTTTCTACAAAGTGTGTTTACAAATTGGATTCTCAAGCTCGCTCAGTTTTATTGCAAAAAAATAATAATGTAAAAAAAGAGAAAAAACTGGAATGAGAGCTCATTAACGCAACATGTACATCAACATCTGACAGATGAGCAACGGGCTGATCATTCAGCTTGATGCTTAACCTGCCTTTTCCCCCTTTCAGATTTCCAGCGATTTCTGTATGTTGTGAATATTACGGGAGTGGGATAATACTGAAACCTTTATACTGCTGCTTTTTTAACCCTTGTAAAAGTTGCTGCTGGTTTGCCACTGGTTAGTCGCACAGTGCTGTCCCACCCTATTTGGTTTGGCCTGTATCACATGGAATCTCCTAGCGTTTATAGGTGTGGAATCAGTATTACAACTGGTGTTTTGACACAGCCCAATCAAAGAGCAGCTTTTTTGTTTTCATTATTTAAAAAAAAACAATTGTAAAGGATGAAGCTGTTTAATTTAAGCGCAGGCAAACTATTTAATCTTTGGGAGTTCAGCTCAGAGCAAATAATATCCAGGACACTATTGGATAAGTTTTACGAATTCTGAGTTGTGGAGTTTAACCTTGCCACCTCCCACAGCAGTGCTTCAGGAGCGTGGGGAGGGAGGAAATATTTATGGGCCCCACCAGATTTTTCTTTAAAAGAATTCGTAAAGTCTATCCTGGTCTGACGTGACAGATTCATTTTTTTAAGCTGTGATCATTCTGGTTGGCGAACTAACCAGCTCCTCACACTGCCTGGTGAGGAACGTGTCTGCTATCTGTAAATGTTCCTTTTGGTTTTTTTTTCAATTTAAACAATGTAAATCTAAAAGTAATTGCTATTCAGGTACACAATGAAGGGCTATTTTGAACAGTGCTTCCTCTAGATGTAGCACGGTTTTGTAGATTGGCTTCTTGTATTCTGTTAGTGTGGTGTTCACAATGTGATTGCCTTATGGTGCACAGTACCTTTTTATGCTGTTTATTGCTATTTGTAAACTTTGTTCGATCTCCGATGTTGTGGGGGCCGGGGGTTGGAAATATGGCCACAGGTCAATGCCTCTGGTTGTATCATTCTCTCTTTCTCTCTCTGTTGTGTTCAAGACTCTTCTGTGAATGTTCCATGCTGGATGTATATCGAAGGTTTGCAGGTGCGTGTGTACAGACCCAGGGATGAAAGGGTCAAATAGGAGCAACAAAATGTTTTTATTTATTTTAGAACCGACTGGGAAACAAATGACTGAAATTTGGAGCTTGGGAAGAAAATTGTTTCTCGTGCTGACCTCACAGAATGTGTTTGAGCACCTCCCACTATAGCTGGGCACTGGGGTCTTCACACTGGGTTGTCTCCAGAAGGTGCTGCCAATACTCTGCGGCCTTGTCCCAAACAGGCATTCGTTACGAAGTGTCGGCCGTGGCTCTGCGGGGTAGTGTTCTCGCCTCTGAATCAGAAGGTCATGGGTTCAAGTCCCACTCCAAAGACTTGAGCACAGAATCTAGGCAGGCACTCCCAGTGTAATATGGAGGGATACATGTAAACCGAGTCCCCATCTGCCTTGGGAGGTATTTAATTGGCTGTAAAGCCCTTTGGGGCATCGTGAAAGGTGCTATAGAAATGACAGGTTTTTAAATCATCTATGTGTGTGCCTTGACGCCCAATGCCAACAGGTTATTCAATCATGAAGGGCGGTTGAGTCTAAGGCAAGCCTCACATGACATCCATACACATATTTTCCAACAATGGATACAATGCTGAGACTATCCTGGTCAATGTACCAGAACCATAAGGTGCCTGTCTGTGCTGACTCACCAGAGCACTTTCCACTCTCACTCTAATAAGCAGATAAGTGCTGACCATTTCTACATGGCAGCATTGACCGCTAATTTGTCCAACTTGTGTCTGTACCACGTAACAAATTCTTGTTGCCTGTTTTTCTATTGCGTACTTCGGATTTGAGGTCACTGACTTTTAAATGCATAAACTTTGAAACAAATAGATTTCAGTGGTTCAATCATGCAAAATTAGCATTGCAGTTGTAGCAAGCAAATTCATTTTCCATCTCAGCACTGTGCGCACACGTGCTTTTAGCAAGCAGTCTGTCTGCAGTGGAATATAATGGAGTGTCGTACCTGCACACAAGCCTTGAGCCGAACAGCTCCCTGTACCAGCCTGTGCAAAATCAGCTCACTGGATTGGGTGTTCGAGTATAAGACATCTAGTGAAATAGTTCAAGCCAAAAGCCTGTTGATTAATCTTTTAAATCAAAGAGGGAAGGTTCTCCACTATCGAGTTCGGTGTCTGGCAGGACTGACACAGTTGTGGTGTTTTGACACGGAAACTAATTGGTGTCTGTATAATTTGTATGATCGCATTGAGTCTGCAGCTTTAAGTTGTTACAGACTATAAGACTCCATTCCCAGCCCCCATCTACTTGGGAAACAGGTACATGTATCATTACATTCCCCACTGCCTTCCCATTTAGGAAGCAGGTGTTTAATAGATGCTGAAAAGCTCTTACCCACCTGGTTTGGCGTAGTCTATCTCTGGCTGAAGGAGTGGAACAGACCAAGTTGGTACTGTATCCGTGCAACAGCCAAAGGAACTCTTAAGTTGTGCTAACAATGCTCCAATTCGAGGGAACTGGATGATGTAGTTACTGGGAATCATATCTTACAGCACAGGAGGCCATTTGGCCCATTGTGTCTCTGGTGATTCTCTGAAAGTTATCCAGTTAATCCCGTCCCCCTGCTGATTTCTCCCTAGCCTTAAATTTTTCCCTTTAAGTATTTATCCAGTTCCATTTTTAGTCACTATTGAATCTGTTTCCACTGCCCTTTCAGGCAGCGGATTCCAGATCACAACTCACTGCATTTAAAATAAAATTTCATCTCCACCTATGATTCTTTTGCCAATTACCTTAAATCTGTGCCCTTTAGCTACTGACCTTCCTGCCAGAGTAGATAGGGAGACAACATCAAAATCCTTAATTTTTAAACATCTCTATTGTAAGTCATTCTTTAACTTCAAACTTTATAACTGAAGTCTTTCATCCCTGTTAAAATTTGGTAGAATGGCACTTTCTCCAGAAGACCATCTTTTCTGAAACCAGTGTTTGATTCCAGCTGAACCTGCCCGCTGCATCCTGTGTGAAAAAGTCTAAACCCATTCTACCCTTAATCCAGCTCTAAATTGATCAGTCTCACTCAAACCAGAAAGTTTGCTGGTTCAAGAAATGGATGTGTCACATTGGCTCAGTTTGGATCAAAGTACATTGTTGGGGCAGAGTTAAAGGGTCTTTACTTCCTGACAATGTTGTTACCTCATCCGGGAGTGTTAGATGGGAAGCTGGGTGTCTGTAATGCAGAAACTCTCTCCATTCCTCAAGTGTCATCACCCACAAGAAATATTGATTGAACGATAGATCACGGCATCTCTTCAAAACTAGTTTTTATTCTTTTTAAAACAATGTCGGATACCTGACCCATCTTAGCTACCAAACTGATTTTTATTTATTTAATGTAAATCAGTCTGCTTAAAACCTCTTCACTCGGGGGAGAAGTGGGCCTGCTGTACAATCAGTTCCTCCCCCTGTGCCTCTGGAGTAAGAGCAAGCTGTTGTCTAGTTTGGAATTTGGTGGTTTTAAACTGTGTGTAAAGCTGGCTGAACAAGTCTCTGTAAGGAATTAACTTAAAGGAAATGTGCATCAATCAATGTTCTAATTGTATTTTACTGGAAATATAATGCTTGCCTATTGTATTGTTTTGTTTGCTGTGGTCTTTGCCTTCATCTTAACCAGTGATTGGAGGTAGGTGATGGGTGAGATTGTGGAGTGACCCACATGTGAAGTAGGATGTGGATGTAGACCTGCAGTCTTCCTCCTTACCCCATTCCCCCACCCTCCCCCTAGGTTTGATTCCCGTCTTTCGGATGAGGTGTTAGTCCGAGGCCCTGTTTGCTTTCAGGTGGTTCCACCATTTTGAAGAGCAGGGGAGTTCTTCCCAGTGTCCTGCGGCCAATATTTATTTCTTGGTTATAATCACTGAGATATCATTATCACGTTGCTGTTAGTGTGGGAGCTTGCTGTGTTTCCTACATTACAGTCAATGAAGTACTTCCAAATTGTGGTCACTAAAGTGCTTTGGGACGGCCTGAGATTGTGAAAGACGCTATAGAAATGCAGTATTTTTCCTTCTCCACTCCTGTTAAGGATATGTTGAAGAGTTGTCAAGCAGAATTGAAGTGGCTTGAAGAACTATACAAAGTAGTGAACGAATGGATGGAAATAGAATAGAATATCTAACTGTAGTGTAAACGAGTGCAGCTCAAGCTTTTTCCCTGCACCAGCCCAAGGACGACAGCAGTGTTCAACTGTCGAATCCTTCATGATTTTTCTCGGCCAAGTTTGTGCAAGTATGAGAGAAAGACTCGAACACGGCAGCAGCACCAGTACAGGTGCCTGCGCTACCGATCAAACAAGGGGAGGAGGTTAAAAACTTATCTATTCTGATTGCTTTGAAGGAACACCAGAGCGTTGAGATTAATACACATCCCACCCATTCAAATCAACTATAAAAACTTTACATATATACTTTTTATTAGGCACATTCACAGATTACAGCACAGTAATAACACTTTTAATGTACATTTTTACTGAGTAGAATATTTATATTAAAATCCTGGCCACTGGCTCAATACATTCACAAAAGTATCCAAACTGGAGGGATAGCAAATTAAAACTAATCCATTCCAGGCATTGTCATGAAATAGTTTCCTCCCTCAGTTTAAATTGATTTGGCATAAAAATTATAAAACAGGCCCCTTGAGAGACTCATACAACAGGAAATCTATTTTCAAATCATTGGGGAGTGCGGGATGTCCTATCATTCACACTCCTTCAGAATGTGGTAGGCTAATGGCCGCTGCT
Organism: Heterodontus francisci; assembly: GCF_036365525.1. NCBI lineage: Eukaryota > Metazoa > Chordata > Chondrichthyes > Heterodontiformes > Heterodontidae > Heterodontus > Heterodontus francisci. The sequence continues at coordinate 6,388,328 of NC_090402.1, read as the reverse complement.
GTCTGGGGGAACAAGTAAACAGTTCTGTAAACATGGCTGAAGGAATTTTTTAAGACAGCTGTCCCACAAGGAGTTATAAAGTCATCTAATAGGAATCTCCTTGGCACATGCCTTTTAGAAAACACCAAAAGCAAGATTGCCCGAGATTCTCTCACAATTATGCAAATTTTTTGCTTATTCTTGTATTCATCAACGTGAGGAGTCACTGTGACAATGTGACACTTCAGGGCAGGTACAGCACGGGGTTATATACAAAATAAATAAAAAGGGCCTGGGTATAAAGGCCACCAAAAAAAACAGGGTTAGATAGAGATTAAAGCTCCCGCTGGGCTGTCCAAACTCAAAAGTGTCCCCTCATGTATCACTGGCAATTCTGTCCCACACCTTCCAGTTCAGCACCAATTCATGTTAAATTATGAACAAAAATTCAGCTTAGTAATTCAGGCTCTTGAACCCATTTATACTGTTTGCTTCAATGAGTTCCCTTCCTAACAGGCTACAGTCCTATTGGCTGGAAGCACCGCATCTTCCCTTCTTACTCCTTACTTATAATTTTTAACAAAAGCAAAACACTGCAGATGCTGGAATTTTTAAAAAAACTTGTATATAAATTTGTTGAGAGGTGGTAACATGCTGTGGGCCCTTTTTACTAGGAGCTGGAGGTCATACAGAACATAGGGAGGTAATTTGACCCACCGTACCTCATTCATTCACAGGATGAGTGACGCTGGCAAGGCCAACATTTATTGCCCATCCCTAATTGTCCTGTGCAGGTGGTGAGCCACTTTCTTAAACCACCGCAGACCACGTGAAGGTATTCCCAACAGTGCTGCTAAGTAGGGACTTCCAGGATTGTGACCTAGTGATGATAAAGGAATGATGATATATGTCCAAGGCAGGATGGGAATTTGCAGATGATGGTGTTCCCATGTGTCTGCTGCCCTTATCCTTCTAGGTGGTAGAGGTCATGGGTTTGGAAGGTGATGTTGAAGAAGCCTCGGTGAATTGCTGCAGTGGATCTTGTAGATGGTACACACTGCTGCCACTGTGCACCGGTGGTGGATGGGGTGTCGATCAAGCGGGCTCTTTGTCCTGGATGGTGTCGAGCTTTTTCAGTTTTGGAGTTGCACCCATCCAGGCAATTGGGGAGTAAAGAGGTGAGTAAGTCACCAAAGAATTCCCAGCCTCTGACCTGTTCTTTTAGTCTCAGTATTTATGTGGCAGCTCCAGTCAGGTTTCTGGTCTAAGTTTGTGACTTGTTCTGACTCTGAAAAAGCTACCCAGTTAGTCCCATTGACCCCGCTCTTTCCCCATAACCCTGCACATTTGTCAAATATATATCCCAATTCTCTTTTGAAATAGTTTTCACCACCCTTTTGGGCAGCTTGCTGCAGACAGACGACCAATCTCATTTCACACATTCCCCTTATTTCTAAAGGACCCATATGTTTCTTTTCGAACTGCCTACTTACAACAGATTGTAACCAGCTCACAGCTTTCTGTTTGCAAAAAGCAAGCGCTCACATCCTACCTACTTTGATTACAACAGCCAGACAATATTTGTGGATCTATTTGTGTTTCTTAACTGGCCAGCTGAAAGCAGCAGTTTCTCTGTCAATCTTGGAGGGTAGGGGCTGGAGATTAAATTGTGCAAAAGAAAAAATTCCCTCAACAGAGAGTCCTTAGTACTCAATTTCTTTCAAAATATTTCATCTCAATGATTAGTGCAACTAATATATTATAAAAAATTTGAATACCCTGGATAACTGGAAACCACTGACAATTCTGGCAGCATCAGTGTGTCACACAAGCCCTCCCTGAACACTGGTTCCAAAGAGTTATTACAGCGCTGGGTACTTTGAAACATTCACTCTCCTGTCCACATTATAAAATGAGAAATGCAGTTTTCGTGGGCTGTTTGAGCTCCAGCTCTCCGATTACATTAACTAACCAACTTAGACAAGTTAATGCTTGAAGATTGAAATAAAGGCATGAAGACCATACAGATCAGGGTGTCATAGGATCAGTCCCTGTCCTGTGCTGAGGAATCTAATCAAACATCAGAAGCAGGAAATGTCACGACAACCAGCCTCCGTGTCTAAGGGGGTGGGCCTGCGAGAGAAATATCAACCAAACTTTCTAATGCTGATCACCATCCAGTGACTCCTGGTGCTGTTAACGGTTTAGAGCACAAGACTGGACTGGGTTCACATACACCCATTGTAAGATAGGTGCCAGCACTCATTGGGATGGCACAAGAATAATGGGCACCAAGGGGGTGAGGGCTATCTGTGGAACTGTACCTCCCTGGCACACTTTTGTTGGGAGGGGAAACAGGTCCCTCAAGTCTGACTACCATTGCAACACTCACCATTTAAACAAACACTCTTTTTTTCTAAAAAGCATTATTTTTGACGTGTCTTTAAAAGGCTTTTTTTTAAAAAAAAGATATAAACTCTTTAACCTCCTCTGGATAACAACTTCGCACTGACACATTTGGCAAATATTTACTCCACACACAGCGGTGCCAGGATCTCAAGCCACTTAAATGTTTTTTTTTTCTGGTTGATGGTAACTCAGGTCCGTTCTGCTCCGTTACCTGGCTGCTTCAGAGCTTTGAGCTGGGTGTCTGCACGAACAGCTCCCTCACATCAACCAAGGCCTGCTCCAGGTAGTGGGCCAGTTTAGCTGCGTTGGTCTCTGCACAGCTGTTGAAAGCGGACACGGAGAAGTTGATGTGGTCCTCCATAGGGTTGTAACACACGCCATAACCATCTGGCACAACAGGCCCAAAGCACATCAGGCAATCAGTCTTAGCAGGGACCTAAATGGAAAGGGCAGAGCTTAGGGTTAGAATGATTGTTTTCCTTCCATCTGTCACTCAAAGCAGACACATGGGGGGGGGGGGGGTAGGGGTACAGGCCAGTGGGAGCCCTTGGAACCTCCACCACCTCACCCTAACTGGCTGTTCTTCTACAGTGTGCTTCAGCTGTCAGTTCTTTCTCCCCTCATTCCTCCTGAATCCTTTCTAGTTTCTCCAACATCATCCAGCCCAGTGAAGACCACAACTGATGATAATCTCCCAACGTTCAACATCTCTCCAACCATGGTTTCAGGATACACCAGAAGGCTCACAATGTTGGGCATCCTGCTCATACACAGCAGCAGCTTCACACCCCATATTCTGGTCACCAGCAAGTGATCCACCCATGTAAACCAGCCACCTCATGAACCCCAATCATCCCTAGGGTCAACTCTGGATTCCATGTTCATTAACCCCTGCAAAACCTCTGTCTTCCGCCAACCCCAACTCCTCGAAGGTTCTGACGAAAGGTCACAGACCTGAAACGTTAACTCTGTTTCTCTCTCCACAGATGCTGGTAGACTTGCTGTGTATTTCCAGCATTTTCTGTTTTTATTTCAGATTTCCAGCATCCGCAGCATTTTGCTTTTATTCCTCTAAGGTTCTGGCGTCTGCACTCAGTGCTGCTGCCCACTGACCTATGTTGACTCCACAGCTATTTCAAAGGCCTTGTCTTCATTATCAAATCCCTCCTTGCTCTTAATCTATCCAACTGTCATCTCTCTCACCCTCACGCCAGGTCCCCAACTCCAGCCTCCACTGTGATCGAGCTTTGAGTTGTCTAGGCCCTACACTCCAGTGCTTCTGAAACCTCTATACCTCAGGTATTCTCTCCTCACCCATATGTATTACCTGAAAGCCTATCTCTTCCGTTATTCCTTTGGTCCCAACTGCCCCATCCCTATTGAGTATGCATTATTCTCAGTTTATTACTTTCTGATGTCTGTTCTCATCCAACATTCAAAGTGGCATGGTAGCATAGTTGATAAGTTACAGGATTAATGATCCAGAGACATGAATTTAAATCCCACCACAGCAGCTGGGAATTTAAATTCAAATAATTAAATAAATCTGGAATAAAAAGCTAGACAGAAATGGTGATTGTATGCATCAAGGAGCCCTAGCAAAACTGGAGTCAAGGGAAACTCTCTGCTGGTTGGAGTCATACCTAGCACAAAGGAAGACAGTTGTGGTTGTTGGAGGTCAATCATCTGAGCTCCAGGATATCACTGCAGGAGTTCCTCAGGGTAGTGTCCTAGGCCCAACCATCTTCAGCTGCTTCATCAATGACCTTCCTTCAATCATAAGGTCAGAGGTGGGGATTTTCGCTGATGATTGCACAATGTTCAGCACCATTTGTGACTCCTCAGATACTGAAGCAGCTAGTGTCCAGATGCAGCAAGACCTAGACAATATCCAGGCTTGGGCTGATAAGTGGCAAGTAACATTCGCGCCACACAAATGGCGGGCAATGACCATCTCCAACAAGACAGAATCTAACCATCTCCCCTTGATGTTCAATGGCATTTCCATTGCTGAATCCCCTATCAACATCCTTGGGGTTACCATTGACCAGAAACTGAACTGGACCAGCCACATAAATGCTGTGGCTGCAAGAGCAGATCAGAGGCTGGGAATTCTGCACGGAGTAACTCACCTCCTGACTCCCCAAAGCCTGTCCACCATCTACAAGGCACAAGTCAGGAGTGTGATGGAATACTCTCTATTTGCCTGGATGGGTGCAGCTCCAACAACACTCAAGAATCTCGACACCATCCACGACAAAGCAGCCCGCTTGATTGGCACCCCATCCACCAACTTCAACATTCACAAGATGCACTGCAGCAACTCACCAAGGCTCCTTCGACAACACCTTTCAAACCCGTGACCTCTACCACCGAGAAGGACAAGGGCAGCAGATGCATAGGAACACCACCACCTGCAAGTTCCCCTCCAAATCAGACACACCATCCTGACCTGGAAATATAATTGCCGTTCCTTCACTGTCACGGGGTCAAAATCCTGAAACTCCCTTACAGCACTGTTGATGTACCTACCTCAAGGACTCCAGCGGTTTAAGAAGGCAGCTCACCACCACATTTTCAAGGGCAATTAGGGATGGGCCATAAATGCTGGCCTTGCCAGCGATGCCCACAACCCACCTGGTTCACTAATGTCCTTTAGCAAAGGAAATCTGCTATTCCTACCTGGCCTAGCCTATATACAACTTCAAGCCTACAGCAATGTGGCTGACTCTTAACTGCCCTCTGAAATGGCCTAGCAAGCCTCTGTTATTCGAGGTGGCTCACCACCAAATTCTCAAGGGCAATTGGAGATGGGCAATAAATATTAGCCTTACAGGCAATGCCTACATCCTGTGAATGAATAAAAAAACCCTTACAAGAGGAAGGAGATAAAGTTAGCTATTGCTCTCACTAGTGTTAACCACTTGAGACTTAAACACAAAATCTAAGCTGACATTCCAGTTCAGTACTGAGGGAGTGCTGTTTTGTCAGAGGTGCCGTCTTTCAGTTGAAATGTTAAACTGAGGCCCCATCTGTCCTCTCAGGTGGATGTAAACGATCTCATGGCAGTATTTTTAAGAAGTGCTGGGGAGTTCTCCCCAGTTGCTTGGGGTCAATATTTAACCAGCAGCATTAAAAGAGATTATCTGGTTAATATCACATTGCTGTTTGTGGGATCTTGCTATGCACAAATTGGCTGCTGTGTTTCCTATGTTACAACAGTGACTACTTTTCAAAAAGTACCTTGTTGGCTGCAAAGCGCTTTGGGGCTTCGCGAGATGGTGAAAGGCGCTATAGAAATGCAAGTCCCTTCTTTTCACTTTCCACTAAGCCCAGATGGAAATTGTGTGTGGGAATTGTACCCGAGGGAGATGGTGGAGGGGAAGAAATTGTTTTTCAATGCTCTCTCACTGGGGCACGGCTGAGGTTAGGGACTTGCCACCCGGGGACAAACTGTGGGTTCTCAGCTTACTGCACGAGGAGGGATTTGAATGCTTCACCTGACTGGTTGATAGATTGAAGTGAAAGGCAACGGCATAGGACGTGTCCATGAAGATCTCTGGGATTCGAACCAGATCCTCGATGGCCTGAAGTTTAAGGCCCAACAGGTGTCTATCGATGGCTTGGCCTCTTATTGCCTGAAAGTAAGAACAGACATAAGCACAGACTGCGACTCTGTACCCCCACTCTCCTTGTAACACTGCCCCCATACCACCGCTAGCCCCAATCACGCATCCCCAACACAGCACTGCCCCTCTCCCCCCACTATAGCATCACCATCATGACCCCTCCATCACAGATTTTCCTGTCCCGCAGTGAGAGAGAGAGAGTTGGATTGGCCTTTCCAAATAAAAGAACAGGATTCAAGTCTTGAATGTACTTTTAGTTTTCGAGAGTCAAGAGCTGCTAAAGGGGTGTTTGGGAGGACGTGAAGACACAATGATCAGAAGCACAGAATAATAAACTCACTTACCCTGTCCGTGTAGGCTCGGTGCCCCTGGGCAGCTTTTCTCACCAATGCCACCTTTTCCTGGTTCTAAACACAGAATCAAAATACAACTTACAGCCAAAAGTGCACAAGTTTAAGAAGGCAGCTCACCACCACCTTCTCGAGGGCAATTAGGGATGGGCAATAAACGCTGGTCGTGCCCTGCTATGTCCACATCCCATGAACGAATAAAAAAAAAAGTGGACTAAAGATTACTTCACCGAACCCAAACCAGAGAGTACAGTCAGCAACTGGGGAGGATAAATAACTGCTTAATATTTAAAATGAAGACAGCCCCTGACTGGCCGCTGCCAAAAGCAACACCTTGCATTTCTATAGCACCTATAACAGTACAAAACATCGCAGGCCAGTCACAAGCGGGTGGAGCAAGAAAGTAGAGAAACAAAGAGGGGCGGTGGGGTGGTGGGGCAAAGTAGAGAGAAAGCAGGAGGGGGAAGTAGAGAGAGAGGGGGGCAGTCGAGAGAGAGAGAGAGAGGGGGGCAGTCGAGAGAGAGAGAGGGGGGGCAGTCGAGAGAGAGAGAGAGGGGGGGCAGTCGAGAGAGAGAGAGGGGGGGCAGTCGAGAGAGAGAGAGGGGGGGGCAGTCGAGAGAGAGAGAGGGGGGGCAGTCGAGAGAGAGAGAGGGGGGGCAGTCGAGAGAGAGAGGGGGGGGCAGTCGAGAGAGAGAGAGGGGGGGCAGTCGAGAGAGAGAGAGGGGGGGCAGTCGAGAGAGAGAGAGGGGGGGCAGTCGAGAGAGAGAGAGGGGGGCAGTCGAGAGAGAGAGAGGGGGGCAGTCGAGAGAGAGAGAGGGGGGCAGTCGAGAGAGAGAGAGGGGGGCAGTCGAGAGAGAGAGAGGGGGGCAGTCGAGAGAGAGAGAGAGAGAGGGGGCAGTGGAGAGAAAGAGGGGGCAGTGTAGAGAGAGAGGGGGGCAGTGAGAGAGAGAGAGAGGGGGGCAGTGAGAGAGAGAGAGAGGGGGGCAGTGAGAGAGAGAGAGAGGGGGGCAGTGAGAGAGAGAGAGGGGGGCAGTGAGAGAGAGAGAGGGGGGCAGTGAGAGAGAGAGAGGGGGGCAGTGAGAGAGAGAGAGGGGGGCAGTGAGAGAGAGAGAGGGGGGCAGTGAGAGAGAGAGAGGGGGGCAGTGAGAGAGAGAGAGGGGGGCAGTCAGAGAGAGAGAGAGGGGGCAGTCAGAGAGAGAGAGGGGGGCAGTCAGAGAGAGAGAGGGGGGCAGTCAGAGAGAGAGGGGGGCAGTCAGAGAGAGAGAGGGGGGGAGTCAGAGAGAGAGAGGGGGGCAGTCGAGAGAGAGAGGGGAGCAGTCGAGAGAGAGAGGGGAGCAGTCGAGAGAGAGAGGGGAGCAGTCGAGAGAGAGAGGGGAGCAGTCGAGAGAGAGAGGGGAGCAGTCGAGAGAGAGAGGGGAGCAGTCGAGAGAGAGAGGGGAGCAGTCGAGAGAGAGAGGGGAGCAGTCGAGAGAGAGAGGGGAGCAGTCGAGAGAGAGAGGGGAGCAGTCGAGAGAGAGAGGGGAGCAGTCGAGAGAGAGAGGGGAGCAGTCGAGAGAGAGAGGGGAGCAGTCGAGAGAGAGAGGGGAGCAGTCGAGAGAGAGAGGGGAGCAGTCGAGAGAGAGAGGGGAGCAGTCGAGAGAGAGAGGGGAGCAGTCGAGAGAGAGAGGGGAGCAGTCGAGAGAGAGAGGGGAGCAGTCGAGAGAGAGAGGGGAGCAGTCGAGAGAGAGAGGGGAGCAGTCGAGAGAGAGAGGGGAGCAGTCGAGAGAGAGAGGGGAGCAGTCGAGAGAGAGAGGGGAGCAGTCGAGAGAGAGAGGGGAGCAGTCGAGAGAGAGAGGGGAGCAGTCGAGAGAGAGAGGGGAGCAGTCGAGAGAGAGAGGGGAGCAGTCGAGAGAGAGAGGGGAGCAGTCGAGAGAGAGAGGGGAGCAGTCGAGAGAGAGAGGGGAGCAGTCGAGAGAGAGAGGGGAGCAGTCGAGAGAGAGAGGGGAGCAGTCGAGAGAGAGAGGGGAGCAGTCGAGAGAGAGAGGGGAGCAGTCGAGAGAGAGAGAGAGGGGGGCAGTCGAGAGAGAGAGAGAGGGGGGCAGTCGAGAGAGAGAGAGAGGGGGGCAGTCGAGAGAGAGAGAGAGGGGGGCAGTCGAGAGAGAGAGAGGGGGGCAGTCGAGAGAGAGAGAGAGAGAGAGAGAGAGGGGGCAGTCGAGAGAGAGAGAGATAGAGAGGGGGCAGTCGAGAGAGAGAGAGGGGGGCAGTCGAGAGAGAGAGAGAGGGGGGCAGTCGAGAGAGAGAGAGAGAGAGAGGGGGGCAGTCGAGAGAGAGAGAGAGAGAGAGGGGGGCAGTCGAGAGAGAGAGAGAGAGAGAGGGGCAGTCGAGAGAGAGAGAGAGGGGGGCAGTCGAGAGAGAGAGAGAGGGGGGCAGTCGAGAGAGAGAGAGGGGGGCAGTCGAGAGAGAGAGAGAGGGGGGCAGTCGAGAGAGAGAGAGAGGGGGGCAGTCGAGAGAGAGAGAGAGGGGGGCAGTCGAGAGAGAGAGAGAGGGGGGCAGTCGAGAGAGAGAGAGAGGGGGGCAGTCGAGAGAGAGAGAGAGGGGGGCAGTCGAGAGAGAGAGAGAGGGGGGCAGTCGAGAGAGAGAGAGAGGGGGGCAGTCGAGAGAGAGAGAGAGGGGGGCAGTCGAGAGAGAGAGAGAGGGGGGCAGTCGAGAGAGAGAGAGAGGGGGGCAGTCGAGAGAGAGAGAGGGGGGCAGTCGAGAGAGAGAGAGGGGGGCAGTCGAGAGAGAGAGAGGGGGGCAGTCGAGAGAGAGAGAGGGGGGCAGTCGAGAGAGAGAGAGGGGGGCAGTCGAGAGAGAGAGAGGGGGGCAGTCGAGAGAGAGAGGGGGGCAGTCGAGAGAGAAAGAGAGAGGGGGGCAGTCGAGAGAGAAAGAGAGAGGGGGGCAGTCGAGAGAGAGAGAGAGAGAGAGAGGGGGGGCAGTCGAGAGAGGGAGAGAGAGAGGGGGCAGTCGAGAGAGAGAGAGAGAGGGGGGCAATCGAGAGAGAGAGGGGGGCATTAGAGAGAGAGAGAGAGAGAGGGGGCAGTGGAGAGAGAGAGAGAGAGAGAGGGGGCAGTGGAGAGAGAGAGAGAGATAGGGGGGCAGTGGAGAGAGAGGGGGGCAGTCAGAGAGAGAGAGGGGGGCAGTCAGAGAGAGAGAGGGGGGCAGTCAGAGAGAGAGAGGGGGGCAGTCAGAGAGAGAGAGGGGGGCAGTCAGAGAGAGAGAGGGGGGCAGTCAGAGAGAGAGAGGGGGGCAGTCTGAGAGAGAGAGGGGGGCAGTCTGAGAGAGAGAGGGGGGCAGTCTGAGAGAGAGAGGGGGCAGTCTGAGAGAGAGAGGGGGGCAGTCAGAGAGAGAGAGGGGGGCAGTCAGAGAGAGAGAGGGGGGCAGTCAGAGAGAGAGAGGGGGGCAGTCAGAGAGAGAGAGGGGGGCAGTCAGAGAGAGAGAGGGGGGCAGTCGAGAGAGAGAGGGGGGCAGTCGAGAGAGAGAGGGGGGCAGTCGAGAGAGAGAGGGGGGCTGTCGAGAGAGAGAGGGGGGCAGTCGAGAGAGAGAGGGGGGCAGTCGAGAGAGAGAGGGGAGCAGTCGAGAGAGAGAGGGGAGCAGTCGAGAGAGAGAGGGGAGCAGTCGAGAGAGAGAGGGGAGCAGTCGAGAGAGAGAGGGAGCAGTCGAGAGAGAGAGGGGAGCAGTCGAGAGAGAGAGGGGAGCAGTCGAGAGAGAAAGAGAGAGGGGGGCAGTCGAGAGAGAAAGAGAGAGGGGGGCAGTCGAGAGAGAGAGAGGGGGCAGTCGAGAGAGAGAGAGAGAGAGGGAGCAAGAGACAGGGGGCAGTCTAGAGAGAGAGAAGGGCAGTCGAGAGAGAGAGAGAGAGGGGGCAGTCGAGAGAGAGAGAGAGAGAGGGGGCAGTCGAGAGAGAGAGAGAGGGGGCAGTCGAGAGAGAGAGAGAGAGAGGGGGCAGTCGAGAGAGAGAGAGAGAGAGGGGGCAGTCGAGAGAGAGAGAGAGAGAGAGGGGGCAGTGGAGAGAGAGAGAGAGAGAGAGGGGGGCAGTGGAGAGACAGAGAGAGAGAGAGGGGGCAGTGGAGAGACAGAGAGAGAGAGAGGGGGCAGTGGAGAGACAGAGAGAGAGAGAGGGGGCAGTGGAGAGACAGAGAGAGAGAGAGGGGGCAGTGGACAGAGAGAGAGAGAGAGAGAGGGGGCAGTGGACAGAGAGAGAGAGAGAGAGAGGGGGCAGTGGAGAGAGAGAGGGGGCAGTGGAGAGAGAGAGGGGGCAGTGGAGAGAGAGTGAGAGAGAGAGGGGGGGCAGTCGAGAGAGAGGGGGGGGCAGTCGAGAGAGAGGGGGGGGCAGTCGAGAGAGAGGGGGGGCAGTCGAGAGAGAGGGGGGGGGCAGTCGAGAGAGAGGGGGGGGCAGTCGAGAGAGAGGGGGGGGCAGTCGAGAGAGAGGGGGGGGCAGTCGAGAGAGAGGGGGGGGCAGTCGAGAGAGAGGGGGGGGCAGTCGAGAGAGAGGGGGGGCAGTCGAGAGAGAGGGGGGGGCAGTCGAGAGTGAGGGGGGGGCAGTCGGGAGAGAGGGGGGGCAGTCGAGAGAGAGGGGGGGCAGTCGAGAGAGAGGGGGGGCAGTCGAGAGAGGGGGGGTGGCAGTCGAGAGAGGGGGGGTGGCAGTCGAGAGAGGGGGGGTGGCAGTCGAGAGAGGGGGGGGTGGCAGTCGAGAGAGGGGGGGTGGCAGTCGAGAGAGGGGGGGGTGGCAGTCGAGAGAGGGGGGGTGGCAGTCGAGAGAGGGGGGGGTGGCAGTCGAGAGAGGGGGGGTGGCAGTCGAGAGAGGGGGGGTGGCAGTCGAGAGAGGGGGGGTGGCAGTCGAGAGAGGGGGGGGTGGCAGTCGAGAGAGGGGGGGTGGCAGTCGAGAGAGGGGGGGTGGCAGTCGAGAGAGGGGGGGGGTGGCAGTCGAGAGAGGGGGGGTGGCAGTCGAGAGAGGGGGGGTGGCAGTCGAGAGAGGGGGGGTGGCAGTCGAGAGAGGGGGGGTGGCAGTCGAGAGAGGGGGGGTGGCAGTCGAGAGAGGGGGGGTGGCAGTCGAGAGAGGGGGGGTGGCAGTCGAGAGAGGGGGGGTGGCAGTCGAGAGAGGGGGGGTGGCAGTCGAGAGAGGGGGGGTGGCAGTCGAGAGAGGGGGGGTGGCAGTCGAGAGAGGGGGGGTGGCAGTCGAGAGAGGGGGGGTGGCAGTCGAGAGAGGGGGGGGCAGTCGAGAGAGAGGGGGGGCAGTCGAGAGAGAGGGGGGGCAGTCGAGAGAGAGGGGGGGCAGTCGAGAGAGAGGGGGGGCAGTCGAGAGAGAGGGGGGAGCAGTCGAGAGAGAGGGGGGGCAGTCGAGAGAGAGAGGGGGGCAGTCGAGAGAGAGAGGGGAGCAGTCGAGAGAGAGAGGGGAGCAGTCGAGAGAGAGAGGGGAGCAGTCGAGAGAGAGAGGGGAGCAGTCGAGAGAGAGAGGGGAGCAGTCGAGAGAGAGAGGGGAGCAGTCGAGAGAGAGAGGGGAGCAGTCGAGAGAGAGAGGGGAGCAGTCGAGAGAGAGAGGGGAGCAGTCGAGAGAGAGAGGGGAGCAGTCGAGAGAGAGAGGGGAGCAGTCGAGAGAGAGAGGGGAGCAGTCGAGAGAGAGAGGGGAGCAGTCGAGAGAGAGAGGGGAGCAGTCGAGAGAGAGAGGGGAGCAGTCGAGAGAGAGAGGGGAGCAGTCGAGAGAGAGAGGGGAGCAGTCGAGAGAGAGAGGGGAGCAGTCGAGAGAGAGAGGGGAGCAGTCGAGAGAGAGAGGGGAGCAGTCGAGAGAGAGAGGGGAGCAGTCGAGAGAGAGAGGGGAGCAGTCGAGAGAGAGAGGGGAGCAGTCGAGAGAGAGAGGGGAGCAGTCGAGAGAGAGAGGGGAGCAGTCGAGAGAGAGAGGGGAGCAGTCGAGAGAGAGAGGGGAGCAGTCGAGAGAGAGAGGGGAGCAGTCGAGAGAGAGAGGGGAGCAGTCGAGAGAGAGAGGGGAGCAGTCGAGAGAGAGAGGGGAGCAGTCGAGAGAGAGAGAGGGGGGCAGCCGAGAGAGAGAGAGGGGGGCAGTCGAGAGAGAGAGAGGGGGGCAGTCGAGAGAGAGAGAGGGGGGCAGTCGAGAGAGAGAGAGGGGGGCAGTCGAGAGAGAGAGAGGGGGGCAGTCGAGAGAGAGAGAGGGGGGCAGTCGAGAGAGAGAGAGGGGGGCAGTCGAGAGAGAGAGAGGGGGGCAGTCGAGAGAGAGAGAGGGGGGCAGTCGAGAGAGAGAGAGGGGGCAGTCGAGAGAGAGAGAGGGGGGCAGTCGAGAGAGAGAGAGGGGGGCAGTCGAGAGAGAGAGAGGGGGGCAGTCGAGAGAGAGAGAGGGGGGCAGTCGAGAGAGAGAGAGGGGGGCAGTCGAGAGAGAGAGAGGGGGGCAGTCGAGAGAGAGAGAGGGGGGCAGTCGAGAGAGAGAGAGGGGGGCAGTCGAGAGAGAGAGAGGGGGGCAGTCGAGAGAGAGAGAGGGGGGCAGTCGAGAGAGAGAGAGGGGGGCAGTCGAGAGAGAGAGAGGGGGGCAGTCGAGAGAGAGAGAGGGGGGCAGTCGAGAGAGAGAGAGGGGGGCAGTCGAGAGAGAGAGAGGGGGGCAGTCGAGAGAGAGAGGGGGGCAGTCGAGAGAGAGAGGGGGGCAGTCGAGAGAGAGAGAGGGGGGCAGTCGAGAGAGAGAGAGGGGGGCAGTCGAGAGAGAGAGAGGGGGGCAGTCGAGAGAGAGAGAGGGGGGCAGTCGAGAGAGAGAGAGGGGGGCAGTCGAGAGAGAGAGAGGGGGCAGTCGAGAGAGAGAGAGGGGGCAGTCGAGAGAGAGAGAGGGGGGCAGTCGAGAGAGAGAGAGGGGGGCAGTCGAGAGAGAGGGGGGCAGTCGAGAGAGAGAGAGGGGGGCAGTCGAGAGAGAAAGAGAGAGGGGGCAGTCGAGAGAGAAGAGAGAGGGGCAGTCGAGAGAGAAAGAGAGAGGGGGGCAGTCGAGAGAGAGAGAGAGAGAGAGAGAGAGAGAGAGGGGGCAGTCGAGAGAGAGAGAGAGAGGGGGCAGTCGAGAGAGAGAGAGAGAGAGAGAGAGGGGGGCAATCGAGAGAGAGAGAGAGGGGGGCATTCGAGAGAGAGAGAGAGAGGGGGCAGTCGAGAGAGAGAGAGAGGGGGCAGTGGAGAGAGAGAGAGAGGGGGCAGTGGAGAGAGAGAGAGAGAGAGGGGGCAGTGGAGAGAAAGAGGGGGGCAGTCAGAGAGAGAGAGGGGGCAGTCAGAGAGAGAGAGGGGGCAGTCAGAGAGAGAGAGGGGGGCAGTCAGAGAGAGAGAGGGGGGCAGTCAGAGAGAGAGAGGGGGGCAGTCAGAGAGAGAGAGGGGGGCAGTCAGAGAGAGAGAGGGGGGCAGTCAGAGAGAGAGAGGGGGGCAGTCAGAGAGAGAGAGGGGGGCAGTCAGAGAGAGAGAGGGGGGCAGTCAGAGAGAGAGAGGGGGGCAGTCAGAGAGAGAGAGGGGGGCAGTCAGAGAGAGAGAGGGGGGCAGTCAGAGAGAGAGAGGGGGGCAGTCAGAGAGAGAGAGGGGGGCAGTCAGAGAGAGAGAGGGGGGCAGTCAGAGAGAGAGAGGGGGGCAGTCAGAGAGAGAGAGGGGGGCAGTCAGAGAGAGAGAGGGGGGCAGTCAGAGAGAGAGAGGGGGGCAGTCAGAGAGAGAGAGAGGGGGGCAGTCAGAGAGAGAGAGGGGGGCAGTCAGAGAGAGAGAGGGGGGCAGTCAGAGAGAGAGAGGGGGGCAGTCGAGAGAGAGAGAGGGGGGCAGTCGAGAGAGAGAGAGGGGGCAGTCGAGAGAGAGAGAGGGGGGCAGTCGAGAGAGAGAGAGGGGGGCAGTCGAGAGAGAGAGAGGGGGGCAGTCGAGAGAGAGAGGGGGCAGTCGAGAGAGAGAGGGGGCAGTCGAGACAGAGAGAGGGGGGCAGTCGAGAGAGAGAGAGGGGGCAGTCGAGAGAGAGAAAGAGAGAGAGGGGGCAGTGGAGAGAGAGAGAGAGAGAGAGAGAGAGAGGGGGCAGTGGAGAGAGAGAGAGAGAGAGAGGGGGGCAGTCGAGAGAGAGAGAGGGGGCAGTGGAGAGAGAGAGAGAGAGAGAGGGGGCAGTGGAGAGAGAGAGAGAGAGAGGGGGGCAGTCGAGAGAGAGAGAGGGGGCAGTGGAGAGAGAGAGAGAGAGAGAGGGGGCAGTGGAGAGAGAGAGAGAGAGAGAGGGGCAGTGGAGAGAGAGAGAGAGAGAGAGGGGGCAGTGGAGAGAGAGAGGTGGAGAGAGAGAGGGGGGCAGTCGAGAGAGAGAGGGGGGCAGTCGAGAGAGAGAGGGGGGCAGTCGAGAGAGAGAGGGGGCAGTCGAGAGAGAGAGGGGGGCAGTCGAGAGAGAGAGGGGGGCAGTCGAGAGAGTGAGGGGGGCAGTCGAGAGAGTGAGGGGGGCAGTCGAGAGAGTGAGGGGGGCAGTCGAGAGAGTGAGGGGGGCAGTCGAGAGAGTGAGGGGGGCAGTCGAGAGAGTGAGGGGGCAGTCGAGAGAGTGAGGGGGGCAGTCGAGAGAGAGAGGGGGGCAGTCGAGAGAGAGAGGGGGGCAGTCGAGAGAGAGGGGGGGCAGTCGAGAGAGAGGGGGGGCAGTCGAGAGAGAGGGGGGAGCAGTCGAGAGAGAGGGGGAGCAGTCGAGAGAGAGAGGGGGCAGTCGAGAGAGAGGGGGGGCAGTCGAGAGAGAGAGGGGGAGCAGTCGAGAGAGAGAGGGGAGCAGTCGAGAGAGAGAGGGGAGCAGTCGAGAGAGAGAGGGGAGCAGTCGAGAGAGAGAGGGGAGCAGTCGAGAGAGAGAGGGGAGCAGTCGAGAGAGAGAGGGGAGCAGTCGAGAGAGAGAGGGGAGCAGTCGAGAGAGAGAGGGGAGCAGTCGAGAGAGAGAGGGGAGCAGTCGAGAGAGAGAGGGGAGCAGTCGAGAGAGAGAGGGGAGCAGTCGAGAGAGAGAGGGGAGCAGTCGAGAGAGAGAGGGGAGCAGTCGAGAGAGAGAGGGGAGCAGTCGAGAGAGAGAGGGGAGCAGTCGAGAGAGAGAGGGGAGCAGTCGAGAGAGAGAGGGGAGCAGTCGAGAGAGAGAGGGGAGCAGTCGAGAGAGAGAGGGGAGCAGTCGAGAGAGAGAGGGGAGCAGTCGAGAGAGAGAGGGGAGCAGTCGAGAGAGAGAGGGGAGCAGTCGAGAGAGAGAGGGGAGCAGTCGAGAGAGAGAGGGGAGCAGTCGAGAGAGAGAGGGGAGCAGTCGAGAGAGAGAGGGGAGCAGTCGAGAGAGAGAGGGGAGCAGTCGAGAGAGAGAGGGGAGCAGTCGAGAGAGAGAGGGGAGCAGTCGAGAGAGAGAGGGGAGCAGTCGAGAGAGAGAGGGGAGCAGTCGAGAGAGAGAGGGGAGCAGTCGAGAGAGAGAGGGGAGCAGTCGAGAGAGAGAGGGGAGCAGTCGAGAGAGAGAGGGGGGCAGTGGAGAGAGGGAGGGGGGCAGTGGAGAGAGGGAGGGGGGCAGTGGAGAGAGGGAGGGGGGCAGTGGAGAGAGGGAGGGGGGCAGTGGAGAGAGGGAGGGGGGCAGTGGAGAGAGGGAGGGGGCAGTGGAGAGAGGGAGGGGGGCAGTGGAGAGAGGGAGGGGGGCAGTGGAGAGAGGGAGGGGGGCAGTGGAGAGAGGGAGGGGGTCAGTGGAGAGAGGGAGGGGGTCAGTGGAGAGAGGGAGGGGGTCAGTGGAGAGAGGGAGGGGGTCAGTGGAGAGAGGGAGGGGGTCAGTGGAGAGAGGGAGGGGGTCAGTGGAGAGAGGGAGGGGGTCAGTGGAGAGAGGGAGGGGGTCAGTGGAGAGAGGGAGGGGGTCAGTGGAGAGAGGGAGGGGGTCAGTGGAGAGAGGGAGGGGGTCAGTGGAGAGAGGGAGGGGGTCAGTGGAGAGAGGGAGGGGGTCAGTGGAGAGAGGGAGGGGGGCAGTGGAGAGAGGGAGGGGGGCAGTGGAGAGAGGGAGGGGGGCAGTGGAGAGAGGGAGGGGGGCAGTGGAGAGAGGGAGGGGGGCAGTGGAGAGAGGGAGGGGGGCAGTGGAGAGAGGGAGGGGGGCAGTGGAGAGAGGGAGGGGGGCAGTGGAGAGAGGGAGGGGGGCAGTGGAGAGAGGGAGGGGGGCAGTGGAGAGAGAGATAGAGAGGGGCAGTGGAGAGAGAGATAGAGAGGGGGGCAGTCGAGAGAGAGATAGAGAGGGGGGCAGTCGAGAGAGAGATAGAGAGGGGGGCAGTCGAGAGAGAGATAGAGAGGGGGGCAGTCGAGAGAGAGATAGAGAGGGGGGCAGTCGAGAGAGAGATAGAGAGGGGGAGAGTCGAGAGAGAGATAGAGAGGGGGAGAGTCGAGAGAGAGATAGAGAGGGGGAGAGTCGAGAGAGAGATAGAGAGGGGGAGAGTCGAGAGAGAGATAGAGAGGGGGAGAGTCGAGAGAGAGATAGAGAGGGGGAGAGTCGAGAGAGAGATAGAGAGGGGGAGAGTCGAGAGAGAGATAGAGAGGGGGAGAGTCGAGAGAGAGATAGAGAGGGGGAGAGTCGAGAGAGAGATAGAGAGGGGGAGAGTCGAGAGAGAGATAGAGAGGGGGAGAGTCGAGAGAGAGATAGAGAGGGGGAGAGTCGAGAGAGAGATAGAGAGGGGGACAGTCGAGAGGGGGAGAGTCGAGAGAGAGATAGAGAGGGGGACAGTCGAGAGAGAGATAGAGAGGGGGACAGTCGAGAGAGAGATAGAGAGGGGGACAGTCGAGAGAGAGATAGAGAGGGGGACAGTCGAGAGAGAGATAGAGAGGGGGACAGTCGAGAGAGAGATAGAGAGGGGACAGTCGAGAGAGAGATAGAGGGGACAGTCGAGAGAGAGAGAGAGGGGGGCAGTCGAGAGAGAGATAGAGAGGGGACAGTCGAGAGACAGAGAGAGGGGGGCAGTCGAGAGAGAGAGAGAGGTGGGCAGTCGAGAGAGAGAGAGAGGGGGGCAGTCGAGAGAGAGAGAGAGAGGGGGGCAGTCGAGAGAGAGAGAGAGAGGGGGGCAGTCGAGAGAGAGAGAGAGAGGGGGGCAGTCGAGAGAGAGAGAGAGAGGGGGGCAGTCGAGAGAGAGAGAGAGAGGGAGCAAGAGACAGGGGGCAGTCGAGAGAGAGAGAGGGGGCAGTCGAGAGAGAGAGAGAGAGAGAGAGAGAGAGGGGGCAGTCGAGAGAGAGAGAGAGAGAGAGGGGGTGCAGTGGAGAGAGAGAGAGAGGGGGCAGTGGAGAGAGAGAGAGAGAGGGGGCAGTGGAGAGAGAGCGAGAGAGGGGGGCAGTCGAGAGAGAGAGGGGGGGGCAGTCGAGAGAGAGGGGGGGGCAGTCGAGAGAGAGGGGGGGGGCAGTCGAGAGAGAGGGGGGGGGGCAGTCGAGAGAGAGGGGGGGGGGCAGTCGAGAGAGAGGGGGGGGCAGTCGAGAGAGAGGGGGGGGGCAGTCGAGAGAGAGGGGGGGGGCAGTCGAGAGAGAGGGGGGGGCAGTCGAGAGAGAGGGGGGGGCAGTCGAGAGAGAGGGGGGGGCAGTCGAGAGAGAGGGGGGGGCAGTCGAGAGAGAGGGGGGGGGCAGTCGAGAGAGAGAGAGAGAGAGGGGGCAGTCGAGAGGGGGAGAGTCGAGAGAGAGATAGAGAGGGGGACAGTCGAGAGAGAGATAGAGAGGGGGACAGTCGAGAGAGAGATAGAGAGGGGGACAGTCGAGAGAGAGATAGAGAGGGGGACAGTCGAGAGAGAGATAGAGAGGGGGACAGTCGAGAGAGAGATAGAGAGGGGACAGTCGAGAGAGAGATAGAGGGGACAGTCGAGAGAGAGAGAGAGGGGGGCAGTCGAGAGAGAGATAGAGAGGGGACAGTCGAGAGACAGAGAGAGGGGGGCAGTCGAGAGAGAGAGAGAGGTGGGCAGTCGAGAGAGAGAGAGAGGGGGGCAGTCGAGAGAGAGAGAGAGAGGGGGGCAGTCGAGAGAGAGAGAGAGAGGGGGGCAGTCGAGAGAGAGAGAGAGAGGGGGGCAGTCGAGAGAGAGAGAGAGAGGGGGGCAGTCGAGAGAGAGAGAGAGAGGGAGCAAGAGACAGGGGGCAGTCGAGAGAGAGAGAGGGGGCAGTCGAGAGAGAGAGAGAGAGAGAGAGAGAGAGGGGGCAGTCGAGAGAGAGAGAGAGAGAGAGGGGGTGCAGTGGAGAGAGAGAGAGAGGGGGCAGTGGAGAGAGAGAGAGAGAGGGGGCAGTGGAGAGAGAGCGAGAGAGGGGGGCAGTCGAGAGAGAGAGGGGGGGGCAGTCGAGAGAGAGGGGGGGGCAGTCGAGAGAGAGGGGGGGGGGCAGTCGAGAGAGAGGGGGGGGGCAGTCGAGAGAGAGGGGGGGGGGCAGTCGAGAGAGAGGGGGGGGGCAGTCGAGAGAGAGGGGGGGGGCAGTCGAGAGAGAGGGGGGGGGCAGTCGAGAGAGAGGGGGGGGCAGTCGAGAGAGAGGGGGGGGCAGTCGAGAGAGAGGGGGGGGCAGTCGAGAGAGAGGGGGGGGCAGTCGAGAGAGAGGGGGGGGGCAGTCGAGAGAGAGAGAGAGAGAGGGGGGCAGTCGAGAGAGAGAGAGGGGGGCAGTCGAGAGAGAGAGAGAGGGGGGCAGTCGAGAGAGAGAGAGAGGGGGGCAGTCGAGAGAGAGAGAGAGGGGGGCAGTCGAGAGAGAGAGAGGGGGGCAGTCGAGAGAGAGAGAGGGGGGCAGTCGAGAGAGAGAGGGAGCAAGAGACAGGGGGCAGTCTAGAGAGAGAGAGAGGGCAGTCGAGAGAGAGAGAGAGAGAGAGGGGGCAGTCGAGAAAGAGAGAGAGAGAGAGAGAGGGGGCAGTGGAGAGAGACAGGGGCAGTGCAGAGAGAGAGAGAGGGGGGGCAGTGGAGAGAGAGAGAGAGGGGGGGCAGTGGAGAGAGAGAGAGGGGGGGGGCAGTGGAGAGAGAGAGAGGGGGGGGCAGTGGAGAGAGAGAGAGGGGGGGCAGTGGAGAGAGAGAGAGGGGGGGGCAGTGGAGAGAGAGAGAGAGGGGGGGCAGTGGAGAGAGAGAGAGAGGGGGGGCAGTGGAGAGAGAGAGAGAGGGGGGGCAGTGGAGAGAGAGAGAGAGGGGGGGCAGTGGAGAGAGAGAGAGAGGGGGGGCAGTGGAGAGAGAGAGAGAGGGGGGGCAGTGGAGAGAGAGAGAGAGGGGGGGCAGTGGAGAGAGAGAGAGAGGGGGGGCAGTGGAGAGAGAGAGAGAGGGGGGGCAGTCGAAAGAGAGAGAGGGGGGCAGTCGAAAGAGAGAGAGGGGGGCAGTCGAAAGAGAGAGAGGGGGGCAGTCGAAAGAGAGAGAGGGGGGCAGTCGAAAGAGAGAGAGGGGGGCAGTCGAAAGAGAGAGAGGGGGGCAGTCGAAAGAGAGAGAGGGGGGCAGTCGAAAGAGAGAGAGGGGGGCAGTCGAAAGAGAGAGAGGGGGGCAGTCGAAAGAGAGAGAGGGGGGCAGTCGAAAGAGAGAGAGGGGGGCAGTCGAAAGAGAGAGAGGGGGGCAGTCGAAAGAGAGAGAGGGGGGCAGTCGAAAGAGAGAGAGGGGGGCAGTCGAAAGAGAGAGAGGGGGGCAGTCGAAAGAGAGAGAGGGGGGCAGTCGAAAGAGAGAGGCGGGGGGCAGTCGAGAGAGAGAGGGGGGGCAGTCGAGAGAGAGTGGGGGGGCAGTCGAGAGAGAGTGGGGGGGGCAGTCGAGAGAGAGTGGGGGGGGCAGTCGAGAGAGAGGGAGGGGGGCAGTCGAGAGAGGGAGGGGGACAGTCGAGAGAGAGGGAGGGGGGGGCAGTCGAGAGAGGGAGGGGGGCAGTCGAGAGAGGGAGGGGGGCAGTCGAGAGAGAGGGAGGGGGGGCAGTCGAGAGAGGGAGGGGGGCAGTCGAGAGAGAGGGAGGGGGGGCAGTGGAGAGAGGGAGGGGGCAGTGGAGAGAGGGAGGGGGGCAGTGGAGAGAGGGAGGGGGGCAGTGGAGAGAGGGAGGGGGGCAGTGGAGAGAGGGAGGGGGGCAGTGGAGAGAGGGAGGGGGGCAGTGGAGAGAGGGAGGGGGGCAGTGGAGAGAGGGAGGGGGGCAGTGGAGAGAGGGAGGGGGGCAGTGGAGAGAGGGAGGGGGGCAGTGGAGAGAGGGAGGGGGGCAGTGGAGAGAGGGAGGGGGGCAGTGGAGAGAGGGAGGGGGCAGTGGAGAGAGGGAGGGGGGCAGTGGAGAGAGGGAGGGGGGCAGTGGAGAGAGGGAGGGGGGCAGTGGAGAGAGGGAGGGGGCAGTGGAGAGAGGGAGGGGGTCAGTGGAGAGAGGGAGGGGGTCAGTGGAGAGAGGGAGGGGGTCAGTGGAGAGAGGGAGGGGGTCAGTGGAGAGAGGGAGGGGGTCAGTGGAGAGAGGGAGGGGGTCAGTGGAGAGAGGGAGGGGGTCAGTGGAGAGAGGGAGGGGGGTCAGTGGAGAGAGGGAGGGGGGCAGTGGAGAGAGGGAGGGGGGCAGTGGAGAGAGGGAGGGGGGCAGTGGAGAGAGGGAGGGGGGCAGTGGAGAGAGGGAGGGGGGCAGTGGAGAGAGGGAGGGGGGCAGTGGAGAGAGGGAGGGGGGCAGTGGAGAGAGGGAGGGGGTCAGTGGAGAGAGGGAGGGGGGTCAGTGGAGAGAGGGAGGGGGGCAGTGGAGAGAGGGAGGGGGGCAGTGGAGAGAGGGAGGGGGGCAGTGGAGAGAGGGAGGGGGGCAGTGGAGAGAGGGAGGGGGGCAGTGGAGAGAGGGAGGGGGGCAGTGGAGAGAGGGAGGGGGGCAGTGGAGAGAGGGAGGGGGGCAGTGGAGAGAGGGAGGGGGGCAGTGGAGAGAGGGAGGGGGGCAGTGGAGAGAGGGAGGGGGGCAGTGGAGAGAGGGAGGGGGGCAGTGGAGAGAGGGAGGGGGGCAGTGGAGAGAGGGAGGGGGGCAGTGGAGAGAGGGAGGGGGGCAGTGGAGAGAGGGAGGGGGGCAGTGGAGAGAGGGAGGGGGGCAGTGGAGAGAGGGAGGGGGGCAGTGGAGAGAGGGAGGGGGGCAGTGGAGAGAGGGAGGGGGGCAGTGGAGAGAGGGAGGGGGGCAGTGGAGAGAGGGAGGGGGGCAGTGGAGAGAGGGAGGGGGGCAGTGGAGAGAGGGAGGGGGGCAGTCGAGAGAGAGATAGAGAGGGGGCAGTCGAGAGAGAGATAGAGAGGGGGGCAGTCGAGAGAGAGATAGAGAGGGGGCAGTCGAGAGAGAGATAGAGAGGGGGGCAGTCGAGAGAGAGATAGAGAGGGGGGCAGTCGAGAGAGAGATAGAGAGGGGGCAGTCGAGAGAGAGATAGAGAGGGGGAGAGTCGAGAGAGAGATAGAGAGGGGGAGAGTCGAGAGAGAGATAGAGAGGGGGAGAGTCGAGAGAGAGATAGAGAGGGGGAGAGTCGAGAGAGAGATAGAGAGGGGGAGAGTCGAGAGAGAGATAGAGAGGGGGAGAGTCGAGAGAGAGATAGAGAGGGGGAGAGTCGAGAGAGAGATAGAGAGGGGGAGAGTCGAGAGAGAGATAGAGAGGGGGAGAGTCGAGAGAGAGATAGAGAGGGGGAGAGTCGAGAGAGAGATAGAGAGGGGGAGAGTCGAGAGAGAGATAGAGAGGGGGAGAGTCGAGAGAGAGATAGAGAGGGGGAGAGTCGAGAGAGAGATAGAGAGGGGGAGAGTCGAGAGGGGGAGAGTCGAGAGAGAGATAGAGAGGGGGAGAGTCGAGAGAGAGATAGAGAGGGGGACAGTCGAGAGAGAGATAGAGAGGGGGACAGTCGAGAGAGAGATAGAGAGGGGGACAGTCGAGAGAGAGATAGAGAGGGGGACAGTCGAGAGAGAGATAGAGAGGGGGACAGTCGAGAGAGAGATAGAGAGGGGACAGTCGAGAGAGAGATAGAGGGGACAGTCGAGAGAGAGAGAGAGGGGGCAGTCGAGAGAGAGATAGAGAGGGGACAGTCGAGAGACAGAGAGAGGGGGGCAGTCGAGAGAGAGAGAGAGGTGGGCAGTCGAGAGAGAGAGAGAGGGGGGCAGTCGAGAGAGAGAGAGAGAGGGGGGCAGTCGAGAGAGAGAGAGAGAGGGGGGCAGTCGAGAGAGAGAGAGAGAGGGGGGCAGTCGAGAGAGAGAGAGAGAGGGGGCAGTCGAGAGAGAGAGAGAGAGGGGGGCAGTCGAGAGAGAGAGAGAGAGGGGGGCAGTCGAGAGAGAGAGAGAGAGGGAGCAAGAGACAGGGGGCAGTCGAGAGAGAGAGAGGGGGCAGTCGAGAGAGAGAGAGAGAGAGAGAGAGAGAGGGGGCAGTCGAGAGAGAGAGAGAGAGAGAGGGGGTGCAGTGGAGAGAGAGAGAGAGGGGGCAGTGGAGAGAGAGAGAGAGGGGGCAGTGGAGAGAGAGAGAGAGAGGGGGCAGTGGAGAGAGAGCGAGAGAGGGGGGCAGTCGAGAGAGAGGGGGGGGCAGTCGAGAGAGAGGGGGGGGCAGTCGAGAGAGAGGGGGGGGGCAGTCGAGAGAGAGGGGGGGGGCAGTCGAGAGAGAGAGGGGGGGCAGTCGAGAGAGAGGGGGGGGGCAGTCGAGAGAGAGGGGGGGGGGCAGTCGAGAGAGAGGGGGGGGGGCAGTCGAGAGAGAGGGGGGGGGCAGTCGAGAGAGAGGGGGGGGGCAGTCGAGAGAGAGGGGGGGCAGTCGAGAGAGGGGGGGGGCAGTCGAGAGAGAGAGAGGGGGGGCAGTCGAGAGAGAGAGAGAGGGGGGGCAGTCGAGAGAGAGAGAGGGGGGGCAGTCGAGAGAGAGAGAGGGGGGGCAGTCGAGAGAGAGAGAGGGGGGGCAGTCGAGGGAGAGAGAGGGGGGGGCAGTCGAGGGAGAGAGAGGGGGGGGCAGTCGAGGGAGAGAGAGGGGGGGGCAGTCGAGGGAGAGAGAGGGGGGGGCAGTCGAGGGAGAGAGGGGGGGCAGTCGAGGGAGAGAGGGGGGGGCAGTCGAGGGAGAGAGAGGGGGGGCAGTCGAGGGAGAGAGAGGGGGGGCAGTCA